>NC_137079.1:11557712-13957712 GCF_951640355.1 Cnephaeus nilssonii
GGCTGAAAATTATATTTTAAAAGTTTTGTATTACTGTTATAAATTATGGAATTTGTATTACTACTATATTTCATCTTTAAGAAGAAAGGACATTAAATATATTTGAGTAATGGGTGACATGGGGAGAGTGATGTTTGCAGATTATCTAGTTGTTGTATGCAAATTGTGTCAGAATAAAAGTGACTGGAACCTGAGAGAATAGTAATATTTTTTAACTAAAATCTAGTGAGGAAGCACATGGTGTTAGTCATAGGAATGAAAAAAAGACTCAATATAAAAAATATAATTAAGGAGGATGAACACGCTAAATGACTGAATGGAGTTTAAATTTGAAGTTGACAGTTCAAAAATGTTTATGTAGCCTCTATTATTAGGAAGACTGTTGTAGAGGAAAATAGTAAATATTAACAAATAAAATAAGAGTGATTCAATAAGTAGATTCTGAAGAAAAAAACTATTTGGTTCATATGTTGTCTCCACAGTTTACTATTGAGGAACATTGAGCACCTACCTGTTAGGTTCATTGTAGAGTTTACAGTTTATTAACAGAGATAGTCCATGTAAAGTGTTTGACACATGATGTCTTAACAAATGTTAGTGCATAATGGCTATTATTACTGTTGTGGGGTGGTTGTTATTGTTGTGTTTCAGGAGACCAGCTAGACAATCCATTAAGGGGGAAATTTAAACATGATTTAAGATACATCCATCCCACTGAAAAGTCAAATAGGCTGCCAGAGATACACTGAGTGGCCAGATTATTATGCGTTCAAAGATCATAATAATCTGGCCACTCAGTGTATATGACTATAGTTCAGAGATCAGTTCAGTTTGAGATATAGAACTGAGAAGAATTAAAATAGGGGTAGAAGTTCACATTATGGGAATTAAATACCTTTTCCAGAATGAGGTACAATGAAAACAACTTTAAATTTCTAACTTTTCTTCACAAAAGAACTCGTTAAACCACAGTCTCGCACCAGAAATTTAGACAACCAACCCTCAGGGCAGGAATCTAGGAACCGCGTGCTGATGTAGCAGAATTCCTCCCTGCGAGGGGCTGAGGTGCTCCTCCAGTAGGTTTTCCCAGAGTTTCCTGCAGAGCACGGGATTCACTATATATTTCATTTAGGAAATTTTCCTGATTTGATGTTTTAAAAATTTGGTAAAAGATCTGAAAATTCCTGCAGGAATCTTGTTTACCTTATTGGACCATAATTCCCCAAAGTAATGCAAAGACATCCTCCCCTCTTCCCCATGTGACCTGTTAGCATTCTGAGGGATTCCTGATCCAAGAGACAGACTTACTATATTATTGGTCAGCATCCTTTCAAATCCATAGAGACCTTTTGTGCAGGCAGAGAAAATTAGCTTCTTTTATACTTTCCAAGTGACAGACAAATATCACAGAAATGCTCAAATTTCACTGAATCAAGGATCACACAGAGTCATCATTGATCCCAGGATAAATCTGTTGATCCTTGTTTTCTGTCTTTGTCTTTCTGACCACATGTGACTTATGACCTTAAACCCATCTGTTCAGGCCTTGATGACAGAGCTCTATCTTACCCATGACCCCTGCTGAGTTCAGACAAAGTGCTCCTTCCAGATTTGTTCTGTGGCTGCTTTGTATGCAGTGATACAAAATAGAAAGGGAACATACTCATACAAACATGCAAAATTGTAAGGTGCATATATATTTCAGCAAGTTAAACTCTCTGATCTAAAGAGGACACAGTAAGAATTACCACTTCTCCTTTGTTGTGGCACAGGGAGAACTATACATGCAAGTGACCATCCTTTCTGGGAAATGACCACAGCATCCCTCCTATTCTAAAACTTTTCTCTGACGCCTTAAAGGAGTTACAAGCAAGCTAGTGCCCGCCATCATTCCTTATTTCTAAGCAGAGTTGATTTTCCCTGGAACCAAGAATAATAACAAGTATAACACATAGAGTTTCAGAATGAAAAGGTATTCTACTATCCACTCAGCTCTAATTGAGCTGAAGCAGGGAGGAAATGCATACCAACACACACACACACACACACACACACACACACACACACACAACACAATAGTGCCAAAGAGCCTTCATGTTGCTCAAAATAATAAGCACCTTCAAAACTCTCTGGGTTACATACTCTATCTAGAATTACACAAATTCTGTATTAGACAAATTTTTTTGTGTTATTTTCTAAAATATATTTTTATTGATTTCAGAAAGGAAAGGAGAGGGAGAGAGAGATAGAAACATCAATGATGAGAGAGAATCATTGGTTGGCTGCCTCCTGCAGGCCCCCTACTGGGGATCGAGCCCACAACCTGACCATGTGCCCTGATTGGGAATCAAACCTTGATCGCCTGGATCATAGGTCACCGCTCAACCACTGAGCCACACTCGCCGGGCAGGCAAATTGTTTTATAAAATAGAATAAAGCTTTAGAGAGACTTAAACTCATGCATTTCTTTTGGAAACACTAAGTAATCTGGTGTTGTTCTGACAGTTACTACAATAGCAAATGATGATACAAGGCAGTGACTAACATAGTCCCGGGTTTTAAATTCAGAGTGAGTTTTCAGCACATTAGCATATGCTATTTCAGATGTCTGTGTGTGTGTGTCTGTGTGTTAGGTGCATAGCACTTACTAAGCAATAAATAAGTATAGCTATTATTCTGAAAACTGCTAAAAATGTTAGAACCATGTAGTAATAGTGTAGAGACCACTTTGAAAGATCTGAAACCTTCTCCTTCTATAATTTATTTGGAATGTCAAGACACCAACTTTAAAAACTATAAGGAAACAAAACAATACATTCTTATGCAAGAAGTCAAATTTAAATGTTGTGAGATATACTTGACATCAGATTCATAGATTGGTTGTATTTGAGGTTATTGATAACTAAATCTTTAGACTAATAGATTGATTCATTGTTATTCTGAATATTTCCATATGAAGTAGAAGCAGTCCATGCAATTACAGTTTTGGGAAATGAGGATTCTGACAGTATTTGTTGAATTATGGAATCTAACACTCTGGCATGAGAAGGCCTCAAATGTCTCAACTAAAGCAACTAAAGTCACAGAAGAAATAATTCTTGAAAGAGCATGTTTTAAAAGATATACCAAGGTCTTACCCAGTTTAGCTCAGTGGATAGAGCGTTGGCCTGTGGACTGAAGGGTCCAGGTTCGGTTCCAGTCAAGGGCATGTACCTTCATTGTGGGCACATCCCCAACAGGGGGTGTGCAGGAGGCAGCTGATCGATGTTTCTCTCTCATCGATGTTTCTAACTCTCTATCCCTCTCCCTTCCTCTCTGTAAAAAATCAATAAAAATGTATTACAAAAAAAAAAAAAAAAAAGAAGATGTACCAAGGAGTTTTCTGCCACATTTACATGTGAGAACACAATTGTGAGAACACAATTTTAAGTAGACATGTCATGATTAGATTTATGAAAATCACTCTGATATGGTGAAGGGGATGGATTAAAGTGGGGAAAGATTGGAGGAATGCTAACCTAAATTGGTAATATTTTCTTGGCTTTATTGATTAAAGCAGGGATCCTCAAACTACAGCCCGTGGGCCACATGCAGCCCGCCAAAGACATTTATCCGGCCCGCCAGGTGTTTTTGCCCCCACTGCCTGTCCTGCTTAGCAGCCGACTCGCACCGCCGGGGCCTGCAGTGCATATGTGTGGAATGTGCGCCGCACTCTCCGACTCCCCTCCAACGGTCTGAGGGACAGTGAACTGGCCCCCTGTTTAAAAAGTTTGAGGACCCCTGATTTAAAGTGATAAAAACTAGCAATCTATAATAATAAAATTGTAATATGCTAATTAGACTAGACATCCTTCCAGTTGACCTTCCGGATGAGGCTGGGCTGTGAGGGCAGCCCGGGCCCCGGGTGCTTGCTGGGAGCTGGAGGGAAGCCAGGGTCCCAGGTGCCAGAGGGAAGCCAGTGCCGGCAGCCAGGAGAAGGAAGGCCTACTCTTGCACAAATTTCGTGCATCGGGCCTCTAGTAATTATATAAAACTGAAGCTTACTAAACAGAAAATACATGAATAAGCCTGGTCATTTAATTAAAGAGAAGTAAGTTTTACTAGATAGAAAATACTGGGCCAACAGTAATAGAAAAACAAATTCAAATTAACTTAAATAGTGTAGTTATAATGTGTTAGCCCACACAACAATATGCCCAGAGGCAGGATACCTCCTGGCAATGTATTGTCAGAATGCTCTTCACTTCTCTGTAATTCTATTGTTTCTGTCTTCTTCCTTCCATCTTCCTCATTTTCCTTCTGAGGTAGCAAGATGGCTGAAGCAACTCCAAGAATCACTTCCAGACATTATATATAAAGGACTATCTCTTTAAGTATCTTCTTCTGGTGACTGAGGAAGCCTTTTTTGGAAGCTCCTACTCCTGTCTTCCTTAAACTTGTTCTCAAGTTTCATTGGCCAGAAGTGAGTTAGTGTATTATATGCCCACCACTATTGAAGTCACTGACTAAAGGAAATTAATTACAATAATTCGCATTCATAAAAAAAAAAAATGTGTCCATGAGCTGTGAGCAGGGTGTAACTTCCTGAGGCTGGTTCACCAAAAAAAATAAATAAATCCTGGTAAGCCTGGAGAGAAGGAAGAGATGTTGAACAGTAAACCAACAACCTCTTCTATCAACTGTCATGAAAAAATCAACTTAAATGTGTCTGTATTGGAAGATGGGGCTTTATCTGGAAAGTCAATCTTCCTCTTCTGGCTTCTTATGGTTCCTACAATTATATTATGGAAGGCATAAGACCATATATCCTATCAGATCTTAACTTCTAGATACAGCTCATTCAGAATACCTAGAGCTAACCTTTTAGTCCTCCTCTCTTTTAAAAATGTCAACTCTTCCTTGCATAATTTTTTCTTCCTAAAGCAGCACTGTTGATAGTGAATAGAAAGTTCAGTCAAATATAGCCATTATAATATAAAAAATTTTGAGCATCGGTTTCTACCCTAACAGTTTATGAGCAACATAATGAGTAATATAATGTCAGTTTGCTATAGTGTGAATGGTAGCTATTTAATTACGTTCTATCTGAAATTAAAGTTGACATATAAACAGTTAAGTGGGCCTTCAAATTGCTAAATGAAGATTTGTTCTTCCTCCACTTTTTCTCAATAATCATCTTTACACTCAACCTACTACTCTCTGTGACATACATTCTAAACATGCCTTATCAAGTGGAAAATAGTGAATAAGCTTGGACTTAAACAGATTTATTAAAATTATCAGTGAATGTACATAGAGCTCAAGAACATTGGTAATGCACATTAAGATTTGTATGACATTTTCAGCAATTACAAGGCTGTATTCCTCTAGAGTCTGCACTAACAGCATTGCAACACATACGAGTGGTTTATTTGACATTTCAGCTTTTATCATAGAATAATTAAACAACCAAATATAGATAGTTTAGTCCATTAAAAGAACACAATAATATCTACATATAACTTGCATAAAGTAATTCAATTCAGAGGAAATAACATTAAATTGAACAAAATCAACAGAATATATATTGAGGAATTACAAGGAAACTAAGTTGAGACAGCCAACTGAAGATAGAAAAAAGAAAAATCAAAGGATGGTGAGAAGAAAGGAATGAATGGAAGAAGGGAGAGTGAGAAAGAAATGGATAAAAGAAAGGAGAAATTTAATATGTTTATGTGATTTAATTTAATTGTAAAAGTGAACTAGCGCATAAAATTTGATAGTATGAGGCTTCGCTAATTAATTTGTGTATATTTTGCTGGCAGAGCATAAGAACATGTTGCATGCTTGGAATCAATCAATCAATCAATGATATAATTTCTCAAAAAATAATCTATTACAATAATATTTCTTAACATTAATTGAAGCTCCAGATTAGAAATGAATGACTCAAGTAATCATAGTGAAAATTAGAGTGAATGAGGGGAAAAGAAGATGCCACCTAAAGTGCCAGTTTTCTAATTATTGTCCAAGAAAATTACAGGGCAAGCAACTAATTACAAAGTACAAAAACTCTGAGGAAGCAAAATATATACATGAAATGATATATTACTCTGGTAGCTTTAATTGTAACCCGTATCTCTCACCTCTATTATCCTTCAATCTACCATGAGATTTGCAATTTCTAAGAGATCTGACATTGAGAGGACAAAAAAGGGGAAGCCAATAAAGAATACTTGATGAGAAGGACACAGACTTCATGTGAATAAGATACTTCCACACTCTAATTATATGTTTGGATCATTAAAATGACAGGTTTTGATTTTAGAGAGGAAGGGAGAGGAAGAGAGAGAGAGAGAGAGAGAAATAAATATGAGACAGAATCATTGATTGGCTGGCTCCTGCACACCCCACACTGGGGATCGAGACTGCAACCCAGGCATGTGCCCTGACCGGGAATCGGACCCTGACATTCTGGTTCTTAGGTCCATGCTCAACCAATGAGCCACACTAGCTGGGTGAGCCAAGATTTTTTTTTTTTTTTTTTTTTTTTTTACTTTTCAAAGTAATCTACATTACAGAGCCTGAACCCTACTGAAACTGCATGGTTGATACTTTAAAAAAAAATTGTTTTAGTAGAGACCAAGTAAGTAAAACGTCTGAAAGCATCTTGGAGGAGACTCTGTCTGAAGGATGGACGTACATAAAAATATTTGGTCTTTATGTGTTTATTCTTCTACCTGAGAAAGAATAAAATAAGAAGTAAGTAAAATGCTGCTTGCCCCTCTGATAATGCCTGCCTTGAAGTAACTGACCATGATCAAGATAAAACACCTAAAACACTCCATTAATGACTAGAGAGAGACCATTGTCTGCAGGGGACAGAGATCACCTGTATGTATATCAGACTAGGCATAGGACCACAAACCCAATACCACATAAATCCAAACCACTTCAGGTTAATATCAGGGCATTCAGTAAATACTCTATAATCTCAGGGGGAAATAAGGTTGAGGATTTATTTCATTATGGGTCCAAACCATCTTTTCCAACAGAAATTACATTTTCTCAAGCAGGGAAGATGTGCTTGAATAACCACGGAGGCCTTCTACTCACTCTAGAACACAAAATAAATACATGTTTGAGTATCTGTCCTAGGTGAGGAAATCCATGCACACTTATCAGGCAATCTCATTTCCATACCATTTATCACGCTTAGGGGCAGTTTGTGACAGGCAGCCAGGTAAATAGAGACTAGTGTGCTAATTCAGCAATAATTCAAATCCTAGTGAACATGAGCCCTTCACCGCCGCACAGGTACCACCAAAATAACTCTACCGTTTTTGTTCTGGTTCGTCATTCAATTTTGCATTAGAGAAAGCAACCTGAACTTCCAGAACATTCCTATTGAAAAATATGAATTGAATTGAGTTTTCAAATATAATACCAGGCAGGATTTTTCTGTGTAATATTTCAGTGTGCTTTATACCAGCATAACAATCCCTATCATCTCAGAAAATCCTTCTCATGAGACTTGAAAATGTTTTTTGCATATTTACAGTAACTATACTAAGAAGGGCTCACACATATTCATAGGCCCAGGCTTGCCCATGGGAGTTAGAGATTCCATGCAATTTAATGAACTCAGCCAAGCATGTAGTTCAAGTATTCCCCTCCAAAAGAGTGGCAGAGCAAAGCAAAAATGCACTCGTAAATTCAGGAGTGTCCACTTCAGTGAGGGGTTGGGGGAGAATGACATGACATTTCTACATGGCTAGCCCATGCATTAAGAGCCAGAAGCAAATGGGAAAACTATAATTTCTCAATACTTTCCATTGTGTCTTGTTGCAAGCATCAAGTATCCATTACATGTGCTTTAGATGCCATGATACATTTGGGTGTGGGATACTAAAAACAAGCATTACAGCCTGAAACCTACAACAGTAAGAGCAGCTAACACACATGAAAAGGATCCTGACTGAGAGTACAAGGTGCATAATAATAATAAGCTTTATAAAGATTGTGAACAGGAGAACAGACCTCTGTACCTTGACTAGGCCAAAGGAACTCTAAGCTGCACACCTAGCACCATCCACAATGAGCAGTTATTGATTCTCCTTGTATGAAAATTTGTAAACATGTGTCATTTCTGTATAGAGGACATGACCATTGACTAGGCAATATTTCAGATAGGATTACTTTTGATTCAGAGCTGTATTTATTTACATTTTTCTAAGGGAGGGAGTATATGTTTATTTTATTACTAGAGGCCCGGTGCACGAAATTCGTGCACGGAGGGGGCGTTCCCTCAACTCAGCCTGCACCCTTTCTAATTGGGGACCCCTTGGGGGATGTCCAACTGCCATTTTAGGCCTAATCCCAGGGATCGGGCCGAAACCGGCAGTCAGACATCCCTCTCACAATCCGGGACCACTGGCTCCTAACTGCTCACCCACCTGCCTGCCTGATTGCCCCTAACTGCTTCTGCCTGCCAACCTGATCACCCCTAACTGCCCTCTCCTGCAGGCCTGATGTCGCCCCCAACTGCCCTCCTCTGCTGGACAATTTGGTTTTGATTGGTCCGTTCCTATGTCAGCATCAAAAGCTTCACCTCCTAGGCAGACATTGGCTCCTCACAGCATCCAGATTTGGTTCTCATTGTTCAGTTCCTATGCCAGTCAGTGTCAAAAGCTCCGCCTCCTAGGCAGCCATTGGCTCCCCATAGCAGCCACCTTTGTTTCTTATTGGTCAGTTCCTATGCCAATCAGTGTCAGAAGCTCCGCCACCTAGGCAGCCATTGGTTCCCCACAGCACCAACCTTTGGTTCTGATTGGTTGGTTCCTATGCCAGTCAGCATCTCCAGGCCTATCTCTGGGCCTGATCAAAGAGGCGGGGCTTAACAGCAGCCCCCTCCAAGGCGGGGAGAGAAAGAAAAGCCTGGCTGCTGGCAAAGATCAGAAAGAAAGAGGGAGAGAAAGAGACAGGTAAGTACACTGATCAACAGCTTCCACTGAGGCTGTAGATCAGACCCTGACTCACTTTCTGGGTCTCAGCCACCTGGGCAGTCAGTGCTGGGTTGACAGGCTCAGCTGGGTAACCCAGTGCTGATTTCCGGATGGTCTGCGTTTGGTCACAGGCTGGGCCCCTTCCCAAGCCCCAAGGCTTGGGAAGCGCCCCCCTTCCCCCCCCAATCCCCTGCCCTGCCCCTCCAATCGCAGGCTCGGCCCCTTCCTCCGATGGCTGGCTGAGAGTGACCTGGGTGCCAAGGAGGTTCCCAGGACCCAGGTATGTATGCAAATTACCCTCCATCTTTGTTTGGTTAATTTGCATACTCACTCTGATTGGCTGTGGGCATAGTGAAGGTACGGTCATGTTTCTCTATCCTATCTAATAATCGACAAATATGCAAATTGACCATACCTCCGTCACGCCCACAAGCCACGCCCATCACCCAATCAGAGCGAGTATGCAAATTAACCCAAACCAAGATGGCTACAGCCACAGAGAGCAAGGTTTCCTAGGTAACAGAGGAAGCCAAGCTTTCTGCCTGCCCTTGCCAGGCCTAAGCCTCCACTCAAGCTACAAAGTTTCAATTATAGAAGGTAAACAAATTCAAACAAATGGCGGCAGAATGGAGCTTGAGAGAGCAGGCCAGGGTTGCCGCCGGCAACAGGGGAAGCAAAGCTTTCCGCACACCCTGGCCGGGCCCACCCGCCTAAGGCAACAAAGTTTCAATTATAACCCCAACACAAATGGCTGCAAGCCTTGGAGGGAGCCCTAGGCTTGGCTCCGCTCCAGGCTACAAAGTTTCAATTGTAGAAGGAAAATAAATTCCAGATACCAGGGCCTATGCTTGGGTTGCCAGGGGGCGTGGCCTGCCTGCAAACCACCACAGGCCCCTCGCTCAGGCTGCCCCACACCCCAAGGGAACCCCCACCTGATCAGGGACGCCCTTCAGGGCAAACCAGCTGGCCCCCACCCCTGTACCAGGCCTCTATCCTATCTAATAAAAGAGTACTATGCAGATTGATCATCACTGCAACACACAATATAGCTGCCCCCATGTGGTCAAAGATCTTGCCTCCATGTGGACACAAGATGGCCACCACAAGATGGCCAGCAGGAAAGGGCAGTTGGGAGGCACCCGGCCTGCAAGGGAGGGCAGTTGAGAGGGACCAAGCCTGCAAGGGAGGGCAGTTGGAGGTGATCAGCCCTGCAGGAGAGGGCAGTTAGGGGTGACCAGGCCGGCAGAGGAGGGAAGTTGGGGGCAAACAGGCTGGCAGCAGAGTGGTTAGGGGGTGATCAGGCTGGCAGGCAGAAGTGGTTAGGGGCAATCAGGAAGGAAGGCAGGCGAGCAGTTGGGAGCCAGCAGTCCTGGATTGTGAGAGGGATGTCTGACTGCCCGTTTAGGCGCGATCCCGGTGGGATTGGGCCTAAACCGGCAGTCGGACATCTCTCTAGGGGTCCCATATTGGAGAGGGTACAGGCTGGGCTGAGGGACAAACTCCCTCCGTGCACGAATTTCGTGCACTGGGCCTCTAGTTATTAGATAAGATAGGATAAATGTGAGATCTTTCCTTATATGTTAATTACATGAGCGAACAACATGGAAGGAAGTTGGGCCTTTAATGACCTGAAGAAGTTGAATTTCCATCATGGCCTAGCAGACAGTTACATGATTGAGAAACAAAAATATATCAGTTAATCCACTTTGCTAGGAGGCCTTTTATTTACAGCAGCTGAGTCTTTCTCCCAACTAATTATGAAGATAATAATCACCATTATAAAAATGATTAGTTCAGGAATAATTATTGTCATATGTAATTTCAGCTAAATATTAATAATTTGAATTAAACTAATATAATAGTTATTTTATCTGCAGGCCATCTCACAAGGATTAGTCCTAGATATTGAAAAGTATTTTTTAGTTTTATTGCATCAAATGCTGTTATGTTCTAAAATCAAATAAGAAATATTATATTTTTAATTCTAATAGTCTTTTTTTTCTCATTGATTTTTTCTAAGTCTTATCTCATTAGGATCAGCTCCTTGCATCAGAAACTCAGGTTGTATTACAGATCAGTAAATTACATTGTGAAAAAAAACAACACACAACCTTAAATTGAGGCACACATTTTTTTAGTTTTCTATTTGTATTAATTAGGCTCAGACATTGGCCTACAGACATTACAGAATTTTGCTTTAAACATTGTAGGGATATTCGTCATCCACATATTAGTCAGAAATGAAACAATTCACTGATATCACCACTATTTTTAACAAGTTTGATAAAGGTAATATAAATGCTTAGATTTCATAAAGGTAATATCTGTTCTCCCAGGATTTAAAACCAATTTAGAACAGATTGATGAGAATATCAGAATAAATATGGAGGAATCTATAACAACTGAAATAATATAAGGGGTTATCTTAGAGAAGAGATTTTGAGGAGGTCACCTTGAAAACTTATACATTTTGGTTATTTCTAATTGTTTTACTATTTTATCTTATTAAGTAGGAAAAATCATAAAGATAAAACAAGTGAATAACAATAATTCTTTTAATATTGTAATTTATTGAAAATTTGGAGTTATCATATGGGATTATAGTCTATCTTGGATCAGTTTCACTTTCAATTAACAACATATTTTCTATCCAAAGAGCAATATCTTGAAATCTTATTGATTCAAACTAAAGAATCCGAGCAGTCACAATAAATGATAACAAAGTATTAATTATAATTTAGGTACTTCCATGATTAGAACTAATACTTTTAAATACTATTAACATTGGACTCAATTTGAAATGCATTTATTTAATTCAAAATATATTATTTGATGCCCACTACATGATACGTGTGTTTCTACTATTTTATGTGAAAGGGGTTCAGATCAGCAAATAAAACAAACCAAATCCTTGTCTCCTGGAGTTTATTTTCTAGCAAGAGGAAGAAGAAAAAAGAAGCATAATAAATAAATGTGGTATTTGTTTATAAGGCCATGAATACTTTGAAAAAATAAGACAGAGTAATGGGGCATGACATTGTGGAGAGTGTGCAGGTTGCAATCTTAAATAGGGAAGCTGATCAGGTTACAAAACATTGCGAAGGTGAAATTTGGGCAAAGGTTCTAAGGACGAGTTAGCCTGATGGATACCTGGAGGGAGAGGAAGAGGAAACAGAAAAAAAAAAAAAAAAAGAAATCCCTAAGTTGAAGGAGCATGTGTGGTGGGTTCCAGGATAGCAAATCACCCAGCAGGCTTGGGTATGGTGAACAAGGGCTAGAGGGAAAAGATGGGGTTGTGGACACAATGGGACAGGCAGGTCATAGGGGTGCTAGCAGGCCATTGCGTGAAATGGGAAGTTACTACAGGGTTTGACATGACCAGATTCATATTTTAAAACGAATTGTTTTTTAAAGACATTATTTTATTTCTCAGAGCAAAGAAAACTAGTATCAATGCTTTAAGACGGAGTGAATGACACTAGAACAACCTCATTTAAACATGCCCCCTCCCCAAGAAAATGGCAATTTAAAAATGAAAGGCAAAAAAAAAAAAAAAAAAAAGAGGCAAAAACAAACAAAGCAACACAAACACCCAAACCATTAATTATTGGGGGAAATAGTTTTAAATTATCAAGAGCTACCGAAATAGAACAGTAATATCTAGTCTTTTATTATAGGGTCAAATAACTATATTTATATGATCCCACAACATATCTATGTCTTATTACTTTACATTAATAATTGCAATACTAAATGATTTTGAGATACAAATTTACTAGTTATAGATATTGAATCTCTTTTTTTTTTGAGAAAGTTAAGAAAAAAATGTGTAAGGCATTTTAGGATTAAAAATATTTAAATAGAAAATCTTTCAACACTTAAATGGGTAAATTTTAGTTTTCTTAAAATGTTACTTCTGTTGAAAAAGTTTCCAACAGCAAAAGATAAATGAGGTGTTAATGTGTCACTATGTGTTGGTTAGTTTGCGCCACATAAAACTTGAATGGGAAGAATAAAATATGATGTGAGTTGCCTTATTTTTATTTCCATCAGAAGAATGGATATGTTTTTCCCCATGTTCAAAGTGTAGGAAGAGAGAGGAGGAAAACAGGATTCTTGGAGTAGTAAGATAAAATTCCATTCTGTTCCAAGCATTCTTTGTTATCTGAAGTGCCAATTTGATTGATGTTAAAAATGTATCAGTGATTCCACGATTCTTCAAAACCCAAAAAAGCCATTCCATAGGACCCACTTGTCAACATTTTTGTTCAGAAACAAGTTACTTCTTCCATAACCAACGACAATGTCTTCTTTAACCTTGAATCAAACTTCACTAAATGCCAACGAGGTGCTTAGAGGAAGCTACTTCATTTTGTGGACTTTGTATTCTTCCCTTTAAATGCAGCTCTTTCTTGGGAGGCTTAGCCAAATAGCAGATTTGAAATGGTTGTGTTAGTCGTTTCAGTTATTGCACACCTATTTCTTCATAATTCAAAAAGAGCTGAAAGGATTATTTTTCTTAGAGCTTTCCAAAAGCAATACCTTAGCGCTTAGATGAAGTGAGGAAAAGTTGAATCTAAAGCCAGAAGGGTTATGAATGCCCACAGGACTGAAAACATAGGATTATAAAAGGCTACTTGAATCTGCACATTTGTATTGTGTTCGCCACTATAAGCACTACTTTTAACACCCATTTTATTTCCTGGTCTTATTGTTATAACCAAACCTGTGTTGTCTAGACATATATTAAGAAGTCAATCCATACTTCTTTTCTGGCAAAACTTATGACAAATAAAGGAAAGTAAAAATATAATCTAAGGGAGGGGTAGAGTGCAAAAAAAATCAGTCAGTATTTTTCCTATTGAGTAGCCTGTCTATTCATGAAATAATTTACTCATATCTCATACATACAATTCTAATGGTACAGTAAAATTGCTTTTAGAGACTATTTTCATTTCATCGGAATGGTACTCTTTTTGATATGTGGTGCCTTGTCAGCTAAGATAAACTGCTAAACTTTAGCTATCTCATTTGCAATTCGAGATTTACTATCCTATTCAAATCAATCATAATGTAATATTGACTGAAAGAAGGAGCCTATCTCAATATGTCTCAATATATTTCTCACTGGACAGATTCAGTCTCCTAAAATTGTCGGTGTGGTCTCTTAATAAACAGATTCTTTATCACAGAACAGTGTCTGCAGTACTTCGGTGATGGCTTCAAGGCAATGACATTCATGTTGGAGTTATTTCAGCTTCTCCCATAGCAACTCTTTTGTTAGGGAATGTAAGTGTTTTCAAATATCAAAAAAAAAAAAAAGAAAAAAAAGAAAAGAAAAGAAAAAGCAGTATGGAGTTACCTCAAAAAATTAAAAATGGAACTGCCTTATGACCCCGCAATTCTACTTCTGGGAATTTATCTGAAGAATTCTGAAACATTAATTAAAAATCATATGTGCATCCAAGTTCATTGAAGCATCCTATATAATAAAAGGCTAATATGCAAAATGATCCTAATGGCGAAACAACCAGTCACTATGATGTGCACTGACCACCAGGGAGCAGACGCTCAATGTAGGAGTTGCCCCCTGGTGGTCAGTGCACTCCCACAGGGGGAGCTTCGCTCAGCTACAAGCAAGGCTGATGGCTGCAAGCTCAGCGGCGGTGGCGGGAGCCTCTCCTACCTCCTCAGCAGCACTAAGCATGTCCGACTACAGCAGGTAGACATCCCCCAAAGGCTCCTGGGCTGCCAGAGGGATGTCTGACTGCCAGCTTAGCCCAATACCCCAGGGAGTGGGCCTAAGCAGGCAGGTAGACATCCCCCAAGGGGTCCCAGATTGTGAGAGGGCGCAGACTGGGCTTAGGGACCCCCTGAGTGCATGGATTTTCATGCACCAGGCCTCTAGTTATTTACAATAGCCAAGATTTGGAAGTAGCCCATTGTGGATTAGTAGATGAGTGGATAAAAAGCTGTGGTACATGTACACAATGGAATATTATGCGGCCGTAAAAAAGGAGGAAATCTTACCATTTGCAACAGCATGGATGGACCTAGAAAGCATTATGCTAAGTGAAATAAGCCAGTCAGAGAAAGATAAGTAGCATATGATTTCACTCATATGTGGAATCTAATGAACAAAATGAACTAATAAGAAAAATAGAGGTAGATTCATAGACAAAGAGCAGGCTGACAGCTATTGGGGGGACCTAGGAGGGTATAAGGATAGAGCAAAAAAGATAAATAAAAAAGAAGAGGAAAATAAACTCATGGGCACAAAATGTGGTGATTGCCAGGGGGAGAAGTGTTGAAGAAGGTACAAGGTATGGGGGGATAAATGGTGCTGGATGGAGACTTGACTTGGCATGGAGAACACACAATATAGTATGCAGATGATGTGTTGAAAGAAAAAAGGAATAATCTTTGATGCCATCTACCCTACACCTTCTACACATGAGGCATATTAGGTCCAAAGAGGGCAATGGCCTTGCTTGGGGTGGTCAGTGTCAGAGTGGGGACAGAATCTCAGGTGAAGCCAGACAGCCCCTGCTTCATTATAGCTGCAGAACGCTCTGATTTGGCTGCATCATCCATCTAACACTGCCATCCAGATACACATAAAATAGAACAATTAAATAATTATTTTCTTTTTAAAAATTTCCCCAGTGTCAGTTTTCCAACTCCCATTCCACAGATTATCAAGAAGTAATGAGAATCAAATAATCAAAATTATTCTAACAAGGCTATTATTCTATTCGTGGCTGATGTAGGAGCAAATATAGACCTCCAGGCTCTAGCCAAGGGCCCACTCCTCACTCCATCCCTTTGTCCCTATTGAGTAAACAAGAATGTCATGTGTTCCTACAGTCTCTCCATGGACAAATCAGCTTTTACTATTGGAATAAGAAAAATATAAAATCATGGACTTGGAAAGAGGCTAAAAAATCTACTTGCCAGACCTAGTCCTCTCAAAGAAGAAAGTGAACTTCATTCTGCATAGTGAATGTCCTCTCCTATTTAGGATTGGGCTCAGAGTCATGAAATTTGAATACTAGGAAATTCTAATTCTTGGCAATAATTCTGGTTTGGATTTTTTTGTATGTGTGTTTTTTTTCCCCTTTGGAAATATCTATATCAAAAACAGAAAGAATTACTTCAAGAGCAGCACCCCATTCTAAAACTAGGTTACTGAAACATTTACCAACTATATAAAATGTCTTTTCTAAGTTACACAAAGAGAGATTACTGTACATAACTGAACATATGAAATATTACTTCTCTTGTCTAGTGTTAGTTTTTCCTGACTTTGAATTTCCTCTAAGGAATGCCAGGAGGAAATTCCCTTTGCACATATTAGTCTGTCGTACTTAGGCTTTGCCTTGCTGGAGAGTTTTAATCACATACTATATCCCAGTACAAGAAAGGTTTAAATGGTCATATTTGAACTTTCAGATGACCAAATAGTCCTTTCCTTGTGACCAGAAATAGATAGCAGGTTTTGTAAGTTCTGAAATAAAAGGGTTCAACAGTACACAAGTCATAAGATATGCTGAAACATCTATAGAGTTTTGAGAAACTGGTTACATACTTGGTTGGCCTATTATATATCTTGTGGAAACTTGGAATGGCGGAAAACAGTCATTTTTTCTGCTTTTACTCTTCACACTGTGATTATTAATGTATAGTGGCTAATTGTTTTAGAATTTATTGAGGACCACAATCATCCTATGTAATAAAACCCTAATAGGCAAATCAACCGAACAGCAGAATGACCAGTTGCTATGACACGCATTGCCCCCAAGAAGGAGGCAACCAGTAGCGGCTAATAGGGGCGGGGCCGGCCGGCAAGGGCAGCGCCAGGCTGCCCAGCCAAGGCAGGTGCCAGCAGGGGCACCCCCAAACGCTCCACCTATCAGTCGCCCCTCAGAGGGAGGCAATGGGTAGCGGTGGTGGGAGGCAGGGCCGGCCAGTAGGCAGCGCCAGGCTGCCAGCCAAGGCGGGTGCCAGCAGGGTCCCCCCTATTGCCCTGCCTGCTGGTGGCCCCACAGGTTGGCCCTGATCACCAGCCAGGCCTAGGGACCCTGCCCTATATATTGGGAACAGTCTCTTAGATTTAAAAATTAAAACCTGGCAAGGCTACTCTAACACTGAAAAAACAGGATGATTCAGTGATGACATGCATGGACTCTGGTTTGCACATTTTGTGGTCAGCCCCGATTCTGACACTTATAACTGTGACAAAGCCAATTACTTAACTTCTCTCTGCTTCAGGTTTTCCACCCCTAAGATGGGGGAAATGGTACTACTGCTTCACAGGATCATGTTATGTACTACTTTTTATAATTAGGGCAAAAAAATGTAGCTGCCCATATAACAGCAAGATGCCTTTCACCTGTATGAAAAGTATGGTCACTGGTGCATGCAGCATCCCAGATTGTGAGAGGGATGTCTGACTGCCAGTTTAGGCCCGATCCCTGCAGTCGGACATCCCCTGAGGGCGCAGGCCAGGCTGAGGGACCCCCCCACCCCCGGACCCTGTGTACAAATTTCATGCACCGAGCCTCTAGTATATTATATAAAATTTGAAGTAAACAGACTTGGTTGCTCCGGTTTACTATAAATCAGGAAGTGGAATGATATATTAGAAAAGGAGTAGACTTTATCCCCAGATAGACTAGGGTTGAAATCCTAGTTATTATGTTTATTTACTGATATTTTGTGAAATACACTGAACAATTTTGGCCTTCCATTTCCTCATCTCTAGAGACAGAATAATAGGATTTACTCCTTAGAATGTTTTTGGAGAATTAGAAGTCATATATGTAAGTTAAAGAGAGTCAACAAATTGTAAGTATTTGATGCTTGTGAATGGGAAACACTAGTTTTTCCATTCATAAGATAGTTTAATGAGCCCTAGCCATTGTGGCTCAGTTGATTGGAGCATCGTACCATGCACCAAAGGGTCATGGGTTCTATTCCCCGTCAAGGCACATATTCAGGTTGCATGTTCGGGGTGGGTATGGGAGGTAATCAATCTGTGTTTTGCTCTCACATCAATGTTTCTCTCTCCTCCCTTCCTCTCTCTGTAAAATCAATAGAATCATATCCTCAAGTTCAAAATTTTAAAAAAGACAGTTTAATGAGCCATAGATAATCACAAAACTAAAATCTTTAAGGCGTATCTTTTTTTATCAGAAACTAATAAAAACATATTCACTTTTATTTTTGCCTTAATGTTCATTACTAAAAACATATCTAGCTATCTCACCTGCTTCAGTAATTAAATAGGACTAACTGTAACAAATCAAAATTAACTGAAAATGAATCAGTCCTTATAATTTATTCAATGTCATATACCGGTATTAGCATGGCTTATTACTTAGAACCTCCATCATTTATTATTTTCTCTTAGTGTAGAAGCTTCAAAAACAAGCAGTTAAAAACAGATTCAATGTCAAATGGAGATAAGAACTTATTCACATTGATTGGTGAAAACAATTTTATGTAATTAAACTACAAAGATAAACAATTTAGCTTATAAACTAAGAATGACAGTGACTTTTGTACCTTAGTCAGTTTTATTTTTAATACCATTAAAAATGCTTTTAAGGTTGTTTTATAATTTACCACCTGTCACTTGAAGAGCTATTGTGTTCAGATTAGGATGGTGATGATAAATGTTGAGAACAGCTTTTTAGAAGTGCTGTTCTTTGCTTTAGAGAATGCCATGAAGTTGCAAGAGAATAGAATAATTTGCTACTTGTGTCCCTACCTTTCTACTTGTTAATCAGCTTTTAAATGTCCCTTTTTGTATGTTTCTGCTTTCATCTTTCTTCTGTTGCTTAACCATATTGTTCGCTATAATGCAGACCATTTCATATGCTAGTGAACGTAAGATTAAGAAGTATCATGGGAAAATTTTACTATAGCAACTGTTTGGCTAAGGTCATTCCAGAGTGGGATATAAAACAATGCATGATAAAAAGAAGTCACTTAAACACAAGAAAGTTATTAATAAAACAGGAGAAATCAAATGTGCCTGAAAAGGCTGATGTTATGTATTCTGTGCTCTCAGAAATAAGGTGTATTACCTATGCAATTGCACTTCCATGTAGGATATACATTTGAGCAAATGTTCATCATTACAAAGTACGCATAACAAAACCTCACATGATACTCTGCACTTAATGGTTTCCCACCTGTATACAGACATGATCCTCTAGAAGTGGGGCTCAAGCCAGAGACCATACTAAACCTCCCCATTCATTCCTCAGCGTTTTATAGTGATGCATGAGTGCTTCATGGGTGCTCTGGTCAAAATGTGAGCAAGAGGACCTCATGAGGCACACAATCTAATGGAGAAGAGGGAATGCTGCCTCTACCACTGCTACTGCTGTAGAGACAGTAGAATGCATGCCCATGAATAGAATCTTCCTTTCCCAAACATGACCTTGTACAAGGTGCAAGTTACTTATATAAACCTTTGTCCCATCATCTGTAAAACAGGGATAATAGCCTTCTCACTGAATGGTTTTAAAGTTTAAATGAAATATGCGTGGAAAAGTGTTTAGCATCATGTCCAGAACAAAGTAAAAACTCAGTGAATAGTGAATTTATGTATTATCATTTTTACTCTCATTGACAGCAATTACTGTTATTATTGGAGTAATAATGATATATTTTAAAAAGCCTCTACGCCCAAGTGGCTCATAGACTAGTTAGTACATTAAAATACTCAAACATGTTAAAAAATAATCGTACCAGATATTATATGTAATCATTACAAATGAAATCCAGGTAATCCATGCTAAATATGTTATTTTTATGCACTTATGTCTCTCTAAAAAATAGAGTTAGCTAATATTCTGTTCACTAAAAGAACAAAGAGAAAGAAAACATGTGTCCTGTTTCAGTTCCCATAATATCTAACATCCACTGTTCAACACAAGGGTTAAAAGAGATTCAAACAACTATGTGTCCAAGGTAGAGATGTCACAACATAAATAACAATTTTCAAAATCAATCTCATCTGAAAGTTAACATCTAATCAAAGGAACACAGGGACCAAAGCAGCCGAATAATACCTCAGAAATATTGAAAAACGTAATCAAGTGTGGTTTCCTTTATACCATTAAAATTCACACCGTTATTGAATCTGTCTGGTTGGCTGTCCTTTGTCTCTTTGTTGACACACAAAATTAAAACTGCTGTCATTGTGACTTTTGTCCCTATCTTCATGGTGATTATCACAATGGCCACCAACAAGACTACATTGACCTGGGCTGACAGCTACGGTGACTGAAATGCTTTGTTCCAGGCAGATGGACATGGATTGACTCCATGAGTGACAGCTGAATCAGACAAGTTTGGATTGCTGAGCAGAAAATGATCTACCCATTCAATGAACAGGTAGGACATTTGGGGATGGGATGATGGCAGAAAACATCTTATTGACAGGTCATTGTTGGGTCTGAGGCAGAAAGGGGAAGGCTTTGTGGCTGTTAGACATTGAGCTCATTTTGACCTAAACAAGTATACAAAGGAAATGACTAGAAACCAAAGGGCCCACTTGTTCTCACAAGTGCCAATAAAACGTTCCAGCTGACAATTTCTCTCAAATGATAGAAAATAATGTTTTCAAAACTGGGGTGTTTCCCTTAGTTGTTACATATATCATAGAAGATAGAAAATTAAATATTACAACTAGAATGCTGAAAATATAGTGGCATAAAACTTTAACTTTGATTCCTAATGTTCTCATTGTCATGATATAGTTACCAACAGATGCTTTTTTAACAATACGAAGGTGAAGGGGTGATCAGTAACCTTTATTTTTCATACTGCTTATATAAACTGCAATTGAGATTTTTAAGAAATCTGACACATTATTGAAGAAATGTACTAGTGCACTGGGCGAGAAACACTTTGATAAACTAACTTTATGCCTCCCTCATTTCAACTGATGGCTTCATTTATTTCTGTTTTGGTGGGAGGTGAAAGATTTGGTGGAATGATTTTATTGATAAGACTGTGACAGGTAGAAGTATAAAAAACGAGAATGTGCAAAAATAAGCAAAGGCATTAATTTTGGGGAAAATGCTTAATTCAGTAGCTTAAGTATCATTATCCCAGTTGGGTAAAGATATCCAGTAATTATATATAGCACAAGAGAGCTATAAAATCAGTAAAGCTGAATCTTTTGCAGCCTTATCTCTTTTGAAATGATACCTTAGCTCATATTATAAGAAAATCATGTGCTAAAATATTACTATTAAAGAACTTGAGAGCTCCTAACAAATAAAGTCTTGGTTTGCAAGCATTCAGAAAAAATATATAAATAAATAAAAACAATAAAGATGTGTCAACAATGTAAAAACATGACTCAGAGATTTGTGGGTAGCTTACTCAGGACATCAGAGGAATTTCGTGACATCTACAGAATTTGGGGATAAGGTTGGGGGTAACTTAAGCAAAAATATGTGATTGTTGATCAATGTGCTACTAGTGAGTTTTTTCAAGCCTCCATTTAGGGGGCATGACCAGGAAAAATGGGATCACAATGTCATGATGTCAAGGTGATGTGATGCTAGGGTCTTGACCCATGTGGAGTCTTAAAAAATAGAATGCGAGAACTATGGTCGTATATTGTCTCCAGCACTATCCGGAGTGGGAAGGTCCTACCCTTTCAAGATGATCTATTGGATTCCACCCTTTCTCATGGAAAAGGGGCACCAGGGCCCTGGAATACTACAAGATCATCCAAAACAACCATCTATACTTATTGAATTATTATTTGGGGTTTTCATTCAGGTTACCAGGCAGAGATCAGAATTGTCTGCTCAAAAGGGATGAATAATGTTAAATACTCTGCAGTATTAATTTTATTTTAAGAAATTGGAATTCTGAATAGTCAATCTTTTGTTAAGTAGAATGAATAATGTGAATCCATTCTGTAAGCCTGCTGTATAACATTATGACCAAGACTCTTATATTGGTCCTTGAGCAAATACTACTGCCTACAAAGACAGCAGCTTTTATCTTTGGCAAGCTCTTAACTATGATACATAGTAAATAATTAAAGTAACTCATATTTGATATTATATACACAAGCAACCTTAATGAAGAATGAAAACAATAGAAAGTTATTTTAATAAAAAACATGTGTATTGGTTTATTGCTCCTATTACAAAATTCCTCTAAAACAGCAGTAGTTTATTTCCCATAGTTCTGTGCAATGGCAACCTGGGAAGCTCTTCTGCTGGTATAACAGGTACATGATGTAGTGAAGGGGCTGGGAGGTCCATTATGGCTTTATTCACTTCTCTGGCAATCCGCGGTGTCTATTGTCTGGGGCACCTCAGCCTCCTCCACAGGACTTGGCCACCACATTCTACCGATCCAAGTCAATCAAAGGCCAGCCCAGGAGGAAGGAGCTGAAGAAAAAGCCCTGCCTCCTGATGGTAGGAGCAGCAACATCGCATGCAAAAGGGCATGGACACAGCGATACTGTCTTCATTGGAGGCCTGATTCATCCCAACCCTTTCCACGCTTCCTGCCCCAGTGGTACCCCTCCTGCCTTTCCCTGGCTGCTCAGTATCTCTGTTCAATACTTCGCTAAGGATGGTGTTAGATCAAAGGCAGGAGAAATGGGAGGCAGAGGGCCGGAGTCATGGCAATAATTGGCAAGTTATTTTTTGTAGTTGTTATTTTAAATCCAAATCTCTCTCCTTTTTAAAAAAAAATGTTCATGGATCTTTGTTTACCTTCACATAGAAAAAAAATCAGGCAAATATGTGAAAAACTTTAGAGCAAAATAATTCTCAAAAATATTTCATAAAGCAAGGCATGTGGGAAGATAAATGCTTATTATAAGCTAAAATGGGACATTTGCACTGAATACATTTACATCAACATGGATCTCACAAATTGCTATTTTGTGCAAACTTTACAGTACCCAAAAAATCATTCCAGCTACCTTGTGTATGCTTTTATTTGTTTGGTATCAAAAATACTTCCCAGTTCTCAATCAAAACTAGTTTGCATCAAGAAACATTTTTTAAAATTTACTTTCTATGCTACGATGGAATGAAACTTTTTTCAAATTGTTTTAAAAACAGAAATAAATAGCAGATACAATATTTTTTTGTTTAAACCAGAAGAAAAAATATGAAGAAAGAAGAACACTGACAAAATTTCCAAGGAAAATGAAATATTAGGTAGAAGGCAACTACTTAACAGTAGCTAAAAGGAAAATTGATGACACATGAGGTTCCCAGGTCCCTGAACAACTTCTGCTGTTCTGCCCTTAAACTTCAAACAAAGGAGATGTTGGCCCACTGGGAAATTGCTGCTCAAGGACCTGCAATGGTTTCCTTTTAACCAATAAATCAAACCTTTCCTTGTGGAAACAAAAGAGTTTCTATATGCACTTCCCACTGGTAGTATCCAAGCTGATCTGTCGCAACTTGCCACAGGGAATCCTCAGTTAGTCAGGCAAGCATCTTCACACTCCACATCAATCATGCTCCCCCTCCCTGGAATATGCTGTACCTCATTTTCTAATCATCCCAATCCTATGCCTTCAAGATCTGCTCACCACTCACGTCCTCTGTTAAACTCTACTCAACAATTGTAGGCTACACTGACCTTCCTTTACCCCACTTCCCTAGGGAATGTTGGGAAGGGCTAGCATGTAAAAATAATAATTAGAGAAACAGCATCAGCTGCTATATTGGGTGCTTTTTAGATGCCAGTACGGTGGCCAATGTCATAATTTGGTTTCCTAGCTCCTGCTATCTCTCTCAAATAGCATCCCTATTCTCTAATGAGCAATGATCTTGGCCTATTGGGGATAGCCTCGAGTTGAGGAAAATACCAAGCGACTGTCTTTCAGTACAAAGGCACGGGGCCAGAACTTTCTCTCCTAATTTCAGGACCCCACAGGACATAAGCAGACACATTTGTATCTGGAGCAAGTGAGGCAAGGCCCGGTAGCATGGCCAAGAGTCACTCATGTTGGTGGAGACAGTCACCTAAGTAGTGTTCTCAATGTCCTGTTTATCTGCCACTTCTTGGTTCTTGTCCTTCTCAGATCTGTTCTAGGCAGTCTTCCAAGAGACTGAGAGCTCTTGAAAACTTTTCGATAAGTTGCTTTTCTGTCATTAGCCTAAATCTCTTAGTTATTTGCAACCTGGCATCAAATGGGAAGTACGGATGTAGCGGGGATAATCCCAATGACAGCCACAGAGGAAAGCTACTCTTTTCTTTTCCTATAGCTGCACTTACTGGTTATGTTTTTCAGATGGTAGAAATCAATCTTAGTTAACTCAGTCACTGAAGTGTTTCTTTAGTCAATGTAATAGCTCACCTGCCTGCATTCTCATAGGTCATGGAGCTTCTAGGCCATGGAGCTCATGAGACATGGGCTGGTCAGGAGGAGGCTGGGCCTCTCCCTAGTTATCACTTCCCATGCCGGCCTCCACTGTGATGCCTGGTTTCCAGTCGGAAATGAGGCAGTCCCCAATGACACATATTGAAGCCCTGACTTCTGGTGCCTCAGAATGCGACTATGTTTGGAGAAAGAGCCTTTGAAGAGGTGATTAAATTAAAATGAGTCTGTTAGGTGGGTGGGCCTCAATGCAATCTTGCTGGTGACCATATAAGCAGAGGAAATTTAGATATGAAAAGAATATTACGCTGCTGTAAAAAAGAAGGAACGCTTAGCATTTGCAACAGCGTAGATGGAAATGGAGAGCATTATGCTAAGCAAAATAAGCCAGTTGGAAAAGAAAATGATAAATATCACATGATCTCACTCATATAATGACCATATGGAATATAAGAAACAACATAAATTGATGAACTAAAATAGATCCAGAGACATAGAAGCATCAAACAGACCATCCAACCTCAGGGGGAAGGGAGAGTGGGGGAGAGGGGGAGATCAACCAAAGGACTTGTATGCATGCATATAAGCATAACCCATGGACACAGTCAGTAAAGGGGGGGTGAGGGCATGTACAGGGGAGGTGGGGGGAATGAGAGGGGAGAGGTCAATGGGGGAAAAAGGATTCATATATAATACTTTAAACAATAAAGAAATAAAAAAAGAAAAAGAAAAGAGACACGAGGAATGTGTGGGCACAGAGGAAGGACCACAAGGACATAGGAATAAGCCAGCCATTTGCAAGCCACAGAAAGGCCTCAGGGAATCAAACCTGCCAACACCTGCATCTCAGATTTCCAGCCTCCAGAACCGTGAGGAAATACATCTCTGTTGTTTAAGCCACCTGGTCGGTGGTACTTGGTTTTGGTGGCCCAAGCAAACAAATACTGGCACTGCCCTGTGCCAACCACCTATTTACTTCATCCTATCCCTAACCTCCACTCATCTGATTCTGCATCACATTCCTATACTTCTTGAGCTTCGTGGGCAGTTCTAATTTCCTCTAAAACTTCTTCCCTTAAACACTGCCTTAGACAGTTTCCTGCCAAATCATACTGTCATATAGATTGCCTCATGCATGGATAAATGGTATATACTGTGTTCTTAAGACAGAGCACAGATTCTGAATAATTTGGCTCAGAATCATACTGATGACTGACACCTTCGTAAATGTTGGACTCAATGTACAGTTTGCGAGACTCCCCACTTTGCTACAAGACCCCTATCCTAGCTAATCTGTCCTAATACTGATTGATGGGAGAGAAATATTGGATATGGACTCACATTACAGTAACAATTGCTTTATATGGAAACGTTTTGGTCAAAAATTTTGTCAGGCTGACTTATACAAAATAAAGTTTATATAAAATAACTAGTATATATATATAATGATTTTTCTTTATATAGAGTTATTAATTCTTAGAGTCTTTTAAACTTTTATATTAATAGATCAGGATCAAACAGAGTCTGGTGTTCAGAGTGGCCAATTAATAAATATTTATTTAATAATAGGTACAGAGCATAATTAACATTAATTCATGATTTGCTCTAGTCGATGATAATTTATCTTTTGTTTCTTCTTTAAGAAGAAATTAAGAGTTTCCATGAAGTGGGAAAAAGAGAAAGCTGATTTTCCAGCTGAGAAATGAGCAAAATATTGCTGGACAGCCAACATCTGGTGTCAGTTAAGTCTGGACTGGACAGTGAAAAACATATATGCCAGAGGGAGCAACCCTGTGTTTGCAGAGAAAAGAAGGATATGACATGGCTGATCGTTTCAGTGATCAAACACCCGTGTTCAGTCTCGCTGCAAAAAAGACTTATCTTTGTTCAGTTCTGTGTTTCATTGCTGGTAAACAAACTTGAAAGGCAAATACGCTAGAATTCTATTTTTTTCCTGAGAATGCCAAATAAATGTATCCTAACCTTTTCCACTTAGCAAGCTACTCTCCAGGGCTGCCATAGCCATAGGTAAAAGGCCATTACATTCAAATGGAGCGATTGGGTGGTGGTTCTCCTTCTCACAAGCAAGAAGTCAAAAGTACTATGTCCTCTCCAGGTCGATTATATGGTTACCAGGAAACCAGAGCCAATTAAATCAACTAGTGTTGGAAGTACAGATGTTGTAGGCAATAACTTCCATATAAATCAGTGGTGAATTAAATGTTGCTCATTTGCCTTTCCAGGTTTCAATATATCTGCAATGTAGCCACATGGCTGCTCTGTAGAGAAATACAAATTTCCTAAGTTCTGGCTAAAAGCAGTCACCTCACCTAAGTGGCTGAGCCGAAGGCGAGCAGGATGACGTGCCCGTGTCCCCTCGGCTTCCAGCCCAGAATCCTCCACTTGCCACACGGAATGTAAGCTAGGCTCATTCATGAGCATTTTCTCCCTAGCCAGCGGACCTCATGTCCCCTTCTGCAATTATGATGCTCTTCTTGGTTCTGTAGGACTCTACTAAAAAGTGATGAGTAATAAACTTTATAGCATAGTTATAGTACTGATACTAAACTATAAATGAATGCACTGAGATGAAAGCTGACTAGCTCAAGAGGTAGGTTTATCTCGCTGGGAAAGTCAGACCTTGAGTCAAATGCCATATATACTTGAAAAAAATAGAATTATTACATTTATTTAAGAAATATACTTCTGATATTAATGTCCCCAATAATTTCTCTGTTTCTAAGTGATCTCAGCTATCATGTGGTTAGAGGATAGCAGGTGATCCTGGGCAAAGAAGTGAAAATTTTTAAATATTGCAACTATTAGGAAAGAAGCAAGTAAGCGTTTGGCTACTGTTCTTTAGGACGATCACTCTGCCTATCCACACACATGCATATACATGTAGATATGTATACTTAAGTAAATTTTAATTGCTTTCCTAGGTCATAATGTTCCAGATACTCACTCATCAGTTGTCTGTCCCCTTTTGGAGAAGAGAATTACATCTTGTAAATGACTATAGGTTTTCCAACACAAATTCTCCCTTTTTCACCCTGCAGACCAACAGAGACCATGTTGAAGGACATGGTTGAAGCTTGTTGGTCAAATTGGTCTGCTGCTCCTGGATCCCAGAACGAGACAGGTGCCTCCGCCCAGTCCCTGTAGCCCCCACCTCCCTGAGATCAGAGTCTCTGAAGAACATGAAGAGCTCCAGCCCCCAGCAGCAATTCACTCTCTCCAAAAGATGAGCAGAGAATACTTCGTTTTTCTAAATTTTTCAATCATATCAGACACTCCATGATCCTTGGGATGACTTTAATAAAGGAGTACATAACAGCAGTGTGACAAAACCTATGCACTTTAAAAGCTATTATTAATTAACTAAAGCTGAGATTAATTATTAAGCAAAAAAACAGACATTGTGGAACCATCCTGTTTAGGTCAATCATATGCCCTCCAACAAGGTAGCAATAGAGACATCTGAGTAAGGAATACTAATAGTAGGAATATAGTTGATTATTATGATCAGAAGTGCTGGTTAGAAGGGTACAACCAACAATTATTGGGCTGTGGCAAGGCTATTATTACTCGTCTTTGTATCACCAAGTCCTAAGAAGAACAGAGCGAGGTACTCATTAAATGTTTGCTGGACTGAACTGGTATGTAGTATTGCTTTTAAAAATAAATCTATATTAATGCATAATTGTGTGGCTATCTAAGATGATGAATGAAAGTATAAATTTGGGACTGAGACTGCCTATGGTCAAATACAGGCAACCGTGTGCTAGATGATGACTTGAGTGAGGAGCATCTCTGTGCTTCCCAGGGTAAAATGTACATGTGATAGATAGTATCTACTTCAGAAGGATATAGTATAGTATACAAGAGGCAAAACACGTGACATAACGACTGGCAACAGTAGGAAGTAAATATCTTATAAAATTATAAAATTACTTATGAACTGCATACACATGTAACTGAGATTGATTTTTCCTTAAGTATCCTATATAATAAAAACCTAATATGCTAAGTGTCCAGTCAGCTGTTCAACCAATCAAAGCATAATATGCTAATGATATGCTAAGGCCACTAACCTCTTGCTGTGATGTGTACTGACCACCAGAGGGCAGACAGTTGTCTTGTCAACCAGTCTCTATGATGTGCCCTAACCACCAGGGGTCAGATGCTCTGACCAGTAGGGTAGCTTGCTACTGGGGTCTGCCCAATAGGGACTGAGCAAGATGAGCCAGACATGCCCTGGAGCCCTCCCGCAGTCCCTCCCTGGTTGGCCAACCTCTGGCTTCCCTCCCCAGCCTCGATCATGCACCAGTGGGGTCCTTCGGCCTGGCCTGCACCCTCTCTCACTCCAAGACCCCTCAGGGGATGTCGGAGAGCTAGTTTCGGCCCAATCCCACAGGACAGGCTGAGGGACCCCACTGGTGCACGAATTTGTGCACTCAGCCTCTAGTTTATATATGAAAAAATATTTACAAAGACCTATATAGAAGGTAAGAGATTGTTTGATGCTATCAATATTTTACAGAGCCCCCTTTCTCTAAAGAGCCCTAACAAGCACTGTTTTTGTTTTTATATATCCACTAGAGGCCTGGTGCACGAAATTCATGCACAGGGGTGTGTGTCCCTCAGCCCAGCCTGCACCCTCTCCAATCTGGGACATCCCTCTCACAATCCAGGACTGCTGGCTCCCAACTGCTCGCCTGCCTGCCTTCCTGATTGCCCCTAACCGCTTCTGCCTGCCAGCCTGATCACCCCCTAACCATTCCCCTGCCAG
Source organism: Cnephaeus nilssonii (assembly GCF_951640355.1). Taxonomy (NCBI): domain Eukaryota; kingdom Metazoa; phylum Chordata; class Mammalia; order Chiroptera; family Vespertilionidae; genus Cnephaeus; species Cnephaeus nilssonii. The sequence continues at coordinate 11,586,877 of NC_137079.1, forward strand.
CCTGATTGATGCCTAACTGCTCCCCTGCCAGCGTGTTTGCCCCTAACTGCCCTCCCCTGCAGGCCTGGTCATCCCTAACTGCCCTCCGCTGCAGGCCTGGGTCCCCCCCAACTGCCTGGGTCCCCCCCTCCCCTGCAGGCTTGATTGCCCCCAACTGCCCTCCCTTGCAGGCCTTGTCCCTCCCAACTGCCCTCCCCTGCTGGCCATCTTGTGGTGGCCATCTTGTGGCAGCCATCTTGTGTCCACATGGGGGCAGCCATCTTGTGCATTGGAGTGATGGTCAATTTGCATATTACTCTTTTATTAGATAGGATATTCATAATATTTGGACATATATATTCCACTATGTTAAATGTTTCAGCTTTTTCCAGTAACTGAGTGATTTAAGTATGCAGAATAGGTAAAATCCTAGAAGAGAGAACTTAACAATGTATGCATCCAAATATGCACATAATGTGTTGCCTATAATTTTTAAATAATGCCAAATTTAAAGTTTTTAAAATATATTTTGATTTGAGAGAGAGAGAGGAAGGGAGAGGGAAAGATAAACATGGTTTGGCTGCTTCCTGCACACCCCCTACTGAGGATTGAGTCAACAACCCAGGCATGTGTCCTGGCAGTGAATCAAACCAGCATCCTTTTGGTGCAAGGGATAATGCCCAACCAACTAAGCCACACCAGCCAGGGCTCAAATTTTAAAATGTTGGTATCTGGATTAGTTGATTAGGAACAAAATAATTTGTTATTCATTTGTCTATAAAATAACAGATTTTACATAGACTGGAGATTGGTTAAATTGTGATAATTTGCACCAAATTCAGAAAAATAAGTTTCTTAACTGGTAAAATGAGCCTTAAAATTAGATCATAAGATAATATTCCTATAAAGAAAGGTTTCCAGGGAATGTCCTGGAAAGCAAAGTCCATGGCCAATTATTACTGAGCACACACTCTGCTAAGGAATAATTTCAGACCATCACCCGAATATACTTTAAATTCTGTCTGAATTTTTTGAAATAATTCAATACTGTAACCCCACTTATTTATTCTCACATCTCACATTTCCTTAAGGCTTCTTGATTATGAATTACTTTTATAACTAGGTAGAATGTCTTGAGAGACCCTTGCTCTATAATTAGTAGGAAATCTATTTTTAATTCCACTACCAGGAGTCAGGGATCTGGTATAAAATATATTTTCTTGGTAAATTCTTTCCTTCTATCATAGTTTTCCATTCACTGAATGATTTGCCCATTTCTGATTACTGTTGTGCCTATTTTCCATACTATGTCCCAACATACCAGGTTTCAAATTCTTCCACTACCCAAAAGGTCCACTACCACAAGGATGAAGTACTCAGAAGACATTTTTCTAAAATATTGATTTTACTAGAGGCCTGATGCATGAAATTTGTGCAAGAGTAGGCCTTCCTTCCCATAGCTGCAGGCATAGGCTTCCCTCTGGCACCTGGGACCCAGGCTGGTTTCCCTCAGGCCGCCCAGGGCACCCAGGACCTGGGCTTCCCTCCAGCCCCGGCTTTGTCTGGAAGGATGTCTGGAATGACTTCCTGAAGGACATCCAGTCTAATTAGCATATTACCCTTTTATTATTATAGATAAGAGTCATTTCGGAATGTTGACAACTACCAACAACTGACTTGAATATTGCCATTCTAAAAATGTATGGGCCATTTACCTGCAAGACACACTTTCTCTCAGTCCTTACCCATGATTAAAGCCTACATAAAAAATAAAAAAAGAAAAGTCAACATAAATAAAAAGTAACACCATTGTGTATGGTGGGCCTTCAATAAGCACATGTTGAATAAATATCAATAGATATTATAAAACATTATATTGAAAATGAAAAATTTATGTTAATATAGTTATTCACCTATGCCTAGATAAATTAAAATAAGATTCGAACAACAAAATATAGAGGATTCAGAGAGTTGTTGACTTAATACTTATGTATACACCATATAGTGAACATACAGCTGGGTTTCGAAGTACGTTCTTTGTGCAGAATATACTATTAGTAAGTGTCAAGGAGGAATCTCAAAGACAGAGGCTAGCATGGTTGCTTGCTCTCATGAGCCATTTACATGGAGATGATAGTGGAACACATCACAGTTGGGCTTTCCCCATAAGTGGATAATTTATATCTCACAAAAGCCAGCTGCATTATGCCACCCGTCCTCATTACAGTGATGGCACGGCAGGTTAACAATGAAGACACTGAGGTGGAGATAGGATGATCCTCTGCCTGGACTCTTTTGTATCTGCTACGGAACCACGCTGGGAAATCACCTGCTAGCACATGGAGAGCAGCACTTCGTAATCATCCTAATTAGCTTCCAAAAGCAGTCATTGAAAGAACTCCTTCCGCAGAATCAAATAAGTCTCATTTCCTCTATTTCAAACTTCTCCCTTGAAACAAGTTACAGTGGAAAGCTACTCTTCTGGATTACTTATTGATAAGAAAAATGAGACCACACATAGAGGAAGACTCCTTAGAATGGGTCTTGAGCAAGTTTGGGGGCTATATATCCAGGCAATATCCATGGCAGGGAGTGACTGGTCTTTCTAGACTGAGTCTGAGGGCATTCAGGGGGAAGTGTAGACAAGCTGAATCTGCAGGAAGCCCTGGCCAGTCTGGCCAGGCAAAGGTGACAGAGACTTAGATGTTGTATTAGTGTGCTGAGGCTGCCCAAAGAAGTACCACAGACAGCAGCTTTGTGCCTTTTCACAGTTCTGGAGGCTAGAAGTGCCTTTTCACAGTTCTGGAGGCTACAAGATCAGGGTGTCAGCAGGGTTTGTTTATTCTAAGGTCTCTCCCTCTTTCTTTACCTGGTCTTTCATCTGTGGGCACACATGTCTGCTGTCTAAATGTCCTCTTATAAGAACACTAGTCAGGTTGGGTTAGAGCAGTGGTCAGCAAACTGCGGCTTGCGAGCCATATGCGGCTCTTTGGCCCCTTGAGTGTGGCTCTTCCACAAAATACCATGGCCTGGGCGAGTCTATTTTGAAGAAGTGGCATTAGAAGAAGTTTAAGTTTAAAAAAATTTGGCTCTCAAAAGAAATTTTAATCATTGTACATGATATTTGGCTCTGTTGACTAATGAGTTTGCTGACGACAGGGTTAGAGCCACAATCCAGGACTGCTGGCTCCCAACTGCTCGCCTGCCTGCCTTCCTGATTGCCCCCAACCGCTTCTGCCTGCCAGCCTGATCACCCCCTAACCACTCCCCTGCCAGCCTGATTGATGTCTAACTGCTCCCCTGCCAGCCTGTTTGCCCTCAACTTCCTTCCTCTGCCGGCCTGGTCACCCCTAACTGCCCTCCCCTGCAGGCTTGATCACCCCAACTGCCCTCCCTTGCAGGCCTGGTCCCTCCCAACTGCCCTCCCCTGCTGGCCATCTTGTGGTGGCTATCTTGTGTCCACATGGGGGCCGGATCTTTGACCACATGGGGGCAGCCATCTTGTGTGTTGGAGTGATGGTCAATCTGCATATTACTCTTTTATTAGATAGGATAGAGGCCTGGGTGGGGGCCAACTGGTTTGCCCTGAAGGGTGTCCTGGATCAGGGTGGGGGTTCACTTGGGACCTGGGGAGGCCTGGGCGAGGGGCCTGTCATGCTTTGCAGGCCGGCCATGCCCCCCAGCGACCCAAGCGGAGGCCCTGGTATCTGGAATTTATTTATCTTCTACAATTGAAACTTTGTAGCCTGGAGCAGAGCCAAGCCTCCTGCTCGCTCCATGGCCACAGCCATTTCTGTTGGAAGTTATTTATCTTCTATAACTGAAACTTTGTAGCCTTAAGCAGAGGCCTGGGTCAGCCAGGGTGTGCGGAAAGCTTTGCTTCCTCCATTGCTGGGGAAACCCAAGCCTCCCTCCTGCTCTCTCTGTGGCTGCAGCCGTCTTGGTTGGGTTAATTTGTGTACTCGCTCCTGATTGGCTGGTGGGCGTGGCTGGTGGGCATAATGGAGTGATGGTTAATTTGCATATTACTCTTTTATTAGATAGGATAATAAAAGAGTAATATGCTAATTAGACCGGACAGTTAAACGACCTTCCGGACGTCCTTCCGATGACCTTCTGGAAGAAGCTGGGCTGCAAGGGCTGGGCCCCTTGCATGAATTTCGTGCATCGGGCCTCTAGTTGTTTCTGAATTCTAATGATGCCCTTGGATGTCATAATGTAAGTTATTGACATTTAAAGTTCATCAGATTTTCATTCCTAGTGTTTCCTAAGTCAGTGGCACCTTTGTTGATGACATTTGTCAGCAAAAACAAAAACAAAAAAGTAGTCAGTGTGCCGTACTTCACAAACAGTTACAACTTCCATTAATGTGGTTCTTTGAACACATTTTCACGTTTCATTTTTATTACTTTTTAATTCAACTTAGAAACTAAAGTTCAGTTCAGACAGTTGGCGCTCAGAGACCCTGCTGAAGAGAATATGGTTTTGAGAGAAGGAAGCTCCATAAATCTGCTAATTATCGCCCTCACATTTAAAGAGCTCCTCTCTAAAACAAGCTTGATGTGGCTTTTGTGTGGAATTAGTTCATTTTGGAACTTTTCATCAAAATATGAAACCTTCGAATCTGGGTCACCCATTTTTGAATAGCCACGTATTGCTTTAGATGTGTATTCTTACACACTTGGCATTTCAACTGCGAGAGCTTCCCATACTACCAGTCCAATGATTGACTTAATGAGCATTTGTGTCAAAGAACCATGAAATGAAGTGCTGTTAACATCTGCCAGATACATCCTTTATAGTATTGTCATTTTTTCTAAAATGCAATCACTTCCTTGTTGAAGTGACCCACTACTTCACGAGAAACAATTGCAAATGTGAAGTGACACACTGGCTTTTTAAAACCACTTTTTAGAGGAACCACAGGACAATATGTAATTTTCAGAGTGTAAAACCTCTACCGCAGTGATTTTTATGTCCTTTTTCTTGCATGGTATCTCTCATTAACGAAATCTGAGTGAAAAGGAACAACTTTTCTTTTTCATTAACATTGACAAGTTCAATGCATTGGGAAAGGCAGTGAACTGGAAATATATGAAAATTGACTGTGTAATGATGTTTGTTAAAGAATAAGGGTTTATACATAAATGTATATTTTATTTCCTAAGAGATGTTTACTGTCTATTTTGTCTATTCAGGACTTTTCCTTCTTTACCTCCCCTGTTTTCAGTGTGAAGAGAAAATGTATAACAGTGGAGTATGCTGTATAAGACCAAGTTGGTGCGAGTCTCACAAAGATATGAGGAACTTTCTTTAGAGGCATAATTACCAGCAGACTAAGAGTTTAGAAAGGTTAAGTGTTTGTCACAAGGTCATTTTATTGGTAAGTGGCAGAGTCGGGATGAACTCAGACACATCTTACTCCCATCCTGTGTCCTTAACCCTTAATTAGCATTTCTTTTGAGAAATGGTTTTATTTTTATCATTGTCAGTATTACAGAGGTCCCCCATTTTCCAACTTTTTGCTCCCTCCCTCCAACCCCCGCCCCACCCCAGGCTTTCCTCACAGTATTGTCTGTGCCCATGGGTTATGCATATATGCGTATATGATCTTTGCTAATCTCTTCCCTCCCCGCTGAGATGGGTTATTCTGTTCCCTGCATCCATGCCTCTGGACCTACTTGGTTCGTCAGTGTGTTCTGTTCATTAGATTCCACATATAAGGGTGATAATGTGATATTTGTCTTTCTCTGACTGGCTTATTTCACTTAGCATAATAGTCTCCAGGTCTGTCCATGCTGCTGCAAAGGAGTCATCCTTATTTGGATAATGCATTAACTCTTAAAACTCCTCATTTTTTTTTCTCCTCAAATAAGATATTCTCTCTGTGTTTGCCTTCCAGGCAGCAAAAGGGAAGACAAACAAAAGCACAGAATTATCACCTCTCTCCTGAGTCTGTACTTAAGCAGCCCTCTGAGAAGTTCACCACAGTGCTGGTTCATACCTCATTCCCTAGCAGTTAGACACAGGGACACACCTAGCTACGACACTGGCACATGGACATCATGTCAGATACATTAAAAAAAAGGGTACAATGAAATTGAGGGGACAAACAAGCTATCCAACATATATAATTTCTGAATAAGGCCACATGAAACTGTAATTTGCAGCCTTAAAAAATATACCAGGAGGGCAGTATAGAATCAAGTGTTTAAAATTGAACCAAAAAACTGTGGTATAATTTTAGATCTACTTCTAAATCAGTGGATCATAAATAAATCCTTGAAAATTTGTGCAACTTAATTGGCTTCTTAACAATAAAAAAAATTAAAATCTGCCTTTGAAGTCATGCAAAATAATGCTAATGACAAAGATACCATATGTGAAGGGCTTTTTAAAGTATTTGTGTGTGTGTGTGTGGGTGTGCATGTGTTAATGTGCATGTGTGTGTGTTTGGATATATTTGTATGCTTGTGTATATGTATGTGTATATATAGTATATACAGGGTTTCCACAAAATATACACATACTTTAACAGCTGATTTCTATTACATTTTGAAAATGAAATGTATTTCAATAAACACTGTCTTTGTAATTATTCAAAGTGTGTATACATTTTTTTGGGGGGGGGGAATCCTGTATATATAGTTTTAAAGGAAATCCTTAATGCTTACTTATTATTTTTAAAAATTATTTTCAAGCGTTAGGAACATTTTGAGATGTGGTAGTGATTACATGACTGTGTTCCTATGTCAAAAAGTCATGAGTTGTTGATATTTATGGTATGTCACCAATAAAGATGACCTGAAAAAATAAAAAAATAACTTTGGGCTCACATAGTACCAACGTCTTTGCAAACAGGGGCTTCTTGTAGGTGCTAATAGCTGGAGATTGTTGGTGGGGGGACTCTTGGAGGAGGCAGGAGGAAGGGCATCTGCAGCGCCCTCTGCTGGGTGGGTTGGGTCAGGAGCAGGGTGCTAGGGAGGCGTGCCATGCGTTGTGTGTAGTACCACCACCTGCGTGCAGGTACACCAGGCATGTACACCAGGCATGTTCTGGACATAGAGTTGTATGTTGAACAGCACCTGGCAGTAGACTCTTGTCTTCTAACAAAACAAAACGTATTGAAAGCAGGAAATATCACATAAAAGTCCATCTCTGACTTCTCTCTTGATAAATTGACCTGTCCCTGAAACGGCAAACTCAGCAGGGGTTTCGTGTCTGCTGCCCTTTGGGCACAGGCTCTTCAGCTGGCACAGCCTGCAGTGCCCTCTTTACCCGTCAGTCACCAGGTGCTCCCTGTAGGCCGTGCCCTCGCAGGCCCCATGCGTCTGCAGGCCCGGGCTCCACCCACTCTGAGCCCTTTCTCCCTCTGCACCCATCCGCACACTGTTTCTACTGCCTCACCTGCTCTCTTCATTTTACTTGTCAGATCCCGTCTGTTCTTTTTTTTTATATAGAGAATTTTTTTCTTTATTGATTAAGGTATTCCATATGTGTCCTTATCCCCCCATGACCACCCCCCCTACCACCCCACTCATGCCCTCACCCCCCTGGTGTCTGTGTCCATTGGTTAGGCTTATATGCATGCATACAAGTCCTTTGGTTGATCTCTCCCCCTGACCCCTACCCTCCCCTACCTTCCCTCTGAGGTATGACAGTCTGCTCCATCAAAAAATTATTAGACTTAATAAATGAATTTGGCAATGTAGCAGGATACAAAATTAACACCAAGAAATCTGTGGCATTTCTATACACCAATAGTGAACTTATAGAAAGAGAGACTAAAAAAAAAAATCCCATTTACCATCGCACCGAAAAAATTACCTAGGAATAAACTTAACTAAGGAGGTTAAAGACCTGTACTTGGAAAACTACAGGACACTGAAAAAAGAGATAAAGGAAGACATAAACCGATGGAAGAACACACCGTGTTCATAGATTGGAGAATCAACATCATTAAAATGTCAATATTACCCAAAGCAATCTACAGATTCAATGCAATCCCCATTAAAATACCAGCGGCATATTTCACAGACCTAGAATGAACTCTCCAAAAATTCATCTGGAATAAAAAAAGACCCCTTCTGTTCTTAAGGCCCGACTCCATGGCACTGTGTTGGTCATCTTACTGCAATCACAGACTTACAGCATCATTTCATGTATTTTAGATTGTTACGAGACTCAATTTATCTTCTGCTTTATTATTATTAGTATTTGCATTCTAATACCACGTTTGATATGTGTATGAGATCCTCCCTCCTTCTTTGGGAATACATATAACCAACTTCCACCTAAATGAAATGATTGAAGACATGCCATTGAGGAAATGATCCTGAATGTTCTTATGGGACAGAATTTCACTGCCCACATAAATAATCCAACTTCCACATTGTCCATTTCAGAAGGGCATCATAGTATTTAAGTCTATCATTTCCCAAATTGGAACAAATCCACACATTTTCACCAACCATGCTTATCACCTTCCATTTAAGATAAAAACAACAAAACAAAACAAACAAACAAAAAGTTTTCTTTCTGGACTGCTTTGTTGTCTCACAATGAATGATCATTCATTGTGCTCAATAAGGAGAGAAAGGGGCTGTGATGAACTTCCCCCCGCTTGTATTTATTGTGGCAGAAAGCGTGATTACTGGCTCACCTTCGGAGAACATGGCACCGCTGTAAAGGATGAGCGTTCCAAGTGTTAGAAATTTAATTCCAGATATACAAGCAATAATTCTCAAACTGTCCAGCTTCTGCTAATACAAAATGACACATTTGAGAAAAAAACACATTCATTTCCTTCCTGGAGCATTTCCAAGTTGTCAGAGCAGTTGAAATTTTCTATTACATAAAAATGGCCAGTAATGCTTGTCAATGGTTGTCTTTGTTGCACAATCCCTTGGGTTTGAAAAGAAAACATCCCTCACAATACTGTTTTGATACAATGTACACATACTGTCTGGATTCCAATACAAAGATAAAAATATCTGTCCACAAAAGGAACAAGGGGAAACTGATGTAACAACTTAATTACAAGGTATTATACGATTCTAAAGACTTTACAGGTATGAAAGTATGAGGGGAAAATAGATGTCAAGCTACATGCTGTCAGTGCAAATTTTCCCAGGATCAACTGCACTTTTATTAACCATCTAACGAATAAATGTCATGTGCTGTGATATCTACAGATGTCTATAACATCCTTACTCTTCTGGCAAAATAATTTATCAACTGCACCCAAAGTCATCCAACAGAACATTCCCTTCAACACACATATATTACTTATTTTCATGGATTCAGGGCTTCTGTCGATATTTTCATTTCGGTCTCACTTTTTAATGTAATTTTTAACCCTTACTCTTGTATCTTAGGATTTTTTTGGCCAAGTCGGGCTATCTTCCTGGCAGCAAGGTAAGGCCATGTGGGAAGGAGTCTGAATCCCGTTCTTGCCTCCCCCTGGTGGTCAGTGTACATCATAGCAAGAGATTGAACTCTCAGTCGAACTCCCAAGGGGACACTTTGCATATTAGCCTTTTATATATATAGATCACCTCTGTATACCAGGCACTATGCCCTATATACCAGGCACTATTCTAAGCATTAGGTTTGGTCCTAATAAGGATGCCTATGTGAAAACAATGGCACAAATGACTATTTGACAATTGGGAATAGATTATTTACTAAATCAAGACGATGTTAGAATTCCATATGTTACCAGTGGTTGACATCCAGAATTTCTGCCTCTCTATCCTAGCTGCTTCTATGCTAAGCCTAGATCCAGGTAAGAGTGAGGAGAGGCCCTAGAGTCATTTCTGGACTAGACAACCTAGCGAAAAAGAAATCATAGAATGGGCCTAAGCCATGTGTCTACTTGTATAGGTTACCCAGTGTCTGTGAACTCCTAGCTGAGAGGTGAGTGCTGCTGAAATTCAGCACCTACCCTGCTTTCCAAGCCATCTAGCAAGGCATGGGGTTACATCTCCCAGAGCATAAAGCACCACTAATAAACTGCATATTACATGGTCATCAATACCAAGTCCCTCATAACATGCACAGGACACAGCCCACCCAGACAGCGCTCTGTTTCCTGATTGGCCCAAAGATCCTCCAGGGGTTAGCAGTCTTGGCATTGCTAGTCTGGAGTCAGCATGCTGAAGATGCTTAAGCACTGGAGACTGAGAATCAGGGTAGAATCACCGAGTCAGGAAAATGACAACATGAGATTCCACTTGAAGAATGGTATAGAATTCCAGAAGCTTTCACAGGGACCCCGAGGGCCGGGTGAGGTTTGAAACATGTGATTTAAAGCAACCACAGAGACACCCAATGTCAGGCATGAGGGAGCTGTCGTGTCTTAAGGCAACATCATAAGGGATGTCCTCAGTATGAAACTGCTACAGTGCTCCCGGCCGCCACCCAGAATTGGTCTGGGATCTGGGAGGAGACAGAGGCTGTGTGTGGAGGGAGTAAAAATGGAGCTGAGAAGGAGCTGAAGGGGGATGGGCACCTAGGGAGGCTATTGTAAGCCCTGCTTCTCTCAGGTTATCTCAGACTCATGGTAGCAACTGCAGGCCAACTCGGACCCAGGGCAACTCCATTGCGGCCATCAACACTGCACCTCAGACTCCAGAGACTGTGTGAGAGGGGTGAGAGGGGTGAGAGGGGAGAGGGGAAGCCCGCGAACAGCTACGCCCTGACCTTCAGTGCACAGTGTGACTGCAAGGGCTCTGCCAATCTCTGCACCCGTCAACAGGTCCGCGTCCAAGCCTGCACCACAGACAAAACCTTCTGTCTCATTCATTGTTGCTTACCCATTCACAACTTACCTTCTCCTAGGAAACAGCTGAAAAGGGAAATCTGAGTCTTTATAGCAAACTAGAGGCCCAGTGCACGACATTCATGCACTGGAGGGAGGGGCCAGGGGGAGGTTCCTCAGCCCGGCCTGCACCCTCTCACAGTCCAGGAGCCCTTCGGGGATGTCCACCTGCCCCAGAGGCAGGAGAGGCTCCCACCATCACTGCTGCACTCGCCAGTTGTGAGTCCGGCTTCTGGCCGAGCGGCGCTCCCCCTGTGGGAGCAAACTGACCACTTGGTGGTCAGTGCGCATCATAGTGACCAGTTGTTCTGCCGTTAGGTCGATTTCCACATTAGCCCTTTATTATATAGGATTATTATCCTACCTAATAAAATGGTAATATGTAAATTACCATCACTCCGCTACGCCCACGGGACTCAGGGTGGCTGGGGTAGCTGATTGGGCCAGCAGGACGCTGAGCTCGCGTCGCCAGCGGCGGTGGCTGTGCTGCCGAACAGGAGGGGCCTCGGGGCAGCGAGCTCACGTCCTGTCGCGGACCATCAAAAGCGGGGGAGCTGGGTGCCTGTCTGCTCAGGCACCAGTGGACAGGCACCCAGCTCCCCCGCGATCGAAAGCAAAAGCGTATAGGGGACCCTACACGTGCATGATTCAATCATGCACTGGGCCTCTATTATAGGATAATTCCTTCTCTCCTGCATGTGTAGTGAGTGCTGTAAGTTAATGCAACTGCCACTTTTCTGTGCTGAATATCGTAGCCAGTGACTGAATCCTACCATGACCTTTCCCCAAACGGCAAGAACAGGACGTCACAGAGCACGTACCAGTGTCCCCTACTTTTTGGCAGTTCACCGTAGGCCACTTCGCTTTTGCAAAAGGCCCACATTAGTACCTGTTTTGCTAACTGAAAGGAGTATCGAGAGGCTTTTGCTTTACAAAGAAAAAAAGAAAGAAAGAAAAGAGGCAGAACAGAAAGCAGCATTTGGCATTCGGTTTGCAGCAGCCGTTATGGAGGCAGCAGGACCCCAGCCGCGAGCGCACCCCGCCAGGCTCCTTCCCCGGGACCACACTCAGTATCTCCGTGGAGCCGCAGAGCTCTGGCCTGCGTCTGTGAGCATGTGTGCTTTGTCTCAATTTACTGTGCGCTTCCATTAGCAAGATGTGTCTTAGGATGAGTAGAAAATAAGGTGTTACTTTAGGTTTTATGCGTTATGTGGTGTGATTTGGTAGGTCATTCGGGGGGCCTTGCACTGCTCAGAAATGTTTCCATATGTATTACTGTAATTGGACCTTCGCTTGTGCCATTAGGGCTTCGGGAAGGTGTCGCAGGAGCCCGCTGCTCCCTGGCAGGGGGAACCTGTCTGTAGGGCAAGCTCCTGATGCTCGGGGTGGCGCAGGCTGAGCTGGAATGAGCGTGCTTCGCAGGTGGGACGTTCTTTGCCTTTTCCTGCCTGGAAATCCTAACGTGGCCTCACAGCTCCCCCTGTCCCCAGCGCAGCTGGGAAAGGTCCTTTTGAGATGGAAATTCTTGCTGGAGTCCCTGGGGAAGGGCTGAGGACTGCTCTCCTGCTCAGAAACAGCAATATTGAGACGGCCCCACAAGGCAGCACATCCGGCCTTGAGCCCGCGATGGCTCCCAGGGGCTTCCTTTCCTGGGCGATGAGCTCAGTGGGAAGCGGTCCCCAGAGACCGCCCAGAGGTCAGAGAGCATGCCAGGGTCAAGGCAAGCCTATGGGCTGGACTTGAGTAGAAAGGCCCCGAAGCTATGTACTCTGACGGGAGCCATGCAGCTCAGGTCATCTTTCAAGGACTGATGCATCACGTTGAAGCACAGCTGGGCTCGCACCCCTGCCTGAAAGCGATGCTCTGAGCGCCCCCATACCCCAGGAGTTCCGCTTGCCAGGGGGGCCTGTGCTGCACTCCTGCGCCTGATCACCCCTTGTATAAACTGCACTATACCTCTGTCGGTAACTCCAAACTCAGAACACAGCCAATACCAGCATAACCTTTGATAATCAGTTAACATTCAAAGGATGATGTGGCCTCAATTTCTCCTGAAATCAAGAAGTCTCATTACTCGTATCACCTGTGTATCAGTTGTCCCCCACACACACCTAATCCTGTACCTCAGTTCTCAGAATGTCTACAGGGAAAAATTTCACCTCACTGACACTTCAAGTGATACGAAAGTATTTTTTCTGAAACCTACTGAACCAGGAATGAGCCCACAAATTAGAAGATTTCAAGCATTCTAAACACTTCTTCTTCATAATAAACACATTTTATAATTTTATTTCAAAGCATATATATATATATATATATATATACACATATATACACACATGCATACATATGTATGTATATAGGTACAAACAATTGGAAAGTTAATTTGTTTCTATTCATTCTATATTATTATAGTCTATTTCTTAAAATATGGTAGCTGTATCCTACTAGATTGATTTTATGATCCCCTCACAGGTCGAGGCCAACAATTTGATTAAAACTATTATAAGCAGTGGAGTGATTTGCAGAATGCTGCTGGATGCTGGAAAGTCCATCTGGTGAACAGGATTTCTCATTATCACAGGCAGAGACGAGGCCATTTGCAAAAGGCATCGCTCTGAAACCTTCTGTTAAAAATGCACACCTTTAAGCTGAGACATCCTCTACCCTCGGATCCTCATTGTCCAGTGCCATCTATATCCCTTGTACAGATCTTTTCACTCAAGTATTGCTCATCGGTCATGATACTCCTTCTCTTTGAGCCTAGATTAAGACTTCTCAACACTCCACTTGAGGCAATGGCTACTGGTTAACTATAACAGATGAGAAAAATAACACCAGCTTGCCATCTGATCTCTAGTTTCTTTTGATGTGCATTTGGAGTCATCTTCCAATTTGATACTTGTGGATAGATAAGGACTTGAAAGATGGAAGAAGAAGAAGAAGAAGGATGTCAAAGAGAAGAGCTAGGTGACTAGGTACAGTCCAAGGGGCGCAACCTAGTGGATGGGGATTTGGGGTTGAGTGGTTAGACTCTGTTACAAGAAACGGCATAATTTTCTCCGAAACTCCTTCTCCCCATATTCTGAGATTTCTGCTCCCCATACTCTAATCATATATCATCATTTGTATGTAAAAGTCTAGTTTGACAAATGAGCTGACAGAGGCGGTCATGTGTGCTTCATAAGGATACCAGATGTTTCTTCTGCTGTTTCATCCCGGCCTGCTTCCTTCTTGCTATCCCTCTGAATTTGACTCATTGGTAACTTCTCCAGGCTATCACTTTATTTGGAACAACTCTCTCTATTCTAGAGAAATCCTTGTTGATGCTTCTCTTGGGTAACATTCAAGGTGTGACTTTTATTCATAGATATTGAGGAGCATTTTATTTCACTATTCCAAGGCCCAAGGACCTATTAATTACTTCATAAATGCTAATTAGCTTCCTATTAACCAATTATATATGCATAAATTTTTAAAGAGGGTTAATACCAGAAATATATATTTTAATGAAATATATAGAAATGTGTTTATGGTATTGGTTTTATTTTGACTTCTGCCTTGGAGGCTGATACCATATCATTTCCTTGTTTTTTAGGTTAAATTTCTATATGGCAAAACGCAAATGACTTAAGCATACATTTTAATAAATGTTGACAATTTATGCAACCAAATAATTAAATTCTTAAACAAGACACAGACATTTCCATATCACCAGAAATTTCTTTTATGCCCTTTTACTGTGTCTCCATAAGCAATCACTGAACTGATTTCTATCCTTATAGATTGGTTTTGCCTTTTCTTAAAACTTAATATAAGAAGCATTTAGCACAATGTAGTAATTTAATCTAGCTTCATTTACTTAATGTCTTTGAAATTGACTCTTGCTGATACTTTTTAAATAGTTGAATAATATTCATTTATCCATTCTACTGTTGGAAATTTGGTTTTAGTTTGGGGCTATTGTAAATAAACATTCTATGAAAATTTTTGCAGACATAGGTTTCCATGTACATTGAGTGGCCAGATTATTATGATTTCTGAAAGTATAATAATCTGGCCACTCAGTGTATATCTTATATAATAAAAGGCTCATATGCAAATTGTCTCCTCAACCAGGAGTTCGACCAGCAGGCAGGCCGGCCAACCACCCATGTCCCCTCCCCCTAGCCAGGCTGGCCGGACCCCACCCATGCACAAATTCATGCACCAGGCCTCATATATATATATATATATATATATATATATATATATATATATATACTGAGTGGCCAGATTATTATGCATTCAGAGATTATAATAATCTGGCCACTCAGTGTATATACATAGTTGTGAAATTATTGTACCATAAGATAAGTATATGTTTAATTTTATAAGACATTGTTGAATAGTTTTCCAAAATTTACTATTTCACACTGCCACCAGCTTCACAGGAGAGTTTTCATGCTAAAATTTTTGTGTTGTCCATTTTCTGACTTTTCCCTTTTCTGAATGTCAATTCTCTATTGGAATCACTCTCTCAGATCATGGGTTTGCTACATGGAAATGAGTGCTACATGGAAATCCATCTAGTTTGCTATACTGAAAGCCAACAGCCATAGTTTAACACACTCACAAATACTAATGAAAGGGACAGAGGTGGTAGCAGAAATGTTGCAATGAGCAACACCTCAAATTAGAAATATTTTCATACCTCCAGAATACAAAGATATGGGTAAAAGGCATCTATTTCTCTCTTCTCTCTCTGGGTAGAACATTATTTAGGCTAATACACATTATTTATAAGGGTTCATGGCAGAATCTTTTACAGAGACAGAAGAATCTAATATTCTCCTAGTGAGCCTTTGCCTGAACTACAATGTCCAATGACCCACCAAACCCATGCATCCATGACTCACATTTAAGATCTTGGATATATTGTATTCTCTGGTATTGGATTTACTAGTCTTCTTTTCATGAAACTCAAAGAAAATAACTGTACTGAGCTTTAAAAAAAAAAAGTGAGCTCTTTGTGCCTTCTCTACAATTAGATTTAACTTCACTTAACTCATAAACACTGTGGCTAATCCTATATAATAAAAGCCTAATATGCTAAGTGTTTGGTCGTCGTCCGGTCGATCATTCAACCAATCAAAGCATAATATGCTAATGATATGCTAAGGCCGCTCAACCACTCGCTATGATGTGCACTGACCACCAGGGGGAAGATAGTCAACTGGTTGACCAGTAGCTATGACGTGCACTGACCACCAGGGGGCAGACACTCTGACTAGTAGGTTAGCTTGCTGCTGGGGTCTGGCTGATAGGGTCTGAGCAAGATGGGCCAGACACACCCTCAAGCCCTCCCTCGGTCCTTCCCTGGTTGGCCAACCTCCTGCATCCCTCCCCAGCCCTGATCATGCATTGGTGGGGTCCCTTGGCCTGGCCTGCACCCTCTCACAATCCGGGACCCCTCAGGAGATGTTGGAGAAATGGTTTCAGCTCCATCCCGCAGGCGAGGCTGAGGGACCCCACTGGTGCATGAATTTGTGCACTGGGCCTCTAGTTAATTATATACAACTCTATCTTCATAAATCTCATGTTATGCAGTGAATTTAATGAATGAAAGGCATTGAGAAGCCAGTTACTATAGCTGCTTCCCACCATATTTCTTATTCAGCCTTCAGATTTATCAACACTCCAGCTTCCTTGTTCAAATTTTCCACATGTCGTTTGGGGAGGATTAAGGCAGAAGCAAAAGCTTTCTCTGGAATATTTCTAGCAAGGGCTCTTTTTCTCTTAGATTTTCCTGTGTTGCCCTAGTGTTTTCTTCCACCCTGTCATCAAAGATGTTCTTGGCTTTATTCTCTCCCACACTCCCCACATACCTTAGCAATATCTTGTTAAGTGTCTCATCTCTTTTTCTTTTTCTGATTCCACTTTTTATTTTCCATACCTACAAAGCACTACTATTACTAACATGTCTCATTACTCCAAGTGCCTCTGACCTCCCCACTCATAACATATGGATATATTTTCTTTTTGGGGAAAAAAAAGTCTTTATCACATCCACTCCCTTCTCTCATCTCATAATCACTGCTTTAGTTCAATCCTTATTTTTCTTTACTCCCTTTAGCATATACAATTTCTAACACTCCTAATTCTTAATATTTTTAATTCTCTTTTAATGAAAAGTTCCCTGCATACATATTTCTAATACTTCTTCAAATTATCCAATTTTTCCCCCACAGTGTAAATTTGAAAATCCTTAGTCAGGTATAAAAAAGTTAATCATCATTTTGCCCCAAATTCTCAGTTCAACTTTTTCTAGAATTTTATATGGATAGTCTTAGCCATGCCAAAGTATTCACTAGTCACCAAATAAAACCAACCCTTTCAGACCATCACGAGCTAATCTTTCTGTTCACAATGCCTTTCTCCTCCCATCTGTACTCTAAGCCTTACATATCCTTTAAGGTCCTTTTCTCATACTGCCTGCCTTGCAATGTCTCTGTCTATTAGAGCTGGCCCTGTCATTGTTCCTTCTTCATTCTCAGATTCTCTTATGTCAGTTTCCTATTAACAATAACTTCATATTATTTAATATAGTTTAATTTCCAGCATTATACACTATTATCAATGCAAAAATAGTGGTTCCAAAGTGAAATGCACAAAATGAGAGCATTAAGTAAAAATCATAAAAACACAAAAAAATGAGACTCCATTAGGAAAATTTCCCATTGGAGATTGACATACTAAACCTCAGTTATTTAATTAGCAGATTTCCTCCAGTGCTGGGTAAAACAATTACTGTTTCTTCAGTTAAATAACATATGATGTAGTTAGCTTACACTTAGAACTCAGTAATAAGTTATATAAACTTAATGTGTGTGTGTGTATAAATTCATATCTCATTTTTAAAAACACACACACCAAAAAAACAACCAAACAAAACAACAACAAAAACAGGTTTTATGAGCCCCACTGACTTGCCCTAAACCACTGTTACTATTCAGGTACTGAATCCTAACAATAGATTTTTAGTCCAAGTGTTTCTATTTCGAATCACTTATGCCAGATTATTGTTGAGTTCACAACAATGAACAAAAAAAATCACAAAAATAAGGCAAAGTAGAAATGCTCAAAAGATTAAGATATGTCTCAAAGATCTTCAGTCTACTAATCTGCATTTAAGGGTCAGAGGGACTTTGGAAAGTTCCACATTTGCTACCCATGAATTACAAGAATCTATATATATAAAAACCTAATATACAAAGTGTCCCCTTAGGAGTTTGACCAACCGGGAGTTCAATTGTTCACTATGACGTGTGCTCACCACCAGGGGGCAGCACGGAACAAAGGAAGGCCCCACCTGGCAGGTAGCAGCCACTAGGGACCCTACCCATGCTTAAATTTCATGCACTGGGCCTCTAGTAAAATAATAAATGCCTTTATGATTAAACTAGAGGCCCAGTGCACGAATTCGTGCACAGGTGGGGTCCAGCTGTCCTGCCCTGATTGGGGCCTATCAGGTAGGCCAGCTGGGGAGAGGGGACATGGGAGGTTGGCTGGCTGGCCCCACCCCTGGTGGGGGAGTGATCGTGGGTGGAGCTGGCTTGGGAGAGGGGATATGGGCTGTTCAAACTCCTGGTCAAACTCCTGGTTCTAGGGGACAAATTGCATATTAGCCTTTTATTATATAGGATAAATACATACTTCTTTGAAGTGTTAGAAATCTGAAAAAACTTATAACATGGTTCCATCAAAAATTTGTCCAGAAGACACAGTCAGTCTATCTTTAAATAGTTACTCAGTATGAAAAGAACAGTAATTACATAGAAGACACAAATACAGGACAAAGGGGAGATAGAATGAAATCTTCCCAGCTCCCAGGTGTGACAGAAGTGCCATGAAATTATCAACCAAAGGCAAGTGCAGGGCCATCTCGATGCTGAGCGCTGATGCTGGAGAACACAGCGGTGATACTGAGATTGGAGCAGGTAATTTGCACTCTCTCTGCTGGGATGAAGCTGAGACAGCATGCCACAAGGTCCCAGAAATACACAGAGAAGCTTCATCACAAGGAAAGAAGAAATCAGAATAGAAAAGCAAAGAAGCTGAGAAATGGAGAATCCACTTTCAAGGAGAAAAGCTAACAAGTAAGAAAAAATTTAGAATACACAATCTGAATTTTTTTTTTTTTTTTTTGCCCAAGTGAGGAAAATTGTTCGTACAAATCAGCACAATGGAATATTAAATTTCCTTGTACTGAAAATATGTTAAAAAAAACCCCACACATTTTGTTAAATAAGTGAATTATAGCTAAAAGTTAAAATGCCTATAATGCTCCAATTGCAATTGTTTTGTTTAAGGGAACTATTCTTTAGAAGATACCATCAGCATGAAATCCCTGCTCACTGCTGCGCTTTAGGAACATATACCTGTGGAAAGCACACCTGTTGCAGGATGATCTTTCTCAAACTCAGGTGTGAATTCAAGAAATCCAAAGTAGAGCAGGTACCAACATAATCAACGCCAGCTGCTTTATGTATTGTAGTTGACTTCTCTTCTGCGCTTTGTGGTTCAGCCTCTAGGAACAAGCCCCGTTGTGGGTAAGAGATAAATACAGAGGACACTAGGGTACCCAAGTGTCTTTTATCTCCTCCAGCTTCGGGCGCAGCAGGATCCACAAAGCTGGTCATCTGCAGTGCAGGGGTGTGTGTGTGTGTGTGTGTGTGTGTGAGTGTGTGTGTCGAAATTAAGTCACTAGGTCTTGGTTGGTTACATCCATTACCACTTTGTCTCAATAAAGAATCACAAGTCAAGGCCACCCATCATCAAGCCCTAGCCAATACTATACTTTTTTTCCCTTTATTAAACTTCAAATTACTTTCTTTGTAAAAATAATTTGTTTTAAGAATCTTTTCCTATTTCCGGAATGTCTGCGTGATAAGTTCTTTAATTCTCTCCCCAAAATCAGCAAAAATAAACTAAGCAAAATTGTCAACCAAGAGTTCCATACGCATTAACACTACGCTTCAAAAGTGAAACATTTACCACTGAATGATCCCCTATAAACAGCCATGGCTTAAATTCCCACAACCCTATTTTCTCCTCAGATAGTGCTTGACAAGTTACACTTGGCAGCACAGAAAGCTATGAGAACCTTGCATACAATCCAAAGAAGAGATCAGCATTTGGCTCTGGCATCTCCTTTTCCCTTTTCAGTCCTCAGCCCAGTCCCTCACTCTTTGTGAATAAGATGCCTCCAACCAGAACTACTGCAGGGGATTAGAGCAGCAACTAGTTTTCCAGGAACTGCAGTCCCTGTGAAACTTTAATGAACGCATGAAACTTTTATCGCTTTCTCTCTTTTTTGACTAGTGTGAGATATAACCACCACCACCACCACAAACACACACACACACACACACACACACACACACACACACACACAAGTGGGTGGCAAAAAGCAAAGCAAAACATAACAGAAATTTTCATGAAGACAAACCATGTCACAGTTCTTTAACTTGTGCTAGCAAGACTGGAAGCCTTTATTATCCCTGTGCATGATGTCTGATTAAACAAAACAAAAACAATAGAAAGACATACATCTGTAAGAAACGGAATGGTTTGCACACTATCATGGGTACTGTCAGCCCTTAACAAACAAGAAACATGGATTGTACTCATTCTCTTGGTTCCGTGTTTTAAGAAGGTAAGAGATTTTTAATATTTTTAGGGCTCTATTTTAGAAACTCCATTATGACTGATTTTGGCTGACAAAATAAACATGACTATCCTTGTGCAGAAGTTTAAATTCAACACTCAACCCTCTTCTTTTCCACCCTTTAATCACCCCAAGAGTCTACCTTCTATTATTTTGAAGAGCGCATTTTAAAGCACTCCCTCATAATTTCTTTTACTAAGTCCATTAGGCGTTTTTAACACAAAAATCTTTATAGGACTCTAATTCAATTCATCTTTTCTTAATTTCCTTATATTTGCCCCTAATCAATTTACCTTGCGTGATTAGTTATATGCATCCCTTAACCCGAGCACACGCACACACAAACATACAATTCAAAAGAAAACTACTCTAAACAGGGGGTGGTACTTTTATTGTTCACAGGTCTAGAGTTTAAAAGGTGACCACATTCTGTCAGACAATTGTCAAAATATTTGTGTTTAACTTCTGGCTAACCTTTGTGTTAGGGTCTGATGGGATTGCTAGAAAAAAGAGGAAATCTGCAGCACAAACATCAGGCTTTTGCACATGAAAGCCCCGGAGCTCCAAGGGGCTTGTTTGCTGGAAGGGTGAATGCATTTCATCACAGCCTAACACGTTTCCCATTTTGTTAATAAATGCAAGAAAGGCATCACTGTCAGAGACGTATTAAAGTAAGATAATGATTCTAATAGGACCCGGGGGATGAGTTCATAAGTGACAGGGTGCCAATTGCTGCCTGTAATAGGACATTAAAACATGAGCTCTCTGAACACCATTTCACCCAGCCGCAGCCAGCCACTGCATCCAGTGTTCTCACACTTGCAACACCCTGAAATGTAGTTAAAAAAATAGTGTAATTTTACACTATCGGTCTCTTTGTATGTATGGTCATGAGAACACATTTGCTATTCCTCATGCTAAAATGATATTTCCACACTGAAAATGTAATTTGAGTCACCAGAGAGATAAAAACAACAACAACCAGGGATCATATTTAGCCATTCTACTTTAATTAGCCAGCTTGGAGGCCCAATGTAGAGACTCTAACAAATCCTGTGAAGTAAGCGTACATATTCACCCTTCTTGATGCTGTTAAAGATGGCTTTAACAGTCTAATGTTTATAGATACAACACTGAATCAGAGAAATAAACCTATCTATTGCCTTCTGACAATTCACATTTGTAATCCCTTGTATCAACAGATATTAATTGCAGCACCACAAAACCCTGAAAATCCCAATATTTTGTTTATGCGTAACAGTAATCATAATATTTGCTTCTGTCGTGGGTTTTAATATTTCATGCATAAATGTTCTTATAAACTTCCCTGTGCCTCATAAATCACATGTGAGCCACGGTTGAAAATGTATTGGAAATTTTCAATTAATTTTTAATATGATGTTACAGTGATCCATCACAAATGGCATTATGTTTTCTACTCTTAACTATTCCAATACCTGAAATATTCATTTTTCAGAAAATATAAGCAGGGATATGCAGCATAACTGAAAAGATTTGCTATAAAAGCTCATTTCCCAGTTGGAGTTACTTTGTTTTCGAATGGACATAATTGTGAAAAATTGCAAGGATAAAATTAATTTATAAAACCTTTTAATTAATGCCATAATCCTGCAGCTAAAATCTAGGGCATAAAAATATGTAAATGATTTACTTGCCATTTCCCTGAGCATGAAGTATTAATTACTTCTGAGCTCAACAGTGGCATATGTCAAGTAATTTTAATAGTGAGAAAAAGAGAACTTTGATTCTCAACATGTTTCTTTAAAATAATAGCAGAACATAAATTTCCTGCTATTATTTTATATCAGGACATACATGTCCTTATTTTACCAGTTCTCCTTGGCTTCCTTATTCTTTGTGTTTTTTGTTGTTTTTTGTTTTGTTTTGTTTTGTTTTTGTGGGGGATTTTTTTGCAGGCATCATCGGCATCATCATTTTCCCTTCTGCCTAGAGATTTTCCTGTGGGATGATTCCCGGGCTACCAGGTCTGCACAGACAGCTGCAGACACAGCTGGAGCAGCCCTCCCAGCTCACAGGCACTACCATTAACTGAACAAAGTTTTTCACATGGTGTTTCCTCTGTGTGCATCCTCCTGCAAATTATCTTCAATCATAACCTGAATACCGCTAATATGTTCTCAAAAATATTGTTGAAATTATTTCTCATGCATAATCAAACAACATTTAAGTTTCTAGTACTTCAGCATTATTATTATTTCAGCATAAATGAACATGCAAAAAAGCATTCTGAGATTTTGGAGAGGTTGGGAGAAAGGAGGAGGAAGAGGTAAAAGAGGAAGGAAGAAATACTATTGGAGATCAAATGAAGGCTACATAGATACAGTTATATCCAGAAAGTGTCTGGCAAAAAAACAACAACACACAACACACGTGGCTATTGAAAATGGTGTTAGTTGTACCTTAATGCGGGGAAATGAATTAATAGTACTAAACTCGGTTCTTGAGACAAATGTAACTTAATTAGAATTGTCCACTAGTTATGTTCAAAACCAATTAATAATTCTATTAAATAATTGAGCTGTGGCCTCAAACTACAAAGATATCATTGTGAGTCCAATAATTTTGAGAAAAACTGTGTCAATTCACTACAAGTTTTTCATACCTAGGATTTTTATGCTTGCTACAATGATGGTAACATTCTTCCCTAAAGCACTTCTGAATACAACTTTTTTATTCAAATGTTTTAAATATTAAACTGCCAGAAATTATATGATCAAATAATGAACCAGCAATTTATATAGTAATTTCTCCCAGTACTACATCTGTAGTCCAATAGTAAAACTGCGCAGTAGTATACTAATTAATGTAATTTTTTGTAACATAAACATATTCTACATAGAAATACATTTTGTTTTTCCAAATATGTACTTTCCTTACTTCCTCCCTTGCCTTGTATGTATTAAATTGTATTGCTTATGTCTTTAAAATATACTAACACAAAGAAATTGCAGAGTTATAAAACGAGGAATTCAGAAATATATATGTAATGAGAGAAATCTAGCCCTACAAAACAAGGAAGGAGCTCCAGCCGGAAACAAGTAGAAACCCAGTGGAGCAAAGCAGTCACCTGGCTCAAGGGAAAGGAGACTGCTCAGAGCTGCTGGGGCGGGGCACACGCGGACCACCGCGCAGAGCACCCTAACTAGGCCTTGGCACATGTGTTCTTCACTCTTCTGCTCAGTGGCTTCTTCTATCCAGCACTGACCCTATAACTTAATTTGCACGTAGCTTAGAGTTGCTTTGGTGCTAACTCTATCTAGTTTCACAACCTCTATTATCTGACGACTTTCTTTGAGCCTTTTTGCTCAAATTCTCCAGAGAGAAAATTTGAATGGCCCAGCCCATGGGTTAGTGTACTTTTGAGGCAGGAACTGATTACAGGTTCCAGCAGCTGCGGCCAGGGCAGTGAGGTTCGATGGCACATTCTTCTCTGCCTGGGCCCATTCCTTTAGAAGAAATTGTGGACTAGGAACAATATTTTTAAAAACTGAGAAATAGCAAATACCCCATAGTGTATTTTCTACAATAGAAAAGTACAAATTTAAACATCCATAAATCATAACTAACTCCTGAAGATCATTATTATAAGAAAAATGCAATAATTAACATAAACTGAGGCTAGATTTTCTACTATATAAATACCATAGTAGCTTCACTTGAATTGTAGTAATAATAATCCAGGTCACTACTGGGTTGGTTGCTCAAAAGTGTGCTTCTAATAGGAATTCACTGGAAGTTATCAAGTTTTCTATCACTCTCTCTATCTACTAGTGTATCAACCAAAGACTTCCAAATAACATATTTAATATGTGTATATACATATATACATGCTCACATAAAAACATATATGTATATGTATTTGTTCATGGATTTTATGTTCACACAAAATTATCTATGTATGGAATATGAGTGACTGATTCCTCCCATGATGCCCGCTGTGCTCTCATGTGCTCCTTATTGAGAAAGGATCAATAGTAGGGAAGACACACCTCAGTGGCCTCAAGGTACATAGGAGACTTTCCACTGGCATAGTCCCAAACCTTCTCTAAAGGCCTCACAAATGGGAACTTTAGTGGCTTCCTATGTCTAGGTCCATACAATTATGTGGCACAGAATATTAAATGTGAGGTCAATTCTGTATTCTATGAAATATACATGCAGAAAATTTTTTATCTTTATACTGCCTCATGACCAAAACTTCTATCATTTGATTTTTTAAAGATATATTTCTCTGTATCAGATTATAAAGCTTATGTTTTTGAAAAAGGAGACATTTTAAAGGTCTGGAATCTAAAACATAGAATAATGCTTTATGACATAATTAAGAGTAAAGTGATTGGCTATAGTAAGGTGTATAGTTAATAAATTCTCCAGCCATGATTAAAATAATAGAACATTCAAATTCTCACAAACACTATAGAAGCTGAATTATATACATAAATTTAAAAATAAATTTCTCTTCATATATATTTTAACTTCTTGTATGCATACTTTTTATTTTTTTTAATATCTTTTTATTGATTTCAGAGAGGAAGAGAGAGGGAGAGAGAGAGAAACATCAATGATGAGAGAGAATCATTGATTGGCTGCCTCCTGCATGCCCCCTACTAGGGATTGAGCTTGCAACCTGGGCAGGTGCCCTGACGAGAATGGAACTGTGACCTCCTGGTGCATAGGATGATGCTCAATCACTGAGCCATGCTTGCAGGGCAGTATGCATACTTTTTAAAATTGTTGTAGCATAAGCATGCATTGATGGCTTTGAGAAATAAATATTTTCTATAAACTGGTAAGTAAAACATATCCAAGAGTGGAAGGTGAAAAACTATGGAAAACTGTATCCTGGGTATGAAGAAGTCATCAGATAGAAATGTAGTGAGAGAAATATTTAAATAATCCAGGATTAATTTGTGCTCCTTATATAAGAAATCCTACATGGCTGAATTGGAGGAAATCATTCCACAACACAAAAAAACTGCTTTACAAAATTACCCACAAATACCACATAATACCTGAATTTTGAGTAGAAATATTAACATCAGCCTTTCCTCCATCTGACTTCTGAGAAAGCCATTACTACCTAATCCACAGCAGGGTGGACTAAGAGGAAATGGAACACCCTGCTCTTAGCGAACACCAAGCCCTCATATGAGTAAAAAGTAACACTAGCTTGGAGCTATAAAAATAATCCTTAAATATGAGGAGAAAATAGTACTGTATGGATATAGGAGGAAAGTTTAATTGCAAGAGCTTTACTGAACAAAAGAAAAATAGGTGTTAATAAACAACTATTCTGTAGTTGTAAAAATTTAAAAAAAGGTCCATCAAAAACATATGGAGGATGGAATGAATACACACAGGTTTTGCAGCAGCCGGTGAATAACATGGCCCCACAGCAAAGACCACCAAATGCTAAAAATTAGTATTCCCAAGAATTGTTGCCTTCTCCTTCCAATAAGCCAAAACATAGGCTAGTTTATGCGCTTTGCACTTTAACACAGAGCTAGCAAAAGATATAAGCCCAGCATGGTTGGTGTGGCTCAATAGTTGAGAGTTGATCTATGAACCAGGAGATCACAGTTCGATTCCCTGTCAGGGCACATGCCCACATTGTGGGTGCAGAAGGCAGCAAATCAATGATTCTCTCTCATCATTGATGTTTCTATCTCTCTCTCCTTCTCTGCTCCTCTCTGAGAACAATAAAAATATATTTTAGAAAAGATATAACCCCACTCCAAACCCCCCAAAATAAACCTAAATGCTAAGCATAAAATAAAAAATACCAAATCAAATAAAAAAATTTTAAATGAGTACAGAATCTACACTAATAAAAGAGTAACATGCTAACTGACTGAACCTTTGTGACACCCACCAGCCAATCAGGAGTGAGTATTCAAATTAACCCAACAAAGATGGTGGGTTAATTTGCATACACAAGCGCCAAGAGGCCGGGGGCAGGGTGGGATGCTTGTGTCGTTGCCATGGCAATGACGCAGGCGTTCTGCACCACCCCAGCCACTCCGGGCCTCTGGGCAGTGTGGGAAGATGGAAAGGCGGCTCTGGGCAGAACAAAGGTGGTGCCAGCAGCCAGGGGAATGAAGGCCCATTCTTGCACAAATCTTCATTCATTGGGCCTCTAGTTGTATAATATAAGAATAATGGGGGGAAAAAGTTGTTAGGATTACCCAAATAAAAATTCAATGAAAGAACTGGAAGGGAAAGTCCAGAATTATCTCATAAATTGGAAGAGAAAGATGTAAATGGAAAACATTAACAAAATTCATCCCAATCTTGAGTTTAAAGAAGTTTAAATGGGAGAAACACATTTTTAAATCATCTGCCCATGGGTGGTAACTAAGGCCACAGCCAATAATTCACTGACGAGAGAGAGAGAGAGAGAGAGAGAGAGAGAGAGAGAGAGAGAGAGAGAATGATTTGAGAAGAGGCCCAAACCAACCCTTCTAGAACTCAACAATGTACTGATCTAGAAGATTATGAACCTGCAAAGTAGACAGAAGAGTAGCTGGAAAGGTCAGGGATTAAGTGAGATTGAGAAATTTCCCCAATCAATGAGAGCGAATGGTCAATGGTTCTACAACAGAAAATGTTGGAGAGAGGTCAAATTTGATGAGATTTTAACACAAATAATGTAAAGTCCAGGTAACTGTTGAACTTATCAAAAGCTATTTTGGTGATATGTTGAGCTAGAAGTTAGATTTTAGGGTAGAAATGAGCAATGGAAAGAGTGAGAGGCAGTGCCAGGAGGAGAGAGGCAGGACTCATCTTTAACATGGTAAAAAATATCTATCCACAGCCTAAAATGTTCTTGAAGTGAAACAATGAAGAAGTATTCTCAGTATAATCAAGATCATATGTAACTGATTTATTGGGGAATATAACTCCTTTGTGTATAAAGATAAAACTGTTTTAGTCCAACAATGCTGAAAATTGAGCTCTCTCTTACAGAGCACGTTCTTTGCTGTCAGATTTTATAATTATGCAGGTGGCATGAATTCTTTCGGCCTCAGTCCTATTCATGTTAAGATTGAAAACTGATTGATTTAAAAATTCCCCTTTCCTGTTTCCATCCACCCAAAATGTGGAATGTGTGCTTTGTGTTATGTGTATATGTTTGGGGGAGATTAGTGTTTGTAGTACATATCACACCAGTATTCCGATGGGAGTGAGACGGGGTCTCTCGGGGAGAGGTACACAACTTTCTCTGGTGATTGTCATTTCTATTCTGCTAACATTGACCAGTTCGTCTGTTTGCCACGTTTGTTGGATTATTTCAGAGGATGCTACGGGGTATCCAGTCTGAGATTCACCATTTCCTCTCTCTTTCTGCACTGGTGAGCCACCGTCGAGCTTTCTGCTACGTGACCAACAGAGAGCCTCAAGCTCCAACAGCCTGTGGAGCTTTCCACTGTGGTTCCCACAATGGGAATGCAGGCTGCTCACCAGCAAGTCTTTTTTCTGCTCTAGCTTCTCTCTCCCTCTCACCCTTCTTCCCATATTTGGGCAATACTGTAATGCCAATTGAACGTCAGAGCAAAATTCATTTGAGAGTTGATCACCATTATCCAACTAAGAGGTAGGGTGAAAAGTTCAGATACCCCAAATCTTTCCACTGATTCCTTTTTATTCAAACCCATTGTGAACTGAAGAGAAAACAGCCTCTCTTTGTGGTCACTGCTTCTCTAAAACAAACCTTTCTTATTGAGGAGGGTGTCAGGACTGGGTGGGGTGGGTTATTCTGACTTTGCTGGCTGGCACATCTCAGGATCTAAGGGGACTAGACTGGCCTCACAATCTCCCAATCAGGCATCTATTCTGTTCAAGTGTTATCACTTGGCATCAAAATTCTTTCTATTGCCTTGTATTCTCTATAATCATTTAACACTGTTGCCTGAAATCTGTCCAATGGAATAAGATAGGAAACAGGGAAAGTTATAGCATATGTGAGTTTAAAGAAAAAAAAAATGATCATTTTGTAGCTGATAGTACAATTTAGAAAATACATGCAAAAAATAAAAATGTGAAAGTACTAATTGCTAATAAACTTGAGCAAGTTGGTTATTAAATGAACATAGAGAAACAGTATTCACTATTTGTCAGAGTGTAGTGAATTGAGTATCACCAAACTTAGCTGATTACAAAGTAAATTCACTTCAATAATTCTAAAAACTTTTACAGATTATAGCAAGTCTTAAAATGGTCATATACTTGCTGTAACCAGTTTGGCTCAGTGGATAGAGCGTCTGCCTGCGGACTGAAGGGTCCCAGATTCGATTCCGGTCAAAGGCATGTACCTTGGTTGTGGGCACATCCCCGGTAGGAGGTGTACAGGAGGCAGCTGATAGATGTTTCTAACAATCTATCCCTCTCCCTTCCTCTCTGTAGAAAATCAATAAAATATATATTTTTTAAAATGGTTATATACTTTGATTCCGTGATTCTATTTCAAAAAATCCATCCTAAAAATAATTTAAAAAATAGGTAAGACTTTATATTCTAAAAGGATTGTTAATGACATGTTTAACATTGATAAAAATGATAATATTATGGGAATAGTTTAAAATGTGAAATTTTTTTTACAATACATTATTATACAGTCGTAAGATACATTTATATTTTCCTCTCACAATATACAAAATACTCAATGAAATGTTAAATTAAAGAAGCAGGAACAGATTTGTCTGTAAACCAGATTGCACATAACATTTAAAACCAGGTCCTTTCTTTCTCAAAAGCAGCTGAGACCAAGGTAAATGCACATGCAAATACTCAGCACATCTTAAATTTCTACCCCTAATATTATGCAGGACTTGCCTACAGATCATAAAACTAGTTTGTTCCATATTAGTTCAGTCTACCTTGAGGGTATAAAAGTGATAATATATGTTGGCAAGAATCATCATTGTTCTTTGCATCCCACCATCTGAGGGTAGGGTGTGTGTCTCCCTATCCAAGCCAAATGA
Source organism: Cnephaeus nilssonii (assembly GCF_951640355.1). Classification (NCBI taxonomy): domain Eukaryota; kingdom Metazoa; phylum Chordata; class Mammalia; order Chiroptera; family Vespertilionidae; genus Cnephaeus; species Cnephaeus nilssonii. Next base: position 11,616,410 of record NC_137079.1, read on the forward strand.
AATGGGCTTTAATAAGACAGGAAGAAACTGGCATGGGTCCTGCGACATGTTGGCTTAGTTACCAAAGAAAAAGGAAAACAAAGCTCACCTTTCACCAATGGTGGAGCAGGGCTTTAGCCCAAAGGGGCCAAAAGAAAGGAAAAAGAGATCTCAGTGGAAGGGATGAAAGCTGAAAGCCCAGAAGCTGTGGAGGGTGGTGGGTAAGCCACCTGCTGGTGACAAGATGTTGTCGATTTTACCAAGCCAGCATGGCTCAGTGGTTGAGCATTGACCTATGAACCAGGAGGTCAGGGTTCCATGCCTAGGTTTTGGGGCCAACCCCCAGTGTGAGGCATGCAGGAGGCAGCTGATCAATGATTCTCTCTCATCATTGACGTTTCTATCTCCCTCTCCCTTCCTCTCTGAAATCAATAAAAATATATTTTAAAAAAAGAAAAAAATGAATGAACTATAGAGAATATTAATAGAAGTTATTAGATAATAGATGGATGGGTAACTTTCCTTCTTTACACATTTTGTACATTCTGTTTTTATGTGAAACATTATCTATATATACCCAAGCCTAAGCGACCTAATGACCTAATGGCCGAACGACTGGTCTACCATTCACTATGATGTGCACTGACCACCAGGGGGCAGATGCTCAATCCAGGAGCTGCCCTCTGGTGGTCAGTGCACTCCCACAGCCACCTCCCATGACCAGCCAACCTCCCACAGTCCCTCCCCACGCCAGACAGCCCCGGTTGGCCGCAAAAGGGCCAGCTGGCCAACCTCCCATGGTCCCTCTTCCTGGCCAGCCAACCTCCTGTGGTCCCTCCCCCCACAGGCCAACCTCCTGTGGCCCAGAGTGGCCCCGATTGCCAGCCAGGTCAAGGAATCCCTCCTGTGCACAAATTTGTGCACCAGGCCACTAGTTAATCATAAAATATGCTAAATTAGGCTGAAGAGGTAGAAAAGTAATTCCAAATCCATAATTTCCAAATCATCTTCCACCACTATGTTGGAACTAAAATTTTCTAATCAAATACCAGTCCTGGTACTTAGCTAGTGTGAACTTTGTACACTCTAAATCTCTCATGTATACTGTGACAATGTTTATCACTGACCTTAGCTAAAGGGATATTGGAAGATACTTTTCAAATGAATGCGATAAATTATGCAAACACATAGTACCAGGACAGTATGGTGCATACATTAGGTATTAAATAAATGACAAAACGTTATTTTTTGAGGACTGATGCTTATTCATAGACTAAACGTAAACTAGTGTCTCTGAAATGAGCAAGGCATGCACAATAACAATCTAATTAGAGCTGGATGAATGGTGGATGCTGTATACTCACTGGGCAAACACAGAACCCTGCACATCCCCCACAGTTCTTCAGAATGCCCCAGTATAAAAGACCCATTTGATCGAAAGTGTTCATTGCAACAGAGAAAGGATTCCTTTTTATTGTTTATCCTTGTCAACACTTATTCCTGCTTCCAACTGAATGTGTCACTTACCTTCTCATATTCATTATACACCAACTAGGTGCCCTTCATTGCTGTACACACGGACCTTGGGTTTTCTTTTGGTGCTATACATCAGGCAGGGTATTTAGTGGGAAGGTGCCGTCTTTTGCCATTTCAGTTCGGTTTTCACGCACCAGGCTTTCCCCCAACTCTGAATGTGCTCGGCTTCGGGCAGTGGAAGTCATTAGAAGGTTCAGTGGTTAAATATTGTTACAAGCGGTTCCCAAATAAATTGTCACCTTTAAAGACAGATGGTGATACAAGCACATATGGATAATAAATGCATGAGACATGGGCTGATGGGGAAGTAGACAAAGAAACGCTGACACCATTCTTCACTAAAAGGAGACAGACGACTAAAGTTAAGGGTAGTGGAAGCCCATAAAGGAATAAGTGGTAATCATGAGGCACATTATGGTATTCAATGGCAGGCACTTTATGAGACAAAAAAGTCAATATAAACATCAAATTTGCAAACTAAAGTCGAAGTTATTGTTTCATTTGTCAAGGTTTTAGCCTGCAGAGTAGAAACATTTCAAGGACCGATTTAAGTCAAGCTAATCTTTTTGAGATTGTCCATTTATTCGAAACATTAAACTTAATTGGTGCTTCAAGACATTCCTTTTTCCTTTCCATCTTGGTTGTCCTAACTCTAGCCACGGCCTGCCTGCTGGGTTCTTTCATTAGACTCCTTAAAGCCTCATGAGTGAAGTTAATGTGCGTCCTCACTATCCCCACGTGGCTTATTGATATGGGACAGCTCTGGGCAGTCCCCAAGCCCTCCAAATAGATTTTTATTTATCTTAAAGAGAAATTCATATCACAGATTTATGGGCTACAGAGCTGCAAAGGGTACATTTCCATAAGACAAGGGAGCTGGGGGCTGCAGAAGTTACATTTGCTCTTTAGAAAAATAATCTAAAGTATTTGTTTAGAAAAATAATCCCAGGTATTTGTTGTTATCTGGCTCCAAACATTATTGTACTGTTTTAGATTTTTTTGTTTTTGTTTTTAATGATTATCATCTAAAAAGCAAATAAGAAAGAAAATGGTGATTTGTAGCTGTCACCTGCTGGGTGCCTTCTCTCCTTGGCTTCCCACTGGTGAGTTACAGGATGAAGGTGAGGTTGAGCATCCATCCAGCAGAAAGGACAGGAAGTGCATTGTGGCTTGTTCTGGCTGTTCTGGGTATGTGAAGTTCCTGGAAATGTTTTTGTGTTTGTTTGTTATTTATTTCACTTATCTTTCTCACATGGGACTGTTTCCAGTGCTTTCTCATTAATCCTCCCAGGGGTAGGCTCAGTGTTGCTCTCTCTCTCTCTCTCTCTTTTTTTTTTTTTTTTTTTTTTTTTGAGATGAGATCACTTCTTTTAGGAGCTTGGGATTATTGTTCCTCAAACTTCCGCCCCTAGTAAAGGACAGAATAGGATTTGTATCAGCAGTGCCCCACTGAAAGGTGCTAATGATAATAACAGTGTCTGTCTCCTAGGCTGTGAGGGTTAAGGAAGTGAACATGGCCGGAGCACTGAGAAAGATGCCTGGCACAGACCTAGCCCTCTGTAAATGACTACTGTAACTCATGGATGATTCTGCTATGTTCTAAGGGAGAGAACCTTTTGAAAGGAATTTTTAGGGGTGAAATAGGCAGGTTTAGGAAATTTTAGAAATTAAGGGGTCCATGGAAAAAGCACAGGGCTACAGAGCTGCAAAGGGTACATTTCCATAAGAAGGAGCTGGAAGCTGCAGAAGTTACATTTCCATATGATAAGGGAGCTGGGAGTAGCTAAAGGTACACATTTACAAAATAAAGGGAAGGAGGAAGAAAGCCCAGAGGGAATAGGAGAATAATAAGGGAGAAGAAAAAGGGAACCTCACATACTTCAGGTGAGACTTGAGCTCAGTAGTTGCTATAGTGACCAAATCAAAGGGGAATAGTGACCAATCAGAGGGGATATCAAGGCACAAAGATCTGCAGTCTTTATAAGCCATAGGAAAAAGGGACTCAGTGGGACTCTTTCCCCCTCCCCACATGGGAGTCTGCTTGTTTCTCAATAAATTTCCACCTTTGCTATACCATCTTCAGTCCATGGTTTCATTCTTTGACTCCACTGGACAAGAGCCCGGGAACCATCCTGCCCAGGGGAACACTGCATGTTTCCAGTCCAAATTTCCCGTTTCACTTTGATGATATATGTTCAACTATTCTACAACAGTATTTCTCTGAGCACTCACAACCTGAGAATCATTTAGATGTTTACTAAAATGGAAAATTTCTGAATCATATCCTAGACTTCCCAATCAAAAATTCTATAAATAGAGTTTAGAGAAATCTCAATTTTCAATAAATTTTGCTTCAAAACATTTAAGCACACTAAAATTTGAAAAGTCTCCTATAATCTGGTCAGGTTTATTTGCATAGTTTATGATGTGGTTTTTAAAGGTGAGGTGTAAATAATTAAAAATTTTAATGGTAGTAGAGATGATGGGGAAAACAAAAATTTACCTTTGTTAACTGGTGTGTTATTTGGATTTTTATACTATTGTAAGTCAAACACGTAGGTTATTAGAAATATGATGAAGATTCTTACTCCCTACTTTATAATGTTGATCACATACATATTTATTTAAACATTTGTTATAATAGTGGAGCTGAAGTCTCAGCTTTCCTACAGCCACAAGTCTACAAGAATTTTCATGGTCCTGATAATTAGCTCTCCTAAACTATTATTGAGGATGCCACAGGTATGAGTCAAGGACTGCTATCTATATTGTTCTTATGCGCATTTAAATGCAGGTCTTCCCATTATCCAAGGTCAAGGAGAACTGGAAAAACCTGATCACTGAAAACATGACTAATAGAAGATGACCAGTATATAGTGGAGCAAGCAATGAGCTAGAATAAAGGGGAACCTTCAAGTGTCCGGTCAAGTACACCTGTTAGCAGCCAGCAATGTCTTAGCAAATCTTAGGTGTAAGGGAACACATCACACATCTCCTCTCCTCCCTCAACCACTAACTTTCTTCCCTTCTCTTCACTGTTTCCTCTCTGCTTTTCTACCTCACACATGTGTATTATAACTGATCCAAAACATCATTCAATAAAAAAGACTATATGTATAGCCAAACGCGTAGTTGCTTTATTTAAATAAGAAAAAAATGCATTAGTAAACCCTTTAGAGTTTCATACCTGTTATCCTATTATTTTGCATACCTGTAAGTCAGTCACTTTCCCGCTGAAATAGTCTCTTTGCATCCAATTTAAACACTTCAAATGCATAGGCTGCTCTTCAGAAACAATGCAGGGAACATTTTTCAGAGTGCTAGATTACCTGTCGCATAATTAGATCCTGCAGAGCCTTCTAAAGGTAGTCAAATTGAAGCTGGGTTTCTGGTGTAAATCAAAATATGTCAAAGATATAGCCAATGAAAACACCGATTTTCAATGTGGCCTTATGCTTTGGATTGTAACATTTATTTTTGAAATAATGGCTCCTGCTTCATGTCTGTGAAGTCCATGAAAGAAAAAGCATGATGTAATACTCAAATTCAATCATATCAACATTGAAAAGACATTTAGTTTTCGTAAAAACATGTTTTAGATGTTTGAAAAATACGATGTCAGAGTCTTCCATGGTTTGCCTCAAAGATCTTCTTGGCACGTTTCATACCACACTGTATTCATTATTGCCATCAACTGGGGCCGTCTCTATACACAGGCGTGGAGTTTTTAACCATGACAGATAACAACTTACTCTCAGCTATTGGACAAAACCCAGAAACTCAAGGTGTTACTACTTTATTTAGCAGTCCAACCTCAATGCAGTCCACGTGTTCCCCAGATTTTTAAAAACATACATCTAAGTATTTAAATGTTCTGAACGCAGAAGGAAAATATGTTAGTATTTCAGACATGGAAAAACTAAGTCCCAATGAATTTTATTTATAAGTTTATCTTACCATCAGCCTTACGAGTGAGTTGCTAGGCTATTCCTATTTTATAGATAAGAAACTGGGACACAGAGAGATTAAATACATAATCTTGAGGTAGGAAGAGAGAGACATCCTATGTCCCAGATCTGCCAGTACGACACCCATTTCTTTCATGGAATGAAAGCAATAACCCTCAAACACACAGGACTTCTCTCTGTGGCTTGGAAGTGGGGCTGAAATATCATTGCTTATTATTGGGGCACCATAAATGAGTGCTAATATTATGAAGGGGGGTCAGTGGCATTTCTCATTTTGAACGTGGCCTGGTGCTGTCATTAAGTCGATTCCTTTGACTCGAGCAGGCTGCTCCTAACCTCATTCAGAGCCACTGCAGGTGTAAGCACAGGTGACACCTGGTGGAGCGCTGGTCCCCCTGAGAGTCCGAGACTGCCTTTCCACACATCACACCTCAGTTGAGGAGGAATTCAGTGAACAATTGGTAATTGATGTTCAACACACCTTAGAGAAAATCTATTCACTAAAGGATTTTTTCTAATGGTACGTATTTTCATGTACCGTAGTTTTAGAAATGCGTCTCAAAGTTAGCCACCAATGTTGAAGTCTTCAACATAAGACTGATGTCAGGGTGAATCACTTCTACATTTACATTTACCTTGATATAACACTTTTAAGATGTATGAACCTCCAAAATGCAAATAAGATGCAGAACAACTATGGCAAAAAATAATCACGTGAGCTAACATTTTCAGACATACCTGAGGGTGCATGCTCCCATGTTGCTGCAACACTAGAACATTTGTTGCTTGATCTTTGTATTCAAATATTCAAGGTTCTTGTAAAAATGATGAGATAATTTGTAAATTAATGCAAGCTTGGGAGGTAGCTGGACTATTTCGCTGGTACTCTTTGTATACACTAACTTCTGTTACACAGGAGCTTCTTGCTTTCCTTCTAATTTTTCTGGATTCTAGGAAATTCCAGTTTTCTGGAATCTGCTCAGAACACAGATTCACAAAGTTCCCCAAGACCCTCCCATTAGAATTTAAACAAAAGACAACTTTTTCTTGTGACTGTGGGGATATGAACATGTTTATGATATGTTCTTTTTCCACGAGTGACGAGAAGTTATTAAGGTATGAACAGAAATACAATACAAAGTCATATTTGCTCAGTGCTCTATGGGCTCCTCAAAAGTCCTCCATCATGACAGGCATACTCTTCTCTTGCCACCTCTAAAGCTTTTCTCCCAGGTAATCACATGAATCCTTTTGTCACCTCCTTCACACCCTTGCTCCATGGTCACATTTTCAGTGACACCCTTGCTGACCAAGTTCTGTCCACCTAGTGTCCTACACCAGCACTCTATCATCCCTTTATGTTTTATTTTTCTGCATTATAATTATCACCTTCCAATATATATTTTATTAATTAATTTATTTGTTGTGTCTCTACCCCTACTAGAATGGAAGTTTCTTAAAAGCAGGATTTTTTGTTGTTGTTATTTTTATTTCTCCTTATATATTCAGGGCCTAAAACAGGCCTGGCACTTAGAGGTATTCAGCAAAAACATTGAATAAATGAATGAATGAATGAATGAATGAGTGAATGAAATGGTAGAAAATAGGAACCATATGAAGTCAAGAAGGAGAAATCATTTCCAGTTGAGGAGATTAGGACATCTTTGGGAAGAGATTACATTTGAGTGGATCATTTTAAACATGCATAATTATGATAAGAGGAGGAAGGTTCTGAGGAAGTCTAAGATTCATTAAAATGTAGGTGATGTTATCACAAGCTCATGCTCTTGCTGACATAATAGACTCCATCCCTGTGCAGGTCTAGAAAATGGTGAGTAACGGCCCAGGCATATGGGTTGCATAGGCAGAATGTCACCAAAAACCCCAAGCTTCTTGTGGAAGACCTAAAGCACTTCAGGAAGTCACCTAGAATTGTGTCTAAAGGACATGAGGAATCTCTGAGAGTATTAAGAAGAAACAGTATATTAAAACTGAGATGCTGGCCAAAACCAGTTTGGCTCAGTGGATAGAGCGTCGGCCTGCGGACTGAAAGGTCACAGGTTCGATTCCGGTCAAGGGCATGTACCGTGGTTGCGGGCACATCCCTGGTGTGGGGTGTGCAGGAGGCAGCTGGTCGATATTTCTCTCTCATCGATGTTTCTGGCTCTCTATCCCTCTCCCTTCCTCTCTGTGAAAAATCAATAAAATATATTAAAAAAAACAACTGAGATGCTGTAAACAATACCTAAGTATATCATAAGGAAATAAAATAGGGTCACCAAAAAATTAGAACTCAGGTAGAGGCCCATTAATGAATGTGAATGAAGTATGAAAAAAGAAACAAAACATTTAAAATAAGTAACATTCTTAAGTGAGAGAAAATAGTCTCAGTCCCTTATAAAACTTTAACATTTCTCCTTCTCTTCTATTGTGCACAGAAGAATTTCCCCCAGAATTAGCATCACATATAGACTGGAGCAATGATTTCCCCCAAAGTACATCTCAATGGACAAATGTAAAACCATATTCATCGTTTGCTTCTATACCATGGCAAGCATTGATGCTGCTGTCAGTACCAACTATTGCCCCAGTGGGCAGTGGAGGGAAAACACATGAGCTACAAATCATGGCTCATAATGAATAGGACATTTTCAGGAGAAATCAATGCATTTCAGCTCTAATGAAAAGTATACCTATGCACAGTCAATGGTAACGAAATAGATCTAGGAAATTAAAAGCATGTCTGGCCACATAGTCTACCAATAAATAAATTGCAATTGTTTCTGGAACCCAAAGGGGGAAACCTCAAAGTTTGTATTGCCTTGAGGAAAATCTCCAGCGACGGCTCATATGATACACACATTAGGCTCTTCTCCAGGAGAGAACCTTCATTTTATAGCCTGTAATGACTTTTATTTATTTTTTTAAAATATGTTTTATTGATTTTTTACAGAGAGGAAGGGAGAGGGATAGAGAGTTAGAAACATCGATGAGAGAGAAACATCGATAAGCTGCCTCCTGCACACTCCCTACTGGGTATGTGCCCGCAACCAAGGTACATGCCCTTGACCGGAATCGAACTTGGGACCTTTGAGTCCTCAGGCCAAGGCTCTATCTACTGAGCCAAACCAGTTAGGGCTGTAATGACTTTTAAAGGGTACGTTTGATATGTTGAGACTGAATTTCTTAGAATCCAGGAATTCTCCTCAGTAATTTCATATCACTGCACCAGATCATGAAATATACTATATTTCAAATGTACCCTTTAATGGTTGAAGAAAAAAAATTCTGTAGCTAATGATAAATATTACACATTGAACATTTTTTACAAAAGTGGTATAAGTATGTATTTTTTGGAAAGTCCACTATCAGTCTCTTGGAAAATAATATTATATTAACAAACAAATGGGGGGGGGGGGGCACTTAGTCATGCCAAACTCAAACTTCCAGACCCAATATATTTCTGAAACAATTCCATTGACCTTTTGCAACTATTCCCAAAGGGGCCAATTCTGAATAGAATGACAATTAAAGATACAAACTGCTTTCAGTATTATCTGCTTTTACACTCCCAAAGAATGCACAGATAATAGCAATAAATGTGGGCCAAAATACATGATATCTGTTATCAGCTTTCAACAGAAGAGAGTTAGATATTGAAATATAATAAAAAGACGTGCTTACTTACTCAAATGAAATCTTTGTAGGTCGTCGACCATAAACCATGTGCAAGTAAGACCTGATTTTAACGTCTAAGAATCACAAATTATTAAAGATTCAAAACAGTATTAGGATTGCTGACAGAAGCACTGGGTTCATATTTACTTGTATCTTATTTTCTTTCAAACTGAGTATTATTGCAACTTTGGCTAAAGTGCTCTCCAGCCACGCTAATACCAATTACAACATTTTCTCAGAGCACATTCTCCTAAGATCAGCTTCTCAGGATGCATGAAACTCCTGGAAAGAGTATGAAATGTTCACTGTCTTCCAAGAAGACTCATGAATGGTGGGAACTGATGTGTGCTCCTGTTAAAGTTTTGATTCTCAATATTCCTGTGTGATACTTTCTCTCAGTAAGATCCACTCAATTCTCCAGATATTCCCAGAAACACAATGTAAGGTGCTACATAATGATGAGTAATAAAACTAAGCCTTGGGTCACTAGATAATGAATGCCCCCCCCCGCTTTTTCTTCCTTATCAGGAAATACACACCACCCACATACATCCTCTCCATTATTTTGTAAAAATGCAAATTCTTTACCCAATATACACATACATCTCCAGTGAGATAATGGAATTATTGCTGGAAGTGCAAACATGTCAAACTATCAAATTTGGATCCAAATGTATTACAGAGGAGGGATAAGATTGAGAGAACAGAGATGTACATGCTGAAAATCACAGAAAATGTCATTGGATTGAAATGCAAAGAGACACTCAAAGTCTCTGTAGAGGAGCAAAAACCAAACATCCAATCTCACTGTTTATCTGAGACAAATATTTTACAAGCCATGTAATGACCAAGGCATAACATCCACCTCAAATTGAAAAGTTACACGGCTGCAATGTACATGTGATATTTGAGGAGTTCTGACCCTCCATCACACCCTAGATAAAAGGAAGGGCTGTGGAAGGTAGAATTCTGGTTAAATCCCAAACTGCATTTTCTGTATGACGAACCAACCTGGAAAGCACCCTTGATTATGTCAATTTTCTTTTAAAAATGACGGGATTTTATACTTTTGAAAGATTTCATCCTTTAATGCTAGCTTGCTTTGTGTCTTTGATGAATAGGATGGGACTTTTTTTTAGGATGAATACTACCAATTTTTCCTTCCATGCCATGTTGGTTACATTATAAAATGTGTGCAATATCAAAGCCAGGCCCAGTTGTACAACAACAATTGTGGACCCTCTTTTCCTTCCACAAATACAAACACTGATCAAACAACTCTGCCCTTTAATTTCCATCAAATGTTCCTATCTTTGTAGCCTTTTATGAAAGGCCTTAACTTACTGTTAAGAATTCACTTGTATTCAATAATTTATAGATTCCATCAAATGTATAAATTGCCTCGCAGAAGTTTTCCACTTACCCACACAGCATTTTTCTATAGTACCATTTCCCAAATGATATTTTGTTTAACATTAATTTCATGAATGTATGCTAAATGATTTTTTAGAATAAAACAAAAGAACGGAGACTGCATTGGCAATATTTTCTCCTGAAATTTGTTTTCTATTTTTTAAATATATTTTCATTGATTTCAGAGAGGAAAGAAGAGGGAGAGAGATAGAAACATCAATAATGAGAGAGAATTATTGATTGGCTACCTCCTGCACACACACACTGGGGATCAAGCCTGCAACCCGGGAATGTGCCTTGACTGGGAATCGAACCGTGACCTCCTCCTCCTGGTTCATAGGTCAATGCTCAACCACTGAGCCATGCCGGGGCGGGGGCTGGGCTGAAATTTGTTTTTTAAATAATGGGAGAAAAATTTATGAATTATGAATCTGTCATTAATAAATGGAGTTTAATAAATGGCATGTCCAGAATCCATAAGAAAAAACTGGTTTTCCCCATTAATAAGTTGTGAACCACACCTGAGATTAGTGAAAGGCCACATGAAGGAGGACTTGTTCTGATGTGTGTCCAATTTGATGTTTCCATGTGTTTGTACTTTTATTTTTATTTTTTATGTATATATTGATTTCAGAGAGGAAGTGAGAGGGAGAAAAAGATAGAAACATCAATGATGAGAGAGAATCAGTGATCAGCTCTCAACCCAGGTAAGTGCCCTTACCAGAATCGAACCATGCCCTCCTGGTTCATGAGGCAATGCTCAACCACTGAGCCACACTGATCAGGCCATATTTTAAATTTTATTTTTAATTCATAGTAAATATTTCTAAAAAACGTTTTACCCCATAGCTCTAGGGTTAAAATAAAGTTGCTTTTTGTTTGTTTTTAATTCTCTTTTTCTTTCTTTTCCTTTTTTTAAAATTTTATTTTATTTTTCCATCACCATTTATCCCCTCTAAACAAATTATCATGTTTCCCAAATTGTTTATAAAAGATAAAAATGAAACGTGATACTCAAAAGTAAAGATCACGGATGACACCCTTCTGTTTCTAACATTTTGGAGTAAAACTATCCCAGAAAAAAAAGAATATTGTTGGACTTTATATTAGTCCAATGCGACATATTTGATAGGCACAACATATGCAGTTTCTATAATTCCTTTTCTAGACCATATACCTGTGTGCGCGCAAATCTCCTTGTTACATTGAAATGAAAAAAATGAAAAATGAAATAAAATGAAGTGTATAGATAAACACTCGGTTTTATGTCTGCTTTGAAGATTAAAAAAGGACCTGGTTTCTAACATTTGACATATACATGATATAAGGGTCCCAAACACAGTTTTCATTTTAACATATTTTCTGTTAGTCATATTTCATAAGAATAATATAAAATGAAAGATGTTTTACTTTCTCTTTATACAATTTAGTAATGACTATAAAATGAAATATCATTGTTTTTCTGGCAAAGATTTAGGAAGGCAAATATGTTCGGAGATTGGAAGGAATGAATCTTTCAGCCACATGCCCCTGTAGATTCGCACTGAATAACAATAGAGGAGCAGGATGAATTATGAAGAGACACAAGCAGTGCAGACAAACGTGGTATGTCTGCATAGGAGCCCCGAGAATTAAAATATAGTGCCTGCTTTAGAGATGCACACTCCAGACAAATGTGTACCTTGGTCCCCCGCCCCCCACACCAGCACACATGGGCGCCCTCCAATTTCTGTCCTGAGTTGGAATTCTGACTCAACTTGCTTCAGCCACTCGACAAGGAAGGAGCCCCAGAGGTGTGGCAGAGAGGATGGGACTTTTCTTTCTTAGCTTCTCTTTAGTAGGAGAGAAGTGCCTAGTATCATGGTCTGGGACAGGGACTCAGGACAAAAAAGAAAGGAATTTTGAGGATGTCTTGTACCAATTTGATTATAAATGATATAATAAAAATATTATAACTTCCCTACAATCGCTTCACCAGAGAAATAGTACAGTATAAAGGGGTCATGTGGTCGACACGGGCTGAATCTAAATCCTCGTTCTGCTACTTGTTGCCACAATTTCCTCATCCATATAAAACAGAGATAACAATACAGTTGTTATCAGATCTAAACGCTCTCAATAAGAAGACTAAATTTTAAACACCACTAGGAAGGAAAACTATAGTCAATTATAATATGACACAAAGCTCTCTTAACACTTTGAATTTGTGTGCTATCAAAAGATTTTTAGAATTAATTATAGATAGATGCTTCTAATTATATACCACTCTTATCCTATATAATAAAAGGGTAACATTCAAATCAACCAAACGGTGGAACGACCGGTTGCTATGACATGCACTGACCATCAGGGGGCAGATGCTCAATGCAGGAGCTGCCCCCTGTCCATAGGCCCCAATTGCCCGATCGAGGCCTGCCAGCCAACCTCTCAGTCCCTTCCCCCAGCAGGCAGGCTCCCATTGCCTGATGGGAACAGGTAACTGGGGGTGGGTGGTGCCAGGCCAAGGCCCCGGCCCTGCCAGTGACCCCACACACAGAGGGCAACCCACGGTGGGGGGGCAGGGCTGGCAAGTGGGCGGGAATGGCCAACTGCTCGGTTCCTCCCCCTGGCCTGCAGGCTCTGATCGCCCAATGGGAAATGGGGAACCAGGGGTGGGTGGCGGCAGGGGGCGGGGCCAGCTGCCAGCAACCAGGGAAGATGGCCCTGATTGCAGGCCAGGCCTAGAGACAGTACCCGTGCACGAATATCGTGCGCCAGGCCTCTAGTGCATATATAAAAAGGAGATATAAGCAACATACAATTCGCTTAGATATTTCTATGACTTCTTCATATTCAGATTCAAGTTTTTCTGAATCACATCTTGAATTCTATTCATCTAAGTCTGAGTTTTCTTTAATGTCCATTGTGCTATCAAAATGTTAATGGTCCAGTGGGGTGGCTCAGTTGGTTGGAGCATCCTCCCAGACACCAAAGAGGTTTCAGGTTCCATTTCCAGCCAGGGCACATACCTAGGTTGTGGGTTGATCCCAGGTCAGTGCTCATGCAGGAGGCAACCAATCAGTTTCTCCCACATTGATGTTTCTCTCTCTCCCTTCTTCTCTCTCAAAAATCAATGGAAACACACACGTATCCTCAGGTGAGGATTGGAAAAAAAAATTGTTAATAAAGCACATGAACCCAAAAAAAAACCACCATTGGTGCCAGCCTCCTAATCTGGCTTTATAGGTATAGGACCTACTTGGGGCTGATGGGATGAATTCTGCTGAAAGTGCAGCTTGCCATCCCCCCTGTTATCAACCAACAAGGACATGGCTCTTAGCCGTTAACAAGGGCTTCATTTACTGTCCTCGGGATTTCCTTCCTGGCTCCTGACATTTATTCTGCATGTGTTTAGGCTGATGTCTGTATTCTCACACATGTTCAGGTAACAATAAACACCCTTGTAGCTGCTGCTTCCATGGGTAGCAATTGTACGAAATCAATTTCAAGACATAATCATGATTTTAGAACCGTTAACATACGAAAAAGTATACACCGCTGAACGGGTGGAAAATAGCAGAGTTGTTATACGGATTTAAATGAGACAAACCATTTTAAGACCTTGGAATAGTGGCTGATAGGTTGTCAGTACACACCGAATGTGGTCAGTTGCTATCACTCCTAGCTAATTTAACACATGTTCTTATGCTCCAGCTGGTTAATTAATTTAGGAAGTGTTCCCCCACCAGTCCTTTGTGCTTTTGGCTCCCAAACATTGAAGCAAGTTCTTTGAAAAGTTAAATATCTAATAAACTTCTCTAATCAAGTGCTTCTATTATGTTGAGAATTAAACCAGAGTTTCCATGAAAACAAATATTTGGAGTCTCAACACCAATGTTCTAACAAGTCCTACCCCAGTATCGATAGAATCATATGTCACCCATGAAAGTGTGAATTTTATAAAAGACAGAATTATCCTGCCTTTCCCTAATAATATATCCTACATAGCAGCATGAAGAAGGGCAAAATAGTTTTTGATTAAATGTATTGGGTGACATGGGTTCACAAAACCATGCAAGTTTCAAGTGTACAACTCAACAAAACATCACCTGCACACGGCACCGTGTGCCCATGGCATCAAGCAAAGTCTCTTTCTGCCCCATTTCTGCCCCCTTTGCCCCCCTCACCTATCCCCACCCCTCTTTCCCTCCACACTGTCGTCTGTGTCTATGTGAAACGAATATACATATTTATGCTTAACTCCTTCCCCTTCTTTCATCCAGTCCCCCAAACCCCTCCCCTCTGACAGCTGTCAGTCTGTTCCATGTATTTATGCCTCTGTTTCTATTTTGTTCATCAGTTTTTTTTGTGTTTTTTTTTTCATTAAATTCCCCATATAAGTGTGATCATATGGTACTTGACTTTCTCTGACTGGCTTATTTCACTTAGCATAATAATCTCCAGGTCCAAACAGATTTTACTCTACGCTGCTGGAGCCAGGGTGTGGGAAACACATTGCTCAATGGCTCGGCTTATTTTGCCTTTGGTTTACTAAGAAGAGATGATGATTGATTCCCCATCAGAAGTCCCCCATGGCCCAAGATCAGAAAGAAGGGCAGACTACATTCCATTCAGCGCTGGCAGGCAGCTGAGCTTTGCTCTCATTCATAACAGCATTTTGAACAACATAAGCTCGTACTTTTATAAAGAAGAACCTACCTGAAAATAGAGTCCAGAGATTTGCTTTCCTTTTATAAACTCACCTTCCATTTATAATCCAGTCCATTTAAATCCACACCACTGCCACAGTGAACTATCGCTGCCACCTATAGACACAGATTGGATGAGGGAAACAACTCAATACTTAAGAAAAATGAGAGTGTTCCAGAATTTAAATTAGAAATGTTTTGTTAAAATAATACCTTAGCAAAGAGAAATAGCAGCCGATAGCAGAGCAATCTTTCAGAAGCAAATCCTTTGTCTGTTTCTCTACGGCCCGATCAAATCATTTCTCCAAAGAGAAGCCCGTGTTACCTGTGAGATGAAAAGGTATGTTTATTTATGTGTAATATACTGAAGTTTCAAAATACTAATTTTCCGCACAGTTGGAAACATGTAGAATTCACGCGTAGGGCTTTCTAGTTTGTTTTCTGAGAGCAGCTTGTTAAAATGTAAAAGCCATGGCAATTGTACAATAAGCAGGAGTCTTCCTTCTCCACTAACATAAACAAAGAAAAAGTGAAGCATTGTTACCGCTAAAAAAACATAGCAAACACAAAGGAAGAACCCGATACTATTCCTCTACTAAAATATTTCCTTATTTATCAAACAGAAATCTTCCCATATATTTCCCACAAATACATGTTTTCAGCAAATCAGCCAGATGTTCAAACAATGAAATGCCATCTTGTGCACAAGGCTGAGCTTATGGTATTTTTGACATACTCATGCTCAAAAGTGGATCTGGCCAGAATCTCCTTTCTTATGCTCTCAACTCATCTTTCCAGATAAGAGTGATTCAGTTACGTTTAGAACTGAGCACAAATGCTAGGTATTTATCCACACCAATTTACACATTGTTCATGCCAACATTTTTGGTCTTAATCTGGGTATTTAATCCCACTTTCCTGATGTAGGACCCTTTTAATCTTTGAAGAAGTTTGGTCTAGAACCAAAGAATAGTTTTGGTAAAACCTTAGTGGATGGCACTGCTAAGGCACTCAATACCTTTCACACAATAGGAAATATTTCTCCAAGAATTGTTTTGATAACAGTGTGGCCTGTCCATTTTTTCCATCTCCTTGCGGCTTTCCACAACTGTCTATTTTAAACTGATCAGAATTAGTTTTTATGTTACACCCCCTTCCCACGATTCACCATGCCCTTTCCTTTCTCAGCATCACTCACGGAGCTCAAGATACTCATATTCTCAAATCCACATGGAGTGCACCCAGAGTTCATAAATGATAAACTATGTGTCAGTGCGGCAAACGTATAGTTAGTCTCAATAAACACGATAAATGAATTACATTTCTAACAGGATTATATTTATTATCACGTTTCTACCAAGGTGGTGTTGTAAAACTATGATAAAAAGGTCAATCACCAAGTATGTTTTCAAAGACAGAATCAGAGCCAGTCGTGGCACCTGACTCCATGTAGGCATTGAGGATAGCTCATGGGTATTGTTCACACTCAGTGAGCCCCTGGAGGAGAGGCTGGGTGGGGAATCTCAGGGCAGACTATGACCATAAGACTACACTCATCGCAATGAGTTTCTTAACTTCTTTGAGACACTAAGGTCTTCAATACCCAGTTTATCTTGGAATCCCCTGTTTCTAAAGCATCTTACCATATTACTTTAAAACGGTGGTCTTGGGTGTCTCTTTTCTTCCCACAGTAGGATACACGAAATAGAAATGTCATGGTACAAAAGAGAAAAGAATTATCCTTTTCTCTTTATTCCAAATTTTCTCCCTGAGTTTAAATTTGTTTCCCAGTCACTCAAGATTACTCAAGACAGGTGGAGAATTTGTGTCAGCTTATAGATAAGGTACTGCACTCACTGTCAGAATAGACACATTGATTATTTATTATATACAGAGATTTTATAGACATTGTCACTCCCATTTAATGAATTAGAAACAGATGAGCATGCAGACTCAGTGGCTTAATCAGAATCAGACAATTGATATGTGAAATATAGGAATTTAAACCCAGGCTTTTGTCCATGCTCTTTTCATTATATTTTATTCAAAAGTGGAAGCAAAAGTTAGGAAACTGCATCTATAAGTTTTAATCAATTGCTAGCCCCTGTTCTTTGTTTGTTTTTGAATAATCTATAATCAGGTTTGTACCTGAATACAGAAAATTAATAAGAGAACATTTTACCTCTTCTTAGGGAGAATAGTGATGGAAACCTATTACCTAAAACCATAGAAAACTGTCTTCAAGCCTAAAAATAAGTCAAGGTCACCACAGATAAAAATTATGTTTACTATAATGATAGTACAAGTCAGTGTGCGATCTGCATTGTACAATTTAAAAATATAGAAGATATACTTGCATCCTGAAAAATTTAAAGATTTGTACCTATCCCACCCATATAAACATAGCTTAAGAAGTCAAATTATTACATAATTAATAAATCAAAATGATTTGAAATAGCAACATTATAAAGCTTTGCTGAACTTGTGTTAAATTCATATTTCCTAAAGTAATGAACCATACACACCTTATTGTTTTTAGTAATATATAATAAAAATAACTTAAGCATCATGCCTAGACTATATGAGTGACCATGAAAAATACATGGATAGAAAACCAGACTCAGAAGAACTGATGTAGAAAAACAGATTTCAGAATACAAGATTATATACAGGGAAATGGAAACATCACTTATGAGTAATCTTGATCCAACATGGGCTACAAATTTTTAGCTGTCAGAAAGTAGGTCAAGTAGGACATTTTTTTACTATATCAATGCATTTTTATACATTTTTGAAAGAGTAGTATAATTAAATTTAGTTGCACATATTAGAAAATGCATAACATAGCTCAAAAATTTAGAAATTATAACATTAGTCATTAAAAATATCCTATATAATAAAGAGGTAATATGCAAATTGACCAGCACTCCAACACACAAGAAGGCTGTCTCTATGTGGACACAAGATCACCACCACAAGATGGCCTGCAGGGGATGACAGTTAGGGGTGACCAGGCCAGCAGGGGATGGCAGTTAGGGGTGACCAGGCTGGCAGGAGAGGGCAGTTAGGAGCAATCGGGCCAGCAGGGGAGCAGTTAGGCGTTGATCAGGCTGGCAGGGGAGTGGTTAGGGGGCAATCAGGTAGGCAGGCAGGCGAGCAGTTGGGAGCCCTCAGTCCTGGATTGTGAGAGGGTTGTCCGACTGCCCGTTTAGGCCTGATACCACTGGGATGGGCTTAAACGGGCAGTTGGACATCCCTCGAGGGGTCCCAGATTGGAGATGGTGCAGGCTGGGCTGAATTTTGTGCACCGGGCCTCTAGTAATTTCATAATAATACAAATGTGATGATATTCAATGTTATTATATTTTAACATGCAAACCAACTCATTGTGGATAATTCAATTTAGGTCACCTGGCAACAGATCCACCTTGAACATATGTTCAATAAGACACAGAAATGAAGTGATGCCAGTTCTAGAAGTATCTGCCCCGAGTTGTAAACTGTGACAATGTGTACATCAAACTTCCTGAGCAACTGTGGCCCATGCCATGCTCCCAGCATCAATATAAAGACAGATCCATAGAAGGAGGTCAATGCATATTTGTTGAATTTGTTGAATATGCATCATCACATAGATAGCAAAATGCATGCTACATCTTTCAGAAGCAGGGTGGGATATCCCACATAAGAAACAGTGTTTACAGAGCATCAAATGAAAACTGCGAAGGAGCAGTTGCTGTTTGAATCATACTTTCCCATCAGTTTGATTAACCGTATTTCCAAGCAACATGTAATACAAGTCCTGTCATGTCTCAGAATTAATAGCCCACGGTTCTTAATTCTTACTGAGGTTGACAAATTATTGTTCCTTATGGCACCAGTCACACTTGATCATAAGTAGCATCTCCACACGTAGCTCTCCTTCCATCAAACTGAGCCAGTTTATTTGTCTAACACAAAACGCCAAAAGGTCTAAGATGTGCAATAAATCAAGCGTTCTTCATTAAGGAGCAAAAGGTTTCATGTGTGGAAAATGTTTCTTCATTGTTGCAAAGTTATTGTTTTATTTCCAGAGTAAATGAAAGCTGTGTAATATTTTTGGAAGGAGCACTAAGTTGTTTTCAAGTCATTGAGCCTGGAGGCATGGAAATGTCACAGATTTCAAATATATATATATATTTCTTCCCTGGCATCATCACACACTTGTTTTTCTTAGCTTTCTTAACTTAAGGATATTGAGAGAAAAATGTCACACTACCATTGAATTAATAAACATTCTTCAAGGAAACAGGGTCTCTGAATATTCAATGACTTTGGTTCAGCTAAGTTTTCTAAGCAGTCCGCATTAAAGTCTCTGTTTCATTATTCAGAATGCACTATGAAGAAGGAAACAGAAATCTCAGAGACAGGACCAGGGTTTACATCTCAAGTTCACCAGTAATTAAGTGTATCACTTTGGATCGGTATTGTATTATCAGCTGATCATCTACAAAATGAGCATAATTATACCCAATGTCATTATAAAGATTAAGTAAAATTATTTATGTGAAATGCAAAGCTTCGGGCCCACTGAGCAAATGGTAGATGCTCAAGAGTCATTTAATTGTTTCCTTTCCCCACTTTTGCACATGTGCATCCCAGTATTATTGATAAGGAAGGAAAAACATTTCTTAAAACCCCTTTTCTGTTTATATGCACAGTGAATAGTTCTAGACCAAGGAAAGACCAAAAGTTCCACCTTGACTGAAATGCTATAGAGGTGTAAGTCCGTAGTTGGATCTCAAATGTAAATCCCTGAGCTTAGATCACAATGGTAGCACAAAATCCTGATGCTCTGTGACTGCTGGCCTTAGGAAGGGCGAGAAAGCTCCCTCAGCCCCTCTAGTCTGTGTGCCACAGCAAAAAGCTAGACACTGCTGCAAAACGTGAGTCTCAGCAGGAACTGCCCCCTGTAGGCCTTCGCTTTACCAGGGCCTAAAATCACATGACATGTGATCCCACTGGACAAATGCCCAGCATGCACTGAATATAATTCCATTTGGTGAGGGCTTTTCTGAAACAAGAACAAGACCAAGAAGAAAGATCTTGAGATTTTCTTTTGACTGAATGTAAAGGCATTCCATGGACACCCTTTAGGAATGGAAACTGGAATGAGTACAGCTCCAGTCTCTGAGACATCACCTGGGCCATGTTTGTCCATCAGTATCGCACCTCCCCTGATTGAAGAAGGGTGGGCTTATTTTAGTGCAAAAGCAAACGAGGCCCTTTTCTATCAGACCCCTGATATTACAGTCATGGTTTCCACTTGATGTTATTTATGCTTTTGACCACTGAACTCAGACAGAATAAGCAAGCTGCTCATTTTATAAGCCAGTGAACATGGCATAAACAGTTCTGATTTCAGGGACTTAATGACTGTGAGGAATCTTGACTGATAAGCTAGGGTAGGAAGAACTTCAAGATACTAATCATCTCATCACCCCAGGCCCATGTTCATCTGAATTTTTAATGAAAGTTTAAGCTACTGCTTCTAGACGAATGCCGATGCATTTTAAACATTTTCTAGATGGCTAGTGTTACTAATATGCTATATAATAGAAACATCAAATGTATAAAACACTACATCTATTTTCTCTGCTATCTGCATATATATATATATATATATATATATATATATATATATATATAAACTGTGGAGCAGGAAGATCCAGATCCAGCTACCAATCCCAAGTGAGGATGTCCTCTGAATGGGAGACAACAAAGATCGTAGCACTGCCAATCACCAGGCGCAGCAGCCCACAGACCTGGCCCACTGCATCCCACGTGCTCAGAGTGACCTTGGAGGATGCCACACACAGGCACTAGTTAGCACAATGCTTTTCTCACAGGAAGGAAAAAGGTCACAGGGAGATCAGTGTCTCTAGGGAGTCCAGGTCTCTCATGGAACTGGTCCCCCCTATAGCCAGCACAGAAGGTGAGACTGCACGTACCCCTCTCCAAAGTGAATGAAGACCCATTCCTGTCCTTCCAGAACAAGTGCCATATGAGCACACATTTAAGCACGTAAGGAAGTTCAGTGCACAAACAGAATGGAGGAAAGGTCTGGCCTAATAAGAAAGAAGAATCTGGAACCAAGCTGTGGCTCAGCACCCAGCGTCCATATAAGGGCATGTTCCAGACCCAGGGCACTGTATATCCACACAATGGAATACTATTTGTCCAAGGAAAGAGTGACATACCATTCATGCTACCACATACCTTGAAAACAATATTCTAAGTGAAAGAAGCCAGACAAAGACCCCATATTATATGATTCTATTTATAGTCAATATCCAGAATAGGCACATTCATAGGCATAGAAAGAGAGTGTTACTAGGCACTGGTGGGAGGAGACAATGGAGAATGATGGATGATGCATACAAGGTTTCTTCTGGGAGTGAGGAAAATGTTCTGGATTGAGTGGTGATGGCTGCACATCTTTGTTAATATAAAACCCCACTGAACTGTACACACTTTTAAGGGGTAAATTTTATAGTATGTGATTTATGTCTCATAAAATAATGGTTACCTTATTTTTTTTTAGTGATAGTAATGAAGTAATACTAACATTTATTAAGCACATACTATGTGCCAGTCACTATACTAATACATTCTTTCCATTGATTGCCTCATTTAATTTGAAAATGACTGCTTGGGACTGGTGCTTTCTTAATCCCCATTTTATGGTTTGAGGACCTGCATTTTAAGAGAGATTAAGAGACTTTCCCAAGGCCAATCAGCTGTCAAATAGCAGAGCCAGGGTTCCAACTCCAGCCATCTGAGTCTGGAATCTACACTCTTAACACCAGGCAGCCTCCCCAGGAGTAGACCCCTGGGAAGGCCTGAAGCACAGCGGGTGATGACTTCTGTGGTCCGTGTGTTCCGGGGCTGGTAGTCATAGTGTCCAGCTGCAGCTCCTTTCTGCTGGGCTTAAAATAACTCTGACCAAAGAGGTTATCAGACAAGTCTCCATTTTATAAAGTGCTAAGCTTTTCCACAAACACCTGGGGTTGGAGGTGGCAGCAGGGAATCAGGCCAGCAAGAATTATGACACATTAGGACCATTCTAGGTAAACATATCTTAAAATCTGGAGAAGTCCCAGCCAAAATAGGTCAGACCACGGACAGCAGTTTTGTGTTTTATATTGTGAAATATTTTAAGGATTCTTTGCTTCGTAAATAAGTCAAAAATAAAATGGCATGTAAAAATTTTTCAGAAAACATTTTTGACAATCATAATAAATGTGTAATCCAGAAATTGAGAGGAGACTGAACAGCATTTTTCATACATGGGATATATGAAGGAATAAGTAGGAATAATTATGGAAGGGAGGAAATTCTCCATTAGGGACTTAGATATATTAATATAAAAGTTTGACATACCAGGTAGAAAACGGAATGGACAACATGTAATTGTAATTCTAAATCATGTTCAAACAGTTGAATCTTTTCAACATGAATTTTTGTTGAATCTTATAAGCTTATTTTGGTGCTATACAAAAATCCCAGAACTGCTTACTTTTCAATGTTTATCTAGATCTATTTGTATGCACCACTCCTCATTAAGTAGCTGTCAAAAATGGAGAAGGAAAAGTCTGCAGGTTGGCGGAGAGGAATGAATCGGTGGAGTCTTATGCTACTAATTTGGCAACAAGCCTTGAGTTGTTATTTGGCCAGTGAGTAATCAATCGTGTGTCAGGCAATCAACAATTTTCTGGGCATCTATTATTGCATCATTAAAAAAATCCAATTACTACACTTGGCAATAATTCTTTTGTCTGCGTCCAGCCCCTGATACAAGTATAACTTGAATTTCTAGTGTCCCCTTGGGAGAGTATGTGAGGGTGTTTTAATCTTCATCTAGTGGTAGTGACTAGGTCCACTATTTCCTGAAATTCAGGTGAATGACTTTGTAATTTTTAACATTTTCCTTATCATGCATATAACATATAGGTAGTGTGCTAATTATACCTTGGAATGAATTCTGAATGTGTTTATAGGAAATATTTCCAGTTTTCTTACTCTTGTTGTCATGCTTAAATATCTCTCCATCTGCTCCCAAATTTATTTATTTCTTCATTCTCTCTTTCATCAACCATATATTCTAAGTTATTGCTATACCACTTTGGCACAATCCAGATAAATAGTATCCTAAGCAATATTTCTGCTCCTGGCAGATATCCTGGAATGTAATATTATTTGTTTATTTTTTCTCCTAATTAATCTCATTATCAGCAATTGTTTATGAGCAGAACCCTCATTATCAGCAATTGTTTATGAGCATATACTGTATGCAAAGAACTACACAGTGCTAATTCTTGGTAGAGTATCTGGTACTAGCATGTATTTTCCAGAGACATATAATTGTGTTCCTGGCTGAGTTCCCACTAAGTTAAAGGTAAGTCCTCCTCTTCCACAAATGATGAGCCCTGGTTGTTATAGTGAAGGAGGAGATGACTCTCCTCTTTGTATATTGTTCCTCCTGGGATATCCCCAGAACCTAGTGGGATTCCCATGCATCAAGCTGACATGGCCACTTCAGTTGGTAGTTATAGTTCTGTGGCTTGGTTGCATCACCCTTTTCCCTTACCATCAGCATCATATCCATCTCTACAAGTGAGGCCATAGCTGCTTAGCAGTGTCCTGTCTCCTGCTACAACCCCTACACACACACTGGGGAGAAGGACAGAAAGAAACTTACTCTACTAATATAAATGAATTGGTTGATAGCCAACCAACATTACCAGGACAAGATGGCACATCCTGATTTATTTTCCCCTCAGTTCTGTGTTGCTCCCTAAAACATTCTCTGGTAACTGAGGGCCAGCATTCATCCACTGCCCCTCAGACTTAATAGAGAGTTTCATTCTAAATATTGGTTACGATCTCCACTGTATTTCATCTTGTGTCTCACAGGAAGTTTATCAGATTTCATGAAACTATAATCTCTCTTAACCTATCCTAACAAAGAATAATGTCTGGAACACTTTCTGAAATTCTCTATTCATACAATAATTAAATATATAGTGGCTTTCTTCAAAGAGTTTAGAGGTTAAAAGAAAGAAATCATACAGGTTGAGAATGGGTAGTTTGTCTGCAGAGCTGGTTTTTTAAAATAAGTCTTTTAATTTAATATTGGGCATAGAAGTATTATACGGACCACTGACTCAGTCACCAGTTTAAATACTTACTATGTATATCCTATTACTACAAAAGGAAATCTACCAGTAATCAGAATGCTTTCAGAGTATGAGAGCGTCAAGTAATTTGTCTTTTTATGAGATA
Source organism: Cnephaeus nilssonii (assembly GCF_951640355.1). Lineage (NCBI taxonomy): Eukaryota > Metazoa > Chordata > Mammalia > Chiroptera > Vespertilionidae > Cnephaeus > Cnephaeus nilssonii. Next base: position 11,640,996 of record NC_137079.1, read on the forward strand.
TAGAAATTTGTTTAAGTAGACATTGGTGTGTGAATGACTTCACTTCAAAGGCATCCTAATTGGAAAGGAAGGAGTAAAAGTGTCACTATCTGTAGAGAACTTAATATTATATGGAAAATTCTAAAGACTTTATCATGCAACTTTTAGAAATTTTTTAAAAAATCAGTATATATTACTGGCATAAAAACAGACACATAGGCCAATGGAACAAACTATCGATGCCAAAAATAATTCCATGCATGTACAGTCAATTAGTCTTGACAAGAATGCCAAAAATATAAATAGACAAAGGAGATGACAGGAATATTGGAATTATAAGATGAAAAGTTAAAAACAACTATGGTCACAAAGAGATGAGATTCTAAGGAGGAACCAAAATCAATGCTATAGGTAAAAATCTCTGTAACATAATGAAGAATGTGTTCATTGGGCTTACAAGTAGACTGAATATGGCTGAGGAACGAATATCTAAGCTTGAGGTTATCTCAATAGAAACTTCCAAAATTGAAAAGCAAAGGGAAAAAAGAATGAAGATAAAGAAACAGAACAGAATATCCATGAACTGTGAATCATCTACAAAAGACATGACATACACCTAAATGGGAATATCTAAAGAAATCAAGAAAAGATCAGAATATTTGAAAACATAATGATGAAGAATTTTCCCCAAGTATTTGCAGATGTCAAACTAAAGATCCAGGAAGCTCTGAGAGTACATTGCAGTATAAATGCCAGGAAACCTACATGTAGGTGTATAATTTTCAAAATATAGAAAATCAGAGTACATTGTAGTATAAATGTCAGAAAACCTACATGTATTTTCAAAATACAGAAAATCAAAGAGCAGAAAAATAATTCTGAAAGAAGACAGAGATAGGGGCAGGAATCAAAACAAAACACCTAAAAAACAAACAAAACAAAAATACACCTCACCTAAAGATAAGAACCACATCTGACTTCTGTTGAGAAACCATACAAACAAGGAGAAAGTAGAGTGCAATATTTAAAGTGTTGAAAGAAAAAATACCCACCCACATAGAATTTTTTTACCCTGCAAAATTAACCATCAGAAGTGAAGAAAAATAAAGACCTCCAACAAACAAATATTGAGAGAATTTGTTGCCAGTAGACCTTCCTTGCAATAAATGTCAAAAGAAGTTCTTTAGAGAGAAGGAAAATGACATAGGCCAGAAACTTGGATCTACATAAATAAAGAGCATTGAAGAAGGACTGAGTGCAGTTGAGAAAACTGAGGCTCAGACAGGCTGCCCAGCTAATAAAACAATGCAGGCCAAAGTCAAATGCAGTTGCTCTGGTTTGAAAAACTGCTTTCTTTTTCACTTTCTCAGACTGATCCAAAACAAGGAGTCTTAGGGGACAGCTATGTGTAGAAGACAAAAGGAAACAGCTCATTGGATAGTAGAATTTTCAACGGGTGTGATGTTATGGAGGCCAAGAAAAGGTAAAGTTTCAAGATGGTAGAACTGGAAAATAGTGCTAGATACTGTCAAAAGAGTAAAGAGAATGAGAGCTGAGAAAGGCCACTCGATTTGGCGGCCAACTATGGCCTAGTGACTGTGGACAGCTGGAGGGGGAGGTGTTGGTGAAGATGAAGGTGCCTTGTGGAGGTAGAAGACCTCATCGTCTCCTGCCCTGTGATGGGACTGATATAGAAATTCTGGCCAGGTCAATCCAGTTCAACCAGTATCTGATGGTCATGGCATGTGGCTAATCAGTGAAGCAAAGGCCTTGTTCTCAAGCAACGTACAACTTAATTGGGCATACCCATTTCAAATATGAACATAACCAGAGAACACAGACTGAAGGGGAATAAACTAAGGCACTGGCCTCTTTTCTTCCATTCCACTTCTGCCTTTGACCTGCCTCCTTTCCTCTGCGGCTGGTCAGGTGAGGACCAATAGAAATCCACTGCTGGATTCATCTCAAGTTTTGGTGCCCATTGCCAGAAGAGCATCAGCTGCCACGGCCCCTGACATGTCAACATTATCATCACTTTCTTTGATTAAGAACTTAGGAAAAGGCTACCATTGACATCCCTTCATATCCTCGCTGAATTTCATAAGACTTTGTTACTACCTAAATTATGGGGGGTGGGGGGAAGATCAGCCAAAATTTTTGAGATGATAGCATATTTTAATGCAGGAAAATGCATCAACATTTTTTGCTACTGAATATATCTATTTTATACATGTACTAGAAGCCCGATGCACGAAACTCGTGCAAGAGTAGGCCTTTGCAGCCACGGCAGCTGCCTGGATCCCTCCCTCGCAGCCACGGCTGCAGCCCCGGCTTCATCCGGAAGGACATTCAGTCTAATTAGCATATTATGCTTTTATTATCATAGATGAGTACTTTCTAACTCAAAAGTTTCAGGAAGTATTGAATAGCCCTGAGAAGAATATCTTTTTTGCTACTGAGTGTATTCTTAACATCTGTATGATCAGAAACTTTAAATTCAAATGTCTCCAGCAATAATAGAAAACTTCTATTGTACAAATGGTAGTAGCAGCATGAAAACCCTGATGATTTACAATTCAAAAGAAAGGGAATATGTCTATCTTCATAAAAGGAGATATAATAGAACTTCTAACCTCCGTATAATTTTACCCCCAAAAGACACATCAAATCAATAATTTGTATAATACTTCATTTCATTCTCTAAGGTTTTCTCAAGAGTGGAGCAGTGCACATTTCTCCACAAAGGAAAAGAACCATGCTCTGTGCCATCATTGCTTTCATCTGTAAATGTTTTGAATATGCATAATTACCCAGTGTCTTATAAACTTGCAATAACAGGGGACTGAATATTTTATACTTGGGATCTAGAATACACATCGATGTTTCTCTCTGTCTTTTCCTCTTTCTTCCATTCACCCTAAAAATCAATGGAAAAATACCCTCTGGGGAGGATTAACAAAACAAAACAAACAAACAAAAAACACAAAAAATAAAAAGCATTGGGTACTGTAAGATCATTCTCCATAATCTACCAGTGAGAATGCCCAAGTGGATGCATTGTTGGTAGGAATGCAAACTGGAAAACAGGAAGTTTCAAAGAAAGTTAAACACACACTTATCATATGTGCCAGGAAATCCACTTTCAGATATTTACACATGAGAAATTGACACTTATGTATAGACTAAAATCCAAGTGTAAATGTTTATAGAAACTTTATTCATAATCGCCATAAATTGAAAGCCAACTAAACATCTTTTAACGGGTAAAAAAATACTTTATTGTTAATCATAGGTTGTTTATAGATGCCCTTTGTATGATTGATAATGTTCCCTTATACTCCTATCTTGTTAAGAGCATTTATAATAAATTAGATGCCCGATGCACGAAGATTCATGTAGAATGGGCCTTCCTTAACCCTGGCTGCCGGCACAGCCTTTGCTCCGGCCTGGAGCCACCTTTCTGCCTTTGCTCCGCCCGGAGCCGCCTTTCCGCTGTCCCACTCTGCCCAGAGGCCAGAGCGGCTGGGGCAGTGCGAAACTCTTGCATCGTTGCCATGGCATCCCACCGACCTGTGTATGCAAATTAACCTTCCATCTTTGTTGGTTAATATGCATACTCACTCCTGATTGGCTGGTGGGCATCATGAAGATATGGTCAATTTGCATTTTTCTCTTTTACTAGTATAGATGGGGATTAATTTTTCTATTGAAATGATCACATGGTTTTACTTCTCTAATATGTTGATATGGCAAATTATATTGATTTTTCAACTGTTAAATGAAATTTGCATGTACATTTTAGGAAGATTAATTTACCAGGGTTATAAAGAATAGACACTAGAAAAGATGGACTAGGCTAGAGGATGAGGATCATATTTGGAAGCGGTTTCAGCAATCTGGTCATTAGGTGATGAGGGTCTTTAACAGTGCCTAGACATGCTCACCTCATGCCCTTACAATACTTCCTCACACTGTTTTCAACATAACTGCACTTGGCGACAAGGCATTAAAAATGCTACACATCCAGCCTTGCAAAATTCTGTTATTATCTCAAGGGCTGGCCTGGCGCTGCCCCATCACCTGCTCCACCATCCCACCTGTGGGGCAATTGATCTGGGCTGGGCACTCCACCAGGCTCCCTTAGCACCTGGGAGCTGGGCAGCTGCCCAACCCCCTGTTGCTACTGCTGGTCACTGTCTGCAGGGTGATTGGGCCCCTGCTCACACCCATGTGTTTTCCCACCACAATTAAGAAGCCTGGTTTACAAAGTCCCATGTTAAGTCAATTTCTGAAACTTAACGAATTTTTTTAACTGACAACATTTTATAATCTTCATGTAGTAACGTTCACTAATAAATATATTTTTATGTCTGTGTGTAAAATATCTGAAGATGCAGGAGCTGCTCTTTTATGCTCCTGGACACATCCATTCCATAGGAAAGGTGATTAATCCAACTGCCTGAGGCATTTTGTTTAGATAAACTAGGTTCATGTCAATATATTATTATTTAATTAGAAAAAAATCCAAGTGTCTATTTAAAAATGCAAGAATATTTAAAGGAGCTGACCTCAGAAACTTAAATAATTTTATGTTAGCAGAGTCTGGCAAGAACATTCAGATACTAACATTTTGAAACATACCATTATCAAAATTAAACATAACAATAATAGATATAGAGAAACATTAAATCATCACAATGATATAACATCTTTTTTGCTAATTTACTGTTTCTTACATTAGATACTTCATCGTTAAAATTCACAGCAATGCATAGGATTAATAAAATTGATAGGGGCGCTACCTTGATATGTTTTTTTATTTTATTTTATATTACAAATCCTATATAATAAAAGCCTAATATGCAAATTGTCCCCTTGGGTGTTCATTCGACTGAGAGACCGGGAGTTCGACTGCTTGCTATGATGTGCACTGGCAGCAGGCAGCAGTGGAGGTGCTGCTAGCCCTAATGGGCCCCGGTGAGAGCGGGACCATGGTGGGATGGTGCAGTAGGTGAGTGGGCGGTGCCAGGCCAAGGTGGGTGTGAGCAGGGGCCCAATCACCCTGCAGACAGTGACCAGCAGTAGCAACAGGGGGTTGGGCAGCTGCCCGGCTCCCAGGTGCTGAGGGAGCCGGGTGGAGTGCCCAGCCCAGATCAATTGCCCCACAGGTGGGATGGTGGAGCAGGTGATGGGGCAGCGCCAGGCCAAGGTAGGGTGCCAGGTGGGGCTGCAGGGCTGCGATGCTGGGGGCGTGAGCTGGGGTCCGATCTCCACAGGCCACCCCGAGGGACCCCACCCATGCACGAATTCGTGCACCGGGCCTCTAGTATTAAATAAGTAACAATGGTGTATACATGTTTCACTCCATTACACTAAAACTATTAGTATGGAGGGAAGGTAGAGGAAAATGTATCCTACATGGTTTTGCATATAAAATGTTAAAAACAGTAAAATTTATACTGAGCTTAAGTAGTGTCACTGAAGATAAAACCATACTCTTCATGTGGGATTATGTGTTCAATTTGGGCCCTTGTCAGGAACTAGCTAAATCTTTCTTTCTTTCAAAAGGCCATAATAAAATGTTTCTCTTTATCCATGTAATTCAGAGAGATCATAAGAAGGATAAAGCATGCCGTAAGAGAGTTATATAATTCTTGGCATTATAAACTTCTTTAAAAAGAACATTTTTCAGAGCATACTAGAAACCAGCAACATTTCCCTAATGTGGAACTTAACTACTTTGAAGAAATGCCAAGGGACTAACATAAGGACGGATGGGGCTTTCCTTACGTACCGAGTCTCTCACGGCATCAATTTATAATGCAAGTATATCTGAAAGAAAGACTTCCATAAATGGTGGTAGTTTTATGTTCCAAGGCATGGAGGGATATTTAAATACACACACAAAAACATGGTAGATGAGCAAGAAGAGCTTGGAGATATGATTCATTTACCATAAAATTCAACTCTTTAAAGTGTATAATTCAGTGCTTTTCTGTGTATTCATGCAACCATCACTACTACCTAATCCCAGAACATTTTCATCATCCCCAAAAGAAAGCCCATACTATTAGAAGTCACTCCCATTTGCCCCTCCACCAGCCCCAGAAACCAATAATCTTTCTGTTCCTTCTGTCTCTGGATTTTCCTCTTCTTGATACTGCAAGTCAGTAGAATCGCACAGTGTGGTTTTTTGTCTTAGGTTTAATTTAGAATACACTTTTCAAGAATTATTCTTGTAGTATGAATCAATATCTCATTTCATTGTATGACAGGATATTATATAGTCTGGTTATACTAGATTTTGTTTATTCATTAAGTTGTTGAACATTTGAGTTGTTTCCATTTTGGGGCCTTATGAGTAAGGCTGCTGTGAACATGCATGTATTCATTTTGTACATGTTCAGTGTAAATACATGCTTTCAATGTTCTTGGAATTTCTAGGACATGTGATAACTCTATATTTAAACATGTGAGGAACTTGGAGACTGTTTTCCAAAGGAGTAGCACAATTTCCCATTCCCACTAGCAATGGATGAGGGTTCCAATTTCTCTGCATCTTTTCCAAATGTGATATTATCTGTCTTTTTAATTATAGCCATCCTAGTGGGAGTGAAGTTAGCATCTCAGTGCGGTTTCAATTTGCTTTTCCCCACTGAAGAGTGATGTTGAGCATCTTCTCACATGCTTTTTGACCATTTGTATCTATTCCTTAGAAATATGGCTGTTTAAATCCTTTGCCTTTTTTAACATGCGTTTCCTTCACTATATTACAAAATGCATCTACTCACACAAGTGAAATACGTAAGCATGATTTTAAAAAATAAAATCAACTTTCTGGTTGTAAATGAGGTAACAAGGAGATATTCTGTTAGCAAGCTGCAGTTAAATCACTGCCCACATGATTTAACCAAAGCTCCTAGTTTGGGAAGATAAACAAATGAAACCTCTTCATTTTCTACTCATCATGTTAAAATTTGACTGAATTCCAGTAAACCATTTTCTTTTCCTTTTCCATCTATGTCATTATCTTCTAAATACAATTTCACTAAGCAAGGACTAGCTTCCATCAAACCTATAATTTTTTTCTTGATACCTACAAGAAAATTAGAGCATTTTATTATTTTTAGATAGTAGTTACTCCTTTGCCCATTTTTAAATTGGGTTGTCATTTTGTTTTTGATTTATGACTGCTCTTCCTATATGCTGGACATTACCCTCATCACATATATGCTTTGCAAATAATTTCTCCCATTATGTCAACTGTCTTTTCACTTCACTGATAGTATCCTTTAAAGCACAAAAGATTTAATTTTGATAAAATCCAATGCATCCACTTTTTCTTCAGTTGTTTGTACTTCATTATCATCTAAGAAATCAATGCCTAACCAAAGATAATGAAGATGTACACCTTTGCTTTCCTGCAAGAATATTAAAGTTTGATATGTAGATTTAAATCTTCGATCCATTTCAAGTTTTTTTTTTGTGCATATGAAAATCCAGTTGTCCCAGTAACTTTTGCAAAAAAAGAAAAAGAAAAACGATTCTTCCCTCCACTAAAATGTGTTTGTATCTGTTGAAAGTCAATTGACCATTAAAGTATAGACTGTCGATTCTATTTCATTTGTCTCTACATTTATTTGTATGGAAGCACCATATGATTTGAATACTTTTAAAAGTCTTGGTAGTTTGATGTTAAATTTTGAATTGGAAAATGTGAACCCTCCATCTTTAATTTTTTTTCAAGATTGTATTGGCTATTCTGGGTCCCTTGAACTTCCACATCAATTTTAGAATCAACTTGTCAATTTCTGGAACAAAAACGCTAGGATTTGGAGATGGATTGTTTGAAGCTGTAGATAAATTTGAGTAATATTGCCATATTAATAATGTTAAGTCTTCTAGTACTTAAAAACAAATATATTTCTTTTTATTTCAATCATCTGTAATTTTTCAACAACGTTTTATAATGTTCAGTGTACAAATCTTAAACATCTTTCATTACATTAATTTTTATGTATTTTATTTTTAATGGTATTGCAATTGGAATTGTTTTCCTAATTTTATCTTTGGATTATTCATTGATATATAGATAAAAATACGATTGATTTTTGTACATCAATTTCTGTTCTATAATCTTGAATTTGTTTATCATCTCTAAAAATGTTTGGGTTGTCCTTAGGATTTTCCATATACAATATCATGTCACCAGCAAATAAACAGAAATTAACATTTTCTATTCCAATATGCTTCTTTTTCTCACAATATTTCTCAAAAAATCTATAGTACAATGTTGAATAGAAAAGGTGGGAGTGGATATCTTCAGTTTTCCTAATCTTAGGGAGAAAGCATCTTTTATAGTCTCACCATGATTTTTTATGTTAGCTGGGTTTTCATAGATTTCTGTCATGGACTGAATGTTTCTACCTCACCAAAACCCATATATTGAAATTCTAACCCCCAATGTGATGGTGTTACGTGGTGTCAGAACTTAAGAAATACACAGTTTAACTAAAAATATTTGTTGACTTGAATACTACACTTTAAATAATAAATGGACCTACAGAGAAAATCAACATGGACATAAAAGACAAAAATAATACTATAAACCAACAAATAAAATAGAATATCAGAATCCTAATTATACGAAAGACATTGTTTCAAGGATAAGACTATATTCCTTGCTAAATCTTGAGAACTGTGTTCATTTCTGGGCTTCTCGTTTGAAGTGGTAAATTGGATCAAGTCCCAAAGAGAACACCAGAAATGAGAAGTTTTATTAAATGAGACAAAGTTGAAATGATGGCTAATTTTAAGTGTATAGATGATAGAGGACTTAATCAGAAATCTGGTAGTTTTCTTCAAATATATGAAAGACTATTGTATGGAAAATTGATTGTGCTTACACTGCATTAGCACAGGAAGTAGGTGTTTCATCATTAATAGATATCAGCTCAATTTATAGAATAATATTCAAAAATGAAATAGGAATGTATAGGAGGTAGCAAATAATCAACCTATTATAGCAACAGATATAGGGTAAAAAGGTGCAAGTAGATATTTAAGAAACTGATGGGATTTTAATCTAGAAGTTCTTTCTAATCTTGATTTTTTTTTATTCTATTGTTCTAAGATTATCTCTGATATAAATGTTTGACCTTCCAGATACCCTGGCTTTCTACTGTATGACTACTAGGATTAGATATAGTGGAACTCAAAGGCTACAAATAATTATAAAGATCCCCATAAGTGTACTATAATTATTTAGTTAAAAGTTTCCATCATAGGGAAAAATGACATTTTTATTCTCTTATCAGTATTCAAAAAGTCCGTTTATTTTTTAAAGAAGTGGTGCCATTCATGTATTTTCCTGAACAGAAAAGTATCTAGAGAATAATATAGGTCTCTCTCCTAATAACACTTTAGTGAAGAATTTCCTGTATTTTTCATCATCATTAAAATAAAATATGTGTTGATACTAATTTAAGGTTTGAAAGGAATTTCATGGTAACAATTTTATAACCAACAGTTGTATGATAGTCTTCAATTGTTTTGTGGTCCTCCCAAAAATCCAGAATATTTTACTAAATAGAAGGAAAGGAAAAATAAGAGGAAGAAAAAGTTTGGCTGATGGTTGGTGACTCATACATTTTATAGAGTAGAGTACACATTTAAAGCCTTGGTTATATCCTTAGCCCTTTCTGAGAAAATGCTTTTCACAACCACAATTTTGGCAGATGTCTTCCTGTTGTGGGGATCGGGAGTAAAACAAATGTTTACTGTTGTACTCTATCTGGCCAGAAAAATTATCATAGCAGAAAATACCCCCTTTCAGTAAACATTTTACTCATGAAATACAAAAACAAAACACCATGTTGCTCTATTTCCTGAAATGAAGCCCTAACAAACAAAACAGTTGCAGACAACAATGTGGTCACAGATGTGAGACCGTAAGAAAAACAAAAACAAAACTGGAACACAGTAAGGCAGTGCATTCACAGATGCAGAAAGAGTCTCTTGTAGTTTAAGGGCAAAACTTTTTCAACTGAAATCCTTGGTTATATTACATTTGTTAAACTTTACTTTAGAATCTACCTATCTATCCATTTATCTATTTACGTGTAGTGAGTAGTAGGTAAAAGGTGAATGTTTATCTCAGTGGTCGGCAAACCGTGGCTTGTGAGCCACATGTGGCTCTTTGGCTCCTTGAGTGTGGCTCTTCCACAAAATACCACGATTGAAACTTCATGGCCCATGCGCAGAAGTCGGTTTTTGGCCTGGGCGAGTCTATTTTGAAGAAGTGGCTCTCAAAAGAAATTTCAGTCGTGTACTGTTGATATTTGGCTCTGTTGACTAATAAGTTTGCCAACCACTGGTTTAGCTAATGAAAAGTTACTATATCTATTCCTTTAAGAAGTATGTGAAGATATTGATAGAAAAGCAAAACAAGCAAATGTTGATCATTCAGGGTATAGTCCCTTTGCTCAGTTGGATTTTTTTTTTTAACTTGCCTGGGTTTTCTCACCAGTTTCTACTTAAAATAGTGGCATCTATAATAATAAAAATGTAATATGCAAATCGACCAAACGGCTAAACAGCGGAACAACCATCCAGACAACCATCCAAATGACCATGCTATGAAACCCACTGGTGCCAGGCCAGCCAGGACCGGTGTGATGCGATTGGTCGGGGGCCCGGCCATCGCCCCATGATCACCCTGCAGAGGGAGGCCCAGGCCACCAGCCAGCAGGGCAATCGATCAGTTGGGGGCTCCCTGATTGCCCCAAAGAGGGAGGCCCAGGCCACCAACCGGTGGGCTGTGGCAGGTGGGCTGAGCCTCCCTCTGCAGGGGTCATCCATCATGGAGCCCAGCCAGGTGGGCAGAGCCTACCTCTTTGGGGCAATCGATCGTGTGGCTCCCAAACTGTGAGAGGGCGCAAGCTGGCTGAGGGACCATTCCCCTCCAAGTGCACAAATTTTGTGCACCGGGCCTCTAGTTTTATAACAGTGGTGTGTAGTAAAGATACCCTGAATGTCACTAACACTGAAATCTCACCATTTACTAAGCATATGTGATAACCTGTAATCCTGCATGATGGGTATTTATGATTGTGAGATTATTTAATCAGATAAATAAGCCTCCAAAGATTGTAGGAAGCAGCTAACAACAAATAAAATAAATTTTCTTGCTAGATCATTATATGGTTGGTAGCTTACATATACACTTTATCATCCAGAGTTTTTACATTATCAAGAATTTTTTGAGCCCCACCGGCATGGCTCAGTGGTTGAGTATTGATCTATGAACCAGGAGGTCATGGTTCGATGCCCAGTCAGGGCACATGCCCGGCTTGCAAGCTCAATCCCCAGTGTGGGGCATGCAGGAAGCAGCCAATCAATGATTCTCTCTCATCATTGATGGTTCAGTCTCTCTTCCTTCCTCTCTGAAATCAATAAAAATATATATTTATTAAAAAGAACTCTGCCATAAACTCAGAATTACACTTTGAAAGCTGATTTAAACTTTCTTAATTATATTAATAACATTATAAAGCCTTCCTTATGAATTTATTATGCTTTGGAATTGACTTGGATTTTATCTGTATTGAAAATGGTTTGGCATTCAGATGTGGAGTTATCTGATTTAACATTGACATTTTTAGTAAAATTTTAAATGTTTGCAACATTCTTAAAAATTGGAGTGCTGTCTTTGGAACCACCTGAGGGAATTTTTGTTGGAAAATATATTAACATGTGCATATTTCTTGAATGGTATTATCCTTCATTTTTTTTCATTTTGTGATTTTTCTTTTTTTGGTCAGACAAAATAAGAAAAACAGGAGTGACATGGAGCTAAGACAGTGGCCAATAACTGAGTGAACTAATGAAGTGTCTTTTGGCCTTAATGTAACCAAAAAGTTACCTTTCTCTAGTAATTTATCAATGTCAAATATAAAAATATAGGAAGTGACTATCACTACCATTAAGAGAAACTTGCATGAGGTCAGAGCCATGGATGTAAATTTTGTCATTTTACTTACATCTCAAGAAGGATTTCTTGTCTAATTAGGTTGAGACAAAATGTATTTGCATTGATTTGTCTCTGCTGCATTTTGATGTGAAACATGTTTAATTGTGTTTTGTTAATATTTTGAAAGTAAATTCTTAGCCAGATTGCAATAAAAAATAAATCTAGCCCTGGCTGGTTTGGCTCAGTGGATAGAGTGTCAAGCAGCTGACTGAAGGGTCCCAGGGTTTCAGGATCAATCCCCAGCCCTGGTCAGGGCGTGTGCGGGAGACAACTGGTCGATGTGTCTCTCTCACATTGATGTTTCTCTCTCTCTGTCTCTCCCCATCCTTTCCACTCTCTCTAAAAAAATCAATGGAAAAGTATCCTCAGGTGAGGATTCACAAAAAATATTAAAAATTTTAAAATAAATACATAAATAAATAAATCTAAAAAACTGTCAAATGTTGTTCTCAAGTAAAAGTAGCCACCCTAATCACAGCTTTGCAGTGCAGCTCAGTATTGCATGTCTTCAGGATTGATTTTATTCTCCAGAGCTTCAGAGAACTGTTTTCAATATACTGTTTACTGTTATTCCTATGCAGATTTACAACATTGGAAAACTAACTACATGATTTACTGTTGTTTATTTGGAATCCTTTTAAGAGAAAGGCACTACAATTGATCTAATAGGGAAATGTTTACAGAGAATTTAGCCAGAAGAGTACAACTAAGACTTCTTAGATTGCTTTAATATTGAAGGAGGAAGAAATTCACTTGAGTATCGATACCTGGCTTTCTTCATACAAGGAAAAAGGTAATTGCCCTAGGCAATTGAAAAAGAAAATAATTTACTACTGCCTTAGTAAAGCTTCCTTTTTTGTTTTACTAAGAAAAATAATACACAAGAAATATGTAATTTTCAGTTAGTGACAAGTTAGGGGATGGGGAAAAAAACAACTAATTTATGTCAAAAATTACATATGATTCTGATAACCATTATGATATTTCTTCTTCTGAAAATATGTATGGACATTTTCAAATGAGTTCCACTCGGATAAGATAACATATTGCATCAACCTAATTAGATAAGAAATCCTTCATTTGGGTGTAAGTAAAATGAGACATAAAATAATACTAAAATAGAAAGTAGATCTTCGCTTGTTCTGTTACTATAGAGTTTCTAAACTTATAAAATCTTAAATAGCATATCGTTTTAAAACATTTTTTCAATACTTAGTAATAATTAGCTAACCATGTTTTCTGAACCACAAATTAGGATGCATGTCCTAGTGTCTCCTATTTTGGAATCTCTTTGTGCTGATAAATGTAGAGCATTCGCAACATGAATAAAATAACTAAACCTTACATCCTATACCGATGAGCTGAACACTGACACCACAGAATGATACACTTAGGACCTTCTCTATTTTGGGCACTATGTTACAATTTAGAAACATAAACAATTCATGCCCTTTGCTTCAAGGGGCTTATTTTGACAAAGCAGAAGCAGGTGTGTTTGAGACATGTATGAGATGCAGTTTTCCAAAGGAAGGAAAAGGCAGACTCCTTAAAAGTGCTCACTTTTGGGGTGCTAAGTGGATTCATATGTCCATGCAGCCATAAATGTAACTCCTTGGAGAAAAATGAACAGTGTAGGTACACTTTAAATCCATAAGTAAAACATCCTACTATAAAATGCCAGGGGCCGTCACGACCGAAACAACCAGACAGACGACCAAACAGCAGGCTGTGTGGCGCAACCAGGCTGGCAGGGGGGTTAGTGAGGGACGACCAAACGACTGAATAGCAGGCTGCATGAGGCGGCCAGGCCATCAGGGGGTTAGTGAGAGAGATGACCAAACAACTGAACAGCAGGCTGCATGCAGTGACCAGGCTGGCAGGGGAGTTAGGGAGGGATGACTAAACGACTGAAAAACAGGCTGCGTGGAGCGACCAGGATGGCAGGGTTGGCAGTTAGGGGCGACCAGGCCAGCGGGGGTGGGGGGGGGAGCTGTTGGGGGTGACCAAGCCAGTGGGGCAGTTAGGGGCGATCAGGCCAGAGGGCAGAGGCGGTTAGGGGTAATCAGGCAGGCAGGCAGGTGAGCAGTTAGGAGCCAGTAGTCCCGGATTGTGAGAGGGATGTCTGACTGCCGGTTTAGATCGGGCCTAAAGCAGCAGTCAGACATATCCTGAGGGGTCCCAGATTGGAGAGGATGTAGGCTGGGCTGAGGGGACCCCCCCCCTCCATGCATGAATTTCATGCACCAGGCCTCTAGTAAAGTATAAAATTCAGAAAATTAATATCTTGCTTATACTTTAATATTTAAAATACATCTAGGTTCCTATTTTGGCTAGTCATGATAATTAAGGGAGTTGATTTTAGACATTAGGGAATTTTGGAGTGGGAAGGCTATTCATTTCTACACAAGTGCTATGTGGCTATCACCCCAGTTGTGACATTTCCTGAGAGGAAGCAGGAACACAGAAACCTAGGACTTGATTCCATTTTTGAAGGTGGCCAACTCATGGCAGTGGAAGGACGGAGGAGCAGGAAACGGATGGCACTGGGAGAGAGCTTACTGATCGTGAGATCCGGGCAAGCTGGGAAAGGTCTCAAAGTCCAGAGAAAGCTGTGAGATGATGAGAACCGGCAAGGCTCAGTGCATGAAGGTCCTGATGAAGTCACAGCTTCATGAGAAAGGAAAGGGTAAGGATGCTGACATAAGGAAAGTAGAGAAATAGTAAAAGAATGTCAATCTACAGTTTCAGAAACCGCAAACTTGGAGAGAGGACTTGGCCAGGGATCCGTCATGGGGAGGCTAAGTGGAACGGAATGAAGCTCTGCAGAATCAGGAAGGGCAAGGCTGTGTTTAGTCATGGCGATGACATCGGTGAGGATGCTCTAAGTTAGCAAGGAAGATGGGAGGAGACGGAACAGGAAAAAAACATGAGCCAAGTGATGCAGAAATTTGACCTTTGACCACAAAAAGAGCGTGAATGCCAAATCTTGAGATACGTAAAAGCAGAGGAGAAATGGGGCAGTTCCTGTGCTCGATGCTATGTTTCCAATGTGATTCCAGCAGGAAGATCGGCAGAGAATTCCAGTAGCCCTATACATTGCGGTCCTTGAAGTCAGACAATTTCTTTTCTTTTTTTTTTTTTTTATAATATATATTTTATTGATTTTTCACAGAGAGGAAGGGAGAGGGATAGAGAGCTAGAAACATCGATGGGAGAGAAACATCGACCAGCTGCCTCCTGCACACCCCCTACCAGGGATGTGCCTGCAACCAATGTACATGCCCTCAACCGGAATCGAACCCGGGACCTTCCAGTCCGCAGACCGACGCTCTATCCACTGAGCCAAACCGGTTTCAGCCAGACAATTTCTTACTACAAAACCTTTATTTGTTGTTGCTGTTTTCCCTCACAGCACTACCCATCTCCATATATTTTGCCAGGAAAAAAAAAAGTGATAGGTGGCCCCTCTGGATATATTCACACAAAGTTGGACCTGAAGTTTCACTTTCTGAAACAGATTGGTAAAATCTGGTTCTCTGAGAAATTTATCACAGTGCTCTGCTATTCCGGGCTCTGGCATAACTTCGCCGTTATGTGAAATGAACAGTGGCGGCCATCCTCGAATGCTTTGCTCTTTGGTTGAACCTATAATGATTTGCTGGCCTTTTATTACATAAGAGAGCAAGGGGAGTGGGACTGCTGAGTTATTATAATAAGAATGTTTGTCCTGGGATTGAGGCAGCCACCGACCCGACCGAGAGGTCATATTCTCTACTTCTACATTTGCCTTTTGTATTGTGGTTTTCTTTTGTACTGGCGATAATAAATAATACATCTCTCAACACAGCCACCCACACCCGTGAATTCAAAAGCCATTCAATCTCAAGCTCTCCCTTTGGAACTCTAAGTCCGGAGCTGCTGGTGGAGATAGACACGTTCCCAATATTCAGAGATAATAGAAAGCAGAAGCTCAAAATATCGGTGCTGTTATAAAGCAAAGGATACACTGCAATTCAAGAAACCAGCAAAATTCAAATGGGTATCTTCCTCAAGCACTAAGAATTCTCAACCCGTTAAAATGACTAATAATATTATTCCATATAAGTATATAAGGTTCTCTTACAAAGGAGATTTAAATGTTTTGCTAACATTTTTCCATGAAATCTACCTTCATCTCCATGAAATGTGTGGTGAGAGCTGTTACTGATATTTCCCTTGCTTTACCTGGGTTCAAGGTGAGATCTGGCATGGTGAGATCATAGACCCGATTAGGATTCCTTTTACTTGTTTCGCCTCTTGCTCTATGGTCAGTGATAATGTCCCCTTAATTCAGGTGCTCAGACCTCTAATCAGATAGGTGAGAGTATACCTAATCCTATATAATAAAAGGAGAATATGCAAATTGTCCCCTCAACTGGGAGTTTGACCTGGTGTTCGACCAGGGGGTGGGGCTGGCCGGCCAACCTCCCGCGTCCCCACCTCCTGGCCAGCCAACCTGACCGGCCCGATCGGGGCAGGCCAGCCAGACCCCACTTGTGCACGAATTTGTGCACCAGGCCTCTAGTTGAGTATAATTGGGCTAAGATTATATACTAAATTCATGATAATATCAATAAACTTTCATTTATCTATGTTCTTAGCTATTAATTAAATACTTCAAATAATCATCTATCATTTCTCCAGTAGGCAGTGGGGAAAATGTGTTGTAAAAAATAAAAGAAGAGAGTAATTATTAATCAGCTCTGTACACTTCTGCTCTTGAAGGATAAGAATTCAGGATAGGAGAGAATCACTGAAAAGCTGAGAGAAGCACCAAAAAGCACTAAAATTACCTGAATGTTTTTTCTTAAATAACAGTCTTCTATGAATATGGTAATGTTTCCAATGTTTCCCCTCTGCTTATTGGAGAAATGATAGATGATTATTTGAAAGTATTTAATTAATACTTATATATATTTTATTAATTTCAGAGAGGAAGGGAAAGGAAGAGAGAGAGATAGAAACATCAATGATGAGAGAGAATCATGGATCAGCTGCCTCCTGCACACCCCCTACTGTGGATCAAGCCTGCAACCTATACATATGCAACAATGTTCTCTTATGACTCTGTGCTTTTGCCAGACTCTTCCTGCTACCCTAAATATACCACAGTTTTGTCATCTTTTTTGAAGTCTCTTCTGAGTCACAGAAAAATGTAGTTCCTTCCTTCCACCAGACTCCCACTGCGCTGTGCAAAAAACATATTGTTTATAGCTGTCATCTCAACTGTTCAGTATGTGTCAATGTCCTAGTCCTCCCTTAAGACTGTGACCTGCTTGAAGGGAAGGGAGTGTAACTTATCAATCACAGTCTCAGGGCCTGGCATAGGGCATGTGATATGCACTCTAAATGTGAAGAATGGATGATCAAATCAATTCTTGCTGATTGCACTGTATCTTAATGCCTTACTCCATTTATTTACTAAATGAGACTGTAGCTAAATAAATGATAAAGGAATGAATCATTCCACTGATCAATAAATGGATTGTGATAAACTTTAGCCTCCTTCAGGCAGCTCTTAGTAAAAGAGCCCTTCAATAGAATGGTTGGTTTTCAGCACCTAGAAGTCATTAATGTGTTTGCAAACTCAAACCTGTGCCATACCTTGAGCCTCTTGGTTTCTACAGTTTATTCACAATGAAAACCACAACTTTTGTTGGTATTATTGTTCATTGATATATTATTTATGTTTTATTTTCAAAATGTATTGGTTGCCATCTTGAATATCTATCATTAATCAAATTATTAGCACAGGATTTAAAACACTTTTCATGCAACTTTCTCTCCTGTCCCCAAACACAGGTAGATCCACAACAATCATTTAAAATCATTCTATGTTTTAATACAGTGGAACTATTGGGGTCCTCACACTTCTGTCAAGATTGGCGTGTTTTCACTCACATTCTCTTCTCTGTGACTCTCCACCACTTTTGGTTTCTCTGTCTCTCTGTCTCTCTCTCTCTCTCTCTCTCTCTCTCTCTCTCTCTCTCTCTATATATATATATATATATATATATATATACACACACATATATATATACACACACATACATATGTATATATACATATGTGTGTATATATATATATATATATATGTGTGTGTATAGCGTTATTCACATAGTAATAAATACTCAATAAACATTTAATATACATTTTAAAACAGTGTATACAGAAGAAAAGGTGATCATCAAATGTCTTATGACTCCAAATAGGTAAAATATTTTCTTTAGTTTATGTTCCTTTCATGCAGGACCCCACAAAACCCCATTAGTAGAGATAGAACTTAAAGAAAATGCATATACATTGTGATAACAATATTATATCTCACTTTATTAATTGACAATTTAAATACTTTGGTGTAAAAAATTAAAATATATCTTTATACTATTAAAGAGCATCCTCATAGATGTAGCCTTTGATGTTAGATTAAATCATTAGCAATGTGAAAATTTGCTGTGACAAGGCACTGAAGTAAGAACTTTTCCCAGATAATGAATTTACTCAGCTATCATTATGTATTGTCAAACAAATGCAGGGCTCAGTATCCTGAAAGTTAAGGAAGCATCTTTGATGGTCTTTGCATAAAGTCCTTTAATTCAGTATCTCACTTAGCACAATGGGCATAGAGGTGTTGCTTGAGCCATTAGGGATGCTATTATCATAATCATATTAATTCTGGTGAAGAGCATTTTGCAGCAGTGACTTTGCAGGAAAGTCTGACTGACAGCTCTGAAATGATGTTGAAACATAAGAGATTAAGTGCACCTTATCGATCAGTCTGCAACTGTACCATTAAAATGCATAAGCTTCCCATGATGGTGCAGTCCAGTAATAATAAATTACCCAGTGAGTTCATTTATTTAGGCTTCTGAGGATTTCACCAGGTGTTTCTTTTTAAATTGAAAATTTTACTATCTAAATCAGTGGTTCTCAACCTTTCTAATGCCGTGACCCTTTAATACAGTTCCTCACGTTGTGGTGACCCCCAACCATAAAATTATTTTCGTTGCTACTTCATAACTGTAATTTTGCTACTGTTATGAATCGTAATGTAAATATCTGTGTTTTCCAATGGTCTTAGGCGACCCTGCTAACAGGTTGAGAATCGCTATCAGGGTCACCTAAGACCATCGGAAAACAGATATTTACATTACTATTCATTATCAGTAGCAAAATTACAGTTATGAAGTAGCAACGAAAATAATTTTATGGTTGGGGGTCACCACAACGTGAGGAACTGTATTAAAGGGTCGCGGCATTAGAAAAGTTGAGAACCACTGAGACATAGAGAATGAGTATCCCATTGAGTTCTTGATTTGTTGGGTACATGGATTCAAGGCTAACATTTACTCTTGTCCATGTGTTTGTGACTGTCCTCAGGAAGAGATTAAGCAGCTATTATCAATAGAAATGACAATTTAGTTTTAATTTACTTTTTATGTGACTGGTTCTATTGTCATTACTACTGCTTTTCTGATACTAATGCCAGATAAGGATATGACAGCCAAAGAAATTTGCAGGTCAATATCACTGATAAACATAGATATAAAATTATTTGATAAAATATCGCCAAACAAAATGTAACAATATATCAACATATATGGTGTACCACATTAACAAAATAATGGATAAAAATCTTCTGATCCTCTCAATAGAGGCAAAAATAGTGTTTGAAAAAATAAATCAATTTATAAAAGAAAGAAAAAGCTCTCAGCAAAAGGGAATATATATAGGGAATGTTCCTCAACATAATAAATGGTTTAAAAAATGAAAACTTCTTCTCTATGATCTGGTACAAGGTAAGGATGCCACTTCTGCCACTTCTACTCAACATGATGCTAGAAATTGTAGCCAGAGCAATTTAGCAAGGAAGAGAAATAAAATGTATCCTGGTTAGAAAGGAAGAAGTAAAATCTGTTTGTATATGACATGCTTTAAATATATATATATATATATATATTTTAAAAAAACAAAGATTCTACACACATACAAAAAAACTTAGAGCTATTAAACTCAGCAAACTTTTAAAAAATCTAGCAACATTGCAGGGTAAATATCAACACACAAAAATAAGTTGCAATTATATACACTAACAATGAACTATCTGAAAAGGAAATTATAAAACAATCTCATTTTTCATAGAATAAATAATAAAATATCTAATTTTTATTATTAGATATTTAAGAAGCTACAGTAATCAAACAATAAAAACAAACATATAGACCAATAAAACAGAATGCAGAGCCCAGAACTAAAACCATACTTATGTAGTCAACTGATTTTCCACAAGGATGGCACAAATACACAGTGGGGAAATAAGAGTATCTTCAATAAATGGTGTTGTGAAAACTGGATATCTACAAGAAAAAGAGTGAATTGAATTAAAATGAATGAAGACTTAAAAGTTATACACAAAACCATAAAACTCCAAAGAAAGAAAAACATAGACAAAAAGCTTTTGACATATAATAGTCAGGAAGGATTTCATAAAATTAAAAAGCACAGCAAAATAAACAATCAACAAAATAAAAAGGCAACTTATGTAATGGGAGAGAATATATGCAAGCCATTTATATATATAAAACCCTAATATGCAAATAGACCGAACTGCAGAACAACCGAACAACCAGTCTCTATGATGTGCACTAACCACCAGGGGGCATGTGCAGAACATGGCGGGCATTGGCAGCAGGCGGCAGAGCACTGAACATGGTGGGTGTCGGCTGTGGCGGGATGGTGGAGCAGGTGAGTGGGGGCGCCAGACCAAGGCGGGGCACTGGTCACTGACACCGGGACAAGCCTCTGGTGGTTACTGAAAATTCTTTGCTCCTGTGTGCCATGGTCCCACCCAGTGCTCACACCTGCTGCAGGAGCCAGCCCCACTCGCACCTGTGGCTGGCACCAGAGCAGCCGCTCACACCGCTGCCAGAGCCCGGCACTGGCCCCGATCACTCGGCACCATCAGCGGGTGCAAGCAGCAGCTGCCAGCCCCGATCACCCCTCAGGGCTTCTCCAATTCCCCCTGCTCCTGAGGGGCGATTGTGGCCAGCAGCCACTTCTCACACCTGCTGCTGGTGCTGGAGCCACCGCTCGCACCCATAGCCGGCAACGGAGCTGCCACTTGCACCCGCTGCTGGTGCCAAGCGCCAGCCTCGATTGCCACTGAGGACTTTTCTGCCTCCCCCTGCTCCTGAGGGACAATCAGGGCAGCAGCTGCTGTTGCTGGCACTGGCCCCAATCGCTCTGCGCCATCAGCGGGTGCAAGTGGGGCCGCACCATCAGCACGTAGGAGCGGTGGTGGTGGGAGCAGGGTTGCAGGCAGACAGGGAATCAGGGGCCATGGTGGGAGGGGCTGGGCGGGGGTGCAGAGGATGGGCTGAGACCCGCCCCTGTGCTAACAGCAGCCTCATGGCCCACAATTTCTTTCAAGGTGCACAAATTCGTGCACTGGGCCCCTAGTATATTATAAAGGATCAATTGCCAAAATGTACAAGAAACTCCTGCATCTCAATAGCAAAAACAACCAAATAAACTTATTTTAAAAATGGCAAAGGAACTGAGTAGACATTTCTTTAAAGAACACATACAAATGGCCAACAGATATCTAAAAAGGTGCTTAACCTCACTAATCACCAAAATCAAAATCAGTTATCACCTTACACCAGTTAGGATGCCAATTATGTATTTTTTTAAAAAAGAATATTTAGTAGTTGCCAATAGTGTGGAGAAAAGGGAACCCTTGTATACTGCTGGTGGGAATGTTAATTGGTACAGATACTATGGAAAACATTAAAGAGGTTCCTCAAATAATTAAAAATAAAACTTCCCTATGTTCTAGCAATATCACTTCTGGGTATATATCCAAAGAAAATGAATTCAGTATTGAAATGGTATCTACACTCCCATATTCATTGCAGTAGTAATCACAATTGCCATGATATGAAAACAACCCAAATGTCCATTGAGTAATTAAAGACAATGTGATGTGTGTGTGTGTGTGTGTGTGTGTGTGTGTGTGTGTGTGTGAATGGAACACACACTATAATGGAATATCATTCGGTCTTTAAAAATAAATAAAAGTTTGCCATTTGGGGACAATATGGATGAACTTGGGAGATATTATGCTAAGTGAATAAGACAGACACAGAAAGACAAATACTACATGATACCACTTAGATAAAGAATTTAAATTAATCAAACTCATAGAAGCAGAGAGTAGAATAGTGGTTGCCAGGGACTGGGGAAGAGGAAAATGAGGAGGAATGAGTTACAGGTACAAAGTTGCGGTTGTACAAGAAGAATAAATCCTACTGATCTTTTGCACAGCATAGTGCCTCTAGTAAATGTTATTATATGGCAAACATAAAATTTTTCTAAGAGAATAGACCCCATGTTGTGTTCTTATCATAAAATAATAAATTAATAAATAGGGCAAGTGGAAGTTTTGGTGGTGATGTTACATGTTTATGGCATAGATTGTGGTGATGGTTTCATGGGTTTATACTTTAAATGTATCAACATGCTAGTGTGCATATTTTGGGAGAACTTTTAGTGAGCCTCTGAGAGCAGAAAACTCAGCCTTTTATGTTTGAAATTGTCTTTGTTTTTTTCTCAGAATGATTGCACTGTCTCCTGATATGACTGATGCTAAAGAAAGCCCCTCGTTCTGATCTTTCACAGTGGTCTGTGGCGTCCCCTTTGTCGTTGATGCTTGGCCTCTGCACCACAGTGGGTCTGGGTGGAAATCGGGTTTTGTTTTTTTCTGCATGGAGCTTAGCATAAACCTTCGATATGTGCATTCATGCCTTTCTTCAATTTTGGGAAAATTTAAACAAATTATCTTAGAATATTGCACCATTACCATTTTCTCAATTTCCCGCTTTTATACATTTTCATAGAGAAAGGCTGGAGCTTTGCTTTCACTCCACATTTTTCAAAATTCTTCATATTTTTATTCCTTTTCTTCACTGATCTATAGTCAGTGATTTCATCATATCTATATTCCAATTAATCCCACTAATGCTATACTCAGCTTTATGTAATCTAATATTAAAATATCTGATGCTTTTTTTTAAATCTAGAAAAATTTATTTTTAATAAAGTCTTGTTCTGTTTAAAAAGTTTAAATTTAATGATTTTATCCTTTCTCTTTGATCATTGCAAATGCACTTGATGTAAACTCTCAGAACTTTAATTTCTAGAGTATATCCCTCCGAGTTTTATATTAGCTACCTCACACTCACACCCATTTGTTTCCTGCTAGTAGTTGTAATTTTTTATGATGATTTTATAATGTGTATATTTCGCCCTTTGAATCAGGCGTGTCTGATTTGTAGCATTTGTTTCTGTTGGGATTATGTTTTTCAAAAAATCTTAACTAATTTTACGTTTCTCATGAGGAATTCTATTGCACTCTATGTCATGCAAAATTAGACTCACTGTCAGAACGTGGCAGCTGCATGGCATTCAGTTTTGTGTTGGTGACATCGCTTCTCTGGGATAATGGGCACTTTTAACTAGCCCCCATTTCAAAGAGGAAGCAATATCTCATCAGAGTTCTTGGCTTTATGTACAGAGGTCATTTAAAATCTCACCTCCTCTATTCATGCTGGTGATATGACTCTAGACCCTAATCCTCTAACTGGTTGTAATATTCATAAGAACCATTTAACTTTCACATTCCTCCCAGCAACAGTAACTTGTGTGCTTCCTTTCTTGATTGCAATGCTTGTTTTGTTTGCATTTTCCTTTCCTCATTGAACTGGCTATACCTAAAACTAGAATGTTGCTATAGAATATTTATGTTGCACCAAAATTCCTGTGTTGAACCCCTAATTTCCAATGTGATGGTATTAGGAGATGCAGGCTTTGGGAGGTGGTAAAGTCATGAGGGTGAAGCCCTCGTGAATTGCATAAATGTCCTTATAAATAGGACCCCAGAAAACCTTTCTTGCCCACTCCACCATGTGAGGACAAGAAGAAGACAGCCTGTTGTGGAGCAAGCGCGAGTGAACGACCACTGGAGTCCAGACCAAATTAAAATTTAGGAAGCCTTTATTAGCTGGCCAGTGACTGCTCTGCCTTTCTCCACACAGGGAGTCCAGAGAGCAGCAGCGACCCTTTGTGTAGGACCACTTTTAAGCCCATTAATCACATCCTGTTTTTGCAGAGCAAGCAACCCAAGACAAAACAGTTTTTCCCAAGCAACGTCAGGATCATGCCATTGACGACCATGTTATTTACAGGGTCATCCTGTTCTTCAGAAAGCTGACAGTGATCTATGAAAGAAGGCCTACGTGCTGGGAAGGGGCCATGAGACTGTATCTCAAGGCCTGGCCTGGTGTCAGCACTGACAACTCTATCTGGGGCATAGTCCACAGTCTCTCTGGAATGGGCAAAAATTCCCACTCTCCAACAAGCCATCTATGAAGCGGGAAGTGGGTGGGCCCTCACCATATACTGAATCCATCTACACTTTCATTATGGACTTCCAAGCCCCAAGAACTGTGAGAAATAAATGTCTGCTGTTTATAAGCCACCCAGTCTACGATATTTTGTTATAGAAGTCTGGCTGGACTATGAAAATGTCTACCATCTTATAAGTAGTTGTAGAAAGCAGTTTAATTTCCATAAATAGCCAGCATATTGTGGTAGAAAGCACACAGATTCAAAGTGTTGCTCTTTCATCAACTAGCTGGGTGCTTCTGGGTAAATTACTTAAATTCTGAGTCTCATTTTCTCCACCTCTTCTTGAACATGCCTTATTTTATATATTTCTGGCTTTTAAAAAAAATCAAATAAGTAACTCCAAAGTGAGTTTGTTTTGTCTATCTTGATTTATTTTCTACTCATCATTGAATTAACTCTCTGAAACATATCTTTTCTGTGCATCAGTGTCCTGTTACTTACTTTGTTGGGGGGTGGGGATGGTAGAGAGAGGGGTTAGCAAATCCAGTGGCTGGAAGTAAAATGGAGCCTTTCTATTAAATTTTCAGTCATGGAGACCATGATTTTGAGACTTTTTTTTTTTTTTTCCGTTTGAAGTACATTGATAAGACTTCATTGGTCGTCACTTTTTGTGAAGTTGATTGGAAGTAGTGTTTGGGGTGGTGGTGTCAGCAAAGTGCTTTAATGTTCCCTTATTGGCTTCAATGTATTTTTATTCAAACATCCCCACAGAAAGTCTGAGTTAGAACATCAGCTGAGCAAAGAGTCAAATGACAAATGCTTAAAGTCTCCCAATCAAAATTTGGAGGAATCATTTAAAATTATGTTGAGTCATTTCAATAGTTGGAGACAAAATCTAAACAGTTTATACCTGGCTTACATTCGGTGTGACATGGAAAACAGATAATGCTAAACATTTAAGAAAAAAAAATTATCAATTTTTGCCTAATTCTTAGCATAAACAATAAAAAATTACTTTGTTTTTTTAATTAAAATATTTGAATTACTTATATATTATTCTAAATGGATGACTGGTATATCTCTGTAATAATTCTTATTTAGAAGTCCCATAGTTAAGGACATCATTAACCCCTCATTTGGCACATAATGTCTGCAATCCACTGAGTTGGGTAATAAATGGAAGATTATATGAAGGCATAAAAACATGATAGAATACATCACAAAAATTATGTATTTCCCTATGTGTGTATCACAAATATAATCTTTGGACTTATTGTTTCTTTCAAACTATTGTTGACAATGAAAACTTTTTCAGAATATAACTTAGATCTACTTGTATATTTTCATGTGAATTGCTATTTTTTTTATAAGCCAATGCTCTAACAATTAGGAATTACTTCCATAGGCATTTGAATCTCATCCTAACAATATTTTAGTCCTACTATGTGTGAAAGCAAATAATAACTTTTAACTCTAGAGTCAATTTAACAAGAAAAGTTGCTATTAAGCAGCACACTCTTTTCACAGTGTTGTATCTATAACACCCCAAAAACTATTTGCAAAAATAAAATACAAATTTTAGTAATAATTTTGTGAACATGTTGCAAGAAAACTTTGCAGGCAAAAATATAATCAAGTATTGATTTTTATGTTCTATAAAGCTAAAAAGGTGACTTTCAACAGACTTTCTCATAACATGAAAAAGATCATTCTTTTTCTTCATTATTCATAACTAATCTTTAAAAACTTGAAACTAGTTTGTTTAGGGCCCTTCATGAACTGCAGGAATAGACATGAACTTCTTGGTACTTAAAAAGAAAGATTTGAAAAATGCATTGCATTGTGTTACGGTCTGGAATCATTGGATAAATGAAATAGATTTTGCTTACAAATACAAAAATAGGAAAAGGCTGTTAAATAATACTTCCTAAAAAAATTAGATAATATCAATCTACCTTTGTGCTCTACCTGCTATTGCTACTTGAGAGGATCCAAGAAGCAGTAATTAATAGTTTATCTTAAATACAGAAAATCCCCCCATGACTCTAAAATTTTATAAATATTTTCCTGTTTTCCATTAAATAGTTTAAAGCAAAAGCCTTAAAAAATAGCAAATTTCCCTATAAAACAAATAAGTAAATAACTTGTGTGAGATGTCGATGTGGTTGCATAGCAGGAATGGGATACATATGAATGGGTAATTTTAAAACATCAGCCTTGCCCTGACCGGTTTGGCTCAGTGGATAGAGCATCGGCCTGCAGACTGAAGGGTCCCAGGTTCGATTCCAGTCAAGGGCATGTACCTTGGTTGTGGGCACATCCCCAGTAGGGGGTGTGCAGGAGGCGGCTGATCGATGTTTCTCTCTCATGGATGTTTCTAACTATCTATCCCCTTCCCTTCCTCTCTGTAAAAAAAATCAATAAAATATATTTTAAAAATAAATAAATAAATAATAAAAATAAAAAATAAAAACACCAGCCTTCTGTTACTAAAGGCCAGCAAAGCCAAGAGCATAAAGCATTTCAAATACCCTTACAAAGCTTCAAGCTTACTGTAGCTGATCAGCTAAGTCTTGAAGTTGATTATTGGACCAAAGCATCCATATAGGTATCAAATGTAACTGTATGTTAAAACAGATATCTGGAAGTAGGTGTTTTTAAATATACAACTAAATACATGAAGAAACGTTTTTAAAAATCGGTCCACCTGTTATGTTTGGACAGTAACAAAAACTTTCATCAGCCAAATGTCAGTATTGTGCAAGTTCATTCTGTGTTTATATCCCTTTAAGGAATTTTGCATTTGGTGTTGCATGTGCTAGACAATGTCATTAGGAAGGGAGCTTTTCTGAAATTCTCCTGGGTCTATCACACGGTGTTAATTTCCCCAGGTTCATCCCTGCACTTGTCAGTTATGCACATACGGAAATGCTGACCTATGGCTCTGAGAAGAGGAAGAAGCCAGGCGTGATTACCTTGATTGCTATGGAGATGGATCTGCTTTTGTGGCTGTTTGTCAGCTGAAATGGAGATGCGCTCTGAGCAACTCAAGATGAGATCACTGTCGTTTAGGATAAATAGGGTCTCTGAAGCCTATTTAGGAACAAGAGAATTCCTCCACATCACTGAGAGACTCTGATAATTTAGGTTGGACCTCTTGAATTAATGTCGTGAACTCTCTGCTCACTACATAATTGCAGTCTGTTCCTGTAATGGACTGAAGTTACCAGGTTTCATACCTACTTTTACTTACCTTGACAGCTCACAGTAGTGAGGCAAGGCAGCTGCCAAGATTCTGCTCAGCCATTAAGTGGCAAGGGAAAACTGCCAAGTTCAGATGAGGTCACCAATTGAAAATGAGCCTCAGTTTTTGGTTGAAATGTCTTTCAATGGGTTGCATTCTGCTTGGTTTGTCTCTGAGTTTTATTTTCAATTAATGTGAATTGAGATCATGATAAAGTTGAAACTCTTCAAAAAATCCTAATATTATTTGTCAGAATCCTAATTCTATAATTTCTTCATTTTAATCTTAAGAAAAGTTTCCTATGGGTTTACCCAAATTCCTTAAAGGTTGACTAGTTTTCTGAAGAAAAAGAAGTCACTGAATTAATATTTGGGTGCTGACACAAATAGTCACAAAGGGAGTAATGATGTGATTTGTCTACATCAACCTGACATATCAGTGAAGATGGGACCATTGTGGCTATTTGAATTGAATAAGATTTTGACCAAATTTCTCAAGTGTTAAGCAAAGGAAACCACAGATATTTCTCAGTGCAGACTGACTGAGAAATGTATTCTGCCTTGTAACTATTCATACCCAGTGATCAGACATAAAGTAGAATATTGATATCCCAGGAACAGCTAAGGTTCGCAGAAAGGAGTAGCTAGCTCCACTTTGTCTCTTTCTCTAACTTTACAACTGCTCTTTCTATGAGTATTCATCTCTCGGGGAAGATACAGGACCATAAAGTACTAATAAACCTGTTTGTTCGCACAAAGATGGTTGATTGACAGAGCAGAATTACTGTGGTAGTAGAGGATGTATTACCTATGTTGACCTTATTGAGCTCCAGGTAGTCAATTAAGTTTCTATCCCGTCTACATATAATGAGTTCAATGTGGTGGATATCAGGGCTGCTTTGATCATTGTTATCACTGCCCACCCTTCACAATTTTTCAAGCAGTGGAAATTCAGAACCCCCTTTCGTTACTATAGTCATTGAAAAGTAAAGCTTGTCAGAGGTGATAATTTAACATTGGTCATTCATAAAATATCTTATTGTAATACTATATTTTTGCTATTTTATTTTTAATATATTTTATTGATTTTTTACAGAGAGGAAGAGAGAGGGATAGAGAGTTAGAAACATTGATGAGAGAGAAACATCAACCAGCTGCCTCTTGCACACCCCCCACTGGGGATGTGCCCGCAACCAAGGTACATGCCCTTGACCAGAATCGAACCCGGGACCCTTCAGTCCGCAGGCCGACGCTCTATCCACTGAGCCAAACCGGTTTCGGCTATTTTTGCTATTATACAGATATTTCAGCCAATCCTGAAATTGCTGCCAACCAAGAATTTTAAAAAATCTAAAATTTACCTCCACAGAGTCCCAAATTATGTCACACTTTAGTATCTACTGAGATCATTTTGCTTTGACATATAAGAGCAATCTTGTAGCTAGGAATACAATTTTATGGAAAAAAATAAAATGAATTATGTACATTTTAAGGTGCTGATGTTGATCTTTTACCATAGAAGGAGGATGAATTCTAAAAGATCACTAACCTAGAAAAACTCTTCCAAAATAAGGTCATATAAAAAGGGGGGGGTAACTATCTTCCATAATTATATTATGATAAATTTATTACTTGTCAACCTGTGAAAGAATGAAGGCTATTATGCAATGAATTCCAGAATTTTATCACATTTGTTGTTCATTCACTTCAAAAGGAGACAACAAGAACAATATTCCCTTAAATGAACAATAGAAAGAAGGTTAGGGAAAACAAATTTTGATTCTCATTCACTAGTGATATGAAGGGATAAATGGTGATGGATATTAGTGTCATTGTGTATTAGAGGTAGAGGTCTTGAATTTATCCTCTTATCTGCATAGGGCAAAATAATCTGGCATTGGTTCAAGTTATTATTTGTCTCCTTTCAATGTAAGGTATATTAAATACTATGTAAATTGACATGTCAAGCAAAAGCTATTTATTGTCCCAAGAAAGCCATTTGGTACAGACTGGAAAAGTAACATCTTTTTTAGACACTTTTTCTTCCAACAGGTTGGTACATTTAAGACAAATATATAATATAGCCTGGTGTTTTTAAAGGTATAACTATGCTTCTTGCATCTGAAGTTTAATAAAACGTAGTAAAACAAGTTTTAAAGTTTGTTGAGTAAGTTTGTATTTTAACTTTAATTGAATTTTTATCATTTCAAAGGTATATTCATGCCTGTATGTTCATTACTCCACAAAAGAAAAATTTATCTTTAATCAAATTTAACAAAACCAGAGAAAGGAAGAAATATGGTTGGAAAAGCTATTCTCATTCACCATTATGTTTCATTTACTTGGCTGCCCAATCTGTGTACTCTGTCATAGAAAAGTAGCAAAATGGAAGACTTGATCTCAGATGAACTTCTGCAAACTTCTCCTGGCCTGGAGCTTTTGGGAATGTCTTCCGAGGTTGGCAGAAAAAAACTACCAAGTTTGATGTATTCAGTGCTCTAACTCAACAATTAAGAATACCAAGCAAAATAGAAACAGGCTCAGAGAGAACAGGCAGTCAGCTCTAGTGAAGGGGAGTAGGGAGGTGTTGCAGAGGGGGAGGGGAGGTTTAGGGGTTGAGCAAAAAAGAAAAAAAGAGGGAGAGAACTCATAAACATAAACAAGAGTATGGTTATTGTGGGTTGAGGTGGAGGTGGAGATAGAAGACAGCATAGAAGGGATAAATGGTGATGGAAAAAATAAAATATATGTTTTAAAAGAATACTTGCAGCAGCAAACACACCAATAATAAATACAGAGATGAATGAGGAATAATATAAGAAAATATAAAATTTTTGTCATCACAACAGTTTGAAGAATAATGTCTTAAAATAAACTAAATTTAAAGCCCCAAATAAAAAACACTACTCAGCCATTAGTTGCATAGTGTGAATGATATGATGACACATGCATCTAATTCATAAGGAATTAATGGTAACACTTAAAATACTTTTTTAGAGATTTGTTTATTAGAGGTAGAGATTGATCAGAATTTATTAGACAATTATTATTGACAATTATTATTATAAGTAGTAGTCATAGAAATAGGTATGGATTTGGAATAATCCAGCATCACCAGTTTATAGAGGGAGGACCAGAGATTGATCAGAATTGCTAAGTGTTCAGGTGAGTAATGAAGGCCAGAAGTAAGTCAGTGGCAATGGGGATAGAGAGGGTGACCATGGGACCAAATAGGATAAAACCTGAAAGTGTTGCTCAGTGGTCGAGAGTTGACCCATGAACAGAGACATCAGGTTTTGATTCCTGGTCAGGGCACATGCCCGGGTTATGGGAGGCAGCCAATCAATGATTCTCTCTCATCATTGATATTTCTCTCTCTACCTCCCCCTTTCTCTCTTTGAAGTAAATAAAGATATATTTTAAAAATATGATGTTTAATTAAATAGTATTAACAATATACAGCAAAAAAGTATGAGGGTGAAGAAATACTTGACCATTAAGACGACTGTCAGGCCTATTGAATCAAAGTCTGTGTCACAAAATGAGAAGAAAAAACACAGAAGGTGAAGCATCTCAGTGAGGGAGAGGGAGTCAGTGACATCAAGTTTAGAAACAGAGTCTGAAGAGCTCATGGGATGCTGAAAGGGCTGTTTTATATGTAATTCTAGAGTGCATGGAAATATACTGGGTAGAAATATACATGTGGGTTCATCATGAGAAAACAGAATGGACTTGAACAAGAAAACATGAGTAAAGCAATGCCATAGAAGGAAAGGAAAGCCTAGGCTTCCATCCTCAAAAATAGCATCATTTAAATGTGGGTGGAGAGAAATACACCTATTGAAGAGCAACAGGAGGGAACAGACAGAGAATAAGAAGGGAGCAAAAGAAACTGAGGGCATGAGAAGGAAGAGAAAAAAGAATGTCAGGATAAAGAGTGTCCCCTTTGTCAATTACTCCAAGAGAGCAAGCAAAAGAAAAGAAAAGCAAGAAATAAGATTCCATTAGGTATGATTCCCAGAAACTCAGAGGTAACCATAGCAAAAATAGGTTCAGTGAAGCATAGTCAGAATATAAATAAAATAACATATTTCATGTTACCCTTATTCTTCCTTTAAATAGTAGCATGAAGACATTTTGTTCTTTTTTATCCCCCTACTATCTACACTAATAAAAGAGAAAGATGCAAATTGACTGTACCTCTGCGACACCCACCAGCAATTAGGAGTGAGTATGCAAATTAACCCAACAAAGATGACAGGTTAATTTGCATACACAGGCATGGAGCGAAGACTGAAGACTGAAGACTGAAGACTGAAGACTGAAGACTGAAGGCTCCGCTGCGGTTCGGGTCCCGGGTGCAAGAGGAAAACCGGTACCGGCAGCCGGGGGAAGGAAGGCCTATTGCACAAATCCTCATGCAACAGGCCTCTAGTTATATGATAATGACTAATCTTGGTTGCCACCCTGGCACCTATGGCTACCCCTCATAAAACATTTCCTCAATTATTTTAATCTTATACACGATAGTCAAAATAGTAAACCTGTGAAAAATCCTAAAAGGAAAATTTATCTCTAAAAATCATTTTTCTACACTGAAAAGCCATTATGTTTATTTTCCAGGTGAAAAAATTAATACAAGTCCATATATGTTACAGCGCTGCTCATGTATCATGAATTTACACAGGGAGAAGAGGAGGTGATCAAGGACTAATCCTCTGCCTGTAAACCTGAATCCCAGGTGATTCTTGCAGAATAAAATAAGATATTTTAAATTAGTGTATTGTAGGTTACCTAACCTCGGGGATATAGAAGTCAAAGCAGTCAGAGGCTCGGCAGGAAGAGGTAGTGATGGCTCCCCAAACAATTTGGGATCAGAGAAGGTAACAGTGGGAGACAATCCAATCACATTGTTGTCTATTATAGACAATAACTATCTTTGACTCACCACGGACTTTGGATCCTTGAAGCAGACAAACAAACAAAAAATGCCTCTAATGGCCCAAATTACAAAGTGTTAACTGTTCTCTGGCAGCCAAAGAGCTTGAAATTCA
This sequence comes from Cnephaeus nilssonii, assembly GCF_951640355.1. Taxonomy (NCBI): domain Eukaryota; kingdom Metazoa; phylum Chordata; class Mammalia; order Chiroptera; family Vespertilionidae; genus Cnephaeus; species Cnephaeus nilssonii. The sequence continues at coordinate 11,673,750 of NC_137079.1, forward strand.
AGACCAGGCAGCAATCAACTGTGTCCCATCTGCAGCGATTCTCTCGAGAGCCATCCTGAGCCCTTCTACCACTTTCCACACTGTGCTCTCTTGTGTGTGTGATTTTATGCCTCTGGGTCTGAATGAGAGTAGAGCACGCCAAGTGACTGTGGACCTGGACTAGGTAAATAATTAATTCTCAGCTCAGCCAGAAGCCACTACTGCTGGCTTCATATGACAAAAAGCAACTATTACCCTGACTCCAGTGCTGAGTGCACAGACTCAGGAAATGCCCTGGGGTGTCATGATATTTGCAGTACGTGTGACTGACGACCCCCCTTTAGCACGGTTTCCTACCTGCTATCTTCCCAGTGGCATCCTAGTGACCAGGAGCAGCCTGAGAGAGTCTGTGATTCTTGCACTCTCTCAGTTTTTTCCTTACCACACAATAGCCTGATTCAGTCTGTTGTTATATACCCTTTACTATTTTTAGAATCAGGAGATCTATTTTAAAAGTATTAAATGATCAAAACTGGCAGAAACTTGGAACTCTTTTAAATGTAAAACCAATTTAAATGGCACATTTTGTTACTTGGCCTTAGAAATTCCATTGCTTTCACAAAACTGATAAAACAAGCAGGTCAAAGCAAAAGGTCTAGTCCAAGTTTACAAAAATTTCTTTTTTAAAATTTCAAAACCAGATACATTGGTCACTCATTTGAAGTTTTTCTCTATTTCATGTTAACCATGGCATGTGTAATAGGAAAATAACCAAAAAAGATCTTGATTCAGATGAGCTCTCTCTTCCTCCTAGAATACACACACACACACACACACACACACACACACACACACATATATATATATGTATATATATATATATATATATATATATATATATATATATATCCTATATAATAAAGAAGTAATATGCAAATTGACCGTCACTCCAACACACAAGATGGCCGCCCCCATGTTGTCAAAGATGGTCACCCCCATGTGGACACAAGATGGCTGCCACAAGATGGCCAGCAGGGGAGGGCAGTTGGGAGGGACCAGGCCTGAAAGGGAGGGCAGTTGGGGGTGATAAGGCCTACAGGGGAGGGCAGTTAGGGGTGACGAGGCCAGCAGTGGAGGGCAGTTAGGGGTGACCATGCCAGCAGGAGAGGGCAGTTGGGGGTGACGAGGCCAGCAGTGGAGCGCACTTAGGGGTGACCATGCCAGCAGATAAGGGCTGTTAGGGGCAACCAGGCTGGTAAGGGAGAGGAGTTAGGGGTGACCATGCCAGCAGGGGAGGGCAGTTAGGGGCAATCGGGCTGGCAGGGGAGCAGTTAGGTGTTGATCAGGCTGGCAGGGGTGGGGTTAGGGGGTGATCAGGCTGGCAGGCAGAAGTGGTTAGAGGCAATCAGGCAGGCAGGCAGGTGAGCGGTTGGGAGCCAGCAGTCCCAGATTTGGCCTAAATGGGTATTCAGACATCCCTCGAGGGGTCCCAGATTGGAGAGGGTACAGGCTGGGCTGAGGGACGCACACCCCCTGTGCACAAATTATGTGCACTGGGCCTCTAGTATATATATACTAGTATACTGGGAATATATATATATATATATATATATATATATATATATATGTGTGTGTGTGTGTGTGTGTGTGTGTGTATACACACACACACACACACATACATACATACATACAAGAAATATCTTAAATTTTTTCTTTTCATGCACTAATTTCTTTCAAATCAATTATTTTGAGTAAACTAAAGATTAAAAAAAATTAGTGTAATTGATTCAAATAGTCTAGAGCAGTGGTTGGCAAACTCATTAGTCAACAGAGTCAAATATCAACAGTACAACGATTGAAATTTCTTTTGGGAGCCAAATTTTTTAAACTATATAGGTAGGTACATTGTTATTAACCTAATTAGGGTACTCCTAAGCTGGCCTTTGCTAAAAACTCAAGGGGCCACAGAGCTGCATGTGGCTCGCGAGCCGCAGTTTGCCAACCACTGGTCTAGAGGTTTAAATAATGCCTAGAGAGTGAAGAAATGCATTTCGTATCTACCCATCTACATCACTAGTGATACCCTCATTGCCCAAGGCCATAGTGATCTCTGGAAGCCCCCTGATGCAGGGCTCTTTCCAAAGGCTGTGACTATCAGGGCTATGGGCCCAGCAACCTTACTTTAATCAATAACCACCCCCATCAAAGTCTGGCCACCATATCTGAACACGGCTTTGGATGGAGAAAGAGGTCCATAAAATGTATTTGAACTACTGACTTCATACCTCATCAGTCATCAGTACCTGGGAATATGTCTCCTCTTTTGCTATACTCAAAGATATTCTCTTCTGTCATATATATATATATATATATATATATATATATATATATATATATATATCTTATTTCTTTAATGTCTTTAAGTTTTTATGTAAAAAAAATGAAGAGTGGCTTAAAAAAAAAAAAGAGTTGCTGTTTTCCTGAAATTTTGATTCAAGTATACAAAGACTCCTGAAACAACATAATACTAGGGGACATGGCAATGGCCTAGAAAGAGAAAATTCAGAGCGAACAAAAATTGGTATCTCAAAAAAAAATATCCTGCTATTAAAGTGGTTAAGAGCCTAAGAAAACCTGTATTCATATCCTGGCCCAGCCACTTATAAGTTATGTAACTTTGAGCTAGACATTTGACATTCCCCCCCCCAACATTTTATTGAAAAAGAACAATGTATAATATATATATATATATATATATATATATATATATATATATATATATGCTAATATACCGAGAGGAGAGTGCAGCTTAAGTGTATTGCTCAGCGTATTTTCCCTAGGCCACCAGCACCCACACTCAGAAAAAAAAAAAAAAAAAAGGCATTGGTCCCCAAGCAAGTCCCTTCTTCTAATAGCCTTCTACTCCCTTGCTAAGGTAACCACTATTCTGACTTCTAATCTTCTAATAGCACAGCTAGTTACTGTTTGGCTTCTGTGAACACTGTCTCAGCCTCTTAGCTACATTTATGAAATGGGGATTTCAACAGTACCTTCAGGCTGGGGTGTTATGATAATTAAATGAGTTAATATTTATGGAAAACTTAGAACAGCCTACTGCAGAGTAGGCACTGTGGGTTTGTTTATTAAAAATAAATATTTTAGAAAAATTAGTCCATGCTTAATTCGTGGTGTAGTATAAGTTGCATAAATCTAAACCCAGGAACTGTAATTAAAAATAGTTAAATTCACACATGATGAAGTATGAGTAAATGAACATCTGCTCTAGTTAGACTGAAAATCAATTTCATAAATGTATTGTTCACTTTTACACAGAGACCTTAGAAAACTATTATATTGATTTTTCAGATTGGTGTGATTGAAATAAAATTTAAATGTAGATATACATCTCAATCGTGATTGAACATAGTTTCTCTCTGAAACTCAATACTTTTTTTCTATTATGAAACAGTTATACATCATGTCAGATGTCATTTCAAAGAACCTCTGCATATTGTCCCCATTTACTTGTTGTATTAAATATTTGTATCTTATTCATACACAAGTATTAAGTTGAAAAAGTAGACTTAATAGATTTGCAAATTTTTGGATTGAATAAATATGGTTATTGAACTTAAAAATAGAACCTTATTAAACAAAATGTATGTAGTAATGATATACCTGCCATCAGATTAAAGTGGTTCATTACCAAAAAGGAATGAGATTAACATTAAGAATCTTGTTTCATTTATCGTCATTCAATTGATTTTCCGTCTTTAGAAATAAAGAAAACATTGTAACTGAGCCACCAGAAGACCATACGACCTGACTCCAAACATTCTTTTAAAGGAAAAGAAAAAGAAAGCACAAAATAATTGTTCCGAGTTGAAAGAACAATGTATAGATTAAAATAGCATTTCTTGTAAATTTTATATTTGTTTTTCTTATGTCCATATTGAACATCTATTATATTATCGCTTCCATTTTCTGAAAATCTTTACACTTAAGCACTCATAAATTCTGTGTCTAAATATTCAGTGACATTAGACAATCAAGCACTCGTATATCAAGATACAGTTTCCAATGTTAATATTTGGGAAACTGTAGAACCAAAACTAAAATGAAGTCACTTATGTTAGATGTAGATAACGCAGGCTCATTAAAGAATAATAACACCGTACCTAACATCAGATGCGAGAATTCACAGCTCTTCTCTGATATCAGCAGAGGATGCCAATTAATTACCAAACTCCAAATCTGTCCACGCGAGGTTTGATCCTCCTTGTTCCCTTGACTCAGCTACTCTGACTTAAATAAGGAAAAAGATCACCAGGCAACCAATTAGCTGAAAACGACAAATAACTTTCACATTTACCCCATAAAACCCCTTTAGTCTAAGAACAAATTGGAACTAATTGGTCCCATAGCCTTAAGGTGCCTGGCTTGCAGGTCAAACCCTTGCAATCAACTCATCCTTCCGCTTTACAGTTTGGTTTTGGATGAAACACATGTCAAAATAACTGACACTACTAAACTTCAAAGGTTTAGTATTGAAATTGAGGAAAAATAATTTATTATTATTGTTGAAAGTATTACATATGCGCCCCCTTTTTCCCATTGACCCCTCCCCCCTGCACTCCCCTCCCAGGTCCTCACCACACTATTGTCTGTGTCCATGGGCTATGCGTATATGCACGTAAGTTCTTTGGTTAATCTCCCCCCACCCACCCTCCGACCCCCACCTTCCCGCTGAGATTCAGTCTGTTCCAGGCTTCTGTGTCTCTGGATCTATTTTGTTCATCAGCTTATGTAAGACAAGTATCACATGATCTCACTCATATGCGGAAACTAATGAGAAAATATTTAAAGAGCAAACTTAAGGACACATCATGTCGTTTAGAAGTATCCTTCCTTACAGTGGGTGATTCTCTGAAGTTCCATTTCCACAAATGAAGCTCCAATATTTTTCAATTTTATTGAAAGCCCCCAAAAAGCAAGAAAAGGTAGCCCATATTTGGCAGACATGCATTGTTTTGGGAAGGATGTTACTATGTTGCTGGAGAAAACTACTTCAATTTTTCCAGGGAGCAGGATATCCTGTCCCTTAGAATGTTGGCACTAAAACGCTTTGGGGTATCAGAGGTAGTGCAGGCACCTGGGCACTCAGCCCCTGCAGCTACAAGGGGCCTGGCCCTCAGAGAGCCTTGACTTGTAATCTGCTGTTGCTGTCCTGAAATTCTCCACCCTTTTTTTTCATAAGATGTCACTGCTTGCCTTTTGTTTGTACCAGGTCCCACACACTATATAGTCTGTCCTAATTAGAGGACTGCTCAGTGCCCCAGTTCTCTCTTCGACCAACATGCTCAACGGACATTTGCACAGGTATTTCCCTTAAGACCTTCTAGAAGGAAGGTAAGCAGCAGCACCTGTCTTGCCTTGTTCCTGAATTGTGGTGTGACTATGCAAATTGGTTACATGCTGTTTTTCATTGTGTCACCTGGGACATGTATTTTTTATGTTGCATAGATTGTGTGAGAGTCCTCCTATTGAAGACAAGAATCGGGGAGGGAGAGAGGTAGAGAGAGGGAGGGAAGCAGGGGAGGGAGAGAGAGAGAGAGAGAGAGAGAGAGAGAGAGAGAGAGAGAGAGAGAAGAGAACAAACCTGCTAGCCCAAGAACCCCAGCACCTAGCTTGTCTATACTCATCTGAACTTCTTCCCTTACTAATTAATGTCTGTCTCACTGAAGCACACCATTCCTTGTCCTAATTTCTTGGGTTTATTTTTATTGCCATGATAATTCACCAGCAAGCCATCCTTAGTGATTTGTCATTTGGATCACAGACTGTCTCTTCAGTCTTCACCTTGTTAAATTTAAATGCTAATGATCTTCATTATGCCACAGACTTTGCCTGTGACAATTACACCGGAACACGGGGGAACTATTTGACTCTAAGTGAAATAGCTAATCTCTTGTTTAGTCACATTTGAGGTGTAAAAAATGAAAAATATTTTGAATCGAGTATATGTTCTCAAATTACTTAATGGCGGAGAACACAGGAGAAATAATAGGCAGATATTTTCAAAGTTTTTTTTTTTTTTTTAACACAAATATGGTCAGAAAAAAGTGGGGGGTGCAATTTGAAAACTAGCCTCTGATACTTCCAGCTTCTCAGCAAGGATATTGGTTTGAGGGCTTAGAAGGAGTTTCTAATGAGCTTCCAAACTTAAAATTCAGAACTCCAAAAGTAATTCTTTTCTTTTCTGATTATGATCTTAGGACCAAATTCTTGTGAGTTTTCATTGTCTGGTGACCTACAATGATAGGACTTTGAGTCAGATTATTGACAATATCAATAAACACATCTTCTGTCAACCACACACTTCTCACTCCCTGGAGAGTAGGGCATGAATACCAGTTGGATAGATCCAGTCTGTGAATGCCAAACTTAAACCAGGGTGTTGGACACACTTGCAGCCCTGCCCCCAGGGAGCGGAGTGATGGCCATGCGTATCCTCTTGAAGTTCAAGTACGGCATCAGTAGCGGACAGATAGAAAAGCAGAGCAGGCTGCTCCCATCCTATATTTACTATATTTTTGTGGTATTATATTTTCAAATACAGAGAGATTTCTTCTACAACTATATTTTACTCATTTCTGCTTAATGATGATTTGCTAAGTATTGAACCTTTTTCATTGGTATAAACCTCCAATAAGTACATTTTATAAAAGGGAGGAGGAAGGAAGGAAGGAAGGAAGGAAGGAAGGAAGGAAGGAAGGAAGGAAGGAAGGAAGGAAGGAAGGAAGGAAGGGAAAAGGACCTGTCTTACCTGCCTAGGATTCTTGTGTTCAAACACTCTTGATTATTATTTTCTTCTTTAAATAACATCCTTAAGAATTTACAATCCTAAAAACTCTAGAAAAATTTGCATTTCTGTGGTTAAACACACCAGTGTGCGCTCTTTAAGGAACCCACGAGGGCTTCATAAGCGAGATTCAAATGCCTGGGCTGTGCTTGATCATTAAGCAGGGCTTCAGCTGTGGTTTGTGGGCTCTTAAACTAAACCTCATGAACCAGTTCATGTTTAAATCTTATTTGTGATCCTCCAGGACAAAATGCATTGACTGGATTTGCTGCTGTATGAAAACTCTCTTCTTACTTTTTCAGTGGTCTCTGCCCTACATTCATTCATGTACGTGAACATAAAAAACATTCAATATACCTAATGCTCTGCACGATGTTTCTGCAGTCATAAACCCGGCGAAGTGAGCCAGAATCATTAGGGACCCTCCCCCAGGCCTGAAGGCTCTGCTTAATGAGCCCTCCTACCTCTCACTCCCACTTCAGCCTCCTTCCTGTCCACCCTCCTCTGCACTCAAGTCACACTGGCCTTTAGCCAGTTCCCACCCTGTCTCTCCTCCACACCTCGGCACCTCCTGCTCCCTCTGCCTGGATGCTGCCTGTCTGGCTCTTCTCATCCGTTAGCCCTCAGCTTACACATTAGTACAGCAAAGAGGCTGTCCTTGACCATACTATGGAAATTAGGGCTCCCTAATTGTTTGCTTTGAAGAACTCAACACAAGCAATAATGATTCTCTTTATTTCCTTCTACCTGGTTTATTGTATGTTTCCCTTTCTAAAATATAAGCTTGATCAATATCAATGTAGTTATTTTAAATATCTTGTTTACCATTTTATTTCCATCATACAATGCCATATTTGGGAGAGAAGGGCGCACAATAAATACTTTCAAATGTTTGGATGGATGTTGGCATGTAAATAAATCCAAACAAAGTGTCTAAGTCTCTTTTGATAAGCATAAGCATATGCAAATAACTTTATTAAATCATTCTAGTATCATTCTGTGAAGGGACAACTAATGATCTGTAAAGACAGACAAGAGGTAACTACTGAGCTTATATTACTAGTTCGGTGACTATCACACTTAATGGGAGAATGTTAAAAATTTGCTCTCTGGATGGCTCCTTCATTACAAAATAAGGGAAGGAAAAGTGCCTATTTCTCTAGCATGCGAGTCATCTCAATGCAACTGGAGAAACTTTGAAGTTTCTCAAATTTTTCTAGTTGAATATATATATATAGTCCTGATACACTGGTCTTCTTAACACAAACTGAAGAAAATTGGAATGACCAAAGTTTTCAATCTCATTCACCTGGATATATATTTTGAATATATAGACAGTTACAATGTAAGCCAAAGAAATAAATATTTCTGAAACATTGCATTCCATCAGACTTCTTTGTTACCTATTTATGTCAATTTTATCTGTTTTTTATGTTTTAGATATACCAAGATTTTCTCACTTAGTGCTAAATTAGTTCCAATTAAGATTGTTTCTAAAATCTGTCTAAGTGTAACTATGAGAGGCACCATGGAGAAGAATTCTGCAAGTTGATAGGATAGAAAAAGTTTCTCATGGAAGAATGAGAGTAGGACATTGTTAGAAGAATAAGCAAGATTCAGCTAGTGAGAAATTTTTTTAAATTGTAAAATAAAGCAAATAGAGTTTCCTCTTCCCAATAACGTCAATGGTTTTCCATTCCATAGTAAAATTAAAAAGATAAAGATAGATAGATAATTGATGTTGGTTATGACAGTAGGTGAGAGGAATTTATTTAATTTAAGTTTTATTATATAAATTTAGAAATTAAAAATCAGATAACCTTGTGTTAGTATCCCTATTTTTGCTGTGAAATTTTACGGAACTGTGAAATCTAAAAATCTAGGAATTAACTGATGCTAAAATAAATAGAAGTAACATATTAATGATAACCAAAGCAGGAGTATCAGGGAGTTGTATCCTGAGAAGATATCAGATAACAGCATGGGAAGATTGCCTGTCTACTTAAACACCGTAAGTTCTGTGGCACATTCCTCAGGTGGAATTTATTAGCTTGAGAAAGGTGCTTCAGCCAAGTGTGTTTGCCAAATATTAAATTAACATTAGACTACAGGAGGTAACCAGATTAATATTACAAATACTGCGCTTTTTTAATGTAAGCCAGTAATTTTTGGAAGGGAAATATTCCAAACTAGAAATTCTTAATAAACTTCAGATATAATTGAAATAACACAGACATACGACTGCTTAAAGGGTGATGTTTCAAAGTTATTCAAAAATTTTTACAAGACTGACTCATGGATGCTTTTATAATAAAAATCATTCTTTAAATAGCGTTTATATTTTATTAATTATAGAACAATGTTTTTATAAAGTGTTCTTGAAACCTTGAAGGCTCATATTATAAAAGACACATTTTAGTGAAGAAAAAAATTAAAAATTTGGGGGATTTAGAATATTAAAGTTCTGAATCCTCAAACCAGTCATATTAATGTGACAACAAAAATGCCACTTAAATCAATGATTAAAAATGGCCAGTTAAGTAAACAGAGATCTGAGCAAACTTCTTAGATGTATAAACAAAGGAAAGAAGTTTGGAAACAAGGAAAAGAAGAAAATAACAAAGGGAGGTGAGAGGAAGGAAGAAGGAAATAAGGTACTTAATAAAGACCTTCTAGAGCAATTCTAAAAGAATCTGGGAAATGCTGACATATTTTTTTAGATGGGTTAGGTATGTATCTGCATTCATTTGTTTGTGTGAAAAATATGTGTTTAATGAATGTGAAAATGTTTAGCATTGCACTTCATATAAACATCTTATTTTCATTTAAGTAATGAGTTTACATTTTATTAAAAATGAAAATGGTATTTTATTATAAAACCATTTCTGCAGCCTGGCTGGTGTTGCTCAGTGGTTGAGTGTTGACCTATGAACTAGTATGTCACTGGTCTGATTCCTGGCCAGGCCACATGCCCAGGTTCTGGGCTAGGTTCCCAGTAGGAGGCATGCAGGAGGCAGCAGGAGGCAGCTGATCAGTGATTCTCTCTCATCATCAATATTTCTATCACTCTGTCCCTCTCTCTTCCTTTCTAAAATCAATTTTAAAAATATAGTTAAAAAAACATTTCTGCAAATTTACCCACTAATAGAAATTATGTTGTCTTTTTATTTGATCCTAGCAGTTATGCTAATTCCTAAGGTAAGAAGTGATATAAATAAATGGGTAGATCAGTAATAAATTTGTAAACTAGGCATTATCAGTCCTGTCATGGTGGTGGAAATAGGTGGTGGACCAGAAATCTTAGGCTACTCTCTTCATACACATATGGTCTTAAATTTGGAGACTTTATATCACAGAAAAATAAGTTTATTACACTTGAGGTTATAAAAATAAAGTAATATGAACAGGCAGATGATTTTCAGAATAAATGATAACTATCAAAATGTAGAAAGTGCATAGAACACAAGATTGGAATTCAAGCAGAGAGATCAGGGAAGACATAGTCTGAGTTACACTCTAAGAGGTGATTGGAAACCATGTACGTTGACAAGGTGCTGAGCACATCAAAGAGGAAGAAAAGGGGCAACAAGTAGATCCAGAGGAGTGCACATGTGTAGGTGTAAAAAGAAGAGATGCAACAGGATAGTGAGACAAGAAATAAGTAAAGTTTCCACAGAAGCTGGCACATACTGTAAATGCAATGAATTGATTTTGGCTAGAAAATGCATGCTAGTAGAAAACCTGTTCTATACCTAAGACTTTGTGCTAACTTATTTTCTTTAGCTAGACAATCTGATCAGCAATTAAGTGGACATGGGATATTATTGATTTAATCTCTGTTTTTCTATGAGGACCAATCATTGTAACAGGTATTAGGATCATCTTTCTGAGTCCTTTGAGAAAAAATAAGCCCAGCGCACTTTAAAATGCTATATTAACTAAGCAACTATGACTTGTCTTCTACTTTGTTTCTAAATAAATATACAGATAAGTCAACACTCCAAAAAAAGCGGACAGCAGCTGATGAGTGCAGCCCCAAGAAAAGGCCATCCCCACTGAAAACCAAGACAAGAAAGTCCAACAGGCCAGCAGAACTGGGCAGTGAATTGAGCCTCTGTGAGAAAGCCCTCTTCTCTGAGTGCTCTATACCCGACTTCCCTCTCTCGCCATCTGTCTTGGCACAGAGAGCTGGAAGAACAGCTCTTTACCCAACTCCTTTGCTCCATGACCAGAATCTTGAAAGTTAAATTGCCTCCTTTTATTGTCTGCTCCTTGACTGGAAGCCAAACTATCCATTCACTGCAGGCAGTTATCAGTCAAATCTCGCTACCATGGTCCAAACCAGTTTTCCAATGGAAACATATCACACTATTAAAGGCAATGCATAAAGTGTTTTGTAAAGATTCGAGGATGCCAACAAACTTATATCTAAAATGGTTTCAGAAGATGGATAATTTTTACAGTCCTAATGTGCAAAAGTTCGTTTGAATCACTTAAATGGATTCCTTTTGTTTTAATCTTCTCAAGAAAAGCATTTTCAAGAAGTAGATTGTGGGTTTGTTCATTTTTGTTTGTTTGTTTTTGTCTCTTTTTAAACAAAATTTTCTGGGTACCTACTCTGGGGCCAAACCCTGTTTTTAGATATTGGAAGTATAGAAATGTATATGACAGATAGTCTCTGCTCTGATGGGGCTCATATTCAGGAGTTTAAGGGAAAGATAAATTATGCAAATACCTACAGATTACTATAGATAGTGTTAAATGCTATGAAGAATATTAAACACTAGAGGCCCGGTGCACAGATTCAGCACCAGTGGGGTCCCTCGGCCTGGCCTGTGCCCTCTCACAATCCAGGACCCCTCAGGGGATGTTGGACTGCCAGTTTCGGCCTGATCCCCACAGGCCAGGCTGAGAGAACCCCACTGGTGCACAAATCCATGCTCCGGGCCTCTAGTATGCATATAAGATCGTTGGTTAACCTCTTCCTGCCCTTCCCCTTCCCCCTTCCCTCTGAGATTCATCAGTCTGTTCCATGTTTCCATGCCTATGCATTGAGCGTCTGCCCCCTGGTGATCAGTGTGCTTCATAGCTACCGGTCGAATGGTCTAACAGTCAGACGGTAGCTTAGGCTTTTATATATACAGATGATAAAGAGAAACAGACTGGCTAAAGGGATGGTTGGGGGACATATTTTTTGTGAATAATGACCTATTTAAGGAACTACCATTTGAAGTAAAATGTAAAGCAATGGAAATAAACAAGTTTTTTAAATACCAGGGAGGGCAATTTCAATCAGAAAAAGCAACTGAAAGCACTAGTATGACAGAGAGCAACAAAAACAAAAATAGCGTGGCTGGATAAGTGAATGGCAGAAGAATGTTAAAGATGATGTTGGTGAAGAAGGCAAAGGCTGAATTATTTAGAGCCTTATGGACCTGAGAAGACATCTGGATTTTATTCTACCAGCAAAGGGAATCCTTAAAGTATCCTCAACAAAGAAATGTTGGAAATTGATTGACATATTGAACCTATCCAGGTTCTACTTGGTGGGTTCATTGCAGGAGTGCAGAGCTTCTGCTATTATTTCCCCACATAACTGCAAGGAATAACGGTGCTACTTTCCTGAACAAAAATGCAAGGAGTGAAAGATACCTCCATGCTCAATAGGTCAAGTAATTCCACTGAGGAAAGAGCTTCTGAATAAAACAATCACTGATTTCCACTAGACTGCTGAGGAGGTCTTTACTAAGTGAAACACATTTCCTCAATTCTTACACCTAAACATACCCACGCTCCCTATTATGTTAGCTAGAAGCAGTAACAGTGTCCAAAGAGGTGCAGTTTTCACAGGAGTAATAGTGCACATGTTCTCAAGTAGAAGAACTTCTGGAATAATTCAGAAATTATAGCCACAGTCCTGTAGCCAAGAGAAATGGATATGGCAACCCCATAAACAATAATGCATAGTGCAGGTAAAGATGAGCAGCAGGAATTGAATACCAAATAAGCTTAGACCAGGACAAGAACCTGTGCCAAACTTCTGTTTCTCCTCATTTGGCCTCTTGAGTCTCTGTCTGTAAGAAAGTACCAGAAGATATTTGCTGCTGCAGTGGCAATAAATCTATCAAATTTACATGCTTTGAACTCTCTGATTTTTTTTTTTTTCAAAATATAAACCTCGACCTGGAATAGTTGCGTTCACCTGGGACATTTATGCGAAACTAAATGCCATATTACATAAAAGAGACAATGGACATATCAATATCAACATTAATATAGTTTTTGCTACTGACTTTCAGAAGATGCGTATGATATGCAAAAATGCATTTTCTTCTTGTTTACATTTATTACACTGAAATTTATTGAGCAAACCCTTTGATGTAAATATTGAATTGGCCTTGTGCTCGTTAGCACAGTAGTACGAGGGCATTTTACCGAAGTGGGGGGCAGTCATGACAACATGAGGGAGCAGCCCTGAAATGCCACGCTGACGTTAAGGATAGTATTTAGATTAAAATGTCAGCTTCGATGATTATGGGGACAATTGAAAAGCATTTCTTTTTTCATTTAAACTTATCAGACGGATAATGCCAAAGCAGGCGCACAATTTCCCCCTCGGCAATGATTAGTCTGGTACGAAGAAAATGTATGGATAATTTTTTAGTTATCAGGCCGACAGGCTCCATGGTACTGCAGGGGAGCACAGCCTGTTGGCTAGAAAAGACCCTACCGAAGCCTCCCAGGTAGATGAACACACTGCTCTGGTGTTTGTTTGCTAACTGAGTACATAGATCAAAAAGGGGGCATGAATTTGTGAAGCCCAAATTAGACCCCGTTTCCCATCCTGAGGATAGACTTTGTGATGACAAATACTCTATAATTTGGAGTACCATATAGAAATCACCTGCTTTATAGAGTACCCAGCTAGTACTAGCTTTTTAAATTTCCTACATGAAATATTTAAATAGAATATGAATTTTAAAAATATATAATGAATGAAGTGGTTTTCCGTAGTGGAGTGTACAAAATTATTAATTTGACTTGAAAAGTAAAAGTGGAAATGGATCTGGTCAAAGTATGTATGCACAGAATGTTAATAAGATGAGGGAAATATTATTTACTAACTAATAAAATGAGTACAATTTCTAGGCACTCCTAAAAACTGGAATTTGGTACAGTAGTCCCCAGGACTTACTTTCCAAGACCCCCAGTGGATGTCTGAAATCATGAAGAGTACCGAACTCTAAATACAGCTTCTCTTTGGCATATCTGAATGGCCAGAGTCACTTCTCTTAAACTTTGGGACCTTTATTATGTAAAATGAGGGTTCCTGGAACACCAGCTCTGTGACAGAGTGACAGTTGATCTAATCATCAAGTTGGCTAAGTGACTAATGGACAAGTAGCATACACAGCCTGGATATGCTAGGCAAAGAGATGATTCATCTGAGAGGGGCAGGATGGGATGACCCATGTTTCATCACACTACTCAGAACAGTGTGCAAATTTAAAACTTGTGAATTGTTTATTACTGGAATTTTTCATTTAATATTTTCAGGCCACAGTTGAAGGTGAAACCATGCAGAAAGTGAAACCTTGAGTTAGGGGGTAGGGCGCTACTCTAGTTTTAAAACAACACACAAGGGTTATTCTTCTTTATTTACTTAAAACATATGGGATAAATACTCATAATCACCTACTTATGTAACACTAGATGTTTGGAAACATTTAAACCTGCCACTCCCATGCCACCTTCATATTACTTTGAAGCAACCATTTCACCTTGATCATAGTTTACAAATATAAGGTGTTAGCAGCAAGCGCAAAGTACACCATTCAATTAATACTGGTTGAAACTGAAGTCCTGAGCCAGATGCTGTGAAAGAAGTTAGAACAATGAGATATTGCTCTTATCCTTGACCTTAGAGCATAGACAAGAAATGGGTTCAAAGAATTACTAAGGCAGATAGAAAGTGATGGCTGCCACTCCGGAGTTTAAAGGTAAAAGTAAGAGGTAAAGGTAGTGATAAGGAGGTTTAATAAAGTGAGTAACATTATTTAAATGTAGTTTAAGTACTCATAAGTTAAATTATGCATGAAAAAAATCTAATTTGGATACAGCACAGATGTCCAAGGGAAAAACTGGGGTTCTGAACTGTAAAGTAAAAACAGATCTTTAAATTATCAGTTCAATTCTTACTCACTTAAAAGCATCCCAAAATTACCCTTCAGAACACTTGGAAAATGGCCCATCTACTTTGACACTTTCTTCTTTTCGTAATTTAACATATTCTTACATTTCAAGTGCTATTATATTAGATTTTTAAATTTAATGAGTTGCTTTGTTTTCTGTGTTCTATAATTTTACTACTAATACAATTTGGTTCCACAAATTAGAATTAATATCTTATCTAAGCCCAGCCAGCATGCCTCAGTGGTTGAGTGTTGACTTATGAACCAGGAGGTCACAGTTCAATTCCCAGTCAGGGCACATGCCCAGGTTTCAAACTCAATCTTTGGTGTGAGGCATGCAGGAGGCAGCCAATCAATGATTCTTGCTCATCATTGATGTTTCTATTTCTCTCTTCCTCTCCCTTCCTCTCTGAAATCAATGAAACTATTTTAAAAAATATATCTTATCTAAAATAACTTGTTTGTCTTCCATTCTACCATATCTGTCCATCAGCCTAATCTATATATATAAAAGCCAATCAACCAGAACAACCAGTCACTATGACGTGCACTGCGGCCGCCCTTCCCCTGCCCCCAATCGGCCCCCTCCACCCCAATCGGGGATGGGGCTGGCCTGGCCCCACCCCCCTGATTGGGGGCAAAGCTGGCTGGCCAACCGCCCACGGTCCCTCCCACCCACTGGCCTGATCGGCCCCCATTGGGGTGGGCCGGCCAGACCCACCCATGCACAAATTTGTGCACCAGGTCTCTAGTATTGAAATAATTTCTCTATGCACGTGTTCCCTCCACCAGTTGCTGAACTCTTGGTGTCTAAATTTCATCTTTGAAATTTACATAATATTTAGATATGTAAAATATACATGCAATGAATATTTACTGAATTGAACTGATAGATAAAATGCACTAATGAACATGCAATGGTAAAAATAGTACATTCAAATTTGTATGGTAAAACTCGTGTGTAAGTTGGAGGTTTCCTGATTACAGAAAGAACAAAGTCCCAGTTATATGTAGTATCAGAACTGAAGAATCCTTCTCATATTCACAAATAATTTTTATAGAGAGAGAATAAACACTTTAAAAAATATATTCTCCAAACAAACCAGACTCAAAATTGTCTGTGCCCCTCTTATAACAGTTGGCTTCAGATCAATAAATATTTTATTGAGCATTTAACTATTGTATGCATCACCAACTAAAGTAGACCCTAGGGATGCATCAGAGAGGAGTATGCAGAGCCTAACTTCATAATAGGTGGGGAGACCACATTTTGACTGCATTCATATGTTACCCATTATTTTCACCAGGGTGTTTGGCCCTTGAAGCTAAAGAACAGAAGCTGGCTGACATTGTTGCCTGGGAGGGATTTAATACCTGTGGTTCTCTACCATTTTACTACCACATATATCTTCCCTTCCCCTGAAATCACTTCTCTAAAATGAGTCATGAAGATTTGAAAAATACTCTATCAAGTTTATAAAAATAAATTACATAAGGACATTTGAAGATTGCTATTTGGAGAGTGATTTATCACTTTTATTTACTCCCATAGAATTCATATCTAGTACTGCAAATGTTTGAACACGATTTTCTTATCCTGGACTTTTGTAGTTTGTTAACATAAATAATTGGCTGGTTTCATTTCTTCTAATATTTCTACGTTCTTAAGTTTCCATCAATCATTGTATCCTTATGTTTCTTACCAACAGAAACACTTGACAGTATGAAATTAGTGTGTGGATCAATATTTAGGAGACATATGTACAATTCGATTCCTGTTCTTGGTGAGAAGCACCTGCAGACCTTTGTCAAAATAGTTACCAAGGCTTCATGGATACCACAAAATGTTTTTGAGATTCAATCCACTCTTCTAACTCTGCCCAATCGACAATGAGTGCTGACACACATTGAAAAATGTATAATACAGTGCAGTTTCTCACAGTTTCCAGCTAACATTATAGGTCAATCAAATACAACCCAAATTTGTTAGATGATCAAAGTGTGCCTGGTTAATGTTATTGACCTGTGCGCTGCATTTTCAATAGGGCAGAAATATAAAGGTTTAAAGACCAGTTTCCCTTTGCCATCATAAATCTGAATAAACATATTGGCATAATTGGATTCATCTTTTGACTCAGGAATCCAGTTCTCTTGCACTTTTGGATTCAAGACCATAAAATGATGCCTCCTGCTCCCTCTCTATCATTTTCTTTAGTCTTCATGCCTTTTCTTAGCAGAAGTAAAATGTATTTCCTTTCAAAGTCACCCTTTCTCCCTTTCTCAGCAGATGTTCTGTAGCAAGTCTTGGTTATTTTATGTTTCTCCAGTGTCTTGACTGACTTGCTGTTTTCACATGGTGTTTTCTATCCTTTCTGCCCCCAGAAAATGGTGACTTCTCTTTTCTTCATTCATTTATCCGAACATAATGAGCACCTACTTTAAGTCAGGAATTGTGCTAGGCCTCGGTTTGCCGCTCTGTTGACTAAAGAGTTTGCCGACCACTGTCATATATTACCCTTTACCTCTTTGCACACAATATGTCACAATTGCCTAATCCTCACAGCTTCCAACTACACAGTAACATTTAGTCTAGTCCAGTGGATGGCAAACTCATTAGTCAACAGAGCGGCAAACCGTGGCTCGCGATCTGCATGTGGCTCGCGAGCCGCGGTTTGCTGACCACTGAGCTAGGTACTGGGGTAGATTGTTGGATAAGACTTACACAGTCCTATCCCATGGAGCTTTCTATTGAGTTGTAGAGCTCTTACTAATAGTGCAAACAATCTAGTACTACCATTGTGAACTAGAGAAATTAGAAATTCAGTAAATATTCTAACAAGAGGTAAGATGTGAGCCCAAAAGACATCAAGGAGTTCTCATATTTGAGTGTTTAATAAGTGGGGCTTATTAAAAATACAGATTCCTGAGTCTGTCCTTAGAGATTCTGACTACAAAGATTTGATACGGGGCTTACTAACCTGCCTTTTTAACCAGTTCCCAAGTAATTCTGGTGCACAAATGTATCGACCAAACTACTGTCCTACCAGTGAGCCAAATATAAAAGTTAAAAAGGGGTCAACCATGCTTCCCATGGCAGAGTGAGGGTGGAGTAACTAGCAGAGTAAAGATGAGAAAGTGACCAAGATGGAATTTTTACACAATAGAGGATATTTGGTAGAACGAAGGCATTCCTTCTTTCTTCAATTTGAATTTGCTTTCTTCTGCTCCAGGGAAGATACAGTGTAAGAAGGTTCAGGAAGTCATCCAGTGATTTATTAAAATATTTTGAGTACCTACTCTATACCAGTTTTGAGCTACCTGCAGAATAACACAGCAATCCTACCAGCAAGGAATCAGTCTAGTGAGGAATGCTGATGAATAAAAATCAACAATGATCTGTGAGAATTGCTATCATGGAGGTGGGGATGTGTTTACCATGCAGGCACTCAAATAATCAAAGCCTCTTAGTTTCACGGGTCCCTTCCAAGGCCCTGTACCGGGTCTGTATTCTTTATCTTAAGGAGGTCGCAACATTCCAGAAGCTTCTGACACCATGAAACCTGGATTCATTCCTGGAGAATGAATGATACCTTTGACATTGATGTGAGAGTAAGAGAGGACCTAACTTTTTCAGAAATCTGGAGAGAACCAAAATGCTAACGGCTGAGCTGAACCTGAAACAAAGCATAATTTTTTTAGAGAGGAAAGTATCTGGAATAATAGTGAAAATGCTGGCAGGCGTGAAAAAATGTGATACCTTCAGTAGCAGGGAGTGAGTTCCTGCACCTAGAATATGTGGGTAGCGAAAATTAAATGAGTAGCCAGAGGAGAAATGAGCAGAGGAGGAACTGCCCACATAATTGAGGAAGAAATGATAAAAGGCCTTCTATATCAATGGGGGCTTGGACTTGACTATTAAGGTCAGGGGCATTAAACAAATCACCTGAGAGTCCTTTAAAAATGCTCAGGCCTCAGCCCTACTGGTAGACAATGTGTTTTAATAGGTGCAGAGTGGTGCTTGAGAAGCATTACGTTGTGTATTCATAAGATAGAGAAGAGCAGGAGCGTATGAGACAGAATAATGGGAGGAAGAATGGGAACTTCATAACAGTTTGTTTGAGGAAATGGTGCTAACGCAAGAACTGGAGGAAGTTCAGGCAGAAGCCAGGCACACAATGACCGGAGAGCATTTCAGGCAAAAGAAGAGAACATGTTGTCTGAGGAGGGAAAGGTCCAGAGGGAAAGCACACAACACGAAGGGGCAACAGGAAGGGCAGTGCGCCAGGCCACTCAGAGAAGTGGCCCAGTTCCTCAGCTGGTGGGTCATGGGACAAAAAATAAAAATTTACTCTAAACATAAAAGGTAAGTTATGGAATGGTACTGATTGGGGAAAATGACATGGTCCTGTTTTCATTTGCAAAATGTCACTTTGGCTGCTGTGTGAAGAATGGGTGAGGGATGGACAAGGGACGAATTAGTCCAGCATCTTTAGAAGAGGGCCTTGTAGATGTGGCTCACACCAGGGGAGTAGGTTTTGCAAGCAAAGGAGATGGTGTGTTTGTTCACTTAATAAGTACTTGTTGAATGTCTAAGCTGAGGTACTGTAAATACAGCATATGTCGATAATAACTATAACGTATTAAGCGGCAATGTGGTAAGCATATATGTGCTTTATAATCATCACAACTATCCTATACTCTGTTTTCCATGTGAGTAAATATAACTTAGAGGACTCACATCTTTACTGAGTTTCAAACATCTACTTTTTGCTGGAATTTGAAGCCAGACTGGGTAGACTCTACAATTAAGACACAGTAAAGCATGCCTTATAGAGGAGAATTGAATAAATAAAAATAATAAAGGGTCTCAAACCTTCCAAACCTTTTATTTTTGAAAAATACATTAAACTTTTAGAAATATTTGGAATGCAAAATTCAGCTACTGGTTTATGATAAGATTTAATAAAAAGCAATATCTCATAAATCGAATCCATTACAGAGCATCCTATATCTTAATGATATATGATAAAGGGTTCTGAAGACACTCTTTGGTTGGAGGGATTTTTAAAAAGTCACAATATGAAATATTATGGCAGCCAGAAGTGATACTTTTGTTCCAGTGACAGGTAATAACCTGCTCTTTTCTTCCTATTAGCACATGATTACTTTTGTTGCTAGAATAAAGCAATGTATACAAATGATCTATTGCAGTAAAGACTCAGATATCCAACAAGAAGATTGGTAGATTGTACGGTGCTGGGGGAAGAATCATGAGCTTGAGAATATATCTATCGAATCCCTGAAAACCAAAAAGCAAAGGGAATAATGATTTTATAAAACAGAACTGGCTATCCAAGGACCGTGACACAACTACAAAAGATGTAACATTTGCATAATAGTACTATCAGAAAAAGAAAGACAACAGGAACAGAAGAAATATCTGAAACAATAATGAGGAGAATTTCCCAAAGTTAATGTTCAATACCAAACTACAGGTGTAGGAAACTCAGAGATAGTCCCTTTAACAAGTGATGTGGAAAAACCAAACATCAAGGTGGGGGGAAATGAATCTAGATACAGATCTTAAATCTTTCACTAAATTTAATCCAAACTGATCATAGACATAAATGTAAACACAAAACTATAAAATTCTCAGAAGATAACATAGGAGAAAATCTAAGTGGGTATGATGATGATGGTGTAGGATGATGTCTTTTTAAATACAACACCACAGACATGATCCATGAAAAGCATCATTGCTTAGCTGGACTTTAAAATTAAGCATTTATGCTCTGTAAAAAAATAAATATATCAATAGAATTCAAAGGCAAGCCATAGACTGGGAGAAAATATTTGCAAATGGCACATCTGATGAAGGACTGCTTTCCAAAATATACAAAAGAAAATATATTAAAACTCAACAGTAAGAAAACAAACAACCTGAATAAAAATGGGCCAAATACCTTAACAGACACCTTATCAAAATACACACAGACAGCAAATAAGCATATGAAAAAATGTGCCACATTAAATGTTATGATGAAAATGCCAATTAAAACTACAATGACTTTCACTATACACTTTTTTAAAATCCTCACCAGAAGATATTTTTCCAGATTTTCAGAGAGAGTGGAAGAGAAAGGAAAAGAGAGAGAAATATCGATGTGAGAGAAACACATCAGTTGGTTGCCTCCTGCAAGTGCCCCACCCAGGGCATGGGCCAGAGAGGAGCCTACAACCTAGGTACATAACCTTGACCAGAATGTAACCCGGAACCCTTAGGTCCACAGGCTGATGCTCTATTCACTGAGCCAAACTAGCTAGGGCCATTATACACTCTTTAGAACAGTCAAAGTCCAAAATAGTGACAACACTAGATGCTGGCAAGAATATGGAGCAACAGGAAATCCCATTCATTACTGGTGGGAATGCAAAATGGTACAGTGATGTTGGAAGACATTTTGGTGGCTTCATACAAAACTAAACATACTCTTACCATGTCATCCAGCAATCACTGCCCTTAGGAGTTACATAAGGGAGTTAACATCTTAGGTCTACACAAAAATCTGCATATGGATATTTATAGCAGCTTTATTTATAATTGCCAAAACTTGGAAGCAACTAGATGCCCTTCAGTAAGTGAATGGATAAATAAACTGTGGTTCATCTAGACAAAGGAATATTATTCGACACTAAAAAAAAAAAAATGAGTTAGCAAGCCCTCATGACCCGATCATCTCCCAAAGGCCCAGCTCTAATACCAACATCTTGGGGGTTAGGAATTCAACATATAAATTGAAGGGAGAAGGAACAAACATCCAGACTATAGCAACAAAATATGGGTAATTTTCCATTTGTCTTTGCATATGGGAGTTTTTTTTATTTCCGGTACCATTTCTCATCTTGGATTTGCACTTCCTCCTACCCAATAAAATGACTACATATTTACTCCAAGCCAAACATTTCCTTCAGGGGCTGAGCTGATTCACATTAATTTTTCACTGACTAAAAATGTTTTTCTCAATCTCATATATTATTTTCCTCAATTTAATTGCATTTGAACTCTTCTATATTTATTACATAAACTAGAGGCTTGGTGCAAGAAATTTGTGCATGGGTAGGGTCCTTATGGCACGGCCAGGGCCTTCTTTTATTCTGTGCCACCCCCTGGTGGTCAGTGCATGTCATAGCGAGCGATTGAACTCCCGGTCTCCTGGTCGAACTCCCGTGGGGACAATTTGCATATTAGGGTTTTATATATATACTAGAAGCCCAGCACATGAAATCACGTGGTCCTGCCCACCAATGCGTGCCCCCACCCACCCACCTGCCACCCCGCCATGCACGCAGCTCTGCCCACCCATGCCGGTCTTTGGTCGTTATGGTGTTAGGGCCACAGGCATTCTATAATATAGATAGATTTTTTTTAAAAAGACTTTTGTCAAAAGTATACACTTTTGATTGTAGGATCCTAGACATTAGTAAGTCTGTCTGCATTGATATGGGGGTGGAAATGAGGGATAACTGGACTTCTTTAAATCTCCAAATTTCAAATTTGCCCATTTCGAAAACCTAGGAACTCTGTTGTCATATGATAAACCTAGTTCATTGAGGGGGGGGGGGGAATCACTTAGAATAAAATGAGAACATTTCTTATAAATATTTAGATAATAAGATTTTTGTATTTTCATTATATACTTTCTCTTGATGGTAGATAGATATCAAACACTTATCCCATTTGGAGGAAATTATTATTTTTTGAAATTACATTAATTTAAATAATATTCTGTGTAATTTTCTCAATATGCACAGAGTTTTAATCTAATTAATGGAGATCTAAACAGCATAAAATACTTTTTTTTCAACTGGATATGTTTTACTCTATTCTAGTGGTTCATTAATTCAATAACATTTAATTCTACAAAATGTGAAACATTTTAGAGAATAGAAGAAGAGGGAGTGCTATCTCTTTTTAGGAGATTAATTTGAAGTATATTCATCACCTTAAAAATACTTCAAGATATTTTAACATTATAAACTGAATTGCATACCGCAATGGTTTAGATAAAGGAACAAGTTAATTGTTAGAAAGTAATGAGGTAGTTTTATTAAGATCAAAAGAAAAAAGAAAGAATAGATTTTTCATGTGGAAAAGTAGAATGGGAGAGCATGGGGGAAAGATGAGCAGGACACGCAGGGGAGAGAAAGTATAACAGGCCCGAGAATGGGATCATTCATTGAGTTGGAGAGGTAAGCACCATGCGAACATCAAGAACTTGGGATGCCAGTCCAGATATTTTTGAATTTGACGTTAGACAAGTGTAGGTCTCAGAGTGTAGAAGAGGCTTGATGAAAGCATCCACAGGCAGAGGATCTGTTGGATGACCGCTTGGGATGACTGATGATTGCTGAACTGCCTACGAAAGATGGAGAAAATGATACCTAGCCATGGCCCTGGGACGTTAAAATGAGATTATGTTGTTTATTTGCACACCTGGTTTGTGCTGTAATCAGTTTCTATCTTCTGTTCAGTGACCTCTTTGGCAAGTTCTGTGTATTATGAACAAAGCAATCAGAACATACATTTAGTCACTTGAGCTCATCACAGCTTATGAACACATCAGTGGGCATGGTAAACTCTTTTCACGGCCATTTCAGAATAAAAATAAACTGAACAAACGTCTTTTAAGGTCATTGTAGAGAAGGCAGAGCTATCACCTGCCAACTCGGTTCCAGGGAAAATGATTATGTGTAATTCCATGTGAAGAAAGAATGCTATGGAGGGTTTCAATATCAAGGTGGTAGGAATGAATTCTAAATAAGGATTAACAATTCCACAAGCCCCTCTGATGTTCAATATGGCCATACTACCCTAGACCCTAAAAATGTTGTACTAATTTTGTTGTTAACGTTTTCAGTTTTGGCAGTTGTTTTTGTTGGTGTTGCCTCTAACTTAATTTTTGTATAAGTAAAATCATTTGCATGATCCAAAGGTCAAAGCCATTATTTAAAAGCATATTTAGAGAAGTCTCGATTCCATTCCAAACTCATCTACTCTGTCCCTACCCGTCATTTTCATTGATTCCTTGTTTATGATACCCAGGTAAACGTCTAGTTTTGTATGTATTCCGATTTCTCCTTTCTTACACAATATATACAATATCCTGCACCCCCTTCTTTGATCACTTACAAATTATCATGGCAATCAGATTGCTACAATAGAAATATTTTTATTTCATTCCTTAAGTGTGTGTGTGTGTGTGTGTGTGTGTGTGTGTGTGTGTGTGTTTACATTTGGCAATGTCTCCTACATTGATGGGCATTCATTTTATTTCCAATCCTTTATATTTATAATTACTGTCACGCTAAAAAGTTTGCACATGTTTTTTGGAGGTGAATCAGCTATACTTATAGAAATGGGACTGCTGAGACGAGGAGTAAACACAGCAACACGTTTCTTAGCTATTACTAAAGTCACCCCCTGTACAGGTTTTATTAATTTGCACCCCTACCAACCACCCAGCAGTGTGCCAGCACAGAGTGTTTCCAAAGGTTTTTGTTTTTGCCAATCTGATATGTGGAAAATAATATGCAGGCCTAAAAGTTTTCTCTAACTATAGCAAATTAACGAGCATTACTGAAGGAATAAAAACTTGTTCTCCGTTTTATAGTTTTGGAAATGTTCTATTATTTAGAAATAGCTCTTTAGTGTGCTCAATTTGCAGAACAACTTTTAAAGCTGCAATAACAGGCATTCCAGTGTCGGCTCATTTGCCAACAAGGCAGAGAGCGGAGTCTTTCCGCGGGCTCTCCAAAGGGAAAAGGGGCAAAGCAAACCTTACATGTCATTGGGAACCAAGTCGTTCCCACCGCAAAACGGCACACGATACGGTTGCGTGTGCTGCGTGAGAGCCGTATTGTTCCAAATTAAGCGTGTAAATGCTTCTCCCACTCTTATAGATAAAACGAGTCTGATTCTCTTCCAAATTAATTGTCAGTCTCCTAAGATTTGACAGTGAGTACGCCATCCGTTGCAATTCACCAAGAAATATAAAAAACATGATGATTTGTCTCTTTTCATGGTACAATGGGATTTTATCTAGATTTTCTGATTAATTTGGTATTTTACTTGGTCATTGTAATTCAATTTAGGTAGCTTTTCTGGCCATTCCTGGAGAGCGCTTTTATCGTCCATGAAAATCCCAAATAAAGAGGAAAACTATTTCACTCTGCATTTCCCCCCACGGGGATACTGTGCTCCTCCTGCAAAGGACTGTTCAGAACTGGCGTTCTCAGTGCTGTGGACCGGCAGAGAGCAAGCTTCTACTCTTTCTTACCACTACGTTTTGTTGCTCACAAAATGAATAAAAAATCAACTCAAATTACTTATTGCTATCACTAATACTGATTATCCAATTATCCAAACAACAAAGTAAAGGTAGTTTTGAATATTATGTCATGCTAGGAAATAAATGACTGTGAATGATGTTGTGAACAGGGACCATTATACTCTAAGATTGTGTTTAGAACAATTGTACCTGGCGGTCAAATCCTTTTATTTCTAGTGTGCAGCTTCATTCTCACTATTTTTATACCTTTTTCCTGAAGAGAACCAGGACTCTATAAAACAGTGCCTTTATGACCATCGTTAACTTTTTAATGGCGAAACCATACTAAGAGTAATAAATGCTTCATATTAATAGTTATAACTGCATTTATTTGGCATAAATTTTCTAATTTATAAAAAAAGGTACATTCTAATGACGCTTTAGCTTATAGATGAACCCAACTTCTTTAGATTATCATGTAACTACAAAGATCTAGACAGGACACTGATAACAATAATAAAATGTCCAGATTGAGCTTGACACAGTCATGGCCTTCCGATATCTCTGTTCTCCCAGCTGGGTGTGTTTATGCTGCACTAAGCCTCGCTTTCAGACACAAGGTCATGCCCGCCTCCTCCTTCCATCATTTACAAAATACATGAGGAGCCCAGCCAGTGTGGCTCAGTGGTTGATCATCAATCTCTGAACCAGGAGGTCAGGGTTCGATCCCCAGTCAGGGCACATGCCCAGCTTGCAGGCTCCATCCCCTGTGTGTGGGGTGTGCAGGAGGCAGTTGATCAATGATTTTCTCTCATCATTGATGTTTCTATCTCTTACTCCCTCTTCCTTCCTCTTCAAAATCAATAAAAATATTTGTAAAAAACTTAAGGAACTACTTGATGTGCCCTGTACACAAACTTTACATCTGAACTGTCTAGTTCTCTAAAGCTCATCCATACTCATGATCCAGTCCTCCACAGGGCTACACATAAATATTTTCTTTTTAAATGTAGATCCAGAAACATCCCTCCACCCCCTTTTCAAGATTCTCCCCACTTTAGTTTTACCTTAACTTTCCACTCCTGTCCCTATTACACACTTTCTATCACGTGATAGTGAAGACATGGTAGACAAATCCCATTCTTGGGTTACCCCAGACACTATTGCTCCTTCTTGCTTTGATTTTAATTCCTTCTGCTTAGAATTCCCCTTCTACCTCTCTCTCCCTTGCATGGAGGCATGGCCATGGATTAGAACCGGTCAGTAGCACTAGTCATGAGGAGTGTCTGTCTGTGATAGGCGATTAAGAAGTGGTGTGACTTCCCCACACTCTATCTTCTGCTGGTAGGTGCAGAGATGGTGGAGGCCCTAGGAAGTGCAGAAGCTTCCAGAAGGAAGGAACTCAGGTTCCAGAATCACTGTGAGGCGGATAGCTGTCTAGGGGTATCAATGCCCAAATTGGGCTATTGCTTGGGCAATAAAAAGCATCTATTAATAAACCATTGGCATTTTGGGGTCGATTTGCTATAACAATTGTAAAAAACATAGCAATGTTTTTTAAATATAGAACTCTAAATATAGATCCTCAGAAAAGAGAATCAATATAAACTGGGCAACTTGTCTATAATATTGTTTTAGTCTCCATTAATTCAAGAGAAAATATTGGCTTAACACCAATTTTCATTAAGAATGTGACTATGATCAAAGTGTGGTATCTGTTCTTAAGAAATTTAAAATGTAATCATATCATAGTTTTCACTAAGCTATGAAGAGATCTTTCTTGCTAATTTATTGTCTTCGAAATGTGCTGTGTGTATAAAGGAGGAAGTGTGGGTGAAGTTTCTAATTCTGTATTTTATTCAGATAAAAAAAATCCCTGTCAAATGTTTTCACAAAATACTCCTACAAATGTTTAAGACCCTGTGATGTGCAATGTACTGCACAAGTCATCATAGAGACTTTAGGAAGAGCAGAGTCCCTGCATTAAATGAGTTCAAAAAGCATAAGGATACGCTGAGGAGTTAGGCAATTATTCCCCGCCCATTTTGAAGGAATGTCTTGGTTACGTAAAAAAAGAAATTTTTTTCTCAACATCAAATAGTTATAAACTAATAGGGAAATCAATTAGATAACAAAAGTAAAAGGAAGAGAATTGAAACTCTGTAACAAGATCTTAACCAAATTTCCTATTTTCATGAGAAAAAGGGTGTTTTTTTTAGCAACTAAAATAATAATTCTGTTAAGAGGCAAAAATAGGACATAAAAATTAAAAATTCTATTTAAAAAATAAATGTTCTCAGAGCCACTGTCCTCCTGAAGTAATGTGGCATCAAAATGAAATTCACAAGACTCTACTTAGAATTTTAATTAGAATTATGCTATTTTGGGCCAACAGCTTTCCTAAATCCTGGCTGTGTATCATATTGTTATCTAAATATAACTCAGAGTAAAATTGCTGTAAATAATGGGGGTATCTTAGAGACAATAACCAGACTGGCCCAGGACAGGAACGGAGAAGAGCAGACTTTTCCTGATTTTCCAAGTGGTTCTAAGAAACAAATTGTTTATATGATGTTATGTAATGGCAAGAACCTCTTGTTTCCACATAGGAGCCCTCTACCTTTAAACAGAAATTGGGATGCAGTTCATTAAAATGCTCAAATCTGTCTACGAACAAGCACATGTGCAAATCTCTTAAAGAACCCCATACTGGATGCAGAATAACAATTACAACTCAAAGTTTTCCCCTGTGTTTTTCACCTTAATTCGCATAATGCATTGTTCCACTCAAATGCTCTAGGAAAGCATATGTGAGAGAAAGCGTTGTTTATGATGCACTAAAATGATGCTTCACCCAGAATGACACTTCCTCAGTGAACTCTCGGTTTTCTACTTGCTCTGCAAGTAAGATATATTATTTATCTAAAGGATATTTTTAAATAACGTGGCTTAATTTTGCCTTGTTAAATGAAAATCTAAAACTGTTTGAGACGGTGACGCCTCCTAGTCTCTGACCTTATTCTAGTTTTAGTTGCAGATAAACCTTGTCACATTCAGATGCTTCATCTCACTCCCCAGCATTAGCATTCGAAATGCTGCAGGCAAACAGATAATGGCCTGTCTTCAGCAGAGAAAGTTACAGTACTAAATGACACCACATAATACACCCACATATATTTTATCAAAGCAACACAATCCCATTTTTTTATGTTAATGGGTTATATAATCATATGTATGTGATCTTTTTCTGGTTTTGTTTTGTTTATGCAAAGTTCTTCTAATGGCCTTAATTCCCTTTTGCATTTATTCAGAGATTGCTATTTATTGCACCATGTAAACATTGAAAATATATGAACATACATAAAATAAATGTACATACATACAAAGAGAGTAACTCTGGAAAAATTATTTTCTTTTACTTTTTTATCAATAGTTCTGAAACCACATAAAAATAAAGATATCAATTTGAGCATTCATAGCAAACATAGTTGGTCAATAAAATATGATTAGGAAAGAATTAAGAATTAAAGAATCCGTTACTCTCATAAATATTAATATGTTTCAAAATTATGCTTTAATCAATATTTCTAAACTCTAACATCCAATATAAAAACATTGTTAAAAATAATCTTTTAAATAATTTTATTAATTAAACCTTTTTGGCCCTGGCCAGTGTGGCTCAGTTCGTTGGAGCCTCTGACTGTCCACAAAAAGGTGATGGGTTCCATACCCAGTCAGGGCACACACCCAGGTTGTGGGTTCAA
The DNA here is from genome assembly GCF_951640355.1 of Cnephaeus nilssonii. Lineage (NCBI taxonomy): Eukaryota > Metazoa > Chordata > Mammalia > Chiroptera > Vespertilionidae > Cnephaeus > Cnephaeus nilssonii. Next base: position 11,702,875 of record NC_137079.1, read on the forward strand.
TCCCTTGTAGGGCTGCCGAGAACCAATTCCAGCATGTAATAATTACAAGAGTTTTACCAAAAGGTTGGTGAAGCTTGGGGAGCTCAACAGGGTTGAGTCACATGTAGTTTACCTGTTGGAAATGGCTAAAGGGCAATTCCCCCAAACCTGAATAGGATTGTTAACTGCCAGACAGCTCAGGGCATTTTATTGCCTCCTGTTGACCAAACACCTGAACAGTTGTAGGCTATTCCGGAAACTGACAATCTCTGTAAACCCTTTGACACCATACCCTTTGAAGGGTATATTTCCACCTTGCCTTGGGACAAATCGTGTTTAATAAAAGCAAGGGTCCTTGGTCAAGGAGGAGAGTCTTCTAGCTCCTTCAGCTGGAAGCTCCTCTGACCCCCAATGCCTTTCAAAAATATATTTCGTCCACGGACTCCTTCTTAATCATCTATGCACAGCCTTTTCTCCAGAATGCTGAACCCTTTGTAAGGCTGGGGAAAAAGAACCCCGGCATAGGGCCAAGTATGGGAGGCAGCCGATTGATGTTTCCCTCTCACATCAATGTTTCTCTCTCTCCCTCCCTCTCCCTTCCTAAAGGAATCTTTCATTTTACTAAAATCACTAAATTACTGTTAGTTCTCATGCTATAGGAGCTTAGTCACCCTAACTGATAGAGAGGTCACGAGTCTGGTGCTACCAAAATCCAAATATATGACATTTGCTTAGCAGTTAGGAAACAGATGATACGTGAATAACTAAGAACCTGATAACCATTTCCATGCCATGACAAACCTTTTGATAAATCAGTTATGTGGGCTAAATTAGAAAGGATTTTATTTGCTTCCAAGACAGCTTGTATTTTTAGAATTTTCAGTTAGAAAGAGTAAGAACATTAGTAGTAGAGACTAATGTTGAATACTTTTTAAAGATATAATTGAATTCATGGAAAACAGCTGTTTTGCAATCAGAAATGGTGAGAGTTCAGAAACTGACTATCTTAGAAGACAAACCAATTACTTCTGTACCCCTAAAGAGTAGGAGATTTGTCTGGAAAAGGTTACCAAACAAAGGCCCACTGAGAATTAGCCAAACAGAAAGACTACCCTACGCAATGATCATATTGCTTTTCCATCCAAGCGTATGGTTTCTGATGTCCTCAACACAGTTTCTATTTAGCTCAGAGGGATTTATTTGCATCAAGGAAGCAAAGGGATATAAAAAGATTGGAAAATATGTACCTTAAAATACGTCCTCCAGAACAGACTATGAGATTTGAGAAAGAAAAATAGAGAGGGAGTATGCTGAGAGTCCAAAAGAAGGAGTAAGAGAACGAGAAAAATTAAAGAAGTCAGAAAAGTCGGCATTACCAAGCAGGTTGTAGCTGTGGGCATGAGGCTCAGGGCTCAGTCTGCTGGGGAGCTTTGGGCGATGGTGTAAACAGACCTCAGAGTGATCCAGCTGGCGGGACAGGAAGCTGGGTTACATAAGCTTAGTCCCATCTGCTCCTGAGGTCATTAACTGGCATTTTTGAAATCTGTTTCACACACAAGGCCAAGAACAAGTCCTCAAGCAAAGGCCTACAGACGCTTGCACAGGGTGGGATACTCCATGCTGAGACAGTATCACGGACACAGGCAGCATCTGCTGCACTTTGGGTGGTTACTCACAAGTGTAACGGCCCAAAAACAAACACATTATGAGCCTAGTGAGTTTGAGGGGAAAGAAGTGTATTGCAAATGAACTCACGGGTGGAGCCTGAGAAAGTCTGGAACTTTATGAGCTTCACAACATTCTTAAGCCCCCAAACTTGGACTACCAAACTTGAACCAACAAGAAGTATCGAGACTAAAAAAGTATAGCTGCTCAATGTGCATATTAGATGTCTCAGGGAAAACTAACGGATAAGGAAGAACCCCCTGAGAGCACACAGGAGCATGCAGAACACTAGAGTATTTTCTTCCTATAAAGTAGAACCAGAGTTGATCAAGAAACATCTCCCGGTGCCAGAGAAGACCTTCGCAATTTTGACATTGCAGAATTTTATGATTGTTTTGGACCAGGTTTGACCATGTATCTGCCATCCTTCCTTTCTCCAAGTGAGAATGTTCCTGCACTTTCTGCTCTCCTGTCGCTAGGCATAAGGTCATGAGCCATACTTTGCCTTTTATTTTATAGGTTACCAAATTCTAAATCTGGAGTGCTATAAAGGCATCGCCCAGAAATCCTGAGTGTAATAACTGAATAGTTCCTCCTCTGTGGGATGGTATGGCTGCTTTTTAAGGCAGAATCATGATGAGGCTTTTATTTGTGTTGTTTATAAAATTAAATATCAATAAAAAGAGTGCGTGAAGGCTGAATAGTGAAGGGAGGGATTGAGTAGTTAACTTCTGTTGATTCTTGGAGCCCATCTCCAACCCGTGGCACCTTAGAGTGTCTATTGCAGTGGCCAGAAGTGAGTAATACATTTTCAGACCCCTTTGCCATCAGGGATCTGGATACCATTTGGCTCTAACATGCAGATGCATTCACACGCACTTTGTACTACGGAGGGGAGAAGGAAGCCATTTTTCTTCCTGCAGCAATAGTGCCTGTGGACAGGCTTTAGGAGATGGGAGTTCTCTGTGCTGGCTGCGCCCTGTCTTCTCCAGCTCGTCAGCAGCAACTTCAGCCTGAGCCAGCTGGGAAGCTGGTCATGGTTTCCCCTAGTCTCTTGCCATTCAGGTGCAACAGCTTCCTAACATTCTTGCCCATAGCTTCAAAGGCGTAAGTGAAAAGGTAAGATGACCCTTTTCTAAAAATTTCTCAGACTTTTCAATTAACATATCCTGCGTAAGAAAGATGTGCACAAACATATGTTGAGCAAAGGAGCTGACTTATGAAAGCCGCTGCCTGTTGACTATCTGAATTGGTGTTCCCAGTAACGTGTGCTTCCCACACTAACAATCCACTCTGGGACGCCACAGGATATCTGAAAATTCAACTCAATTCTGACACTACCTAACCTGAGAGTTTCAGATTGAATAGGTAAAGGGTTCAGTCCCACAAACTGCCCTGTTCTTCTTATACCAGTAAAAGCCTGCATTGTTACCTGTACTTCTGACCAACAGGCCATAAATTGGAGGTTCCCATGACTCCTCCTAAAGTTCATTAATATGCTAGAATGGCTCACAGAACTCAAAAAGATGGTTTATTTACAAGACTGCTGATTTATTATAAAGGATGTTAAAGAATATAGGTAAAGAATCAGATGAAATGATATAAAGGGTGAGGCCTTATTTTTTAAAAAATATTTTTATTGATTTCAGAGAGGAAGGGAGAGGGAGAGAGAGAGAGAAACATCAATGATGAGAGAGAATCATTGCCCACAGCCTGGGCATGTGCCCTGACCGGGAATCGACCACTGAGCCACACCTGCCAGGCTAGGATGAGGTCTTAAACATAAGAGGTTCTGTTATCATGGCACTTGGGGCAGTGAAAACATTCTCCAACTGGAAGCTCTCAGAAAAATAAAGGAGGAGGGAGGACGACGAGCCTACCCTTTGAGTTTTTATGGTGACTGCATTACATTGCCAAGATGACTAAGTCTCTGGCAATTGATTCAACCTCAAGTTCCTTTCCCCTCCCAGGAAACCAGGGGGTGGGGCTGAAAATTCTACTCCTCCTACCACGTGGTTGGCTCCATTAGCCCCCATCCCCTGGTGGGATCCAAAAGTCATCTCATTAACATAACAAGAGTCACCATTGTTGCTCTCATCACTTAGGAAATACCAAGGGGTATGGGAGCTGTGAGCCAGGAACCCTGGATGAAGATCAAATATATGTGAGAAATAGAATTCTTATAAATCACAAGATTGCACTGCCAAACCTATTTTCTCTGGGATAAATGCCCAGGAGTGCAATTGCTGGGTCATATGGTAATAAACTTATCATTTTTTAAAAACAAACTTCCACACTGATTTCCAGAGTGGGCATAATATTTCAATACACCCTAGCAATCAGTGTATGAGAGATCCAGTGCCTTTGCATCCTCATTGTCTTTTGGTATCGTCACTGTTTTTACTTTTCTCTATTCTAATAGATGTGTACAAATATCATGGTGTAAATTTACATGACCCTACTGGCTATGATATTGAATATTTTCATGTGCATGTTTGCCAACCATATATTCTCTTTTATGGCATGTTCCTTGGTATCTAATCCAATTGTCTGTTTAATTTAGTGCTGAGTTTCGTGAGTCCTCCCTCTATATAACTCTAGATATGAGTCCTTTGTCAGATATGTGTTTCACAGATATTTTCTCCAAGTCTATAGCTTGTCTTTTCATCCTAGTAACAGAGTAGTTCACAAAAGTTTTTTATTTGGGTAAACTTTAATCAATTTTTTCTTGTCATGTCTACAGATTCCTCACTGAGCCCTTGGTTCCATAGATTTTTTCTTAGGTTAACTTCTAAATGTTTCATGGTTTTGCATTTAAATGTATGGTCAAATTTGAGTTAATTTTTATATAGGAGTGAAGTTTTAGTTGAGGTTAATTTTTCTTTGTCTATGGATATTCAATTGCCCCAGCACCATATATGGAAAAAACTATGTTTCATCCATCAAATTACTTTTATGCCTTTGTCACTTTGAGACTTACTGTATGGGTCTATTAAAGGGTTCTCCACCCTGTCCTGTTGATCAATGTGTCTATCCTCCCTCCAGAATCATGCAGGCTTGATTACTATAGCAATATACTAATATTCAATTTTAAGACAAATTTTAATATATTGTATTTTCATTTCCAATTAATTCAATGTGTTTTTTTCTTTTATGGTGATATTCTTTTAATTTATGAATTACTTATAAGTGTGCTGTTTAGGTTTCAACTGTTTGGCAGTCTTCCTTCTTTTTTTATTTATTTTTAGTTTTATTCACTTACTAGAGGCCTGATGCACAAAGATTCGCGCAAGAATGGGCCTTCCTTCCCCTGGCTGCTGGCACCACCTTCACTCTGGCTGGAGCCACCTTTTCGCTCCACCCGGAGCTGCCTTTCCGCCTTCCCACGTTGCCCAGAGACCTGGAGTGGCTGGGGTGGTGCGGAACACCTGCATTGTTGCCTGTGTATACAAATTAACCTGCTATCTTTGTTGGGTTAATTTGCATACTCACTCCTGATTGGCTGGTGGGCGTGAAGGTACATTCAATTAGCATGTTACTCTTTTATTAGTGTAGGCTTTTATTAGTGTAGATGGTCAGAGAAGACACTATGTATAATTTCAATTTTTAATTTTATTTGTTTATTTTATTTTTAATTTATTTTATTGAGGTAATAGTACTTTATAACATTATACTAGAGTCCTGGTGCATGAATTTGTGCATGGGTGGGGTCCGGCCAGCCCACCCCAATTGGGCTGATCAGGCTGGGTTGACTGGGGGGAGGGGCCATGGGCAGTTGGCTGGCCGGCCCACCCACAATTGGGATGCGGGGACTATCGGGGGTGTGGCTGGCTGAGGAGAGGGGCTGGCCAAGGGGAGAGGCCATGGGTGGTTGGCCGGCTGGCCCCACCCCCGATCAAGATGTGGGGGGCCGATTGGGGGTGGGGCCGGCTGGGGGGAGGGATTGGGGACAGGGCTGGCTGGGGGAAGGGACTCAGGTGGTTGGCCAGCAAGCCCTGCACCCTGGCCGAACTCCTGGTCGAACTCCTGGTTGAGGGGACAATTTGCATATTAGCCTTTTATTATATAGGAGAAGTCTCAGGTGGACAACATTATTCATTGACATCTGTATGTGCTATATCAAGCTCACTACCAAAAGTCTACCTCCCATTCATCATTACACAATTGAGCCCAATTTGTTGAGGTCTAGTTTCATGAACAAGAATATGGTTTATTTGGGGTATATTTGCTGGGTACTTGAAGTCATTGTGATGTAGTGTGCTCTAAATACTAGTTATATCCTGTTTATTGGTAGTTTTTTTTAATATCCTTGCTGATTTTCTGCCTAAGTATTCTATCAATTGTGAAAGAAGAGTTGCGTTCTTTTAAAATTTTCCTTTTAATCCTTTTAAAAATGTGCCTACCATAGCCACTTTGATTCATCCATGAGCAAACATGTTATAACTTAAAACAAATCATCACTCTTTTAGAATCTCTACTAAACATAGGAGTAAATATTGTAGCTAATCTATTTTCTCTACGTAACTTATTTTTATTCTTTGCACCTTTTACCTATAGGCAGCACTTTTTATTTATCTCTGATAAGGGTGGCTATAGGAAGACTAATCTTGGCTTTTTTCCAAATAAGCTTTCAAAACTCATTGTAAAGTCATTACATGTGGGAGGCAAGGGTTTTTAAGTCTTTTTGAGAACAAAATACTAGAACCATGAGGGAATCAAAGAAACAAAGTTCATTTATAAATAATAGATTAGGGAGAATGCATGACATAGTAAAAGCCACTTTTCTGCCCCAAAGGAAATGAAGATCCTCCGTAATGAGGATGGAAGAAAAGTCATAAATCCACAGGGTTAGACAAAGTTGTGAAATCCCTGGTGTGGGTTGTCTTGTGAGAGTTATTGAACTCGGAACCTGGTAGAATATGCCAGACTGGTTACAAAAGAAACCAAGGACCAGACGAAGAAAATGTGTAACATATCTTATGCCCCTATAGAGAGCTGACAGCTGAAGCAGGCAAATTTTCATTTCTCCAAACATAGACATTTCTAATAATACTCACCAAACTTAGATGCAACACCAAGAAGTGGAATGAACTGGGTTTACTGAAATTGCATGAGATTACATTTTAGCCACCAGAATTAAATACCTCATATTATAAATCAAATTCAGTTATAGAAAAACAAACATGCACTTTCTTCTACACCAAAGTTTGTGAACTGTGAACTGTGCACCCACAGCAACTATATGCACCAGGCAGACAGACTAAAACCATCCTGAATCGTCCCAGGATCCCTGTAACTTTTCCATCCGTGACTCTGAAGGATGTGGTGAGATTCAAAGTTGTAAGATCAGTGAAAAGGTGAGAATTAGAAATGGGATGAGAATGAGGAATTCTAAAAAAAAAAAAAAACTTCTTTGGAAATCAATGACCAATGTCACCCAAATAAATTCAATAATTTTTAAAATAATGTTGAAATGTAAATGTGGGTTTTATGTGAGTATAATGTGTCCAAACGGGTTGAAAAGGCCATCACCAAATTATTTTTTGGTATCTTAAACTATACTTTTACAGAGCATTCTGAACAAAAGTTCACACACTCCAACCTAATTCCTAGGAATCTCAGAACAGCCCAATCATCCATTCTTTGGCATGGCAAGAGTGCTCCAAGTTATAACCCAGTTCATCCTTGATAATTTAACAAGAAGAGGAGAAAATATTTCCTAGGAAGAAAACCAGTAAAATGAATATATAAACATATTTATTTAAATCCCATTTCTATCACTCAACCAGGTAAAATCTTCACAGAGATAACCATCCCACCTTCAGAGCATCACAGTAGAAGGTAGAATATATAGGATTGCTCAATACATGCTCCTTTTTTATTAATCTGATCAAACAACATTTCTCTGTTAATAGTGATATTAAATATATTTATGAAACTTTATTGCCTTAAAAATATGGATACTTGCCCTTTCTGTGTAAAAATGTATAGTGCTGAATAAATGAAGCACATATGTGATAACCCTTTAGATGTTAAAAGTTATACTATACAAATACAATATCAGCATTATTATAACACTAGAGGCCCGGTGCACAAAATTAGTGTACTTGGGGGGTTCCTCAGCCCAGCCTGCGCCCTCTCGCAGTCCAGGAGCCCTCGGGAGATGTCGGACATCCTTAGCGCTTCCGTGGAGGCGGGAGAGGCACCCACCACTGCCGCTGTGCACTCCAGCAGTGAGCCCGGCTCAGGGCTTCTGGCTGAGTGGCGCTCCCCCTATGAGAGCACACTGACCACCAGGGGGCAGCTTCTGTGTTGAGCATCTGCCCCCTGGTGGTCAGTGCGCATCACAGCAACCGGTCGTTCCACTGTTTGGTGGATTTGCATATTAGCCTTTTATTATATAGGATCATCAAAATTACTATAATATCAATTGGCTAGAAGCCTAACTTTCTCATGAAATATGAAGTCCTTGATAAGAAAAATCAATTTCAAAAATAATGAATTTTATGCTAAAATTGGCACAGAATTAATACCTTTTGTATATGCAAATTGATATTTAGAAACTATAAAGCAGACAAATCAGTTGTAACATTAAGCTGGGTATTATCTGAAAATACCGAAGACTAGTCCAACTTCCTATTCCAAATACACTGTCTTTTTAATTTTTATTTTTCTGTGTTCAATCAGTTTTGCATCAACTTTGCCAAGTCCAGATTGGAAGGGATCTATAAATATTTACATTATTTAAATTTCCAGTTCAGTAGTAAAAAATTATTATGATTTGCTTGCACCATTAGGGTGGTTGAATAGATGGTAAATTAAACAGGTGCATATTTAAGGTGCAGCCAGATTCATCATGCCAGCATGAATTACATGCCTTTGCTTTATTCCTCACATTTGGAATCAATTTTCAAGTCATAGAAATAAAAATTTTATAAATGCAGAAATTTTAACAGACACATTTAAAAGAACTATTTTCTTTAATTATTTGTAATTTACCTGTGGAATTTATATATATAGGCACACATGAAAGTATTCATGTAAATATTTTCACTACAGTAACAAATTTGTTTCTTTGGCTTGAATATCTTATCATCCACCTAAGGTTATTACTATTGGAGGTAAGTTGTGTGTAACTCAGTATGACCATCACGAATTTTAATAGAGATCACTAATGCTATTTAGGAAACATCACTGCTTTTACATTTGTAAGCCTTTGTGCAGTTCCTCAAGTTCATGACCTTTATTTCTGAAACTAATAACCCCTAGACATAGATGCACACTCCTTTATCTTTAAGGGAAAAGAGAGCAATTAGAACACAGTTTCAAAAGCAAGACTTTGACTTCATTCCTTGCCCAGCATCTGTTTTGTTTTAAGTGACAATTTAGAAATTCTTTCTCCATTACCATCTTTTGATGCTAGACCTATTGCAGTATTTCAAATGATTTCACATTAAACCAAAATGATGCATGGGATGTTTGGAAGCTAGTAACAATTTTCATCCAGAAGTAATAGAACTGCTATGTGTAGAAATAATGGTCAAATACTAAATATATTATTCTATGGAGAAAGGCCAGATTTTAAACAGTAACACTTGCATGTAAGGGGTGTGTGTGTGTGTGTGTGTGTGTGTGTGTGTGTGTGTGTGTGTGTGTTGGGGAGGGGGTAACTATCATTTCTCTCGACCAAAGGAAATAAAAAATACTCAAGCTAAATAATGGGGTTTGAAGTAACTACACGTAACTTTCAATTACCCATGCAAAGCTATACCCATTGCCAGAAGTAAGGTTAAGACTCTAACCAGCTGGGCCCATTCTCTCCATCAGTAAACCACCCACTTGTTTCTTCATCAAACGCAAGGAGAATTGTCAAAGGGAGACAGCTGGGCTGACCTCATTTTATATCTCTGTGTACAAATGGTCCCTCCGTTGGCAGCCAAAGCGTATCTGGGTTAAGTTTTACTCATTCGTTCCAAGAGTAATTATCAAGTACTTACTGTGCTGGGCCATGTTCTAGGTGCTGCAGATACAGCAGTTAGAAAAGAAGACAAAGAACACAGAAACGACTGCCCGTCCTGGAGCTTATAGAATGGATTCCTTCATAAAAGAGCTGGTGGATTTTTCTGCACTCACTGCCTCACTTATCAGCCTGTGCTTGCTTCAAACTTCTCGAACGCAGAAGCACCTCATCAGAAGATAAGCTCTGGAAGCGCAGGAAACTGCATGATGGGCCATTAAGAAGGAGGGTGCGGTGTGATGGGCCTTTAAAAAGGAGGGCTCAGATCCTTCTCTTCTTTGTGAAAGGCGCAATGGATCTCCTGGTCATGAGAACCAATAAACCAATGTTCTCTTTCACTAACAAGCTTGTGTTACAGATCAAATGTACACAGAACACCCTCCCTTCCTATTTAGGGGCAAAAGAACATTCAGAAGCACTTCCCCTGAAGAAAAAAAGGCCATAAGAGAGGCCCAGTTCTCATCTTGAGTGTTCTCACCACAAAATCAATCAATCAATCACTATGGGAGGTGATGAATATGTAAATTAATTTGTGATACTCATTTCACAATGTATATCAAAATATCATATTGTACACATTAAATTTATACAGAGACATAGCACCATGAACAGACTGATACATTTCAGAGGGGAGGTGGGGGTGGGGGGAGACAGATGAACCAGGGAAGTTATATGCATACTAGAGGCCCAGTGCACAAAATTCATGCATGGGGGGGTGGGGTGTCCCTCAGCCGAGTCTGCACCCTCTCCAATCTGGGACCCCTCGAAGGATGTCCGGCTGCCCGTTTAGGCCCGATCCCACTAGGATCCACTAGGGATCGGGCCTAAACGGGCAGTCGGACATCCCTCTCACAATCCAGGACTGCTGGCTCCCAACCACTCACCTGCCTGCCTGATTGCCCCTAACTGCTTCTGCCTGCCAGCCTAATAACCCCCTAACCACTCCCCCGCCAACCCAATCAATGCCTAACTGTTCCCCTGCAGGCCTGATTGCCCCTAACTGCCCTCCCCTGCTGGCCTGGTCACCTCTAACAGCCATCCTCTGCAGGCCCGGTCACCCCTAACTGCCCTCCCCTGCCAGCCTGGTCATTCCCAACTGCCCTCCCCTGCAGGCCTGGTCGCCCCTAACTGCCCTCTCTTCCCAGCCCAGTCACCCCTAACTGCCTTCCCCTGCCGACCTGGTTGCCCCCAACTGTCCTCCTCTGCCAGCCTGGTCACCCCCAACTACTCTCTCCTGCCAGCCTGGTCACCCCCAACTGCCCTCCTCTGCCAGCCTGGTCGCCCCCAAATGCCCTCCCCTGCTGGCCTGGTTGCCCCCAACTGCCTTCCCCTGCAGACCTTGTCCCCCTGCAACTGCCTTCCCCTGCAGGCCTGATTGACCACAACTACCCTCCCCTGTAGGCCATCTTATATCCACATGGGGGCAGCCATCTTTGACCACATGGGGGCGGCCATCTTGTGTATTAGAGTGATGGTCAATTTGCATATTACTCTTTTATTAGACAGGATATACATAGCTCATGGACACAGACAATAGTGTGGCAAAGGCTTGAGAAGGGCAGGTACAGGGAGGAGGGGGTCAATAGGAGAAAAAGCAAAAACAAAAGGGAGTACTGTAATACTTTCAACAATAAAGATAAATTATATATATACACACACACACAATTATTATTTCTCAAGCACACCTCAATAAAGCTGGGAAAAATAAAAATCAAATAAAAGACAAAAATATGTTTTTAAAAGACCCCCAGTCCATTCAGATGTCTCTGGGACAGAGGCAGTGTAGAGGTTTGGAGCAAGCACTAGAGAAAATGGCTTATGAGGCAGTAAAGCAGGATGGCAATCAGGCCAGAAGCACTTCGGCCTGGCCCTCACATAAACACGTCAACTTTTATTTCACCTTTTCAGGTACGGATTGACTAAGGCAGGCAGTGGAGGAAAACGAGGAGCTATTTCCTGGCCTTTTAGGAAATGTCCACACTGAAGGCATCCTTGCCCTTTGCTGGAAAGAGCCTTCTGCAGGCTTTTGCCTGGGGAAACGTCATATACGCTCCCATGTGGAAGCCAGCGCATTTCATTCTCCAGCTCGCACTTTCTAGTAAGAGGTAAGGGAATTCGCTACCTGGATTGTTCTCTCTATTAATGTAGCCTCCATATCACCCCCTCCCTCCCCTGGCCCCCCAGATCACTAAGAGGCACCCGATAAATGTCACGGAAAGTCACTGAATGCTGCTGGCTATATATCAACGATTTTAAAATAAAACTGAGCCCAGCTTTCAAAAAAAATAAATACTGAGATGAATGTTTCTTCAAAGCTTGGTTTATTTTCATTATAAAAACTGAGCAAATGTTTTCTAAATAAGTAGTGAAATTTACACATACTCTGATAAGTTGAGTATTTTAAGACTAATATATAATTCAGATAGCCTGGTATAAATTTGAATTTGACTCACATTAGATTTCCATAACAAAAAAGCCAAATAGTAAAAATCTAAGGGAGAGATTGTGTAGGATAGCTTTCAAAACTTTACTGAATGATAGTCGCCTAGTTTTGCTATGATACAGCCAGGTTTCCTGGGATAAATATTAAATAATTCTATCAGTGATGACAAGAATTATTACAATCATTAATACTATTACTATGAGCATTATGATTACTCGACAAAGCATGTTATGGTCCATGTTTTTATGAGCACTTTTATTCATTCATGTAATAAATGTTTTTTCATTGCTTACTATGACCCCATCATGATGCTATTCAAAGGGAGGACAAAGGTAACGGTAAGATAATCGTTGCTTTCAAGAGCCTGCAGCGCAGTCAAGGAAAAATAAGATGTGCATGCAATTAAATATTTAATCACAATGTTACAATAAGTTCTACAATGAGATAAATAAAGGGCTCACTTAGGAACAGTTTTTAACTGAACTTTCTGTGATCTGAAAATTCTCCCTTGAGAAGGAACTAGCTAAGCAAAAACATAAAAAAAGAAGAAGCTTGTAGCCAGGTAAAAAGTAAGAAAAATATGTTTCAGAGAGAAAGAAAGAAGGTGAAAAAGGCCAGAATTTGGAGCATTTGAAGAACTGAAGGAAACACAATATGCTACGGAATCCTACAAAAGGGATAGAGGTGGACCTCGATAAGAAATGAGCCTGGAGGGCAAGCAGAAACCAAACCATGGAAGGTGAGGAATGAGAACACACTCATGAGAGAAGTTTTGGAAGATTAGAGACAAAGTAGAGACAACAGATTCTGCTTTTAAACAGAAAACTCTGGCCATGGTATGGAACAAGAATTGAAGAACAAGATCATAATTAGGAAAGTCAGGATGAGGTTGCTGTATAACACAGGAAAGACAATGGTTGCCCTAACCGGTTTAGCTCAGTGGATAGAGTGTCGACCTGTGGACTGAAAGGTCCCAGTTTGATTCCGGCCAAGGGCATTACCTTGATTGCGGGCACATACCCAGTAGGAGGTGTGCAGGAGGCAGCTGATCAATGTTTCTCCCTCATTGATGTTTCTAACTCTCTATCTCTCTCCCTTCCTCTCTGTAAAAAATCAATAAAATATATTCTTTTTTAAAAAAAGGAAAGACAATGGTTGTGGGAACTAAAGAAGTCAAAGGAAACAGTGATCCACCATTTCTTTGAAAAATCACATTATCTACTTGAACTTGCTCATAGTTTCAGCTAGATCGTGCTTCATGCCTTTCAATGGGTCTTACCTTTTGGAAGCTGAGTTTTCAGAAGTTTCTGGGATAAAAGGCAAGTACTGCAAGAAATTTGGTATAACACAGGATATGAGCTCAAGTATGAGGAGTTGTGCAGTGTCCGGAAGGCACACGCATCCTATTAATCCATAGTTCTGTTTCAGAATGAAAAAAAATAACATATTTTTTATTTTCTTGTTTTATGTGGCTACTAAGTTATTAGGACATGAATGCTCAATAAAGGGGCAGTATTTAAGACTGTGGCAGTTACTCAGGTGAAAAGGAACCATGGCTTAGATCAGATTCGTCAAGGTGGCGTGAATGATGAATGAACAGGCTTGGGTTCCTTTTGAAGGCATATGCAACAAAATTTATGATCATTTGCCTGGAGTGTCAGAGAAGAGCAGTCAGGTAGTCATCAAGTGTTTTGGTTTGGTTTTTGCATTGCAGCAAGGAGAGAAAAATCACATCGGACCTTTCCCCTTAAACGTTATCATTGATAGGCATACATTTAACCTGCAAGAAACTGGAGCCTACTTCGTCCCCCCCACACACAAAATATCAGAGAGCATCTATTCTCCTGTATCACCTTCTGGCTGCCTTGAGCTCAGTTCCCTATCCTCAGGAAAAGGCTTATCCACTGAATCTTAGTCTGTCCTTTTTGTTCTTCTCCAGTAACTCTGAGAATTTAAGTTTACAGACACAGACTGAATTGACTGAGGAAACACTGATCTAGTATATATTCTTATCACATTTGATCCAAACTGTGGCTCACACAAATTAAATGACAACTACAGGGTGAAACCCCTAAGAGAAATGATATAACTATAATTCTCCTGCCATCTATCTGTTCTTCTTTATCTGAAATAATCTTTCTTCAATTCTCTTTCAAAAACGTGTAAGAAGTCAGTGTTACATAATGATTATTTGACTATGACTTTTCCCTGGGCTGAGATTTTTATATGAACCTTATTTTAAAAATTTAAAATATCACCTAAAATAATACATTTGTCTTTAGTCATTCAGCCCCAAATATCTGATCTAAAACCACCTCTACTTATGCACTCTTACCTTTTATCTTGGCCCCCTCCTATAGCTAACCTTTTAACTATACTCACTACTGCTAACTCGTCTCTCTCCATAACTTCTAATTATATTTTCCTCTAATCACTCCACCAAATAACTACCTTTCACAGTGATCATTGATCTTCGGTTTGCAAAACCTAATGGCCAATTCTCAGTCCTCATTTTCATTCACCCACCAGCAGTAGTTGACAGAGTTGGTCACTATTTCTTTTTCAAAACACTCATTCAAGAGCCTTCTGAAAAAGCACCCTATCTCAATTCTGTGTTGACCTAACTGGCTGCTTAACTTCAGAATTCTTATCTCTAAATGTTGAAGTTCCCTGAAGGTTAGTTTTCAGACATCTTCTCTATTATGTACCAGCACATAGTAGGTGCTCCTAAGCAGAAAATCCAAAGGAAAAACAACATGGAATGCCAAATGTAGACGGCAATAAAAACTGATTTAGACAAAATCCACTTTCTTAAATACTAGAGTCCATTTCTAAACTTGGAGAATCTAGATGACAAGCCACATTTGGGAGATGTAAATCTTTCTTTTCACTCCTTTATAGACTTTAAAATAGTCATGTTATTTGCAAAATGCACACTGAAAGCCAATTGGAAAAATATGTTATAAAATTTGTCTAGGATTTATGTTTATAGTAAAATAACATTTAGGGAGCAATCATAACTCCTGTCTCCTGACAGCTGCTGTCTACACATAGATCTGTTCTAGAAGCAGGCCAAGGGATGCATTGTAGAGCATCACCATGAAATTCGATTCAAAACGATTTTTCACTAAAATGTACTTCTATTTTATTCTGACTTTTATAGTATACTCGCAAGTCTTACATCAGATAGACAACTACTTGTTAAATTAGTTATTTAAATGTATAATTAAACAAAACTTTCAAAGAAATGATGCATGACATGAGCACCTTAATACAATGTGAAACAAAAGCTTACATTCTGTTGTTGGTATATAATTCAGTAGCTGATATTAATGGATTTTTAGCCCAAGAATTAAAAATATTAACTCTTCTATCTTAATTTCAGGGACCACAATCATATGTTCAGTTGCTGATAGGAAAATCTTAGCACTGCAGCAAATTTTATGACTATGCAATGAAATATTTTGTTTCATAAGTGAAAAAAAATTACATATTTGTAAATTGATTGCTTCTATATGAAGTGGAAAACATTGACCCAAGAAGTCATGATAACTCCTTGAAGAACTTTGAAAAATAGACAAGGCTGGTAGGGTTACTCCCCCAGGAAAGCAGCAGCCGGAGGGGTGATTCAACCACCCTCCTCTGGAGCTGTGCATTAGGAGGCAGGTAACAATGAGGTGTCGGGAAGGATGATGGGCAGGTTAGGTCAGCTCCTAGACCAAGGGCAGAAGGAGGAGAAATTTTACAAGCTGTCCCAAAGCCATGCATGGTGGACTTGACTCTCCCAGAAACCCCTAAATCTTAAGGAGGGGAAAACCTCACAAAATTCTTGTTAGAGCTTAAACAGAAGCCAATGATGCAGAATGTTGTACCCATGTTGGCCTTGTGGTAGACACAGAGGGTGCGTATGGTTGCAGAATCAAATAGAAGAAGAAAACTTGGTAAAGTGAGCTCTGAAATCAGAGATTTGAATTGTGAATCATTTATACCTAAATATTTAAGGGGCAGGAAGTCTCCAACTGAAATCTGGATTTTATTTGGAAATCTTCATATGAGATCTTTGAACCAAGCTACAATTCCCAGTTACACCTTAAGTTTAATGTTCACCATAACACTCAGTGTAAAATGTATGTCCTCCATGCCTACCAAACTATTAGATGCATATACAGTGTACAAGGGTGGTGATATGATGGCATGGAAAATAACACTCCTTAAAATATTCTAGGATGAGTATTCAATTGATGGAGCAAAAAAAGAGGGGCAGAGTTAAAAATTGATGTTTTGTATAATGATTCAGTCATACAGACCATCATATAATTTAATTAGAACAATTAAATCTTTTAAATGTCTTCATGCAATAAGCAACAAGAGAATATTTTGGATGTTAGTTTTTATTACAGCCTCCACTGAGACTCAAAAGTCTTTAAAAATTGAGCCATTTATAGTAAAAGACCTGTTTGAGCTGATTAGGCCTTTGTATCCTGATTTACTATAGAGAACAGATTTTTGTTAGAGATTATACTTGTCTGCTATTAGGATAATAGTTACTGAGTTCATCTTGGAGCTACTGAATGAAACCAATTAATAGCTGAGTCCAAATACATCCGATGGGAGATCACTAGCTATTTTTAAGTAGTTTTTAATTGTATATAAAACACAATTAAAAACTATAATGGACTTTGGTATGTCCACTTTTGAAAAGTGTTTATTTACCTACTAAGTCCTTTGCCCATTTTTTGATTGGATTTTTTATCTTCCTTTTGTTAAGATGAATGAGTTCCCTATAAATTTTGGAGATTAGGCCTTTATCGGAGATAACATTGGAAAATATGTTCTCCCACGCAGTGGGCTTTCTTGTTGTTTTGTTGATGGTTTCTTTGGCTGTGCAGAAGCTTTTTATTTTGATGTAGTCCCATTATATCCTTAGTTTCCATTGTCCTAGGAGCTATATCAGAAAAGATATTGCTACAACATATGTCTGATATTTTGCTCCCTATGGATTCTTCTAAGATTTTCCTGATTTCCCATCTTACTGATAAGCCCTTTATACATTTTGAGTTTATTTTTGTATATGGTGTAAGTTGGTAATCTAGTTTCATTTTTTTTGCATGTATCTGTCCAATTTTCCTAACACCATTTATTGAAGATACTGTCTTGACTCCATGGTATGCTTTTGCCTCCTTTGTCAAATATTAATTGAGCATAATGGCTTGGGTCAATTTCTGGGTTCTCTGTTCTGTTCCATTGTTCTATATGTCTGTTCTTATGCCATTACCAGGTAGTTTTGAGAACAGTGGCTTTGTAATATAGTTTGATATCTGGTATTGTGATCACTCCAACTTAGGTCTTCTTTCTCGGTATAGCTGTGGCTATTCAGGGTCTTTTTCTGTTCCAGATTAATTTTTGAAGAGTTTTTTCTAGATCTGTAAAACATACGTGAAACATGCCATTGGTATTTTAATGGGGATTGCATTGAATCTATAGATTGCTTTGGGTAGTATGGACATTTTAATGATGTTGAGTCTACCAATCCATAAACACAGTATATTCTTCCATTTGTTTATGTCTTCCTCTATCTCTTTTTTCAATGTCCTGTAGTTTTCCAAGTACAGATCTTTTACCTTCTTAGTTAAGTTTATTCCTAGGTATCTTACTGCTCAAAGTCACTAATCATCTGAGAGATGCAAATCAAAACGACAATGAGGTACCATCTCACACCTGTCAGAATGGCTATCATCAACAAATCAACAAACAACAAGTGCTGGCGAGGATGTGGAGAAAAAGGAACACTCCTGTACTGCTGGTGGGAATGCAGACTGGTGCAGCCACTGTAGAAGACAGTATGAAGTTTCCTTAAAAAAAAAAATGGAACTCCCATCTGACCCAGTAATCCCACTTCTATGAATATATCCCAACAAATCAGGAACACCGATCAAAAAGGACATATGCACTCCTATGTTGATAGCAGCACAATTTACAATAGCTAAGATTTGGAAACAGCCTAAGTGCCTACCAGCAGATGAATAGATTAAATAACTGTGGTACAGCTACACAATGGAATACTACAGTGCTGTAAAATGAAAGAACTTTTACCATTCACAACAGCATAGATGGACATAGAGAACATTATTCTAAGCGAAATAAGCCAGTCAGAGAAAGATAAATATCACATGATCTCACTCATTTGTGGAATATAATGAACAACATAAACTGATGAACAAAAACAGATCCAGAGACAGAGAAGCATCGAACAGACCATCAAACTTCAGAGGGAAGGCAGGAGGAGGGGGGCAGGTAAGAGATCAACAAAAGGACTTATATGCATACATATAGGCATAACCAATGGACACAGACACTAGGGGGGTGAGGGCATGTGCTGGGTGGTGGGGCTGGCTGGGGAGAGGTCAATGGGGGGAAAAGGAGACATATATAATACTATATGTAATACTTTAAACAATAAAGAATTAAAAGAAGAAGAAGAAAAGCCATAAAAAACAGCTATTAAATTTTCAATGTAAAAAACAAACAAGCAAACAAACAAAAAACTATAATGGGTTTTGACTAATGTGTAATGACATATACCTACCATTGTAGTATCATACAGAGATTCACTGCCCTAAAAATCCTCTGTGCTCTGCCTAGTCATCCCCCACTCCTCCTTGACCTCTGGTAACCTTGTACTGTCTGAACTTTGTACTGTCTCGATAGTTTTGCCTTTTCCAGAAGAATGTCATATAATTGGACTTATACAGTACGTAGCTTTGTCAGATTGTCTTCTTTCATTTAGTATTATGCATTTAAGTTTTCTCTATGTTTGTTTTTTTTCATGGCTTGATAGTGTCCATCTTAATAGCATTTCATTGTCATGGAACATTTGTCAAAACCCATACAAATGTACAACACCAAGAATGAACCCTAATGACTTCGGGTGAAAATGATGTGTTAATATAGGTTCATCAATTGTAACAAACACATCACGCATCACTGCAGGATGTCAGTAGTGGAAGAGGATGTGCTTATATGGAGACACGGGTGTATGGGAACTCTCTGTACTTCTTGCTCAATTTAGCTGAGAACCTAATAATATTCTAAAAAAGGTATATTAATTTTTAAAGTACTTTTACAAATTTTAAATTGCAATGGCCTGTATATTTTCCAAATCACTAAATAAAAGACAAATCAACATAACAAAATACAAAAAACAACAAAAATAAGCGAAATAAAGAAAATGTAGAAAAGAAAAGGCATACGACATAAAAGTGAAGCCCAATATATTAATTTTGACTAAACATCATGAAAATTTGAATAAAAGAATTTGAAATCACATTATTGATAAGAAATTCAATTATATTAATACTTTAATTTGCTCTAAGTCAATTTATAAATATGCTTAAATTCAAATAGAATTTCCAACAAGGATATTTTATAACATGAGAAATTATTCTAAATTATGTGGTGAATGAATATACAATAAGAACCAATATTACAAAATTAAACTGTGAGATATTTAAAATCATGATAACTATTAGAAATTAAACAAATCTGAAATGACACAAGAATAAACATGTAAATGGGAGAGAATAGGAAGCACAGAGACAGACCCAGATGTAAGAGTTTACTGTAATAACAGATGACATTGCAAATCACTAAAACCTGAACAATTGTTCTATTTATGGGGTTAGGATATTTGCTCATGATTAGAAAATAAAAAAAAATTGATAGAGTTAAATCAGTCTCATACCTTATGTTGAAATTAATTCCAATATAAAATATTAAAAAATTATATAAGAAAGAAAAATTAGATCTGGTGGGTGGTGGTGTTTTCTTACCTAGAAAGGGGACATCTTTTAAAATTATAATGTTAGAGAGAAACCATATACGAAGTATGATAAACTATATAAAATGTAAAACACCATATACAAAGTAAAAGATAAACTGTGAAAAAAATTATAACAAATACATTACATACAGTTATATTATCCATATAAACCTGTATGAAGTAAAATTAAATTTTTGTTATTTTATTTGGTATTACAGCAAACAATTTCTTTATTGGTACAGTTAAGACATAGTGCTACTCCTTTAGAAATATTGATTGATGCAGGTGTGGGAACCTCAGCCAAGGTAGCCCAAACAGCTGAACACTGACCAGCAGTCAAATGGTGTTGGCTAAGCCAGGGCTAAGGCATCCTCCCCTGGAATGTCTCAAATACTAGCAGGGACAGTTATTGCAGAAAGTGTCACTTTCTGCCTAGATACATAGAGAAAGCTGATCTGAAAGAATGATACTGATATGCCAGGACAAGCAGAAACACACACACACACACACACACACACACACACACACACACACACACGAGAACACATATCTATAATAATAAAAGCATAATATGCAAATTGACCGAACAACCAAACAGCAGAACAACTGTCCAGAAGACCTTCCAGATGACCATGCTATGACACACACTGACACCAGGCCAGCCAAGGCAGGTGCGATGCGATTGTTTAGGGGGCCCTGCCATCACCCCATTATCACCCTGCAGAGAAAGGCCCAGGCCAGCCAAGTGATTGCACCCCACGCCTTTCACCCACAGAGGGAGGTGACCAGTGGTGGGGGACGGGGGGACAGCACGAAACAGATGGAAAGTAATGGCAGCAGCAGGGACGGGGCCAGCTGCCAGCAGCCAGAGAAAGGAAAGTCCTGATAGGTCCTGATTGCCGGCCAGGCCTAGGGACCCTACCTGAGGGGTTCCAATTGCGAGAGGGTGCAGGTCATGCTAGGGACACCCCCATGCATGAATTTCATGCACTGGGCCTCTAGTCCTATCTATTAAAAGAGAAACATGCAAATTGACCGTACCTCTGCTACGCCCACAAGCCACGCCCACCAGCCAATCAGGAGCGAGTATGCAATTTAACCCAACCAAGATGGTGGTTAATTTGCATATCCAGGGACAGAGCGAAGACTGAAGACAGTGTAGAAGGAAGCCAAGTGCTGCAGAAAGGAGCAAAACTGCGGAGAAGCAAGCAAGCGGGGTGGCAGAGAAGGGAGGGAAGCAGGTGGGGCAGCGGAGAAGGGAGGGAAGCAGGCGGGGCTGTGGAGAAGGGAGGGAAGCAGACGGGACAGGGGAGAAGGGAGGGAAGCAGACCGCCGCAGGAAGCCCTATTGCAGGAATCTTCCTGAAACGGGCCTCTAGTAGTACTATAATTAACTCAGCTTTAAGGAAACAGGATAGCAAAAATACTCTATTGACATTGGAATGAGCCAAGAAAACATGTATAAACATGCATATATAACCACAAATTCACCAGTACCACTGTGAAAATCAAAACTCAATTAAATCGTGTAAATTACTTAACATTTTTAAAAAGTCAAACTTTGCCCTAGCCGGTTTGGCTCAGTGGATAGAGCATTGGCCTGCAGACTGAAGGGTCCCAAGTTCAATTCTGGTCAAAGGCGCATGCCCATGTTGCTGGCTTGATCCCCAGTAGGGGGCCTACAGGAGGCAGCCAATCAATTATTCTCTCTCATCATTGATGTTTCTATCTCTCTCTCCCTCTCCCTTCCTCTCTAAAATCAATAAAAAAATATATTTTTTTTAAAAAGTTAAATCTTTTTTATTTAAGTGGGGTAGATGTATTCACTGGGATACATGAAAGGGATTCTAACTCAGGTCAAAAAGACTTTTTGGGAAAACTTTCCCTTTATGATATTTTACTTAAGAAACTTCACCTCCATTGTTAAGTATCTCTAAGATTTTTTGGTGTCTGGTCTTC
Source organism: Cnephaeus nilssonii (assembly GCF_951640355.1). NCBI lineage: Eukaryota > Metazoa > Chordata > Mammalia > Chiroptera > Vespertilionidae > Cnephaeus > Cnephaeus nilssonii. Next base: position 11,724,756 of record NC_137079.1, read on the forward strand.
TAATATAGAACTGTTAATACTATCTTCAAAGGGAAATTTGAGTTATTTCCACCTATTTTCTCTAAAATACTTAAGGGGAGAGTTAATACTCATAATCTCTGACTAGGACATACAAATCAAATACTTTACTTTGCACTCACAAGATTTCCCTGCTGAAGCATATATATTATTACAATTTGTAATGATTGAATAATTTTATTCCATAAAATCTACATTTGTTTTATAAAGAATTGAAAGGTAATTATCATATTTAAGACAGATAAATTTAATCCTTTCAACATGCATATGTTTGAATGATTTACCAAAGCACTCTAATTTTAAATTGCATTTATCAAATGTATCTATACTTCTATACTAATTCACATGAATAATATATATTTTAAATTATTGAAAATTGTGTGTTTTTAATGAGGTTTAACAGTCATTAATAATACTTTATCACATCTCCCCAATGACAAGCTAATCACTGTGTTTATTTGCAGTTAAAAATATAAAATGCATTCCCTATTTTTGATGACTTTGAAACATAACTCTTGGGATGTAGTCTCCATGTGAAATGCATAAAATGAATTGCCTGTCAAACAGTATGCAACTTTCTTGTAATGAAACTTTTCTCTACAATAACATCCATCTTCTATTACCTGATGGGCACAAAATAGCCAAGCCTTCTAACATTGTTAGATGTTATTTATCTTGAACTTGTGCCAGCTTCAGGTACCACAGAAAATGGGCAAGAGGCCGCAAAGAACACATACCTACACGCACATGCACAAAGTCTAACATTATAGAAGAACCTCAGAGGTGGATAAATATGTCAGGCTTCCCTAGAACAGTGCTTTCTTTGATGAGGTCTAATGTCAAGTATGACTATGGCTTGAGTGAGATGCCAGTCAGAGATATCATAATTCAACTTAGCCATTATTTATTGCAGATCTAATTTTGAAAATAGTGACAGTGGGCCTATAAGGTAGAAAGTCCAGTCTAACTATGAGGCGAATATACTGCTAGATATTAGAGTATGAAAGGTTGTGTGGAAATTGGTAAAAACATATCTAAATATCTATACCTTTACTTCCTTACTTGAAATTCTTATGGGGTGATTGTGTATGTTGATTTGAATTTTCCCATGAACAAAAATAAATGAGTGAGTGAATGAATGAACAAATAAATGAATAATAAATAAATAGCTCCATAAGATTAATCATTAACTTTAGTTCACATATGTTATAGCTTTTTCCCAAGCTGTTTTCACTTTTTGATTTGATTATTGTATTTATGATTTGATATCAGCTTTGAACCCCGTGATGCCATAGATTTTTTTTCCAGCACCTACTAGAACAATTGATTTTGCTGTTGGCATTATGAAGCTGCCTGTCACATGTAAATATTTTATTCTCATTTGTACATAAAGCAGATAGGCATCACTTAAATTATGTATAAAGTGGTATTCATTCTGATTTATTATTCTACTTCATATGATGTTAGTAGTCTTGATCCACTAGTTGCCTTATTCACCTCTGTTTGTAGTCTAATTAAGGTAAACTAGAAGGAAGAGTGGTAGCCAACATGAGTCTAGAATATGAATTTTATAATGGCACAATAACTTTTAAAATAGCTCACAGAGAATATCATGACACATGTAGCAAATATACATAATTAAAATTCATTCTTAATTGAATCATATATTCTATAAATTGGAAAACATTTAAATATGTTAAAAGTAATGACACTTTCATTAACCAAGAACACATAATTAATATCTCAAGAATGCTGTTTATGATTGTATCTTTGCAAAATTTAGGGACATTTGGGTAGAAGAAAAGGTGTTTATAGTCACAGAGGATATATATAATGCTAGTAAGTGGTTTTGACAAGAGGGAGGATTTGTATCGCCTGGATATGCTATTGCCATAGGTAAGTGGGAGCATGATCAGCTCTGTCCTCATCACTCTCACAGGGCAATATTCAGTTAACAACATTGAGAAAGCACTCACCAGCCTGGTCAGAAGAGAAAGGATACGCTGCATTCCAGTGGGTACGAAGCCCCTGTAGGGTAGAGTCAGTGAATATTTTACTTCATATCGCTAGTGTCTAGTCAATGTCCAGAACACAACAGATATTCTGTACAACTTTCATAGTTGAAGTATGTTTCTTTTCCAGCAAGAAGTCCCAGAGCCAGTGCCCAAATCAGCAATAGAATGTCAGCACCATCATCTACCAGGCATCCTCAAACTACGGCCCGTGGGCCACATGCGGGTGTTTTTGCCGTTTTGTTTTTTTACTTCAAAATAAGATATGTGCAGTGTGCATAGGAATTTGTTTTTTTTAAACTATAGTCCGGGCCTCCAACGGTCTGAGGGACAGTGAACTGGCCCCCTGTTTAAAAAGTTTGAGGACCCCTGATCTAGACACTCATTTCAGTGCTCTGACCCCCTATACTTGCAGGTCAAAGTGTAGACCATGGGTTTGCAATTTAACAAGATTCCCAGGTGATTCATGGGTACATTCAAGTGGGAGAAGCACTTCCCTATGAAATATGTGCCTGTCATCAATCTCCAATCACCAGCAAGACGCAGCATAGTGGGATCTTTACCCTTGGGAGCTCTACTCAGACCACTTGCCCCCAGGACTCAGCCCACTAGTTCAGACATTGTTGTCACTTCCCCCAGCCCCTATTGACACAGCAGCCTCACATCACCCCTATGTAGGCTTGACATAGGCCTCAGGTGTGGTGTGGGGACTCTCAGAGACCACCTTATAGAAGCAGACCTCTTTCAACAGCACCTTATGCCAGGATATAGTCAGTTAATAATAGTTCTCACCTTGCAGGCAAGAGCAACACTTCAGACTGGAACGAGCTGGCAGCACCTGAGAGAGAACAGAATGCTGTGTGAGTGACAGGCCCTCTAGCAATGGGGTTCTGTCTCAGGAGGCCTTCCCTGTATCAGGAACCAGTTAGTTAGACAGAAACAGTCAGTTACAGCTGCCCAGGGTCCCCCATTGTGGTGAGGCCATTCTGTTCACAACACCATTTGTTTTGTTCACCAACTCCTCACCCCCTTGGTGAGTGAGGGAGTCCTGGCCTTGGATCCTAGACATGGCCATGCATGACGCCTGACACTGGACAGATGAAATGCTCACATATAGTCACAGCCCAGGAAGAAGGACATCATATGTTGTGCAGGGCCACACGGGGGTGTCACTCGGGAATGGCTGGGGTTGGGGGAGGCAGGCTTTGTAGTGACAAGATGTCTATGTTCCCAACAAGAGGATGTTTACTTGTCTAATTCCCTAACTTGGAGCCCATTAGGTTGAGGACTGGGTGAGTCCAGCTGGTCCAGCTGAAAGGAACTCGCCAGAGGGAGCCTTCCCACTGAGTGCTGGGGGCTGCTGATGAGGGAAGATCAACTTACACTAGGCCTTAGGGCCCTCTGAGGCCCAAAGATATCAACATAGTACATGAATCTTTAGTTCTTATACTACATTACCTCAAGGGAGTCTATGAGAATTTAGACCGATGAATGGTAGTAACCAGTAGTAGAAATAGAAATTATGGCAAGATTCTAGATGAGAATCGAATAAAAGGAAACACGCGTCCTCCCATTTCTACTCTACTTCTAAGAAAGGAGGAGGAGCAGGACAAATCCTGTTTGATCTGTAAGTCCAATATTTCTGTAAATATCAGGAAACACACCATGTCCTTAGAATATACTGTCTTTTTTCTAACAAGTAATCTAAGACAGTCTTCTAGAAGGCTGAGGCTGACATCAGTCTTGGATAATTAGGCACCTATATTTATTTATAACACAAATTTATTTTTACAGAAAACTGTCCTTTTATATGTAGGCGACTAAAACATGGGTTCATCTTAGTGACCCTTATGTAGCAAGAGGAATACTGAAGGAAGCAAGAGAGGTATTAGAGAGGAGGAAGAACAAAGAATAGGGAACACTTTAAAATTATACATGTGAAAATATTACCATTAAAAATCTGTTAGAAATCCCCAGTTTTGTGCACTTTGACCCAAAATATGACAATTTATAATTTCTGCATAAGCAATATATTAAGGTTCTAATGTTGTATTAATATTTAGATTTTTTCAAAAGAAGAACTAAGAGAAGCTAATTGAGAGGAGCAGTTCTAAATGAGCTCCATGCTGTCAAGAGCGGTGTGAGCAGAGTTTGCAGGTCATGTGAAAGCCAATCCCAGGTGTGGGCTGAAATCTCCAAGCACAGTGTATCTCAATGGCAGCATTGCTGAAATTATGGTGGAGGACTGTCCCACATGCTACAGGATGTGCAAGGTCACTGACCTCCATGCACTAAGTATCAGTAGCATCCTCTAGTCATTGTAGCAGCCCCAACAATCCTCCCCACCACATCCCACACATTTCTAAATAAATCAGGGAGGGGCAGTAAGTAATCCTTGAAAACACTGCTTGGAGCCACTGTTTTTGACCAAGTTCCCTTTGGAAATTTTCCTTAGTTTAAATTTTTTCTGAAGTCTAGCAGATCATAGACTAATGAGCTTGGTTTATCACGCTCTTGTAAACGTATCTTTTGTGTTTCTGTATATTGGTGAGAAGGCAAGGACATTCACATTAGTCATCTCAAGCAAGCTTTCGTATTAGTCAAGAAACCTAAAAAGGTAAAAAAAAAAAATCTAATGTTTACTGAACACAACTGATAATAACTCTCTAAGGAGAGACAGGGATTCCAATTGCTATTAGTTTATTGTAACAAAAGTTAGCATTTTCAAGTGATATGCGTAACTTTCAGTGTAGAAGATGTCTTAGACCATCCTATATAATAAAAGTGTAATACGCTAATTAGACCAGATGTCCTTCTGGACAACCTTCCTGATGAAGCCGGGGCTGCAAGGGCCAAAGCAGAGGCAGCCGCCACAGCGGCAGGGGCCGAGCCCCTTGCACGAATTTCGTGCATCGGACCTCTAGTTTATAAATAATATTTGAACTTCTTTATATCAGATCCTGTTCACAATTTAAAGTTGTCTTATTAATGGCCCTATCACTATTTTCCATAGAAGCATCAGACCTCACCTAAAATGAATCCTAAAATATTCTTAAGAAAATCTAGATCCTAAAGTTTAATGCATGAATCTAGGGTCTGAATAAGTGGCATTAAACTGAATGCTTTCATTATCACATTGCAGTTGTCTTTTCATTCAACAAAGACTCTCTCATCTCTGGACATTCAATTTTTCTGATTGCAGAAGAAAGAAAAATTACTTTTTTGTTGCTTGTTATGTTTCCTCAAACCCCTGAGATTGTTGTTACTTTACAAATTGAGTGTAAATAGAATTATGGGTTTGCAATTCCATTAATATTCATTTTCTATGCTACCACCATTTATTAGCTTGGGGAAGCTCTATTATTCAAATTGTGAGATAACATGGAAACTTGGGTGATTACAAAAAGTGACTTTGTTCTTAATAATAAAGTATTTAATAATGTGAAAGAGTTACTGACACTGAGTAAAAGTTTAAATTAAAAGCACATATTATGCTCTGACTGAGTTTGCAGTCTCTAAATCGATCAATTCTCATTTCAATTTCTGTCCATTAAGTAGAAAGGTCATAATATTGTTGTAAGTCTTTTCATGCATTTATGATAACATGATGAGGCTATATTTGGCTGGGGTTCCAGATCTCATAATCCTCTATTAACCCTAAAAGTGCCCCAGATTTTCAATACAAATATAGAAAGGGGACATCATTTACTTGGTATATAACTTTTATGATCTCACAATGAGCCAGGCTAAGGAAACTGAAGCAATGAGGGAGTTTTTTTGTTTAGGTGCAAAAAAATCTATATAACCTTTTCTAGCCCTTCCAGATCAGTACTGCCCAATTAAAATATAATGTGAGCCACTTGTGTAATTTAAACTTTTCTAATAGCTACATTAAAAAATTAAAAAGTAACATGTGAAATTTAATTACCATTTCATTTAACCCAACATATCCCAATGTTCTCTTTTCAACTAATAGTCACTTTAGTGAGATATTTTAACATTCTTTCCTTATACCGTCTTTGAAATCCAGTGTGTATTTTATATTTACAACACATATTGATTTGGACTAGTCACATTTCAAATACTCAATAGCCACATGTGGCTACTGGCTCCCTTACTGGACAGTGTAGCTCCACATTTACTACTATAAAGGGGAAGAAAAGGAAACCAAAGGGTAAAATCAAAAGAGAAGAGAGCAATCAAACCAACAGAGTCAAATACACTTCTAACATTCACATCATTGAAAATGTGGTTCAATTTCCTCAGTAGACTAGACTAGATAAGTTTAAAGCAGCTTTTCTTAAGAGGCTCAGGAGATGGTGAGTGGGAACAAATGCAAGAAGGAAGAAGAGCTATGAGCAGTCTAAATGGCCACATATTATCCTATCTAATAAAGAGGTAATATGCAAATTGACCATCACACCCTCACAATATGGCTGCCTACAACCAGGCCAGCAGGGAGGGCAGTTAGGGCGACCAGGCCTGCAGGGAGGGTAGTTAGTGGTGACCAGGCCAGCAGAGGGGGCAGTTGGGGGTGACCAGGCTGGTGGGGGGGTGCAGTTGGTGGCAAACAGGCCAGTAGGGAGGCAGTTGGGGGCGATTAGGCTGGCAGGGGAGGCAGTGAGGAGTGACTAGGCCGGCGGGGGGCTGCAGTTGGGGGTGACCAACACTCACAGCTCCTAAATTTAACTCACAGCTCCTAAAAAAAGACACTCACAGCTCCTAAATTTAAAATGACAGTTTAGAACTTAAAATTTTTAAGCAAAATTATAGAGCTCAAATGTCCAAATGCATCATGAAAAAAATTTTGCAAATTTATGCCCAGCATAGGAATATAGTTAATATTTTGTGCAGTGACAAATGGCTACTAGACTTAACCTGGTGATCACTTTGTAATGTATATAAATGTCAAATCATTATGTTCTACACCTGAAACTAATATTGTATGTCAACTATATTTTAATAAAAATGCAAACATATGTATGTTAAATAAAGATTAGAAGAAAAATGTTATCTAGTGGAAACCTATTGCTGCCTTTTAACCCTTCAGAATACAATCCTCACAGTGTAGTCTGTCTTTTTTTAGTTAAGTGTGATGTATGTTGTGCCTTAGCAGTGCAACAGTGAGTATCTTACAAATCAAAAAGATTTTACTAATTTATCTGTGGAGTTTTCACCAATAGCAACAAATCTGTATTCCCCAAGCAAGTATAATCTCCAAATTGCCAGGAAATTAAAATACCCATTGAAAGTTTCTGTCTACTATTTAAAATGTTTTCCTACTTATTTATAAAACTTTTAAAATGAAAAATTCCAAGATTATAAATAGAGTACTTAGAAATCTAGCTGAGAGAGTCCAGACACAAATGACAATATAACTCCCAAATTATCAATTAGAAGAGATAAGATGGATTGAATCCTTAAGGGTAACTAAGTATATTTAGATTCCTGACTGATGTGCCATTGGAAGAGCACACACACACACAAAAAAAAAAAAAAAAAAAAAGGAAAATGCATTTTCCCCTGAAAAATTGATATGTAGTTCTGAATACAGAGCATACTTTGAATACAGAGCATACTTTTAAATAACCACTATAAAGCATTTGACATAAAGAACCACTTTAGTATGTCATAAAATAATTTAAACAGTCACTGCTAGAAATTCTAACAACATCATGACAACAATGAAGGTTTTTAATCTCTCCAAAACTCTTTTTAAAACCAAAAATTTAAAAAAGGCTTCAAAGCACTAAAAAATAAAAAAAAATGAAAAAAACAAAGGAGACAGCACAAATGGACTCTCAACATAGATGACAGGAAACCCCCCAAGTCCCAGAGGGCTGGTGAGTGTGGTTGAGTCAGCATCAGTATTAGGGTTTGAGAAAGATCAGACTGTTTGTGGTGGGAGAAGAGGCAAGTTAAAGAACACTGCTGTCTTACCCTACAGACGCCAGGTGGGGAAGCCAATTAATACTGATCTTAAAAGAGAGGACATCTCCCGAGTCTGCAAATAAACTTCAAATGAGTATTATGCCCCAAATTTGTTAGCGAGTACCACAAACTACACACAACTACCTACAACTAGTAGAATGGTCAAAATCCAGAACACTGAGAACATAAAATGCTGGTGAGGTCATGGAGCATCAGGAACTCTCATTCATTAGTCTTGGAAATGCAAAATGGTGCACCCACTTTGGAAAACAGTGTGACAGTCTCTTAAAAACACCAAAGATGCTCTTACCATATGATCCAGCAATGGTGCTCATTGGTATTGACCTAGTGAGTTGAAAACTTATATATGCACAAAAATCTGCACATGGATATTGATAGCAGCTTTATTCATAATTGCTAAAACTTGGAAGCAAACAAGATGGCTTCCTTAGGTATTTGAATAAATGAACTGTGGTCCATCCAGACAATGGAATATTACTCAGCACTAAAAATAAATGTGCTATCAAGTCATGTAAAAATATTGAGGCGCCTGAAATATATACTAGTAAGTGAAAGAAGCCAATCTGAAAAGGCTACATTAGCATAAATTAAATATGGAAGAAAAGTGCCCTTCCTTGTTTCCACTACCCAAAGAATAAAATTGTCAACAAAAAAAAGGGCAAATATCACTTATGTGTTCAGTTTTAGCACAATAAGATTTCCAGATGTCTGAATGTCTGAGGTTGGCCATCAGCACAATATTCTCTGTTTTGTAAACTGTGTTAGAAAAGCATTGAGCTTCTCCTCCACCTAGCTAGGCAATCTATAGAATGATCTCACACCAATACCACTTCAGCTTCTCTCATCGCCATCTCTCAATCAGAATCTGCCCATCATGGTTCTATGTGTATTTGTACCTGCCCACCCCCTACCCCCCGCCTGCTCTTTTAAATCAGATTCTTTTGGGGAAAATGATTATATCCTTCTGCTGACATATCATCACGACTTTCATCTTAACACATATTAGCATTACCTAATATATCATGATTACTTTCTTTTGTTAATATTGAATGCTTCCTTATGTGTTCTGAAACTAAATTGTCTGTTGTTTCCTCCTGAAAATTACTGTCACTGTCTTATCAATTGTTTCCCTTTCTATAAAGCAGGTATAAGTTGCTACAAAGTGAATTCTTCACAGTAGAATGTATCTCCATCTCTAGCTACAAATCTATCATTTTATAAGAAATCAAAATTTATGTCCAAATAAGACAAATTTTTGTGTTTGACATCTATGTCATAGTTCCTAAATTATGATTCCTATCATAAGTTTAAACTTGAAAAGAGATTAAAAAATCACTTATTTCCCCAAAGTATTTAGTTCTCATTTCAAACTTTAAAAATGTAGAGAATAGTCAAAGCAGATAAGTGAGCATCATGTAGACACCTTAACAATAGCAGAAAGCATAACTTTTAGTAATTTCTCAAAATTGTTAGACAATTGTCCTATCTAATAAAAGGATAATATGCAAATTAACCATCACTCCATCACAAAGATGGCATCACCCATAGCCGCAAGATGGTGGCGCCCAGTCCTCTCAGCCCCACCGGAGTCGGCGGGGGGTGGGGGGGGTGGCCTCTGAGAGCGGGCAGCGTGAGCAGCCTGGCGGAATGCTTGCTTCATCGCCATGGCAACGAGGCAAGCGTTCTGCACCCGGCCACGAATGGGCCTCTGGGCCACGGAGAGCCTCTGGGCAGTGGGCACGGAGTGGCCAGGCCCCGCAGAGAGCTACTGGCACACGGCTACCAGTGACATATGAATGCAGTAGTTGTGCTAATGTAAGTATTTAAATTCTTAAAAATCTTTTTAGAGATTTGCATGCTACTTAGATTAAATCATGAAACTATTAAACATGAGAAGAAACTAATTCTGGGAGGTAGGGTGTAATGCCAATTTCAGCAACTTTGCTTCAGAGAATAATGAAGCCAAGATCATCATTCCTAAGAGCAGTTTATTAAAGACTGGCTTAGATCTCTCAATTGTTCAAGAGTAGATGATGAAACGTCAGCCCTTTAAAGTCCTATGTACCTGTGTTCACCTCAACTCCAGAAGCTCTTTCCATTTTCAAATATAGTATCTCACACATATGGCTTATTCATTCTATTCAGAATTCAGAGGCCAGAACAATGTTAAATGTTTTGTTCTGCTTTATTAAGTTGAATATACTAGTTTAATTTGTTTGATAATAAATTTTACGGGATCATAATTTCTGGAAAATTTCAGACATTTGTCTACACTAAAGTGCGTGTCTTTCCTAAACCCACATTTGCATTTTGACAGTTATATATGGTGGGAATGAGGGAAGAGAATTGTGGATGCCCTTTGAAGACTACTCAAGAGAGCAGACACTATTTAGTTTCTGGGCAAGCTAGACGCCAGCATGCTTCAAGGATTTCTTGATGTTTTCCCGGTGAAGGATATAACGGTCTTTGCCTGCTGCAAACTGTGAGCTTTGAAAGTGCACAGGGAATGGAATCCTTTTGCTACCAAATATATTGGAAAACCACAGAGATGATTAAACTTAGTGGTTTTATGTGTTTTATCAGCCAGTGACATCATGACAGATGAGAATTTTCTGCCAAGAAAAGTCAAAATTTCTTAACATTAAGGATCTCACAGACAAATCACATGAACTAAATGTCATTTAATCTATACAATGATTTGAACATAATCCAGACCTCAGGCAAAAAATAAATTAAAAAATCCTCACCCACCAAGCTCATTATAGCAAGATGTTTGATTCAGAGCAACACACTGTCAGGGTTTGCAAACTATTAAAAGTTAAATAAAATACTTTTGATATTTTCAAAAAAGGATACATTCTTTTGCGTGTGTTTTTTCCACTACTATCTCATCTGATGAAGCATCAAACTCCCTACTGGGAAAAACATAGAATTCTAGTAAACAGTACCTTGCTTTTAATGTTCCTCTTTTATCTACGAATCACAAAGTAATACAGCAATAAGTCAATTAGTTGAATGATGTATGCAAAGCACAGATCATTCTACTAAAATTGCTTAGAAATAAAAATTCTAGGATAAATGTGTGCAAGGGGAGATTAAAGCAAGTTAGCGGAGCTCCACTGAGACAAATAGCATTACACTTCCCAGGGAAGGGCTGTTTGCTAGTATTAAGTGTAGTCATTTAGATAAAATATAATCAAACAGATAAAAACCCAATGTGCTCTTCACAATTTTCCTGTTCACACTGAGTTAATCTTTAAAGGATCATATGCAAAAACAAGTCCCTTAAAGCCATAGTCTGTGGACAATTGCCTAAGAGAACAAGGGACCCAGGGCTCCTAAATGGGGGCAATGAGCAGAATGAGGCCATGATTGGGTTTTTATTTATGAGACACGGAAGAGCAGCTGCAGGGCGTGTGCCACTTTCTAAATGGGTTCCACCTCCAGCAGTTGTCTAGGCCAGATGGAAAAGAGACAAGCTCCACTTAATATGTCAGAGCATCAGCATGGTCATAACAGAGTCCCCAGCAATTCTCCTATTGAACGGAAGCACCTGTTTAAATGCACCTATTATTTCTCAAACTGTAATTTTCATTTGCAGCTCGCCCCTGAAAGGTAGCACTCCTTTGGGTTCAAAGCTGCCAGGTTGGAAGTCAAACATGACTGTTGGAAGAGTTCACATCTCTGTGGTCGAATTTGGGCAGTTTTAAAACTTTCATGTGTCCAAAGCTTGCTTTAAAATGATCCAATCCATCTTCTTCTTAGAAGGGTTGTGTGTGTGTGTGTGTGTGTGTGTGTGTGTGTGTGTGTGTGTAAATTATATAATTATAATTTCAGTTGGCATCTTATTTGGCTCTGGCTTCATTCTAGAACCAAGCTTATTAGCAAACATTACCCCCCTTTAATTATTAGAAACAGACTCACCATGCCTTCTACTTTATCTCAGTAGCAGAAATCTAGGCTGAAAAACTAAAGATTTGGCTCTAGCCTGTGGCTATAACTTCTTCACAGAAAAGAGTGTTTCATCTGGAATCTGGAGCCCTTTGCTGTCCATTATGGGAGTTCATCGGTATCTCTAGCAATGATCGTATGTCCCATAGGAGAGGAAAAATTACTTTAAAAAATTGGAACTAACACATAAATCTAAAATCAAAGATAACAGACATCACTAGAACATCGATTCATATTACTCTGCTATAAATCTTTCACAGTAGACACACTCTCCCTCTGAACCAAGACATTCAATACAGAAATGAAGCAAAAGCAGAAAAAAATATTATTTGGATGATGAATTCTACACGAAATTTATGGTATAGCTCAGTTTTTCTATTACAGGTTTTATTAGGAGTCTGGGATTAAAATTGGGTCCCTTCAGGATCTAATATACAGAAAATATTTCTTGTGCTTTTTCATTTTGGCTACAAACTTACCCACTAAGATTCTAATGCTAAATCCAGAACATGAAAAGGATTATTCGTGTAGGGAATATTTTTAAAAGGGAGTGAGAGGAAGTTTCATCGGCAGAGTTGGAGCGTTACATAAGTTAATTGGGCATTTCTCTAGTTGCCTTTTTTTTTTGTGTGGAGGACACGAATTTAGAAGGCAGCTAATGTTGTGTCCAGTATCATGTTGACCTGCCTTCCTATGCTACAGAGTCTGGAAGGGTTCATTAGTCACAAATATGTAGATCTGTTCTTTACTCTAGTTTTAAATTTCTATCTATGTTATATGTATTGCTTCTTTTATAGAACCAATTTTTTTCTGCTCTAACACAACCAAAAAAAAAAGGAAAAGAAAAAGATGCCGAGAAATCATTGGGATTGTTATAAGGACAATGCTGCTGTGGGAGCTCAGATTGTCATTCTATGGTTGACGTAGGCATTATCAGGCAATCCACATCCCCAAGTCAGGCATGTCATTCCATTCACTGGCATCTTTGCTATAAGAATAAGCTAGAGACAACATATTTTAGAAGAAAGAAATGTAAATTTCAGTTTAATGTAAATTATTACAATGATCACAGATAGAGCGCATGCACACACACACACACACACACACACATACACACACATCACTTTCTTGCTCATGCAGTCTCCCAAACTTCCATCATAAATACTCTAAGGTCCAGCATAAAAGACAAATTAGCAGGTCATCTAATGCAGGCATGCAAGTTACACCGTAGATTGCATTACGATCACCAGGAACCACCCGCTTTCTCTGTTGGAACATATTTTTATCTTCCCAGCTAAGCAACTCCTACGGGGCCCACAGCCATCATTTTGCACAAACAGGCTTGCGGTGAATCACTTGTCATCCCTTCCCAGCAAGCCCTGCAGTGCTATTTCCCTACTTATAAGAAGCAGAGGGAACTCATCAGACACATCTGCAGAATAAGTGGTGAAAAATAAAATGTTCCTGATTGTTATGCATTCGCCCACATCACACTAAAGTATTTCTGAATATTATGTCACATAGATTCAAAGTATAAAAGCAAAACTATGTTTCTTTGGTGGGAAATAGTCTATCTCTCACTTAGAGAAAAACTTAAGAACAGTATCTCTTTTTATATAAAAAAAGTTCAGATTCCTTTTTTTAAATTTTTGCCTTAACATTGGGTATTAGAGTCAGTTCATCTCATATATATAACAAGTTCATCATTGGTCAGAACATGACTAACAAATCGTTCTCCAAAAGGTAGACTTGCTCTTGCAATTAAACAAGGATTTGTTTGCTCATACATCTATTTAGTTAACTCCTGATAATGGGAGTGGGACAATTTCTTTTTCTCAAAAACATAAAAATGAGTATCATTTTTTATTGTTTGATATTTTCAAGGTGGTTTACAAGTCATTATCACATCCTCCCAGTATTTGTCACTAATAACATTCCAATCTTACAACTGAGAAAGCAGAAAATAAAATATTTATACCAACTAAATGCCACTGACTAAATCTTGTGCAACACAGGATCACTCTTGAATTGAAGTAATTCATTACTTTTAATTCAAAGTTTTTCCAAAATAGATAAGAAATGGCCAACCAGAACATTTTCAGATTGGTTTGTGTGTGTTTGTGTGTGTGTGTGGGGGGGGGGGGGGGTTGTTTTGTTTTCTTTTGTTTGGGTTTGGTTTTCAATATGATGTGATAATTACAAGTTTATGATAGAGTAAATTTTGCTTTAAAACTTCAAAGAAAAATATTTATTTTAAAATTTGGGTTATTTGCAGAAAATATTTATTATATGCTTTAGATCTGTGTATAATTAAAAATAAGGGTCATCTTTTTATTTAATTATTCATGCCATTTTTTTTGTTTTAAATAAATTAAATTATTTCACAGTAGTTCTTAGAATCTATATTGAGCCAGCACACACCTGAGAGTCTTTAATACTATCTAATAAATAAGATGTTATATAGGTTTTATGATTGTTATCTACAGGAAACTTGTCTAAGTGTACTAACTAGTAGTGTCATATAGACAACGCTCTAATCAATTGAGCTCCCTGGCCAAGGCAGCAACATTTTTTTAAAAAACAACTATCTGAGCCCTGGTTGGGGTGGTTCCGTTGGTTGAGCAGAGGCCCATGCGCCAAAAGGTTGTCAGTTTGGGTCCCAGTCAGGACCTATGCTTGGGTTGCAGGATTGATCCCTGGTAGGGAGCATACAGGAGGCAGCCTATGGATGTTTCACGTTCACATCCATGTTTCTTTCTCTCTCTCCCTCTCGCTTCTTCTCTCTCTAAAAGTCAATAAAAACATAAAATAAAATATTTTTAAAAAACACAACTATTTGAAGGCACTGGTTGCCAATCAGAATTAAGCCAAAACAAGAAATAAGGCCACCCTTAGCAGACAGTTACACTGGGTGAGATCTACACTCTGCATCTTTTTGGCACTCTCCAAACTAGACAGATCAGGATGGCAGAAAGCTACATTTTTACTTCAAGCTTCAGAGGATAGAGTTTCAAGTTGACAAAAAATGATTGGAACATTCTAGAGGAAAGGAAGGAGCTACACAAGGCCTGAACTTCAAAATCTGTGTTTAAAAATGGCCCCCGTTCTCCTGGACAGATCCATTACTGGGTCTTCATTCCTACGGTTATGCCTGCTCTACAGTGAATTCCTATCACTGTCTATCACTCATCCAGCACCAATGCTTCCTTCACGACTTTACTACCGGATGCTGTTGAGGACACAGAGAAAGAACTGATGCATGGGTCACACACAATTAATTCACTCCAATATCCTATATAATAAAGAAGTAATATGCAAATTGACCGTCACTCCAACACAAGATGGCCAGCAGAGGAGGGCAGTTGGGGGCGATCAGGCCTGCAGGGGAACAGTTAGGCATCGATCAGGCTGGCAGAGGAGTGGTTGGGGGATGATCAGGCTGGCAGGCAGAAGTGGTTAGGGGCAATCAGGCAGGCAGGCAGGCAAGCGGTTGGGAGCCAGCAGTTCTGGATTGTGAGAGGGATGTCCCAGATTGGAGATGGTGCAGGCTGGGCTGAGGGACCCACCTTCCCCCCACCCCCAAGCACGAATTTTTGTGCACTTGGCCTCTAGTTGCTATAGAATTCTTCACTGTCAAATCCTCCTATTTTACCAAGGCAAAAATAGCACCTCAACTTCATTTGCCACAGGCATCTATTGGTTCTAGGAGGCAGCCACAGTCCACACAAGCCATAGCACTCCCAGCTGCCTGAGCGGCTGCATGGAACATAGAATCTCTGGTGAGGGCGGCCGTGTGATAAGTCCAGTTCAGCCAAAAGCTAGGCTTCTCTTTCCCCTGAGCTAAGGAGGATGCACATCCTAAAAAACACTCCCACATATATTTCCCAGAATTTTGATAGAAAAGACTAGCACCATCTTCGCCTTCCTTCTGTTATACCAGCCGTTTCCCAGGTTGGCCTCTGTAATTGACTCCTTGGGGCATGCTAGCATTTGGAGGCAATGAAGTATGGTTGAATAGCACATTAGGAGAAATTGCTTCTTCTTGCAGAGTGGCTTCCTCTGGCCAGATCGTCACGGGTTATTCTACCGTTTTGTCACATCGAGAAGGAGAGACTGCTTCTGCTGATAAAGGAGGCGTGGCCAAGCTCCAGAATTCGGGTCATTTTGAGTCATTTGGATCTTCCCAAGTGTCCCATTCTAGCCATCAGCTCCCCATTCTTTCCTGGTCAATAATCTGGCTTTGGTTTTTTTGTTATTTCCACCCTTCTCTGCAAAAGATATTATAGAATGGTAACAAAGACTCTGTGCTTTTTTAAAGACTCTGTACTTCACACTGATATTTTAAAGAGTTAACCTCGCTAATTTATTTCTAGTTAAACACATCCAGCACACCCCATATTCCTGGCATGCTTCATACATTTATACATGACTCCAAGGACTCAATTTGCCACTGTGCGTTACAGACGACCAGAGTCCTGTCCCACAGCAGGAAACCAAGCTCCAGTTCCCAGTTTCTTGAGATCTATTACTGTGCCACGTAGGGTTCATTGATAGAAGCAACAGAATACATGTTTTGCTTTATTTAAAAAATGAATTTATTTAAACACTCAAATTAGTACACGTTATTCCCAGAAGAGCCTGAGAATCAGCTAAAAGTCATCCACGTAGGACAATTCCCATGCTGACCTGCCAGTCTAGTTTACGGCTCATCCCTAGCCCTTGAGTCACTGGAGGCTGATGCTGCCATGTCTGACCCTGGTCTCTGAAAGCTCTTTATCTCTCCCCTGTCCTCTACCAATCAGAGAGTTTCCTTGCCTTTCTCTCTTCCAAATCCACGTTTCATGTTGGTGTAGGACCAGGGTGGAAATTAAGTCATGTTTGAGCAGGAAGGCTGGGGAATTGGGTTTTACTGGGGTGACCAGGAGGAGTAGAGAAGTGAGAATGCCCCAAAGGGAAAAAGCCATTTGAAAGGTGAACAGCTACACACGTGGCATAGTCCTCTAATCTGCACAACCGAGTGATCTGCTTAGACTTCTGCTTCTTGACTGATCATGTTTAAATGTTGCAGAATTTAGCAGGCAGCCGAAAAATACACAGGGGTACTTGGAGGTCCAGAATAAACCCATTTATTTTCAGATGCTTCACATGTACTAGTACAGTGACTCAGGGGGCCAGTTCTCCAAATCCCAAGTGAGTGAATATGAAGGAAGCTTTCTCTTTATCCCCTTCAGTTTCTGTTTTCTGTCTGTTTCCTAACTACCAGGCTTTCGCGGTGGGATTCTACAGCCCCTCCTGGGTCAGTGAGAATGGGGAGGTAGAGTGTATCTAAATGCCTGATCTGGGTGGTGTCAGTGACCTCCCCTCCAGCTAAGCTGTTACATGCTTTGTTTATGGCCCTTTTGTAAATGGGGAGTAATTAGGAAAACAGGTCTTGTTAGACCAGATTGTGGAGAAGGGGGCAGTGACTTAATTATAGGCTATTAAGAATGTACATTAAGTTACTGGCACAGATTCAGATTGCTAGCCCCCCGCAAAAAATGTCTTATTTTCCCATCATAAAGAGTATCTTTAGAGTAGATGACTGTGAAGTAGCAGACAGGCTCCTGAGAGGTGGAGGACACTGAGCATGCTGTTCTCCAGAACAGAGATCCTTCTTCCTTTGGTCCCTCTTCACATTCCTCCCACCTACACCTTTTGTCATGCGTCCAGTAGGCTCTGCCTCTCTCACTGTTCCCCCACCTTCCTCTAGGAGCTCTCTCCAGGCAGGTAGTTCTCTTGTTTTCCAGGGCTGCACTCAGTTTAAAATCTGTGGAGTGCCCCAGCTGGTTTGGTTCAGTGGGTAGAGTGTTGGTCTGCGGACTGAAGGGTCCCTGGTTCAAATCCAGTCAAGGGCACATACCTTGGTTGCAGGTTTGATCCCGCAAAATATATATATATATATATATATATATATATATATATATATATATATATATATATATATCTCCTTGGATAGTGATTAACAAAATATCCCTACAGGTTAGTGCACAGTGGAGGGAGCCCCTGTCCGCATGTCCATACTAGCCCAGGTGATCTGACTGCCCTACTTCAACTCACTTTTCTGATTAAATGTCTCCCCACAGGTCTTTATTTTTTCACTCTAGGTTTAATGATTTTCTGAATATGCTCTTACTTTTATGCATGTGAAACAGTGTTCTCATGTAGTTCCTCTTTTTCTTCAGAGCTATTTTGTTTTCTTATATCAATTCTGTCCTCTCTGCTCTCTATATTCCAAGCATGTTTTGTGTTTTACAACATTTCTACTGAGGGCACCCTTTCTTGCACTAGATCTTTATGTTACATGTTATCATTCATACATTAGACAAAACTGAGGCTTAGAAAACTGAAGCAGTTTGCCAAAGGCTGATAAGAGATAAAATCAAGATTGTAACTCAATAATGCTTAATCCCAGAGCCCAAGATATTAACTACTGTGGAAGATATTTCTCACACAGTATGTAATATTTTGTTGCTTTAAACACATTTTTATTTTCCTTACCATCTCTACTCAGCATTCTAAAGATCTCTGTTCATTTGAAATTGTGAACATTTTTATCATCTAAGATTGGCTGCACCAGTATTCTACCTAGTTATTTGAACTAGGCACAAAATTCTTGTCTAACTACAGACCCATTTATTTCTCACCGAATGATGTTTCCCAAGTATCGGCTTTACTCTTCTCAAATAATCAAACCAAGGTTTCATTTGAAAATTTATTCTTCTGTCTGATTTTTTTTAGATATTTGAATGTAATGAAAAGTAAGTAACAGTTTGCCCTCATCCCCGCGTATCAGAAGAAACCATCTTCCCCTCTTACAGGAGAAACGGAAGCATTTCATTCAGATGTAGTAGACAGCATCACTAGAAAAAGGAGCAGTCCTCCGATTTTCACCAGCAAAAAAGATCTATTTACTCCAAGTTACTGAAAAATGTGAGGAAAATCACACTCTGGGCTTCCGAAACAAAGGTAACCTAGAAAAAATGAGTTGGCTTGGAATAAAAGGAATATTGGAACCTTTGCATACACTTAAATCAGACCATCTTGTCAAGTGGGTGTCAGGACAAAGTTGTTTAGCCAATGTTCCTTTGTTTGTTTGTTTGTTGTGTTTTTGACTAGAGACACTAAAACTCTTAGCTTGCAGTGCAATCTATCACAGAATCATGGAGATAAAAAAGGACCCGAACAGTGAGTGACCTTCTGAAAGAGGCCTTGAAAGTCAACTGTCATGAAAAAAAAGCCAACTGCCTATTCAGCCGTATTTAATATGCAAATAAATACATCCCTTAAAAACTTGTTTGCAAATTTCTGCCTATTAAGCCTATTATTCCATTTATCTGCATAAAAAAAAACCAACGATGCATACCTACAGGAAAACAAATGTCCATGGGACAAAATTAAGGGAGTGTGTTAACCATTAAAATAACTTCTAATAAAGAGAAGCAATATTTTTGCAAGCAACTCTTAGCAACATAGGTAAAATGCAATAGCATAACAGAATTTTAGCCTTTAAGATATGCAATCAACACAACTTTATTGCTGGAGAAAGTAAAACACTTAAGTATGAAAACATTGCAATTATTAAATTACTGTATTTTACTTCAGGAAAGAAGTAAAAACCAAGACCTGCAAATTACAGAAAATAAAATGGAAAATAAGATCCAGTTAAAGGGAACATTTTTAAGAATTTGAAACCAGAGATATACATGTTTATCATCTAACAATACTGGAATATTTCTGAATCCTATAAAACATCATCAAAACCTTCAAGATTAAAGTTTATGGGTTATAAAGTCAAAAGGAGAGGATGCTTTAAAAGTACAACAAAAGAGTCCATTCAAAATTATTAATTATAACTTCTAAGTGTAAATGTCTAAACCATGTCAAAAGTAGCCTTCAGATGTAGTTTAAATGTAATGAGAAGAAGCTTATTTCTGCATTGCAAAAAAAAAATACAACACAGCTGAATATATATATATATATATATATATATATATATATATATATATATATATATATATACTAGAGGCCCGATGCATGAAATTGGTGCAAGAGTAGGCCTTCCTTCCCCGGCTGCTGGGACAGGCTTCCCTCTGTCACCAGGGACCCGGCCTTCCCTCACAGCCCTGGCTTCGTCCTGAAGGACAGAAGGACATCCAGAAGAACATCCAGTCTAATTAGCATATTCCTCTTTTAGTATTTTACATATATATATGTATATTAATAATTTTCACCTAAGGCCTTTCTCAAATTTCCAGCTAACAAAATTTCTCATTGTTTCATGCTTGCTAATTCATAATGCCAACTATTTTACACACTGTGAATACATTTAAAAATATATGAATGATATTTCAAAGTTGTACTTTTAATGTATCTATCCCAGGTGTGGGATCATAACTCTGGCTCTTGAATATCCATATATTATTTAAGACCCATCAAATCCTAAATTATTGTTTTAATTTTTTTAAATGAATATGATGTCACCTCACTTTCATTAGCAGTCATGTAGAGCTATCAATAGTAACTACCTCGTAAGATTATGGTAGGGAGCAAATAAAATGTTTAAAATACCACTCTATGGGTATGAGATATGATGCTGATGACACTGAGACAGTGATAATTACTAAATTCTGCCTCCTACTTGAATCTATTCCTACAAGATTAGGTATGTGTGCCTAGTATAAATTTACCAAATTTCGCAGTTAAAAACACAGAAAACCCATTTAAATTTGTATTTCAGATTAATGAATTTTAATACAAATCATGCAATATTGGGGACATACTTTAACTGAATGTCAGATAAATAAGCAATACATTTTTACTATAAGTATATCCCAAATGTTGCATGGGATATACTTATTCTAAAAGCACATCCATTGCTTAGCTGAAATCCAAATGACAGGGTGTCCTGTATTTTATCAGGCAAATCTAGTATAGCACAGATCAATAAATTTTAAAACCATTTATAACTTTGTTATGAAAATAGATTTGTGGCATTATTGAAATAGTAATTTGAGACATATTAACTAATCTAATTGTATCATTATATAATCAGTCATTTGATAGTATATAATATTGATAAGGCAATGTTATTCAGTAGGAATTACACAGACCCTGGAGTAAATCCTGGATCTATCTATCACTTAAGAGCTGTGTGACCTTGGCCAATTTAATAACCTAGATGAGCACAGATTTATTCATGTTTAAAGTGATTATTAGGACTATTGAAAGGAAGAAAGTATTGCATAGAGCATGACTGTCCTATGGCAGAAAGTCACCACTATGCATTTTCTCCTTCCCCTCTCAAACATAAAACAGTTCCTGGAAATAGCACCTGTATTGTTTTTTTAATTTCTATTATAATTTGCAAAGATAAATCTTACAAAGGTGAAATTAACAGACTGATTAAATGAGTTAGATGCTGAAAGAGGAACAAAAGAGAGAGGTCAAAAATAACTCTAAGGGGTGGGTAATGGAGGAGGAACTGGATCAAGTCACTATGAAACTGAGTGAATTTAAAGGAAGGCAAGTTTGAGAGGGAAGACAGCGAGTTTTAGACACAATGAGTTTGAAATAATAATGAATCTTTGTGGAGCGTCCCACTGGTCTCCTCAAACATGATCCTCATGATCTTAATTCCCTCATTTCATGATCATTACTCATCAATAAAGGAAATAATTCATGTAAAGCCCTTGAAATATTACCTGGAACATAGTTAGTCTCAATTAATGTTGGCAATTATTCAGCTCATACTAGCTGTTATTATTTTTATTACCTTTTCAACTGGCCAAATGACACTGTGAAATCATTTTTACCTCATTTTTAATATCTCCTGATTTTTTTTACATAACTATCAAGTTTGTACTGATCAAGATAGGAAAACCCAAAATTCCCTCTTCGATCTTTCTTATGCCTACAAAAAAAATCCCCATTTTCTTGATCTCTTATTCAGACCCACAATATGTATATGCTTAAAGAAATATAAGCATATTTTTAAATGCATCACATATATTTAACAGGTAACTAGAATGAACTACTTATCCATACTCAGTACAATTTACAAAGAACCATATTATCTCTAATCAAAAAATCTTATTGCATAATCAGATAGAAGCTATTTAATTTCTATCTCAAAACATGTTCACAGGCATGTCATTGATGTTCCTGCTTCCATCTGACTTCTTTATTCACTTACTGGTCCTATTTGCATCCCATACGATGTCATACTTCTTTGTACCTTTTATTGTGATTCAGTTGTCAAAGGCAAGTCTTTTCCATAATTCAACCCACTCAAATCAACATGAAACCTGATTGAAATTCTCTTGTAAAATCTCTTCCTTTGAAAGGAATTGAATTGTTATCAGTATAAAAGCCTCCATTGTGTGTGTGTATGTGTGTGTGTGTGTGTGTGTGTGTTTCCAAAAAAAGCCTAAATGCTACTTAATGGCCAGTTCAAATGGATCATGAAGTCAGCAATCTATAGCTATCTAGGCCTCAAGTTCATTCATGTCGGTCAAAGGCTGAATCTGCTGTTGAAAATTAAAGAAATGCAAAACAGATTTATTTACTTAAAAATATACCATTTCCTTACCATGTCCCAGGTGCTATGCTAGACTTAGAGAGAAAAAAAACAAAAAACAAAAAAAAACAAAAACACCTAACAAAGGACAGCTTCATGCTTTATCTTTTAACTGGGCTCATGCCATGGTCCCAGGGCATGCTACAGTTTAGAGAAGTTGTTCAGAAATGCTGAGTATGTCTGTGTGTAGGAGAGGGAAGAGGAGAGATCAGTCCATGCTAGCATTTTCTCTTCAGACCCGGATTAATCACACTGTGTCAATCTTTGCCATGGTGCTGAAGAAATCGACGGTTCCATATAACCTGTTCTACCAGTTCTTTAGTTCTTTCTTCTATAGCCTCTTCAAATCCAGTGTATATTTCAGAAACCTTGTCATAGTTCAATTTAGTGAAGTTAAATGCTAGTCGGGATTGAAACTGGTTACACGGTAGTTTGGGTTTCTGTCTTTATCACCACCATATCATCAGGGTCCCTTGAAGCTGAGATTATCTAGGAGTGTATAATAACACAGAAAACTGGAGGAAGAGGAAACAAGAGAATCCCACACTCAGCAAGCATGTATAAAACTAGAAGATGGAGCAAATGAGTAGACATTTTCACAGCAATGTGTGTTCATCTTTCATCAGTTATAAAATGCTGTTTCATGTGTGCTATGATCACCTTATTTCTTACATGAATGTATCTGTGGAAAGTCTCTTATTTCCTTTAATGTGAAGTCATTAGAAACACTGTGTTAGCAATTTGAGGCACTGCTCAAAGTAACAGTTGACAGGGCTCTCTACCGATAAGTTAATATCACTAACATACATCACAGACTATTTTGCTTTATTAACTTATCAGCAAGATGACCTCAAACACTATATATTACAATAAAACATAAGATATCAATTAAAGACAAGAATAAAGTGGGGGGAAGGTTATGCTTCTTTTCTCCACATTTCTAATTTCTCACAATCCTCTCCACACCTAAATCCAAAATGAAAACGAAAAGAACTTTAACACAAAAATATGTAAGCTTCCGTAGACCTCCTAGCTCGAATGCCTAGAGAGAACACAGCCTCCTTTCTATGACCATCTTCCATGAATGTTAATATGTGGCCCCCGTGACTCTGTGCTTAAAGCTCTCTTTTGCCTGTAGATCTAATCAAGTAAGGTCTCATAAAAAACTGTTTAATAAGCCCTTCGCTTTTGCTGACATCTTCAGTCTGTACCACTCAGCCACCAACACCCATTAAGAAAGTGTTCCAAAGGCCCACTTTCATATGCAATTCTATTACATTCTCTAAAGATTTGTTGAGGGCTTACTATCAGGACCCTATGTTTAAATAGCTCAGAGTCTAGAAAGACAAATAGATATAAAAGAAAGAAATGCAGGGCAGCGTGAAAGCTTCAGTAACTAGCAGTCTGCATAAGGTAGAAAGGTAAAAGAGAACGTGAGTGGGCAGGAACGTGTTCTCAGAGCAATTGCCATCAAATCTTAGTTTTGAAGGATGAATAAGGATGTGTCAAGGGGTCAGGAAGGAAAAGTTCTTTCAAAAAAAAGAAAATAATACTATTTTTTTCATTGTTAACCATGGATGTGCAAATCAATGTAAATTAACTGGGGATCTAAGAGTCTAAAGTGGAGCAACTGGGGACTGAAGAGTAGACTATGAGATGGAAAAGTAAATATGATCAAAATTGGATTTTATCCACTTGGCTGGTGTTGCTCAGTGGTTGAGCATCAACCTATGAATCAGGAGGTCACAGTTCAATTCCTGGTCAGGGTACATGCCTGGGTTGCTGGCTCAATCCCTAGTAGGGAGCATGCCAGAGGCAGCCGATCAATGATTCTCTCTCATCGTTGATGTTTCTATTTCGCTATCCCACTCCCTTCTTCTCTGAAATCAATAAAAATATATTTTTTTTAAAAAAACCTTAACTGTTGAGGAACAAGGAAAAATAATTACAGAAGACTTCCTACCAGTAAAAGTGTAAGTAGAAATAAAGTAGAATTAAACATTTTAAATGTTGAAAGAAAAACACCACAAATCTAGAATTCTATATCCAGTGTGATTATTCTTCAAAAGTGAAAGGAAAATGAAGACTTTCTCAGACAATAGAGAGCAAGCTGACAGTTTTCAGGATGGGGGAGGGGACTGGATGGAGGGTGAAGGATTAGAACAAAAGAAGAAAAAACTCATGGACAGGGACAACAGTGTGGTGATTGCCTGGGGGGAGGAACAGATGGGGAAAGGTAGAAGAGAATATAGAGAGGATAAATGGTGATGGATGAAGACTTGACTTGGGGTGGTGAACACACAATACAGTACAGAGATGATGTGTTGTGGGATTGTGCACCTGAAACCTGTATAATTTTATTAACCCGAGTAACTCTAAAAAATTCAATAAAAGGGGGGAAAAAGTGGAACCTTATCTATTCTGGGGCCAGGAAACACTTCCTAAAAGACATGTTAAAAATTAAAAAAATAAAAATAAACCTGAGGTATTCATTGCCAGTAGGCTGCCAGCAAGAAATGTTAAAAGAGGTTTGTTTCAGGAAGGTCAGAAATCTTAATCTTCATAAAGAAAGAAAAGCATCAAACAAAGAATAAATGAAGGCAAAATATAATCTTTCAGTTTTCATATTATTAATCTAAAAGAAATTAGTTTGTCTAAAACAATAATAGTATCAGTGCATTGGGCTATACTATATAGATAAGTGAAATGAATGACAGCAATGTCACAAGAAATGGGGGTAGGGTTAGAAAATGAGAATAATGTTATAAGGTATAGGCACTACATGTGAGGTGGCACAGGGTTTTCTGAAGGTGAACTTAGGTTAGTTAAAATGTATATTGTAACTCTGGGGAAACCAATAAATTCTTTTTAAAAATAGAACTGATATGTTAAGAAAGAAAAATATAATCAAGCTAAATGCTCAATTAAAACCATAGAAAGGAGAAAAAAGGAAAATTAATACTTAAAATTTTTTCTATATATTGGGCCTATCTCTAAACTTTCATTTATTTTTATTTTTTGAAGCAGTTACATTAAAAACACAACATTTTTATTACATTTGTAATAATCTTATTAAATAATTTAGGAAAACAATGTTATCTTGGTCATAATGAACTTTCTTTTGTTCCATTTCATATTTCTCTCCACAAGATTTTATGGGTTTATAGCCTACACATTTTTAGTTCAGCTAATTTGTTAGGATTTCTACTTCCATTGCTGTTATACAGTAATCTTCAACCATTTAGTTTTCAAACATGTCAATCATTTTCTAAAATTTTATTTGAGTGTATTTTTCACGTAGTCAACAAGCTATTTTATCCTCCTGTTAGACACAATACTAATATTTGTTTCTCTTTTTAGAAAGACAGTCAGGTTTTCTGCAAATAATATAAATTCATTCTTCCTAATCTTTAAATTTTTATCGTATTTCTTAGGATCTCCAGGAGGCTGTTATATATAATGATGCTTACATGTATTTTTATCTAATTACTGAGTTTAAATAAACTGCATTAATGTCTTGCTGAAGGTTTCTTTCATCTATTGGGTCAAAATAATCTTCATTCAGCACAGGCTTTGTTCCAGTTGCTGCTGACACAATCAGGCAGACAAGATGCCTACCTTTGTAGAATTACAGAGTTGCTATCATAAAAATAACTCAACAATTACATACCTATCCTAAGCACTGAAGTAAAGATGTATAGATTTTGAGATTTTAACATTATTTAATATAGTATGCTAAAGAAAAATAAAGTGCTAATTGGGTAATTACTCAAAAGCGATTTAAGACATATTCTGACTTTTTGGTTTAAAATCAATAAAAATAATTGATGAGATACTCAAATAAATTAATCGTGGAAAACATCAGCTAGTGTAAGGAGCTATTCAGATAATTAAAACAGGGTGAAAAAACTGAAGTTCCCCTGGTGGTTTTTGTAGACTGGTGGTCGGGAATGGCTTCTTATTTAGGTGATGGACAAGCAGAGATCAGAAGAGACCAGAGACAACAGCACTCCGGGCACTAAAAGTGTCTAATGAAAAGACTCCCAGGGAGGAAGAAGCTTATCACTGTGCAGAACAGAGGAGTTCATTGTCACAGACAGTGAGGGGGGGAGAGTGCTGCCAGAGGAGACAGAGGGTATGCAGTGTCCAGGTCTTGCATGATTGCTTCCTCATACAGTTTACATTTATCCCAAGAGCTGGGAGAAGCTGCTGAGGGGGTAGGGGGTGAAGAGATTGTACTAATGGTTTTATCTTTTAAAAACCAATCTAAGCAAAATTGATTTAGTTGAATAAGAGTAGAAAATGGTAAGTCTCCATGGCTTTCATACTTTTCAAAAGGAAAAACCAGCATTTCTGGGCTGTTAAGAGCGAGCATTGCTGAGTCTTAGCAAACCAGACAAACTCCATTTGATTATTGTGGTCCAGTTAATTGAAAACATGAGCTGGATGTTTCAATGAATCCATATCAAATTATCCTCCAGAGTATGAGATGATATATGTAATGCATTTAGGGTAGTACCTAGCATATAGTAAGTAACCAATAAATATTATTATTATTAATTTTGTCAGCAATGCTTATGAAATGAAAACATAGAAAATGATGCTATGTGAAATCTATTCATCATTGTGAAAGCATTTTCATTGTCTTTTTGAAAAGAAAGCAATAATGTGGCTCTGAGAAGTTTGTTTCCTGCTGCATTTTGGAGCCTGTCATTAGAGTATTACTGCAAACTTATGATGACAAGCCTGGTCATCAAAAGCATAACCAATGTCAGGAAATTCGGTTAACCCCACAGCCTGTCCTTCCTGGCACATCTTAGATACATTTCTATCTTTTTAGGTGTGAACTAGAAATTGTAAAAGTCAGTCTAAGCATTACTCATACACTGTGGCCAAAAGTGTAAAGTGATTAAGTCTTCTATAAGGCAATTTGGCAAAACTTTAAACTTTATCAGAAAGTTTGAACTAACAACTTTCCTTCTTGGAACCAAGTATATTCAAATATATTTTCTGGGAAGCTATTTATTGTGACAACTGCACAATAAAAATGGAAAGAATCGAATGTCTGCTGATAAAGTGATAATTAAATAAATTTGGCAATAATATATATGCATCAATTAAAATAATGTTTCATAATATATACAGTATAGATTCATGATCTATTAAAAAGTTTAGCTGCTGTTATAAAAAATTAATTTGATCCATGTTTTGTAAAATATAAAAATAAGAGAAAATTGATAAGAAAAACTACAAGGGTATATATACTAAAATGTTAATAGAATTTAGGTCTGAGTGTGGTACAGATTTTTTTTTAAATTTGTTATTTTCTAGCTTTTTTGTAAATGTATTCTTGGTTTTATTTGAAAAAAAGGGGTTGTTTTTCCAGCTATAATGTAATAGATAAAGTTATATCTATATGTGTATATATATGTGTATATATATATGTATATATATGCATATACATGAAGACCTATTTTTGAAAACACATTTGGCAATATAAAAATTAGCTTACTTATATCATACATACTAATAAACATTTAAAACAAAGACAAGTAGAGAAAAGTAGAATATAGTAAAATTAATAAAAATACACAATTTATATTTGTTCAGAATCAGTCAAATATTTAAGGCATTTTAGTGGGGTCAGGATTGCAAAGTCATTTATACTAGTTATAAGAATAACAGTTGGGTACCATTATCATCATCATCATCATCATCATTAATTAACATTCATTAAGTCACTTCTCTAGGGATCCAAACCTCTTTTCAGAAATAGGGCACATCTGGAAGTAGAATTCACTTCTCCAGGGTTCAAGAGGACTACTTAGGAAGCTCCAGTATCAGACACTGCACAGTACCTTGTCTCTGAAAGAGTTACTGTAGTTTCCAGAGCAGCCCAGCATAGTGCGTAGCGTCAACAGAAAATGGCTGGATTATAAAACATTGTCCCTGAACAACTGTCCTGGGAATGGCGTTGTTCAAATGGTCCATCACCATCAGAGGAGAGCTGCAGGCATGCCCTGCCCTGATGGCTGTTCCTTCCCAAGACACCTGTGCCCTCAGAGCAGAGCACCTGAGGGGTGCAAAGCAAATTTACGACCTGTCCATTGAGATCCGAGGTAAATGATGCACCAGGAAAAAAATTAACCCAAATTTCAGAGAAACTTTACATATAAGAAAGGCTTCAAAATGACTCACTCAAAAAGTAGTTTCACTGTGAAATGATTATAGGTGTTTCAATACACTTGGTGGCCTATGAAGGCATATCTTCTTCCAAATAGTAATTTTTTTCACAAAGTTTCTTAGTTTAAATTACCTAGAGATTTGATTTAATTACCCCTGTTGAATAGAAAATGTGATTTACCCCCAGAGAATACTATCTAGGTTTTATTTTTTGAAATAAAAAATATGTAACTTCTGCATTGTCTGTGGTAACTATGCAAGGGAACGTGTTAATTACAGACACAAAGTCTGGAGTCAGACTGCTTGGGGTTGAATCCCAATTCAGCCAGCTACTTAATATCTCTATACTTCAGGTTCTTTATCTGTAAAGTGGGCATAATTATTCATGATAATACCTATGCATAGGTGAGGAATAAGTGAGTTAATGCATATAAAAGCACTTAGAAAAGGGCCTGCTAGACAACAACTACCTTATACATGTTTATTATTTGCTGGCCATAGAGTAGTCATGGCAACATAATGAGTCCTGTTTTTAATTATCATCCTGCATTTCCATTTCTGAGGAGGATTTCAAACCTCATATCAACTAATGGGGGACCTTTGGTGGCGCACCAAATGGTCTCTCCTCACCTTCTCCGTTAGCACTTTCCCCTTAATTCCAACAGAGCCACAGTCATGCTTTTCAAATTTACACTTCGCTGGGCAGAGAGAAGTAAGAAACCTGTTGAATAACACACTCAAGATTCAAAATAATCTCCATACATTAGAAGGCTGAACTATGACCAAATGCCACATGAATAAATATGATGTCTCCTATTTGGGATCACAAAAATCAAATGCATGAGTATAAGATAATGGAGATCTAGGCCGAAACATTTAGATCCAACTAGGTATTCATTCTTGTTCTCCTGAAAGCAAGTATATTTGTATTAATGTGGAAATTTTTATTCCAACAGAAGCAGAAAATCAAATTGACTAAGGTATGCAGGGAGGAGGAGTTTAAATTCACTTTCAAACTCTCAGTGAAAAAGAGGACATTCTATGTTATCACTCTAAGCATCTTTATACATGTAGACAGTATTAATATCATACACAGTGAGCATAAAGTGTACAGGAATCCAGTGCTTAGACCTAAAGATCTCCAATATTTAGGAATGAAGTAAAGAAAGAGTAGCTGACAAAGGATCTTAACTGAGACTGTCGAATTAGCATCAAAGAAATGATAGTGGCGTGTCCTGAAGAAAATGTTTCAAGGAGAAAGTGGTTAACTGTATTGAATGCTACTGAGAACTACTAAAACAAAGACAGAGAAGGGCCTTTGGGTTTAATACTGTGACAGACATCAGTAGTAGCAAGTTAGTAGAGTGATGGGGATCATGTTAATGTTGGATAAGGAGGAAATAGGAGGCAAGAAATAGAGGTATCATATGTAAAAGATTAGACAATTTAAGAAGTGTGGCTGTAAGAGGATTAGGACCATTTTTAGAGGAGCTTATAGAGTAGAAAAAGGATATTTGCAAAAAAATAGAGAATCCAAAATGCTTTTTAAAATAATCATTATTAAATTTATTGGAGTGACATCCTATCTAATAAAGAGGAAATATGCAAATTGACCATCGTGCCATCACAAAGATGGAGGTGCCCATAGCCACAAGATGGTGGTGCCTAGTTCCCTCAGCCCCTCCAGAGTCCCCCAGTCCCGGGGAGGCAGCCACTCCATGTGCCTACTGCTGGAGTCCCCCAGTCCTTTCACAGAAAATGGGTTGCCTCAAAAGTTGGTTAAGCTTCTTAGGACAAAAAGCATTCAAAATCTTTGAAAAGGGAATTCTAATATTTATGAAAGTTTGGACTAGACCAGTGGTCAGCAAACTCATTAGTCAACAGAGCCAAATATCAACAGTACAACAATTGAAATTTCTTTTGAGAGCCAAATTTTTTAAACTTAAACTTCTTCTAATGCCACTTCTTCAAAATAGATTCACTCAGGCTGTGGTATTTTGTGGAAGAGCCACACTCAAGGGGCCAAAGAGCCACATGTGGCTTGAGAGCCGCAGTTTGCCAACCATGGAACTAGAAAATTCAAGGTTATTTCCACTACAACCTTCTATGATTTTGTGATATTAACATTCTAAATTCACATAGTACCAGCTGTATTGTATGTAAGCAGATATTATTTAAAGGAATGGCCATTATTATTAAAACAACTCATAAAACCACACTGTTTGTATGTTAAGGACATTCTGTGTGATCTTCCTAATGGCTGGAGGTAATGCCCCTAAACCGGCAGTCAGACATCCCCCAAGGGGCCTCAGATTGGAGAGGGTGCAGGCTAGGCTGAGGGACACCCTCCCCATGCACGAATTTCATGCACCGGGCCTCTAGTTGGTTAATAAGATTATATAAGTTTCAAGTGTACGTTTCCATGATACATGATCTGTATATTGTATTATGGGTCCACCACCCAAAGTCATGTGATCCTCTATCATCATAGATTTGATGCCCTTTACTACCCACTCCTCTCCCTCTGGTAACACTATACTGTTGTCTATGTCTATGAGTTTTTGCTTGTTTGTTTTTCTTATTTATTTATTTGGTGTGAATGCTGCTAAAGTGATCTTTTAGAGAAGCAAGAGTTTGAGAATAATCAGATCCCCACTGTCCCTAAATAGAAGAGATAGGATTCGGTGCCTATTGGGTAGGGTTGGTAAACAAAGGCCCACATGGATTCCCTGAGCAAGATTTGTCAGAACAGAAAGGGAGTTTTGGCTTTTTATGGTATGTACACTTTGGATGATATTATTAGAGCTTCTTAAGGACAAAAGTACAGCAGGCTAGCCAGGGGCAGTGGGGTAGATTCAATCTGCCATGTGAAATAAAATGTAGTGCTTCCCTGATTCATAGTACCTCACTGAATATTCTTATTGTTTTATTGCTTTTTTCCAACCTTTTAATAATAAAAGCTACCATTCATTAAAACCCTATCATGTCCCAGGTACTCAAAATAAGTACTTAACATATATTAATTTGAATCCACACAGCAATTTTACATTATAAAGAAAAGAGTATAGGATCCAAGCCAAAAGCAATTTCCCTTCTATAGTCTTACTCTCTTAGTACAAAATATCAAAAAAAAAAAAAAAGAAAGAAAGAACCAAGCATTTTAAAGTTCCTAAATCAAAGTCATAAAATGTACAATCATTTCAGGCAAATGATAGCAATTGGTTCATTTATCATGATATTTATTGAATATACTAGTGGCCCTGCACACAAATCCAAGCATGAGTAGCTCGCTGCCGCTTGCCTCAGCTGGCCGCCCTGCCCACCACCACTCGTAGCTCTCCACCACATGTAGCTCGCTGCCCCACCCTCCTACTCAGGCGTCCTCAAACTACGGCCCGCGGGCCACATGTGGGTGTTTTTGCCGTTTTGTTTTTTTACTTCAAAATAAGATATGTGCAGTGTGCATAGGAATTTGTTCATAGTTTTTTTTTAAACTATAGTCCAGCCCTCCAACGGTCTGAGGGACAGTGAACTGGCCCCCTGTTTAAAAAGTTTGAGGACCCCTGCTCCTACTGATTGGTCGTTATGTGATGGCATCCTGATCAATTTGCATATTACCCTATTGTAATTATAGATATTGAATGCCTGCTATTCCAGAGTGTGTCAAGGTGCTAAGGATTAACTCAACAGTTAAAAAAATAAAGTCCTTGCTCAAGTTATGACTTTAAGAATATTTCATCCACCTGGGGAAGTGGTACAAAAAAAAAACTACGTTATTGATTGAGTAGAACTCTATGAGATACTAATATCAGAGTAGACTTGAAAATAATAATGGATTTTTAAAGAATTTACCACCAATATGCATATAGCTTTGCCCAAATTAAAATCAAACAAAATAATGCACTCGTACCTTACAATTTAGGTCCCAGACAATTAAGTTAAAATTCAGACTCTAGAACATGGGAAAACCTATAGTAAGCATTTACTGTTACCAAGGAACGTATTATTTACCATTTCCCTGTTTTCTCAATATTTTTAGTAGAATTTTAAAAACATAAAGTAATTGAGATGAAGCCATGAAGGTGAAGCCAAAAAGTTAACCAGGAAGATTGTTTACATTATCAAAAAGTAGATTTGCAAACGAATTCACTAGGAAATAAATTACAGTTTTGTGCTAATGCTATAGACACAGTAGCACTCAATAGAAATGAAAGCAATTTGAGGGGTTTAGAATGCTTACACTCCAATTGAGAAAAGCAATACTTTATGGGAATTTAAAAAAAAAAAAAAAAGATTGAATAGAGAGCTTAGTCCACAGAGGACAGATGGGAGGATATTTGTGTTTCATTTCAATGTTCTGCAAAAGTTAACACTTCCATCCGCAGAGAAATACCCCCAGGTTCCTGGCAAGTGACAGGAACATCTCCTCCTGCGTCCTCGGCAGGACTGGGGCCCAGGGAGGCTGAACCCATCTGGAGCGCCTGTTCTCTCTTTGAAAGGAGGCAAGGCAGGCCAGGGCTCCAGGGGGACCACCAGGCATCCACCCCCCACGCACCCGCAGCCCCAACCCCCCAAGTGCCACGTTCCGATGAGTTAGAGATACCAGGTTCCGCGATCGCTGGCTGCTCTTTCTTTGGGGGGCTGATTTGGTGTAACGACTCTTGACAGTCCATCCAGCACATTCTGAGCATTTTCACGGCAGCAAGAAATTAACAGCCTCTCTCTCTCTCCCTGACAGTAAAGAAGGCTTCTTCGGGGCTGTCAAATAGATGAGCAGTCAGGGCTCCCCTCCGTCCTCACCCACAGCATAATAGGGGGGACCTCAAGACTAATGATGCCCAAGGGCCCTGGGAACGGATTGGATTCGCGGGCTGAGCAGGTGACCGCCCCCCTCAAACCTGACACCCTCCTGTGTCTGACGCCGCTCCCAGCAGCAAGAGGCTCCTAAACCTTCCCTCTGCGCCTCATTTGAGTGTGGAAAGCTGTCGGGAAGCTTCCCTTGCCAAAGCTGTGATCTAAGAGACTGTCCCCACGCGGGGCTGGGAGGCAGGTTTGGCCTCTCCCGCGCCTGCGAGGAGGCAGCTCTCAGGCTAAGAGACCCCAGTGCGCGGAGGGGCACCCGGGGGCAAACCCCTGTCTGGGGCCAACCCGGAGTGGTTACCATCGGCAGCAAGAAGTGCGGATAACGGCCCAGCAGCCAGCCGGGGGAGGCCAGGGGAGGAAAAGGATTAATGACCTCTGAGACCTGTTCTCTCCCCACTCCTGCCGAAATGCCAGACCGTGCAGCCAGGTATCCATCAAGCGAGTGAAATACACCGGTGGGTGGAGGCGGTCTGCCGCAGTGACAGCCGGCTCCACTTCTGAATACTCTCTGAAAACTATTTTTACTGTGCACGCTGGAGAAAACCAACAAATAATAAACCTGTCGCAGCACTCACCCAGCGCCCGTAAATACAGAAGCCTGCCAGGCAGCTGCAGAGGGAAGCCTCGCCCCGGCCTGAAAAGCTGTCAGGGCTACATCACCGCATCTGAGATCGCTTAGGGCCTCCTCGTGGCCCCTGAGGTCAGTTCTCCCTGGGGGCTGTGATGCGGGGTGGCTCTGATCTCCAGCACTCCCCAGGCGGGAGCCCCCTGCTCCCCACACAGGTCAGCAGCAGTTTGGGGCGGGCGTCCAGCCATCCGGAGAATAAGCAGTTCTTGGAGCTATTTGTTTCACCGGCCCTGCCTCAGTTACACACCAGGAAGTTCATCTTTTCCTTTAACGCAAAAAAACTATCCTCCGTGCTTATGGCACGCTTTTGGTGACGAATTTCACAGGCAACAGAATGCACTTAATGAGAACCACAGGCCTCGGGGCTATACCCTGCACACCAAGCCCCGTACCCCTGCCAGGTGGCCTGCGTGTGCCTCCTCCTTCCTCCTCCCAAAGTCCTTCTCCTTATGCATCGTCCCCAGAAAATTTTGTCCCTGTCTGTCCAGGTCTTGTCTGTATCTATGCTCCTCCCTAAAGAGATCAAACAAACCTTGATAAAAAATAAAAAATTAAAAAAAATAAGTTAAATTAAAAATTCTCACACAACCCTGACATGAGAGAAACGAGAACTCTATTAGAGAGTAGGGTGCTGAGTGGACACTTTTCAACAACATCTTGTCACTTTCGTGTGATTCAACTGGAACAACATTTGTGAGCGAATTTTTTTAAAGGAGGACAGGGAAGCTGTCTCCTGGGAATTGTGGAGGGTTCACTGTGAACAGGAACAAGTTGCTTCAACTAAGCAAAGTATCGCCATTAATCAAGGTGGAGTCTCCCCCTGTTCATAGGTTGCCATTTCCCGAGAGGAGCCAGGTCACACATTTTGGTGTTCAAACTAGTAAGTCACCGGATTTGGATGTGACAGCGACAGCATACATCCCCGAGGAAGGTGCTTTTCAGTAGGAAATGGTGGTTTGCTCAATGGGTTTTCTTTGTCTATATCACATTTTTCCCTACCTGGACTGCAGGAGATTTGGATACACAGAGCCCCCTGCTGGCTTCCTTCTTCTGGGATGCTGATATGGGTCATCGCCAGTGTTCCCAGGGAGCTCCTCCCTTGTTGAGTCTCCATTTGCAGTTATTTTTAGACGACCCCCCCCCTCCCCTGGTCCCCTCTGAGTATAACAGATAATTCCTGTACAAAGGAGAAGATTAATTAGTGTGATTAAGCAGCCATGTCCAAAATGGCCATCTAGGGTTAAGGATTGATAAATTACTCCCAACAAAGACATCAGACTAAACTATTCGTGGCTTCCCATCTAGTAACATGACAACAGGCCACCAGACCTAGGGGGACTTTCAAGTAAGCTGAGTGCTGACATAACAAGAAACACTAATGGTAGCTTGTCGGATACATGTTGGACCATTTTCAGTTAATGCTTCAACAAATGAATACTCAGTTCTACCAGTAATTACTCAACAACAGTGACAACAAAATGTGTTTCTCTAATAAAATAAAATACAGTGATGTTTCTTTGCTTAGACCTTCTATGGAAATACTGGTTTATACACTCATTTCTCATTAGAAAATAGGTAAAATAGAGCTATACAGTATACCAAAAACATTCATTTCTCCCAATCTCTACACTGACAATAATTTAATAAACAATGATTTATTGACTGATTTTTATCAGTTGCTAAAGCCAAAAACTATTTGGAGTCATACTTGAACTTTCTCACATCTAAGCAATCTAAAACCCAGTGAACTCTACCTTCAAAATACACTGAGTGGCCAGATTATTATGATCTCTGAACGCATAATAATCTGGCCACTCAGTGTATATCCTATATAATAAAAGGCTAATATGCAAATTGTCCCCTCGACCAGGAGTTTGACCAGCAAGAGGCCGGCCAACCACCCATGTTCCCTCCTCCTGGCCAGTCTGGCCAGACCCCACCCATGCATGAATTCATGCACCAGGCCTCTAATATATATATATTTTGAGTGGCCAGATTATTATGCATTCAGAGATCATAATAATCTGGCCACTCAGTGTATATGTTGCATTAGACCAGTTTCCACAACTTCTATCCTTCTTAGTCTTCTTTTGACTGTTGCCTTTTTAGTAGTCTTCCTGCTTCTGTCTTTCCCCCTTTAGTTGATTCTCCACACAGCAGCCAGTAGGGTGTTGATAAAACATAAGCCATTTCTATTTCTGCTCAAGCACTGCAATGCAAGTAGTAAATTACTTAGTCTTTGTGTGCCACATAATTGCTGATGCAACTACTTAAATTTGCTATTGTAGCATGAAAACTGACATTGATAATCTATACTAATAAAAGGGTAGTATGCTAATTAGACCTGGTCAACTGGACATCTTCCGGATGTCCGACTTCCTTCTGGACAAAGCCACAGTGGCGGGGGCCCAGGCAGAGGTGGTTAGAGGCAATCAGACCCAGACCATCACGGGAGCAAGCAGTTAGGGGTGATCAGGCTGGCAAGGGGGAACAAGCAGTTAGGGGTGAGATCAGGCCAGCAGGGGAGGATAGTTGGGAGTGATCAGGCCAGTAGGGGAGCAGTTAGGGGGCGATCAGGTCGGCAGGCAAAGGCAGTTAGGGGCAATCAGGCAGGCAGGCAGGTGAGCGGTTAGGAGCCAGTGGTCCCGGATTGTGAGAGGGATGTTTGACTGCCGGGTTAGGCCCAATCCCTGCAGTCAGATCCCCTGAAGGGTCCTGGATTGGAGAGGGTGCAGGCCAGGCTGAAGGACCTCCCTCCCATGCACGAATTTCATGCACCAGGCCTCTAGTGTATAAATAAATGGGTGTCTGTGTTCTAATAAAAACATTATTTTCAAAAACAGCAGTAGACAAGATTGGACCTGTGGGCCATAGTTTGCTGACCCCTGGTGTATACAAACATATATGATCTGGCCCTGGCTCCCAGTGCTAATATTCTCCCTCTTAAGAACTCCTCTTTAATCAATTGTCCGCCTGCTATTCCAGAAATGTGCCAAACACAATCCCACCTTGGTTCCTTTGTATTTGCTTTATCTTCTTAAAATGCTTGATTTAGACACAGTACACATTGCTGAGTACCAACTGGTATCAAAATTTAGTGGCTTATAACAATAAAGACATTTATTGTTTTTCCTGGTTCTGTGGGTGGACTGGGCCCAACAGGGTAGGTCTTCTTCTAAACATGGTGCCAGGTAAGCACATAGTCCTTGAGAGGCCCAAGGAAGTGGGAACACCTGCGATGGCTCATTCTCCTGCCGGCAGGCTGGGCCTGGGCACACTTCTAGACCTGTTTCCCTCCAGGGGCTCCCTCCATGTGACTTGTGCTTCTTACAATATGATGGCTTGGTTATAAGAGACAAGGCTCCAGACTACAAAAGAAGCTCCAGATCTTCTGAGTCCCGACCATGGAGGTTACACAGCATTACTTCGTCTGACTAATGCTCAAAGCAAGTCATAGGGCAGACCCCAGTTCAGGGGAGGAAAACAAACTCCATCTTTCAACAGGAATTTGCAGTCATCTTGGTTCCGCTACAATGAGCTTCCCTGCCGGTACATATTTTTAGGTCTTTGTTCAAATGTCACCTCCTCTTGAGAGGCCATTTCTGGCCCTGCACCCAAATCACTTTCTATTTGCTTAACAGTAGCTTATTTTTTCTTAATGCAGTTGTATAATATATACATTTATTTGTTTGTTTGCTATTTTCTCTTTCCCCACCACTAGACCAATATGTGTTCATTGTTTGTCTTTTTGTTCACTATCCTCTCACCATTTCCTAGAATAATTTCTGATATATATATAGGACATTCACTAGCCATTTTTTGAATAAATGAAAGAAAGAATAAGTGCCATCTCTATAAATGCACTTGGCTGTGCCATCCATTGAAGATAAAAGGATTCACCAGATAATGTTTCTACTCTTAAACTCACAGACCAAAACTAAGAGCTTGTTAGTCTGGATTGATCACTTTGCTGTCCCACCGCAATAATGGGGCAGAGAATCAGAAAATTGTGAAATTTTTAAGCAAAATTTACAGTGCTCAAACATGGAAAGGGAATA
This sequence comes from Cnephaeus nilssonii, assembly GCF_951640355.1. Classification (NCBI taxonomy): domain Eukaryota; kingdom Metazoa; phylum Chordata; class Mammalia; order Chiroptera; family Vespertilionidae; genus Cnephaeus; species Cnephaeus nilssonii. The sequence goes on from NC_137079.1 coordinate 11,763,036, forward strand.
CTAAATATTTAAATGAGCAAGAACATATAGGTCTCCTCTCCTCTGTCAATGGCAGTGGCTTCCAGCAATTTCAAAGTTCAACAGGGAAGAGTGTCAAGACTAATTACTATTTTCTGCCAAGAGTGTTGAAGGTGGTATTTAGCAGGTGCTTCTCATTTATATTTCATGCATATAGTAAATACTGGGATTAAGGAATAAGAAACACACTGGTCACCCTGACTGGTTTGGCTCAGTGGATAGAGCGTCAGCCTGTGGACTAAGAGGTCCCAAGTTTGATTCCGGTCAAGGGCATGTACCTTGGTTGTGGGCACATCCCCAGTAGGAGGTGTGCAGGCGGCAGCTGATCGATGTTTCTCTCTCATTGATGTTTCTAACTCTCTATCCCTCTCCTTCCTCTCTGTAAAAAATCAATAAAATATATTTTAAAAAAAGAGAAACACACTGATCTAAGTGGCTTCCTATATAATAAAAGCCTAATATGCTAAGTGTCCAGTCAGCCAGTCTGCCATTCAACCAATCAAAGCGTAATATGCTAATGATATGCTAAGGCTGCTCAACTGCTCGCTATGATGTGCACTGTCCACCAGGGTGCAGATGCTTCAACTGGTAGGTTAGCTTGCTGCTGGGGTTTGGCCAATCAGGACTAAGTGAGATGGGTTGGACATACCCTGGAGGCCTCCCACGGCCCCTCCCTGGCTGGCCAATCTCCAGTGTCCCTCCCTGGCCCTGATAGTTCACTGGTGGAGTCCCTTGGCCTAGCCTGTGCCCTCTCAAAATCCAGGGCCCTCAGGGTATGTCGGAGAGCCAGTTTTGGCCCAATGGTTGAATGACCAGTTGCTATGATGTGCACTGACCACCAGGGGGCAGAAACTCAATGCAGGAGCTGCCTCCTGGTGGTCAGTACCACTCAGTCACTGCTGGTGAGCACAGTGGGGGTGGCAGAAGCCTCTTCCGCCTCTGCAGCAGCACTAAGGATGTCCTACTGAGGGCTCCCGGACTGAGAGAGGGCACAGGCTGGACTGAGGGAGCCCCCCTGAGTGCATGAATTTCATGCACCGGATCTATATATAGATCCTACTTCGCATTTATCTCCAAAATGCAAAGTATGATCTATTTTTTAAATATACTTGCATATTTTACCATTTTATCTAATGTTTATGCCCTGAGAGATGTCAGGAAGACAGTAACAAGACTTAGGAAACATATTATATCGTATTAAGATGTTAATTATTAGCATTAATATAATTCTATTTACTAAATAGGTAAGCTCACAGAATAATACTAAACAATAGCATTAATTATTTAGCAACAAAATTCACTGAAATCTGGATATCGTATCATTCGTTTCTAAATTCGGGAATTTCCTGACATTCAGAGTTAGAGACACATATTCACTTTGTATATGTGTTTTGGCAACATTAGAATAAGATGATATATATATGTGCATCCTGAATGCAAGCATCACTTTTTTTTATGCAAAAATCATTCTTAGTTTGTGGGTATAAAAATAAGCCAACATTCCTGTTTGATCCCTCCTCTAAATGATTAACTGTGTAAGTAGAATATATTCAATTTATATTTCCTCTATGAATATATAATTAATAGAAACATACTTGTATATTTTCTTCTCATAAAATCCTCATGTTCATTGCTTGAAATTTATTTATTATACTTTTAAACAAAACTCTCTTCTCTTACCTTTAACTCAACAGCTAATAATCAATCAAGAAATAGATTGCCTTTGGTTTTACTATGAAAGATTTATAGTTTATTAAATGTATCAAAGTTTATACATATTTGTGATTGTATTTATATTTACGAAAAGATCATCCAACTATATGATGCTAAATGATATGTCAGGCCTTACACACTTTATTCCCATTATTTCTCACTATCATGCTGAGAGGTAGCTACTTTATTATCCACATGAGAAATCCAGGCTCAGAATAGCTAAGGAAACAGACCTACTAAATAATAAAGCCAGAATCTGAACCTTTCTCCTCAATTTAAGACTCATCCCCTCTACCTCTTCTTTGAAAATCCCAGCCCCAGATTCCTCAGGAATCTTATAGACCAGGCCATAGGGCCTCACCTGGTTTTGTAAGGTCCAGAGATAAGAATTGTTTTTATATTTTTACATGATTAGAAAAAATTCCAAAAAATAATTGTACTTCACAACATTTGAAAATTACATAAAATTCAAATTTGTGTCTTTATATATGTATGTTTTATTGAAAAAATAGCCACGTTCATTCGTGTACTAGTATGTATTGTCTGCAGTGACTGAGCTAATAATTATGGCAGAGAACATACAGCCTGCAAAGCCTAAAATATTCCCAGAAAAATTATACTGACCCCTGATATAGACTATAGATTATTTCTCTCTCTCTCTCTCTCTCTCTCTCTCTATATATATATATATATATATATATATATATATATATATATATATATAATCATCAACCTATTCTTATAACTAGATATTTACCCATTGCTTTTAATCATGATACTAAGGTCATTTTTATTTTTAATTAATTAGTTAATTAAAAGATCCTCACTCAACCATTTGTTCCCTTCCAACCACCAGCCTTACTCTTTCCTCACAGCTAAATAATCTGGAGAGTTTTCATTATTAATCTCTATTTCCTTCCCACTCACTCATCGACGCAGAACACAGTTGGCTTGAGGGACTATCACTTTAACAAATAGGGTTTAGATATATTAGTTCTCATCCTCTTTGTCTTTCAGAAAGATTATATGCTATTGACCATTCTTTCATTCTGAAGCAAGCTCTTTCCTTTGCTTCTGAGTGTTAAAAAAAAAAATGTATCTGCTTTTCCTCAAATAGTCTGGCCACTCTTTATCTGTCCCCTGTTCAGACCTATTCCCCCTTTACCAGAATTTAAGTAGTATAATTCAAGTCCCTGGGTCTTCTTTTCTTTATCCAATCTTCCCACCCTCCACATCTGTTATACATTCACAGTTTCAATTCTTAAAAGCAAATAGCTCACTAATTCATGTCTCCAGTTTGGACTAGTTATTTACTTTAGACCTATATGCCCAATTTGAAATCACCTCTTAGGTGTCTCAATGAACTTTAGCACATTAAAAACCAAACTATGATATTTCTGTGTGCACCTATTCCTCTTCCAGCCCACTGCTAACTTCAGACATGGGCACTACCATTCATACAGAAGACCAGAAACCTTAGTCTTTGACCCCTTTTTACACCACCTCTCCCTAGATTCCCATGTCTAGCCCATCAGCAGATCCTACATCCATCCAGAATCCATCTACCTCCCTCCATTTCCACTAGTCCCTAAGTTAAAACCATCATAAATGTTTACCCAATCTACTGTAATGGCTTCCTAGCTGTTCCCTCCAGTCCACTCTCTACACTGAAGCCAAACATGTCTTTGATTTGGTAACAGGGCAAAGTTTCCAGAAAATAAGAGAGAGAGAGAGAGAGAGAGAGAGAGAGAGAGAGAGAGAGAGAGAGAGAATAAAAATCATCTTGAGTAATTATCAATGAGGAAAATAAATTTTCAATCTAGAAAACTACATGTAGAACAAAGTATTACTATAAATCAATGGTTAGAAAAAGACATTTGCGAATATTTAAAACTCAAAATGTTTATCTTCCAAACACTGTCAGTGGGAAAAAATTTTACCTAATGATTTATTCCGAGAATATAGAAAAAGTACACAAGACAGAGTGTACATGAGAAACAGTGGACCTGGTTTAGGAACACAGTGCCATCCAGGTTGTCCACATAGGAACAGAGGCAGTGCATTCCTGAAAGCAAAACTTCAAAAAAGACTGAGTTTGTTTCAATCAATTGTAGACTAAAACAAGATAGCCCTAGTGATAATGTGAAGGCATATGATTATTTTGCAAAATGGGAAGGAAAATAGTTGATGAAAAACTCCAGGCAAAGTAATGACAAGAGTCCTGGAAAAGACGTGGTCCTCATAAACAAAATAAAATGTGTATATGATTTTTATAAAAAGTTATTAAATGCCAAAGTCTCACACACACTAGAGTTAGAAATATACAGAATCACAAAGATTTCTATTATTTCACATCAAGCAACAACAACAACAAATACAGCAAAACAGTAGAATTGTCTTCAGAGACTTCTAATTGACATAAGGTGAGGTGAGAAACTTTAGTATAAGACAGTGATGGGCAACCTTTTGAGCTTGGTGTGTCAAACTTCGCCAAAAAACTGAGCATAACTCGGGTAGTGTGTCACTTTGAGGAAAAAAACATTATTTCGAAAATGTTTCATCCTCAGGAGCAGCAAATGTTTCATCCTCGGCATGCGGCCGCCTTAGCGGCCGCGTGTCATCAGAAATGGCTACGCGTGTCAGTGCTGACATGCGTGTCATAGGTTCTCCATCATTGGTATAAGATCTCCTTTACTTATGTAGTCCCCATATACAGATTGGTGGTACAATGTGCAATACAGATTGGTGGTGCAATGTGCAGTACACCTGTGTTATTGATCAATGGTAAGGCACTCGATGCATTCCATACTCATTCTGCCCACAAGCTTTTAAGCACCCACTCTTTTCAGTCTTCTATTCTTAAGAATATATTGTACCTTTAACCACTGAGGAGAGATAAAACAGTAATAATTATATTTAATTATTAGAACAGCTTTTTAAATCACAAGTATCTACTGTAAAATTTGAGGCATTTTTAATGCAAATCTTAACATGCTCTCCACCGACTCTTTATACAGTTAGTTTATTGTGGTATGTCCAATAGTGATCAATACATTTTAATATATATTCAGTCCTAGAATCTAATATTGAAAAGGCCATTCAAGGAGCACAGTCTAAATCACACCAGGTACATAGCTTGCTTCTTCCTTCTCCCTGAGAAATGGCTTGCACACTTTCAGTGACTGGGTGATCACTTCAAAACACAGCCAACTTACTACTATCTAGAAGTAGGCAGATGAAGAGGAGAAAAGACCATTCAAGAAAATCACCTTTACCCTCAGGGGTCAGGCCTTAGGTGACCAGAGCACCTACTGTTCCTCAATGCAGAGCAGTACTGTACTCTAAAGAAAAATGTCACAAAGATTGACACAGACAAGTAGAATCTAATTTTTTTTGTTCTTCCCTCTTTTTCCCTACTCCTTTCCTATTTCCTTACCATCTTAAGTCATTTGTTTTGGTACCAGAACAATCCTCCCTCACTTTTATTCTGAATTGAGATAGTCACTTAAACATCTGCAATGAAGGGCCTCGCATCCCTGGGCTCACGAGTCCTTTTATTCATAGCTAAATATTTGCTGTTGTTTAGACACAACTCTACTATTCAATTTCTACAGTTCTTCCTTTATAATGATTACAATAATGAGTGCAATCCTAGGGTAAGCAAATAATTTCCCAGAGAGCATACTTCATTCCTCCAAGGAACACAAATACTTCCAAGAAAATGGGATCTCGTTAACTAACTTAACTGAGAACACACGCATAACAGCATCAGGCATTTCAGAGGGTAAGGTGCCAACCCTGGATTCCAGAAGCATCTGAGAAATAGCTTATTAAACTCTTTAATATAAACCACATACACTATAAAATAAAATGAGAATACAGAACACAACAGCTATGACTCTTTAGATAGTGTGATGGATCATTTTTTGTGTTAATAGGCCATGGGGAGCCCAGATATTTGGTCTAACATTATTCTGGCTGTTTCTGCGAGGGTGCTTTTGAACCTAATTAATGCTTGAATTGGTAGACTTAGTAAAGCAGACTGCTCACCATAATGTGGGCGGGTTTCATCCAATCAGTTGAAGGTCTGCATAGAAATAAATGCTGATACTCACTTGAGTAAAAGAGAATTCTCCTGCCTAATGGCCTTCCGTTAGGACATCAGCTTTTTCCTGATTGGGGCTTTTACTAAAGCATCATGTACTCCTGGGTCTCCAGCTCTCCAGCCTTCCTCACCATGGGCTCTCCTGGGTCTCCGGCTTAATGACCTGCCCTGCAGACTGTAGGACACGTAAGCCCATTTCTTATTTTATAGATGTATATCCTGTTGGTTCTGTTTCTCTGAGGAAGCCTGATTAATACAGAGAAAGTTCTATTACAACACACAAATCTTTGAATTCTATTTTGATTTCCAAAAGCTGGAGTAATTTTTTACCCTGATAGCTTTGGTAAGGTTTCTGGATCCTCCTCTTTATTTTTTACAACCAATTTCTAATAGATAACCATTTAAAATGAAGATATTACCTTTTTTAAGGAAATGTGAATATTCGTCCATGGAGTCAATAGAGAAATGAACCATGTAACTTCCTACCTCATAGAATTTTAGGAAAAGAAACTTGAAAAGAAGCTGATCTACAGTCTCAGTGTTTGGAAGAGGACGGGTCTCCAAGAAGATGAATATGTCTCCCAAGACAGTGCAGCTCATCAGAGCTAATGCTCAGACTCCAATGTAATCTAATTCAAATCAGAGTTGTGCTACCACTTTGCACAGTTTGATGTTTGAGACATCTAAATAAAATTTGCAAACTCACCTGAACTCTACCCAATTTCAGAGTTTCGCGGCCATAAATGAGAGGAAAAATAAAATTATATAAAGAGATCCTCCCTTGAAACCTTTCAATTCTTCTCTCCCAGCAAAGCAAAGCAGTAACGGGTCATTGTCTCTGAAGCTGGTAAGAAATCTATTGATAATATTTCATTACCAATAGTGCATTAAGGACTTTTTCAGATTTTAGCTCACAAATGTGGAGAAATTGAATTCTTTTGGATAATGATTCATTTACTTCTACTCCTTCTTTGCCCTTTTTCATTTGGTGAGATTGATTTTCTTTTTCCATATAATTTCACTTGTCACAATTCATGACTTGAGAATTGACCCACTCTGTACTTTCCGTTATGAGCTAATGTCTACTCTTAAAAATAATTGAAATGCACATTAATAAAAAATATTTAAAATGGCATTTATGAAAATGCTTGCTTTAGATTATTTTTTCTTACCAATATAAAGTTCTTCACTTCAGAAACACCTGTGAAAAAAATCATGTTTCCACCAGTACTCAAGTAGTCAACAAAAATCCAGGTATCCAACTCTCGCCCTCATACCACACATACCCCAATAGGAAGTTTGATCTTTAGTTCCCTTTTCTCCTGAAGAAGGAAGAAATGGGAAATACTGGGACCTCTGCCTCCCAGTTTCTAAGGTGGTGTTCAAATTATTTTTATATTTTTTATTTTTTTAATTACAGCTGACATTTCATATTATTTTATATTAGTTTCAGGTATACAATATCATGGTGAGACATTTATATAATTGGTGACCCACCAATATTTCCAGTATCCACCTTGCACCATACATAGTTATTACAATATTATTGACTATATTCCCCATGCTGTACTATACATTTCCATGACTATTTTGTAACTGTCATTTTGAACTTCTCAATCCCTTTGCTTTTTTTACCCAGCCTCCAATCCCCCTTCCACCTGGCAACCATCAGTTTCTTCTCTGTATCTATGAGCCTTGTTTTGATTTTGTTTGTTCTTTAGAGTCCACATATAAGTAAAATCATATGGTATTTGTCTTTCTCTGTCTGACTTATTTCACTTAGCATAATACCCTCTATGTCCATCTACATTGTCAGAAATGGTAAGATTTCATTCTTTTTTTATGGCTGAGAAATATTTATATATATATACCGCTAACTTTTTATTCACTCATCTATCGATAGACACTTGAGTTGCTTCCATACCTTGGCTATTATAAAAAAAAAAGCTGCAATAAAACTAGGGGTGCATATATCTTTTTGAATTAGTGTTTTAATTTATTCAGATAAATATCCAGAAGTGGAACTCCTAGGTCATAAAGTAATTATATTTTTAATTTTGTGAGGAACCCTATAGCTGTATCAATTTGCATTCCCACCAACAATGTATGAGTGTTCCCTTTTCTCCACATCCTTACCCAGACTTATTATTCATTGATTAATTAATGATAGCCATTCTGACAGGTATGATATCTCATTGTGGTTTAATTTGCAGAGATTATTTTTATATGTCTATTGGCCATTTTTAAAAAGAGAAAAAAACAGTAAAAGTTCCCTTAAGACTTTCAGGGAAAATGGGCCTTCTAAAATGATGGTGAGCTGCAGGAACTCCCCTAAGATGAAGATTGAATCTTCTTGGAGCTGAAATTGGTTGAAATGACTAGTAGAGATTAATGCTGATAAAATTTCCTTATGTCCAACTATTATTAATGAAGATTGTTCCAAACTCATGATATTTAGGACATATTCACCTTTGCATGACTTAAATTAGCAAAAATCAAACTAGGTATTTTCTGTTATTCCTCTCCACATAGTGTTACTATATATTATATTACCAGCCTGAAATACCTTTGTATCTTCTCTCCTTACCTAACTTGGGCTTCCCCTTTCAGATTCAGCTCAGACCTCACCTCCTCTAGGGAGCTTTCCCCTGACATCCAAGGCTGCATAAAAGTTTCCTCCTCTGAAATCCCTTAGAGGACTCTACATATTTTTATCATTGTGCTTATCATATTCCATTAAATCTGTTTGAATGAATTGACTCTATGCTAAACCATAATATCCTGAGTTACCCAAAAGTAGTTCTGGAGGTTAAGTGAAGTGGACTGTGTAATTGAATTGGGAACACAGAAGGGACAGTTTGGAGGAAGTCCTGTATTCAGTCTTAAGTATATTGAGTTTGTAATAGTGGTAGAATATTCAGGTGGAGATTTTGAGAACTGTTTGAAAATTTGGCCAGTGGAAATTCACATTTAGGGAATCAGGAAAGAGGCCAGGATAAGAGAGAATATATGCAAACTTCTGGGATTTATTTGGAAGCAGCCCTTTAAATATTGGGTGAGGATATAATGGACAAAAATATAGATAAAGAGGAAAGAAGGCAGCAGGAAGACCCTTCGGGGGTACCTACATTTAACCATTTCAAGGAGCAGTAGTAGGGTTTGGAAGAGACCTGAAAAAGACAGTGTCACCAGTGCCAAATCACAGTTTCTAAAAGGTGTAAGCCATATTATTATTTGTGCTGTGTGTATGGTTAAGCAGTGGTTCTCACCCAGGACGATTTTGTCTCCCAAAAAAAAATATTATGCAATATCTGAAGACATTTTTGTTTGTTGTGACTAGGAGGTGGAGATAGGGTGCAGGGAAAGAGATGCTTCTGGAATTTGTGGGAAGTGCCAGAGATGTTGGCTGTATTCACTTGCTGGAACTGCCATAACAGAATACCACTCACTGTGTGGCTTAATGCGCAGAGATTTATTTTCTCCTGTTCTAGAGGCTGTAAGTCCAAGATCAAAGTGCCACCAGGGTTTGGTTCCCCCTATGGCCTCTCTCCTTGGCCTACAGAGGGCTGCTTTCTTGCTGTGTTCTCACGGGGCCTAGTCTCTGCGCACTCACACTCCCAGTTCTTTCTGTGTCCTAATCTCCTTTCCTTATAAGGACACCGATTGGATTAGGGCCGACCCAAATGACCTCAGCTTAATTATCTCCTTAAAGGCTCTATCTCCAAATATAATCACATTCTGAGGTAGGGCTTCAACATGAATTTAGAGGGGACAGAATTCAGTCCATATCATTTTACCCTTTGCACCCCCAAAACCCATGTCTTTCTCACAGTCAACATATATTCACCCCTGTTCCAACAGCCTTAAACCTTAGCCCATCATAGCGTCAACTCTAAATCCCAAATATCATGCAAATATCACCTAAATCAAGGGTGAGTCAGACTCAAAGTATGAATCATCCTGAGACAGAAATTCCTCTCCAGCTGTGATCCTGTGAAACCAGACAAGTAATGTGCTTGCAAAATATAATGGTGGTACAAGCATAGGATAGACATTCTCATTTTAAAGGGAGAAATAATAAAGAAGATAGGGCTCTGGGGTCCCAATCAAGACCAAAACATATCAGAGAAAATTCCATTAGACTACAAGGCTCAAGGACTATCAAATCACATTTTCAATGCTTTACTTAGAAATAGTCTCAGCTAAATATCTTAGTTCACCATTCACAAATTCAACCACAAAACATTAGAAGGTGATTCAGCCAGGTTCTTCGCCACCTTATAACAAGTGTCACCTTTCCTCCAATGTCAAATAACATGCTCCTCATTTCCAACTGAGGTCTCACCAGAAACACCTTACTAGGAATGTCCATATTTCTCCCAACAATCTTTTAGATACAATCTATGTTTTCTAACATGCACTTCAAAACTCTTCTAGCCACTTCCAAAGTTTTAGGTATTTGTTACAGTAGCACTTCACTTCTTGATGCCAAATTCTGTATTTCTCAGTGTTCTCCATAGAAACAGAACCAAAAGCCTAGGTATACATGTGTCGAGTAAGAGAGATTTATTCTGAGAAATTGGTTCACACAAGGTGGAGGCTTGGTAAATTCAAAATCTGATGGAGTAGGCTAGCAGGAGACTCAGAGAAGAGTTGCAGTTCAATCCCAAAGGCAATTTGATGGAAAATATTCTTTTTGCTCAGGGAGATGATTCTTTATTCTATTTAGGCCTTCACATGATTGGTTGAGGCCCATCCACAGTATGAAGAGCAACCTGTTTTAAGTTCACTGATTTAAATGTTAAACTTATCCCTAAGACACATTTATTGAAAAATCAAGAATAATATTTGACCAAATATCTGGGCACCATGACCCAGTTGAACTGACACACAAAATTAACCATCACACTGCCTCATCCTACAATGCACAAGACAGTTTTCCAAACAAAGAATTATCCAGCCCAAAATGTCAATAGTACTAAAGTTAAGAAAACTTTGTTCTTAATTTACAGAAATATCAAGAAGACATTGGAATAGGCATCACATAAATAATGGAGCCTATAAAAAAAAGAAGAAAAAATATAGTTTAGACACCTGAAGGCAAAATTTTTGGTATATTCACTTTAGGCCATTCCAACATAGGTTTCAATAGAAATACTTAGGAAATAGTAGTGGGCACACAATAAATGTCACTGATGGACAATAAGGGTGCCCTATGAGTGGGAAAATAAGAAAGGAAAGATCACCAGTAAATTTTACTTAGTTTCATAATATTCCATTGGAGAACTTTTTTTGGCCATGGGTTTAGCATATACACTTCAAAGGTTTACTGTTAAAATAACAGCTATGGCTTATTTATTTCCCTCTCAGCCTAAATTACTTTATAGTGTATTGTTGTTTGTTTGTTTGTTTGTTTGTTTGTTTGTTTGTTTGTTTTCACCAACCTGAGAGCCTATTGTTGCCTTAGAGCTAAATTAGGGGCTTTATCTTTGAAAATAAGGGTAATTTTACTAAATTACTTATATAAAAGCCAGACATTCCATAGGTATAAAAATTAGGATTCTCGCAAATAATAAATTAAGGGCACATTCTTAAAAAAGGGCTTGGTTTAAGTATTATCAACTAAGAAAACATTTTTAAAAATTAGTAAGAGCATGACTCATGGAGTTATTTATTTGGCTTTCCCCAGTAATAGCATTGCTTTATAATTACTTAAATTAAAAAGAAGTATACTTATTATTATAAAATATTATAGCATTGAATGTCTTAATTTCCCATATAAGAAATATCTCAAAGCAATTTATGGCCTGGCCATTTTTAGTAGCTACAAATTGGTTATGTTAGGTAACCAAAGTCCATCCACTGGTTAAAAAAAAAAAAAAAAAAGGTTGCACTTTCTGTAGTCTTTCATAATTCATCCCGATTGAAGCAGTAAGCAGAGCTGAGAGCATGATGAACCCACAGAGGTTTCACAAAGTAACCAATGACGTACCAATGATATCTCAAAAAGCAGCTGCAAGGCTATCAGGGCTGCTTTATGGTTATAAATACGCTGTCAAAAAATAGATTCTCTTTTTTTCCCTGAGTATTACACACTTGCTTCTAAGTATTTAACGGACCCCTTTATCTCCACAGTTCTATAACTTTCACTCACAGAAAAATTGAATGATTGATTTTGTTTATGGACTGATTGCTGGCTGTACCTTAAACCACCCATCACTTCCTTACCAAATACTGTTATCTGCAAATTCTGCCCCGAGTCATTCGTATACTTTAAGACAAATCTGAATTATACAGGACCTTCCACAGGCTGGTTCATAAAACCTAAATGGTTCTTCTTTGGGCTGAGCCATATAAAAAAAAAGTCATGATGAGCATTTCCACATTGAATTAAAATAAACGTCTACAACGTGTAGTGTGTTCCTTGCAAACGCTGAGTCACGTACTTTTAGTTACAGTAAGGAAGGCATAAGAAAAGCTCCCTGTTTTGGATCAGTGGTTAAATCCTGACTGGTTGTCAATGAGCTACTTAGAATTAGGGAGACAAGAGAGTGTACATTTATATTGGACTGAAGGCCAAGGGATACTTTGTGTAAGCATCACTGCCAGCACTGGTTAGGACCATTCACCTTAACTACAAACCACAGGAAACAGACCTGGTTCTGAAGCACAGTGACACCCAAACAAGTGAATTTATTTCCCACCGGCATTTGCCACACCGATGTTTCCCATTTGAAAGATGTCTCTTCTAGAAAAGTTTCTTTTTATTGTTCAGATAGTGAATGGCATAGTAGTCCCATTTTTCACAGAAATGGCAAGTCTGACTCATAGCAAAACAGAAGTAAAACCTGTACCTTTCTTTGAGTTGAATTGTGTTCTTTTTAGTTAATAAACCTTTTATTGTAGAATCATTTTAGATTTACAGAAAAGTTGTAAAGATAGTACAGTGAGATCCTGTATATCCCTCACCTGGTTTCCCCTATTACTAGCATTTTGCATTACCGTGGCACATTATCCAAAACAAGAAGCTGGTACATTTTTTTAGTTTCCTAAGGTTGCTATAGCAAATTACCACAACTTGTCTGGCTTAAAACAATACACATTTATTCTCTCACAGTTTCGGGGGCTAACAGTCCAAAATTAAGGTGTCCCGGGGCCATACTCCTTCTAAAGATTTTAGGGGGATCCTGCACTTTGACTCTTCCAACTTCTAGTGATTGCTGGAATTCCTTGGTTTATGACTCCAACCTCCGCTCTCTGCCCCCATGATCACATTGCCTCCTCTTCTCATGTGTCTCCCTGTGTTTCTCCTATAAGGACACTTGTCATTGGATTTAGAGCATCCTAGGTAGTCAAGAATGATCTTATCACAAGATCCTTAACTTAATTACATTTACAAAGGTATTTTTTCCCAAGTAATGTAATATTCACAAATTCTAGGGGTTAGAACATGGTTATAACCATTCAACCTTCCACATTTTATTATTATTAATTAAACTCCAAATAGTCTCCCCATCAATGTCATCTTTCATTCCAGGACCCACTCCAGGGCAGTGCAGTGCATTTAGTTGTCCTACCTTCTATTTCCTCCTGTCTTTGACAGTTCCCCAAACTTACCTTGTTTTTCATGACCCAGAGAATCTTGAGGTGTACTTGGCCAGCTAGCTACCCCATAGAAAACTCCCCAATCTGGCTTTGTTTGATGTATTTCTCATGATCGCATTGGGTTTATGGGTATAGGAGGAAGAATACCACAGGGAAGAAGTGCTTTCCTCCTCACATTGTATCAGGGGAGGATGATATCCATAAGACGTCATGGGGGGCTGTGAACTTCCATCTCCTGTTCAGGCAGTTTTTGCTAGGCCTCCCCATTCTGGCATCACTATTGCTTTTGTTTCCCTGCTCTGTTCTCTGGAATCCAGGCACAATGCTTAGCCCATGTGAGTGCGGGTTGGGGGGGGGATTAAGCTTTACCTTCTATAAAGCAAAATAACTATACATATATATATTATTTGGAATTCTATAACTTCTCCCCCATTTATTTATTTTTAATCATTCATTTATATCAGTAGACACACATGTTTATTTATTTTATACTTTGGGTTGTAATCCAATAGTACATTATCTATTTTCTCACTTAAATAGTTCCAACTTTGGCCATTGGGAGTTCTTTCAGATTGGCTCCTGTGTCTCTTGGACATGCCCCCGTTTTTTTTGGTTTTGTTTTGCTTTGCTTTTGGAAACTTCTTTATTTTCTGGCACTACAAGATGTCCAAGGCTTATCTTGTATTTGTGGCTTATATTTTAAAGCCAGAAGAAGTATAAACTATGCTCAACCTTGCGTTGTGCTTCTGTGGAATGAAAAAGGACACTATCCCACTGCTGCCTCTTGGACTCTTGCTAAGGAAAAGCAGTGGCTCGGTGTCCTACAGGAGTGATTAGACAAACAGCGAGGCTAAAGAGTTATGTGAGAGAAGTGACTGCCTCTCTTACAGCTACAGCGTCCCTGCCTCAAGCAGAAGGCAGGACAGTGACACTGAATCCACATAATAGAGTGAGCAACCTTTGACTCCAACACGGCCTCAGCTGAGATTGCCAATTCCCTATCGGTGCCCACCCTGATTGCCTGTCGACGTGGAACTCCCTCCTCGCTTGTTCTCACCTTTGTCGGGTGTTTGTAAATGTACAGGTGCTGCTCTCACATAAAATCACCAATTGAATAATACACAGTTTTCATGTAATAGTTTTGGCACCTGAGACGCCAGGAAATTTGACAGGGTAGAAATGGGTCACTTCTCCCAGACACGGGGTGAAACAAGTCCGCAAGGACACTTTGGGAATAAAGAGCAAGCCCCACGCAGGATTCCAGCTTGTGTGTTTGCTTCCGTTTTCCCTATAAGAGGGAAGTGAAGAGAAATCTCTCTGGTTACTGTTGGATGTGTAGAAGGCAGGCCATGTTTACCTAGCACTGCTTGGTCAACAGCACATGAAAAGACGCCAGAATTAGGTATTCTACAGCAATGAGGAGAACTTCAATAACATAAGGTGTTCTGCTGTTTTCAAAACATACAACCCACCAATACCAATATGTGTGTGTATGTATGTGTGTATTTGCTTATTTCATCACCAAATATTTCTGCCAGAAGGGCAGGGAAAGAATTCACTATATTATCTCCACTCCGGGGATGAGAAAGCTGCAGTAAGACAGGCTGAATGCCTTGGTGCAATCACAGTTACTTCCTTAGGGAGCACAAGGATTCAGAATGTCTTCTGAATCTTCTGGGGTTAACAATACGTGTACAAAAGTTCACAAAGTACGATGTAAATCTAAAACGTTCTTTAATGTTCTTACAGAACATACAAGGTCAATCCCAATTAGGAATTTATAAACAGGTAGAAGGGGTCCACCTCCCTCTAAACTCAAGCTGCATCGACATGACCCAGTGTACTTACAGCCTGATTAACCAGGCGGTTTTCCAAAATGTAGTCTGGCACATAGCAAATCTTCCCAATCCTTAAAATGGCCCTTCAAGGGAACTCGCATGAAAGCCAAGGTGCAAACTGTGTGTGTTCCCTCCTCTAAAAGGAGTCCCTTTAATAAGAGATACTTTAGCGAGCTGTGCATTGTGAGATTATAAAAGGGCTCTTTTGTTTTTTTCTCTAGTGGAAAAATTTTTTAAATGGCGTGCTTTGCCTTGTTCTTTCCACAAAAGCACTTAGCAACCTTTTATATTTTTAACATCATATCTTGACAAGACAAAGAGTAGTCTGTGGGTGGCAGGCGGAGGTAATAGAGGAGGGTCATCAGAAAAAACACCATGCCGGCTATTAGAAGGCTCCCCAGCTTCTCTGAGAATCAGAATAACCGTCTCTGTGGTTACTTCTGCTCTACAGTGACTTTACTGCTCACACCCAAAGAAGTCGTCAAATGGACTTCCATTTGGTCAAATGGACATATTGCTCTTCACTGCCTCTGGCATCTCAATCCACAGGGTAAGGCCTCACAGGGAAGGCAGCCACCTTGAAAAGAGTAAAAGAAGGAGCAAATGAAGCAGTCAATGTTAGGACTTTTTTCTCTTCTTGGCACATTAGTCTTCTGTTATGCTCCCTTTATAACAAATGTGATGGGAACAAATATCCCTGAACATGGATTGTCGGTAACTCTCTGAAGAATTAATGTAATGTATTTTGATGTTTGGTGTTTACGTGCAGTTGAGAAATGACTATCCCCCACACTGTTCAAAATGCTAAAACCGGCATTCATTCTATTTCTTCCAGCCTCAGAGTGTTGATGAATGCTGATTCTCCTTGAATTTTCAGATGATAAAAGCAACATCATATAAATCTTCACTGCTTTTACTTCTGCCATAGATATAGCATGTGTTGGCCTAGTACATTTTTCTGCCTTTTTTTTCGTTTTAATCTACCTGAGTCTTTACAATGTATTTCAACATATAGTTGTGTCTCATGTTTTTTACTCACCATGATAGTCTCTTTATTAGTTCAAAAAGGCATTCAGATTTAAAGTGGTTATTTATATAATTGGGTTAATGTCTATCATGTTTATAACTGTTCTATCCCTGGTATTTGTTACTCTATGTTTGTTTCCTTTCTTTTTCTGGCCTTCTCTCATCTTAATTGAGCTTCTTATATGATTCTATTTTATCTCCTCTCCTAGCATAGAAGTTATACTTCTTTATAAAAATTTTAGTATACACTTTGTATCGTATATAATTGTCTAACCACTATGCTGCATGCACTAGCATACTGCACTTTTGCTCCGCTACCCTCACACCACTCACCTGGAGACTTGTTAAGAGAACTGGGCTAGGATAAAAAGATCGCTTCTGCAATTTATCTGTCTGATTTTAGACAATTCATTGCACCTCTCCAGGCCTCTGGTTTATCTTTTCCAAGGCCCATTTCAGCTGTTTATCCCCATGATTCTTATGATGCCTCTTGGGTTTGGCAGCTCCTTTGTTCTTTCTGAGAATACAGTTTTTAATCTGCTCTTACCTGCGCGTGTTCTGAGGCTCTACTATCAATATGTTACTAAGCACCTGGAAATTGTTGCTTACAAACAAGTAAAAAATCAAGTATCTTCTTTGAAACGTCTTTGTCCAAGACCCCAGTTCACAGCCCCGCGCCTCTTGGAGTGATTTAAAAGCAAAAACAAGCAAAACTGGAAAAAAAAAGGAAGGTTATAAATTGTGTCTGAAACCTTCTAACCACTGGGCTCTTCCTGGAGTGTTTTTACAACAAGAATGATCTTTAAATTATGTTCTGTGTTAAAATCCTCCCATTGAAACACCAGAGAAGATGCGAGCTGAAACCAGTCCAGTGAGAGTGGAAGAAACTCTGGTTATCTCTCAGCCTGTGGCCACGGCTGGCACAAGAAAGTGGCACCATCCCAGGCACCCCATTTTATCATGACAATCCTCATCACAGTAAAAGCTGCCTTGATATTTGACCAAAGTGCATAGTCCTCTGACGTTCTGGACCTTCTTCAGTTAGATCAGCTGGCTATTTTTACTATCTCATCTTACAGCTTTCAGAAACACCAACTCCCCTCTGACATGTGGAACTTTGAAAGAGGCAAAGCAGTAGATCACAGGGGAAGGGACATTGACCGTGAATAATTTACATCTTGATATTATATATATAGAGTGGCTAGAAAATTTTGTTATCTTTTTTGTTTTTCTTTTAATATATTTTATTGATTTTTTACAGAGAGGAAGGGAAAGAGATAGAGAGTTAGAAACATCGATCAGCTGCTTCCTGCACACCCCCTACTGGGGATGTACCTGAAACCAAGGTACATGCCCTTGACCTGAATCAAACCTGGGACCCTTCAGTCCTCAGGCTGATACTCTATCCACTGAGTCAGACCGGTTTCGGCCAGAAACTTTTATTAGGGGTGATAGAAAGTGAGAATGAGGTTGTTCTTGTTTTGATTTTAGTTTCATTTATTTCACAGATCCTGGATCTTGAGCTGCTGGTGAACACCATTCCCTTTCATGATCTCTGCATGAGCACAATCATGCTAGTTCAAGGCTAATCAACACCTATGGTCTACGCCACTTGTTCAAATGATGCATTTATTCTCCGGCCCATTGTGAGAATACTGATAAGCTGCACTGCATAACTCAACAGACACTATGAGAAAATGAATAGGGACCAACAGATAAGCTGAGTCCTCAAACTCACTTCCAAAATTAAAAACCATCCACCTACAATTTACATGTCCTATATCTGCATACTTTCTGGTAAAACATTTCATAAGGTAAATCTATACGCTATTATCCCTGTCCAAAAGCTGACAATACTCTTTCTTAAGGCCACAGGACTTCTAAGATTTGCAGAGGGAAGATGCGATGGATATGAATAATTTCTAGATTTGGGGCACCTTATGAAGAACCCAAACTCATTTGAATGTATACTCCATAGACCCCTTTCCCACCAACACGTGAAGAAGCGGAAGCTGAGAATTCACCTTGAATAACAAGTATATTCCCTGGTTAGGCATAAAACATGGGCCTTCAGGTCCTTTATCCCCAAATGCTGCACATTTGACCTGAGACCTCTTCTTACTGAAGCCTGCTAAAACTGTCAACCCCCTTGCTGAGGCCAAAGTGGGTCAGATGGACATATTGTTCTTCCATGAACGATTGAATTTTGTCAAACAAAAATTAAATGCAAGCCCTGTCCTAAAAGCAGAGCTTATTGAGTCTGCCAGGTGCACCAGCAGAATTGGGCTTGCTCACAACTTCACTGCCTCTGGCATCTCAACGTTGGCCGAATGTTGACTCAGAGCATAACCAAATCAGAGATCTCCCAGCCACCTCTGCTCTAGCTGACACAGCCGGCTGCTTTGGGGTAAGTGGTGTGTTTGTCAACCCCCAGTCTGAACTGCTGACCATAAAACAGTTATGATCAAAAATTAGCTCCAGAAGAGAAATTTCATTTGTCTGAACTTGCCTTTTCCTGGGTGTGTTTTTTGTGTGTGTGTGTGTGTGTGTGTGTGTGTGTTTGGGGGGAAGTAAAGGGGAGGAGCAGCAGGGAAGCTTTAGGAAAAATAGAAAACTTCATCATTTCTCATGTTTTAATATTTTTCAGGAGTCTATATTCCCTAGATTGGTTTGCTTTCATTTGGGATTAAAATTCTACTGTGTTGTCATTAATAGTGTCATTCTGCCTGTTAATTTATGATGGTCAAGAATTTCCTACTGAAGAAAATGTCAAGGATTGGATGCAGAAGAACAGAGGCAGGCAGGCATGGAAGGTGTACCAACCAGAGCCCTTCCTTCCTGGGTGTTTCTGGTCCACCTTTGCCCCAGGGGAGCCGATGTTTGTCTGATGTACTTTGCAGGCTTGCGGGTGAGCTCTGGGTGGAGTTTAAGATTTCTGCATAAGTCTCAGAGTTCTCCAGTCCCTTCATATAAATATACCAAAGAACAGATTGCTTGGACATGATTCATCGTACGGATAGATAAAAATAGAAATGACCTTCTTGGCTCAATTCCTAATAATCCTTTGATGTTGGCTAATTTGAAAGTAGAAAAATTGGTTATATCCACCTTTAGTCATAACTCAGGATCCAGAGAGGTGGACATTGAATATCATTTTAACCAGTTCTCCCTGTTTACCTTTTGCTTCCAACCGAACTCAATCTCAATTTTCCAGGCCACTGAAGAATTATGTAAATTAATTATTATTTTACTTTTGCTGGTTATAATGTGTCAACCCAAACTCCTACTTCCAATGAGGCTCTGTTATTTATTTATTAACCAATCAACTATTGAAATGGAAAAATAATAGTTCCCTATAGCTTGAAACTATGAATGCACTGCTTATTATAACTTGCTAAAATTTACTATAAACATGGTGTCAACTTAAAGATACAAATCACTGTAGAATTAGAATTTGAAATTTTAAAATATACTTCTTCAAGTATCTCTCCAAATTTATTCTTCCAAGAATAATCCATTTTAATTAACTGGTTAGGTGCTTATTTAAGACATTTCTTTACATCTCAGAGCAGAGGCAATAATCTATGTTTAATTTGTTTTTCCAAAGCCAAGTGGGTTTGAACTGGAAATTTAAAGGTAAATATAGCTTTCAAACCCATTTTATGATGATTTGCAATTAGCAAACATTAAGCAAATACTACAAAAATTTGAGGTTTAGCTATTACTGAGAACAGTGTATATTCATATCTGCTTGCTGATTTTCATCTTGTTTCTAAACCTTAAGTAGTTTACTCCCTGTCCTTTTTATATATTTTTCAGCCTATTGAAGTAAAACAAAAATATTTTCTGAAACCGTATTTGTTCTGAAATTAAATCTACCCAGCTATTAAATGCTGCCTCCTTTCTCTACACTTTGCCTTATAATTCTCTCAAGGCATCTGGGTAATTACTTGTTTGACCTTAAAAATTTGGCAACTTTTATTTGTTATGAGCCTCTGAATTCAAAACCTTAAAGATGCCATTACTCCCACATTACATCAACCACATCACAGAAATGGAAGTGGTAAATATAATACACTGAATGTTATGGGTTTTCTACTGACGGTGCCCCAACGATACCAAACAAAGCACAGGAAGGGAGAAGGACCCTGAAGTGGTCGTGGATGCAAAGAAAATATGTGAAATATTTTAAATATAAGTTCTGAGCTATGGAGGCTGAAGGAACGAGCAAGGACATAACCTGATTTTATGGCTTGAGCACTTAAGGGATGGAAGATAAAGCAATTCTGCGATTTGCAGCCAACACAAAACACACCATCCCTGCTAATAGCTGGCACCGTAACTGCCTTCCTTGGAAAACACTTTCTGAACTTTGCATTTGCTGTATTCTATGCCAGCGATTTTCAACCTGTGTGCTGCAAGAATTTTTAAAACAGGCAATACCTGGCTACTGAGGCAGGGGCACTGACCTCTTTTCCCTTAGATTGTCAAATTTTAAAAAATGACAACAGCTAACATAACAGTAGCCATCTGGTGTGAATGAATCAAAATTATATCCTTTTTAATATTGGCAAAAATTATATTTTTTAGTGTGCTGCAGAATCCTAGCCCACAAGAAATTTACTATAGCCTTAGATAAGGACCAATGTAAGAATTTTAAGCACTTATATAGCTTAAATAGAGTTCCTAAGTCTTATGGAGATCCAGATACCTAAGGTATCTTCCAATCTACTTGGAGCTCATGGAAAGAGAATAGATGCAAGCTGCTAAGTGTAATTCTGTGTCCACCTCATGAATAATGGGAGGCAGGTGTCCAATTGCTCCTCGGCTGTGGACTCTCTGATACACTAGACACTGAATGGGAGAGCGCTCTCTTCCCTTCACAAGCCTGACCACAGGCTCTGCAGGCGTCCAGGCAGAGTTGCCTGGCCAGCTGCCCCAAAGCACAGCGCAAGCGAGAAGAGCAAGTAAGTCCTGCCTGGAAAGTGAGTTGCAGCTGCTGAGGATGCAAAGTGGTACCATCACTTGGGAAGATAGCCTGGTAGTTTCTTACAAAACTAAATATACTCTTACCGTGTAATCCATCAACCACAATCTAAATCTTTTGGGACTTACCCACAAGAGTTAATGTATATCCACACAAAAACCTCCATACAGACGTTTATAGCAGCTTTATTCATAATTGCCCAACCTGGAAGGGAACCAAAAGGTCCTCAGAAGGTGAGTGGATAAATAAACTGTGGTACATCCAGACAATGAAATATTATCCTGCACTAAAAAGAAATGAGCTATGTAGCCATGGAAAAAAACAGGAAGGAACTTTAAATGCATATCAGTAAGTGAAATAAAGCCACATACTATATGTTTCTAACTATATGACATTCTGAAATGGCAAAACTTTTATAAAGAAAGTTAAGAAGAATCAGAGGTTGCCAGCAGTTGGAGGTAAGGGGAGAATGAATAGAGAGAATACGGAATTCTTAGGGCAGTGAAATTACTCTATGATGTTATTATAGTGTACATATATTATTATACACTTGTCCAAACCCATAGACTGCACAACACTAAGAGTGAACTCTAATGTACACAATGGACTTTGGGTGGTAATGATGTGTTAATGTAAGTTCATCAGTTGTAAAAATGTACCACGCTGATAAGTGATGTTGATGAGGAAAGCTATGCATGTGTCGGGGTATAGGAAAATCTCTGTACCTTCTTTGTATTTGCTGTGAACCTTAAACTACTCTCAAACAATAAAGTTTTTCTTTTCTTTTTTAAAAACGTAGATTTTCTCATGTCAGCCCTGTCCATTAGAGAACCTTGGTCAATGAACGCCAGGTTATCAGCAACCTCACCCGTTCATCAGTACACCTCCCAAGAGAAGAGGCACATGTAACAGACTCAGTGGTTCTCAAGGGGGCCGGATACCCCTGAGGGAAAGTAAGGGCTGAAATGAAGGGGTGTTTGGGTTCACACCATCACAGGGATGGATGTTAAACTGTCCTGAAATGAGAAGCACAGCCCTGGGCAACGAGGAATTGTTGAGCCCAATGAGCCAGTAATGCCTCTGTAAAGAAATGGCAGCCCTGGCCGGCTTGGCTCAGTGGATAGAGCGTCGGCCTGCGGACTGAAGGGTCCCAGGTTCGATTCCGGCCAAGGGCACATGCTTGGGTTGCGGGCTCGATCCCCAGTAGAGGGTGTGCAGGAGGCAGCCGATTGGTAATTCTCTCTCATCATTGATGTTTCTATCTCTCTCTCCTTCTCCCTTCCTCTCTGAAATCAATAAAGAAATATATTTTTTTTAAAAAAAAGAAAAGAAACGGCAGAAAGGTGACACCTTCTCCATGCTGTCCTACAGACTAAAGATAATGGCAGACAGTCCTTTATGGACTAAGAAAAGTAGGGAGAGGAGGAGAAGCATTCTCTATCTCAACTCTTACCCAAACCTAAGATGGCTTTTATCTGGGCTCATGAAGGTCTCCCAAGGAAAAAATCAAGTGCCTAACAGCACAAAATGTTTTATACACGTTGAGATATGCAAGAGGCAGAAGGTATAGTGAGAAAGAGGAAAACAGTGGGAAAAGGGTAAGTGGCAAATAATGTGGAAGTAGGTGCCTGAGCTGACAAAGCATAAGAAATGTAGTGTTCAGGGTTTCTGGGTCAGAATTCATGTGTGATAACCATTCAGTAAAGTTGAAACTCAGTCTGTAGATAATGGAGAGCCACTGACCTCTTTGGGTTGGGAAAGGTATGTAGATGCTCAGAGAAGCAACAGGTAAATGGATGAAATTGGTCAAAGCACAATTTGGAAGGCTACCTAACTGTGCCACCAAAAGGAATCACAGCCCTTATTTCTTGTCTGCAAGATTAAGATCAACACAATCCTTCACAGCCTTAGCATGTAAATATACAACTTGCCTTCTAATTATTTTCCATTTACTCTAAAATTATTCTCAACTCGCCCTAACTGGTTTGGCTCAGTGGATAGAGTGTTGGCCTGAGGACTCAAGGGTCCCAGGTTTGATTCGGATCAAGGACATATACCTTGGTTGCGGGCACATCCCCAGTAGGGGGTGTACAGGAGGCAGCTGATTGATGTTTCTCTCTCATTGATGTTTCTAACTCTCTATCTCTCTCCCTTTCTCTCTGTAAAAAATCAATAAAATATATTTTAAAAAATAAAAATAAAATAAAATTATTCTCAACTCTGAATTATAGAGCTGAAGCAAAGCTTGACTGTCATGTGGTCCAACCCTCTCATTTTTCATAGGAGGAATCTGAGGACAAGAAAGTTGAAGGCATTTTTAAGAAGCTCATAGAAACAGCTAATAACTTCATGTGTACAATTTACTCCCTTAATTAGGTAAGTTCCTTGAAGACATGTACTATGACTTGGGGCACTAATACAGGATTATTAAATTTTTTTAAACATCACTTAATCCACACTTTGAATGTGATCAATCTTTGTGGGAATATGTGATGCCTTGAAAGTTGAATGATTGTGAATGACATCTTGTTAAAAAAAAAAAAAGGCAAAAAAAACAGAATTAGCTGAAAAGAATTCCAGTTCATTCTCAAACCAATTCCCAAAGGAAATTCTAAATTCTCGTGTTTTCTCTATGGACATATTTATAGATGCTTTCTAAATGAGCTAATTAGACTGTCATTTTTAAACATCATGGTTATGTAATAACAAAAAATGTCAACCTGTTTCAAATCACAAGGATTTATGGCATTAAATAAATATTTCCTACAAATATAAAGATTATTGACTAGGAAAATAAGTCAATGAATAGTAGCCATTGAATTAGGATATTAAACCTAAGAGCATTTTGTTCTATTTGCCGGACTCGCATTAGTGATGAACTACCCTGGGTGTTTGAATTCAGCCATCCTTTCTTTCTGGCAACTCTGTATTGCTGGTACTTAACTCCAGGTATTTAATTCCTGGAATAAAAATATAGGAATCAAATCTTGAGTCAACTTTGGGGAGATTTTCATAATAAAACTAACCAAGACTAAATTCTAATTTCTAGATTGTAACTTTTGCTGAATAGCCACATCCACACCACTCAAGAATAATCTCTGTAAAAAATGCCTGACATCCTAGATTGGAATTTTAGAAAAAGTTTAATAGAAAGATTCAAGCAGCCCTGGCCAGGTAGCTTAGATGGTTAGAGCATCATCCCAATATGCCAAGGTCAGGGCACATGGAAGAATCAATCATGAATGCATAAATAAGTAGAACAACAAATCTCTCTCTCTTTCTTTCTCTCTCTCTCTTTCTCTCTCTCTCTCTCTCTCTCTCTCTCTCTCTCTCTCTCTCTCTCTCTCTCTCCCCCCCTTCCTCTCTCTCTCAAATCAATAAAAATATTCCCTTGGGTGAGCAATAAGAAACTATTTAAAGCCTAAATCTGTACCCCTCAGAAAAGAATTCAGGATAGCTAACAATTATAATTAGCTTCAAGTACAAACAAATAAACACAGAAAAATATATACACATATTGCCCATTAATGACCTAATAAAAAAGACTCTGCAGTTTCATAAACAATCCTCTAGGCTGAGCCCTGAAGTGTCAACAATGGCAAAATTAATGAATCTTTTATAGACCCTAATTAATAATAGACTTTACATCTGACAGGTGCATGTTCCAGAAATAAGCAGAAATCTTAGCATTGTAAAGCTCTCTATCCCATTCACTGATATTATGTCAGCTATGGGGCCATTTTTCCCAACAAAGATAGCAGCATGTCTTTGGATTGATGATAAAGCTTTTCAAATGTACTTGTATTTATCTGGGACTCACAATAGTTGTTTTAGGCTAAACCCTCTCCACTCCCCACCCCTGCCCATGACCTGAAAGGTAACAAGGATGCCACCGATGTATAGCTAGCTCGGTGAGGGCTTGGGCTCCACAATCAGGTAAGTTAGATTGGAATCTCTACTCTACTTGCACAGCTCTAGGTCCTTAGACAAATGACTGGCTCTCTCTGCCTCTGTTTTCTCATCTGTAGAATGGTCAGAATAATAGTGCCTACCTCATGGGTTACTTTGAGGATCAGTTCATGAAGGTAATGACTTGAGAATAGTGCCTGTTGCATATTATTAAATCTTTAGTACATAAAGCATTAGTAATATTGTTAGTACATATTAGAATTAGATTTACCGTGCCTCCTGCTTAACTAGAGAAGGAACAAAAGAAAAAAACATTGCTTTGTCTATATCCAATTTTAGTTAATATGGAAGAGAAGCCCTCATTTAGAGTTGCATGTTGTAAAGAATATTAAGTTAACTAACTTGCTGTAACACTTACAGGTTTAAAAGTGTCAAGCCGGATCTTTTTTTTTTTTTTTTCAGAGATGGAGATATAAACATCAATGATGAGTGATAATCATTGATTGGCTGCCTCCTGCATGCCCCCTAATGGGGATTGAGCCCACAACCCGGGCATGTGCCCTGATAGGAATTGAATGGTGACTTCCTGGTTCATGGGTCAATGCTCAACCACTGAACCACACTACTTGGGCTCAAACAGGACCTTGATCATGTTGGAACACTTTTGTTCTTAGCCATTATTTTCCTTTAATAATGTGATCAAGGAGGCATCATTTACAAACCACAGCAAGGAACTTAAATCAAAATACCCTGTTTTTCGAAGTATATTTGTTTCTGGCCTTTCCCAGCGCCGAGGTTTCTCTGCTTAGTGGTAATGTAATTTCTCTCCTAAGCTTTTCTGTGTTCACTTTGACCGTGGCCTTCATACCTTGTCAGATTTGCTATTACCATTTTTGCTGATCTCCATGAGCACAGTCCCTGACAAGAATAGAGAGTCCGGGCCATTAACCCAGTCAAGGGCACTGGGCCACATTTTAGAGATTTTTTTTTTAAATCACACACCTTTGATCCTGAGCAATAATTCTCAGCTGACAGTTCACTGAGAATTTAATACATATGAAATGAAGTTGACGGAAAAATGTTCACCCTAGCTGCCCAAAAAGATTCCCTACCCCAGAGATTCTGGTTGATCCCAGGAAAGCCTGGGACCTGACAAGAGTGGGCTTCAAAAACATATTTTCCATACAGACAATGGTTCATGGGTATTTCTTTTCTTTGATAGATCATACGTGCAATAAAAAATAATCAGGATACTGCTACCATGAACTAGCCTGTGACCTTCTGAGTCGCTGTCTTTATGCTACATAACCTTTCCACTCTAAACATGAAGACTGATCTCCTGTCTATTGTAAGTAATTTTAAAAAAATAGCCTGAGCTTGAGCTGGTGGAGCTGGGTGGCCCAGATCGTGGAGGTCTGAGTACACCATTGTCCCTCATTAGCAAGCAACCAGAGGCTACTGGATTCATGTCTCCACTTACGCATTTATTCCAAAATTGAATGCCTAGCATGTATGAGGCACTTCTATGGGCTGGGGATACAATAATAAAGAAAAAGGAGGCTTGACTTTCCAACTCAGTGTGCCTTCAAGAAGAGATTTTATGGACATAGTATTTAGGCTTTTTAAAATTTCTGACAAGGTTAGGTCTTACAGGTAGACATAAAAGTTAGCTTGAAAACAAGAAGTAGGCAGGATTTCTTCTCTGGTGCTAAAAAAAAAAACTAAGAAAAGGGAAAGTGCAAAAAAATAAATAAATAAATAAGAAATAGAAACAGTAGCTTTTTCAGAAAACTAAAACTCCACTGTACACTTTCCAAGAAGTAAAGAGCCTCAATCCAAATACTGCCTACAAAGAGGCCAGTTCCAGATTAGGCTGAACACTGAGAAATTTAGTATTTGAAACATGTTCAGTATTAAGAATAACAATTTTGCCCTGGCCGGTTTGGCTCAGTGGATAGAGCATTGACCTGCGGACTCAAGGGTCCCGGGTTCGATTCTGGTCAAGGGCACATGCCCGGGCTCGGTCCCCAGTAGGGGACATGCAGGAGGCAGCCAATCAATGATTCCCTCTCATCATTGATGTTTCTCTCTTGCTCTTCCTTTCCCTTCCTCTCTGAAATCAATAAAAAAATATATTAAAAAAAAGAAAAATAATTGTAATGAATTGAGCCCTATTTTTCTCCAATAAAGCTTCTAAAACAATAGGCAATAGTCTATCAACACACAGTAGTCAGCATGAGGTGAAGAGTTATGCAATAATGTGTTGTTTGCTGAAATCCAGGAAGTGTTTTAATTGTTATTCCTGCAGAGAAAACTGTCAAAGAGAAAGTCCTCAAGTTTCCTAGAGGCTGCGAGGGCTGTAATACATGATTGTACTACAAGCTTGTACGTCAACGAAACCCTAGGTCCCAGAGTGATCATGCTGTACCACGGACAGCTGTACCAAGCTTGCTGCACACAGGCGTAGCTTTCAACATCAGGTAAGGCAGATTTAAGAACCGCAAACCAAGAAAGTAGATGTGGACAACAAGACCCCCGTTTTAAATCAAACAACAGTTAGCAGTCCTCCTGGTGAGGGTGCAGATGGTAGCAGTTAACATTTCTCCATAATTGTGCAAATGAGGGCATGGATCCAGATTGCACTAACGGAAGAAAACATGCTTTGGTAAAACATAGTAACTTTTTAAATTGCTACCCTGCTTCCCCTCTCTTGGAAGCAAGATTGTAAGAATGAAGAGACTCTGCAAAGCGAAACACAGCTCAAGGCAGTCTCCTCCAGAAAACACCCTATAAAATTGCCTCTGCTTGGGCAGCGCAGGGACACCTTAAATTCGCGTATACAAAAGCAAACTTTTGATCATACCACCTTTCAAACAAGTTTTTTCTTCAGTGCTCCCCAGCTCAGGCAACAACTCCACACACACTGCCCAGCTGTTGGAGCCAGAACCGTGGCCATCAGCTTTGGTGCCTTGCATCCTCTTGTCCCCCAACATTATCCCATCATCATCAAGTCCTGCGGATTCTAGGACTAGAAGGCATCTGAATCAGTCTGGTCACTATCTTAGCCCACTTCACCTGTCCAGGGGGAGAGAAATCATCCCTGGAGGAAAGGAACATCATATGGATCCACCACAATTATTTTATGCACAGCAAGTGGTATTCAAATTGAAAAATACTAGGAAAGAAAAAGAAACAGGCTTTTATAACTAAAAATCCAATAAAGAAAACAGACAACAGAAACAGACCTACAGATTCATCAGATTTGAGCTTAGAAAGTGAGAAACCTAAAATAATTGTGATTACTACCTCCAGAAAAATAGAGGGGAGGAAATTATGGAAATAAGTGAAAAGATGAAGAATTGCTTCTGACTGTGGGGGATAAGAATATAATATGAATTCTAGAATTAAAAGACACTCTAACTTGAAAACCTTAATAAATGGGTTTGTACATTTGATATAGAAGACTGAATTAGCAAACTGGAACACGGGTCATTAGAAACTAAACAAAAACACATTAAAAAAAGAAATGAAAAATATGAAACCAAGAGTAAGAGACAAACAAAAAAACTATCAAAAATTTCCCAAGCAGGAGAAAAAGAATGAGAACAAAAGTTAATATTTAAGGAGACATTGGCCAAGAATTATCCAAATTATCTGAAAAAAGATAATTCACAGATTCAAGAACAAGCAGGATAAATTCAAAAGAAACACCTAGACAGATCACATGAAAATGGCTAAAAAGAGAGGGAGGAGAGAGAATTTTAAACAGAAAAAGAGAAAAGATGTATTACTCTCAGTGGAGAGGAACTTAAGACTGGAGCTGCCTTCACAATAGAAGTTAATGGAAGTCAGAAGAAAATAGAACCCTTGAAATGCTTTGCAAAAAGACTAACTGCCTAATTAGTATTCGGTATCCAGTATAAATATTCCTTAAAAGAGAAAGTGAAATA
This sequence comes from Cnephaeus nilssonii, assembly GCF_951640355.1. Taxonomy (NCBI): domain Eukaryota; kingdom Metazoa; phylum Chordata; class Mammalia; order Chiroptera; family Vespertilionidae; genus Cnephaeus; species Cnephaeus nilssonii. Next base: position 11,792,187 of record NC_137079.1, read on the forward strand.
AAGATGCTCTCAGACCAATATATATGTATATCTACATAATAAAAGCCTAAGCAACTGTTATGGCAGAACGACCAGAATGACTGGTCACTGTGATGCGCACTGACCAACTGGGGGCAGACACTCAACGTAGGAGCTGCCCCCTGGTGGTCAGTGCGCTCCCACAGGGGGAGTGCCGCTCAGCCAGAAGCCAGGCTCACAGCTGACAAGTGCAGTGGTGGTGGCGGGAGCCTCTCCCGCCTCCACGGAAGTGCTAAGGAACAGCAAGCTGAGCAGTAAGGAGTGAGGGATCCCGGACTGTGAGCAGAATGTCCAACTGACAGCTTAGGCCCGATCCCCCCAGGGAGTGGACCTAAGCCAGTAGGCAGACATTCCCCGAATGGTCCCAGACTGTGAAAGGGCACAGGCTGGGCTGAGGGACCCCCCCCCCCCCGGTGCACAAATTTCGTGCACTGGGCTTCTATTATATAATCTACGCTAATAAAAGAGAAAGATGCAAATTGACCATACCTCTGTGACACCCATCGGCCAATCAGGAGTGAGTATGCAAATTAAACCAACAAAATGGTGGGTTAATTTGCATACGCAGGCACGGAGCAAAGACTGAAGGCTCCGCCTGAGTGAAGACTGAAGACTGAAGACTGAAAACTGAAGACTGAAGGCTCCACTGCAGCCGGAGCCAAGCCTGAAGGCTGAAGGCTTGGCTCCACTGCAGCCCAGGTCCCGGGTGCCAGAGGAAAACCGGTTCCGGCAGCCAGGAGAAGGAAGGCCTATTGCACAAATCTTCGTGCAACTGGCCTCTAGTAAAAGCATAATATGCTATGTGTCTGACTGATCATCGACCAGTCGCTATGATGTACACTGACCACCAGGGAGCAGACACTGACCAGTAGGTTAGCTTGCTGCTGGGGTCTGGCCAGTCGGGACTGGGTGAGAGGGCCACACACTCCCTGGAGCCCTCCCGCAGTCCCTCACCAACTGGCCAGCCCCCATCGGCCCAGATCTGGGACTGGGTGAGACAGCCCCACCTGCCAGGCCAAGGAACCCCACCCATGCAAGAAGTTGTACACTGGGCCTCTAGTGTACATATATTTGAAGAAAGTTATCTGTGGTTAATAATAATAGTAATCTAAGTGAACAGTTCAGGCTAAAGAAAAATGAGCCCAGGGAGGAGGGGAGGGACAGGGTAAGAGATCAACAATAGGACTTGTATGACTTGTATGCATGCATATGAACATAACCAATGGATACTGACACTAGGGGGATGAGGGCATGTGCTGGGGGGTGGGAGTGGCCGAGGAGAGGTCAATGGGGGGAAAAGGAGACATATGTAATACTATATGTAATACTTTAAACAATAAAGATTTTTAAAAAAAAAAGAAAGAAAGAAAGATGAGCCCAAAAGAAAACACTGAAATTCCAGAAGGGAGAAAAAATAATGGAAAGAGTAAATATATGTATGGATACAAATTAATAATAACTGCAAAAAACAATGATCATATGTCTTGTGAGGTTTAAAGCAGCAAATTAAGAGCAAAAGATTTCAATGGAAATAACTTTTAAGTTTCTATCACTATCAATGGAGTGATAAAAGCAATAATTAACATTAGAATCTAATTAGTCATAATACATGTCATGACATTAAAGGTAGCCAATAAAGTATAATTTAAAATGTATTCTTGCCCTGGCCAATGTGGCTCAGTTGGTTGGGCATCATCCCATGCACCGAAAGGTTTCCGTTTTGATTCCAGTTAGGACACATGCCCAGGTTGTGGGCTTGATCCTTGGTGTGGAGCATGCAGGAGGCAGCCGATTGATGTTTTGCTTTCACCTCAATGTTTCTCTCTCTCCCTCTCCCTTCTTCTCTCTCTAAAAAATCAAAAAAATATATTTTTAAATGTATTCTTACTAAGCTCATATGTGGATAAAACTAATAGCAATAATATTTATTAATCCTATATTAAGCAAATGTGATAGTGAAAACAACTATCTAACACCAATAGAGTCCAATCTTTTCATATCAAGTATTTAAATTAAGAGATAGGCACTCTGAATTATAGAATACGCATGCACGTGAGGGCAGTCACACAGAGGATAGCCTGGCCACCAGTCACTATGAGTGAACATCAGCCACAAACACAGGCAATTATCTGATTCATGTAAAGACAGTGATATAGTGCTTCATCCCGAAAGTGCACCAGTCCCTCTACACCAAAAAGAATGGCGGTTGGACTATGCCATGAGTTCCTTAAGGTTCTCAAACACAATCTTCTCCAGCGCCTCCACAGGCCCCTTGTCCACATAGGAGGACACTCCTTGACCGTATTCAGCATGGCTCAAAGGAACAGAGAAGGCCAACGTTACTCCTCATGTTTGCTGCCAGAGCAGACCACACATCCTATCTGCTTCCACACCGACTTGCCTCTGAGAAGCATCCTACAAGAGCACCGAATGAGACCCTCCAAGGGCTAAGGAGTCAGTGCCACATCAGATCTCTGTGTACAAACTCAAGATGGATAGCCCATGCCCATCCACATTTATTTTTGGACATTAAGATTACACTTTCTGACCATAAGTAACGGTTCTCTACATAGAGAACAAATAAGTTAATTTGGTAGAGGGAATATCCCATTAGTACTTCTATTAATCCTACTGAATAAATTCAAGCAAGTTCTGACTGACCTTGAAAAATTATCCTTTTTCTCTTGGGGCAGCATTATTTTCTACTTGTTTGTTTAATGATAGTTCCTGGGTTGTACAAAGGACTTTATCTCCAAGCATTTTGCTATTTGTCATGTGGTTTCCGCAACTGACCACACATTTAAACCAGATTAATCCCTATAAAAATATAACTTTTTCAATCTTAATGAGCTTCATAAACTGGAAGCAAGGACTACAGAGCCAGATGATTTATTCACACAGCCCACAATCTACACTGACATAATAAAGAGCATGTATTTGTTGAAGAGGCTGAGTTTGTCCTTATTCAGCACCAAACCAATCCCTGTAGGCACACGTGCTGGCTGATCCCTGGTACTCACCACCTACAGAAGGAACCAGAGGTAGGAAATACAACTGACTTGAAAAAATGAATGGGGAGATAAATCAAAGAACTTATATGATTACTAGAGGCCTATTCGGCAAGAATGAGCCTTCCTTCCCCTGGCTGCCGGCACCGCCTTCGCTCTGGCCCGAGCCGCCTTTTCGCCTTCCCACACTGCCCAGAGGCCCAGAGCAGCTGGGATGGTGTGGAATGCCTGCGTCGTTGCCATGAACCTGCGTATGCAAATTAACCCGGCATCTTTGTTGGGTTAATTTGCATACTCACTCCTGATTGGCTGGTGGGTATTGCGAAGGTATGGTCAATTAGCATATTACTCTTTTATTAGTGTAGACTAGAGGTCCGGTGCATGAAATTCGTCCACGGGAAGGGTGGAGGGTCCCTCAGCCCAGCTTACACCCTCTCCATTCTGGGACATCCCTCTCGTAATCAGGGACCGCTGGCTCCTAACTGCTCACCTGCCTGCCTGCCTGCCTGATCACCCTTAACCACTCTGCCTGCCTGCCTAGTTGCCCCTAACTGCCTCTGCCTCGCCCTTGGCCTCAGCCTCGGCCCCCGCCACCGTGGCTTTGTCCAGAAGGATGTCCAGAAGATGTCTGGCCTAATTAGCATATTATCCTTTTATTAGTATGGATAGGCATAGTCCATGGACATAGGCAATAAGATAGTAAAGGAGTGGGGGAGGAAAGATATCTGTAATACTATCAGCAATAAAAAGTATATTTAAAAAAAAAAGAATGAATGGGATGAAGGACAGTTTCCTAGAGAAGTAACTATAGAGAAAAGGCATATATGAGAAGGGGTAAGAAAGAGAAGACATGACTGACTATCCACTTGTCATCAACCAAGTTGTTCTTCCTTGGACATTCCTGAATTCAGATTTTAGTTTCCTCAACACCGTGCTAATGCAAACACTCTGTGCCACCTTCAGCTGCTTTATTATTGGCTTGTTATTTTCCTGCCCTACTCATGTTAAGAATCCAGAAAATGCCTCGATGGAATAAGCAAGTGTCCAACTTCTCTACCTCTCAGCAGCCATCCTGTTCAGGACAATGTGTGCTCCCTACCTCCCCACTCTGCTCAGCAAATGGCCTAAGGGGAAAGGCAGCCCACGGAATGTTGAATTCGTGCTCAAAGAGCTCTCTTTTGTCTGGATCCTATTCCAAAACCTGGCTGTCTCAGAGGCACTCTGGTGCCCTCAAAGAGATGGATTTTTGTAATTTATTCAGCTTTTATAGTTGTTCTCAGAAGGACCATTGGTACGTTATTTGCCACTCTATCATAGCTAAAAGTGAAAGCCTCCATCATATTCAAATTGTGCTTTATTCATGAAAATAGCTTTTCCTTGGTGGGTGACATGATCAAATGAACAAGTTTGGATTTTTCCCCCCACTCCCCACTAAATTTGAAAAGAGAAAGGAAAAGATACTTTATCACTACATAAGTGAAACAATCCTTGCACTCTATCCTGTTGGAAAAAAGTTGCAATAAGGTTGCCCTTTTGAAATGTGGATCTCCGTGGGATGAGAGATGGGAGCAAACCTCCTGCATCTCTCTCCATCTGAAAACCCTTCAGATTGTACCATCACCACCCCCCTTATATACACTAAATGTCACTACAGCAAATTGGGATTTGCCTTTTTACTCTTTGTCAGTTTTAAAATCTTTTCTGATTAGACTAAGTATTGAAATCCATGATAATATGTTTTATCATCAGAGTGACTTTGCATCATTCCTTGTTTGCAAGCCAAACTAAGTATATTTGGTAGTTGATTATCCTAACACACACGCACACACACACAAACACACACACACACACAAAATGTGCAGGACTCATCCATGATTTATTTAGAATTAGGCAATCTGCCTAGTTCATTCTCAGACCAAGCAGAGGGCTTGACGTACAAATAAATTTCTCTGGTAACTAGAGTGAAATAAGACCTAAGCACCAGAATTCTGTGAGTACAGAAATAAAAAGAACGCATCTGTATTTATATTATGTTCTCTTGAGAATGTCAGATTATGGTTTCTATGTAATTAACCTGGTTTTACCTGTGTTTACAGATATATATTGTTTTGTCCAATTAGTCTGTGCCTGAATAGTTTTGTGAAAATCAAAACACATTTCAAATCCTCAGTTCTATTTAAATGAGCCATGTGTTAAATCAATTTCTAAATTGAAGAAGCTCTCAAATTGCCATTCAGACATATATATTGAAAATGGTATATTTAGATATTAGTTGCATCTTTGAGTTCTGTCCTTTTCTTTACCTTTCATTTCCTTATTTTTTAGGATTTGATTAAAAGGCTTGATTAATTCCTTATTAGTGTACTCAGTGCACAAAATTCGTGCATGGGAGGGTGGGGCCTCAGCCACGCCTGTGCCCTTTCACAGTCCAGGAGCCCTCAGGGGATGTCAGACTACATTTTAAAAAAATCACCGTGTACTTAATTTTCTTACTAACTCCTCCTTTTAAACTCCCCTCACTCTCACATTCTGTTTCTTCTTTTTATTTAACTATTTTCCTGGCCTCACTCCATTTTAGCATCCTTCTCTTTCCTGCTTTCTTTACCTCCCTCCCTTTTAACCTCCCACAGCCCCTCTCCCTCCCTTCCTCTTCCCTTCTCTCCCTTCAGTCTCCGTGTCTGTCTCCTTCTTACTCCTCCCACCCTCCCCCCCATTCACTTTTCCTTTTTGAGCCTGAACCCTGCCTCCCTCCCTCCTTCCTTATTATTTTTCACTAGAAGCCCAGTGCATGAAATTCGTGCACGGCGGGGGGTTGTCCCTCAGCCCAGCCTGTACCCTCTCCAATCTGGGACTCCTGGAGGGATGTCCGACTGCCCAGGATCGGGCATAAACGGGCAGTCGGACATCCCTCTCACAATCCAGGACTGCTGGCTCCCAACTGCTTGCCTGCCTGCCTTCCTGATTGCCCCTAACCGCTTCTGCCTGCCAGCCTGATCACCCCCTAACCACTCCGCTGCCAGCCTGGTTGATGCTTAACTGCTCCCCTGCCAGCCTGTTTGCCCCCAACTTCCCTCCTCTGCCAGCCTGGTCACCCCTAACTGCCCTCTCCTGCAGGGTTGATCACCTCCAACTGCCCTCCCTTGCAAGCCTGGTCCCTCTCAACTGCCCTCCATTGCAGGCCTGGTCCCTCACAACTGCCCTTCCTTGCAGGCCGGGTGCCTCCCAACTGCCCTCTCCTGCTGGCCATCTTGTAGTGGCCATCTTGTGTCCACATGGGGGCAGGATCTTTGACCACATGGGGGCAGCTATATTGTGTGTTGGAGTGATGATGAATCTGCACATTACTCTTTTATTAGATAAGATAGAGGCCTGGTACAGGGGTGGGGGCCAGCTGGTTTGCCCTGAAGGGTGTCCCGGATCAGGGTGGGGTTCCTTTGGGGTGTGGGGCGGCCTGAACGAGGGGCCTGTGGTGGTTTGCAGGCCGGCCACGCCCCCTGGCAACCCAAGGGGAGGCCTTGGTATCTGGAATTTATTTTCCTTCTATAATTGAAACTTTGTAGCCTGGAGTGGAGCCAAGCCTGCTGTTCCCTCCGGGGCGGCAGCCATCTCTGTGGCAGTTAATTCACCTTCTACAATTGAAACTTTGTAGCCTTAAGTGGGTGAGCCCGGCCAGGGTGTGCGGAAAGCTTTGCTTCCCCTGTTGCCGCCGGCAACCCTGGCCTGCTCTCTCAAGCTCCATTCTGCTAACATTTGTTTGAATTTGTTTACCTTCTATAATTGAAACTTTGTAGCTTGAGTGGAGGCTTAGGCCTGCAACGGCTATGGAAAGCTTGGCTTGCTCTGTTACCTGGGAAACCTTGCTCTCTGTGGCTGTAGCCATCTTGGATTGGGGTTAATTTGCATAGTCGCCCTGATTGGCTGGTGGGCGTGGCTTGGCTGGTGGGCGTGGCTTATGTAGCAGAGTGATGGTTAATTTGCATATTACCATTTTATTAGAGAGGATATTTTTTAATATATTTTATTGGTTTTTTACAGAGAGGAAGGGAGAGGGATAGAGAGTTAGAAACATCGATGAGAGAGAAACACCAATTAGCTGCCTCCTGCACACCCCCTATTGGGGATGTGCCCGCAACCAAGGTACATGCCCTTGACCGGAATCGAACCCGGGACCTTCAGTCCACTCCGCGGGCCGACGCTCTATCCACTGAGCCAAACCAGTTAGGGCCTTCACTATTATTACCCCCAGCAGTTGGACATCCCTCTCACAATCCTGGACCACTGGTTCCTAATCGCTTACCTGCCTGCCAGCCTGGTTGCCCCTAACTGCCCTCCCCTGCTGGCCTGGTCGCCCCCAACTGCCCTCCCCTGCAGGCCTGGCTCCCCCAAAATTGCCCTCCCCTGCAGGCCTGGTTGCCCCCAACTGCCCTCCTCTGCCAGCTTGGTCACCCCCATCTGCCCTCCCCTGCAGGCCTGGTCCCCCCACAACTGCCCTCCCCTTCTGGCCTCATCTCCCCCAACTGCCCTCCTCTTCCAGCCTGGTCACCCCTAACTGCCCTCCCTGCTTGCCTGATCGCCCACAACTGCCTTCCCCTGCAGGCCTGGGTCCCCCCCCCAACTGCCCTTCCTTGCTGACCTGGTCTCCCCCAATTGCCCTCCTCTGCCCGCCTGGTCACCCCTGACTGCCCACAACTGCCCTCCCCTGCAGGCCATCTTGTGGCAGCCACCTTGTGTCCACATGGAGGCAGCCATCTTTGACCACATGGGGGCAGCCATCTTGTGTCTTGGAGTGATAGTCAATTTGCATATTACTCTTTTATTAGGTAGGATTGCTAATTATCTGAAAGAGTTATATATTATAACTACATCAGCTACCACCATCTACCCATTTCTTTCAAGAAATATGCTGTAAAATAGTTCCTTGCTAAAAAATAATTCAATTCCTATAAACTTTATAAAAAGTATATTTCTATTTTATGAGTCCTATTTAAATCCAGTTGCATAAAAATGTGGTTAATTACATTCTAGAAAATAGCCACTTTGAAAAGAGGTAGGTGTTCATTACGGAAACAAAATTCCATTTAACTCACCATCACATATACACTGGTTTCTACTCTGTGTTCAAAGGAGGTTAACATGGTAAAAATGTGCTAGAAAATGAGAATTGAATAATTTAAGTTCCATGACCCAATCCATGCCTCTAACTGTGGTTAAAGGTAACTTTTACTCCCTAAGTAAACTCTAGGTTCAAAAACTAATACCAAATCACATGTTCTATTTAAGACCAACCTCTAAATGCTGAATGCCTTCTTCTCTCAATGCCTCATCTTTCTTTCTTTCTTTCTTTCTTTCTTTCTTTCTTTCTTTCTTTCTTTCTTTCTTTCTTTCTTTCTTCCTTCCTTCCTTCCTTCCTTCCTTCCTTCCTTCCTTCCCTCCTTCCTTCCTTCCTTCCTTCCTTCCTTCCTTTCTCTCTCTCTCTCTCTCTCTCTCTCTCTCTCTCTCTCTCTCTCTCTCTCTCTCTTTCTCTTCCAAGTTTTATTTCTTGGATCAACTATTCAGGATCTGACAGTTATCTGTAAAGTCCTGCTTGACCCCAGGGGTCCCAGGGCTCTCTGTTCCAGGAACCTGAGTCTGCACAGGGATTCCTTTGGTGGCAGTGACAGACAACAGACTCCAGGAGACCAGCCATTGGTCAAAACATCTGCGTGGAGTGCATTCACTCACATGACACATCAAACCTCTCCAGTGTGTGAGAAAATGTGAAAGTAGGAGAGTGTCTAAGAATAAAGAAAGCATTGCTACAAGTTAGAAATGTCAAAAAAAAAAAGGGGAGGGTGGATTATCTCCAAGGCTGGTGATGTCATAGGTTGTTAATCAGAGTTAAGCAACATATCATCTGAGAGAAGTCGCTCAGCATCTTTGGGCCTCGGTTGCCCTCTCAGTAAAAGTTTCTGAAATATATTCCATGTCAACAGCATCCCGGGTGCCTTATCTGATCTGGTAGCCCTCAATTTAGATTTTTTTTGTGAGAATCAAATGAATATGTTGTTATATATTCTTAACTGTGAACTATTCCAAATATAACTAGTAAGTAGTAAGAATGGGGATGGAAAGAGTTTACCAGCTACTAAAATATTGATGAAATAACCATGTTTTTCTATTTTGGTTTAACCAAGATATAAAAAATTAGTATAGTGCCTACAATAGAGTAGATACTAGACAGATATCTGTGAAATCAATTAATGTGTTGATTAATAAGAAAATAGTGCCTGGTCAAAACCTTTCTGTAGTAATTAAGAATAGCACCCCATTTAATTTTTTTAAATTATCCAACAGGTTGCTTCGAATAGTGACAAATGCTCTTTGACAATGAGTCACAGACACTATTGTTCATATTTATAGTCACAGGAAACATTTCTGAAACCTGTAAAATATTCTCATCAGTCAATGGTAGACATATGCACTTGCTCATTTTACATAGGGTTCAATATATAGCTGTTAAGATGCTGGAAGGTCTGGGATTAAAGAACTCGGAACCTTTTTCTCTCCCTGCCCCTCTATCTTTCCTACCTGCTAGCTAAATACTGTATGTCAGTTATATTTAGTAAAGATGAAGCTTTTAATTCCACAGTAAAAAAAAATAATAGGGTTTAAGACAAAAATATCACTAATAGAAGTATTATGGAATTCATTTCACAAGTCACACATTACTAAATCAATGTATTTACAAAATTATAATATAGTAAATTTTATGCCACAGATTACAAAAGTTGCCCGGCTGATGTGGCACAGTGGTTGAGCATTGACTTATGAACCAGGAGGTCACAGTTTGATTCCTGATCAGGGCACATGCCCAGGTTGTGGGCTCAATCCCCAGTAGGGGGGCGTGCAGAAGACAGCCCATCCGTGATTCTCTCTCGGCATTGATGTTTCTATCACTCTCTCCCTCTTCCTTCCTCTCTGAAATCAATAAAAATATTTATTTTTATTAGAGGTCTGAAAATTAGAGTTCTGAAACCTAAAGAAACACTAAGGAGCAATACAAGCGAAATGATGAAAGCAACACCCTAACTGACTGTATTTGCTTTGAGTGCTCAGAGTGCCAGGAAAGTTTGCAAGAAACAGCCTGAATATCTGCCCTGCCCCAGAGATCCACACTGACAAAAGAAAGGTTTCTAAGCTCAAATTTGAAGAATTTAATATTTAAAGAATAATTGCTCCATTTGTCCATTTGTTGGCTTTGATTTCTTTTACTTCTGGTGTTCCCTTTTTAAAAATATCAAAATGCTGGTTGTTCTTATATTCTTTTCAACTCAGACATATTCTTTTCTTCCTTCCCCTTTCTTTCCACTTCTCTTATTTTTTTTCTCTCCTCTCCTGCCTTGTTCTCCTTGTCCTTTTCACTTTCTTTCTTCTCATCCCCCTCTTCTTCCTCTTCCTCCTTCTTCCACTCCCTCTCTCTCTCTCTCTCTCCTCCCCCACTCCCATCTCTCTCTCTGACAACAAAATACTAGTAGTACCAAAAGCACCCATATTGGTGTAGAAAGGTCACGTTAATGATAAGCTTTTGACTGAGAGTTGTCAATTCTGGCAAGATCCCTCAGGGTGAGCTTGAATTGCATCTGGGATAACAGCACTCCAACTTAAGAAAGCAGAATACTGGTAACGCTTTGTTCCTGGGCAAGCCCACCTGAGAGCAGTGTCTGCAACATCAGATCACGCCATTCCAATTCTTCTGGAAAGGAACCCAAGTCATAAACAGGAAGATTTATAAATTCTAGTATTGGAAGTTTAACTGTTTTTCCTTTGCTAGTGACATTTTTTCAACACAAAGTCACCATGAACATTAGGAAATATATGCAAATAGTATCCAAGAAGAAATAGTGTTATTTATTATTCAACTTCTGAATTTATTATCCAGAGGAAAGAAAAATGAAAAGTGATTGCAAATGAAGTTGCCAATTACATTTAGAATATATATTTTAAATATTCCTGTGGTGACAGAGACACATGATTTTTTTTCTATCTAATTTACCCAGATTCTGAACACAATGGAGGCCACGTTACAGAGAAGCATCAGGAAATAGCATAGATGAAAGACCCAGAAAGTTATGGGTCTTAAAAAATCAATCTATTGGTTTTTTGAATTTTTATTGAATTTATTGGGGTTATGTTGCTTAAATAAAATTATATAGGTTTCAGGTGTACAGCTCTATAATACATCATCTGTATATTGTATTGTGTGTTCTACCCAAAGTCAAGTCTCCTTCCATCATCATTTATCCCTCCTTTACTCTCTTTCCCTCTGGTAATCACTATAGTGTTATCTGTGTCTATGATTTTGTTGTTGTTGTTGTTAATCCCTTCACCTATTTTACCCAGCCCCCTAAGTTTTTCAGTGTTTAGTGATTTCCTTAATGTACATTTACAGTGAGCTAACAGCGTTACCTGTATTTTGTATGAAATGACAATATCACATATTTTAAAATTAGAATGAAAAAGAAAACTATGGTGCTTATGATGATAATCAAATCATGTGCCCAAACTTTAGCTGGAATTGTGTCCCTAGCATTTACTAAAAGGAGCGCTTCTCTGGACACAGGTGTCAGTCATTTTAAAGTTTATTTCCAAGATTGAACCCCTTTTGGCTTTTTAATCCTAGGTCAATAGTGGAAATGTTAGCACTAGGAAAGTTAATGCCTTAAACTAACAAGATTTCTGGATTGCACTGGCAAACAATTCAATTGAAATTTAGAAAGGATATTTTAAGAGCAGGAAATCCCTCGTCAGAGGGGGGGGGGGGGAACTAGAGGCAGACAATTCTCATGTCCAACGACTTCTACATTAAAAACAAATGTTTCATTCTATTGAAATCATTTCATTACCCAGCTCATTCCTCTTATCTGGAGGTAATTTTAAACAGATCCCAGCCTACTTTGCAAACACAAATTTCCAGCCACTCTCCTTCATCTCCCAAGAGGCCATTTCATAAGCAAGCTAACATCAATTCAAACAAGATTCATTTTTTCCATCACTTTACACCCTAGAAAACTGATACAGACTTCCCCAGATGAAGTTTAATACAGAACATAGGTTTATGAAGTGTGTAACCTCATTTCAAATGTACACATAATATATTGATATAGACTTTGGGAACATTTTCAAAGAATACATCCGTGATGGGTCCAAGGTTTAAGTGGTCCTTTTTGCTGAAATGAAGCTCATAAAAGATTTCAGAAGGCCAGAAAACTTTAAAATTTAGTGCCTTTTTTTTAAGATTTCCCAGAATGTTCTAATTTAGAAACTAAATTGTATATCCACATTATAATGTATAGTATAAGCAATTCATTATACAAAACAAATTTGACAATTGAGGACCTGATTATTAATTTCAAAGCTTGAGTGCTTAGAGAAAAGTCACATGAGTAAAAACCAAGATGACAATAAATAACACATAATAGTTTATGCACAATAACATGTCCCCCAAACTTAAGAATGGGATTAGTCTAATGCCTTCAGGTCCATGGTCATTCCAATTTATATCCTAACAAATGTCACTGTGGGATCTAATGTAATACGTAGATAGAATTGTTTCCTGCATTGCATCTTTCTCCAAAGCTTGTGATACTGCTGTAATTAATCTAGTTATTAATTAATGACAGGAAAGAAACAAATGGAAGGCTAAATATTATAGGCATGTCATTTGGTCAGCTTCATCAGGATGTTACACCTTTACACTCCCAGGGGTCCAACAGAGGGGAGATAGACGCATGCCCAGTGAAGTTGGAGAGACCAGTGAGGGTGCTTGCTTGCTGTCAGTCACACCTGAGGACAGGTCATTGGCCAGGATGGGTGTGGCCACTGCAAGCACAGGAAGATTTGGGATATTTAATCCCCTGAACAAAGAAACTCCCCCTCTTGTGCTCTTGGTTCCTCTTGGCCCTCTTGGGAATCTTGTTACAGGGGGGCATACTCCCTTGGCTACCCTGCATTTGCCCACAGGGCCTATTTAGACCCCCCACACAATGGACCAATGGACTGCAAGTAGCCTGATACTGAACTGGACCTGGCTGTAATATGGGACAAAAACTCTGGACTACGGGCTTTGCTTCTAGCTCTACACTTCTTCTCAGCTGGACTATGGGAAATGGGACTTTGAAAACATAGGGATGTACTTCCTCACAAATAAAAGTCACTCATTTTCCCAAGTGAGTCTCAGAAAATTCTTTTTCTTGAGCTATAATAAGGACTCCACCCCCAGTATTCAGTGGGGGAAGGGATACTTCAATTTCCCCAAGAACACGCAGAGATATACCTTCCATCACATCCACCATTCTTTATGGGTATGATATCTATTATTGTACCCTTCCCATATGAATGTATATTTTATCCTGAGTAATGAGTTCCATAATTAGACTATGCAAAACTACTATATCTTCTTACTTTGTCCAAACTGCATTTTTCTGTTTGATAATTTTCTCCCTTCAAGGTATGTGTCCCACTTCATTCCCTGGAATCCAAGCTATATGATCGCTTGGTTAATAGAATAGTGTACAATTGATGATGACCCAGGACATAAGGAATGCACAGCTTCCACTTTCTGCTTCTAGGAAAAATCACTCTCAGAACCCAGCCACCATGCAGTTAGAGAAAGCCCAGCTTTCCAGCCATGTACAAATAAGTTGAGCCATCTTGGAAGAGGATCCTCCAGTTCCCAGGCAAGCTATCCCAAGAGATGACACTTGGAACAAAGACAAACTATCTCTACCAAGCCCTACTCAGACTGCAAATTAATGAACAGTAGAATTGACCATTATAGTTTTTGGCCACAAAGTTTTGGGATGGTTTGCAATGGATAACGAGGACACACTAAATTTTTACTCCTACCTAATTAAACATTTCACACATAATCTTGAAATATTGCAAATTATTATAAAAGTAACTTATTTTAGTTTCTGCTGTCCCTCTATTCCTCAGTGCTTTTTAATGTAGGATCTATAACATGAAAGAGACATTTTTATAATGATTTTTAATAGTTTTATTGATTAGAGAAAGATCGATGTGAAAGTGAAACTTCCACCCCTGCGTATGTAACCTGGGTATGTGCCCTGACCAGGAATCAAACCAGCGACCCTTCAGTGCATGGGCCCATGCTCAACCAACTGAGCAACACCGGGAAGGGCAGAAAAAGACAAAATTTAAGGAGACCAAGTCTGATGCAAAGCCTGGAAAATTCACAAACTGGTTAATCAATGTTGTGTCATTGAAATATAAAGTATAGTGAGTCTGAAAGGCGGTGTGTGAAGAATTAAAAGCAGGCACTATGGCAGCATATGATTTTTTGGTAAGTTTTAGAATTAAATTGTGCTTTTAGTGTTGTCAGACTACTTAGAAGCTGGATAGTGGAGATTAGTCATCAAAACTCAAGATACCAACAGGCTGAAACCTTAACTCTTACTGGGTCACAGAACTAAGGTTTTGGCTCCTGTAAAATATACTGAAGCATGTTATGTTATGTGCCAGTCAGCAAATCACACGTTTTCACAGACATCTTTCTCATATCATTTTCTTAGGATACTGTGTCACCTCATACAATCTTTTTTCAGAGAAAAATGTTTTCCTTCTTGCCTTGAAACTTCCCTGCATAAACATGAAAAATCTAACGACAAGGTAAATATCACCCAAACCAAGATTACTGTCTTTTTCAACTTGGAATAAAGCTTTGTTTTGACCAGTTACTAGACTATGACAATCATTCTGCCAACGAGTTACATTTGATCATCAGTTTTTAAATAGTAATGATCATAAAAGATGGGCTTCAAAAGAGCAAGTTCTTTTAGAAAATGTCTCTTTAAGACAACCTCTAATTGCAAAATATGGTGCTCAGGATGGTCTATTGTTCCCTTCAAGACATCATGGGGAGAGACATAATGACAGCAGCAAGGGTAATAGTAATAGTAAAAGTTAATAATTTATTCAGAGACATAAGAAGTAAATACTTAAATAGCAAACATATTTATCTTAAAGTAACTTATACACACTTATTAAAAGTTTTCAAGTAAAGTCAATAGTTAATATAAACTAAGGCCACATATTCAAAGAGATTGTATTTATGAATTTACATAAGCCAATTATATTTTATTCCTAAGAACCTGTACAAAACCTCAAAAGACTGAGGATTTATGCATCTGTGCTCAGAAATCTAATGGTCAGCAAGTGCTGATAAAAGAAACTTGGCCTTAGATACAGAGTCTATTGAAATTAATAAATAATATAGAGGAAGTTACGATGGTCCCATATGCATTATTTTTTGTGTCCCTATTTAAAGGCTGCCATTTAAAAAAAAAACAATGCCCAAATTGCATCTCATTTTCCTCAAGTTCTCATGAGTTATATGTCTCCTATTCATTATATATCACAAACTGCTTTAGTTATTTTTAAAAGACCTCCAAGTTCAAAACAACAGCATTTGAAAATATTTGATTCAGCGGCTTCCGTGATGGGGCAGCTGGAAAAATAAAAGATGATTGATGAAGTGGTGACACTCATTTAAGCCACTGGTAAATCTCATGTTACCTCTTGAGATAAGTAGCAGTACCACCTTTCTCATATGTATGCACAGTCACACGTACACATGTGAGCAACTAATAACATGTGTTAAAAAAAAAAAAACTAATGTCCTACGGATATTATTAAGTAAAAAAAAAAATGCTATTATACCACAGAGTAGAAAAAATTCTGTTACAAGTAAGCTTTTAACCAGCAAGATATGCGTCTGGTTAATATCATTTAAAGTGAAAAATTAATTGGAGAAGCCATTTATCAATGACAAATTTTGAATGTGTATCAAAATATTTATGAAATAAAAAAGCATAAGTAAATGTGCTTAATTTGAAAATAGCTTAATGATAATAAAATTGGTGTGTCAATTATAATTTTTAATTATCTAGTTACTTGCTTATTTTTTGATAATTTAGTTATGCAGTTAATTTTTGTTGTTCTTGATGTCATTCAATGGAGTCAAATTTTAGTGCTTTATAGTTTCCCTTCTTAAAACTGTTCATTTATTTTTGCCCCTTTGTAGATTAATGGACTACTAAATTTTTTGAGTATTAATGTCCCCAATACATTATTCTCTATCCAGAGCCCACAACAGGTTACTGGAACAGAGTATGTACGGACTGAAACTTGAGAGGCAATGTGGGATGTGGGAAAGAACAGAGGCCTGAGAATCAGAGAGAACAGAATGAATTTCAGTTTTTCATGTATTAGCTTTGAGACATTGGGAAGATTTAATCTCCCTAATTTCTTCTCCCTTGTCTCCAAAATAGGCTTCAAATACCTACTTTGGTGGTTTTAAAAATAATTAAGTGGGATAAAGTTTGCTAAAAACTGAATTCAGAGCCTGGCACATATAGCTGATGCTACCATTAGATGCTACCATTTTAATAATTAAGGTATCAGAACTACTTTCATAGTAGTACTAACAATAAGCCAGTATCGTATCAGTTAAGAACAGAGATTCTGCAGCTAGACTGCCTGGGCTGAAATCCTGGATCACCTACTTACTAACTGTGCACCCTTGGGAAAGTTACTCTTTTCTTACCAGTAAAATGAGAACAAGAATAACAGTGGATACTTCATAGGCTTGCCTTGAGGATTAAGTGCATTAATATAAGAAAAGTACTTTAGGTAATGTCTATTACATAGTAATCCCTCATAGCCGATTTCTAGTAGTATTAAATAACTAAGGCTATCTTAAATTATGATGTTTTAGAATGTCAAAAGACCAACTGGGTTTGAATCTCAATTCTTTCTTCCACTTACTAAGTGGGTGACCCCTTGGGCAAGATATATGGACTAAGATAATTCCTGGGAACTAGAGGAGTTAAATAAATGTTACCTAATATTATGAAAATAAATACATAATTTTATTAGTAAAAATATTAAAATCATAATATATCTAAAGTGAACCTCTCTCACAGACTTAAAGAAAAGAAATTGCTTTGTTCATGGTAATTATAACAATGAATTAGATCATTTGGCTCGTCATTTGTTTGAGGCAGGCCTTAGCTTCCATATTTTTCTCCAGGGGGAAATGTGTTCGAAATTAAAATACGAATTTATGTTCAAATAATTCCTTATGTTCAGGAGCAAATCTTTTCCTAGACTCTTGACAGGTATTAATTAAGACTACAGGACAAAAATGATTTATTTAGGCTTAGCCCAAGCTTAAATTCTGCCTGATTACAGCACTGAGAATTTAATCCACCTGCTCAGGTTGGAAATCCAGTGTAAGTGTTGGGATTAGAAAACCAGCTTAACTGACTACCCAGGTTGCCTGCAAACCCCTATCCTCAGGGAACATTTTTCCCTCAGGTTGGTGAGAAATACCATATGCCTAAAGAGCCATTAGCATAAAAAATACTGGATCAAATTCCATTGCTCCTATGAGATTCTAGAGGGCCTTTCTGAACATCAGTGGAAACCATGACCCCAGGGTTTAGGACACAACTCTGAACTAGGCAGCGAAGAATAAGCAGAAAATAAAAACCGGAACTCTGGAATTCAAGTCAAAATGTTCATTCCATGTTACAGGAGGTGGAAAGCAACCACCATGCCCAACCTCCCTTCATGCATTCAATCTGAGAATTTGAAGGGCTCAAATCTAAAAATGGGTGGGTTTCTTTTATTGCTTTCCATGAGTAAAAATTTTAATCTTTCTTTCTTTCGCTTTTTAATATGTTATCTGAATTCTTATTTGGGGAACTCTAAGCAGTTTCAGAAACAGTTATTTCTGGTAATGAGAACCTAAGAATAAAGGCACTCAAAGTCCCTGAGCATGATTACTACCTGGAGTGCAAATTATACTTGTGGATACTCTAAAGCATACATATATATGTACTCCTTTTGAGTAATTGGTTTACTTGAGTAATTTTAAAATGCATAATATTTGCTTCCCAGACCTATTGAGCCTTTCATGTTTTATTGTGACAACATAAATTGCTATAATGAAATTATTTTTTAAAACCTAATATGTAATCATCATCAAGAAGAATGTATTCCAACAACTAAACAGCTTGGTGGGTTTCATTCCTTTCTAAACTAATTTAACTGCCTTATTTTTTAACCTCTTGATACATTTCATCACTCATTTTTGGTCTGAAAAGTTCTCCTCAAGCATATTAGACTCAGTAGGTGTCTGGAAGCTTCAATTTTTGAAGTGGAATTTACTAACATGTTTTTTATGGTGAATAATGATGAAAGATACAAAATAAAAAATACCTCAGCCTAAAAAGCTAAGAAACCATAATAATGTCCTGGATGCTGCCCTAAAAATGATCAAATGTTTTCATTTCCAACAGCACCAGAAAGAACTCCAAGTTATAGGTTAAGGTTTTAAAAGCATAACTCCCCCAAATCCATACATGATGCCAGTAATAAATCATATCCATAGATAGATGATAGGCAGATGGACAGGCCAGACAGAAGATGGATAGATGATTGATGGATAGATAGATAGATAGATAGATAGATAGATAGATAGATAGATAGATAGGAAGATAGATGATAGAGATAGATAGATAGATGATAGATAGATAGATAGATAGATAGATAGATAGATAGATAGATAGGAAGATAGATGATAGAGAGATAGATAGATGATAGATAGATAGGAAGATAGATGATAGAGAGATAGATAGATGATAGATGATAGATAGATAGATAGATAGATAGATAGATAGATAGATAGATGATAGATAGATAGATAGATAGATAGATAGATAGATAGATAGATAGATAGATAGATATAGATAGATTAGATTTACTGACAACAGCTGCACCAGGGAACATCTGCAGCAGCTCTGATCCTGAGAAATGGCTCTCAGGACACACCTTCCCCAGTCCCCCATGTGAAGGACGGCACATGGAAGGCTTCTCCCACAAGTCCCTGGGCTCCAGGAGGGTTACAAACATTGAGATGGTACGAATTGGCTCTGGGTTGTCCGCGTCATGTCAGTTTGTACTTCTATGTGGTAATTATGGGAAACAGTGAGTGAGGACAGAAAAAGCTGGCCTTCAGCATCCAGGTTAGTGGATTGGGTCAGGGAAGCTCTGCAGTCTGAATCCGGGTGCCTGGAGCGGAAGAGCACAGGCCCCCATGTGATAGAGCAGAGAAGCTGGCCGTCAGAAAGCAGAGCAGGACTGCAATTCTGCACACGCGCAGACAGGAAATGTTCGATCCAGGCATTTCTCTCCGAGTACAAGCTATTTGCCTGGTGGCACTATGTGGCCAAGGAGAACTACTGCGGCTTCACGCGGGGAAGCCAGTTCTCCAGGACCAGAGGGAACGCACAGCAGAAGACCGGCTTCTCTCCCTGCCAGCTTTAGCATGATCATGTGACTCAGTCCCATGATCTGAAAGTTAGCAAAGGTAGGGAGGAGCATTTACCAAAGTTTAGGGCTGAAAAAAAAAAAAAAAAAGGTTTCTGATTGGACACATCTTCTAGATTAGATATACAAGTCAGTACTTTTTTTTTTTTCCCCAGAACCCAGCAGGGTTTAGGCAGTGATCTGGATTTTCTGCAAACTTAAATTTGTCCTTAATCTTATTTTCTGGAAAAGGGATATGTTTTCATCTACCTGCATCAGAACATACCCATTCCTCCTACTGACATTTCTAGAAGAGGTCCATTCAAATCTATGAAACTCTTTCTCTACAATGAGAGCTTTCCGGAGATGAGTTCACCATCTCAGAAATTCTGGCATATCAGAGCAGGACCTTTGATCCTCTTTTCATGCCATGGGTATTTCCTAGGAGAAATGAGAACAAACTTTAGGAAAGGCTGTTGAGTTCTTGCAACCCAATATAAACCATCAAACAGAGAGAAGATAAAACCGGATCCAACATCTGAGTGGGAAAAACAAACAAAGCCTTCGCAGTTGTACTTTTTGTTTGTTCTCTAATGGTCCTTAAAATACAATATACTTAACCACTAGGAAAATTAATTTAACGTTATGGAGAAAACACACATTGATTCTCATGTCTCCGCACATCTGTATAACTATACTTGCATTTTTCTCTGTGTTACTGCAGGGTTGCCTTGAAATCTACACATGGCCATACATATCCCAAATGGAATCAGCTCTATGTGGTATGCATACTTGCCACTTTCACAAAATATTTGATGCTACATCTTCATGCACATTGAGATTTCCCTCAAAATCTGTTGTATGAATTATTCATCTTTTTAAAGGAAGAAAATCTGATGGATCTGGTGGAGTGGACAATCACTAAGAGAAACAAAAGGACTTGGTTCCTTTTACCTCAGACCATCACAGTCCTCCATGTGGCATATGGTTCCCCTGGCTTTCAACTCCTCAGCCAACAGCATCCATGCTCAACAATATAACATCACCGCCATGTGTCAGGGGACACTACGCCAAGCCTATATGAAAAAAGCTGTGTCAAACCACTGCTGACATCTCATTAGCAAGCCAGGCAGAAAGCACTGAGTGGCTTTCTGTCTCAGCACAAATGAAGTACCCTTGGTAAAGTGGATGCTCACTGAAACTCTGCGTCACCACGCGCTGTTTCTACCCTTTCACTGAATTCTCTTGGGAATCTCTCCTTTGTTTTATGTAGAAGATATGAAACATTCGAGTGGGAAGAACCCTATTTGTACCGTCTGAAACGTAAGCTTTCTGTGCAAGCTTCTTAACCTCATCTGTGAAAAAGGTAGTTATAATTTTACGAAGGACATCTATCACATTGCCTGCTCAGCACCCCTCGCTTTCTCTTCGGGAGTCAAGCCTCTCCCACTTTCAGTCTTTGTAGGTTGGATGGGGCTGACCTTCAACCTGACCGACAGGAGTTCATCATGCCCCGGGCCACAAGGACTAATGAGTCATAGCTTGGACCTTTGCTGCAGCTCTCAAGAGAAGTGTTTTCTTTCCATCTCCAAGCTAGGTTTGCCAGGTGAGAGGGTGGGTAACCATGCTTGCTACCACACAGAGTGCATAACTGAGAATAAATGCAGTGAAGAGGAAGCAGGGGAGCGAGAGAGAGAGAGAGAGAGAGAAAGAGAGAGAGAGAGAGAGAGAGGCTATATCCTGGTGGTATTATTTAGCCTCTGAATCCACCTCTGCCTGAAATTAGGAACTCTAAGATACTTATATAATTACATAAATTTCCATTTATTTGAGCTGGATTTTCTTTCATTTGCAATCCAATCATCTTAGACCTAAAAGCAATATCTAGCAAAACATATAATCGCGAATGTAAATGATCTTTATAAACTCTAAAGTGCTATATAAAAGTGAGGGATCGTTTCTCTAAAACAGAATGTTCTTCCTGCATAAGTCTGTAAATCCTGCCCCAGATACATGTGCCTAGCAGTACCTCACAGTGGTGAAATCTAGCCTTGCATACAAATGAGCAATTTTTGTGTGTTTTTTTCTTGAAACACTACCTAACACACAATCCTAGTACAATGGCAACTGGCGGGTTTCTGTAGTTATAAAGTTCCAATCGCTGTTTCCTGGAATGTTTCATCACAGGTTTTGTTTCATTTTTTTTACAAAACTGACTCTTGTCAATCTCAGCTCTTATGTCCCCTCCATAAAAAGCCCTTCAAAGGGTCCCCTCCTGATGAGTCTCTCCCACATGACCGCGCTATATGTGTCCTTAGCACTCCCCTCTACCTGAAATTCTCACATGTGTTTATTGACCTGCCCATTGTCTCCAACATACGAAAGCCCCATGAAAGCAGAAACTGGTCTCTCATCTTTACCACTGGGTCCCTAGTCCTGGCACATACTAGATCCTTAACAAATATTTGTGAACTAAATGAATACATTCTCAGACATGCTGTTACCTCCACATAGGGAGTGCAGAATTAAATCTCCAGACAGGGAAAGTCCACACTACCAATGTGAGGAGAGGAATGGTCCTGGAGACCTCAGTGTTCTGGTCCCCCACTAACGAGGAGGCAAAGTCAAAGAAGGCCTCCCTGAGAATGACAAGTGACCCCCTGCTAACACATATGACATTTATAGTTAGTAATAAACTTTCCAGTTTAGTTGCTGGCAGAAACCACAAAGAACTCTCATATCTGATTCTGATGATGCAGGCTTGCTCTAATACATTGATGCATGGTTTTGGATATTAAAAATTGAGTTATTATTGCCAAAACAAATATTCAGAACTATAACTACAGCAGCTTTCTGGTTTATGAAAATATTTCTCTCTCTGCTCTATTAACAACCTTAGAAATTCAGTGTCCTTAAATGCTATCAATGAATAACCTAAATGATAGGTAATTATGTAGTAAAATGAAACATATACATGAATTTTGCTTCTATAATAACATGTAACAAGACCTACAATGCAATTAATATGCCATTTGTATATGTTTAGATATATTACTATAACTTAAAAATAGTATTATTTTGATGGCAGAAAATAGTGTCCATTCATAAAATCCTAAGTGACCAACAAGCTAAGCAAACTGGAGGCCCAATCCCGGGTTCAAGCATGCTGATTGTGGGGCCGCTGCAAGTCCCCTAAGTGCTTCAGGGTGACAGTGACCTCAGTGGGATTGTTGTCAAGCTGCAGAGTTAAACCTTCTCAACATCAAAGTCACTGATTTCTTCCCTGATTGCCATATAATTTAGTTTTTCTATGCCCATTAGAGGAAAAGATTTCAACAAGAGTTGAAAAGAAAGCAGATAGAGAGGGTAAATTGAGGCCCAGAAGAATTCTCTGGGACTTTTAAGGTTGGTCTTTTCCTGTAGACTCAGAGGCCCTGTGTTTGTGCCCTGTATACTGTACCTAGTGGGTATACTGGAGAGATTGCTTAACGTCTCTGAACCCCTTTTCATATCCATGGGTTGGGAACAGTTGTTTCTCTGAAGACTTTGGAGAGACATGGCAACTAGTTAAAGAGATGCTTGATATCACTGAAATATGGGGTGTCTTAATTTTCATCCTGCCCATGTAATATAAGCGACATCATCTTCTTAGTGACTATAGCGTGGTCTATGATTTAGTCCTCAGCTTTGTAAGTCCAGAAGTTGGGAAAATGACAACATAAAATTACATGATAAATGTTACAAAAAGGGACTTCCCAAAACTAAGTTCACAGGGTTTATAAGCTAAGCTGTTGGTTTATTTATGATCACAATTTTGACATATGCTGTATTATACTTAACTAGAGGCCCAGTGCACAAAATTCATGCACAGGTCGGGGGGTCCCTCAGCCCAGCCTGTGCCCTTGGGGGATGTCCGACTGCCACTTTAGGCCCGATCCAGACTAAACCAGCAGTTGGACATCCCTCTTGCAATCTGGGATGCTGCATGCACCAGTGACCATACTTTTCATACAGTGAAAAGCATCTTGCTGTTGTATGGGCAGCTACATTTTTTTGCCCTGATTATAAAAAGTGGTACATAACATGATCCTTCTGAGGAAGTAGTACCATTTTCCCCATCTTATAGGTGGAAAAACTGAAGCAGAGAGAAGTTAAGTAATTGGCTTTGTCACACAGTTATAAGTGTCAAAATCAGGGCTGACCAAAAAATGTGCAAACCAGAGTCCATGCATGTCATCGCTCCATCATCCTGTTTTTTCAGTGTTAGAGTAGCCTTGGCAGGTTTTAATTTTTAAATCTAAGAGACTATTCCCAATATATAGGTAGGGTCCCTAGGCCTGGCCAGCAATCAGGGCCAATCTGTGGGGCAACTGGTGGGCAGAGCGATTGGGGGGCCCCCGCTGGCACCCACCTTGGCTGGCAGCCTGGCGCCGCCCGCTGGCTGGCCCCACCCTCTGATCGTTGCCTGTCGCCTCCCTCTCAGGGTACAGACACTCAACACAGGAGCTGCCCCCAACTGGTCCTGCATTGAGCATCTGCCCCCTGGTGGTCAGTGTGCATCATAGTGACCGGTTGTTCTGCTGTTTGGTTGATTTGCATATTAGGGTTTTATTATATAGGATGGTCTCATCCATTTCATGATCTCAATTTTGCTGAGAAGTTTCTGTTTGAACTCCGAAGTCTTTTTAGTGTGTCTGGAATGAGAGCAAAGAGAAAGGATAGTCCTTTTACCAGACCCTCCACCCATGCTGATTGAGAGCCACTGTAAAAACCAGGACGTGGCCAGTGGAAATGTGCTCCCACTGGGTGACTTGGAGCAGAGACAATGTGGTCTTACCAGTGTTCTTAAACGATCTCTCTAAGTTATGTAATGACGAAAGTCACAAATGCATGAAAATAAATAATAACTTTCTCCAACCTGTTCTATTTAAGCTCACACTGGGAGCCAGTGGAAGGTAGTTTAGAGTAATATAAAAATAATACATTTTCAACTACAGGAATGAATTAAATTTTGAAACCTACTGAAACAACAACAATAATAATTGCAACTTTTAAGTGCTTATCAACGTGGCACTTAAAATGATATAATGTCATATTATATCATTTTAATTTTTACAGCCTGCCTTAAAGTGGCAGCTATTAACTGCATTTTACAAATGAAGAAACTCAGTCTCAGAAAGGTTAATTCATTTGAAGGCTCACAGCTAGTAAGGACAGACTATGGATTTAAAAAATCTGGTTTTCTAACTATTAAGGCTCATGCTTTTTTTTTTACTACCAAAAACTGGCTATTATGTAATAACATTAATGCTAATTATTATAATAAGCACCCACAAAAATTTTTAAATATAATCATAGTCAATTTTTTTTTCTGCTTTATTAGGACAAAACTACAGTTCCTCACTCCCTGCACTTCCTCACTCCCCACAGAAAAACCAGTGTTTGAGTTTGAGTACAAATATTTCTATTTAGTATAGAATATATCACTACAAGTGCTCGTATAGTATTAGTCCAGCAAAATACAAACACTGTGTTTGCTGCTTTATTTTAGTTCCTTCTCTGGAAATGGTGTTATCATAAGAGAAGCGACTGAGGTCACCTTTGGAAAGCTGTGTCCCTTCCCCTCACCTAGCTCAGCCACCTCCCTCACCAGTGGGGAAGAGATCTGAGCTGGGAAGGCCTGGGGAGCACTCGTGGATTAGTCACTGCTACCCAAATCTGGCTGGCTGGCTCTAAGACCTTTCACCACCAGAAGAATTTCAATTCTGCTCAGCATGCTTGGCTCTATCCTTGAAACAATGAATTAATTTCCCATGTTTCATCTTCTCAATCTAGACCCAGATGATGTTCTCTACTCCAATTCTTTTCTATAAAGGAAGCCCTCTGCTTGTTTGAAACTATGGGCCCATTAGATTGTGGGGAATGCCTCATCTCTGCACCAGGGTGGGCAGGGAGGAGGAGGAGCCATGCCATCGCTCCTGGCTTGCCTGGGAGCTGATGGGAATCAATGGGGCCCTCAACAGTGAAGCTTCCCGGGAAGGGTGTCACAGGAGAGTGAACAAGATCAAACTACATGGAATAAGTGAAATGTGTTGTCCATAGGGCTGGGCGTGAGGGCCACTTCTCATAAATCAGAATGAAAACCCAATCACTGCAACACAGAACCCCAAACATGCTTTTAGAACTTTCACTTTACTTAAGCTGCTAATCAATGACATCCTGTTCTGACACAGTGTCAACTGAGAAACAGAAACCCCAGGTCTTGGCAGGCCAAGTATTTTACCAATAAGTAATTTCAGACAAGAACTGTAGACTCATGTAACTTCAGAACTAGAAAGCCTATCAGAGAATCTCAACCGATAACCTCTAAGGACCAATGAGAAATCTAAAGACCTTAGAATGAAGCTTCTTTAGACTTAAGGGTTATGTTCTTGTATGTCTCAGTTTTTTTATAAAGCACTATATCTTGTGTCTTCTGTAATCATTAAAATGGAATATTTTTACTAAAATGTTAAGTTAAATAGATTACTATGATTTCCCTGAAAACTTGTGTTTATGACATAACCTTGGCCTTGTCCATCATGAAAAAGCTGACTTTGACCCCATTTCAATGTGGCATTGGTGTGTGCTCCCCACTGAAGCCACCAGAGGGGTCTGGATCTGCTTGTGGAGAAAGGTAAGGAAACAAACTTATGATCAGGTGCCTGGAAGCAGTGGAAGGAAAAAGCTGCCTCCAGGCCCAAAATGCTTGGAGAACTGTGTGAAGAACAAGTCATGTGATAGCCTTCAGTTTTGTATAGCTGAAACCTCTTGTCACATTTCTGATTGATTTTTGTATCTCAAAAGACATTTTTAGTCTACTTTCTTCTTTCACAAGAACAAGCCTTTGCATTCACAAAAGCACCTATTTCTTCCAAACACTCCACATCACAAATATCTTTTTATTAATCTTATGTGTTATATGGGTAGCTCCTGTCTCCTTACTGGGCCTGAAATGTAATTTTTCACTGAGTGGTGAATTTTCATTGATTTACTTTTCCTGATCTTCACCCTTTGCTCTGCAGATCTGCCAGACTATCCCATTCGATCGGAGTTATCCCAGTACCTCTTAGTCGTGAAGATGAGGATATGGTTACAGAGCTCACGAGATGTTTAGGGAGACTGAAATTCACCTGCAATTGTAGTGTCAGGTTCCTGGCGGCATTACACAACAGTCAACAGGTGGGCGCAACCCAAGTGTTCATTGATGGGTGAATGTACCATATAAACAAAATGTGTCATATGAAAATATTTATTTCAGGTGACTTGGCAGTCTGCACTCCCTTTTTTAATTCTTTATTCTCCCCTTTGTCTCCATCCCAGCCACATCAGGGCCTGTCCTCGCACACCCTGACCGTTGGCCTGTACCTGCGTGTTCCTCTGCCCGGATGTCTTTCTGCCCATTCTCTGGAGAGCACCTGTCCACTGTGCAAAAGCCAGCTCCTCCACACATGCTGCCCCCACCCCCCCCGCCCCCAGCTCTGGGCCTTCTCTCTACATCCTCATGGTCCGCATCATGCTTTTATGATAGAGCTTGTCACATGTTACTTTTATATTTAACTAGAGGCCCGGTGCACAACATTTGTGCACTAGAGGGAAGGGTGTCCCTCAGCCCCGCCGGTGTCCTCTCACAGTCTGGGACCCCTCAGGGGATGTCCGACTGCCGACTTAGATCCTTAGCACTGTCTCGGAGGTGGGAGAGGCTCCTGCTACTACTGCTGTGCTCACCAGCCATGAGCCCGGCTTCTGATTGAGTGGCGCTCCCCCCTGTGGGAGCACACTGACCACCAGGGGGCAGCTCCTGCATTGAGCATCTGCCCCCTGGTGGTCAGTGCACATCATAGAGACCAGTCGTTCTACTGTTCAGTCAATTTGCATATTAGCCTTTTATTATATAGGATTGCAGGAAAGTACACAATATAAAAATGACCATCCTGACTGGTTTTTATTTCAATAGTGTTAACTACATTCACATTGTTGTGCAATCACTCTCCAGAACTTCTTCATCTTGAAAACCTGAAACTCTGTTCCCATTAAACAATAACTCTCCCATTCCCCTCTTCCCATGCCCTGGGCAAACATCAATCAACATTTTGTTTCTTTGAATGCGATTATTATAGATAGGTATTTCCTATAAGTGGAATAATACATTATTTGTCTTTTTCTGACTGGCTTATTCACTCAGCATAATACCTTAAGGTCCATCCATGTTGCAGCATGTGTCAGAATATTATTTGTAAGGCTGAATAATATTCCACTGAATGCATAAAATTCCTTCCTTTTGTTTATACATTCATCCATCAATGAACACTTGGGTTGCTTCCACCTTTTGGCTATTGTATAATGCTGCTGTGAACAAGAGGTTACACCCTCCGATGACCTGCTTTCAATTATCTTGGCTACATATCCAGAAGTGAAATGTTGCATCATGTGACAATTCTATTTTTAATTTTTTGAGGAACTACTATACATAAATGAATGCACCATTTTACATTCCCACCAGTAAGAACCTCAAACGAGCCTTGGGGTTCTTTGGGAACAGAAGGAGGACAGGTGACTTACTGCCTCCTTTCCTCCTGCCTGTCAAGGAGTAGAGAGGTCATGGCTGGAAGCTACAGATAGTAGTGTTTAAAATAGGAGCAGGAAAGCTAGTCCCATGAGTCTTCAGGGCTAAGAAAAAACCAGGGAGCTGACCCACGGCTGAAAAATAGCCCTGAGAGTATTTTGGAAGAAAATCTAACCTGCCCATAATGCTCAGTCCCTAACTTCCAGGAGTGTCCATCTCCACTCACCTGGACACACTGCAGGTACTCCTGCCTCTGGCCATGGGCACCA
This sequence comes from Cnephaeus nilssonii, assembly GCF_951640355.1. Classification (NCBI taxonomy): domain Eukaryota; kingdom Metazoa; phylum Chordata; class Mammalia; order Chiroptera; family Vespertilionidae; genus Cnephaeus; species Cnephaeus nilssonii. Next base: position 11,820,458 of record NC_137079.1, read on the forward strand.
TTTGATATGTAGGAAGGGGGCGCATCTGTGTTTCTGGTCAGAACAAAACCAAAGAAACACTATATAATCCCTTTTAATTAGATTTTAGGACCCAAACTATATTGGAACATGGCCCACTGGCAAACTAGAGAATGCCATAAACTTTGTTATAATTTTACGTCTGACACAACCAAGATTCTTTATAAATATAAACAATGGCACAAGATCAAAGATTATATCCCATTGGTCCTGATTTTTGCTCAATTATGAAGCTCAGCCTTGCAAACTTTATCAGCAATGTAAAGATGCGTTTTGCATATTTCATTGTCAAACTGTTCATATATTCCTTTTCTGCAGCTCAGTTTTTCTAAGGAAGCCTAATTATTTTCTTTATATTTCTTCTCTTACTTATTACTACAGCATCAGTAGTTCCAAAACTTCCTAGCACTTTCAAAGCCCTGGTCTTCCATTCAGTATGTTCTTTAAATAATTACAGTTCTCTTTTTATAATAAACTCTTCCCAACTTGTTACCAGTCTACGTTTTTATCTGCTTTTGGTCCTGCCTTTAAAGTTGTTTCAGCAATACTAATTATAAGGAAAAAGATAAGGTTGAATTGCTTTTCTTCACCAGTCATAGCAGTTCAGAAAATGAACTGTGGCATTCGACTTCCTTATTTGTGCAGGTAATGATGTATTCATTCTAGTGGTCTTCACAGATAATAAAAATTACATGCTTTTTGTAGATGTGCTATTTATCACTTCTTGATCAAGAAAAAAAAATTGAATCAGCTTCTAACTACACTGTTTAATTTACACTCACATTTGATGTTGGCAAGAAGCCTGGGCTATTTTGTATTACTTATTTTTGCTAGACAGTAAAAGTATTCTGGAAAAAAAATTATTACTAAGAAATGTTTAAAGCAACTAACATATATGATTGATTGTGGAGGATCACCACCAGTTAAGTGGTAATGCCCATGTCAATTCAGAGAAATGGAGAGGAAACCAAAGGACAAACAGGATGCATGTTTTCAGTATCCAACTTAAGCAATGACAACTACCCCCATCTATTTGGGACATGCAGAGATAGCTCTGATATTAAATGACTATTTGCCCCGGGAAGGAGCAACTTCTATATTTTTAAGATATAAAGACTACATCATTCCCTGGTGACAGAAAGAGGCTAACATTGTTGTGTTGCTCCATTCATTTATTTCTTTACGCTTGTCCATCATTAAGACCAGAAGTGCTTGCAATTGCGGACTAGGTTTACCAGATTCTGCTGCTTCTGATGATAGTTCTTTCTAATTTTATGAAAGCCTATTCATTTTTGAAATTTTTCATAAGATCACATTCCTGAAGGGAAAAGAAACCTTGACTTTAAACTTAATTTGCACGTTTCAGCTTCAAAGTATTCAATAGCATTTATGTTTATAAAATAATAGCTTCAATACCATGAACGATTGCAACTTAAAAACCAAAATGATTTTCACTGTCAAAAGAGAGAAGATGAGAGAGGGAAAGAACTTGCTTTTATGTGCTTTGTTTTATTGTTTTGTTTTACTGGGAACCAGAGTCCCTTTCATTTTAACCAATGAACATTTTCAAAATAAATAGAGAAAACTGTCTTGCCTTTGCCTCTAACTCAAAAAAGTCATAAGCTAAGTAATCCACATTTTTCTTCACTTTCTTTCTCTCCTAATCTTATCTGTGCAGACACACAGACTTCCATAATATGTTGGTGGGACATTTACTATAAGCCCACTGCAAAAATCAAAGGGTTGCTGAGCCGCCCATCACTCCAGGTTGGTCTGGATATTGGTGCCCTTGGGTTAAAAAAAATAATGATAACATAAAAGTAAGAAATGGTGCTAAAATTAATATTCAAGTCTTTTTTATTCCCACCTGAAAGTTCTTTTTACCAAGACACTGTAGCTCCATGACCTTATTAAGTCTTTCAACTTTTGAGAGTTTCTGTGTCAATATCAAAATTAATATAACACTGACCAAACCTATTATTGGGTTGCTTTGACATAACTCACATTTACATGGAAGTACAATGTAAAATATAAGCATAAACTATTCTGCCCTTGAAAATAATAAAAGTATCAATAACAAAACATTATGAATATGCCACTCATACTAGCATATGGACCAGACTTCCCTCTGAACTGATAATAGTAATAACTTGAAACAACTTCCATGAGGAATGAAAAGTGACAGATTAATTCATGTGCCAGTCCAGATATATGAACTTGGCTTGTGTTCTGGCCAAAGAATCCTTGGTAAGAGCTTGTGCGGGTCCCTTGATCCTGGAGCCAGATTGCTTCTGCTGAAATGAGATTTCGGGGTGTCCTGTGGGGCTGTACCAGGTCCCTTATGTCACTCATGAACTGCCCCCGATGGCACCCACGTGGCACCTATGTCATGCACCTCTTTCCTCCTTCACCAGAGTTTTTGTTGATGCTAAAGTGCAAGATGTCACTTGATTTTATCAATATCCATATATGTGGAACACAAAAATATGAGGGACATGATATCCCATGGGGTGAAACTTGACCAATGGAAGACCGTAACTAGCAGGTAAATTCTGGCACCTTCCACTCTGGATGGGCTGTTTGGAGAGGCAGTGCCTTCTTATGGCTTCTCAGTAACAACTCCAGTGTGTTTTTAGTTTCTCCATTCCTGCTTCACTCCTATTAGTCATTCTTATCCTCAGCCCCCAGTTGAATTACCTAGCTCAAGCCTTCCTCTTCTTTAGCACATATTTTAATAAATTTTAAGTAAATAGGTTAATAGATAAATTAACAGTAAAGTCTATATTTTCAAATCCCATCCTATACAGAGATTTTTTTTATTTCTATGTTTAATTTGATGTCCTGAAATAATTTTTACTTCAATACCTAGGATGTAAAACAGAAGTCCCCTGTCTCTCAAAATTTACCTTAGACTTCTCAAGTATCCCAGAATATGTAATAAATCATGTTCTTCCAACTCATGAAGACTCCATTTCAGAAGAAGGAACAACCATTTAACTAATAAGTAAAACACATCTATATCAGGAAAGTATGTCTAATGGTTATATGTACGCTGAAAAAGAAGTAACAGAGTCTGAAGTGTTTGTGTGAGTGTGTGTGTGTGTGTGTATGTGTGTGTGTGATTGTGTGTGTGTGGAGAGAGAGAGAGAGAGAGAGAGAGAGAGAGAGAGAGAGAGAGAGAGAGAGAATGTGCATGTTAATTTTCACAGGGTGAACATGGAGGGTAGCATTGGAGGGAGTGAGCCAGGCATCACTTGGAGGGGGAGAGTTCCAGGCATAGGGAACAGCTAAAGAAAAGCCTCTGAACAGAAGCGAGCCTGCAATGTTTGGGGAGCAGGGGAGAAGGCCTGTCTGGCTGGATCAGAGTGAGGGAAAGGGAGTACAACAGGATGAGATCAGATAACTAGCTAGCAACCTGCCATGCTGGTTGAGAGCCACGGTCTAAACCTGGACGTGGCCAATGGAAGATGTGCCCCCACTGGGTGACTTGGAGCAGAGACAACGTGGTCTTACCAGTGTTTTTAAACGATCTCTCTGAGTTGTATGATGACGAAAATAACAAATGCATGAAGATAAGTAATAACTTTCTTTCTCCAACCTGTTCTATCTAAACTCACACTGAGCCAGTGGATGGAGTTTAGACTAATATAAAAATAATACATTTTCAACTACAGGAGTGAATTAAATTTTGAAAGCTACTAAAACAACAATAATAATAATTGCATTCCTCAGATTACATTCATAACGAACTGTAGCCCCTAATAGTTGCCTCAAACACTATTTTCTAGGGAACCTGGGCAGAGACACTATCCAACTAAGAATAATAAAAAAGGTAAACAATTTATTAAGGGCCTGCATTGAAGACAGAAATAGTAATTTATATTTAGTCAGTAAGTAGGGTGATATGATTATTTCTCCATCATCCCAGGAATAAAAGTAGAGAAAACAAGAAGTGAGTTTCACTTATTCATTTAAAAATTGAGTTTCTCCTAAGTGTCAATTACTAGTCTAATCATTAGGGATTTCAACATATAAAAAAATAACAATCCATGGTCTTCTACTTAGTTCTTCTTTAGCAATGAACATTATATGGTGGAATTTTAAGTCAAGATAATTCATGATGTCGGTGCAATAGCATTTGTGAAGTATTAGGAGGAAAGTAAATAATACATTGGAAGACAAGGAGAGGTAAGGACACTGAAAGTCCAGCTGAGACCAGAGAACAAGTCAGTAAGGAGGAGAATACAGGCAATAAAAGTCAGTGGGAAATATGTCAGAACACATTTCAGATATTAAGCTATTCCAGGTGACAGCAGAGTCCAGTGTATAAGCAGAGGATTTCAAAGAATCCTAAGATAGATGTTGTGCGTGATTCTTCAGTGTGAAATGAAAATTCATTGGAAAATATAAGATGTCATATCCCACCTTAGTCTCCACTCTTCCATAAAGTTGGCTGAGATAGGAACAACCTACAACTTGAAGAAAATGTGCTAAACTCCCCAATTGTTCAATTATAATAACCTATCTCAGTCCAGTAATGGATTAAATATGATTTCCCTGATCTTTTCTGGATATAAAGATCTTAACCATCACCATGCTGTTAAGCCAATTCCCATTGTGAGAAGTGATACAAATAAGAAAAATAGCAGGTGGGTAGGAGGCAGGGGGAAAGGAAAAAATAAATTATTAGGAAACAGAACAGAAAGTTTATACCTGTATAATAAGTGCAATAAACAGGATGGGAAGGTGAAGGAGAGCGGGTAGGATTTAGCAACAAGCAGCTGCACAGAACATGGTGTTCTAGGCGTAATGAGAAATGTAGATGAGAGAGCCACCAAAGGGAAAATGGTAGGTGAGCCTTCCCATTCTGACTAAATTACACTAGGAATGCGGTACCAATGCAGGGTTTAAGGTTATTGCTTTCTTTAATTATGCCATTGCCTTCTGTAAGCAATGCCAAAGCCCTCAAACTGAGAGATACTTGACCTTATTAGAAGACCCAAGGGTACTCGTAATAAACCATGCTGTGGCTTCTCATGTGACTGCACAGCACTGCCCTGACCCTCAGCCGCTGCCTAGCATGAGTTTGGAAGCCTAGGAACTGTATTCACCAGCATCCCCATGCGTGTGGCATATGTGAGGTTTTTGTGGTTAACATAAGCGTTCTCCTGAAAATGGCCTTCCTAAATGTTGGAGGAAAAATACGGTCATTGGCATCTGCTTGATGGGTCAGTGACCCTTTGATTTTCAAAAAGCTTACAATGCACCTGAAAGTTTGCATGGTTAGCCCTGCCCGTCACTGTCCCAGCACCTCAAAGATTCCAAGTATTTAATTCCCTGGATTAAATACCATCCTGCTTGGAAAACCTAGAGTGATTTCTGTTTTTCAGACAGAACTCTGACCAATACACTTTTCTTCTCTTTATACTACACATTTTAACAAGAAAACTGGTCATTTTTAGTCCAATAGTATGTTTTTAAGACTTTGTTTTTATAAGTTAGAGTTATTTTTTACTACTTCCAATGAAAGTGCCTGAGATTAAATGTTAAATATTTCTGAAAAATTATACAAATATTATTAGAACTTGCTGATATGCTATTCTTACTATCACAAAATCAAATGAATTAATAATATACTTGTTTTCTTGGGAGTAAATCGAACTTTACAAGTTTTGGACCTGAATTCTTCATTGTGAAACTTAATAGAAGCCATAAAATTCAAGAACTGGTTCTTTTATAATAGGTGAGAAGAAAGAAGTTAAAGAGAGCTCTAGCATAAAAGAAACACTTCTTCATCTCTTTCTAGGAAGTACTGTTGGGTCCAGGAGAGAATTGCTCAGTCACTTGATTAAGGCTAGTGTGAAATTTTTTAGTTAATGTTATAATATTTGTAATTTTAGGCATAAGTTTAACTCATTTCCATTACCTAAGCTGAAAATTGCCAAATTATCCTTTAAGCATTTCTACATTTTTCTCACCTTTCTATTAGAAAAATGTTTAGCTTAATTACCATTTCTGATATTTAAGAAAAAGAGCAGCAGTTTATTATTTCATAAGCACCTTTAAAGCTACAGACCAAATAAATCACTCTACCCAATTCCCACAAGTGCAGTACATTCCACACAGAGAAAGACATGACCCATGCACGCAATAGAACCAGAGGCTGGGTCTTCGGCCTCTCGAATAGCTGCTGCCAAAGCAGACCTGGGGGAAGGGAGAGTGGAGGTGTCTGGCTAAGGAAAATTCTGAGCTGCCTCCTTACTTCATCCTCCTGCCTGCATGAGTGTCAGACCTCGTTATAATAATCACTCAGCTTTTCAATGACATAGCAAGCACAACTTAAAGAACAAAGTTGGCACAACACGAATGAGGGAGAGACTGGAATATCCTGTATTTCATTTCTGAAGTTGAATCCGTGGGATGATGAGAAAAAGGATGCTGACCTGCCATGGATGCAACAGCCTTGAAACTGTCACCGCTGGCTCTATGAAAATGTTCGGGGCTCCATACTGAGAAAACGAATGGATGACGTCTTGTGACCAGTTTTGTGTGCAATATCATAATCTGTAAAACTCTAAAAATTATCTGGAGCTAAATTCAGAAAGAAGGGAAGAAAGCTAATCACACAAGCACGTGATGGAAAAAGTCCGCCATCTGTGTGAGGTCACATTTTCCACTTCAAAGAACAGTCACCATGAAAGTACCATCATTGCAACACTACTAGAATCAATGCAGCAGCCTTCAGAACCTACACTGGGCGACCAGATCCAGTTTCCAGAAGGAGATTTTTTCCTGATAAATGTTATTGAGTTTGGGGGTCACTACAGAGTCTAGTGATCAAAAATTTAGGGCAAGCTTGAGGCAGGATCCTTTCTATTTTATTTACTCCATTATCAACCAAACTGTATATTCTTCACAAAGGGAGCTTTAAAAGAGAAATTTAACAACTACTGGTAGATGCTCACTAGCATGGCTAATCTGTGAAAGAATTAAATTATCCAATAGAGAGAGAATAAAAGAGCTAACCCAAAAAAGCAAACAACTTTCCATTTATGAGATCCCTTTTTACATAAAAGACATATGTAAATAATATTTCACCTTTTCTCATTATATAATTTCTGTTCCAAAGTTAACAAGGCTCAGGTGCTATGCTACCAATCTCCAGCCCATGTGCAGCTGGTGAGCGGAAGCTGACCTGAGCAGTCCGGTTCAAGAGCACAGACACAGCATCTGGAACAGAGGGAGTTCTTGAAACTGACCATACAGGGTGGGGCAAAAGTAGGTTTACAGTTGTGAGCCCACAAAACACAGTTTATCCTTGTGTTATTATTTATAAATTATTGTATGATTTTCCATATGAACAACTGTAACACTACTTTTTCCCACATCTTATATTACTGCATTTTCTAAGAGGTTGAGTAGGACAGAGAAAAGAGAAGCTAGAGAGTTTCTTAGGTTCTTAGTGAGTTCAACCACTTGCAAGGTATTTGCTCTCCTAAATAATTAAAGACATTAACTAACTGGCTATTATCATGAAGATAGAAGGAATTTCAGGAAACCTACTATCAAAGGATATGGGCATTTTTCTTCCCTTAACTCTGTTTAAATATGAAGTACCCATCCAATAAGCCATAAAAATATATATGTCCATAGACTCATCCTAATATATATAAAGAGCTAGGTGGCGTCACGACCGAATGGGCGACCAGTCACCATGAAGTTCATGGAGCACCTCTCAATCCCCCCTCTTCCCCAGCCCCCAAGCCGCTCACCTTGGGGGGGCAGGGCGGGCTGGCAGTGGGGTGGGACTGGGGACTGTTGAGCGGTGGTGGCGGGCTGCTTTGCAGGGTGGCCGTGAGCTTAGTGGAGCAGTCACCCAGGAGGCAGCGAGTTTTGCAAAGCATTTGCAGGGTGGGTGAGCCTCGCAGAGCAGTGGCAGGGCAGGGGGGAGTTTCGCGAAGCATCCAGCGGCAAGCTTCACAGAGCAGTTGAGGGGCTGTGAGCATCACAGAGCGTTCCAGGTGGTGAGCTTCACGTAGCGTCACAGGGCAGCAGAGACCATGCGACAGAGGCCAGGCTAGGCCTAGGAACCCTAACCATGCACGATTTTGTGCGCGCTGGGCCTCTAGTATATTTCTATTTAATTTAGCTACCTATTTTTAACACATAGGTTTTATCATTGATTAAAATTCCTATAAAGCTAGGACAATATCTATTTTATTAAAGTTGGACTGTAGCCAACCCAGCACTTCATAAAGCTGGGCATTCAGAAAACATATTTGACTGTGACTAAGATTATTAGTTTGTGAGACTTAAAGATCAGACTTAACCTATTGGTCATCCTTATGCTCAGCCTCCAGCTGAATTACCTAGCTCAAGTCTACCTGTTCCTTAGCACCTATTTCAATAAATGTTAAATAAATAAATATAGATGAATAAACAGTGAAGTCTATATTTTCAAATCTCATCCTACCCAAGCAATTTTTCTCAGAGACTATTGATATCCATGTCTAATCTGGTGTCCTGAAATAATTTTTACTCCAAAACCAAGGATGTGAAACAGAAGTGTCCTATCTCTCAAAAGTTACCTTAGACTTCTCTGAGGTACATCTCGTACTTCTCCTGCCTAAGCTCAGACCATCTCAAGTCATCACAGCACACTCAGGCCTATTTTAATCTAATTAGCTGATAATAAGTCATAACCCCATAATAAAACTTTTTTCTTCACAACTTCTAGATCTGAAATATAAAATTTTTATGGTCCTACTACATGAAATTGTACTACTGCAATTTGTTCAATTAGTTCAACTAGCCTTTATATCAGAAGGACTGACAATAAAGTGGATACACCTTTTTCAATTCTAGATTTAGCTGCCAGATCTGCTTAGCTTTCTGTATCTAATACTTTTTTTACAGGGTGCTATTCCATTTTTGTTAAATTATTGCCTTTCAGTGGACTATATTAACTTACAATATCAAGTAGTTGCTACTATCTGAAAGATACAGATAAGAATCCTATCTAATAAAGAGGGAATATGCTAATTGACTGTCACACCCTCACAAAGATGGCAGCGCCCACAGCCAATAAGGAGGAAATATGCTCCACACGCCTGCCTCCGGAGTCCCCCAGTCCCTTTAGCCTCCCAGCCACCCAGGGCTGGCCCAAGACGCAGGCAAGCCTCAGATGTTGGCTGCCCAGCCACCCAGGGCTGTCCAAGGCTCAGATAACCAGGGCTGGCCAAGGTTTGCACTGCGGCAATGGCAACAGCAGAGGTGTGATGGGGGCATCACCTTTTGATCACCGGGTCACCTCCCCGGCTATGAGAGGGAGCAGGCCAGGCTGAGGGACCTCCACTCCAGTGCATGAATTTTCATGCACCGGGCCTCTAGTTGATATACAATTAACCTCTTTAAACCAGAAAGACACAAGTAAGCCATATTTCCAGGGTGACAGAGCAAGTGAAGTATTTCAAAGATGAATAGGGAAAGCCAAAGTTAGCTAATAAATAATATTCATTCATTAGCAAATGGTATTTACAAGTCATTCAAAATATCTCTCTTGCTAAATAAGTCAGGAGATATGGTTTTCTCTGAAACCAGTCTAAGACAAGGTGATGAAGTCCAGATAAAGAGTTGCACCAAATCACTGTGACGCACTGTACACCTTTAGAAAGCTGAGAATGAGAAAGGTAAAGAGAATTAATACCTGATTTACATATTCTGCTAACAAAGTGACAAGGTCTTATGGAACAAACACACAGCTGCAAATTATGTAATTATGTATCTGTATGCAAATTTGAAGACATCTCAGAAATGCTGGAACATTATTTGCAATGCTAATTAAGTGGCTTTTATTGCCGCTGCATAATTTCTACATGTGATTTGGTTCCAGATGTCATTGTAGCTTGTGAAACCTTTATTGTCAGGTTAGCTGAGGTAGCACACATTAACACCTCTCATAAAATTCTATTTATAATTAAATTATTTGCAGTGACTTTGTAATTTTTCATCCTCCTCTGCCCAACTCAGTTACTCATACAGCATGCAGGCAGTTGTAACTGGAAGCTTGGGCCAAAGGAAATTTCTCTGTATCTACATTCCCATACAACTGGGTAATTTATTTAATCTCACCCACGTAAACCAAGTTCACGAGTCTAAAGTGATGGGAAAGTTCAGGTAACAGACTGAAGCCAATGTGGATTGTTGGCAGGTGCTATGAGGTTTTATTTTAGCTTTTACAACTATTAGAAGTCTCTTTGCTATAGTATAATATCAGTATTTTAATAGTCTGAAGAATTATTATTTCTTTGTAATTATATAAAACATTTTGAAAATCATATGGAAGGGAATTGGTGCCATGCTTTTAATTCATAAGTAAGAAGGAAATTATAATAAGTAAAAAAAAATGTATACTGAGCACCTACTGTGTGCACAGCATTATAGGAGCTCCAATGAATCATAATACTTGGACTTTCAAATAGCTCATAAATAGTTGGGGAGACCAGACATAAAAAGATTAACCATATCCATATAATACAATAATATGAGACCTGATGGTTCACCTGGAACTAAAACATATAAATGAAAATCAGAGATAATCATCATAACTGCTTTAATCTAATAATTTATTTGGGGGGGGGCAGGGAGGCTTTACTGTACAGAAACTTTCATCAGATAATGTCAGAAACATAAACTGGTATTTTCACTGCTCCTTTCTCTTTCTTCTAAGACGACTCAAAGAAATTACATAATCAGCCTTTGATGTTTTCAGGGTTGACTTTCAGATGATGACATAATGAACATACATTATAAACTGTTGTAAGCACAATTACCCTACATAACAAGGTGCTGAGTGGGGATCTTCCTGGTTCCTGGAGATGCAGCTAAGGCCCCCAAATAAAACCAAGGCACTAATGAACCCCTACTCTAAAGAGGAGTGCCTGATAGCCCTGGTGCCTCCTGGTGCCTCCTGGTGCCTCCTAGCAGGGCTTACAAGGAAGCAGCAGAACTAGAGGTCCTACCTTTGACTATCATCCTGCCACATTCTCCCCAGGCTACAAAAGGTGACTAACAGGGGTGACTTTATGTACTGCTCTCCTTGGGAAAGCAGCATTCTAATTCTTAGTTTGGCGGAGGGACTGGAGATGAGGGAGTGGCTAGAATGGGAATGTGAGCTGTCACTCTTAGGCTTGATACCTGCACAGCTGGAGAAGCTGCAGGGAGATCAAAGCTCCAGTTGCAAGAGAGATGAATTTAACTCATGTATGAGTGTGAGCATCATGCTCTAAATGGACTTCAATTAAATTTTAATTTCAATGAGCAAAAGTGATCATACACTTGATTATGTTGTATGGGGGGGCTGCATATTTAATATGGGTTGTTGGAAAATATTAACTGAAAACCAATCATTTTATTTTATAGTCCACCTAGAGTCCCGGTGCATGAATTCATGCACAGGTGAAGTCCCTTGGCCTGGCCGGTGATCAGGGCCAATAGGGGCCCGCAGGCTCGGGGGAGGGACTGCTAGAGGTTGGCCGGCCATGGGAGGTTGGCTGTGGGAGCACACTGACTACCAGAGGGCAGCTCCTGCATTGACAGTCTTCCCCCTGGTGGTCAGTGCATGTCATAGCGACCAGTCAACCAGTCATCGGTTGACCAGTCAGAACGGTCGCTTAGGCTTTTATATATATAGATGATATGAGAATCAAGAACACTGAACCTCCTAGTTTTATACCTTCTATTATCTTCTAAATTTACTTCACTGCTACCTTTCAAATGGTCTATATTCATGCAGAGCAGCAGTGGCCCGAGATTAGAAAGCTTTGCAAACCAAAAGGTCAGTATAGTTTTTAAAATGAAATTAATGAGATATGCTTCACATACCATCAAACTGACTCATTTAAATCTTTGGTTTGATCTGAAACTGATGCTGACGGTCTACGTGCAGACTGAAATGTCTATACAGGACACAGTCATGCTTTCCTCTGACCACTGTTCCTCCTCAGTGCTGCCATATCTCCCTGAGGAGAGGACAGCCTAGTTTTCCTCTGGCACCAGCAGTGAGTGACTCATGTCCCCAAGTCCTTGTCCCTGGGTTTGGGAGCTTACTACTAGGCAGCTGTAGAGAAACATACAACTCAGTGGTTTTAATATATTCGGCGAGTTGTACAAGTATAGGCACCACAATCATTTTAGAACATTTTTATCACTCCCGAAAAGAAAGCCATACCCATCAGCAGTCACTATTTTCCCCACCTTCCACCTGGGGCTCCAGGCAACCACTAATCTACTTTCTGTTTCTCTGAATTTGCCCATTCTGGACATTTTATATAAATGCAGTCGTAGAATATGTAGACTTTTGTGTCTAGTTTCTTTTCTTTAGTATAATGTTTTCAGGGTTCATACAGATATTATAGTATAGATCAATGTATTATTCTTTTATATTGACAAATAATATTTCACTGCATGGATATATCACTTTTTTATCCATTCATCAGTTAATAGACATTTGAGTTATTTCCACTTTCTATTATGAATAATGATTCTATGACTAGTCAAGTATAAGTCTTTATGTGCATATATGCTTTTCAAAATGGCTATAGGTATGAAGTGATATCTGATTGTAATTTTAGTTTGCATTTCACTAATGGCTAATCATACTGAGAATCTTTTCATGTGCTTATTTGTGGCTTTTGTTCTTTCTTATGAAAACATTTATTAAATATTTGCTCATTTTAATTGAATTATTTGTTCGATTACTAAATTACCAAGTGCCAAATTAATGTCTAATTTATGTAACCTTTCACTTCTTGCTTGTGCTCTTGGTGTCATAGGTAAGAAACTACTGCCTAACTCAGTGATGGGCAACCTTTTGAGCTTGGTGTGTCAAACTTCGCCAAAAAACTGAGCATAACTCGGGTAGTGTGTCACTTTGAGGAAAAAACTAACTCCAAGACTCTAGTCGCAAATGTTTCATCCTCAGGAGCAGCAAATGTTTCATCCTCGGCATGCAGCCGCGTGTCATCAGAAATGGCTACGCGTGTCAGTGCTGACACGCGTGTCATAGGTTCGCCATCACTGGCCTAACTCAAAGTAAAAAAAAAAAAAAAAAAAGTACTGCTCTTTTTTTCCTAAGAGGTTCATAGATTTAGCTCTTAAATTTAAGTCTCTGATTTTTTTTTTCCTTAAGGGTTCAGTTTTACTTGTTTGCATATGAATCAATAGTTGCTCCAGCACCATTTGTTAAAATGATTACTCTTTTCCAAATTTTTTAAAACCTCATCAAAAGTCAATTCACCACTAACGTAAAGAATTATTTCTGTAGTTTCTATTCTATTCTATTGTATTCTATTGTATTCTATTCTATTCTATTCTATTCTATTCTATTCTATTCTATTCTATTCTATTCTATTCTATTCTACTATTTCTTTAGGCTAGTGCCATGCTATATATTTTTTTCTTTTTAAAGATTGTTTTGGCTTTCTGGTAGGGGATCTTGATATTGAGAGAGGTTATGCATGTGTGGGACAGGCAATATATGGGGAATCTCTGCATCTTCCTCTCAATTTTACTATGAACCTAAAACTTCTCTAAAAAAATTAAATATTTTAAAACAAAACAAAGAAAAGAAAAGTAAACCAGCCTAGAATTCCTGGGATATTAGTAAATTGCCTTTGATCACAGTGTAAAATTTATTTTGTATGGTGCTAGATTTGGTTTGCCACTACTTTGTTGAAGTTTTTGCACCTTAATTCAAAAGGTCTATGGCTTTCTTTTTTCATGATATATGCCTACTTTTAGTATCAGGATAATCCTCATCTAATAAAATGAGATGGGAAGTTTCCCTCTTCTTTTTTGTGGAAGAGTTTATAAATGTTTGACTAGTAATTCTTTTAAATGGTTTTTAAACTGCACCTAAGCCAGCTGGGCCTGAGCTTTTCTTCTTGACAATTTATTTAACAAAATCACTTTATGTATTATGTATCTATTTAGATATTTTCATTTCTTATTGAGTTAATTTCAATAGTTTAAGTCTTTCTAGAATGTTTTTATTTTTGGTCTGAGTTACATAATATGTTGGCATAAAGTTGTTCACAGCATGCCCTTATAAACATTGGTATTTCTTTTTTTTTTAAATATATTTTATTGATTTTTTACAGAGAGGAAGAGAGAGGGATAGAGAGTTAGAAACATCGATCAGCTGCCTCTTGCACACCCTCCACTGGGGATGTGCCCACAACCAAGGTACATACCCTTGACCAGAATCGAACCTGGGACCCTTGAGTCTGCAGGCCGACACTCTATCCACTGAGCCAAACCGGTTTCGGCAACATGGGTATTTCTGTAAGGTTGGTAATGATATCCCCACTTACATTCCTGATTTTATTAAGTTCTTTTTTTTGTTATTGTTCAATATTTCTTTGTGTGGATTCAAGTTACCATCTAGTATCCTTTCATTTCAGTCTGAAATAATTTCTGCATTTTATCTTTTCAGACAAGTCTACTATCAATGAATTCTCAGTTTTTGTTTATCTGGGGACGTCTTAAATTCTTCTTCACTTTTTAACAATTGTTTGCTGAATATAGAAGTCTTGGTTGGCAGTTGTTTTTTTCTTTCAGCATTTTGAGTATGCCATCCTATTCTTCTCTATTCTTCATGGTTTCTGATGAGAAATCAGGTATTACACTTATTAAAGATCTCTTGCACACAATGAATCACTCTTTTCTTGATGTTTTTACTTTTATTTTCTTTATCTTTGGCTTTCTATAGTTTAACTACAATATGTTTATGTATGGAATTCCTGGGTTTATTCTACTCAGAGTCCATAAGCTATTTGAATATACAGATTACCTTTTTTTATCACATTTAGCAAGGTTTTGGTTTTTAATACCTCAAATACTGTTTCTGTCCCTTTTTCTTCCTCCTCTTCCTCTGGGACATCCATTATGCCTATATTACTATGCTTGATGAAGTCCCGCAGGTCTCTGAAGTTCTGTTTGTTTTTCTCTATTCTTTTTTTCTTTCCGTTCCTCAGACCAGAAATTTTCAATTAAGCTATTTTCCAATTCTTTCTTCTGCTATTGCATATCAGCAGTTAAGCAACTCTAATGAATTTTTTATTTCAATTATTGTGCTTTTCAACTCCAGAATTTCTATCTTTTACATAATTTCCATCACTTTATTAATATTACTTCCTACTTGAGACATAGTTATCAGACAGTTAATCCTTTAGACAGGGTTTTCTTTAATGTTTAAAACATACTGATAATAGCCACATAAAGTCTTTATCCTGTGAGTCCAACATTATGCCTTTTTAGAGACAGTTTCCATTGATTTTTTCCCCTGTGTACGGCCTTACTTTCTTTTTTATGGCTTGTAATTATTTTGTTGTTGTTGTTTGAAACTGGATATTTTAGCAAATATATAAATCCGATGCCCCCGCCCAGGTGTACTGCTGCTGCTGTTTTATTGTTCTTATTGCTGCTGCTGTTTGTCCAGTGACTTTCCAGGGCTAATTCTGGTAGCCCCGGTAGCCCAACTGGATGAGCTAATTATTTTAAAGAGATTTTCTTGAACCAGTACGTCTCCCAGACTTTTCAAAAGTCTCTATGTGTGTGCTGGAACATGTATTCAGCGTTCAGGCAGTTATAGCTATCCCTTAGTGTATACATTCTGCTTGTACAAAGCCTCAAGGTCAGCCAGAGGCAAAAGATGTGGGCCCTCTCAGGTCTCCTTGTCATGCACACAGCTCTGTAGCTGTCCCTGGCCTTCGAGGTTCCTAGGCATATAACAGAGCTTAACAGAGGTCCCTGTGGGCATCTCAATCCCCAGGTATTTTTTTTAAAGATTTTGACCAGGCTCTGGTTTGTGCCAAGTGCTATCACAGACTC
The DNA here is from genome assembly GCF_951640355.1 of Cnephaeus nilssonii. NCBI lineage: Eukaryota > Metazoa > Chordata > Mammalia > Chiroptera > Vespertilionidae > Cnephaeus > Cnephaeus nilssonii. The sequence continues at coordinate 11,836,367 of NC_137079.1, forward strand.
TGCAGCTGCAAGTTAAGCAATGTTGCTGATTGTTTTTAACAAGTGCCTTGTGGGTAAGTCTTTTCCCACTGAGGGAACTCGGTCAGGTCAAATAATGAGAGTAGCCTACAAATGGAGTTTTTCAGGGAGATGCTAGACAGGTTCAATAGTGGCAATCCTTTGGGAACGGGGCTTTTGGGGGAGCTCCAAACCCAGTGTGACCCTTCCACTTGCATCAGGCCAGGGTGACCTCAGAGCTGGGGAGAAGAGGGTAGGAGCGGGATACAATGCCACAAAACTTGCTATTCTCACGGAACTTCCACAGCGTTCCTTGAGTAAACACACTTCACATTGTTGCAAGCCTTTGGTTGAGTTCCAGGTTTCTGAAAAAGTTGATGTTGACTATTTTTGCCACCGCTTTCATTGCTTTTATATTGAAATGAAAGATACTAGATGGTAACTTGAGGTCTTCAGTCCACTATGTTGAAGGTTCTGCAACAGTTAATATATGATTAATTTGGGGTATAAACATCTAAATGATTTTTCTGTAGATTTCTCAGCTCACCAACTGTGACACCATGATTTTGCACGTAAATTGCTTCCAAATAGAATCTTCTGAGAGATTAAAAAAAAACAAAGTTTATAATTTATTAAGCTATTATAAGAAAAATGAGATTTAGTTTTGGGAAATTTATCTTTTGTTGATTAAAAATTACATAATTATATATAATTTTTCTAATTTCAAGGAATGTGAATGATTATTCATAAATATTGGCTGAATGCTTTACCAAGACTATTTTATCATATGATAAATAAAAGACAATGAATTTATTTATGATTGTATAACTAATAACCAATATATTAAGTAAGATTTTTTTGTCTACATTAGACACATTATCAGTCAGTAATTCTGATGTATTCGCCCCTCACCTTTGTTGCCTACATATATAACAAATTCCTGAAATGTCAGCTAGGATTTTTAGATGTTTCTATAAACCACATGGAAGTGGGCACTTTCTTCTCTCCCCTTTAATATATTTTTTGATTTGCACTTTCCAAAAGGTTTACTACAGCTTAGCTCTAAGGTGGTAAAGACAAAAGATGAGGTACTTAAAGAAGAAAGAAATGAGTGATAAAGATATTGGAGGATTATAAAAATTGATCTATATACCAATTTAAAATAGATGAAGGAATATCTGGGAAACTGTCCTTACCGACCCTGGTTTTCAGTATGTTGCACAAGTAGCAGATAATTTCTTAATATAGGAAATCAATCCTGGCTAAGGGCAAAGTAATGTTGATCTAGGTATACTGCCTCTGTCAACGGCGTTATGGTATGACTGTGCAAGAATATCATTGTGGTGTTCCATGATGCTGAGCTCAAAAGATTAAGTTTTCTCCTGAGCATATTAAATGAAACTTTAATAATTCCATATAATCTCATTAATTATTTTATTTAAATTTTTCTTAATTCCATAGATACTTAACCCCTTCATGAAGTAAAATTCAATTTGATTTTAACCTTAAAGTAGTCACAACTATTTTAACACTTAAATGCCAATATGTCTCAAATATGGCTCTACATAATCAATAAGGATATGGGAAGGGATCATTTATTTAGATCCTGACTTAAATGCTCAAGGCACAAGCTTATCTATAGCCACACGAACCATAAAAGGCCATAGAAGCTATATGCTAGAAGGCCCATTGAAGTGCCAGGTTATCCAAGCCTCCCGTTTCAATCTTCTTTCTGCTCAGGTTCTATATTATTGTTATTGTAACCATTATCTACCTCTGCCCAGTCCTTTCAGAATGTTGACTCCTTTGGTCGATGTACCAGCTATTATGATTGCTTATTTCTCTAAGACTTCCTTTGAGAGTACCTAATGGGCTCCACTGTTGGCAGTTCTGGTCTAGGAGGGGTATCATTTACCACTCCAACCTTTTCCACATACTATTGCCAGAGTAACTGTTTCACAGTGATGTTTAATCTGCTACAAATCTGCTCAGAAATCTCCAATAACTCCCCATCTTGCTGTACCAATGTAGACCCTCCATGACTTTGAACTAGTTCAGATTCATGGTCGAACCCTAGTAATCCAAACTAATTGCTTCTACTTCATAGCTCATGTCACCCAAAGCAGATAAACTGGCCTTTCAGTATCCTTCCATTCCCCACCCCCAGACTCACCTTAATGCTATTCTTACTTATGGTCCAAACTAGATTCCTCCTCATCACTCTGTAAGTACTGTTTTGATGTCATTGCTAGTATGGATATAGTTTTAGGATTTTATCTACCAACTAGAAACCCGGTGCACAAAATTCGTGCACGGCGGGGGGTTGTCCCTCAGCCCAGCCTGTACCCTCTCCAATCTGGGACCCCTGGAGGGATGTCGATGATCCCAGTGGGATCGGGCCTAAACAGGCAGTCGGACATCCCTCTCACAATCCAGGACTGCTGGCTCCCAACTGCTTGCCTGCCTGCCTTCCTGATTGCCCCTAACCGCTTCTGCCTGCCAGCCTGATCACCCCTAACCACTCCGCTGCCAGCCTGGTTGATGCTTAACTGCTCCCTTGCCAGCCTGTTTGCCCCCAACTTCCCTCCTCTGCCAGCCTGGTCAGCCCTAACTGCCCTCTCCTGCAGGGTTGATCACCTCCAACTGCCCTCCTCTGCCGGCCTGGTCACCCCTAACTGCCCTCTCCTGCAGGGTTGATCACCTCCAACTGCCCTCCCTTGCAAGCCTGGTCCCTCTCAACTGCCCTCCCTTGCAGGTCGGGTGCCTCCCAACTGCCCTCCCCTGCTGGCCATCTTGTGGTGGCCATCTTGTGTCCACATGGGGACAGGATCTTTGACCACATGGGGGCAGCTATATTGTGTTTGCAGTGATGATCAATCTGCATATTACTCTTTTATTAGATAAGATAGAGGCCTGGTGCATGGGTGGGGGCCAGCTGGTTTGCCCTGAAGGGTGTCCCGGATCAGGGTGGGGTTCCCTTGGGGCGTGGGGCGGCCTGAGCGAGGGGCCTGTGGTGGTTTGCAGGCCGGCCATGCCCCCTGGCAACCCAAGCAGAGGACCTGGTATCTGGGATTTATTTTCCTTCTACAATTGAAACTTTGTAGCCTGGAGCGGAGCCAAGCCTGCTGCTCCCTCCAGGGCGGCAGCCATTTCTGTGGCAGTTAATTCACCTTCTACAATTGAAACTTTGTAGCCTTAAGCGGGTGGACCCGGCCAGGGTGTGTGGAAAGCTTTGCTTCCCCTGTTGCCGCCGGCAACCCTGGCCTGCTCTCTCAAGCTCCATTCTGCCGCCATTTGTTTGAATTTGTTTACCTTCTATAATTGAAAATTTGTAGCTTGAGTGGAGGCTTAGGCCTGCAACGGCTATGGAAAGCTTGGCTTGCTCTGTTACCTGGGAAACCTTGTTCTCTGTGGCTGTAGCCATCTTGGTTTGGGTTAATTTGCATGCTCGCTCTGATTGGCTGGTGGGCGTGGCTTGGCTTGTGGGCGTGGCTTATGTAGTGGAGTGATGGTTAATTTGCATATTACCGTTTTATTAGAGAAGATGATGGATATATATGATTCATTGTCCAAACCAGGGCACTTTTGAAAGTGAAGAAAGTGCTATTCATGGTACACCTGGACAAGAGACACAAACCAGATGCTTCATGCAATCTGGGACTGTCACAAAAACAGGCCTCACAGTAACCTTATAAGATAATTTATATATAAACAATACAAGAATAATATTGAACTTCTACAAATTAAAAAATTAATGACCAAATTATAACTCTACTTTGGACTCACATTTAATTACCAAGGAAAGAAAAAAGCTGCTACAATCTGAACAACTTAGAGAAATGCAAACCTGATTTTAAAATAGGTATTTCTCAGCCATAGATGTTTCCTGTGTTTGGCCTAAAGAAGGCAGTATATGGCTAGTGAGAAAGAGCTCCCAAATTCATCTGTTACGGTTTTATGTATATTGGTCCCTATCTTCTGACCCTCCTTGGGTCATTCAGAAGTGAGTCAGCAAGAAACAAACAAGGATCATCCTCCCAATTGCTCATTTCCTAAACTTAATTAGGTTTGTATAGACACACTGCACAATGCTAATCACAATTAGGAAGAAGGTATCCCTCCTCTTGATCGCCTCACCAATGGGAAATGGGAATACCAGAATGCACTTAGTCCTCCACAATGGGGAAAAAGTGAATTTGTGGCATCTGTCCATTCATGTATCAAAGGAAATGTAGTTACATTAACAAGGAAGACACCCTTTCCTAAGGAGTATCCAGTTGGAGATTCTGTCCTTTAGAACCTGGATGTAGGGCTGAGAGAGCATGGTCTCTGGTGTCAGACTGCCTGGGCTCGGAGCTTTGCTCAGCTATTTCTAAACTATGTGGAATTAAGAAATTTACTTAACCCTGCCTTCCCAGAGACATTCTTCAAAGTTCATGTCATGATCAAAGATGAATTAGTCAAATGTTAATATAAATTTACATATTAGTAAAGGTTAATTCAATTAAGTGAAACTAATCTAATTTATTTTGTCCTAGTTTATAAAATGCTGATAGAAATGTATCCATAATTAGTCTTGAGCATTCAAGCATTATTACTCCAGACAATATTTGTTAAAAATCAATTTGTTTCAATGGCATGTAAGATGCCGATACAGCTCTCTCTTCCCAAGCCACCCATCCCGGAGGATTGAGGAGAAAGAAGGAAAGGCTCATGTGAGACACCCACCTGAAAAGGCAGACTAAGGGAACACAGTGCTCCCCGCCATGACAGCCCAAGGAGAGATTCCACCTTTTGCAAGGAGAACAGCCAGAAGAAACCCATCTCAGAGAGAAGATATGGCCTCAGGTGGACTGCTAATAAACCTTCTAATAAAAACACCACTACCAATAATAACTATTTAACATGTATTAAATATATATATATATCAAACAGTGCTAAACCTTCAGGGCTTCCTTCCATGATACCTAATTATCATCTGAATTTCTCCTTTATTACTTCAGTATTTAGAGATTCCCTTGATTGACAACTGTTTTAATAGGTGGGTAGAAATGAGTTACTGAGAACTACTGAGAACACCGTGGAACACCTGTTTCCACAGCTTTTTAAACAGTGTGCATGACTGCATGACCTTAGGCTTATTAGCCCCTACCTGGTAGACATACATTTTATAGAAATTATGACTCTGGTGCAAAACTAGTTTAAGATGTGTTATAAATAGCCAGACACTGTGTGCAGTGTCTTCATTCCTGTGATGTGCTCATCTCCTACTGGCTTTCATGTTCCAACAGAAAACCAATTCTCCCTGTTGTGGGAGCATGTCCAGGTGGGAAAGACTGTTAATTCTGCATGAAAGAGTGGAATTCTTTTGAATGTTCAGCTTTTAACAGTCAGTGCTTTAGATCCCTCTGGCGCAGCGCACAGTTTTCAGGCAACCCTGGAGAAGAGGCATCTGTCGGAACCTCTTCGTGCAGATTCATTTGTACAGAACACAGCACAGCGGAGACACCACCCGTTCTTTCTGCCAACACACTGGCTTCTTTACAAAGGACCAGAGTCCCAAGCCCACAGGACATGCCTCAGAGAGAGAGGCTCCTCTCTCTCAAGGCAGTCACTCCTTCTTTGTTCCACAATAGGTTTACTGCGATGACACTACTTTCCATTAAGTCCAGTACCTATCTTCTGAGCTCAGTGTGTTGCCTTGGAGTTTATAAAGCTCAACTCTTGTCCCATCTCTAAATGAGGAATGGAAGAAATTAGGAAACAGAAAATGGAACCGAGATGGCAATCACTATAGGAGTCTACCCCCCAAGTCCTTTTCTAAATTCACACTAATCTACAAAAAGGGAAACGCCAAGGCAATCACTATCCGAGCCTACTTCGCATGACCACCTTGGGAACCATGAGGATCTTAGGAACCGATTTGCATATCTGTTCTTGGGCTCTGGAAGAAATGAGGAGTGCTGCCAAGTTCTTTAGAGCCCTGAGCTTGCACACTATTAGCTGAATGTTAGAGGCTCAGGCATGCAACAGTGTAGCATGTGGGAGCCAGAGGAGCAGGGGCAGAACCCTGCTGAGGGGAGTGGGCTCCATCAGTGAGAGTGAGAAGAGCATCCTGGTCCTCAGCACACTTGGAGCCCAATGCAGTCCAAGGGGCTATAGATAGATCCTTGGAAGATCCAATCATTGAAGTCAGGACACTTGGTGGCTCTGAGGACACCCTGTTAGGACAGCCCTCCAGAGGGGCACTGATGACCCAGGCACCAGCCTCAGCTCAGTGAGATGCCAGGGTCCAGGACCAGAAACTTCACACTTGGACATATTTCCATGTCTAACAGCACCAGCACTGTCTACCTTTCTTCCTGCACAGAGAGGACCATCTGCAAGAGCCTTAGACCAATAGGCCACACGTCATAGAACCCATATTGGCAAAATGTGTTCCCATAAATACTACGGTCTTCAGATCAGGTTCTGCGAGCAACCTTCTCCTAGCGTTTAGGAACCCTGCTCTCTTGACTCCAGGCCTCAGTCCCTCCAGCTGCTAGAGGCTGCTCCTCCTCCTTCTACTCTGTCCCTGAAGAAGTTTAGGAATAAAAGCCATAGGTTGCTTTTGCGAATAAGTAGATTTCCTGGATTAGCCTCTTCCACCGTCATTCACCTACTCAGTCTCTACATCCTTTGATCATCCATTCATCACTGAGCACCTAGTCAGTGCCAGGCATGTGAGAAGAACAGCTGATATAACAAGGAGCAAGATGGGCAGACAGCTCTCTGGGAGTATATGGTCTAGAGGTAGAAGTATACAATGAAGACACCAACAAACAAAACAGATACATGTGGTGACAAGAGCAATGAATGCCTGAATAGAGCTCTGAAATAGAGACAAACATTGGGGCAGAGGATACTAACTGCTTTAGATAAGTGGTCAGAGGGGGCGGGGCTCTCTGAGTAGTTGAGATTTAAACTGAGACCAGAAAGACAAGATGCTACCAGTCACTGGAAGGGGAGGGGGAGGATGGAGCAATTCCATCAGGGCAGAAAGTTTGGTTCAGAAAGGAAAACAGTGTGCCTGAGCAGTAGAACCAGAGGAGAGATGGCATTAGATGAAGTTGAGGGAGGAGGCAGGGACCATGTCATGGAAGTCATGAGAATCTAGAGGAGAAATTTGTTTTACACTCTAGGGTATAAAAAGAAGAACCCTGAAAGGTACTTATCGGGGGAGTAACCAAATTAGGATAAATATTTGCCAAGTGAATTAAGAAATGAATTATTGGGTGGCATTACCTCCTCCCAACCCAACAGCTTCAGGTATGATCTGTGACTTTGTGTCCTGTCTTTTCCCCACTCCCTCTTTTCAGTAATACCAGCTTCACTGTCGCTTTAGACAGTATGAAAACCAACCCTGCTCTCTCCTGGAGAGCTCACTTCTTTCCACATTCAGACCCCACTGGGAGAGGAGAGCCACATGCCAACACAGAGTTACCCTTTGAAAGATGTGGAGACATGCAGAATTGCTTGCTAACTTTTGCATTTGATAAAAAAGCTATTTTGCAATTTGCTTACCCCCCGCTGCTGGACCCCTCCCTAGCCACGGGAATAGTTATGTACTGGAAGGAAAACTCCATGGGAACAGATGTGCACCTTCTTTCCTTCAGGTCTGTGTGCCAATATGTTACCTAGCTCTGCAAACCCAGCTGAGGTGTCAAATTTAACCTCCTGTGCCTGCTCACAGGTGTGCTTACAGCCTCCAGCAATTTCCTAGCGCCTCTCTGAGGGAAAGAGCAACAAACCTCATCACAAGGAGCTATTTTTATTGGTAAATAAAATTGAGGCATGCAAGCAGTCTTTGTAAGTACCAAGTTTCCTCAAAAAAGCATTAAGAAGGACCAAAAGAAATGGACTTAAGTCCCCGTATCTTGAAAAAAAAAAAATACCTTCCCTCTCCAGCAGAAAAAGGGTATGAATGTATCCAGGGCATTTATGGTTTTAATAAGATTGATTTTTTTTTTTTGAGCCAAGTTTGTTTCACAAGATTGGCATGGAAATCTTAACTGGTCCTAACCTTCCTGCATTTTTAAAGCATCGAAGCTCTGACCTGGTCTCTCCACGGCCCAAGACAAAGCCCGGTGGTGTCTGTCTGGAACAGTTCTTCACGCAGAGCATCTTTTGCATAAGTTAAATAGTTAATGGGCTGCTCAAGGGTTGTACAATGTTCTGCATTTGTTTTTCTTCCCTTTATCCTTTTTTTAATCTCTTCGAGGTGATTCATCAGGCACACTTCTTGAACCAGCTGTGAGAGATTAAGAAATGTTATTTGCATTCATGGCCAGACCTCGCAGACAAGGAACAATCTGCCTGTTGAATACATTCATGTAAATAGAACAAATGTTTTAAAGCTGAGCAAAACGAAAGCAAGGGGCACATGGGAGGAAAAACAAGAAAAGAAACTACCTCTCAGCATGAACCAGGCAGAACTTTGATCATAACTTCAAATGAGACTAGATCGCACACGTGTGACAAGGCTCTGGATCCAGCACTCTGATTAGAGTTCAGGCTGGTACCTTTCTCTTTGAATCCCGCCTTTCTAGTTACAGAAAATCCTACTTTCAAACATGCAGCTCTGAGGAGACTGCAGGGTGTTAGGGAAGTGCAAATCAGGTAGGAAAGAAACTTAACCTGGAGTTAGAAGGCCTGGGTTCTGCTTTTGCTGGGCCAATGATAAATATGATTACTATGAATCAGATGAAAACTCAAGACAATTTTAAGAAGAATGCAAGCCCACATTCATTAGGAGCTTCACAAATGTCAAATATGATATGAGGTATTTTTCAAACATAATCTTACTTTTTTCCCCAATAGGCCCATGTATCTTTTTAACAAACGAGCAATCTGAGGCTCTGAGGGGGTAAGTGATTTATCCACAGTCATTTTGCTATGGGGTTTTGATTCAACCAATTAAAATGTCTGGACCTCAGTTATTTGTTGGTGGTGGTGACTTTTAATGCAGAAATGCAGGGTTGGGATAGGTGCGCTCTAAGGGTTTTTTCTAACTCCACCATTATTGGATTTGGCAGGTTCTCTCAGCCCTAAAAGATGTGTTACCTCTCTGCAGCTTGAGTTCTAGTAAACTGGTTCTGCCCTGTCCTCTGAGTCTCTATCACTTGGGCAAGAGAAAAAGAAAGGAAAGGAAAACAGACGTGATGTAATGGAAATTCCTCAAACTACAACTTCCGGGAATGTAGCATGTGATGCAGAGTAAGCGTTCAATGTTGGCTCTTCCTATCAGATGTGGCGTGACTTCAGTCAACTGGTTCTTAATTTTCCACCTAGTTCCCAATTTCTTCAGTTTCTAAAGCTATAGATCCAGATGATCTCTAAAGTAGCTGTACTTTCTAATATTTAACACCTAGGAAACCACAATGCCAGGTTGTAAAGTGCCAAAATAATCAACATCAGGCTCAGAGCAGGAAAAATTTTCATGTCCTCTGACTCTTTTCTAGTTCCTTCCTCCTTGCTTTGCTTTCCAAGGGAGTCTCTAAACCACATATGGACATCTTTGTTCTCAAAGCCCAACATTAAGAAAATTATAGAAAGTAATATGCAGTCTGTCAAATTTTACTAATCAAGTAGAATTATTGAATGATCTTTGAAAGCTAAGTATAGATGTGAGATGACAAATGCAAGGATGAGGGGGAGCAAATAGTTATCTAAATTTTCAGGGAATTATAGTCACACTTCATTTTATTGCAATTCATTTTATTTCACTTCACATACTGCATTTTTTACAAATGGAAGGTTTGTGGCAACCCTACATTGAGCAAGTCTGAATTGGCACTATTTTTCCAACAGCATTCACTCCCTTCCTCTCTGTGTCATATTGTGATAACTCTCCAAAATATTTCACATTTTTGCTATTATTATATTTGTTATGGTGCTCTGTGATCACTGATTTTTTGTTTGTATCAACATGAACCATACCCATAAGATGGCAAACTTAATTGATATGTATATTGTGTGTTCTGACTGCTCAACCCACCAGCCATTTCCCCATCTCTCCCCCAATCCTCAGGCCTCCCTATCCCCTGAGATACAACATTATTAAAATTAGGACAATTAATAATGCTATAATTGCCTCTAAGTATTCAAGTGAAAGAAAGATTCTCATGTTTCTTATTTCAAATCAAAAGCTAGAAATACTTAAACCAGTGAGGAAGGCATGTTGAAAGTCAAGTTTGGATAAAAGTTAAGTCTGTTGCACCAAACAGCCAAGTTGGGAATGCAAAGGAAAAGTTCTTGAAGGAAATTAAAAGTGCTACTCCAGTGAACACATGGATGATGAAAAAGAGAAACAGGATTATTGCTGATATGGAGAAAGTTTTGGTGGTCTAGATAGAAGATCAAACCAGCCTTATATCAAAACCTAATCCAGAGCAAGGCCCTAACTCTCTTCAATTCATGAAATCTGCGAGAGGTGCAGGAGCTACAGAAGAAAAGTTTGAAACTAGCAGAGGTTGGTTCATGAGGTTTAAAGAAAGAAGCTGTCTCCATAACATAAAAGTACAAGGTGAAGCAGCAAGTGCTGATGTAGAAGCTGCAGCAAGTTATTCGGAAAGCCTATATAATTAACGAAGGTGGCGACACTAAACAACCAATTTTCAATGTAGAAAAAATAGCATTTTATTGGACGATGTAATCCAGCATTTCATACCTAGAGAAGATACGTCAATGCCTTGATTCAAAGCTTCAAAGGACAGGCTGACTCTCTTGTTAGGAGGCTAGTGCAGTTGCTGACTTTAAGTCAGGCCAATGCTCATTTACCATCCTGAAAATCCTAGGCCCTTACAAATTATGCTAAATCTATTCTGCCTGTGCTCTGTAAATGAAACTACAAAGCCTGGATAATAACTGCTCATTGACAACGCACCTTGGTCACCCCAAGAGCTCTGATGGAGATGCACAGCAAGATTAATGTTGTTTTCATGCCTATTAATACAATATTCAGTCTGCAGCCCAATAATCCAGGAGTAATTTTGGATTTCCAGTCTTATTACTTAAGAAATATATTTTGTAGGGCTATAGTTGCCAGAAATAGGGATTCCTTTGCTGGATCTGGCAGAGTACATAGAAAACCTTCTGGAAAGGACTCACCATTCTAGATGCCATTACAAATATTCATGATTCATGGAAAGAGGTGAGAATATCAATATTAAAAGTTTAGAAGAAGTTGATCCCAACCCTCATAGATGACTTTGAGGGGTTCAAGATTTAGTCAGTAAAGGAAGTAACTAGATGTGGTGAAAATCACAAGGGAACAAGAAGTGGAATGGGGGTGAGGGTGGGGAGGGTATGACTTATTGCTGCAATCTCATTGAAAAAACTTGAATGAATGGGGAGATGCTTCTTGTAGTTGAGCGAAAAAAAAGGGGGTTTCTTGAGATGCAAAGAAAGTGGTTTCTTATTTTTTTCTTTATTGATTAAGGTATTACATATGTGTCCTTATCCCCCTCATTGCCCGCCCCCACTGCCCCACTCACACCCTCACCCCCCCTGGTGTCTATGTCCATTGGTAGGGGAGGGTGAGGGTAAGGGGGAGAGAAAGTGTTTTCTTGAGATGGAATCTACTCCTGGTGAAGATGCTGTGAAATTATTAAAATGACAGCAAAGGAGTTAGAATCCTATCTAATAAAAGAGTAATATTCAAATTAACTATCACTCTGTTATACCCACAAGCCACGCCCACAATCCACACCCACCAGCCAATCAGGGGAGAGTATGCAAATTAACCCAACCAAGATGGCTGCGGCCACAGAGAGAGCAGGAGGGAGGCTTGGGTTTCCCAGGCGATGGAAGAAGCCAAGCTTTCCGCACACCCTGGCCGGCCCAGGCCTCTACTCCAGGCTACAAAGTTTCGATTATAGAACATAAATAAATCCCAACAAAAATGGCAGCAGCCACGGAGCTGGAGAGAGCAGGAGGCTAGGGTTGCCCCAAACGATGGAGAAAGCCAAGCTTCTGCAGCCCTGGCCTGCCTTGGCTTCTGCTTAAGGCTACAAAGTTTCAATTATAGAAGATAAATAAATCCCAACAAAAATGGTTGCCACCACAGAGTAAGGGGGAGAGAAAGTGTTTTCTTGAGATGGAATCTACTCCTGGTGAAGATGCTGTGAAATTATTAAAGGCTTGGCTCTGCTCCAGGCTACAAAGTTTCAGTTGTAGAATAAATAAATAAATAAATCCCAGATACCAGGGCCTCCGCTTGGGTCGCTGGGGGGCGTGGCTGGCCTGCAAACCACCACAGGCCCCTCGCCCAGGCAGTCCCATGCCCCAAGGGAACCCCCACCCTGATCCGGGACACCCTTCAGGGCAAACCAGCTGGCCCCCACCCATGCACCAGGCCTCTATCCTATCTAATAAAAGAGTAATATGCAGATTGACCATCACTCCAACACACAAGATGGCTGCCCCCATGTGGTCAAAGATCCTGCCTCCATGTGGACACAAGATGGCCATCACAAGATGGCCAGCAAGGGAGGGCAGTTGGGAGAGACCAGGCCTGCAAGGGAGGGCAGTTGTGGGCGATGAAGCCTGCAGGGGAGGGAAGTTGGGGGTGACCAGGCTTGTAAGGAAGGGCAGTTGGGAGGGACCCAGGCCTGCAGAAGAGAGCTGTTGGGGGAGACCAGGCCTGCAGGGGAGGGCAGTTAGGGGAAAACAGGCCAGCAGGGGAGTAGTTTGGCATCAATCAGACTGGCAAGGGAGTGGTTAGGGGTGATCAGGCTGGCAGGCAGAAGCGGTTAGGGGAAATCAGGAAGGCAGGCAGGTGAGCAGTTGGGAGCCAGGAGTTCTGGACCTCAACGGGTCCCAGATTGGAGAGGGTGTAGGCTGGGCTGAAGGACAGCCTCCCCCACATCCCTTGCACGAATTTCGTGCACCGGGCTTCTAGTATTATATAATCTTAGTTGATAAAGCAGCAGTAGGGATGAGAGGGCTTGAGTCTAGTTTTGAGAGAAGTTCCGCTGCGGGTAAAATGTCATCAAATAGCATCACAGAGTCAATCCATTCAGCAAACATTGTTGTTTTATTTTAAGACATTGCCATTGCAACCCAAACTTTAGCGACCATCACCCCGATCAGTCAAGAGTCATCAATATTAAGGCAAAACCCTCAATAAGCAAAAAGATTGCAACTCAGTGAAGGTTCAGATCATGGTTAGCATTTTGGGGGGGCAATAAAATATTTTTAATTAAGGTATGTACATTGTATTTTAAGATATAATGCTATTGTACACTTAATAGACTACAGTATAATGTAAACATATCTGCTGTTTACACTATACTGAGATAGTGTATTGCATTTTCCAAAATGCATCGGGAAACCAAAAACTTTCTGTGAGCTGCTTTATTGGATTTTTTGTTTTATTGTAGTGGTGTGGAACTGAACCTGCAATGTCTGTATATAGAATTCTGATCTGCTTGCCACTCATAAGCAGCTTACAAGAAAATACCAGCTCACCAAAGAAAGAAAGATAACAGTGAAGGTGGTTGTTGTTGTTTTTATATGCATAAAGGTATGATTATCACTCCGGGTAAATATTAAAGGATTTTTGTTTGTTTGTTTTCTTTTGTTTAAGGAATAACCTAGATGTCACACAACTAAATTGTGATGCAAATCCTACAAACCCAAATGGTGAAAAAAGCTTTATTTTTTTGAAACTGAAAATAACTCATGTCCTCAAAGATTGTAGGCTAATCCTTTATTTGTGAAAACTTGCCTACCACATGAAAACCTTCATGTTCTGTAGTTTTGGGTTCAGACTAGTGGTTGAATTTTTGCTTGCCAAAGGTCAGAACTGTGTCAAGGTTAAGCAAAACCCAATTCATGTTCAGTGACCTGAACTTTCTACCATGAACCCCATGCCCTTCCTATCTCTTTTACTGCTGCTTTTCTTTCCTGATTAAAGTAATCTGTACTTTAATAAACCCTTGGAATTCTAGTTTAGAAACTTATTTTTTGTTATTGTTGTTGAAAATAATTTCAAACTTAAAGAAATGCTACAAGAACCTTACTGTCATCTACTCTTTGGTGAACCTAATGCATAATGAAATCAACTCAGAGGCAATCAGAATCAGAAGAGAGAGAAAGATGACCAAGGCTATTTTTCCTGAAGTCATATTTAACTTTATGCCTGGACTTATCAACTACATGAGCCAATAAATTATTTTGTACTTTAAAAGAAAGGAATGCTGCCAAAATACAAATAATACCCAAACACCTTTAATAAATAATGAAATAAAATCACTATATTCAGAGATATTTGTACTCCCATGTTCATTGCATCATTATTTGCAATAGTCAAGACATGAAAACAACCTCAGTGTCCATCAACAGATGAATGGATAAAGAGGTTGTATATACATTCGAAGGAATAGTGTTCAGGCATAGAAAGAAGGCAATCCTGCCATTTGCAACAGCATGACTGAAACTTAAAGGCACTATGCAAAGTGAAATAAGTCAGAAGTAGAAAGTATTGTATAATCTCACTAGTATGTGGAATCTAAAAACATCAAACTCATAGAAACAGAGAGTAGATTGTTGGTTGCCAGGAGTGGGAAGGGGAATAGTTGGTCAAAGAGTGTACATTTTCAGCTACAAGATGACTAAGTTCTGGGGACCTAATATACAGCATAAATATAGTTAACTATACAATAAATATACTGTATTATGTATTTGAACATTTCAAAGAGAGTTATATTAACAGTACTAACCCCAAAATGGTAATTATGTGAGGTGATCGATGCATTAACCATATTGTAGTAATCATTTCACAATGGATATGGATATGAAATCATCACAATGTACATTGTGGCAGAGAAGAAATAATTCCATAGATACCCATATGCATTCACAAATCTGTGTTTCTGCATAGGATGAGGCTCTGTCTTTCATTGTGGAAGTAAAATCAAAGTTCTATAAGATAGCTTTGCATTTGAACTTTTAATGAATCCTTTCAACAGTTATTCAATTGAAGTCCTGATATTCAGTCATTAAAAGTAATGATTCCTCTCTACATATAATTTCTAATCATTTAAATTAGTCCTTTAGAGTTAAAAATCTTCCATAAGAGTGATAAGGGCCTCCCCCATATATGAAACCCTAAAGCACTTTCTAACTTAAAGTTTGAAGTAAAGGTACCCATTCGAAAGGCTTCATATACAACTGTTCTAATTATCACAGCTATTTACCATACTGACCCAAATAATCTGCAGTAAAGACAGATAAGCATTCTATTTAACTTATAATGTAGTTAAGGTAATTTATTTAGAAACATAGAAAAGTCTATAACCTGTGTAGGTTAGCGTTAAGTCATCAAATTAAAAAACAACGAAAGTTAAAGAAAATTTCATTTGGTTGTAATTTGCACTTTTCTCTCTAATTTCAGGGGGAAAATTCTTCATCAACTTTAGTTTCGTATCTGAAAAAAGTCTTTGACTTACCTTGTAAATTTTTATATGGGCCATCTGCTCTATGTAATAAATAAAGGTATAGATATATTTACATGTCTTTGTCATATGAATAAAACACAGTTCATATTTGCATCAAAGAGCAAAACCAATTAATTATACATTGAGATAAATAAAAATTCAAATTTTCCAGCATCTTAATGAAGAAAATGTAGCCTTCAACAGATTATAGTTTAAACCATATTCTGGTCAGGTTGGCTAGGTGTTTTTTTTAATAACAAACTAGAGGCCCAGTGCACGAATTCATGCACAGGTGGGGTTCCTTGGCCTGGCCGGTGATCAGCGCAAATCTGGGCCAGCCGGCCAGGGAGATTGGTCAGACACAGAAAGTTGGCTGTGGGAGCGCACTGACCACCAGGGAGCAGCTCCTGCATTAAGCGTCTGCCCCCGGATGGCCAGTGTGCATCATAGCTACCAGCCAGTTGTCTGGTCGTCCGGTAGTAATGGTCGCTTAGGCTGTTATATATATAGATATGAAATTAAAACAAAAAAAGTACAAATTCTAATAAGATTCTCCAACAGAATAAAGTATATGCCAACCTGTGACATAATCATTAAGTTACAATTAGATACCAATAAATAAATAACAAATCAAAATACTTTAAAAGTACCAAACAATCTGAAAGGAATCACTGGTACATCTAATAAAATTCTTGGGCGTTGCTCTAAAAACATAAAAGAAAGAAAATAAGGATAAAAGAAAAAGAACTTCATTTGAAAGCAGAAATTGCTTTGCACTTTTCTGGACATCTAAGGAAACTATGATTTTGTTTCTTTGACTCTGAGATTTGTTTATATTGCCAGATTCCTCCAAACACCAGCAAGTTTTAACACAATCAAATCATAACAAATACACATTTTTGGACATTTCTCCTGAATTTGGAAGTCAACAAGCTAAATAAAGTAAACTTAGTGTTTTTGTTCTGTCTTTTTTCCCCATTTATCTCTAATACTAGCTCTCATTGTTTCTCTACATCAAAGAAAAAGTACCTTTGGGAACATAGAAGTAAATTACTGGTCTACTGCTGACCTCATAATGATAATCTTTTGGTAGTCTCTACAGCATTCAATAAAAAAATCACATTTGGTTGAAGTTCAATCATCTCAGACTTTCAAGATTTAATATGCTTTCTTTTGTATAATAAAACAAAAATGATACATCAATAGTCATCTGTTTGAGCTGCTTTTCAGATAAATGCACACCTAACATTTCCATTCTAGTTATACTCAAGAAAAATTAAGTTGTTTGGACCTACATAATTAATAAGCATAATTTATAAGTATTTATTTTGGCTTAGCAGCTCTCTGGGGGGGGGGGGATGCTAATATATTAAAGACTCCATAAACCAAGAAAGTTTGGGAATCTCTGTTTTAAAAGAAATTATAGGGAAAATAACATTCATGACCTTGGGTAGTCCAAAGTTTCTTAAAGGGGAACAAAAAACCCACTACACATTAAAATTTTAATAAAATTAGTTGCATTAAAATAGAAACTTCTATTCACATAAGACACTGAAAGAGAGAAAAGGCTAGCCATAGACTTGAAGAAGATATTCACAATACATATACCTGAAAAATAACTCATATCTAGAATATATAAAGAACTATTACAAATCAATAAGAAAAACAAAGAATTTTTTTAAATGTGCAGAGAACTTAAGTATTTAATATCTACTTAAGCAAATCAGATATTAAAATAATAAATAAATATACCTAGAAAGTCATCTTTATTACTCATAAGGGAAATGCAAATTCAAGCTTCAGTGAGGTATCACTACATTCCCACCAGAATAGCTAAAATGAAAAGTACTGTTAATGCCAAGTGCAGTTACAAATGTGAAACAATAGAAAGTCTAATTGGTTCCTGATGGATATATACTTGGTTTGACCATTTTGGAAAATTGTTGGCAATATATGCTAAAACTAACATACACTACACACCATGACCCCCAGGAATTCCAGTCTTGGATATATACACATGAAAAATGAATGTATATGTCCACCAGAAAACATCAAAAATGTTTATAGCAGCTTTATTCATAATAGCCAAAAACCAAGTCAACAAAAATGTCTGTTGACAGGAGAATGAATAAATCAGTAATTTATCCTCAAAAAGTAACATATAAAAGAACTAACTACTGTTGCACACAATACAAATCATTCACACTCTTTATGTTGCCTGTGAAAACAAAGAAGCCAGGCACTACAGAACATATACTCTATGATTTCACTTACATAATGTTCAAGATCTGGCAAAACTAACTGATGATTATTGAATTCAGAACAGTAATTACCTTGGAGGGAGAACTATTGACTCGGAAGGGACCTAATAATGGTGCTGAAAATGTTCTATATGGTTACTTATTTTGTGTATATGTAAAACTTATTGGGCTGCCACTTTTCTGCATGTATATTATCTATACTAATAAAAGGGTAATATGCTAATTAGCCCGAATAGACCAGACATCTTCCGGACGTCCTTCTGGACAAAGCCATGGCGGCTGCAAAGGCCAAGGGCAGGCAGCTGCAGCAGCTGCAAGGGCCAAGGGCAGACAGCTGTGACAGCTGGCAGTGGCAGCAGCAGCTGGGTGATGGGGGCAGTGCCTTCCCCTGATTGGCCCAGTCACCTCCCGCTGAGGGAGGCCAGACTGCGGCTTAGTCTGGGCCTAAGCCGTCAATAGGACATCCCCTGAGGGCTCCCGGACTGTGAGAGGGGGCAGGCCAGGCTGAGGGAACCTCCCCCACCCCCCCACCCCCAGTGCACAAATTTTCATGCACTGGGCCTCTAGTACCTCAATAAGAAAATAATCAGAATTGAGTTTTAAATTATAAAATAAGACAATTGTAAACAAATTATTAAAATACTAGAGGCCCGATGCATGAAATTCACACAAGGGGCTCGGCCCTCGCAGCCCCAGCTTCATCCACAAGGTCATCCGGAAGGATGTCCAGAAGGTCGTTCAACTGTCTGGTCTAATTAGCATGTTACGCTTTTATTATTATAAACTAGTGCCCCGGTGCACAGAGTCATGCACATTGAAAGGAAATTAATTAGAAGGTGGCTGCAGGGCATGACTGGGCGAGATGGGCCAGACATGCCCTGGAGCCAACCTCCCACAGTCCCTCCCACACCTGGGGCAGTGCCGCGGCTCGAAGGGCTTCTGCAGAGTGAGTGGGGTCCCTCCAGCAGGTGGAGTCCCTCTGCCGGGCCTGCAGGGATCGGGCTGAAACTGGTTCTCCAACATGTCCCCAAGGGGTCCCGGATTGTGAGAGAGCAGTTATCAGGTGATGCACCCCAGAATTGGGCTCCCTCCTCTCTGGTTCCAGGGTGTGTCACCTGAGAACCGCTGCTGCCAAGTCACCACAGCTTGGCAGCTCCTGCATTGAGCATCTGTCCCCTGGTGGTCAGTGCGCATTATACCTACCAGCCGGTCAGATGGTTGGACAGTCGCTTAGCCTTTTATATATATAGATTATGTAATCTTATTGAACTGTTAAGGGCAAGGGCATTCAACCTAGCACAGCTGACAGCAGTTATTTACAGATTAATACTCTATCTTCAGACCCCCACAATTTGATACCCCTCATTATACAAGTCAGTAAGTACAATATAACATTGTGGCTAAAGTCATCCATTTATTATTAGTGCAACCCTGATAAGTTACCCAGTCCCTCTTTAAAACCTACCATACTGGATAGTTGAAAAAAATTAAAGGGGATATGATGTGCCTGGCAGAGGGTAAGCCCTAAATAAGTTATATTTATCACTTTCATTTTAATTTGTCTTCCACAAATCTCTAATAAGCTTTAATATGCTTTTCTAAATATTTTATGCAACAGTAACAGTATCATTTGAAGTATGAGCACAATTTTAGTTACTTTGATTGAGATAAATTTAAGTCAAAGAAACCAGGTGAAAGGTGGGAAGGAAAAAAGAAGGTAGCATTTAATGGATGAGGATGAACATGAGTAAAGTATTTGGAATACGGTTTGGAAAAAGGATAAGTAATGCTAAAGTACAATCATCTTCTTCCTTAAAACAGCACCCCAGTGTCTGTGTGCAGGAGAAGCCTGACGTCCTGATAGTAGAACAAAAGCAACACAACCTGGTCTACTAGAGAAGAGGGTTGAGAAATAGCTACTCAACCCAACCAAAATTATGCATCTCGAGAGTTTGAGTTCTTCTATGCTTCTAACTCCAAGATGGTCCCAGACCAGTGGAGAGGAGAGGAGTCGTCATCTCAGAGTCATGAAGTCACTATGGCAGTGAACATTTGAATATCTGACTAGTGAGAAAAGCATTGGATTCTGTACATGTCTGTGTCAAAGCAAAATTAATTCAAGTCGTATTTTTGAAACTGCAGAAATAGTGTTTAAAAATTTTCTGGTGAGTTTTGGAAAATAAATGGAAGTAAATCATACTGTACTATTACATTAAGATATGTAAAATATTTCTGTAGTCACTGTGCTATCTCATTGATTTTTTAAATTTATCTTTATTATTCAAAGTATTACAGATGTCCCCTCTTTTTCCCCATTGACCCCCTCCACCCCAGTCCCATCCCCCTCCCCAGGCCTTCACTGCACACATTTATTTTTATAGAAAGAAAAATTATTCATTGCTTCACTCAAGACCTTAGTCTTTCAATTATATTTTGTCCTCATAATACAAATTTCTCTGCTGGGAATTCTTTTACTATATGATTTTATTTCAGAACCACCCTCAAGAAAGGGGATATAATACTTTAGCAAAATAATATCTTGAGTCAATATCTACAATCCTAAGATTTCTAAGCCCACTTGAGTCTCTTTAGTGTCTTTAATTCCTCATTATTTATGTTTAAATAATGGGCCTATTCTCACTCTCTTTACTAATCAGTAAGATCCCTCCCCTTCCCCTAGGTTGAGCTAGTTTTTAATGGTCAAAATCCATAGCAAGTGTATTTGTCAGCCTCGGGAGTCATAAAAGTTTTAAAGAGATGCTTTCTCCATTTTACAGATAGAATTTAATGAGTAGTATGAGGAATAAGATCAACTTTTACCTATGGGCAGGTAAAAATTAGCTGGTAATGTTTCCCTTTCAAAATTTCCCCTTTTCATGTCCCTTATCCTGGCCCCTTCATACTCTGGCTATTTTTTTAGCTGTTAGGATCATATCCAGTTAGAAATGACCTCTAAGGCAAATGTGGACAAATTAAAGGGTAAGAGATCTGGAAGACATTTGATACATCCCTCATGGGCCCTAAACTAATAAAAAACAAAGAAATGTAGGAGACCAGCTTCTTGGAAAAGAATGTGAGGTCTGTTTGACATTGCCCAGGATGGCATGGCCGAGATGAATATTCTTGCTGTTCTGGTACAGGCAATGGGATTGCAGCCCCAGCTGTGATAATAGAAGCACGCTGACCTGGGCTACATCTTGACTGAATTGCAGGTCTTGAATCTAATCATTATGTTAAATAGAGGTGTTGGACCTATGAAAGGAAGGCAAGTCTGGAAAGTAAGACACAGCAATATGTGAAAACCAAACTATAACCTAAAATCCACAAATACATGTCATCCCACCTGCTCTTTGTTTCTGCCAGACCTGTCATCCAGTGATCTAGAAATGAGAAAGGAGAGCAAAAGCTTTTACAAGAAATAATACTGTGTGGTGTGAAATTGTTCCTGTGACTGAAAGGCCATATTCTCCATTCTTTCAGTTGAAGCTCCATGAACTACAACTTCTATCTGAAAAAAAACAAAAACCACTAGTTCAGCAAACTAACAGCATGGAGATTTCTACTCTTTTTCTATTTGAAATAAGTAAATGAGCCCAACCTGCATGGCTCAGGGCTTGAGCATCGACCTATGAACCAGGAGGTCATGGTTTGATTCCCAGTCAGGGCACTAGCCCAGGTTGCAGGCTCCATCCCCAGTGGGAGGCATGCAGGAGGCAGCTAATCAATGATGCTCTCTCATCATTGACGTTTCTCTCTCTCTCTCCATCCCTCCCTCTCTGAAATCAATAAAATATATTTTAAAAAAAGAAAATGATTAAGTTGCATTCCTTAAATCTTGAGCTATATCACACACTGAGAACTATATTCCACTAAAAATAAACATGTGTTCTCCCACGAAGGAGGCCCTGGGTCTCGCTCATGTGCTTGGTAAACTCTCTTGATATATCAGTGTCCTCAGAAGGTGTCAAACACTCACCAGGAACAGTGGTTGCCTCTGGGCAGTGAAAAGAGAAAAGTGAAGAACTGGGAAACAGCGGGCAGAGGTGACTTACATGGTGAACCTTTTTGCACATGCATGTATGACCTTGTATTAGACCAGGGACTAATAATTATAACTCCTTACATTTATATCATACTTTGCAGTTCTAAAAATCCATTTATATCAACTCTCCCAGTGGAGACTCTGAGTTGCATGAGTTTGTATTATTAGCACCATCTTACTGATGGGGAAATTGAAATCAAAGAGCTTTGGAGATTTTCTATGAGTAAATAATGGAGGCCAGACCAAAATGCAAGCTTCCAAACACTAGTCCAATCCTAATTCTATTACACCATGTTACTTTCAAGGTAGAAGGGCAATGAGAAAGAAAAAAAAGTCAAATTCTTTCTTTCAGAGGAGGGTAGTCAGAGTATTAGTTTTGAAGATTATCAATAAACCAACAAAGGCAATACCACTGGAGCTACTTCAAAATCTGATTCAAAAAATGTAATTGAAATTATTTAAATTATTAGACAATACAAAACATCTTCCCTTATATTTAGTTCACCAAGCATAAATAACAACAGAGATATTTATTATCTGGGAACAACTAAGAACAAATTTCAATCCTATAATTCATCAGGCCACATTTCTGATGTGAAGCCTAATCTGTAAACTTTCTAGGAAAATGTCCTTATAATTAGTTAATTTTAAAAAATATTTTGAAAATGTGACCTCTAAGCATCATTTAGAAACAAGTTCTGATCTTTGCCTCAGTCACTGTCATGGCTAGGACATCAACACTAACCCAGAACCTGCAAATAGGAAAGATAATAACTAATGGAATAGAGGCTCTGGTTTCCATAGTAAAGAGGAACAACCATGTTCCTAGTCATGAGTGAGGGCCACATAAGCATCCCAAAGCCATCGACCACAGGAGGCCATCAGCCCATCAAGTCAGGTGGTAATCTGATTTCCTTCCATTTCTTTCCCTAGTCCTTCTGGGTAATTTTTGGGGCTCATTAACACTGACTGTTTGAGCCCTGAGAGTAAGACCCAGGTTCTAGTTTTAGTCCTTGTGTTGGTGTCCCTATGATAGACTTGAGATAGAGTCAAATGCTAAATAGCCTTGCAACCTCATGCCTTGTTTAAAGAGGGCCTTGGCCACAGAGTGTGTGGGAAACCGGACAAATCTAGCTATACAACTGGAAAAACCATTCAGGACCCGAGGCCAGAGCAAGAATGGTCTCAGGGCTACCTCACATCCCTGAACTTTATTTAATACAGTTACCTTCTACCTCTTAGCAAGCTTCTCCTCTACAATCAGCTGTTTCCATCCTATTAGCAGAGCTTAGGAGACTCGCTCTACTTGGGAACGCTGAGGTAGGACTTTCTATCTTGTTCAGTGTTACATCCCCAGCCATCCACATGGGGCAGTTTACATAGGAAAAATACAAGAAGTGCTTCTTGAACAAAAGATTGTGATTGAAATTAATCTTTGAGGTGAGAATAAATTTAGAAAGAACAGAAAACATATACTGACGTATTTTAGGTGGTTGAGATTATAAAATGGGAAAGTAATGAAATTTTACAAATGCATGGGTAGTATAAATGCTTCTTATATGATACCTAACTTTGTCTTTATTACTGAGAAATCAAATAACCAAAACTGGTCTCAAAGTGTCTTCCCAGATATGAAAACAAATTCTTTTACTTCATAGAATGCTTTTTCCTAAAAACTGCCTGGCCAGCTACTAAACATAGTCCAGTATTAAAGACTGTAGATAAAATTGCTCTGAAATTCACTGAACATTATTTTCAAATACTGTGATTTTTTTTAAAAAAGATAATACCTAGGCTTTTAATACCTTATGTCAGTAATAATTAATATCCCTGAGAAGTTCAAAGGGGAAACACTTATAACACATCAAAGGTTTTTTAAACAACCACAGATTCTGAATATAATAAAATATTAAATATTTGGGCACAGGCTTGTCTTTATACTGAATATTGGAGGAGCAGAATTGAGCTTAAGTGCTATTATTAACATTCTAGCACCTACAAGGAAAGATTTTCATACATCACCTGTGGAACCTTCGTGAATCACTGCATAGAAACCAGTCATGCCCTTGACTCCCTTTAAATCATCAGGAAAACGCTTCAAATGCAAACACGCACAATTGGTACTCATTTTGCTCTAGTCATCGGGGGAATGACCTTACAAAGAACTAATAGGCCTCGCTTCCCGAGAATCTCTATCAGGGCATGTAACATAAGATAAATCACATTCAAGGATTTCTCCGGAGTTCCTGATGAGAGAACCGTGACCTTTTCAAGTGTAAAATGATGGATTGAATGGAGAAGGCAATATGTAGATTTTTTTTAAAAAACAAAGCTGGCGAAAATACCAATGACAGATCTACAAAAGTTAGCTGGAACACCTCACAGTGTCCTCCGTCAGGAAGCAAAAGGAAAAGGTTACATCTGTCTGAAACACAAGAACTTGTTAAGCAAGAAATGAAGTTAAAAACCAAGCTCACGGCAAGAAAATGTTATGTGGGTCAGTTCTTCATCACCACTTCCAAAAGCATCAGTGTTCCTGGAAAGGTGGGTGGCCAGGTGGTTGTGGCGCACTGCCTGTCTTCTCGTTCTGGGGTCTCTGGATTGGCTCCAGGTGAGGGCCTTCCCAAGTCCATGTTGAAGGAATATGCAAATCCCTTTAGCCAACTTTCCGCGGTGTGAATTCATGGAGTCGCATGCCGACTGTGACTTCTATAATAGTTTATTTTAGGCACACATCACAAATTCCATTATACGCTGGCCCTTAAAGAGTTTTGTACTTTGAAAGAAATAACCCAAATTCCTCAGTCATTAACTGACTCCAAATTCACCATCTTATTGTCCAGAGGGCAGTCTGAAAATGTGAACCGAGTTTATTTCTCCATAGGAAATAAACATTCGCCGAGGAACATCTGCTCCCATTTTTTATTCTTACACAGTTAATATAATTGTTGGTTGCTTATTTTTTTTTGAACTTGCCCACAGGATCCAGGCGCAGCTTTCTGCTGCATGCTGATCACGCTGGCAGTGAGCGAGATCAGACATTGAAACAGACCCCAGACAAAAACTGGGGTCAGAGAAAGGGGGTGGGGGGTGCTCTGTTGAGGCATTGACTCTCTGGTAAGTAAGCTGAGGTGTTTCTACTAAACACGCCTGTCTGGCTGCTAAGGTGAAATGAGAAGGCCACCCCGTAAGATCCTTTCCTTCTGATGGACCTGGACTCCCTCAACAGCAAGTGGCCTGACGGTCCTCAGCTCTAACTCTCAGAACAGTGCCCTGACTCTACTACTCTGAGTGGATCCCGTCAGGTTTGTTTTTCCTGCCCAAACACTCCCCTCGACAATCTGCTTGCCCTAATTCTCCCCCAGGCCAATACTGCTCCCCAGGTCCTGGCCTGTTTGCCCTCAGATCCCATCTGTGCCTCTCCCTTCCCTTGCTCTGCTCTGTATCCCAGCAGGTGACACGTGGCAACTATATTTTCTGGGCTCGGGTGGCTCAGAAACTTCTGGCTTCCGACTGGGTTCAAGCAAGAGATTGGAGAGCAGAAGGAAAAGAGATCCTGTCTTCACCTCCTGCAGCATTGTCAGCAGCGACTGTGTATCCTCCACAGTTAACAGAACGGATGCAAAAACTTGAATTCTGGTTCTCTCCTGAGTTGCCAAAGAAGCTTCTCCTTTGGCATGTGGCTGCTCAATATATTTGCATTTTTTCCAGTCAGCTTTTGAGGGTTCCTCAACAAGGATTTAACAGCAGACAAAAAACCAAAAAAAGCAAATGGAGAAATATGAATCCTGAGCCACTGAAAGCACTATGGGTAGGGAAGTGCAGATTATGACACCACCTTTGGGAGGGCACTCACACGCTCGGTGCTCTCCACCTGGCCAGGGGTCATGGCCACGATCATCCGGGGCAGTTCCAGAAGAAACACATCTTTGAGAACCAGTTCAGGACGATGCTTTGAACAAGTCTCCGACAATTCTTCAGAACAGGAAAATGTGAGAATGACTTTGCTTCTCACGAGAGTCAAGAGCAGCAACAAACAAGGATGGAACTTTCTTTCTACTTTCTGAATGTTCCTACATAACAACATACTGTCTTGGAACAAGGAAATTAAAAGGTGCATCTATCTTGGTACAAGCATGAAATAGAACAATGCCTCTTTTCACTCGCTTTAATGGGGAAAGGACAAGGAGTAAAAGAAATATGAAGTGATACTGGCCAAAAAGATGGACATGACACCTTGAGTAGTTATAGATGCTCCAAAATTGCAACCATATATAGAGTTATTACTTAGAAACCACTGAAGAAAATTCTTTTTCTTTGCTAGGACTTTTTTAAAGAAACGTTAGAGGAAGCTTTCAGTTATTTTTGTTTTCAGCTTCCACCATTCTAAATCCAAAGAAATAGTGCTCTACTTGTGGGAGACTTTTATTTTTATGACATTCTCCTTCAACTGTTCTAATAAATATAGCTACCTACAATCAGCATGCTTTGAACTGGCTGGAACCTTGGCCTATATTATTCCCCCAACAAATTGGCTTCTGGGAGAAATGTAGCTATTTTGAACACAATCCACTTGACTCTAAGGTGACATTGACAGGCAGAGGATGGCATGGGAAACTCCTTTAGATCACGTCCCGCTAAAGTGGTCCACGTTTCATAATGGAGACCTAATTTTCATTGCAACTAGAGTCTTAATAATTTTTTAGTTCAAAACAAGTTTTTATCTGGCACAGGACATCAGATAACTTGAATTGGGTTTCCATACTGATTCTGCCACAAAATTGCTGTGTGAGCCACCTAATATTCCTGGGCCTCCACTCTCACATCTTTAAGGTAAAATCTGGAAAATATGAGGATACATGCCATGAAACATCAACCAGACTCCTGCCCAAATTCATATTATATCTTTCACTTCATCAGTACCTAATGCTAATTCACACTACAAACTGTGTTGTTGACTACAACATAATTTTAGGGTAAGTTCCATACTGAGTCAGTTAGATTACACATGGCCCAATGCCATGAAGTTTGTTATTGGAGGGGAAGATGGAGGATGCTGGAATTCATGTTAGGGAGGTGCTCTGGACTGAGACAAGCTTAGTGACTTGCAGTAGGCCATCACCAAACCTAGGAACTATTGTCTTCCCTGTGACTACCTGACAAAAATAACTCTCAGCTCCTAAGAATTATCATCCGATTGAGGGGTGGTTCTGATGCACTGAGATCTACAGTGCGGCTTAGGATATTCACAGAAGAGAGACACTGAGAGTGGTGATCCTGGGCCTCCCAGCCTTTTAGGGGGTTCTCTAAGGAGATGAGTTCTTACCTGGAGCTAAGAACAGAGGTTCTGTGGGAACAGCCTCCAGAAATCAAACTGTGGCCTAGTCCAGCCTCTTGAGGTTAACTCTAAAATTGCTTTACAATCCTATACCAGGGGTCCTCAAACTTTTTAAACAGGGGGCCAGTTCACTGTCCCTCAGACCGTTGGAGGGCTGGACTATAGTTTAAAAAAAAAACTATGAACAAATTCCTATGCACACTGCACATATCTTATTTTGAAGTAAAAAAACAAAATAGCAAAAACACCCGCATGTGGCCCGTGGGCCGTTGTTTGAGGACGCCTGCTAGTATACACAATCCAACAGTTTTCACACCAATAGGATATAGAATTTTGTATTTGAATCTATTAACAGTCTTTCAAGTCAATTCAGAAATACCTATTTGGTTATATATGTTGGTATATAATGTGAACAACATTTAAGCTAATATCTGTTTCCCCAGACTACTTTTTTGTGATGAGGAGTGGAGAGATGGGGAAGGGTGGAGGGAGGAAATATGTAATTTAGTTTTGAGATATTACAATGATATTAGTGCTGTTGTGTTCAGGAACCTTTATTGTTTTAATTATTACTTTATTTGTAGTTGGGCTCAATCACTTTTGAAACACGTTAAAAATATGTTTAAGCTTATTACTTAGATACTTATAAATATAACTGCATTTCAACAACCACAGGGACAAGAATAAGGATGAGATCATATTCTTGGTTCACTCAAACATTGACTTAGTTTTTCATAGAATATTTTATTAAGGGAATCAAAAAGTTGAGAAGATTCTGTTCTGCATGTAAACTAAAAGCTGCCCAGTAGTTGAGAAATTGAAAACCACAAAGCTTGGGAAGAAAAATGAATGCTTTGAAGCATCCATTTTTCTATTAAATTATGCCAATAAACTTAGGACCTTGAAAGTTACTGTACTCAAATATTAAAAAGGAGGAAGAAAATGCTCTGCCTACTCTCACACTAGGACTAGAAACTGAATAAATAGAGAGGCAAGATTTTTTAATCCTACTAGAATAAATTAGTCAATGTATTACTCTTCTATTAAGTTAATATTAATCTGTATGGATTAAGTATAAATTTATTGAGGTAGACAATAACTTTTCTAATCTTTCCATTTTTAAAAAAAAGCCTAGGTCTATCTCAAATTTTATCTTTTCTCAGCTTTCCAGATGAGTACGTGTTTTTCCACTGGTTGAGTAAGAACACCAAAGATGAATTAAGGATGTTATATTAAATCAGAATAAGAACAACTCACAAGATTGAAAAACCACAGAAAGTTGCTGAGCTCAAGCCTTTCTGTCTTGAACGAGTTTAAATTAGTGACAATAGAAAAGCATGTATAATTAAGTTTGTCTTACAGGGCAGGATGCCATGTTATCACAGCCATATTAGTATACTACTAGTCCCCTACTAATGCAGGTGACGTATGAATGGGAAAAAAGTGAATTTATTGCAGTGATATCATTCCCCTATTTTTTTTCCTCTCTGCCTAACAGTCTTTTTTTTTCTCTTTGTCTTCCCCCTATTGAACAAAAACTAGATATTTATAGGACTCAATGGACAGGGTGTGAAGTGACAATCATTAATAATCAGGGTGTGGATTTTATAATAATTTACAGGATTTAAACAATTTTGCCAGTAATTAATAAAATAACCATGTAGTCATTTCATTTCACTCTGAACTATAGCAGTTGAAATGATTAAGGTTTATTAATATTTCTTGATTCTATATTTATAGTATACTATTGTCCAATTTCATTTCAAGAAAGGATAAAATAGGAGAGAGTAAATAGAAGGGCAAGTGGATTTTTTTAAAAGCATCTTAAAATAATCTCAGTATTATCTTTAAAAGATCCTTAAATCTAAGTTAGGTTGAACACAGATTAATCTATGGAGGCACTCCTTCTGAGATTGTATCTGTAATAGAAATATTGATTCCACTGAGACCTCAGTCTCTTTTGGCTTTTAGAACTCTAGAGATGAGTCATCAGGAGAACTCACAAAATCACACTATGTGAACAGTTTTGTTCAAGAACCATGTATCCAATGAACTCTCGCTGATGTGTCAAAGGGAGTACCCTCCTCTGTTGATAGGGAATGAGTCAGTTCTAAATTGTTAATTTCCACCCAAGTATCACACTCTTCCCACCTCCTATCATCACCCTCCCTGCTCCTCTGCAATTTATGCAAATGCACAGCCCTCTCCTCCCACCCTGTTCCCTCTTCTCCCTAAGCACACACTTGCTGTCTCATTCGGCCTCTGTGCAATGCCCTAGTCCTCTCTCTAGTGCTCGCTAACTTAAGCCTGGCCTGTTCTCTTTTCCATGCTCTTCTGCCTTTCCTGTGCCTATAATCCTCAGTAAATAATTACACGGAAGTTACCCAGACAGCTGAATGTTCCATGAACAAACACATACATTCGCTTTTTAGTAAGGATACACCAGGAGTGCACATTCATTGGAGAAGAGTTTGAGAAGAGAAAGCCATGGGTATTGGTCAGTAGGAATATTCCAATTTTGGAAAACATGTCAGAAAAGGCGTCATGCATGGGATGGGATTTCCAAAACTGCTGATTAAGGTTTAGTTTTCTTAGCCAGGCGTGGACTAAATATTCCTCTCACAGCATCAGTATCTGCAGTATCTGAAACACCAATGATCTCACTTTGCAATCCTTCATTATCAGCATATCCAAAAGGACTTCAAAGAACGCTGTGCTCTGAATTTCATTATCTTCCCAGAAAAGTGTGGCAAAGAGCCAGCTCCTGAGGTTGCGGGACAGACAAAATTACCTTTGGTCTGCCATCATGTGTTGGGTTTCATGAGCTGCTGTCTCACACTTGATCACATTCAAAATTGGAAAATGTAGCCATGCTGGTAGCTTCAAAAGGACACCAGCTAACATACAATCACATCTGACCAGTCTACTTTCTCAAATGACACGAAGAAGAAGATAAATAAGGTAATATGTTTACCTATTTAGTACTGGGAGCAATGAGGGGCATCATTAATAGTAGTAAACCCTTTTCAAGAAAGAACCAAAAAAACACAACACACACCCAAATACCTAAAGCAGTCTTAACAACAACAACAAAGCTAACAAAATATCTCTGGTCTCAATACTTACTACACTCTTCCCATAATGGGAGCATTATGACCATTCAGCAAAATAATTTGGGCAAAGAGCATTTAGCCCTAAGCCCCATTGTAAATAATGTAATAAGGGGAAGGCAATGAGGGTACTTTTTTTTGCTTCAAGTCTCCTAAATCAGTTAATTTTTAATTAGCAACAATCACCATACACACACACACACACACACACACACACACACACACACTCACACACACACACACACACACACACACACACACACACTCACACACACACACACACACACTCACACACACACACACATTTATCTTCTACAATGAGGCTTCTAAAATAGTGGGGGTTTTATTCCAATTTGGTTATTGAATGAGGAAATGGATTCTCCTACTAGATGGTGCTTAGAAGAGGAATTTTTGTTTTCTCTAGTTATGATATTCCTTCAAATGGCACATTCTTGATTAAAGAGCCCAGGCAATACAACCCATGCTGAAGGCAGAAAATGTGGCTTCAGAACATAATGAGAATGGGTTCCCTCTGCAGCTTTTCCCATCCTCATTACCATCTCTGTCATCAGAAGAGATTCATACTGTGGCATTTTCAACTCCTATTATCATCTTAGTCTCAAGCATGAGGTGTTAGAATTTTAATGCCAAATAAATTCTGACCGCAGGATCCTACGCTGTCGCTGCTTTATGCTCTGCACTGGGAAAGCACTCGGGCCTAGCTTCAAATCCTACTGGACACAGAGCTGTAAACAGAGAAGGCTTGGAATGTTAGCCAATCACATCAGCTGATTGGATTCTCTAAAATCAAAGTATATCACTTTTGCATCTCAGAATAGAATGGCTATTTAAATCTGATCTGATGGCATATTCTGTAACAAATGAGGACAATAAATGTTGCACCCCAGGACACACTCATAACCAAAACACGTGTTAACTTCCGGGAGAACACCCCATGGCCTCTAGCCTGGGAAGCAGTGATGCCGGCTTCTTCTCAGAGCTACACGAAGCTGACAGACAAGGCAACATAAAAAGATCACTTTTTTTTTTTTAAACCAGACATACAATGTACAACTATTTACTTTCCAGAGATAAGATTCTTTTTATCTTAAAGTTCAAAAATGTGGAACCCAATGCTGGCTTCACTAATTGCTAGCTTATTTCCTCATCCATGAAGTGGAGATAATAATACCTGCTTTGCATATTAACAGGATTTTGGCAAGAATTCAATAAAGCGATGTTTCTGCAAGCACTTCAACAAGAACAAAGTATTTTCATAAACATAATACGATCAGCATTGTCATCTTTTTTAAATTTTTTAAAATATATTTTTGTTGATTTCAGGGAGGAAGGGGGAGAGAGAGGAAGATAGAAACATCAGTGATGAGAGTCATTGATCGGCTGCCTCCTGCACGCCCCCACACTGAGAATTAGAATTGAACTGTGACCTCCTGGTTCATAGGTTGACGATCAACCACTGAGCCACACAGCTTTAAGTCATCTTTAAATTAGGTATCTTCTGACTGCTAAACGAAGCCCCCTCTGTGGACACTATTACAAAATTCCTAACGGAGGCCTCCAATTTCAAGGCAGAGTGGTGGCATCCCCAGTGGTATACAAAAATCACAAATTGGGGGGAGGTACAGGTATAGCATAGGCTTTCCTCACGCCTTTGGGAGTTTTCAGCTCATTCTTAATCCTCCAGAGCGTGAGCCAAGAGCCCTTCTGTAAGTTTTCCTTCAAATCACCTCCTCCTCCCTGACATGGCCGATGAATGTGCCAGCGAAGGAAGATAATGCAAATCTTGCCTTGTCCCTGCCCCCTCTACCCTGCACTGGCTCCAAGAAAGTGAAAAAGCCTCTGACACATCGAAACTGAGCGGCAACATCCTAACTGGGGCGAGAACAATGTGTTTTAATCCTCTGGAAAGAGCGAATGAATCAGTGGCCGGCTCTGCCTGAGCCAGCTCTGTGTCCCTGGATGCTTGGATGAGGAGCTGGGAGGAGGCAGCTGCTCTTGACGCTGCAACCCATGTCTCTCCATGGACATCCAGGGAATAGTGATCAGATCCTCCTGCATAAAGATCAGCCTCAGTGAACTGGCATCAGAAGGGAGAGGAGGGGAGCACAGACCCACATTTGGCCTGGCATTTACATTCAGCTAAAAGTCATCAGCCCTGGCCCGTTTGGCTCAGTGGCTAGAGCCTCGGTCTGTGGACTGAGGGGGCCTGTGGACTGAGGGGTCTAGGGTTCCATTCTGATCGCAGGCACATGCCCCAGTTGAGGGCTCAATCCCCAGTAGGGGGTGTGCAGGAGGCAGCCAATTAATGATTCTCTTTCATCATTGGTGTTTCTCTCTCTCTCTCTCTCTCTCTCTCTCTCTCTCTCTCTCTCTCTCTCTCTCTCTCTCTCCTTCCTCTCTGAAATCAATAAAAACATTTTTAAAAAAAAGTCCTCACATTTACAGCTGCACTTGGAACATGACTCAGGTGGAGGTTTGACGTTCCTTCTCTTGTCGGCAAGGCAACACATCTGTATATTTCAGTCCATACAGCTCTGTCTTTTAGCAATTACATATTAAAAGCAGATTCTATTAACCAATAATGTTATGATATTATGGCTGTAGTCATTAAAAGTCCTTTCCAATGACAGTTAAAACTCGAAGGCTGTGGTTTCTAAACTTCAGTGTGCATAAGAAACATCTGGAAAGCATAAAATGCAGATTCTAGGCACCCACCTGCAGAGTCTCACAGAGTAGACCTGGAATGAAACCTCAGAAGTTGCATTTTTAACAAGCACCCAGGTGAAGCTTAGCCTACAATCTTTCAATCTTAATGTGATTTTTATCATCCCAACTGCATTTTAAATCCTTTGAAGAAAAGGAAAAAATGAAATAAAATGGAAGGAGGAGGACAGCCAAGAATGCATCTTGACAACTTTGTAGATCATCTTACTCTGGTTTTTAGTGATTTTTAAATTAAAATTTTACAGCACAATAATCCATAATATGAGTGCTCTTTTTGAACCAAAAAAATTAAACTAAGAAAAGATGTGTTCCCAGAATATTTTTCAGCTTCCCCAAAGCAAATATCTTTTATATTGGATATTTCAAGGAGCCTCGTTTTATACGTTCAAGCTAGTAGTCTGAGCTTCAGTATTATTTTAAGCTTAAGGTTTCATGTTTTGCATTCACTTTGATAGTATACAAGACGGAAATATAGAAGTAATGCGACCAATTCAAGACACTCAAATATCCATGGCCTATTCAATCAGCAGGAAAATATCACTTCTGCATTTCTCCAAATATAAAGCTCAATATTTGTCATAGCAATACCCACTTTTTTATTTTATAAGTCTAATATTTCAGCTACTAACTTTCCATAATGATGGCATCCTATATAATAAAAGCCTAATATGCTAAGTGTCTGGTAGGCCAGTCGGCCATTCAACCAATCAAAGCATAATATGCAAATGATATGCTAAGTCAGCTCAACTGCTTGCTATGACATGCACTGATGACCACCAGGGGGCAGACAGTTGACTGGTGGACCAGTCGCTATGATGTGCACTGATCACCAGGGGGGCAGACGCTCTGACTGCTAGGTTAGCTTGCTGCTGGGGTCTGGCCGATCGATCGGGACTGAGCGAGATGAGCCGGACATGCCCTGGAGCCCTCCCATGGTCCCTCCCTGGCTGGCCAACCTCCCGCATCCCTCCCTGGCCCTGATCATGCACCAGTGGGGTCCCTTGCCTGGATTGTGCCCTCTTGCAATTCAGGACCCCTCGGGGATGTCAGAGAGCCAGTTTCAGCCTGATCCCACAGGCCAGGCTGAGGGACCCCACCAGTGCATGAATTCATGCACCGGGCCTCTAGTTAAGTATAAAACATTTAATTAGACCAATGGCATATAACATATAGTCCTCACTCTTTTCAAATCAACCTATTATTCTTTGGAAGAAATACTGGATTCTCTAATTCTAGACAACTTACAAACCTGTGTGGTTTGTTCTTGGCACTTGAAGTTGGGTTTTATTTCCAATTGTCCTTAACAGGGCTGGCTTCATGGTGTGTGGTAAGTAGAGTCATACAGAGCCCAGCATTTGGTTCAATGCTCTACTGTCACTGTCTTGAAATTCTTAATAATTTTTGAACAGTGACTTACCTTTTCATTTTTCACTGTGCCCTGCAAATTATGTGCCTATTCCTACTCCTTGATAATATTTAGGTGTGATTTTCTTACAACAAACATGACAAGCATTAGCACACTGCTTTGGTGTGCCCATCATCCATTAATGTATTTGCTTACTGTACAGTAGTCCTCCCTCATGCACAGTTTTGCTTTTCACTTCAGCTACCTGCAGTCAACTGCAGTAAAAAAAATAGTAAATAGAAAATTCCAGAAATAAACAATTTATAAGTTTTAAATTGCATGCCATTTTGAATAGTGTGCTGAAATCTCACACCATCTAGCACCATCCCACCCAGACATGAATCATTTCTTTATCCAGCATATCCAAACTATACACTATCTGCCCCTTAGCCAACTAGTAGCCATCTTGGTTATCAGAGTCATTATATTTTGAGAGAGGGCGAGAAAGAGAAAGACACCACATTCACATAACTTTTATTACAGTATATAAATATTCTATTTTATTATTGTTGTTGTTAATCTCTTACTCTAATTTATAAATTAAGACTATCGCCGAAACCGGTTTAGCTCAGTGGATAGAGCGTCAGTCTGCGGACTAAAGGGTCCCAGGTTCGATTCCGGTCAAGGGCATGTACATTGGTTGCGGGCACATCCCCGGTGGGGGGTGTGCAGGAGGCAGCTGGTCGATGTTTCTCTCTCATTGATGTTTCTAGCTCTCTATCCCTTCTCCCTTCCTCTCTGTTAAAAATCAATAAAATATATTTTAAAAAAAAAGACTATCATAGGTATGTATGTGTAGAAAAAATAGCAGATAGATGATAGAGATAGATAGAGATAGAGATAGAGATAGAGATAGAGATAGAGATAGAGAGAGATAGAGATATGGTTTGGTCCTATCCATGGCTTCAGTCTGCTGGAAATCTTAGAACATATTCTTTGTAGATAAGGGGGCACTATTGTACATAAATATTTTTTTCAATCACTGGATTACAGAAAGGACTAAAGATTCAGTCCTTAGTCTCACAGAATTCCAAATCCATTGGAAGAATTAATTATCTCTATGTAGGATAGCATGCAAAAAATAGTCCCCAAGAGTAGTTTCCATGAATAGAGTATATAACCATAATTTCATGTTAATTTGTTTAGATAATAACAGAAACCTTGTGCTTATTGTTCTAGAAACAAGGAGATTGGGACTATGTCTAGAAATCAGGTAATATCAGGTACTTTACATCATAAAACACAACAAAACTGTTCACTACTTAGCTGACTGATAGCCTTTACCAGCTAAATAGTGAACAATTCTGTTTTCGGGCTCACAATGTCCAAAATATGCCATGGAAGCATTTCTCCATAACTCCTGAAGATGACTCTTAGAGATGAAAACCATTTCCTCTTCTTTCACCTGATTATGGAGACTAGTTTCTCCATTAACTGGATTCAAGAAAGAATGAGAGTATGTCTGACTTTAGTTACACATACACATGTGCTAATAATCTCCACATAAACTGTGGGAGAAAGGGCACAGATGAAATCATTCTGGAATCTATGAAGGTCAAGGAGTGCAAGTCAACAGCAGTTATTCTTAAGGCTTCATTTTAAAAAGTGAAAAATAAAAAAATCTAAGCTACATGGTAGCTATGTATGTGCTTCAAGAAGCAAATGCCTATGAATGAGTCTCCCAGGAGTTTTCTGCCCTAGGAGCTAAAGGTTGGAGGACAGCATACACATATTGACAGAGCCTGGGACCACCCATGTGATATATGTTCTGGCCATATTTCCTTGCCCCCAGCCATCCTACTGAATTCTGTTTTGTATTTTTTTTTCTTTCAGCAGAAAGCATTTCCCCAAAAGGCACCTACATATAACTTCCTAAATACTGTAATAGTGTTTTGGCCATAGTCAGTCTCTGCTTCCAAAACTTTTTCAGAGGAAGTTATTCTATAGACCAAAGATTTCCAGATATTTGAGATTTTACGATTTTATGTGCTAACACTTGGAGGTGTTTTTTTGTTTAACAAGGATAATAATCTTTTGTAAATTGTACTACATAGTTCTATATTTATACATACTGTTTTTGATAGAACGTACTTTAGACTTTTATTGATGACCCCGAATTATAATTTAGATCATTGACCAAAGATGTCTACTTTTAGATAAGTTAAAGTAGATTTATCTTTCCACCTGAAACCTTCAAAACACAGGAAAAATGCATAAAACAATCATGTTCAGGGCACTGAGTCAGCTAACAAAGTATAAAATCCCTGAGAAATGAGAAACAAATGAGGTGAGCCCTACAATTGCTCACCTTACTGATGTAGAAAGTTTACAGGGTGTGATGCAGGGAGGCTGAGCACAATGGAGCTCAACAGACTCCCTGAGTTGAGAGCTGAAAATGTAAAGAGATCAAGGTGTCTAAAGTGCAGGAGGACAGAGAATCAAAGAGAGAGAATTCCTCTGTATTAGTCAGTGTTCTCCAGAGGAACAGAACCAATAGGAAATCATACATACATACATACATACATGCATAGATTTATTATAAGTAATTAGTTTACATGATTATTGAGGCTGACAAGTTCCAAGATCTGTAGTCAGCAGCTTGAGGCCCAGGAGAGCTAATGCTACAGTTTCAACCCAAGCCAAAGGACTGAAAACCAATACTTAGTATAGTTCCAGTCCAAATGCTGGGAGGCTCAAGAACCAGGAATAGCTGATGTTCCAATTCAAAGGTGGTCAGGTGGTAAGAATTCTTCTCTTACTCAGAGGAGGGTAAGCCTTTTTGTTCTATTTAGGTCTTCAACTGATTAGATGAGGCCCACCCACAGTCTGGGGCAATCTGCTTTACTGAGTCTACTGATTCAAATGTTAATATCATCCAGAAACATCCTCACATGCCATTCAATCAAAATTCACCAGCATGAAAAGAAGCAGAAAAATATATCTTACAATGAATAGAAAAATTAATCAATTGAAACTGACCCAGAAGTTATACAGATATTAGAATTACCAGAAAAGAACATTAACACAGTTATTATCATTGTACTCCATATGTTTAAAAGTTAAGAAAGGTTAAGGAGGCCCAAAATGAACTTCTAGAAATGAAGACTGTAATTTTCTAACATAATTAGATATTGCAAAAGAAAATGTTAGTAAACTTGAAAGCAGGGCTATAAAAGCTATCCACAAGATACAGAGAAACAAAGATAAGGGTGACAATCTCTCATTGGAAACTGCAAGTGAAAAGACATTAGAGTAAAATCTCTAAAAGTACTGAAAGGAAAAAATCAACCTAAAATTCTCTATCCAATGAAAATATATTTTAGAAATGAAGGCAAAATACAGTTTTGCACACATACAAAAGCATAAGTAATTTATTAGCAGCATAGCACATTATAAGAAACATCATAGATGATTGATCAATTCACATTGTTATGACAGAACTAGCAGCCCAGTACACAAAATTCATGCACTTGGGGGGTTCCCCCAGCCCGGCCTGTGCCCTCTCACAGTCCAGGAGCCCTCTGAGGATGTCCAACTGCCAGCTTGGGGAGCGGGCCTAAGCTGGCAGTGGGGCATCCTTAGCGCTGCTGCGGAGACAGGAGAGGCTCTCGCCACCGCCACTGTGCTCGCCAGCCATGAGCCTGGCTTCTGGCTGAGCAGCGCTCCCCCTGTGGAAGCGTACTGACCACCAAGGGGCAGCTCCTGCATTCAGAGTCTGCCCCCTGGTGATCAGTGCACGTCATAGTGAGTGGTTGAGCGGCCTTAGCATATAATTAGCATATTATGCTTTGATTGGTTGAATGGATGATCGGACAACTGGACACTTTGCAAATTAGGCTTTTATTATATAGGATGGTCCTCAAGGCCTATCAAATTAATAATTCTACTTTACTCTTAAACCAAATGGCCCCAGTAGATTGATTTTGTTTTTGTTTTGTTATGTTTTAGTTTATGTGCCTAATTTTACAATGTTACCTTTTTCAGGCTTTCACCTATCAGTTCTCACATTTATTTATCACCAGCCTTTTTTATAACAATTTATATTTTCTGTCCTAATTTCCTGTTTCTCATTGGTGGGCCTAGAAACTAGATTAGAAAATTTATTAGAATTGTGAATAAATGAGGCTAAAATTTCCTCATAGCTTTAAGCCATCAATTTTATGTGATATATTTAATCATTTGGAAGTCCCTCCCTTCCCCCCCCCCCCAGCTACTAGTATATTCTGGGGGAAAATAAGGTAACAATTATTGTAAGGAAAACTACTCCATGTTGAATATTCCCTGTGTGCTAGTCTTTATTCTAAATCTTTCACATATATATTTCTAATATTTTCCATAGCCTTCAGAACCTTTAGTATCCACTTCCAAAGTATGTAAGTTAGTGAGTAATGAGGTGAAATGGTAAAGTGCTTGGGAATATCAGCTTTGAATCCAGATACTCCCATTAAAATTGCAGTTCTCTGCTTCCTAGCACTACATCTGTGGACAGATCACTTAGCCTCACAGTCTTTATCTGGGCAACTCCAAAAGCCTACCATTGCATTACCTGCCTTTGCACGCTGAGTATATAATAGGACATTCAAGTTATATGAGAATATATATATGAGAAGCATATATTTAGAACATATGTAAATATGTGTGTGTAGAATATATATAAATATATTTGTTTGGGATATATACAAGTATATATTTTTAGAATTTATTTACCCAATGTTCATAAAATAAACACAGCAGCACAAAAAGTTATCACTGTGCATTTAATTCATGTTACCTTATTCTTACTCGACCAAATCATGAGGTCAAGAAAATGAAAAATTTCAAACACATAAATGACAGACCCTTAGATATTTCAGGGATAACTAGATTGTTTATCCACTTCTAGTAATCTCCCAAGGACAGCAAGTGCCACACAGTTTCCTTAAGGGAACCCAAGCAAATCAGAAAGAAAAATTGTGCCCAATAGCATGATAGATGGGTTAAAGTCAGCCTGTCATTCCAAAGTCTACTTCCAGAATAATCTGCAGGGACAGTGACTTAGCAACGAGCCATAACTCAAGTAACATGACCAGCAGTCACACAGCTGAAATAACCTATGAAGGTCTGAGCGTCAAGATAGTGAAGGGTGTACCGTGCACTTCTGAAAGGACATTAGTTCCTTCGATGTTCATTCAGCATTTTATTGGCAGGAATGCTACTCCATTTATGCTTTTCAGCTAGGTATTGAATTTATAGATGGCTTCTCTTCCAAACGATCAATGAACTACAAATCTCAAGACTGTGAGTCAGAATGAGAAGACATGGGTAGATCTAACCTTCCTTTGATTTCTGTTAGACCTCAAATTAATATTGCTCTCATCACTGACACTGCTGCTCATGAGTAATTCATACTTTGTGGGATTTTTATGACATCCCATTTAGTGCAGCATCGCCAAAAGTTAAAAAATAAAGAGCAGTGAATTATCTATGAATACAGATCAAAGAGTTAATCATTTTAAAGCATAGTGGGAAGATATGTAATGGAATGAAGACCAGGGACCGAGTCAATACGTGAGGCCATTTTCTAACACTTTATATACAAACCACTCAATGCATTCTTGCACCGATTTCTCATCATTCTTCCTGCACCTTTCTTTCTTTTTATCTTCCTCTGTCTTTGTGTCTATCTCTCTGTTCATCTATCCTAACTTCTTCTTTACTGTTCTTCCCCTTTTTCCTCTTTTTCTCCATTTATTTTGCTCTTTTCACTTATATTCTTTTCCTTCACTCTTTTCGTCACCCTGTATATAATATAAAATTCAAGTCTAGCCATTGTAGTTGTTGAATTATGTTTTAGAGTCCCACTCTTAAAATTAGAACAAATAAAAAATCTTTACACAGTCTCAATAATTAAGCAGTTTTCCACATGGCTTTTTTGCCCTGAGTCAGCCTTGTATTAAGACCCACATATCTGAAGCTATTTTTCATTCAAGGCCTTCAGAGAATTAACACTCGACTTTGCCTTCACTGTCATCATCAACTGCTTTCTTCACCTGTTCTACCGTCCATTCCTTCTTCCATCTCTCTTCTATAATATGCTATTTCTAAAAACTCAATTCTTATTTTTGGCTATATTTCCCATTATTTTTTATTAAGAAATATAACTTAATTTTAAAATATTTCTTTGGGAATAAATTCACTTTGAATGATATGTTTTGGTAATTGCCTGAAAGAATGCTTTGCTTTTCTGCTAAGAAGCTGCTAATGAATAGATATGAGGCCAAGTAGTTTAATATGTCTTGATTCTATCAAGTAGTTTTTAACCATATCAAAAGCCCAATAGAGTCTTTGAAAAGTGAAGTTGTGTATTATGTAGCCATAAAGGAATGTTTCTGTGGAAATATGGAAAGATCCATGGTCTTTACAGCAAAATTGCCAGAGGACAGAGGAGCAAAATTCAATGCGGGTCATCATGTGTGGTGAGGATTTGAGCAAAAGAGTGGCTTAATAGAAGTAGGGAATGAAATACTTAGAAACTCAGGAAAAATAGTAGAAACTGGGAAAAAGAGTGTTGGGGAGATGGGAACCATAGCAGTCAACTACTGGTAAATCCTAAAATCAGCCAACATATATATATTGAAGGTCTAATCCATACCAAACCCTCTGCCAGTTGTTAAAACATGCAGGAGTGTTCATGTTGTAATGGGGTTGGAAAAATTAAAAATTGAGTCCGGCTGGTGTGTCTCAGTAGTTGAGCGTCAACCTATGAACCAGGATATCAAACTGTGATTCCTGGCCAGGACACATGCCCGGGATGCAGGCTCAATCCCTCATAGGGGGTATGCAGGAGGCAACTGATCAATGATTCTCTCTCATCATTGATGTTTCTATCTCCCTGTCCCTTCCTCTCTGAAAGCAATAAAAATATGTTTCAAAAAATAAAAAATTGAAATGCAATTTAGAGATAAGACCTGGGTGCAGTGGAAACATTTAGAATAGGCCCCTATTTCAAATATGTAGAGATGGATTCCTGACGGAGGTGGCATCTATCCAAATTCAAAAGGGGAATAGGAGGTGGAGGAGGAGGGAGAAAACATGTTTTGAGCATAAAGAGAATCTGGTTGAAATATAAGGAGGCAGAAGAGCACAGACATCTGAAAACATTTAACATGCAGCATCTGCCATCAGAGAATTAGATTCCCCAATTTTCTAAATGTATGAAAATCGGTGGGTTATTTCACTTTTCTCCACCTCCATTTTCTTTTTCATCTGTATAAGGGACTTAGAGTGAAGATAAAATGAGAGTTCTAGATCATGCCTAGCATTGACTCTAGCACAAAGTATGCCACAGCATAATATTCAATATAATTGCATTTTATCTAATCCAGTACACCAAACACAGTAAGATACATGATTATTTTATGCAACACAGAGGAAATTTTTTAAAACATTACAATTAATATTAAGCTATAATCAACTGTAAGATGCATCCTAATCTAAGAAAAACTAAAATGTGAGAAAAAAATTGTGTAGCTTAGAATGCATGAAATACAGTTAGTTTATCCTCCCAACTCCATCCAGTATATTGAAACAGAAATAACCCAAAGATAAGACCATTAACAATTGTCAAAATGAATGTGAAAACTTAAAGCAAGCCAGGAGGGTAGTCTTAGTATTGTGGTTACCATTTTGTGATATTAATGCATTTGCTTATCTCTTCTCAAGTCAATATCATATTAACCAATCAACCAGTACTTATTGATGCTATAATGCATCAAATGATAGATATGTGGCAGCTGCATTCTTTCCAGCAGCAGTCCAGTTGATGTTTTGCAGTCTTTCCGGCAGACAGTGGTCAGCTGGTCAGTATTTTAAGTCCGGTCCAAGAAAGGCAATGATAAGAACTGTCCATTCACAGTTCATTCTTATTTGCACAATTGAATGTCATTACAGCCTCTGTTTCTAGAATTCTGAACTACTACCTACCAAATTATGAGGTGTATTCAAATATCAGCCCACATTCCTCTCAAGTAAGCATTACCATTATGCAAAGTATATTCTACTTCTCTTCTAGTCTCCAAAGGACTAACTCAGACAAGACAATTCCTTCTCTTTATTAATTTGGTTAATTCCTTCTGGTCTGTAAGTGTCATATCTTGTTCAAATTGTAAACTACAATTAGTAAACTCTAAATCCACACTGTCCAAAAGAAAAACACTGTTCACACCAACCAGTTGTTGTGAGTATGTTTAATTCCCTCTGCATAAATAAGAGCATGTGCTTTAATGAATAACAATGAAAAAAATATTCGGGAATTTGCTATTATTCCGAAGGGAATGGAAACTCTCAGCAATGCATTCTCTCAGCACTAATATTCAGACAAAATTAAAGCACCTCAGAGAAGGGGAATTGTATGAGATTGCTGGAATCAAACACAACACAAAGAAAGCAGAACTGGGAGAATCATAAAGCAGAATCGCCACTGAAGACCCACCGGCAGTGCAGCACACAGAAGCAGAGGAGCATAGATAAAAGGGGAATGAGTTAAGGGGATCCAAGATTGAACCCCATGTGGGCAACAGTGAACT
The DNA here is from genome assembly GCF_951640355.1 of Cnephaeus nilssonii. Classification (NCBI taxonomy): domain Eukaryota; kingdom Metazoa; phylum Chordata; class Mammalia; order Chiroptera; family Vespertilionidae; genus Cnephaeus; species Cnephaeus nilssonii. The sequence continues at coordinate 11,879,308 of NC_137079.1, forward strand.
GTGTGATCTTGCTAATTCATTTTGCAACTCAGGGCCTTTGTTTCCGGGTAAAATTCGGATATTGAACTAGATCAGGGGTTCTTAACATTCATTTAGGGGGACCATCAACATAAATGGGAAAGGCACCTTTATTTTCTCTAAAATAACTAAAATTTATGGCATTTCCTCCAATGATGAGCATAGGTGGTAAACAGCACTCTTAGCAATACTTACAATTTTGTTCCAAAATAACTACAAATATTTTCACATTTGGTACAGTTGTTACTGGTATCTTAAAATATTTATGATCACCAGCGCTTTAAATTTACAGTAAACTCACAGCTATTTTTTTTTTATTTAATGCATTAGCAAAGATGCACATATATTGCTGGGTCACCACGTTCTCAAAAGTGTTATGATAAATATAGTGAACATAACTCATTTCTTTCATAATCATACATATGTTCTCTTATGATGTTTAAAATGTGGTTCTGAGAGAGGGATTTACCGGACTAACAAGGTCCCCGGGCTGGGCAGTATCTAAGGGCCATTCCCCATAATGTTGTAGAGTTCTAAACCTGCCAGCTCCGAACCAGGATGCCTCATTGGCTGGGACACGTGGCAAGGACAAACAATAGCAGGAGACTGAAGTCACTGCCATATGGGAGCGGAGGTGGCAACTGCAAACATTGGAGTTTCCTGCGTGCAACTTCAGGTCATGTGGTGGGACTAGGAAATGCTAGGAGAGCAGAACAAGATGCAGGGACTCGGGTCCTGAGTAAGCAGGACTTAGCAGGCAAATGCAGCAGGCAGACTGACCCAGACTACAGAACACCCCACCCTCCCGAAAAGGTACCAGTGAGTGGTACTCTGACACGTGCTGACAATCATTTCCTCGTGTGAACTGTTAGTTGTTAGCGAATAACAAGTGAAAAGACGTGGGGAATGTTACGGTGGCACAGAGTACTCTCAGAAGGAAGCACATGCCTGCGCTTTGATGAGAACTGGAATGAACCGCATGCTCTGACATGTTAAGTTCATGGTCGTGGTTGTGGGCACAAGGTACAACTAAAACAATGCGCTTCCTTACTGGTAAGTGCCCACTGGGGTGAGGCACGTACCCTGCTCTACAAATCAACCCTCGCTGCTTCTAGCAGTAAAAACGGAAGGCCCTCCTGTGAGGGGGAGCAGGAGTAAGCCGAGGTGGGTCCTAGCAGGAAAATTTCTGAGTGGAGGGGGAGGAGTAGGTGGGGTCTCTCAAACTTAATGTGCAAAAGAAGCATCAGGGTGTTTATTAAAAGTGCAGATTCAAGGGACTCCCACTAGAGATTGTGAATCACAAGATCTCCAAATTTGTATGCAACAGGCACCTGAGGTTGAGTACGATGCAGGTGATCTGCAGATCATACTTTGAGAAAAACTAGCTGAGGCTCCTAGTTGAGAAATTTTGAGTAAAAGAAGTAAAGAGTCAAACCAGAACGCTACCTTTAAGAGCCCATATCTATGCTATCTCGGGCACAGGGACAGAAGCCTGTGCATGGCTAAAAGACCAAACCTGAGTTAGGCATACGGTGATAAAGAGACTATTGAGAAGTCATTGGCCTTCAGAACCAGGTGGAAGACCCAGGGATAGAGAATAATGAGACAAGAAGTGATGAGATGCTGGGATCTGCAGGGAAAAAAATTACTCCCCCTCAGCTAGCCATATAGAGGTTCAGCCTATTAAAAATGGGGTCTCCTTGGGGAATCGTGAGCTGAACGAACCCTTCTAGCAGGGAAAGGTTCAGACACATACACAGAGGCATCCTGGGAGGAAATAGCTGCATTCAAAGCCAAAGTGAAAACTCCGCATCCCTTGTTGATACACCATCTCTGCATCAGCGTGTGTGAACGCTGGTTAACAGAGACCCTCGGATTCTAGGATGGTCTGCATTTCCCGATATCTCTGTGAACTCACAGGGGATACCGCTGAAGCTATCTATCTTGTAGCTCCTGTTGAAACAGCACACTGACCCACCCACTGGCCGGGGTGGCCGAATAAGGAACCCAATAATAGAAGAGAGCTGAGTTGGCCTCAACATGATTACTGAAAGTCCTGTCTCAGCCTGGCCAGGAATGTACCCACGTACCACGCTGGGTCCATGATCAATCTCCTCTTCATGTATCACCAGCGAGAAAGCAGACCTTCCTAGCCACCGTTCAAGCCCTTGACCGCCACTCCTGTTCAAAGCACAGAGAGAAGAACTGCAGAAGTGGTGTCCCTGGAAATAAATACACTGGCAAATCGGTCCATGGTGTGGCTTTTCCAGAACGGGACCTGCACTTGAAACTTAGAGAAAATAATGGCCCCTCCATGTGAATTTGATCTTAGGAATCACGCCTTTGCATTTGAAAGTGGTCATCAGAAAATGACCTGGAGCGGGGGAAATGGGAGTTACGATTACAACGATGAGAAAATATGATGAACAAACTTCTGCATCCTAGAGTTTGTCCCAAAATTAATTAAAATGAATGTAAGTTCTCCACTTGTTGTCATAAAAGCTTATTAAATGGAAGGGGTAAATTAGGGTTTTCTGGTGATGCTACTAGCCTTTTGACAATTGTTTCAAAATATTCTACTCATTTTTGTCTGAAGGCCAAAGCAGGTTTGCAGAGGCACGCTGAAAGCATGTATTAAAGACTCATCTTGTGTCTACTATGCATAGCAGCCTCTCAGAATATCAACCGGAGGACTGAACCACCCTCTTAATCTGAAAATAACAACCAATTTTAACTCACCCTTCATTTATCTGGACAAAAACTTTGGGCATATTTCCAAAGGTGAAACACGCAAGGCCCATGACTTCTCATTTCCAGGCAAGGGGTTTGGTAGAGCTAATCATGAACTAAAGAACCTAATCATCCTCAGAGAGCGGGAGGGTCCTGCCCCAAGTTGGAGAGCCAGAGTCTGAAGCAAAGTTTACTCCGCGCAGTTCCTAACTTCTTCCGACTATTGGATTTTTATTTAATACAGCCGATTTATCATGTGCTGGATAATTTCACATTCATGGCTTTTCTGGGGCTCAATTTATCAAGGAGAGTGGTGCCACATCCTCCTGTATTTTATCGCAAGCACCATCCGGGTAAGAGAGACGGGTTCTCTTTCTCCCGCGGTGACTTGGCCGCTAAATCATCACTTACAATGATGTACCTTTCCTGGGTTCAAGTTTTAATGTTGTTTCCCTTTGGGGAATGTTTACCTAACAGGAAAAAAAGAGGGCCTTATATATGAGTCACAGCCATACCACTCATGTGTTCTCTATCGAGAAGATGAAACCTGATAGCTGAAAAATACGCAGTGATTTCCACCGCTCGCTTTGGACACTTCCTTTTCTGAAGTTGCATACTTTTTCACTATCAAAGACAAGAAAAATGAGGAGAAATGTGATGAGGGCTGAAGTCATGATTTTCACTTTCCTTCTAAGTTTAAAAAGTGAGGTGGCTGATGATATTGCACATTGATTACATGGTACACAATCAGTTAGACTCGGGGCCATGTGGGTCAGTGAGCGCCAGTATCCATCAGCAAATGAAGCTATTTTCTTTGTATGCTATTTTCTTCATGCTGTGAATACAGTTACTAATAAAATCCATTTTACTTTAGAGAAGAGCAATAGATCCTCGCACTTTCCCATGAGAATAATTCTTGTTCTTAACACTTTTCTCTCCTCATCCACTCCCTCATTGACTTGTAGAGGGCTTACCTGTGCAAGGTGATCACATGATGCAATTAACTCCTTAATGAAACATTAAGTCTAAAGATCCCCAGTTTCATTTCCACGTAAGCTAATGTAGATTTTCCAAATAAAGGCATTTTCAATAATGGTGGGTATTAGGAAGCAGTGAGCTTTTCCAAAAAAGTTCAAATTTTCTCCTTCAAATGACTTCAAAATTTCTCCTTCAAATGAAGGCAATGTGCTAAGATTCAAAATTCAATGGAACAACATGCATTGTGTGACTTTTAAAAAAGCACTTCATTCCTCAGAGCCTCTGGTGACCCATCTGAAAACTAAGGACAACCCCTGTTCTCAATTGTATGATTCCTTGGTTGATCATTTTCTGATTTTTATTCAAGTTGTTGCAAAGAGCAACAAAATTGCATCATCTGTTTGGATTTGATGGCACCGATTTTGTAAAATATAAACTGTGACAGTTAGAACCCCATTCTAAAATCTTTGTCAAATTCACTTGGTCTCTTCTATCTGTACCTTTATAAGCATAGAGCTATACTAATTTGGACAATAGGACAACATTTTCCCCAAATTTTAAAGATTTAAATAAAATGATAGTTTTGTATCCTCAAGACTTATAATGGATCAATCCCTAGAATATTTACACAAATTCAGTGACTTATTAGTTGGCTGAAGTTCTTAGCATTGCAGTAAAAAGTTAATAGCTATTAGCAAGCATTCTCGAGATTGGTTATTATCTACTCATCTAGGTTAAATTCTTGTTTCACTCTAATGTTACCCTAAATTGCTCATTGAAAGTAATTTGAATCCTGAAGTAAAAATAAACTCAGCATTAGCATCTTACATAAGAAAACATTATAATAATAAAGACTAGATGACTTTAGGATTATCCAATAGGTCATGGGTTTTAAAAAAAAAAAAAAGCCCAATAGATTAAGCTATAAAATATTCCTTTAATAAAAAAAGAAAAACCAGATATAAAACCATCTAATGTTTTCAAGCAACTTGCACAAATTAGATAAACAAAATGCAGAAGTTAGTTGTTGCAAAATAGCCTCAAAACATGCTTTAGGTAGGAAAATGCTTGATACACATAGTATACACTCAATGCATGTTAACTCTCCTAAGTACAATTATCGTTACAGAGCCTGAGGCTCTGTTTTCATGCTGGAGAAAGTTTTAACATTGACAAATATTCAACAGTCATAGTTCTTGTTTCTTGTCTGTTCTGCCTTGAGAAGAACTTACTTCCAAGAAGGATATTCCCTTTCCTCACCAACATAAATGAGGCATAGTGTCCTGGACTTTGTGGCTATGCTTATTGTTTTGTGTGTGTTTTTTTGTTTGTTTTTTACCACCATTTTTTTATATACACACTAGCTACTTAATCCCCAAACCAGTATATTTCTTAAAACCATAGTATCTGTCTTTGAAAGATCTTTTTCATTTAAAACCAAAAACAATGACCAGTGTTATGTTAAATTCCATAGTATCCTAAGGTGTAATTATGTTCGCATTACCTCCTCTACATTTTTATCCAAAACAAGGGACAAGGGAGTGGAAGGTGCTATAAATGTATCCATTTATTGTAATTAATCTATGTACTACATTATGTGTGTTGCATATGTGTACATAAATATGTATGTATATATAGAGCTATGTATATGTACATATCTATACACACAGAATATAAATTTTAAAAATCATATGTCTAAGAGATGGGAATATCACTTTTTCATCATTAAACATTTGATTTCTAAATTTGCTATGAGGAGTATGTATTACTTCTATAAGCCATATAAATAATAAGCTATAAAATAAAGTGTGTTTGGTGATGGTTGCACAACAATATGAATATACATACTAATACCACTGAATTGTGCACTTATAAATGGTTAAGAGAGGAAGTTTTGTTATGTGCACTTTATGTCAATAAAAAATAACAGTTATAAAGTATGTCTTATCTATGAAGAGAGCACAGTTAGCAACCACCATTCTAGAGCAAGGACAATTTCCTCAAGAACATTTGCCTCTTCTTTGCTTATTACTACCCCTGGCTCCCAAATTGGGGCATAGAAAAGGCAGTCTTGCCGAAGGTCCATTTGCCCTCTCGTACCCACAGGGCACAGATAAAAGTGAGTTTTCCCAGCTTGAGTCTGGCTGCCAGGCCATTGCGAGGGAGTGTGGGCTGGTGAGGGTACAGTCCCTATTTACAAGAGGAAATTATATTCATGTGACAAATTCAGTGGGTGTGTGAAGGTGAATCTCCTAAAGGCATATTACCCAGAATTATTCACTATTCATATTTGAGTATTCTGTCCACAAATTTGAGTTCTCACTGTGCCTACTATTTTATAGCCTTCTCTTCTCACTGTGCACACTTTCAATGTCATTAAATATTCTTCTAAATAGCAATTGTATGGCTGCCTATATGTGTCAAATGACTTAACAAACACCTTATGCTTAATCCTTTAGATTATTTCTAATTTTTCACCATTATAAAGAGCACTGCCATGAGCATCCTTAAGCAAATATATTTTTCTTCTATAGATAATGACATCCTCCTACTTTTTCAAAATTAATAAACTTTATGTTTTTTAGCACTTTTAGGTTCACAGCAAAACTGAGTGGAAATTACAGAGTCCTGTATGTCCTCTGACCCCACATGTGCACTATCTCCACCGTCAGTATCCCACACCACAGTGGTACACTTGGTACAATTCATGAACCTACGCTGACATATCATCATCACTCAAAGTTCATAATACGCACTATATTCACTCTTTGAATATCTTTTTCACTAGTATATCTACTATATCTTCCTTAAGATAAATCTCTTTAAGTGGAATTGCTGACATGAAAGATATGAACAGAAGACAAAAATGTGCAGTTTATTTTGTATGCCAGTTTCTCGCTATGCTTAAGCCTGAGACCTTCTCCCAATGGCAGAGTAAATTACAGTCAGTCAGACATCCGTTCAGATCCCAGCTCTGAATTTCCTAGCTTGGTGACCTTTGGTGCAACTTGGCCTCTCGGCTTCAGTTCCTTCACACCCAAAACGGGGATAATAACAACCACCTCCCATGACTGTTGTATGAATTAAATGAAATCACGTGTAAACCTGCTTAGCACAGTTCCTATTGGCAATTGCCATTTCACCAAGAATTTTTTGAGGCCAAGGCTGTAAATCTCAGTAAGTCAAAGTCCTGAAAGTCAGGGTTCTTTCCCAACACTAGAGTGAGCTGTACCACATGCAAAGCATCTATCTCTTTAGACTAGACACCCACTTTGATCTCAAATCATCAATTAGGATCCAGGCTCTTGAGTTAAGTGCCCATATGACTGACCTACCTGAATAATCCACAGGATAATCAATGGGATGGTTTGATCCCAATGCATCCTTACTGCTTCATCAGGCCAGGATTTTCTGTGTTTAAATATACTTCCTCCCTCCACTGTCTTGGAGCTTAGCCATGTGACTTGCTTTGGCCAATGGCCTGTGAACAGACTTAATTACCACATCTACCCAGAGGCTCCAAATTTGTGATGTGGTTGGACTCACCTTCCTGTGCTCCTTCCCTGCGCTGAGGGGAAAGCCTGGCCGCTGCTCTTGCATCTGGGCCCTGGAAATAAAAAAGGGACGTGGAACAGACCTGACCTCCTCTGCAGCCAACCCACACACCAACCTGGAAGAAATTATTTGTTGTTACAAGCCAATAGATGTGGGGGGCCCTCGCTGGCTAATACCCATGGTTGTTCATTTCTACCAACGGAGACATGCTTGACTGCAGAATAGAGACATCAAGGGAAAGGAAGCTATCTCTTGAGGCATCTTTGTTCTCAGACATTTACTAAAAGCAGGGCCACCATAATGACCCCACCCTCCCTTCCCTTCCCCATAATAAAGGCAAGGTACCATGAAGTGTTAGCAAAGATAATATGTTTGAGGAACTAGAGCCAAGGTCCCAAGATAGACAGGCTGGTAATGGAAATCTGCCTTGTCTCACTTTGGTTATTTCTCCCCAGGGGTGATTTACAAGGTGATAAAAGACTTCAAGCTGCAAAAGGTACTTAGGCCGTTAAAAACCAGCTTTTTATGATCCCTTGTTCTTTATAGTACATGTTGTTTCATTAATCAAATGCTTATTCTATTAGAAGTCCCAAACCTTTTTAAGATGGTGGGACATTTCATTTTTATTGCCCTGAAGTGACATTAAATTCTCCATCTCCCCTGCAGGCCACTGGTGAGTTCTTAATGTTCAGGCTCTTTGCTTCCTCTGTCCTCTTTGATCCTATCTATTTTGTATTAATATTGTAAACTTCAAACTTATTGTTTTGCTTTGTGTTGATATTGGAATAGATGCTGAAAAAGTTGGGCAAAGACCTTTTTCTTCCACGGCCATGTATTTTAAGTCTGGAGCTAGTCACCAATGTCATGATCAAGCACATGGGCTTGTACAGTATTCCTCGTCTCTTCTGGTATAAGCTTCAACTGGCTGTCATGACTTCGGCTGATAAAATTAGGTGCTCTTGTCCACTCAGCCCAGAGCAAAGCCTTTAAGTCATTCTCTCCCTTGTCAAAATGGGTTTTATACTGGAATTTCTTGCTGCACATTTTCATGACCAAAGTGATCATCATTCTCTACTTGTCATTTTTAGACTCTTCTGAGTAATATGTAACTGTGCATAACTCTTCATTTGTAGTTCACAATCATTATGCAACAGCCACCTCAAGTTGCTCTTTAGAAATAGACAAAATATGTATTAGGTAGGTAGAAAGATAACCTGATAGAGACAGAGATCAACTAGTATTCATATCATTTTCACTAAGTTATAATTCATAAATATGTCAGAGCCTTTAAAAGATGTTTTCAGACAAATGCAAGCCCTGACTTCTTATTGACTTGACTATAACAGTCAAGATTAGATTTTCTAAAGAAAGGGCAGACCAAACCACAGTATTTAATAAACAGATCTCACTGACAGGAAGGAAGGAAACAAGGATGGGAAGAAAGGAGGGAGGGAAGGAAGAACGGAGGGCGGAAGGAAGGAAGAATTGATCTATGTGAGAAAACAGAAACTGGGACTAGGGAACAACACTGATAACCATGGAATCCCTCCCAGTTCCATCCCCTATGGGAAGGGGACCCCACCTCTGATCAGAGTATTGACAGGACCATGCGCTCTCTGAAGGCCCTTAGTCTTTTCAGAATGTCTTCACCAGTTTCTTGCTCTGTACCTTCAGACAGGCACACACTTCCCATGTTAGAAAAGAAATGTGTGTTTGGCAATATTCTTCCTTACATTTCCCCTTTCCTTTTACAAGAAAAATTGTAATGTTGTAAATCTGACTTTGTTCCACATGCTACTGAAAGTGGCTCTCAACACTGGCAAGGCATCATGAATCCCAATTCTAGGTGCTTCCATATTCCCTTCTTTTGATCCTTCTGTAAGATTTGACTCCAACTGTGCATTCATTCTTAAATCTTTGCTCTAACAAGGCCATGGTCTCACAAGGCCATCCCTGCTCAGTTTCTTTCACTAGCTTTCTCCCCTCCCTTCACCATTTAACTATGGCATGAAGCCACAATCTTTAGCCAATCTCTCTGTCCTCTTTTCGTTGAGCACTCATTGATCTTCATATGGACATAATCTTAAAATATCTGTCCCTAACCCAGACCTCATGCCCATGCTTCATTGCCTGTAGTGAAGCTCCTCTGGTATGGACATGTGCATCTGTTTCACCTCCAATCCCAACTCCCCAAACATTTACTCGGTGCCTCCTCCTCTCTATTCTAGCTGCCCAAATCTCAATCCAGTCCCCATTGCCCCACTTATGGATTACTATAGCTGCTTCCCCTAAGGCGGCCTGAGCCCAATCTCTCCCTCCTCTGCTCTGCCATGAAGACAGGTTGTTTCCAGAATCAACTGTGGTACCTATGACACTTTTATTTTCATTTTAAAGCATATGTCTGGTCCCCATACATAAATATTGTTCTTTATTAGGTCTTAGGTGGGGCCCCAAAATTTATTTTAAACACACACATGGGTTGTATTCGTTTCTAGGGCTACCATAGGTGGTATCACAAACTGGGTGGTTTAAGGAACAGAAATTTCCTCTCTCTGTCTGGAGACCAGAAAACTGGAATCACGGTGCTGGCAGAGCCCTGCTCCCTCTAGAAGACACTAGAGGAAAAGGCGCTCCAACGCTCCTACCAAGCCTCTCATAGCCTCAGGCACTCCTTGGTTTGTAGATGAGCATCTTCTCCCTGTGTCTTCATGTCATCTTCCCTCTGTGCATGTGTCTCTGTGTCCAAATTTCCCCTTTACATACGAACACTAGTCATATTAAGGCCCACCCTAATGACCTCATTTTAACTCAGTTACCTCTGTAAAGACCCTATTTCCAAATAATGTCACATTCTGAGATATTGGATGTCAGAACTTCAGTATATCTTTTTTGGTGGGGAAGGAGGGGGGTCACAATTCAATGCATAACACAAGTGATCCTAATCACAGTCTAAACTTGTGAACGAACCATTGCTCTAGACTAAGGTCAGCAAATTACATCCCACAGGCCAAATCTCCCTCCTACTTTTAGAAATGAAGTTTTATGAAGACACAGCCCCATACCTATTTGATTATTTTTTGTCTGTGGCTGCTCATGCTACAACAGAACAGTCAGCTGTTCACAGCTGAGTCTGTGTGGTCTGCAAAGCTTAAAATAGTTACAGAAAAAGTTTGCAGGCCCTGCTTCCTACCACTGTTACCCAGTGAGGGCAGTAACACTGATGGAAGAGAAGAGGATGTGGCATCCAGATATGAAACCAAATAATAATTAATCATAGAGTGAAAAATATATTTCCTTTTTATTTTTTTCTATTGTTATGGTTACATGAAGGAGAAGATTTGTTTTTTAAGAGATCTTTATTGCTTTTCTAATACTTGTTTATATCTGTTGATAACAGAGAACAAACAGACCTCAGACTTAGAAATTTAGGCAGAAAACAGTATCTACCTAGAACTCAACATTTTTTCATTGTATTCATTTTTTATGTTTATTTCAACTAATGACCTTATTTTAACTCAAATGCCATTTAAAACAAATGGTATTTGTTTTTCATGCACAGCAGTGATATAATTTCCTTCTAAAATAAACCATTTAAATCAAATAATCATTTAAAGAGAAAATATGAAGTGGTATGTGGCAAAACTGGTGTTCAAATATAGGAGAAAAAAATCCCAAATGTATTCACTAATGACTGAAATTTCGTATCACTTACATCATGTCACTCCCCTGCTCAAACTCCTTCAGTGGGTTCCCTCTTCACACTAGCAATCATGGCCATTCTACAGTTGCCTGATGTCTACAGTTTTAGCCAACCACTGCCCACACTTGACATAAACTACCCACGAGCCAGACTCTCTGGGTCTCTCCTCTACCCACTGATCACATCTTTGCCTTTTCATCTCTCACTCAACTCTAACCCTTTTCCCAAAATTTAATACTATTTTTCCATCCCTTGTTTTCTGCTGTTTCTTTTAGAACCAAATGGGCGACAATTGTAACTAATGGTGAGACTTTCTCCCATACCTGCAACTGCACTTCACTGTCTGTTCTATACAAACAGTCTTTTCATTCATTCACTGTTTTCAGAGCACCTATTGAATATTGAGCCTTACCCTAGATACTAATAAACATAACATATGGGAGCCTTACCCTCACTAAGCTTCAAGTCCTTGGAGGAGAAGGGACAAGCAAATCACCACAGTGCAGTAAGTGCTGGACATCATGAAAGGGAAGGTGCTGTGGGAGCATATAGCAGGGAGCACTTAGCCATATGAGAAGTTAGATCAGCCCTCAACAAGGAAGTGAGAACTGAAGGATGAATAGCAGTTAGCAGGGTGAGTGAAAAGCGTGGAAGAAAGGGGAGGGGTGGAGGCAGAGAAGGTGAAAGGGCTGGGGGGATTTTGGCAGAAGAGGGTTGGAAGCAAATTTCAAGGACGGGAGATGGGAGGGAGCATGACCAGTTTGAGGAGGTGTAGGATGTACATGACAAAGAGATGAGTGATTATAGCAAGTGATGATCCTGGCGGGAGTGAAACAATGCGTGCAAGGCTATGTAATCATTGTGGTGTTGAACTCTGGAGCTCATGGGATCCACTAGCAGGTTTAAGTCAGGCAATGATGACACTGTATTTATTTTTTAAAATGCAACTCTAGCCTCAATATAGAGAATATATTGAAGGTAGACTGGAAGGAGACCTGCCAGGAAGCTGCTGTACCAAATCAAGGATGATGACAGCTGGGAGAGGCAGTGGCATTGGAGATGCAAGGGAAGGATCTGAGAGATGCTCAGGAGAAAGGACCCTCAGGACTTAGGTTGGATGTGTGGAGTGAGGGAGAGGGAGGAGCTGGAAAGTCCCTGATACCTGGCTTGGACAACCTGGTGAATGATTATGTCATTCACGATGACAGAAAACTCAGAGGAGAAACAAAACCTAGAGGTGGGAGGTCTTGGGAGAGGATGAGAAACTGTGATAAGCATTGCTCCTTCTAAGATCTCCAAGTGATGGTGCCTGGGGTGAGGTCAGATTTGGTGTCTAAGGCTCAGGAAAGATACAAAGCTGGGAGGCTCCATATCACAGAGCACTGAAGTTGAGCTCATCTTTGTAAACCTGAAAAAAAACATGGACCTACACAGCAATTTTGCATATAATTTCAGGGAAGTCCCTGGCCCCAGAAGTCTATCGGTAGACCCTAGATTAGAAGTTATGCTCTGAATGATAATAGAAACTACAGGACTGGATGAAACAACCCATGGAGATAATAGAGCAGAGGATTTAGGAACCCCAACACTTAAGAAACCAGCAGAGGGAAGAGAAGAAGTGGACTGAGAAAGAATGGCCTATGAAGTGGGAGATGGGGAAGACAGCATCCTAGAGGACAGTTGCTTTTTAATCAGTATTATTTCCCCCATTCTTTCTGTATCACACCTCTGCAGGTTCTTTAAAGACAAGGCCTTACATTTCTTATGTACTCCTTGTATCTGATCATGGAGTCTCAGAGGACAAGCAATTGATCCACAGTGTCATTAATTAAGTTCACAAATGATGAGGAGTTAGTAGGCTGAGCTTGGTATAACTTCAAAATAGTAAAACAACTAACCAAGTAACCTGTGGGCTAAATACTATGTGGAAACTATGGGACGGTTTACGCAACATAGCCTAGAACATAGTCTGCCCTAAATACATGTTTGTGGACTTGGCATGTGAAGCTACACATGGGTTAATAGGAGCTGCATCTAGTCTAGCAAAGAATGACACTGACTATGCAGAACACACAGGGTGCTGTCCAATAGTCACTGGGCTAAGAATCAGGAGACCTGGGTTCCAGGCCCAATTCTGTCACTAAGTAGCTTTGTTGCAGTGGGCAAACCTCTGCACTTCCAGGGTCTAAGGTTCAAGTTCTGATGTTCTGCATTGTCCACTCTGTGCCTTTCCTGCTGAGCATGCGGGATTCCACGGATGCTAAGGCAGATGAGTGCTGATTGCAAATGGCCTATCAATTCTCTTTGACAGTGCACCTCTTACAACGTAATTGTTACCAAACTTTGCACACCTGCCAACGTGTTATTAGATATATAAAAGACAGAATCTTTCCTTTCTGAGTAGTGTTTCTACTGATTATTTTGGCCAATGAGCAATTTCTAAGAGTGGGGGACTGTGATTAATTGCCAAGTGGTTTTAATCTATTATCTAACGCTATTCTACTACTAATGGGAAGGGGGAAATGAGTAAATCCGTCACTAACCTAAGCCTAGCCTAAATAATAATTAACTTTTTATAAAAAGCCAAGTTTGCCGAATATATTGAGAGTGTAAGCAGGAAAATAAAACATGACCCTAACAACAAACAGATGGCATTCTCCTTTCTGTGATTGTGTTCACTTTTGAAGTTTTAGAGAAACTACGCAACGCTCATGCTTTCAATTATTTTCCCAGCTGACAAAGGCAGACCCCAAATGTACGTTTTCCTTTATAACTGATTGCTCTATCATTCCAGTTCATGAGTCTGAGCTTGAAAGTCACCTCGGTGAAAGAAAGAGAAATAAACTTCAGCAACCTCTTGGCTTGGCACCCAAAATAAAAATACTTGACTAAATTTAAATCATCATTTGGCTAGGTCCCTTCTCCCACGTTCTTTTCTTTAGAGAAAAAATAGGGAAAGGGAACTCAAAGAGATGGATCCAATTAGACTCACTTTGTCTTTTATTTTTCTATTGGAAAAAGTTACTATACTGGTAAATATTAAGTGCACATGGACCTTTCTTTTGTTTCTTCTCCTTTATCTTCTTGGCTATATCTTTTCTGTTCTAACTGAGGGAATACCCACAGATAGAGATGAGGTATGTTTATTACTCTTGTCCAAAGCATTCTAAATTGGGCATATTATCTGCTACATTTTTTTCTAAAATTGGAGGAAAAGAAAAGAATAATAATATAATTTGGAATAATGTAAAAAAAAATCGGAGTGGTTAAGAAAAAATTATTGCCTGGCCAATGTGGCTCAGTAGTTGAACGTTGAACTATAAACCAGGAGGTCACGGTTCAATTCCTGGTCAGGGCACTTGCCTAGATTGCAGACTCGATCCCCAGTAGGGGGCATGCAGAAGGCAGCTGATCAATGATTCTCATCATTGATGTTTCTATTTCTCTCTCCCTCTCTCTTCCTCTCTGAAATCAATAAAAATACATTTTTTTAAAAAAAATCTCAATTAGGTTCATTTATTTATTCATTAAAAAAATACTTATGGAATACCTCCCATGTCCCAGTACTTTTCTAGGGTTTGTGAATATGGTGGTGAGAATGACAAATAAGATACCTGTCTTCCTCAAGCACCTTATATTCTACTAGGAGAGGGGAGAGGATAAACAGGAAGCAAATACATAATCAAGGTGATTTCAGGTGATGGAAGCGTTGTGGGGAAAATACACAGGGAATGTGACAGTAACTGCAAACCTAGCCAGGGTGGTTGGGAAACCCTCTCTTAGGAGAAGACACTTGAGAGGAGAATTGAAGGCGAGAGAGAGTCAGCCATGCACAGAGCTGGACAGTCTGGAGGTGAGGAGAGAGAATCCCAGGCCGGGGCAGAGAAAAATCCCAAGACCCTGCGGTGGGAAGAGCTTTGTGTATTTCCAGCAAGTGCGTTAAAGGATGACGCTGTTTGTTTCCATGCATCGCTTGCTTTAGGCACACATCACACCTGAACGCGCTAAGAACTCCTAACATCCCCATCACACGGGAGATGAAACTGACAGCCAGAGAGAGGTAGCTTGCCCACATCACCGAGGAAGTAAACGACAGATTGAGAATAGGACGATTTCTTACTCCAAACGTATTCTACATGGTCTGTCAGAATGATGCTTCTGATGTGCACTGCATAGAGCTACTGGACAAGAACAAGACAGCAAAACAGCCTGACTAGGTTTTATACAACTGATATACCGGCCCAGAATCCTGCAGATCCTGAACCACATGGCCTGTCTGCTTCCTCTCCTCCCACGGCAGAAGCTCAGCCCAGGCCCTGATTCCCAGCTCTCTGCACCTCGGCCTCACTGCGGGTGATGGGAAAGAGCAGACCCCTCTGGCTGAGGAAGGATTAAAAGGCCAAGGCCTATTTACGGGCACACTTTGGTCTTAATTGAGTATGCTTTCGGTTATCAGCATATTCAAAGTGGTCTCAACCATTACGCCAAGAAAAAAAATAGCATGTAAAATATTTTTATGGGTAATTACGCACTGAAACCCCCTCAAATTCTTACACAGAAAAATAAAAAAATAAAAATAAAAACCTTTCGAATGAAAGCCCAGCATAGGCGGAGGAGGTGTTTCTCCCTGTCACGGCCCCATCTCCTCTGGCCTGTGCAGGCTGTCAGCACTGACCTCCGGCAGCTTTCTCCTGTGATTCCTGACTTACCACAAACATTTTACTTCTCTGCCTGAATCTTCCTCCAGGCATCCTGATGATTTATTCATGCAACAAATATTGTATGTCTTAGGCATGCACGGAGTCTTAATAGCAAACATAAATGCGCAGTCAAATGAGACATGCCCCCAGCCCCCACGAAGCTATAGGAGAGATGGTGTTTTTGTTTAATTATGATAAATGCCTTAACAGGGAAAAGCACAGGGAACCATGAAGACAGAAGGGAGGCAGGTGCAGGGACCACTGCTCCTTGTCATCTCACCTTTGTCTCATAACATGTGGCAGTTTGAGACCTGCCCTTAGCCATCCTTGTAATCAATTCTTGGTGAGCCAAATTGCCCCTCTAAATAAAGTGGCCCTTTTGGTTATCGGGGACACTTCATTGTTAAACATATTGTTTGTTTCGATGGCTCTTTATCTTTAATCCCTTGCACGGATTTCCCAGGTAGTTCATGTTTGTTTCTAACACAATGAATAATTAAGATTATTTGTTCTTCCCTTCTTAGAAAATGTCTTCTTTTTTTTTTAGATTTTAGGTTTTCATCTCTGAATAATCTTTTGCAGGTAACTTCCTCTGAGAAGCCTTCCTATCCATTGTTTTACTTGACTTTATGGTTTACTAGAGGCCCGGCACAGATTCATGAACCAGTGGGGTCTCTGCCTGGCCTGCAGGGATCAGGCCGAAATCGGCTCTCCGACATCCCCCAAGGGGTCCTGATTGCAAAAGGACAGTTCTTGGGTGATGCACACCAGTATCGGGCTCCCTCCTCTCTGGTTCTGGGTGCGTCACCTGAGAACTGCAGCTGCCAAGTCACCGCAGCTCAGCAGCTCCTGCATTGAGTGTCTGCCCCCTGGTGGTCATTTAGCATCATAGCTACTGGTCAGACAGTCGAACAGTTGGATGGTCGCTTAGGCTTTTATATAGAGAGATTATTACTCCAAGTATAGCAAAGAGTAAGCATTTAATAAGTGCTTTTAAAGTGAAAATGTATATTAACAATCACAATGAAGGAAAATAAGTAATTATATTTATTCAGGATGCACACAACCATAAAACATCATCAATGCCTCTGAGCCCCAGACATAACGATATATCTGAAGAAAAGTGTTGCACTTAGAGTCTAGCAATAATTGTATATCTCTAGAAAGACATGTTCACACATAGTATGACTACAGTCATATGCACAGTGATGCTTGGAGCAATGGGACAGACTAACACCCGAAAGCATACTCTAGCACATCTGTTTCTTAATCTTGGCACTGATGCTGTTTCAGGTGTAAGATTTGACTGATAGTGTTTTCATGAAATAGATGTCTTAGATTCTTCTGGAGGTGACTAAAATGCCATCTGGAAGTCTCAGTTAAGCAACATATATGATAGATACATGTCAAGACTTCTCTTTAATTCAATGAGTTCCACAACACACAGGTGTCTCTGAGTACCTGGCCCGAGAGTCTCTGCGAGGCGGGAACTTGTCCTCCACCCTGCATCCTCCATCACTCCGCACAGTTCCTGGCAAACAGGAGGTTTCAGTACCTGACACATTAGCACTTAATATTTTGTGTCATGAGTCCAAAGCTCTCAGTTAACTTAAGGTAGTTTTAAACGGTGAAGTTCCAAACAATTCAAAGGAATAAACGGTTACCTTTTTTTTTTTAGAAAAAGCAAGGTCCTATAAAGAAAAAACATACTTTTACTGCTGTGGCAAGCCCTCACTGTGTGTGTGTGTGTGTGTGTGTGTGTGTGTGTGTGTGTGTGTGTGTTGGGATGAAGGTGGATGGTGGCACAGAAATCACCCAGAGGGGGCTTCTCAGAGTGCACACACCACATCCAGGCTCAGGCTCACTGAACCAGATCTCAAGCAGGTGGGGATAGATGCTCAGGGAGGGCTGGTTCATGGACTTTTTTGTTTGTTTGTTTTTATTGTTAATCCTCACCCAAGGATAATTTTTCCTTTGATTTTTAGAGACGGGGGAAGAGAGGGGGGAGGGAGAAAGACAGAAACATCGATGTGAGAGAGGACACCGATTAGAAGGATATCAAACCTGCAACCCAGGTATGTGCCCTTGACCTGGAATGGAACCTGAGACCCTTTAGTATATGGGCCAGTGCTCTAACCACTAAGCACACTGGTCAGGGCTCATGAATGTTTTTTAAAGCTTTTCTTGTAACTTTACCCCCTCCACTGCATCCTTTACCAAATCCCCACCCTTCCCTTTCCTCTGTGTAATCTACTATTCTGAGGTTTGTAACCCCTAGAACATTGGGTGTTGAAATGTGTGAAGAAAGCTAGGATGTAATCCAGAGTTAAGAGGTGTGCCCTGAAGAGAGAAGGCTCAGTCCGGTCTTTGTCTTTCAGACACCCTTTCCATTGCAAAGCGTCCCCCAGGGAACCATGGGAAGCTGGACTATCCTCCCCTTTTGATTTTTAGTTGATGCTTTAATAGAGGGCTTCCTGCACAGATGTAGAGAACAGTCTCCTGATTCATTAGCAATAATGGAATGAGCTGCCCTTAATTAGAGACAGAGATTAGTTTAAACAAAAGGAGATTAAATTTAGATTCACTTATTATCCTTCCCATCCTTAGTACTTTTGAACCCTGTTATGGGTGGGATAGGACAAGAGAATTGGTGATTGTGCAGAATATGAATCAATTAACAAATTTTTATGTGCCTGCCCTGTGCAAGTATTGCTCTGTATAAGCCATAAAGAAAGATAAGACATGATAGAATGAATACATGCACAGAGAAAGATAAAGATAGAGACAGAAAGATGAGAGAGACAGAGATTAAGACAGAAAGAATGAGACCCAGGTTCTACTTTTTCTTATTTATTACTAGAGGCCCAGTGCACGGATTCGTGCACCGGTGGGGTCCCTTGGCCTGGCCTGTGCCCTCTTGCAATCTGGTACCCCTCAGGGGATGTCAGACTGCTGGTTTTGGCCCAATCCCCACAGGCCAGGCTGAGGGACCCCTCCCACCTTCCCTCTGGGATTCATCAGTCTGTTCCATGTTTCCATGCCTGTGCATTGAGCATCTGCCCCCTGGTGGTCAGTGTGCATCATAGCTACTGGTCGAATGGTCGAACAGTCGCTTAGGCTTTTATATATATATATAGATAGAACTTTGTTTTTTCTCTAAACTTAGGTGTAACCCCTCCCCCCAACATAGACTCTATATGGAACTTTTTTCTGCTCTAAAATCTGTAAGGTCTCTGGCGAAAATTTGCAAAGTTTTACTATTAGCTTTTACCCAATTAAAGTATTTTTCATAAAGCACAGCAGAATGGTTCTCCATCCTGTTAGACTAAGGCCTCCTTTTTAAAAAAATGTGATACCCCATTTGTTATCCTGAAATAAAATCCATAGGTAATATAATCTACCTGAATACCTGTTATTAAAAATCTTTAAATTTATTGTCTTTTAAATTAATTGAAAATCAAAAAAATCAGCATTAGTAATATGGCAGTGAACATAGGTGTTTTCCAAATTTAAAAAAATAATAATAATATAATGCCATATTAATAATATGGAAAATAAATAAAAGCAAATAAAGAATAAAAACATCTTAGGGGTAATTAGTATGTATTTAATTTTCCTGATTATTTTTCTTTTTCATATAAAATGAATTAATTTTTAGACTACCTTATCTTTTTTTAAATATATTTTTATTGATTTCAGAGAGGAAGGGAGAGGGAGAGAGATATAGAAACATCAATGATGAGAGAGAATCATTGATTGGCTGCCTCATGCACACCCCCAACTGGGGATCAAGCTCGCAACCTGGGCATGTGCCCTTGACTGGAATCGAATCCGGGACCCTTCAGTCCACAGGCTAACACTCTATCCACTGAGCTAAACTGGCCAGGGCTAGACTACCTCATCTTAAAATGGTGACTAGATTATCTCTTTTAAAATCAATACTTCTACATAATTGTAACTAGAGAACCAGTTGATCAGTTTCTGAGCCAGTGATTCTTAATCTTTGCTGGGACACAGACTCCCTCGATCATCTAATAGACCTTTTCCTCCCCCAAAAAAATGTATGAAGCACTTGTACAAAGACATTTCTTCTGTTTCATGATCCTAGGAATCATCTGTGACCAAGATTAAGGTCCCTCTAGAATCCCAATGACAGAAAGTTCAGCATCATTTTCAAATGCAAATAGACTCACTATCTTCCTCTAGAGGTCAGCTATCTCATGGCATTTAAGTTTATCCAGAAAGGCTTAAATTATATCTAGTGATGTCTCTACACAGGTATCACATTAAGAAATGAGTCACTTAATGTCCATATTTTTAAAAATCATTATAAAAATGTGATTATCCAATGAGCCAAGATACAGTAATTCCTTCTCATTGTGGTTTTCTTTATGCACAATTTGAGTAGCAACTGATATTTTTGTATATCTTTTTCTCAGGTGTGGGAATTTTAGAGACATGTGGTAGTCAATACCAGTTTCTGCTTTATTGTGTCACTAACTAGCTCTGAAGATGGAAGAAAGCTGTGGCCATTCACCCTTGTCTTCACTCTCCTATTACCATTCATCCAACTGGTTATACATCTTTAATTTTATTTAATTTCACTTCACTGTGTTATTATAGTTTATTTCCAACTAGCACTTACATAGGGCTATCATGTGGCAGGCACCATTTCAAGCACTTTACCAATACCAACTCACCTAATTCTTTCCAACAACTTTATCAGATAAGTGTAATAATTGTCTTTATTTACAGATGAAGCAACTGAGACACAGAGAGATTAAATGAGTTGCCCAAGGTCAGAGAGGTAGTTACTGCTAAAGCTGTGATTGGAGCTCAATTAGTCTGTCATACTTTCAACAATAAAGATAAATTAAAATAAATAAATACATATTTATACATTAATAAAAAAAGAATGTTTAGGCTCCCAAAGAGCGTATAGTTCTGAATAGATATGCATAAAAAATGATGTCAACACCATGTGATATAAAAAATAAAGAAAGAAAAAGAAATAAATAAAATCAATTAACTTTCCCTATTTTTGTTGTGTGTGTGTTTTCATGGGGCCCCCAAAATATTGATTGGGGAGTGGACCTGGTTGTTAGTTGTTAAACGGAGGAAATGTCATGCTGCTATAGAGAGAGCCCTTTTCATTTTGGACCTAAACATCAAACCATGTTCCTGCCGAACACGATTTAAAATGCCAATTCAATCACCACAGAATAGAATACACTCATGGTGGCTAATAAAATACAGATATCAAGGAGAATACAGACCCAAAGCTCTTCATTAAGCTAGAGATACGGAAAATGGCAGCATCAAAAACTTGGACAACATTGACAGAGCATACCTGAAAAAAAGTTTCTATGGAAATAAGCTGATTCAAAAGACTTTAAAACATGGCTTGATATATGTACATAAGCAGTAGGCCTTCCACTGAGGCTTGAGTGATTTGCTCCTGTGTTGTGAACATGGAAAAATATCCATAACATGATACTACCATTCTTTCTCAGAAAGAACTTAGAAAGCATGTAAATGGATTCAGTAGGTTGTGAGCGCTGAGGCACCTGGACACCTTGGAACTTCAATACTGGATTCAAGCAAGCCTAGGAGAGCAGAGATTCATAGGCTGCAGGAAGAAGATGTTGGAAAAGAATTATTTCCCCAGTAATAGCCCGCAAATTCTCCTTTCTCTTCTCTCAATACCCATTCAACAATGCCTTGTCATTATCATAAAATCATCTTAAGATCAAAAATAAATGGAGCCCAGATGGTGTGATTCAGTGGTTGAGCATCAACCTATGAACCAAAAGGTCATGGTTCAATTCCTGGTCAGGCACATGCCTGGGTTGCGGGGGCATGCAGGAGACACCAATCAATGACTCTCTCTCATCATTGATGTTTCTATCTCTCTCTCTCACTCCCTTCCTCTCCAAAATCAATTTTAAAAAATTTTAAATATGGAAATCGAACTTCTGGATTTAAATTTTTTGAAATAGCAGCTTCCTGATTACCAACCTTCTACACAACCACCCCTCCACCTCCCATTTAAGAACATCATAAAATCTACAAGGAGAGCAAATACAACCATATATAACCCACACCTTTGACACAACTAAGAAACCAATCACCACGATCTTCAAATTACCTATAATTATATCTGAGGTTCCACTACTACCCACCCAATGCCACAAGCCTTCATGGCAAAAGAAAAGAGCAAAATGATGGGCTTAGACAAAGCACAGAAGGAGATATTTGTGAAAGAAAGTAGAATGATTTCCAGGAAATATTATTAAGTGGCAGGACAAAGGTGCATGACAGCATATGCTGTGTGCTACATTTGTGTAAGAAAGAAGCAAAAATAAGACAATAAATATATATATATGCTGTGATACTGTGTGGGCAAAAAGACAAATAAACACAGTGTGAATTGCTAGAGAGAAGCCAGGTGGCAAGTCTTAGGTTACCTACAAGACAACCATACCAATGATTCTACAGTCTAAGACTCATTGTCAAATTGCTGTAAATGGGCATACAGGGAATGCATAGACAAGAGTTGAAGGGCTATAACCAAATTCAGCATATAAATGAGATTAACTATTTACAGACAATTCAAGTCATAAGCAATGCCTTTAAGGAGTGGTGAATGGAGAAAGAATTATGGATAAAGGCTGTACTATACAGATACAGAATAAATGTGGGTGGTCATGTCATATCAACAAATGTTTTAAATAACACAGAAAGGTAACCTCTGTGACTACAAAAAAAGATCCCTGGACAGAAATGACATAGTCTTAGAGTAGCATTGATGGAGAAGGAGCAGGCCAGTTGGCAGTGCTATCTCTCCAGAGCCTGAGGATGGAAGGCTGACTACATAAGGTCTGCCAGCATCGGGGAGAAGAAAGACTCCATAGAAAACCAGTCCATGCGTCATTGCAGTTCTCACAAATAATATGTTGTGGAATAAATATGTTCTGGATTTCATATTATTTCTCCCCTGCCCTGTGTAGAAAGATAATGTTGAGATGCTTTGTAGATTGACGGTGGGGAGAGATAGAAAAATACACTGAGAGGCCAGATTATTATGATCTCTGCACGCATAATAATCTGGCCACTCAGTATATATTAGAGGCCCGGTGCATGAATTCGTGCATGGGTGGGGTCCGGCCAGCCTGGCCAGGGGGAGGGGACATGGGCAGTTGGCCGGCCTGCCTACTGGTCAAACTCCTAGTGGAGGGGACAATTTGCATATTAGCCTTTTATCATATAGGTTATACACTGAGTGGCCAGATTATTATGCGTTCAGAGATCATAATAATCTGGCCACTCAGTGTGTATATATAGTGCAAATGTGTTTAATGTGTTCAACATTTGCACAATATATATTTTTATTACTTTATTTTTAGACCAGTTTTAGGTCCACAGCAAAATTATACCCATATACCCTTATACTCTAAAAATTAAAAAAATTAATAGTGATTACTGTTTATGGTTTGCCTAGATACTGGCATTTTAAACATGAACTCCAGTTGCTTTGGGTGCAGACTCTAAGAGTACACCAATTGGAGAAACAGTGTGTCCTAATTCTTTCTAAAGCAACCACTTATTGACCGTGAGACCTACTGTCTGGGTAAAACCTAAGTATTTTCAGGATGTTAAATTCAAATAGCAGTGGCCATCCGTCTTTGTTTTTCAACAGCACAATTTTGTCCAGTTACATTACTGAAAAATTCTCAAATGACCTAGAGAGAGGTGTTTAATGACCTACCACTTAGTATTGTCCTAGACCTCGAATTGCTTATCATTTGTTATCAATGTGTGAGGTGAGGACACCTGCCCAAGGGCAAGCTTACCCAAATTGTAGGTTTCTCAGTTATCTAACACTGCCTAACAAAGCACCCCGAATTTTAGTGACTTGTATTTCTCACAGTTCTCTGGGTTGGCTGAGTGCTACTTTTTGTGGGTCTTCTGTGGGCTCACACTGTGTTGGAACTGAGCTGCAGGGCTGGCTGAGGCTGTGCTCAGCTTGGACAGCTCTGCCTTTCTCTCCATCAGTCTCGGGATAGATTGGCTCCTTCACAGGGAGGCAGCAACACTCCAAAACAGAGAAGGCAAAAGCTGCAAGGCTTGAGCTCTTCAGCCACATCCTGTTAGTCAGGGGGTGGGACATAAATTACACTTCTTGATAGGAAAGCTGCAAGATCCTGCGGCCATGTTTTTCAGTCTACTGCAGTGGATGAGAGTCTGAATATGCTGGCACAAAATGAGAGCTAAATAAATATTAATATTGCTGTTAGTGTTATAATTACTACAAAGAAAAACATTAAATTTACATTAAAGAAATCAGTGGTGTCTTAATTATATTTCCCAACATCAGTAAGGCCTTTAATGACTCTGTGCCCAGGGTCTGTCACATATATATTCATTAAGCCAGCTACTAATATTGCCACAAAATTCTAACTAAAATTCCCAGTCGTTAGTCTTCTGAACTGGCATGGGGCCCTTTCTCTCCATGCGCCTTGTCAAGACTCAGTTGCCTTATAAAACATCCCTACCTAGCACCTGTTCCAGCGTGTCAGGAAATCTCTAGTTTTCATTTTCTTTCTCTCTCAACCCTGCTCTTGCTGCCCAGCGATTTTTAGTTACAGTCTCACTACTTCAAATTCATTTTCTCTTCTGCACCTCGCCTCTTGAGCTACAATGATTTGATTCCTGACTCCTTGTCCACTTTTAACCATATCTTGTTGGTTATCCCTCATTTCACTCTCACATTGTGGCCCCCTCCACTCTACTCCTGCCACTTGACCTCAGTCCCCGGGTCCTCCACCTGGCTCAGGGCTCAGAGTCAGCCACTTGACAAAGACTCTACTTCTCTGTGAGGTCAGATTATCAACACAGTCTCTCAGGGCCCACTGCACAGCTGCAGAACACACACACACACACACACACACACACACACACACACCAACAATCTCATCAAAGAGCACGCTATGACTGTGCCCAAGTAAACCAAACTTATTGAAGATATTCACATGAGTATAAGTAATAGAATCTAAATAAAAATAGTACTTATAGCAAAAAGTGAATTTTAGGTTTTTGATGTTTTCATTTATTTGTTCAGAAGTACTTGATTTAGATCATCTCTAATAAGCCAAGAGGAAATAATCATGGTGGACCTTAAAGTTCATAAGTTGAGATTCATTTGATCCAAATGGGCACTAATGCTTGGTGATAGGGAAGAGCATAGGGACAGAACTGGAGAAAATAATCCCTTTGCTATGTGAAGGACAGACCAAGGAAGAGAAGCCAGAAATCCAGTCATTGCTTCATTTCTAACACACTTAGATAGGGAATCAGTAAAAAGAAATATATCAGAAAACTAGAGGCCCAGTACATGAGATTCATGTACTGGGGAGGGTGGGGGCAGGGTCCCTCAGCCCAGACTGTACCCTCTCACGGTCAGGGACCCCACGGGGGATGTCCACCTGCCGGCTTAGGCCCGATCCCCTCTGGCAGCAGTCAGACATCCCTCTCGCAGTCCAGGGCTCTTGCAGTCCCAGACTGCCCGCCTGCAGCGGAGGTGGGAGAGGCTCCCACCACCACCACTGCACTCGTCAGCCATCAGCTGGGCTTCTGGCTGAGCAGCGCTCCCCCTGTGGAAGTGCACTGACCATCAGGGGCAGCTCCTGCGTTGAGCATCTGCCCCCTGGTGGTCAGTGTGCATTCCAACATTCGGTAGTTTTGCATATTATGCTTTTATTATATAGGATGAGAAGGGAAAAACAATAGCACTTAATGACAAACTGCACATCAGTGACAAAGTGGAAAAATAAGATAAAAATGGCCAAAGTTTGCATTTTGTGTCACTACCAGTAATCTTGAAAAGTCAAAGGTGTCCTTTAGAAGGGAAGAATTTGAGGTAAAAAAGGAAAAGAAAAAGAAGTGAGAGGCTGGACTAAAAAGAAAAGATCTAGGAATCTGTTGTGTTAGAGATGCAACAAGATTTCATGAATATATTTCGTAGTTTAAATAAATGTATAACAACTATCCCTCAGAATAATACCAACTTTAGGGTTATTAACACTCTTTTACCTCTCTCCAATTAATTCCTAAAAAGTTCCTATCAAATCTGCATTTGCAAAAAAGAATTACAAATATAATATAGTATTTATATTAAATCAATGGAAAAAGAAACCACTGAAATAGAACTAATCAAAAGTGATATCATCCTTTCTACTATGCATTCATAATATCTGAAATGATATTAAGAGGAAGTTAAATTTGAAATAGACCATTAACTAGCCTAACACTTGTTCTGACTTCTCTATGGCAACCTTAACTTACTATATAAGGCCAATAGGTTTGCATTCACTATCCAGCATAGGAAAGCCTCCATCATACTTACCTTCATCCTACATTCCCAGATATTGGGAGTGACATTTGCCAAAGCTGTTCACACTGACATAACAGAACACCACAGACTGAGTGGCCGATAAACAACAGAAATTTCTTTCTCATATTTCTGGAGGCTGGAAGTGCAAGCCCAGGGTGGGAGCCCTCTGGGATTTTTCTTTTACAAGGACACTTATCCCATTCATCTCCCAAAAGCCCCAACATCCCAAAGGCTACCCCATCTCCAAATAGCCTCACATTGGACATTAGTTTTAAACATGAATTTTGGGGGTGTAAGCATTCGCAACACTGTTGAAAGAAGGTAGGAGCAGAGCAAACTTTGCCTCAGGTGACTGAGAAAAACGGTGCTCACAACAATGTCATCTTTGCACAGGACACGCAGGCACATTTAAATTCTTCTTTCTTTTTACATTTAATAGAGCAAATGCCTTCCTTTTTTACTTCTTTACAATTATGAACTGGAAGTAGAGTCTCAGAGCCTTGCAAATAAAGCAAAAAAAAAAACACAAACAAACATGAAAATAAATTTAGTATAGTCAGGTCAACCAAGTATCAACCAAGAACCAAGAGGTGGCTGGTTTGATTCCTAGTCAGTACATATGCCCCGTTGTGGGCTTGATCCCCAGTAGGGAGTGTGTAGGAGGCAGCTTATTGATTACATTTCTCTCTCATCAATGTTTCTCTCTCTCCATCCCTTTCCCTTCCTCTCTCTAAAAACTAATAAAAACATATTTTTAAAAAAGAAAATATATTTAGTATACCTGCTAGCATTTACCCTAGAGGTTATAGTAGGACAGGTCTCAGATTCAAGGAGATTTGAGCTCCACAATGGGACCCTACAAATCACAGTCTTTTCCAGAGTGCACATGTGGTTGCCATATCCTCCGATACCATGTGAAGATCCCCATCTCACACTTTCCCCTCGAGGGAAGCACAGACGGTCCAGGATGGTCACAAAGAACCTGAGTAAATGGTTCTCCGGCGGGGCAGAAGAATTCCAAGGTCCTCCTGTGGAGGTTGGTGAGGGGTCTCACCTCACACCAGCCGGCCACTCAGCCTGCTCTGATTTCGATCACCTCCCTCAAAAGAACATGAAGTTTAACATTACTCTCATTGAAGCTTCCATGTGACATGAGCCAGAAATAGGAAAATCTATCTTATATATAGAAAATAGACTATATTCTAAATATGGAAATAGGCCACATTTAGGATTTAAGCAATCTAGTCTTGTACTTCTCAAATTATCCTGTAGAAAAGAAGCAGATTTGAGAAGCCATTGGTTGGTGTTTGTTTTGTTTTCCTAATCCCTTGTAGACCAACACACTTATAGAAACTAGGATATGAATTACTAACACAGATTACATCCTTATACACCACTACAACATCATATTCATTTACAAGTTTCTAAATATTCAGTTTCTGGACTCACTACCTGAACAGTTCCCAGACCACTCTTTTAATAGCACTAGTCCAGCCCAAAGATGTATGGCTAAGAGAAGCAGGTGCAGATGGCTGTGACATGGCATAGCCAGGACTTGCCCATTATATCCACACTGGATATCAAAAAGGTGGCCCCATTGGCACAGATGTAAAGTGTTCATAGCATAATCTCTCGCAGCAATCTTATCTGAAGAAGTCTCTGTTCTAGTTGGAACTATGAAATTCATATTCCCGCAAAGTGCAAAGTGTGTGTGTGTGTGTGTGTGTGTGTGTGTGTGTGTGTGTGTTTTCCCCATCATTACATTTCCATACAATTCCACCAAGTCATAAAAGTAATTAATTCAGCAAAACATTCACCCTACTTATATCTTGATCAACATTTCAGGCTCCTAACCAAGATCTATAAAATATTTTGTTTTCTAACCTTTCTCTAAATTTTAGTGTTTAGATTGTCAGCCAAATTGCTTTACATACCTGGGGATAAAAGAATTGATCAATACATAGTTTCTAGTAGAGCAAACCCAGTTATGCAAAATCAATAGTTTCAAACGTTTCAAGTACCATTTAAAACACTGCCTTGGATAGTAAACAGAATGCAGGACTCCATCTGTCACATATCAACCAGAAAAGAGACATAAATCCTCATTCAGAAATATGTGAAATCATGGGCTGGGCACAGACCACTATTTGATGGACATTGAATAAAAATCACAGTAAACACCAGGCCCTTTCTTGGCCCTCAAATGCTAGCAAAACCATCATAACAACTGCATAGCTTTCATACTGAGCCAACTCTCCCTTCCTTTAGGACAGTGGTTCTCACCTGGAGGCAGTTTTGCCTACAGGGGACGTTCAGTAATGGCTGAAGATATTTCAGCTGCCACAACATACTACTGGCATCTAGTGGGTAGAGGCCAGGGTTGCCGCGAAACATCTTACAATTCACAGAACAGTCCCCATAACTGAGAATTTGCCAGCCCAAAATATCAACAGTGCTGAGGTTGAGAAGCCCTGTTCCAGATTGTTCTCAGCCATGCCTTTAGCAAAGTGCCACTGATGACACTGGATGACCAATGTGTGTCATCCAGTCAGAGTTACTCAGTTTCTCCAGTCTATGTGCAAGGTAACCTCCAGACAGAACCGTATTGATCGCCTAAGGCCCCACATCACATAAATACACACAGAGAGAGAACACGCACAAACGCAACGTGAGAGTGCACACACTCACATTGGTTTCTCAGTGATGCAGTACAGTGATCAGCAGACCTCACACAGAAGGGAAGGCTTCAACCTGCCCCTGAAAGAGTGGTGTACGTTGCCCTAGCCGGTTTGGCACAGTGGATGGAGCATCGGCCCACAGACTGAGGATCACAGGTTCGATTCCAGTCAAGGGCACGTATCTAGGTTACAGGCACGATTCTGGCCCTGGTCAGGCACGTGAGGAAGGCAACCAATTGATGTTTCTCTGTCACATGGATGTTTCTCTCTCTCTGTCTCTCCCCATCCCTTTCATTCTCTCAAAAAATCAATGGAAAAAATATCCTCAGGTGAGGATTAACAAAAAGAGTGTTGTACTTGACTGGTTTAAGCAATGGCAGATGTTCATCCACTTCTACCAAGGATGGGTGAAGTGTGGTCTCCAAAGGGGTCTCTACAAAGTTGCATTCACTCTCAGAAAGGGATGTGCCCTCTTCCCTGGTATTTGGAGGCTGTGGAGTAAGGATGCGATACTTGAAGCAACCACAGCCATCTTGCAGGGGTAAGGGGGCAATTTTAAGGGCTCTGAGACTGTTAGAGTCAAAAAGTGGAGAAAGCTTGGTGCTGGATGAGTCACTGAGTTAGCTGACCCAAGATCTGCCTACATATGTTTCCTTGATATGTAGCTCATACATTTTCATTATTTAACACTGATCTTATTAGGAATTCTATTACTTGAAGCCAAATGCTTCCTGACTGCCATAACTTCTCAAATACACATACAACATTCTCTTGATATTATAAAAAGCATGCATTCTTCCCTGGTCATGTGGCTCAGTTGGTTGGAGCATCATCCTGTGCACCAGAAGGTCATGGGTTTAATTTCAGACCTAGGTTGTGGGTGCAATCCCCACTTTTAGGAGGCAGCCAATCGATGTGTCTCTCTCACATCAATGTTTCTCTCTCTCTCTCTCTCCCTTCTTTCTTCTCTTAAAAAAAGTCATGCACTCTATTATATATTAGTACCACAATGGTGTGTTTTTCAAGCTTTTTACCACTATTCAAAATTATAAATTTCTTCCAAATATAAGTAAGGGATAAAAGTAAAATCTCCAACACAAGATTAGCAAATTTTCATTATGCAAATCCTCAACATGAACTGGAGCTTCCAGAGGCAAACTTCTCTGTGTGGGGTCTTTGAAGAAGGGATGATTCAGCTTGAGAAAGCCAGTTACACTTTCTGTTACATCTGATGCTCTTTAATTGAGTGACTCTAAAGAGGTGGTGGAATGTAAAATGTAGGCACACTTCATTTAAGTGCTTTGCTTTATTGTCTTTTGCAGATATAGCACTTGTTACAAATTGAAGGTCTGTAGTAACCCTGAGTTAAACTAGTCAGTCTATTTTTCCAACAGCATTTGTTCATTTCTTATCTCTGTGTCACATTTTGGCAATTCTCACGATATTTTAAATGTTTTTATTATTATTATATTTGTTATACTGGTCTGTGACCAGTGATCTTTGATGTTACTATTGTGATTGTTTGGGACACTTATAAGAGTGCAAACTTAATTGATAAATGTACTCTGACTGCTCCACAGACCAGCCATCCCCCCATTTCCTTCTCTTTGGGCCTCCTTATTCCCTGAGACAGAAAAATATTGAAATGATGTCAATTAATAACCCTACAATGACCTCCAAATGTTCAAGTGAAAGAAGAGTTACACGTCTCTCACCTTCAATAAAAATTAGAAATGATTAAGCTTAGTAAGATGGCATATCAAAAGCCCAAATAGACTGAAAGCTAGGCCTCTGACACCAGTTAGCCAAGTTTTGAATTCAAAGGAAAAGTTCTTGGAGGAAATTAAAAGTGCTACTCCAGTGAACACACAAATAACAAGACAGCAAAACAGCCTTACTGCTGACGTGGAGAAAGTGTTAGTGGTCTAGATAGATCAAACCATACACAATATCCCCTTAAGCCAAAGCCCAATCCACAGCAAGGCCCTAACTCTCTTCAATTCTATGAAGACTGAGAGGTGAGGAAGCTGTGGAAGAAAAATTTGAAGCTAGCAGAGGTTGTTTCATGAGGCTTAAGGAAAAGTGCAAGATGAAGCAATAAGTGCTGATGTAGAAGCTGCAGCAAGTTATTCATAATATCCAGTTAAGATAATTAATGAAGGGGGTTAAAAAAATAAGAGATTTTCATTGTATATTAAACAGCTTTATATTGAAAGAAGATGTGATCTTGGACTTTCATAGCGAGAGCGAAATCAATGCCATGGCATTCTCCAAGAGATATGTCCATGTCCTAATCCTCAAAGCCTGTGAACCTTACCTTTATTGGGGGTTATGGGGGGGGGGGTCTTTGCAGATGTAATTAAGTTAAGGATCTTGAGATTAAATAATTCTGGATTATGTAGGTGGCTCTAAATCCAATCACAGTATCCTTATAAGAGTTACACAGAGAAGAGGGGGAAGCAATGTGATCAGAGGTGGAGATTAGAGAGATTGGAGTGATGCAGCCACAATCTAAGGAATTCCTGGAGCCACCAGAAGCTGGAAGAGGAAAAGAAGAATTCTCTGGAGCCTTTAGAAGGAGTAATGTCCTGCCAACACTTTGATTTCAGACTTCTGGCCTCCAGAATTATGAGAGAATAATCTGCTCTTGTTTTAAACCATCAAGTAAGTGGTAACTTGTACCACAAAAGAAATCAAAACAGTAGGGTAAGTCCTATAAATAAACTGAGTATAAAGGCCACAGTGCCAATATGAGGCACTAAGACCAATAGTATTTTTCTTCCTCTTCCATAAACAGGGATAACAAAGACAATACACTTTAGCCAAGGTTTAAGACAACCAGTGATGCCAGACCCTCCACAAGTAATATCCACCTCAAGGAAATGTCTCGACCTATGAGACGCTTCAGTTCTGGATTCAGGAATAAAAGAATATTTCATTCTTTTTCTTTTTTGTCTCTCCACCTGAAAAATAAGAATCTCTGCTATTAAATAGCTATTGAAATAGTATTTCATTGACTGAACCACAATGGAAAGAGTTGAAATGGGTTATCTGTGAGATTCCAAAGCTCTCTAAGTCATTTTTTCAGCAATATGAGTTCTCTTTCACACCAGAAATTTATCATCAGTCAGAGTGATGAAATACACAACATTTTATATGCAAAGTGTTCATCACAATATTATTTAGAATAGCAAAGATATGGAAAATAAAATGAGTAACCATCATTGAGGATTGATTAAATACATTTTAGTAAAACTACACAATAAGATTATGCAGTCACCAAAAAGGATGGTTCTAGTTGTACTATTGTTGACAAGTAATATATTGTTGAGAAGAAAGTCATTACAAAATATTATGAACAGCTTTTTCCCCCATCTTATCTGAAGCACACAAATAGAAATGTCTGTATGATTATATAACCAAATATCAACAGTGATTCTCCGGATTTAAAATTATAAGTGATTTTTATTTATTTTGCTATGATTATAACATCCTATATAATAAAAGCCCAGTGACCAAATGGCAGAATGACCAGAATGACTGGTCAACCAGTTGCTATGATGCACACTGACCACCAGAGGGCAGACGCTCAATGCAGGAGCTGCCCCCTGGTGGTCAGTGCGTTTCTACAGTGAAAGCACTGCTCAGCTGACTGGGATGAGTGGTGCTCCCACAGCGGGCCCATCCCCACAGGCCACGCCCCTCACCAGTGCACGCATCCCGTGCACCGGGCCTCTAGTTTCAATAATAAATATATATTACTTATGTAATTTTAAAGGTATCCTGTCTAATAAAAGAGTAATATGCAAATTGACCGTCACTCCAAGACACAAGATGGCCGCCCCTATGTGGTCAAAGATGGCTGCCCCCATGTGGACACAAGATGGCCACCACAAGATGGCCTGCAGGGGAGGACAGTTGGGGGGGGGGGGAACCAGGCCTGCAGGGGATGGCAGTTGGGGGGTACCAGGGGAGGGCAGTTGGGGGGAACCAGGCCAGCAGGGGAGGGCAGTTAGGGGGGACCAGGCCTGCAGGGGAGAGCAGTTGTGGGGGACCAGGCCTGCAGGGGAGGGCAGTTGGGGGGATAGGCCTGCAGGGGAGGGCAGTTGTGGGCGATCAGGCCAGCAGGGAGTGAAGTTAGGGGTGACCTGGCCAGCAGAAGAGGGAAGTTGGGGGAGACCAAGCCAGCAGGGTAGGGCAGTTGGGGGGGACCAGGCTGGCAAGGGAGGGCAGTTGGGGAGGCCAGGCCTGCAGGGGAGGGCAGTTAAGGGTGACTGGGCCAGCAGGGGAGGGCAGTTGGGGGCAACCAGGCCTGCAGGGGAGGACAGTTAGGGGCGACCAGACTGGCAGGGGAGGGCAGTTAGGGGAGACCAGGCTGGCAGGGGAGGGCAATCGGGCTGGCCGGGGAGCAGTTAGGCATCGATCAGGCTGGCAGGGGAGTGGTTAGGGGGTGATCAGGCTGGCAGGCAGAAGCGGTTAGGGGCAATCAGGCAGAGGCAGATGAGTGGTTGGGAGCCAGCAGTCCTGGATTGTGAGAGGGATGTCCCAGATTGGAGAGGGTACAGGCTGGGCTGAGGAACAAGCCCCCCACCTCCATGCACGAATTTCATGCACTGGGCCTCTAGTTTAAAAATAAACCCCTTAGAAAATTATAGTTGCATGAACCATTGTGAATTTTACCAAAAGCTCTTCTATTCACTGATGCCAATAAATTGGTTGATTTTTCTGTAACTTGCCTTCTGGGCAACTCATGTTTTTCTGGTTTTATTATCCCCTTGTTTAAAATGTGGGGACTTTGCACATTTACAATTCATTAAGTGCCCTGTTTGAGAAGTCTAATACCAATTCCCTACATACATAGGAATAAAATAATCAGAAAATAGTTAATAGAAAAAGCATCCTCAACATCAACATTTTTTCAGGGAAACCTACAGTGTCTCCTTTAAAAAGGTTATATTGTATGACTCAAATTAAGTACATGACTTATAATAAGATCCACTTCTGACAACACCATTAAATAAAACCTGCCACTCACTTTTTTTAATTGTTGGGCACATCACAGGATTATACAGTTATTATCATTGTTCCAGCAATTTAAAGGGTTAATATAATTAAAGCTCGCTCTCCAAGTTCATGAAAATTTAGCAATATAAATAGGCACTATTTCACAACTCACAGTACCTTAATTAGGGCAACTGCAAACAAAACGCTATTAAAGGATTTCACTGTGCTTTTTGCATTCTCACAAATAACAAAACTCCTTAGAAAAGAATTTTGAAAGTTTACAAATAACCGGAAATTTGGGAAACTTCACTGCATAACTTCATACAAAACAAATTAACGAGGAAAGATTCATAATAAATTAATATATTGAATTAGGTCTAAACTCAATGAGATTACATTAAAATCTCATTTCATTCTATTAAAAATTCAATAAAGCGGTGCCAATTAAATGAGGCAACTGGTAAGAACAAGGAGATTTACTGATGTTCCATCTAGTCTCCCTCATTATTAGGTTTCATTTTTAACAGCTTGTTGACAGTGATTCTCCCCTGACAGCACCTGAGCTGGGATCATGAAGCAGCTTTGAAATCAACTGGGGGAAAAAAATAATAATTCCCAAATTGCCATTTAGCATATCTGCCTCTCCAGGTAATTGAATTCTTGTTGAAAATACGTCATTGGAGATATATTAGAAAGAGCAGGAGAGAGAATGAAGTTAATGGGTGGAAGCAATAAGAATATGGACTAAAGAACAGCATGAAGTGTAAGAAAATAATTTAGAAACTTGATACTTGCTCTCATTTCTATGAATTTCAACTTGGAGGTGAGACCCCAGAAGACTCATTTTTATTTTTGCACCACAGGCTTCCGTTTAAAAGGTGTGGTGTGCTTGCTGGGCCCGCCGAGTTTCAATGCCATGTCCTAGGGCCTAGTCTATTGAAACACCCAGATAATGGATCCAGCCACACTTCGGAACAATCTACCCACCAAGTCTCAGCTGGCTCAGCTCATTACAAAAATGCATAATCATTTTGCATATGGACTCCGAGTGTACCAGCATTTGAGATGGCAGCAAAAAGCAATGTTATTTTGCTAATCTCTAAGCAACTCGGAGGCAATGTCATGGCAGATATCCTGCAGTTTTTGAGTCTTTATTCCAATCGCTTCATATCTGGACTCATAGTCTCAGTGAGGGAGTAAGCCCCATTGACCATGCAATTGATTTGGAGAATTCTCCCCCCAACCTTTGGTAACTCCAAGCCCTTTGTAAGTCCAGCCCTAACCAATAAATGCACTTATTTTAATGACTATTCTAATCAATCAGATTTCAGAACAACTAAGGAACATGAACTATTCCAGAATTTTGTTACAGAGAAAATGGCCCAATAAAACTAAAGAAGATCATGGAATATTTTGTAGAGTCTAAAATACAGCTGGACTAGTATTTGTTGACTTGCATGTGTAAAGTAGCTGTGCAATAAATATATTTTAAATGCATAAATGAATCAGCTCTAAGTACCTGATCAGCAAACACAGCAGAAGAAAGACTTTCCTAGGTTAATTTGGTATAAAAAGAGTAGATCTGTGGGTCTCAACTGAGGATGATTCTGTGCCCCCTTCACCACCCCCAGCATGGGGTATTTGTCAAGGTCTGGAGACATTTTTGGTCATCACTACTATTGGCATCTAGTAGGTAGAGGTTAGGGATGCTGCTAAAAACTCTTACAATGCACAGGAAAGTCCCCCACAACCAATAGCCATCCGGTCCAAAAAATGTTATAGAGCCAAGGTTGAGGAACCCTGGGATAGAGAAATAGAAAGAAAATACTAAGCCAGAACTGGGAAACATTGATAAATGATCAAGTAGAACAGTCTTGAGGGACAATTCGTCTTCTGTAGAGGTTCGTGGAACAAGAAGACCTGAACATGTGGGGAAGTATTCCTGGTAATAATGGGACTTTTCAAAATTAAGGGAGTGGGATTATGAAAATGCCACCTCCTTTTTCTAACACCTACATTCACAAGCTGTTGTGTACAGTTGTAACATGAAAGCACTGGGCTGAAGCTGAAATTCCAAGCTCAGCTGTTTTCCATGTCCAGAGTTTACAGTAAGACCAAGTTCAGATTAACTGCAACCACTTCCTTATAAAAATCAGAAGGCCTTTTGAATTCCACAAGTGACTTCCTACCAACCCTACCATCACATAAAAGAAAAATGTCTTCTAATTTAACTTAAAAAGTGATGTGTACAGTTTTCAAAGTCATATATCTCAGCATTACCCATATTTTGTGCAGGAAGTCAGGGGAAGTTGGATATAATGTTTCCTCCATGCTTTGCCACCTTTTCCAATGTCTTATCCCTTATCACTTCTGATAACATAGAGTATCACTTGGTTTTTGAGAGTTTTTCAACATAAGGCATTGAATTGTCCTCTCCAGCATCCTCCATGCTCTGGGCCTCTACCAAAAGCTACATATTCTATAGGACAGGTCTGAGTGGCCTCAGGTGTTAGAAAGTGTGACAAGAGCAGCCAATCAAGACTATTACTTCACATCTTACAAGTGTAGTTTTGCATTAGCTGGTGACTCTGAGAGGTCTAAGGGAATCAACAGTCAAAATATACTATAATTAACAGACTGGCATAAAGACTATCAATATTTAGGAGGGAAAAAAACAGCTTTTGTCAATGTCCAGCTTATGCCATAGCCATCCAGCCTCTAGGTAAGACTAATCCCAGATGTAGTTGACGATGGATTTCAGTCCCTCTACACTGGCATGCAAGGGCATCACACAGAGAGAGGGTGGTATGAACCACATCATACTGTTAACATTTATGTTGGAGGTTTTCTACATAAAGGAGAGTACATCTCATCTTTTTATCTGCCATTCTGTAGAGGTTCTTAGAGGCCCACAGAGATTTTATTTTTTAACATTATTAAAGGATAAATGAGAAGCCAGGGCAGTGTGGCTAAGTGGTTGAGCACCTAGAGGTTTCTGGTTTGATTCCTGGCCAGAGCACATGCCCAAGGTGTGGACTTGACCCCCAGTAGGAGGTTGCAGGAGGCAGGCGATCACTATTTCTCTCTCATCACCAGTGTTTCTATCTCTCCCTAAAAGTAAATCAATAAAAAATAATAATACTTGATAAGTATAAACAACAAGGGGAGGAATCAGAGCCAGCTGTGTGCGAACTGGTAGAGGCAACGAGTCTGTCTTTGAGGCAGGGAGCAGAACACTCCTCCAATTCACAGCTTCCTTCTCTCTTTTTCATTCTCTTTTTTATTTCTCTATATTTTTATTTTCTTTTTCTTTCTCCTCTGCATCTTTCTTTCTCTAGCTTGTTAATCTGGCTTAGGCTCTCCAGCAACCCTCAGGGGCACCCAGAAGGGCAACTTGGCTCAAGGTGGAGGTGGCAGCAACAAGGCCGCTGACCCTCGGACAGCAGCAAAGGAAAAGCAGGTTCTTATATTCCTGCAAGATGATTCGTCATTGAAATATTCATCAGGTTTTCACTGAGCACTTAGTCCCTGCCAAGCAATGACCAGAATATAAAGACGAATTAGATGTCATCCTGGACACAAGGACTTTATACTATCACTGAAAATAGGAAGATAAAAACGTGGTCATAACAAAATCAGAACAAAATCAAAGAATGGGCATTTTGGTGGCATCTGAGCCCTACCTTGGAGGATGGAAATGTCATTCAGGCCACAGACCTATGTTAATAAAGACACTGGGGAATGAAAACTGGTGGCTAGACGGAAGGACACAGAGTGACTGAAGCCTGGGGCCGCCTCATGGTGAGGAAGGGGAGATAATCTTTCCTGGACCGGGACTACCTTTGGTAGTCTAGTGAAGCCAAGTGAATCTTTCTTAGAACAATGTTTAAAAGTGTTTTTAAATAAAATATATAGAACTAGATGAGAGCCAAGTACCTGAAAGTACAGTTCTATCCATGAACCCATCAATGGTGCATGGACTCCGAGTGAACCATTCGTACTAGGCGTCTAAGGCCAAATTACAAAGTTAACCTCCAGGCTAGGGAATAAAAAGATGGTAGGAAAGAATGACTGAAGTAGTTTATACGTTGGAGGCCACCTGCAGTTACCCACCCCAACCTACAAAAATAAGTAAGTAAATAAATAAATAAATAAATAAATAAGCCATTCAGTGGGAAGATGAAAGACGATGTGGACTGACCACAAGGAAGGCGCAGTCAACTAACACAAGCTAAGGACACAAGAAGTGGTCTTTGCTAGATTGGGACTCCCACCTCCTTCCTCTCTGAAAGAGGCCGATATTTCCCTGTCAGAAGGTTGCTTTTACACTACAGAACACCCATCTTCAGTGATCAGACCTATCGATGTCTGCAATGTAACTCATTCATTCTCCTCCCTCACTCCAAAAGCTCAGTATTTCTGAGAGAATGCTTAATCACTAATTCACAAGTTGCATTTTGCAGTTCGTTAACTACTTCTGAGTAACTCAGCCTCCTTTAGGCTCTGGACTTGAAAAAAAATGCAAATGCTGTAGGTGTCCCTACATATGCAAAGAAAACTGTGGGGACCTCAGAGTTGGGTCTGTAACTGAGCAGTAACAAACCACCAGACCTGCCCCTGTGGTCCTACCTCCTGGCACCACCCCGTGTACTCCAGGACTCAGATGAAGACTGTTTATTTCTGGAGATATTGGAGAAGCAAGTTGGGTTGCTCCGGGGAACCACAATTGATTTATTTGTCTTTGGAAAAAGTTAAGTTACCAAAGCTAACAATGGCTCCTGGGGAACAGGTTAGGGCTAGTGGGGACGCTATTGAGAACAGCCAGCCAGTACCAAACAGAGACTTCAGAAGGGTGAGAAGCTGTCCCCTCAAGACAGTGCAGCTCAAGGTGGGCTGTGTGTGGCCTTACTTCACCTGCACCCACTTAGAACAAACTAATATCAAGAAAGCTGCTCTCTTAATACCGGAGGTCAGGTCACTCAAGAAGAGCACTGCTTTGCTCAAAATACCTCTAGCTTTTAGCCCTAGTTCACTGGATCATGTGGACTGTGGCTACTATAACTGACAACTGTTTCTTATTGCAGGAACAAATTGTTAAATGAAATTAATTGTAGCTTCATGATGGAAGCTACAGATCTCTCTGTCTTTTTACTTTATTGTTTTGGGGTTGTTGTTGTTGTTGTTTTGGTGGGAGGGATATATTAAAAGGCACACTCTAAGATGCCAACAATATTTCAAAACACAACTTCTCTCCTAAGATGTTTCTGTCGGAAGTACATGCCCATATGCTACCTGCCCTCTGCTCAAATGACACCTCTAAGCATCCCCGGTGGATTCATGCAGATAATACCACAGACCACAGAGAAGGTGATGCGTTCAGTTTGGCAATCGCCCGCAGTTTGAACGGGAGATTCATTGAGAGATCAGTCAGCCAGCATCCGAATGGACAGTCAGCATGCTAAGGAAGGTTATAAAGTTTAAAGTGCGGTGACACCAAAATATGGCCTAACCTTTTCAACTGTATCAGGGGAAAGAGTTGCTGAAGGATCTGCGGAAAAACAAATGTAGGTTTACTGTCTATTTTAACAACCTGGTATATAGAACCACAAATCTCCTAACAGTCCAGGGATCACAGATTAGATGCACTCTCCCCCTGCTATTATGATGCAGCTATTACACTGGATTATGCCGCTACATTCTGATGATGTTTCGTGGGTCACCCAAGGCATATATCCTCCTGTCACATTTTGACAATGTCATGTACCTCAGAGAAAAGGCACATTAATGAAGATGAGCTTCATTTTTAAAGGTACAAAGAGACAGGTTTCGGTGACCCATTAATGGATAATTCAGAACTTATCTCCGCAGAGCTATTTCCTGACTTGCACACACACAAAAGAAATTGGACAAGGATTCAGCTTGTGATTTAACATTCAAAACCTAACAAATGCATTCAGTGAAAATCCAGCCTTATTGTACCCTCCTGACTTTGATAGAGTGTCCCTGGTTCAAACAGATGCCTCTGACTTTGGCCCTGAAGCACTGCTATCTCAGAAACTGAAGGAAAGGAACTTGTAAAAGGAAAACTGTAGCTTACTATTGCAAGGAAAGTTTTGGTCTTCTATGAAGCTGGTCTAGTCAGCAGGGTTGTTGGAATTTTCTTCCTGATTAAAATGAAAAGAAAGAAATGCAACATTTTTGTTAGACAACACTTTATTGTGGAGTTTAATCCGACCTATGATAATGTTCATGAGTCATGGGTGCTTAACACAATATACTTAATACAATTGATATGCAAAGTAAGTGAATGCTAAAATATGTCAGTGTATATAGCTTTAAAAAAAACTAGTTCCTAAACTCTAAGAATTTTTAATCTAATATAATGTGATACACATAGACATTTCGTTGTTTTTCAAAATGGAGATTTATTGACACACAAACGTAACTAAGTTTTACGTTTTGCAAGTTGGCTCACTATTTTATCACTTTGGTTCCCCTCATTTGCCTTTAAATGTGTTTTTCTATGTCTCCGGAAGATTTTTTTATTACATACTGCTTTTAGTAGCTTTCAGTGTTTATAATAATTGCCCATATCTTTATATTTAAACATCCTCTTGGTAATCTATGTTGATCATTCATCATCCTTCTCTCCACCCACAGCCCATGCTACATCAATCCGTTTACTAAAAACCGAGACATAACTAAGCCTTTGCGCAGCCAGCCCCTTGAGTTCCAGCAGTGCCGTAGGGGAAATAGATGAGTGCCCCGAACGTTAGCCATTAAAACCATTCTCAGTAATTGGTTTAACGAAGGTGTTTTGCAATATTTATGATAAATATTAATTTTATTTACTCTGCCACTCTACAAATCAAAAGAAATGAATCCATTAGGCATGGTTTGGAAGGTAGGGGCATTTCTGATGGAATTTGAAGTTATTAAGGAATCTCATGGGCATTCAGCCTGAAAATAAAACCATTAGATCTTCTAAACAAATGGAGTCAATATTGCGAGATTGCATGCATATGCAGCCTCTCTTTCCCCCACAGCCCCTGAAATTGGAAACACACCACCAAGAGGAAGTAATAACACTGCAGTCAAATATTCAAAGACCAATTTTTACTCACGTTGACTATTTTTAACATTTTGAAATATCATTTTTATATCTCCACCTGAAAGTACTTATAAGGCTAGAATTCCAGGGCTGTGTTCACTATAGTATTTTATGAAAGCAATATTTTCCTTAGTTATTTTGGAGGTCAGAGGATCATTGAAAAATATTGTGACAGGGGTAATTTTCTAGTCACCTTCCAAATTAACAAACCATCTTCTTATCCTAACTCACTGGCTGGGAAACACAAGCTTTCCTTGTAGGATCATCATCTGATAAGTGTCACATAGGAGAAGACAAAAATTCTCCTTCAGACTTGATTCAAATTATTTGAGTTTGTACCTTGCTTCCCTCAATTCCCACATTTTTTTCCTCATCTCTGAGCTCAGAAAATGAGATATCATATTTTAAAGGCAAAGCCTAAAGTCATTTCTCAGCCCTTGAAACTCTGAGTTAATTCATTTCTGAAACAAATCAATGCCCATCAACATTGTTGGTCCCATCACACCCAGTCATTCCCGATGATAAAGTAGAAGAGATGATACACATGGTCAGCTGCCCCTTGAGAATTAAAGACATGTTATCTTAATAGCATTCATTCCAAATCTACAGTGTATGTCATGGTGTTTGGCCAGAAATGCTCTGTATCTAATATCACTCAGGAAGATGTCAACAGAATACAGTTTTTGAATGATATCACAGGATCACAGCAAGAGGCTTTCAATATTCCTGAGAGCTGGTTTGCCATTTTCTTATCATTGTTTATTTTCACCTTTATAATATATAATGTTTGTGATGACGAAGGGCTTGTTTAAAACAAAACTTCACTAGTTTTCTACTTGTCATACCAAATTTTGGCCCTATAGTTTCTGAACAATCCCTTGCTTCAATTCAGATGTATTGTGGATATTCTAATGGGATTGCATAGCCAGTGAATTATTTTTTCTCATTCATCCCACATACAAATATTATTTATCTACATGGTTAGATGGACAAGCACTATGCTAGGAGTTAGGAACACAACATGCTAGCAGGTTAATGCAATAAGATGTCCAAAACATCAAAGAATAAGATGTATGTTAGGTATTTGTTACTAAATGGAGAGTGGTGAGTCCATTTCAGTTCAATCTATTCTCTTCTAAAAATGTTAAAGTTTACAAAATTAACCACTTGATTCTTATAATATTTTTAGAAATTACATTTAATATTAATCCTATGTCTATTAAAACAATGGGAAAATCATGA
Organism: Cnephaeus nilssonii; assembly: GCF_951640355.1. Taxonomy (NCBI): domain Eukaryota; kingdom Metazoa; phylum Chordata; class Mammalia; order Chiroptera; family Vespertilionidae; genus Cnephaeus; species Cnephaeus nilssonii. The sequence continues at coordinate 11,921,417 of NC_137079.1, forward strand.
ATCATGTTACCCTAGGGAAGTATACGAATAACATTTATATGTAACACTAAATATTCTTTGTGTGTTACCTTGGCAACCTACTAAAGATGTGTAGTTTTCAAATCAAACTGGGAAAACATCGATAGTACACTGAACCCATTCAAGAAGCATTGCAGACTTTTTATCTTTCATCTCTGAGAAAATTATTTATTTTTCTGAAGTTACTTGGGCTAATATCTATTATTCCTTTCTATCTTAATGCTATTAGAGACATTTAAGTCTATTCATGGCTCCAATAAACACTGTTTAAGATAATGGTGGCATTCAATGGGATTGAAAAGCATTTAAACATCAACATCAAAAGCCATTGTTCAGGTACATCCTCCTTTCACTGAAGAATCTTTATAGATCTGACCTTTGAATTGTAATGTAATTATTGGAACAAAATGGAAGTTGATGTGACAAAAAAAAAATGGGAAAAAATTACTGGTGGATTTCAAAACACATTTCCCAATTCCTTCATCAGTGGTGCCTCTAGTCAGTGTAGTAATAAAGAAAAGATGAGTTCTCAGATAAGACTAAATTATAGAAGAGAAAGTCTAGATTAAACTTGTTTTATTACTGAAATAAGTCATTTTAAATTACATTGTTATGTAAATTTGTTTAGCTTTTCTTAATCTGCAATATGAATTATCATATTTTAATCTTCAAAATATTGAACAGAGAGCCAATGCCAAGTCAAAATTACACCTAAAAACATTTACCTTTTTTATACCTTAGCTATAAAAATTGTCTCAAATAACTAACTCCTCTAGCATGTTAATATATAAATGTGAAAGTATGTGTAGTTCTTAAAGTTATACACAAGTTCAAGGGATTGCTATCAGCTAAAGAGGCTGCAGTTATGCATGTGTGGCAATGATTATATCAACAACAACAAAACAGAACAATATTTGCCTAACGACTTATGCAACAAACAAAGCAATCTTGGAAAGCCATTTTTAGCATTAGATGGGGAAAAAACAAAGTATTGAATAACACAGCTAATGCTAAAATCATTAGAAACCATTATGCTTTAAAATATCATGAAGAGCAATTCTTAAAAATAATTCAGCAGGCTGAGTTTCCCACCTTGCTTAATGGAGCATGTGTTCCTACATGTTCCAATACCTTCATTTAGTGGTTGAAAGAATCTAAAGGCTTTAAAATATTGATCCTCATAGTATCACAGTGGTAACACCAATAGCCTCCAGTTGCAGATATGAAAAGTAGAATACAGAAGCAAAACAGATAAAAACCTAAGCATTTAGTCTAATGCTTTTCATTGCAGCCCTGGCCTCCACTGGTTTCTTCTTACAAAGAAATCTAGACTCTTTGAATGACATAATCTTTTTAATAGAGAAATTTCCAAAGAATGAAAATAGCTGTAGGTCTTTGTTTTCATGAATTCATCTCTCTAATGTGGTCATAATTACTTCCTTCAAGGCCTTCTTTACAAGCTTTGTGGATTATTTTAATAATACTCTTTCTTGGCCTTTATTTCTTACTATATAGGAGTTCCTAATTTAATTAGCATGGGGTACTACCTGGGCATTTAGATTTTTTTTATAAAGCCCATTGGGTAATTCCATGTGCAACAAAGCCTGAAAGCAACTGTGCAACAGTACATGTTCTGTAGAAAAATGAAAATGTTCTTAAGCCTGAATTTTTTCAGATATTTGCCTTAATTCTTCACTTTGGAAAATAATGTAATATTTGGGCCTTAAATAAACAATGAGTGGGTAGGAAATATGGTTTCCATAGATGGTCATACCATTTCTTTATAGCTGAACTGTATTTGGAATAGAACATGTCATATCTAAATGACAACATTCCAGCACACGTGAGGTGAGATCATCAATGTTCTTGGAAACTCAAATGTGAACACACACTCTTTCTAGAATTAACTTTATGCCTTGGCTCAATTTTCCCACACCACCACCTGCCAACTCCTTATATAGTATTCCCTTCTTCCACATCTAAAGGAGGCTGACACTTTAAGTATTTGCTAGATAAAAACATTTTGACAGGTAACTCAGAACCTGGCAAAGCAGCTGGTTTCATTAGTGATCATTCTAGGCATTACCATGCTCCATGTTCTTAAAGGCAGATGCCTCCCAGCATATTTCATTCATGCTCTCAGTTCTGACCTATGAGGTAAAGCCAACTAAGTCTACCCAACCTCCCACCAAGGGCCCTTTACTGTTTAAGATTATTCACACACTTTTCCCCCTATTTTTCTTCCCTTGTCCTAGCAAGAGATTAAAGTTGGATGCCATCAATGCCCATCTGGAATCTGATTATATATTTTTTCAATAATTCAGCATTCCAGTTATCTACTTCTACATAAAAAACAGCCACAAACAACAGTGAGTTAAAGCAACAGTTTATTTTTCATTTAAGAGTGCTGTGGTTTGACCTGCCTTATTTAAAAGTTCTTGATTAAGGTCACCCAACTGGTTGCAAGTCAGACAGTAGCTGGGACCTGAAGACTCAAGTGAATGTACATTCAATGTGGTTTCTTTACTCACCTCACTGATCCTTGCCCACCGCCCCCCTTTCCACCCACCTTCTCAGTCTCTAAGGGAATTCCCACTTAGCATGGAATCTTCATCACTTGATGGACCCAAGGTAGTCACATTTCAAACATGGTAGCCAACTTCTAAGAAGTAGGAAGCAGAAGCTGTGAGTGCATTTAAGGGCTAGGCACAATGTCCATTTGGCCATATTTATTTTAGGGGTCTTATTTATTGTAGTAGTCACCAAACCTGTCTACACTGAAGCGGGTGGAGAGAGAGAATCCATTTTTCAATGGGGTGATGAGGTCACATTACAGAAGTGCAGGTGGGATGAAAGTCACTGTTGTCATCATCCTTGGCAAATAGTCTGCTGCAGCCTCTTTAGCTGATAGCAATCTCATCAACAAACTGTGATGAGAGTCCTTTGTGTCCTAAGTACCAGGCTAGTTTCTAATGATTAAAATACACATAAGTCATGGTCCGTATCTATATATAAAAATCTATATATATAAAAGCCTAAGTGACTGAAAGACCAAACAACCGGTTGACTGGTCACTATGATGCACACTGACCACCTGGGGGCAGGTGCTCAACACAGGAGCTGCCCCCTGGTGGTCAGTGCACTCTCATAGCCAACCTCCCACGGTCCCTCTCCCTGGCCAGCTGGCCCCAATTGGCCCAGATCTGGACTGGGCAAGATGGCCCCAATTGGCCCTGGTAGTCGGCCGGGCCAAAGGACCCCACCCATGCACGAATTCGTGCACCAGGCCTCTAGTAAGTTAATAATTTAGCAGCTGAGTCACATACTGCCTCAATCCTCTACGTCTTATTCACTGGAACTTCTGTCAAGCTACTACCTGATATCGACATTATTTTTTTAAAACTATAGCCACAACATTGTTTCTATTCCTATAAAGTTTTACCCAGTTCATCTTGCCCTCTTATTTATTCTAACCTGACTATATTATCCTGAATTCTATTATCTACTTTCTGACTCATTATCTAAAGCAGTGGTTCTCAACCTTTCTAATGCCACGACCCTTTAATACAGTTCCTCATGTTGTGGTGACCCCCCAACCATAAAATTATTTTCGTTGCTACTTCATAACTGTAATTTTGCTACTGTTAATGAATCGTAATATAAATATCTGTGTTTTCCGATGGTGTTAGGCTCTACAGCAGTTGTTCTCAACCTGTGGGTCGCGACCCACAGGTTGAGAACCACTAGCAGGGTCACCTAAGACCATCGGAAAACACAGATATTTACATTACAATTCATTAACAGTAGCAAAATTACAGTTATGAAGTAGCAACGAAAATAATTTTATGGTTGGGGGTCACCACAACATGAGGAACTGTATTAAAGGGTCGCAGCATTAGAAAGGTTGAAAACCACTGATCTAAAGGCATTTGTTGATTCAACACATTGCTACAAATATATACATTGAGTAAAACTTGATCAATGATTTAACCTTTTGTCATACTACTGGATACCACCTTAAGACAAATATTGATTCATCAACACATCCTGTATGTAGCTGTTCAAATGAGCCATAACTTCTAAAAATGTATTATCTGCTAGCCCATATTTCTATAACTAGTTCACAAAGAAAGTATATGAAACTTTCTCAGATGCTATATTTGCCATATTTAATCTATGGCACCCATGGGCACAGACAATAGTGCAGTGAAGGCCTGGGGAAGGGTGGGAATAGGGTGGAGGGGGTCAATGAGAGAAGAAAGGGGGGCATTTGTAATACTTTTAACAATAAAGGTAAATTTTTAAAAAATGGTTTAATGATTCATTCAAACTCAAAGGGGATTCAGTTGATCACTGCTTTCTATTTTAGGTTCTTATATAATATTTGTTTCATAAAATTTTTATATTTTATAATCTCTTTAAGATTAGCAATTTATTTGATTCCATTTGATTTTCAAAAGCACCAAAATCTGTGTACCAAGTGCAGAATTAGGATGTCTTCATTCATCAAAAACTCTTAATTAATAAATATTTATAATATATGGATTACTGGTTTCAGAAGAACTAAAATTTAATTAGCATACTCAATTGAGCATAAATCATTGACCTTGATAATCCAGAATTTGATTACTTTTTCTTAAGTAATTATCTTAATATTGTCTGTCTTATGTCAAAATCAATACCAACACTGATGACCATACAATAGGTATGCCATCTGCAAAGAGTTCTAGTTGATGTAGTTGAAGTTAGTATTGGTGAAGCAGCTCCTGCCTAGGGTGTCATGTCAGCAAACTGAAACTTAGATAACTTTTGTGTCCCAGTAAACCCTCCACTTGACCAGAAACACAGTATATCCAGTCAGCCAGTCCCCAAACACCAAGACAACTCTGGGACTTCTCACACCAAGCAGGGTTGGCTATGTGTCCCCAGCCAATCAAATAGTTTCTATTTTTTTCTTCCTGTTCTTTATTCTTTATCCTATAAACGCTTCTCGCCCCATTTTCCAGTTCTCTGAATGGAGACTGTCTACTTCACAACGTGTTAAAGTTCATTTGTATCACTTAATTGCCTTCTTTAATCATTTTAATAATACCAATTAATAGACAAAAAAGGAGTTTTCTATGAGACTACTTCTCCCATATTTGAACCTGGTAAAATGGTTTTAATGCTGTAATCAATCTCTCACACAAAAACTTTTCAGATAAGTCAAATACTTAACTTTAGCTTTGAAAGCATATAATTTTCTAAGGTATGGAATTGACTGGTTTCTGATAACCAATTTATTTGATTAACCAATTTTATTCCTGCATTCCCACAATCAATTTTACAAAAGCAAACAGATAAAAAATTATTTTCAATTCCGTTATCACCATAAAGAGTTTAGTTTTATTCTTTTACTGAATCAGCTCACTCTGGTAAAACTGTGCTATATTAAGATCTGATACTTTTTAAGATTATATGGAAGCTCCCTGTTGTTGATGCTTCCTTACTATGTAATAGACTTCTCATCTGGAAAAACAGAGTACTACTGACGTCTGTTTTGCTACAGGCCTGAATAAAATTATATCGTATTATTCATTCCATCTTATAAATTTCTCAAATATTAACTTATTGTAACAATTACATTAAGTAACTTGCTTGAAGGCACTGTATTTTTTCAGAATTATTTAAGTCTACCACACACTGTTAAGAATCCTGATGGTACCTGATACATGTTACTATCCATGACATTATAAATATTCATACTACTTTATGGTATTCTGTCTTTTAACATATGGGGAAACTAAGTCACAGGGATTCAGAAATGATACATAATTCTAGCACTAAAATTAAAGACTTCAAATTCGACTCATGAGTCCTACCCACCAGACCATAAATTCTACCTTTAAAAATCATTAAATTACCCTTTAGCTCAAGTGACAGAACAGTGCCTTTTAGACTTGGGGGTATTCAGTTCAAGTGTCAAAATGGAATGATTTGTCATAAAAACTACAAAAGGAACTTTGATTAAACAACCCCTAATGAAGATCTGACATTTAATCTGCTCTTTTATTGGGTGAGATCTTTAAAATATTCTCGCCTTATGAATTCATTTCATATTCATTTGGAATAGTACTTGATCATAGGAACGTGACTATATGCTTGTACTAAAAGAAGATAATTAAGCAATATGTTCCGCCAAGGACATCACCACCTTGTAACATCCATCATCGACTTGGATAGTTAATAATTGCAGTAATGTTGCCATGACATTGCAATAAGAATATTTCATATCCTGCAGCTCCTTTGTCAATTGGACCTGTTCTAAGGTCAATGCTGGCAGCTTTGTAATAAAATTTTCATGTTTGCTGTGCCCTTTCTGAGGGGTATTCCCCCCACTTTAGTAAGGAAAACTGCCAGCAGGGATAAATGGTAGATAAGTTCCTAAAGACGGTCTCTCATAGACCAATTACCTTCTGAACATTCTACCAGCATGCATTGAGAAAAATAATACTGTATGAACTTGAACCAAGTAGCAAAGGCAGACAGTAGGTATTATCTATTAATATACATATAGATATGCTGGAATAATATACTAAGAATTAGAGCCATATTTTAAATGATAATGTTAAGATAAATAATTCCATAAAACTGACTTATAGTTGAAGATCAAATAGCATTAATCTTTTTCCTTTTTTCTCTTTCCTTGTGGAGTTCCCAGTTGATTAGAAATTTGTATAAAGCCAGAGAGAGCTACAAAATTGAAAATCTACTCTAGATTATATTACACTGTTCTCCAAAGCCTCATATCAACAACAAAAAAGAACATCAAAAGTAAACAGAGGCCAAAAAGATAGCAGTAAGAATTTGCTCTTCCTAGTCAATAGCAGAAATGCGCGCGCACACACACACACACACACACACACACACTCACACAGTGTGTGTGCATCTTCTATTCACATAAAGATAACAGGAAGCCTGTATCAGAAAAACACTTCCTCCCATGATCAAAAGAAAATGTATTTCCACATTTAAAGTCTTTTTTATCGACTGAACAAACAAAAGCAACAGATCTTGATTTGGATCTGTGGCTTTACATTAGCTTATTTATGGAGGAATCTGAGCCTTTTGTAAACCTCATTGAAGACAGAAGAGACTGAAATGTACCACGAGGTCCTTGAAACCCACAGAGGTTAGATGTTTGCCTTCAAACAGGTCCACAGAAATTCTTCCCCTGACCCCTGTGGGAATATAAGTCACTCTACCAAGATTTTTTCAACATTGTATTCCGCTCTTAACACCTCAAGAAATAAAAGACAAAATACTAGGTCAGAAAATTAAGGGAAAGGGGTTTTAACCATATTGCATTTTTCAGTAATAAAATAAACCAAAGAAAAGGTAATCTGACAAATGACTGTTCTCCAAAATGTACAAATAACGCTTAAAAGTCAACAAGGAAAGAAATAGCCCATTAAAAACTGGACCAATAACAGACACCTACCTCATCAAAGAATATATGCAGATGGAAAATATGCATATAAAAGACGCCTAACATCAATGGCATCAGGAAATGCAAATTAAAGCAAGATAACATTAAACAACTATTACAATGGCCAAAATCCAACACACTGACAAAAACAAGTGCTGGTGAGAATGCAAAATTTTGAAAGACAGTTTGACATTTTCTTTCAAAGCTAAACATACTCTTACTATGCAATCTAGCAAATGTGCTTCTTGGTATTTACCCAAATGAGTTGAAAATGTATGTCCACACAAAAACCTGCGCACGGATATTTATAGCAGCTTTACTGAAAATTGCCAAAACTTGGAAACCACCAACATGTCCTCCAGTTGATGATTGTGGTACATTCAGACTATGGAACATTATGTAACACTAAAAAGAAATGAGCTATCAAGCCATGAAAAAGACATGGGTGAAGCTTAAATGCATATTATGAAGTGAAAGAAGCCAAGCTGGAAGACTACATTCTATATAACATTCCAGAAGAGGCAAACTGTGAAGAGACTAAAAAGATGAGTGGTTATCAGTGTTGCAGAAGACCAAGAAGACCAAAGACGCTTCTGAGAAAGTAGGAGAGACACTGTTTAATACGCCAGCGGACTCAGGGAACAGCCTTCCAAATCTGAGTGAAGGAACATGCATGGGGCCCTCCCTTATATCTCCCTCCCTGTGATCTTTGTCCCACAAACATGGATCATGCTTCCGGTCCTTTTCGCGGGCCTTGCAAGAAGGCCCCCAGGTGTTGGGGGTCTCCAGGCCATATCTGGTGGTCTGGCCTGGTGTCAGCGTTAATGGCCCTCCCTGTGGGCAGTGCACTGTCCACAGTCCAATGGCCTCTGTAACCGGTTCTGCAAGACCAGTATCTGGGAAAGAGGTAGTGACTTAATTATAGGTTATCAGGAATGTACACTGAGCTTACTGGCTTGGATTCAGATCACTAGCCTCCAAATATGAGGGTTACATTGGAATTACCACTTTTAGCCTCCTCATCAGGAGTGGGAGGGGAAAGAGATGAATAGATAGCACATGGGGATGTTTATGGCAGTGAAACTTCTCTTTATATGATGGATATATGTCATTATACATTTGTTCAAATCTATATAATGAACAACACCAAGAGTGAATCCTAAGATAAACTACAGAATTTGGGTGATTCTCATGTGTCAATGTAGATTCATTCTTGGTAAAGAACAAACAAAAACATGTACCATTCTGGGGAGTGATGTTGATAACAGGGTATGTTAATGGGGCAGGCTATGTGAGCGTGGGGCAGGAGATATATGGAAAATCATTATACTTTCCTTTCAATTTAATTGTGAAACTGAAACTGCTGTAAAATAATAAAATTTAAAAAAAATTAGAGTTATCAGCAGCATTTTCTCACTGAGCTTAAATTTGTTCACATCATAAATGACTTTGTCTTTCCAGGTTAGGATGGAGGTTTGAGTTTTGTTTGTTCTAAATAAAGATTTTCTATCTCTGGGGGGAAATGGGATTGACTTGGGTCTCTACTTAGATTCCTCATAGCCCGCATCACGGTGAGACTGCAACTGCTCTCACTTCCTGTCCTCCCAACAGAATCCATGTTCCACAGAGAGCAAAACTGCTCGCCTACCAACCCCCACTTCCAAACATGTGCTGGGCACAATGATCAAAAATACGTGGTAAGTGAATATTGGTGAATAGAAGTGAAAAAATTATCAGGGTCAGACTATGAAATGGGTTTGGTTAAAAACAAACCTATTAAAATAAACTAGAATCGCTGCTAATAGAAAAAAAGTTGATCCTTTGAAATCTAGGTCAAATTTTTCACTTTATTTCACTCATCATCCACACTTCATTTGACTCATATTTTTAAAAATTCCCAGAAGCTTTGGATAGTCTCCTTTCTTTTTTTCTTTTTTTTTAATTTTTTTATTGATTTTTTACAGAGAGGAAGAGAGAGGGATAGAGAGTTAGAAACATCGATGAGAGAGAAACATCGATCAGCTGCCTCCTGCACACCCCCCACTGGGGATGTGCCCGCAACCAAGGTACATGCCCTTGACCGGAATCGAACCTGGGACCCTTGAGTCCACAGGCCGACGCTCTATCCACTGAGCCAAACCGGTTTCGGCATAGTCTCCTTTCTTAATAGAAGCAAGTATTTTCCTATGAAACATGTTACATCATGTTAAGATATTTGTCCTTTTTAAGATAGGTGGCCCAATGTTCCTGTTTATTGATCTGATCTCAATACCACTAAAAAAAAACAAAACACTAAATTGTAAATGAAATATTTTCCCCACAGTTAACCCAATATTTTTATTCTTTTCCGATGGACTTGTATTGGTTACTTAGTTTTCTAAGTTTTTATATAAATTCCTTGTTCTTCATTTGTTTTTTTAAAAATGGTTTTCAGTATGATGTCAGCTTCACTGGGCAGAGGGGAAATGTAAACTTGGGTTCCGAAATTGTTTTTGAATGCCCGAGTTTCTTCTTCCTTTAAGTAAGAAATAAACAAAAAAACTTCCACTTAAATGCTTTGACAAAACTGATTCTGTCAGTTAACTATCATGGAATAGTGTCACCTTTAGAAAATGACAGAAAATGGAATGGCTGGTAGGGATGTTTATTCTCTCATGTTTTTACCAGACCTCAAAGAAGCAAGGAGGGAAATAATTTGTGCTTACCTTCCCCAAAAGCAACAGCTGTTTCTCTCAGTGAAAGAACAGGCTGCTGCTCCTGAGTACCTAAACCACCTTAGAATTATTTCTTGCTCCCATTTTGCTCTTGCTCTGTGTCCTAACATTTATAAACCTTCCATATGGCCAAGCAGATGAGCGACCCCTTGGGTATAGTGTGTAAATACCAAGTGAAATATCATAAGTGATAAAGCATTACAGTTGTCTAAGTCTTAATGCTTCAAATGTTTCCATGGTCTCTCAACTGTGGCCTCAGATGTGTAGTTGCAAGACCATCATTCTGCCTGTGCAACTGGAATAATTTCGTTTCTTTCCTGAATCTCGTCCCTCCATGCAAGCAGTGCAAACAAAGAATCATAGCAATGATAAATAAAAACATTTAGCCTGGAAAACAAATGTTTTTTCTATGGGATGATTGAATACAAAATAAGCCAGCACTAAATGTCATCTAAATTTAAGGAAGAGAAGAGAGAAACCCGCCAAGGTAATTAATTGTCAGTGGGCTTGAAAAATAAGTCCCTGAAAATCCATTCAAGTTCTTAATAATTGGGAACCACAATCAAACAAGAACGCACAGGCAAGCAAATAAATCATCTCAATAAAGGCTCTTAAGTGTAAAAGAATCTGAAAGTAATACCTGACAAACTTCTGGCAAAACTTGAAAGCACATATTGCCAGAAGATAAAGGCCGGGGGTGAAGGGGATATTAAATGCCACAGTAAATATTCGTGCTGCATTCTACTCAAAACTACACAGGGAAGGGCCCTGGCCGGGTGGTTCAGTTGGTTGAAGCGTTGTCCCATACACCAAAAGGCTGTAGGTTTGATTCTGGTCAGGGCACATACCTAGGTTGCAGGTTCCACCTCTGGTCAGGGCACATATGAGAGGCAACCAATCAATGTTTCTCTCTCACATTGATGTTTCTCTCTCTCTCTCTCTCTCTCTCTCTCTCTCTCTCTCTCTCTCTCTCTCTCCCCCCCCCCTTTCTCCTCCTCCTCCTCCTCCTCCTCCTCCTCCTCCTCCTCCTCCTTCTTCTTTCTCTCTCAAATCAATAAAAAAAATATCCTTGGGTAAGAATAATAAAATTATAATTTAAAAAAAAACTATGTAGGGAAAGAGCTTGGCCTATGATAGATACACCTAGTACACTAGGTGAAATCTATAAATTACACAGAATCAAATGAAATGGAATTGTTATATCATCCCAAAATAATACCCATTGGCCAATAACTCTGATATTTTCTAGCTATTACACATAAACGTAAGTATTAAAATGGTTATGTTGAAGACAGAGCTTACAGGACATCCATAAATTCAAGAGATTTGTCCTCAAATTACAAACTGTTATGTAAAATACAACAAAAATGCCCCATGACTCTCCCTACATTTTTTTAATATTGTCCCTAATGAACAATGTTTTTATTTTCAATCCAAGCAAAGAGGAAAATCTAGATGGTTCAAATGGAAACAGATATTTTGCCTAAATTATCTGAACAAATATCTTAAATTTTGTTTTGCTATGGTCATGTAAACTTTGCCTCTGCACTAAAGGCATTCAAACATTCAAATTATTTTCATCTGTGGTGTGATTCCATTTACGCACCATTCAGAAAAAGACAAAACTAAGAACAGAAAGCAGAGCAATGGCTGCCCAGGACTGCATCCTAAGGGAGTGGATTGATTGCCAAGAGACATAAGGGGGGTTTGGGAGGTGATGGAAATGTTCTATGTCTTGGTTGTGGAGATGGTGGTGAAGTATTTCATACATTTACCAAAACTCATCAACCTACTCACTTAAGAAAGGTGACTTTTACCATCCATAAATTATATGTCAACAAGCCCTGGCTGTAAAAAAAAAAAATCACAATATGCTGTTTAATCTGGCTAGTAAGATGGAAAATATTTAAACTAAACCACTGCCCCAAATGTTGATTCTTTGCCATTGCTATATGGTTTCAGGACATGGACCTAGAAATTTTCAGTAGTATGACTTTCCAACTTTGTATAGTGGTCACCTCAGATTTGAAATGAAAATATTCTTTTAATTGCATTATTTTCTTGTCATATTAAGAGGGCTATTGCAATTAAAGTAAATCCCTTTTACATTTCTTTTACTGGATGCTTGATTCTAGTAAATAAAACCTAAATATTCTATCTTTAGATCTGACTTGATCATCAACTATGAGACCAGGTACATGGGTATCATTATTTAAACCCGCTTCATTCAGCCACAAGCAGGAGTAACTAAAGTAACTCTGCAGCCCTAGCCTGTTTGGCTCAGTGGATAGAGCATCAGCCTGCAGACTGAAGGGTCCCAGGTTCGATTCCAGTCAAGGGCACGTACTTCAGTTGCAGGCTTCTCCAGCCCGGGCCCTGATGGGGCATGTGCAGGAGGCAACCAATCAATGTTTCTCTCTCACATCCATATTTCTCTCTGTCTTACCCTCTCTCTTACACTCTCTCTAAAAATCAATGGAAAAATATCCTCAGGTGAGGATTTAAAAAAAAAATGAAGAAAAAAGAAAGAAACTCTCCAACCCATAGGACATGTTTAGTGGTCTTGGCCAGAGTCTCTCTAATGTTGCACGTTATCCTTTAGAAGCAATGTAGTTACTGATGCAAATTCTGTAGGTTTCTCCTCCCCAACTATAAAAAGCTGTTATATTAATCTAAACCACCAGAATCTCTCAATCCCTGTTGCCAACACAGACAAGAGGAAAACTGTGTTAGAAACTTAAATGGCCCAAACCCTTATTTTGACTAAAGATAATAAGGTTCAAATATTATGAACCCTTAGGACCTCAGAACCAGAGCAGCATATAGATGCTCCTTTCAAGTACGTTCTGATTTCAATATTAGGAGATCAAGAGAATTCTAAATGGAATAGTTTAGGTATAAATTAGACACTATTATGTTAATCAGTACCAATTTTTAAAAAGGAAGAAGAAAGAAAAAAAAATAGGAAAGACACAATAAGAAGGAACCGCTTTGCTCCAAGTGGAAAAATACTGCTGCAGATTCTAAATAATGGCCTGAGAGAATTCATGCTTCTCTGAAAATCTGAACACAGCCGCTCCATATGTCAGCATTAATAGGGAAAGGAGGAACATGGATACCTGAAACCCAGTAATAACGATGTGTCTCACCATCTCAAATCCCTGTCCCTGACAGACTGTATAACAGTCATTAGCAAGTTAAAATATAGTGCTATGCTTTTCACCTGACTCTCTCCTTTGCCCACACAAAGCAGGTCATTCATTTTCCTCAAAACCAACTTTCCTTCTCAACTTATTTCTACCAATTGTATGGTTATTTAAAGCAGTGTAATCTCTGACTCTTTCCAGACCCAAATACCAGGATCCAATCAGCTACCCAATCCTTCTGCAGGAATGCTTCGCACAACCCCCCCTTACACCTCCATCCCTTTCAACCAGACCCTCACTCGGCTTCCCCACCTCGAGCTTTGCCTCACTCGGTCGACTATTTCTAACGTCATATTCTTTCACACAAATAGTGCGGTCAGTTTCCCACAGAAAACCTTTCAATGGCTCACCTCTGCCGAAGATCAAAATTTATTTAATGTCAAAACTTACAACACTTCAAATATAACACACAAGTATCTCTAAAACTTTGCCATTATTCGCCTAAATTAGCCCTCTATTCCAAAGTAGCCTATTCTCTGTAGTACATGCTGAGTTCATTACTCCACATGACCCTTGGGGAAGACACTTTTGGTGAGGAAAAAGAAAGGTACTCACAAACAACTTGGCTAAACTTCTTATTAAGGAACATCCTCCAGGAATCTTCACTACTGGGAAATTTCATTCCTCAGGGTCAAGTTTAAGCCCCAGATGCGTGGTTAAATGGCTCCATCCTCCACAGTCCTCAGTGCACTCCCCTGAACTGTGACACTAGTCTGTATCATTCCTTTCATATGTAACATATGTCATGGCTTTATCATCTATGTGCATGTGTGTGTGTGCATGTGTGCATGTGTACCACAATATATGCAGGAAGATGGAGATTATTAAATATCCCTTTATGTCATATAAACTATGCATGTATTTATATAGGTACATACATTTTATATAATTTTCTTACATATTGATTATTTATAATTAATATAATATTTAACACACGTTATATTATATAATACACAATAGTTATATTAAAATTAATATTTTGAGGATGACAAATATATATTATAGCTATTTACATTTTTATATTTTTATGTATGTGTATTCATACATATAGTTGTGTGTGTATATATATATATATATATAGAGAGAGAGAGAGAGAGAGAGAGATACAAATATGTATATATTCACATATGATAGGCAAATAATTTCCTGTTTCGTAGAGGTCATAAACTTCACATTCTAATGTATTTTGTACACCAAGTACCAGTTTTCTAAGAAGACTAGAACAGCAACATAAGAACAAAAGGAGAGAAAGGAAAAACCAACCTGGATGTCTGGCCACTGTGTGAGGGCATTTAAACAAGTTCCTCCCTCCCACCTGTTTGGCCTTTCATTCTATGGATCCAAGATTACTTAAGGCTGTCAGCTGATCCTGGGGATGGACCTACACTCTTTTCTAGAGGTCAAGACAGAAGGAAGGGAGGGGAGCTGGAAGTAGCACACAGGTGACCTCCCTACGACTAACCAGGAAGCGGAGATAGGAGAAGAGCATTTTGAAAGAGCACAACTCGAAGTGGAATGTAACTGTCACAGCATTAACATTGCTAACACATCAGCTTTTTTTTTAAGACACTTGAGATAAAAGAAAATTAACAAAGGGATTGAACTAAAAACTCACAGAAACAAAAATTAATCTTACAACCCATTTTTTAAAAACTCAGAGCTATTTTGAAATGCTTATTAAATTATTGAGTGGTTGTGGCTTATTTATTCTTTTAATGACAGCAGCTGGCATTGACCGTGGAGTAGTGAGATACTCATCCTCACACACTGCTGGTAGCAATGTATCTTGGTAAAACCATTCCATGAAAAGCCTTGGTAATAAATTTTGAGCCTGAAAATCTGTATAACTTGGACTCAATATCCTTCCTTTTAGAAATCTAATCTAAACAAACTCAGGCCAAGACACCTTTTTTTCATAATAGCAAAATTTGAAAACAACTTGAACCAATGTTCAAGAGAAATAGAAGACTGATCAGATCAATTTTGGCCCATCCAGTGACAGAACACAATGTGGTCATTTAAAATGTTGATTCTGATTAATACAGGGTATCCCCCAAAAATGTATATACACTTTAACAGCTGATAGCTCAATTTTGAAAATAAAATTTATTTTAATAAACACTGCCTTTGTAATTATTCAAAGTGTGTATATACATGTCTTAGAACACCCTATATTTAATAACATGGAAAATTTTCACATTACAATGTTAAGGTAAAAAAGATACAAGTTGTATATATATTATGATTCCAATTCTGTTTTAAAATATGCAAAATAAAACATTCTAGAGGAAATAGACCAAAATGTTAAAGATCGTAATACAGTTTTTCCCTTGTTTTATATTTTCCAACTCCTCTATAATTCAACATGTATTAATGTAATAACCCAAAATAAAGGTGAAGTTCTTCTTTAAAATTAAAGTTCTGGAGGAATATTAGATCTCTGAAAAATAATTTATAACAGAAGCTGAAAAATAGCTGATTATAGAAGAATTTTAAAGTAATTTTATGTAAATTACCTCCTGGGAATGGGAGCACTCTCTCTCTGATGTAGGAAATTCGGGGGAAGGAAGCACCTTATGCCTGGAAGAGCAACCACAGACGTCCACAAGGCCCACAGAACTTTGATCTCTGGATTCTTTCTTCTCCTGTCCTTTCAAAACAGAAGTATAGAGCTTATCTCTGATATTTTGTTGCTAACAAAGGCCAGAATGACTAGCAGAGCTACCAAGGAAGAATTCTTTCTAAAAGTTAAAAGAAATATGAAAGGTTTTTAATGTAAGTTTTTAAAAATCTTGTTTAGCATTGGCCGGTGTGGCTCAGTTGGTCGGGCATTGTCCTGTGTGCCTAAAGGTTGATGGTTTGATTCCTAGTCAGGGCACATGCCTGAGTTGCAGGCTTGATTCCTGGTAGGAGGCATGCAGGAGACAGCCAATCAATGTTCCTCTCTCATATAGATGTTTCTCTTTCTCCCTCTCCCTTCCTCTCTCTCTCTCTCTCTCTCTCTCTCTCTCTCTCTCTCTCTCTCTCTCTCTCTCCTTCTAAAAAAAAAATCAATAAAAATACATTTTTTTATCTGGTTTAATTATAAGAGACTTTTCCAATGGAATCTGTGTAGAAGACCTATTTTGGAGTAAGAACCAAATATGGTAAGAATTTTACCTAAGAAAAATACAACCAATATGACTCTGTGTTTTTTTATTTTTTTTAATACATTTTTATTGATTTCAGAGAGGAAGGGAGAGGAAGAGATAGAAATATCAATGATGAGAGAGAATCATTGATTGGCTGCCTCCTGCACATCCCCCACCGGAGATCGAGCCCACAACCCGGGCATGTGCCCTTGACTGGAATCGAACCCAGAACCTGAGTCCATAGGCCAATGCTCTATCCACCAAGCCAAACCAGCCAGGGCTATGTGTGTGTTTTTTATTTTGTTCTTGATACATGTTTGATATATAATATATTTGCTGCCAACAACTAGTGTGTGGCCTCGGCAAGCCTTGTCATTTCCCTGCATTTTGGTTGCCTCCAAGGCAGTAGAGAATGGTTCAGAGCGAGACCTCCAGAGCCAAACTGTCTGTTTGCATACCTTCTAGCTCTTAGAACAAGAGAAATGATCCTTTCCAGGCTTAAGTTTCTATCTGTAAAATGGGGATAACATTTATTTCTTATAACTTATCTCATCAGGTTATAAGAAATAAATGAGCCCTGGCCGGCTTGGCTCAGTGGATAGAGCGTCAGCCTGTGAACTGAAGGGTCCCAGGTTCGATACCAGCCAAGGGCACATGCCTGGGTTGTGGGCTCGATCCCCAATGTGGGGCGTGCAGGAGGCGGCCAATTGATGATTCTCTCTCATCATTGATGTTTCTATCTCTCTCTCCTTCTCCCTTCCTCTCTGAAATCAATAAAGAAATATTTTTTTAAGTGAGTTACTATAAAGGATGGGGCAAAAGGAGGTTTACAGTTGTGAATACATGAAACAGTTTATTCTTGTTTTATTACTCATTAATTATTATATTATTTTCCATATGAACAACTGTAAAATACTTTGCCCTACCCTGTGTATAAAACACTGATAGCAGAATATTTAGTTCCACATAAGTGTTACCTATATTATTTTTACCTTTAAAATGAGCATCTTAGATAAGATCTTCAAGTTCTCTTCCAGTTCTAAAATCTACAAATTTGAAAGATTTTAATTACAGATTGAAGTTATCATGTTTAAATAATTTGATACAAAATCATATTTTCCATTTTAAATATGGAAAGAATATCTGTGTTTAATTGGTCCAGAGATTATAACTTAGACCTTAGAAGAATATGCCTTTGTATATGAACCAAATAAGAACCGAAGTACCACTGCTTACCCGTGGCAACTTAGCCAAACTACAGACGAAGGAAACTAAAGGAAATAATCAGCTCCAATGATTGCCTTAGAAACTAAAGTTCTGGAAATAGCATCGCTCTGAAAGTGGTCTATTGGACAGACCAGAAGATTCGATCCAGTCCTGCATAGGAATACTCTCTTTATTGTGCCTTCATTCCTCAGAGAAATGATTTTAGTTCCATAAAGCCAATGAAAATCAATTCTCTGGCTGACCAATGATATAAAGAGTGATTGGCACTTACAAGGCATCACCTATACCTTTGACCACCATCACTTTTGTGACATATTAATGTATCTTCAACATTTGGTAATTTACCTGGTATTTACTTTGATCAAGTATTATTAATCAATTACAAGCACACTCCAGTTAACTTCTTTCATCCCTATTTTTTCTTCCCCCAAGCTCTCTCTAGTGTAGCTTTAACACGGGCTGTTTGGATTCATGTTCCTTGGCTGAGTAGAACTGCCAAACTTTACTTGATGCTTAAACAAGAAGAAAATGGAGTATTTGAAAAGAAGAAAACTTCAAACCATCACATATTTCCTTTGGCAAAAAAGGAACTTCTTAGCCCAAACATTCTTTTGAGTCCTAAATTCAAAACCAGGTATGTGTCTTTGGTGTTCGGACTCCCTTCTCCTCCCTAACCTCCTACACACACACACACACACACACACACACACACACACACACACACTTTTAATGACTTGGCAACAAAAGGAGGCAGAAAATAAAAGTGAAGGTTTGAAATGTGTCATCTCAACACTAACAATATGTGTTCGTCCAGAGAAAGCCACGTGGTGGAGACAGACCGGGCCCTGCTTTCTTTCAAACTTGAGACTTCATCTGAGATGCTTCCCACGACCACAGAGAACACGAGGAAACAATCAGTCTCCGTGAGCACCATGAGCGTCCTGCTGCATTCATCGCCTCCGAGCCCTGAATTCTCTGGGCACAGAGACATTTAGGAAAGAACAGAATGAAAGGAAGCAACAATGCCAGGGCTGGATGGTCCATTCTGTCATTTGGCTCTTTCTTTTGCAATCACTTAGAAAATGGGGTGGGAGACTCTACCTGCTTCTTTTGTAAAATATCAGTATTAAAAAGCAGGGAAAGGGACAGGGTTCCCTCCAGACTCTGCAATGACTCGCTGTGGTGAATTACTCCGCGGGAAAAGTATTCTCTGTGGTTCAGCATCTCCGAGAACAAAGTCACAGAAAGGCCTTCTCAATGGACATAGCAGTAGAATAGAGCGCAAAGATATCACCGCTCAACAGGTGCTTGAGCATCATGAGGGACACCATCGAGCTGCTGAAAGCCTCATGAGTCCAACAGATGTAATACAGAAGCTGCAGTGGGAGTCTGACACGCCTCTATTAATGGTTAAATTAACTACTCCCCAATGGAGCACAGCAACTTAAGGCTTAAACTGCAAAAGCTCCGCTATGGCAAGTGGTCTGTCTTTGCCTCTGAGAAATGGTTACTTCACAAACTCCCATAACAGAAATATCTAAGGTGACATGCTCATGTAGCCACTAACGCAGCTTATATCAGATCAATTAGACGGGGGATCTAGCCAAAGTGAACCTGGGAAAGAGTGAAGGAACTGCAGGTAAAAAAAAAAACTACGTGTGTGTGTATGTGTGTGTATGTATATATATATATATATATATATATATATATATATATATATATATATATATATATAGAGAGAGAGAGAGAGAGAGAGAGAGAGAGAGAGAGAGAGAAAGAGAATCCTCTTCTCAAACTCTTGGACCAAAATAAAGAAAATCCCTCTCTATTATAAAAGACAGTGAGAACAGGGAAAAGCAAAAACCCTCTCTGACTCCCATCCTTGAAATTGGCTGCTAGGTAACCGTGTCCTGCAAGCAGATGGTGATCCAAAAGCGATTCCAATGGGCTAGCATTTTATCCATTAATGAAGAAAGAGACTGCGCTATATAAGACAATGATATTGATCACATTCTTTATCAAAGATGTACATAAATAAAAGTACAAAACAAAAGAGTATATATGGGCTCAAAGGAGAAGTCATGAGGACCAAAATGAGGAACAAAACATGTGTTTAAAGAATACAGAGCGTAGGAAAATTAGCCAGGGAGAAGTCATGGGGAAATAGGGCAAGTAACATAGCACAGCGATGGTACGAACACGGAAACGAGAGGAGGCTGTGAAGGCTGCCCAGGCACAATGGGTGCTAATAAAGATGGAAACACTCAGAATTTAGCACAAGGAGACAATTTAGAAGACTACTTCACCCTTTGAGTCCATAGTTATTGTGGTGGCTAAAAAAGTCCTATTGAAATACCCAGGAAGCCACACAGCTGCTCATTCTAAATTCTACTTTAAGAGAAAGAGGTAAATGAAAAGAAATTAAGTTAGTTATTCAAAGGAACACGTTACAGCAGACACAGCCAAAAATCTACATCTACAGTACTGGAGACCTGGCAGATGCTCGAAGGGAGGTTTGGTGGGGGGGACTGGGTAAAGAGGGTGAAGGGATTAGTTAAAAAACATACCTATATGCACACCACATGGACAGGGATCATAGTGTGGTGAAGACCAAGGGAGGGCGAGGCCAAGGGGGGAGGTGGAATGTGGAACATCTGCAATAGTGTCAACATTAAAAATTTTTAATTAAAAAAAAAGGAAAAATTTAAAAGTAAAGTACAGAAGAATGAATGGTAATGGTGATCCTAAAATATCAAGAAAAGTTTGGATTATCCCGTTTACTAAGGTAGAAAACTATGAAATGTAATTTTTTAAATGTCAATCAAAAATAGTTTTTTAAAAAAAGGATCAGTTCTGAGATTTAAGATGAAATCGGGGAAAAATACATTCACCCACATGCTGCAGGCACCCGAACTCTGTGAGAAACTTTGTATTCTAGTGACGTGTTTTCCATTTATACAGTCAAGGTGCTTTTTATATTTAATATAATATGTATATGTCTGAGTATAATTACTTTACTTATATCATACCTTACATAGGATTTCTATAAAACAGGAGAAAGGCATAAACGCAAAAACTTCAATTACTTAACCAAGGGATCCCAACTGGCAGTTGGTGGAGCGGCTGGGGAGTGTGGCCATCGGGAAGGATAGTGACAAGTACTCTGACACAAAAGATTTTAATGGTAGGTAACATTAAGGGAAAGCCATTCAAAAGCTATATGTATTACCTAAGTTGGGAAAGGATGAAAATATCCATAAAAGAGGAACTACTCCCATAATGAAGTGTTACTTGCCATGCAAGACTGTGATGCTATTTAAACCCATCAGCAGCAGGGGTTGTGTCTTTTCATTCTTCGTGTTCTCTTAAGACATCTCTACTTCTCTGTTCTGCATGGCTCCAGGGGACCAGCAGGGTAGGAGGGCAAAAAAAGCCACCACTTGCCTTCTTCCTCCCTCTCTCCAGCCTCTCTCCAACCTCTCTCTCTCTCTCTCTCTCTCTCTCTCTGTCGTGTTCACATCCTGATCACCCATCACCAATCACAGGCTGGGCACATCCTCACAGGTTTATTTGAACCAAGCCCACTGCATTATGCATTATGCTCTGTGTAACAATAAATAACGTAACAATGTACTTACAGTCATACAAATCTTACACCCAACCTAAATAAGACATTATCAGGAACAGCTTCCCAAATCATTGATATCACATGATAAGTTACATTGGCATTATCCTTATTATTATAAGTTGTTTCCAATGTTCTTTCCACCATTTCAACGAGTGTTTGTGTTCGTATTAGAATTCATGTCAGCATTTCCATTAGAATTGTCTTATAGTGACCGGATCCAGGGTTTCAGAGTCTGTATTCTCATCTACTGCTTTTTAGCTGCGTGGACCTGAGCCAGCTACTTAGCTCCTTCCTTATGAATCAACTTTCTCATCTGACTTGGGCTCACAAGGTTGCCATAAGAATTAAATGAGATCGTCGAAGGACAACAGTGTGCCTGTCTGCTAGTATATATGGAAATCATAATGGCTAGCTTCTTTCCCATATTTGCAGGGGTTGGACTCTCCTAAATGCAATAAAGGAGGCACCCTGATATTCCTGGGGGCTTTTGGCGCTGTCTGCTCTGTGAAAGATGCACCGCTTTCAGCAGTTAGGAGCTTGGTAAGGTAAGATGGAAGCTTGACTTGAAAGAAAGTTGTGCAAAAATCCCCACAGTGGAAAAACAAGAGCAGGCAAGCAGCTGCTAATTAGCAAGCAAGCAGTGCAATGAGGAAGTGTGAGTGTCCAAAAGAAAGTAGCCCCGTCAGGACTATTTCTGCTGTGGAGTTGCCCAGCCCTCAATAAGGGCCATGTTTCCCAGTCATTTAATCTGAAGGATTTAAATCATGACTGAAAAGCTTCCAGCCTCAGTAACAGAGAGAAATACCCCCATTCCAGCAAGGTTTCCATGACAAAAGACAGGTTTCCATACAGATGAGATCAGGAAAAGCAATTATCAATCAAAGATAACCCCCTTGATAGCCCTTTGAAGTGAAACTGGAGGTCAGCAAAGGCCAAAACAAGAAGAGAAAAGTGGATTGTGTCTGTAATTTTAAGGAGCTCGTCACTAGAAATTCTGTTTTACAAAGTTTCAGCTGTATGTGATTTTGAAACATTAATGATTTAATGCCTGCCAGACCAAGAAAGACAAAAGATGCCCAAAATCAAAGGCAGATATAAGTGTATCATCAGTGCCGAAATGGAGGCTGACATCATAATGATGGAAAATCAGTCCAGAGCTAATGTCTGCAAACTAAAATAGTGGCCAAATGCAGAATCACGTGGTGGTGTGGAAAAATACAATTGGCAATTGATGAAAACAGGGGAATATAAACCAACTGATAAGCCAGCGAATCAGGAGTTCACAGATCACAAAGTCAGGAACCCCAAAATGGCCCCTTGCTGTGCAAATAATGTGCAATTCCCATCATGCTCACTCCTTAAATCAAGATGACCTGTCATTTCTCTGTGTTGTAGCCTGTAGGGCTGTAGACGTGTATCCACATTGCCCAACGAATGGCCGCCTGGGACTATTTGAGCATAAAGTAAATTTTGTCCCTGACTCAGCATCCCTACAATGTCATTCAAGACCAGTCTGGAGAAACTGTGAAGTTGCTACAGGCATAAAATAACTAGTCACTAAGAATGTGTTATGCCTAGAAAACTGAGTTAAGTTTCATTGGGAAGTAAAAGGCTTAAAATGTAAGCAACTCCTAGATTGCAAGAGCTTTACTAAACAGTTTACTTCTTGAGACGCCAAATCAGATTTTATTAAATCTCTGTAAATCACCATAATCTACCTCCTAGTTGAATCTCAATTAAGATTAAATGGGGATGAAGAAAAGTAGGAAGGGAAAGGAAAGAGGAAAGAAATGGCTTGTGGAGAAAGGGGAAGAAATGAATGGCATCCCTAGCCTCGACTCTAAAATCTGGATGGGGATATCAAGATACACATATGTCAATCAAAACAGGCATGTGGAAAAACAAGACCAGGGAAGCAGCTGCTAATTACTAAGCAGTGATGCTTTGTGAGTGTCAAAAACAATGTGGCAAAGTCAGGGCAATGCTCCCTGGCTGCTGTAACAAACAACCCCAAAATCTCAGTGACTCATCACAATAAAAGTACGTCCTTTTCTTGCAAAGTCATGGTCTCTTCAGTGGCTCTCTTCCAGGTAGTGACTCAGAGATCTGAGCTGCTTCCATGTTATAACTATGGCATCTGAAACACATGACTGCCCAGGTCACCACAGAAGGACAAGAAAGTGGTATTTTATGGTCAACCCTGGAAGTGGCATATATCAATTCCACCTACAAAGCCAGAAAAGAGCCATGTGCTCCCTACATGACCATCAGGAGGCTGGAATTGTAGTGTTTGCATGTTTCTAAGAGGAAGAAACAAATGAGAGAGCATCTAGTGAATCTCTGTGCTACATGCTACAAAACAGCACATGACCCAGACGAGCAGGGGGAGCGCTGCATAAAAAAATATGGGATTGAGGAGGAGGAGGAAGAAAGGCAATTCAGGCAGAGGAAATCATATAACCTAGGTAACAGAACAGTGGTATCACTGAAAGATGTTAGATAGTGGGGAGGGGGGTACTTAATGGGAAAAACAATGAGTTCAATTTTGGGCAAATCACACTGAGCTGAGGCAAATATGTCCTGTAGAAAGCAAGAGACAGTTCTAGAAGTGGCTGCCACTTAAATTCAGTTTAGGGTCAATTCACATGAAAAGGTGTAGAAACATAAATGAAATAAAGACTGCAATCCTTTTCAGAATTTCTAATTAATCTAGATTTAAATGAGATAAAGTTGTTTGTACATGGATTTACTTGTCCCCTTCTTTTCTGAATACACATGAGAATTAAAAATCTAAGTGAATATGAGCATTTGAAGAAACCATGAAAACTGTTGACCAATGAAAGGAAGAGCAATGGTCCGAATCTACTTGAGAAGCAGGAAACCAAATTGGTCTTCAGGCCTTTCCTCAAGCAGAACATTTCTGTTTACGTAATTAGCTCAAAAGTGCACAGCTCAGTCTAAGCTCCAATCCTTGGAACTTTGTTCAACCCCAAGAGACTCTCAGGTTCTCCCTTTCCATCACCTCCCAATGCCACCCACCTTCCTTGGATGTTGTCCAATGTGGGTGGTCGCAGACCTGCAGTTTCTCCACTCTCTCTGTCTGTCTGCTTTATTCCCTTTGCTTTTAACAAGCTCTAGGGCTGGGGTAGGGGGAATTGTGGGCATGGAGGGCATCTCATTCTGCACAGTGGGGTTGCCAGGACAGATTAGTGTCCTCAGGGCAAGACAGACAAACTTCTCTCATGGAGTCATTGGCTCTTGGAAATTCCAGTTAAGGGACAGAGCTGGGTGGTCTGATCTGAACTTCAGGGTTGAAAATAAAACCAAAGGAAAAAGGAAGAAGCCAGGCAAGGTAAACAAAATGCAAAAAAAAAAAAAGAAGGAAGGAAGAAAGGAAGAAAGAAAGGAATTTCACGCTATTTTATAGACTCTTGTTAAGCAACCAAATTACGAAACACTCAAGGAAACAAAACTTTTTAACAGCAATTTGTGCCTTAGGCTTATTTTCTAATTCAGTACTGTAATGAAATCAAGTTAGAGAAAGCCTATCACACACAAGTGAAGTACAATGCAAATTGATCTCTCACACTGTAGCTAATATATCTCCTAAGACATTTGCAACACTTTTCTTCTCACTGACTCCAAATATTGTCTCTATGGGTGGTTAGTATCATACTGTGAAATGGCTCTGTAGGTGTGAAAGTCAACTATTACTCTCAGAAGAGTGAAAACAACTTAGAGGATCTGTATAATGCACTTAACACAGGGCCTGGCAATATAAGCACTTCCCTTCTCTATATTAAACACAATATGGAAGAAGAACAACTTGCCCTAGAAAAGCATAGATTCAAATGAGTCTCACTCAACCTTCCTTTCAGCTTCCTCTGTGAGAAGTATTTAGTAGATGCACATACCAAAAAGGAGCTGTCCCAGGCTGAGTTGTGGAGGACACTGAGCAGGTCCAGCCAAGAACTAGAACTAGAGCAGGGACTTCTATTCATGGTGGTCTCAGGTAGACAAAACCAGGGTAGCTGCATCCAAGTCATGTCTGGTGAGCTAAGGCTGCATCAAAGCCACAAATGGCAGGTGAATCCAAGGCTGAGCACCAGTAGAAACAAAGCATAACCAGGGCAGGTTGGAAACCAAGTGGAGAGGGCCCTGAGCAGTGGCTGGGAACATCACTGATACTGCCTATGCTTGCCTTCGTTTCTCAGGGGGCACATAGGTATAGGATCACGGCAGCACATTGGGAACACTTATCTGCAGCTCTATGGCCAGCCTGTCCACTCCCCTATCACTTTAACTACTAGAATCCCTCTAAACAACGTGGTTCTCTTTCTCTGGAGAACCCTGAGCAATACCCTGTCCAAATTATTCATCTCATGGATAGTGCTATGAAAAGGTAACCTAAGCAAACTACCCACATGCACAACACACACACACATCACACACACACATATTGTATATACCCTCTGCCAATTCTGTGATAAAACTACATAACTATATAAGGAAACAACTAAATCTATACTAATAATAGAGGAATATGCAAATTGTCTGGGATGCCATCACAGTAACAGTAACCACCAAACAGCAGGCTGTGTGGGGTGACAAGGCCGGCAGGGGGGTTAGTGAGGGATGACCAAACGACTGAACAGCAGGCTGCGTGGGGCAACCAGACCAGCAGGGGGTCAGTAAGGGTGACCAGGCTGGTGGGGGGGGGGGCACTTAGGGGTGACCAGGCCAGCAGAGGGGGGCAGTTAGTAGTGGTCAGGCCGGCAGGCAGAGGTGGTTAGGAATGATCAGGCTGGCGGGGGTGGGGGGCAGTTAGGGGTGATCTGGCAGGCAGGCAGGTGAGCAGTAAGGAGCCAACAGTCCTGGATTGTGAGAGGGATGTCCAACTTCCAGTTTAGGCCTGATCCCGGGATCCTGGAGTGGAGAGGGTGCAGGCTAGTCGGAGGGGATCCCCCTCATGCACGAATTTCATGCACTGGGCCTCTAGTGTATTATAATTCATAACTAGAGGCCTGGTGCACCAAATTCATGCACATGAGGGAGAGGAATCCGTCAGACAGGTCTGTGCCCTCTTGAAGTCAAAGAACCCTCGGGAGATTTTGACTGACAGGGGAAGGCCTAAGCCGTCAGTCAGACATCATTAGTGCACATCATTAGCACTGCCGCGGAGGCAGGAGAGGGCTCCCGCCACCACCCCTGCACTCCAGTCATGAGCCCAGCTTCTGGCTGAGCGGCACTCTCCCTGTGGGAGCACACTGATCACCATGGGGCAGCTCCTGTGCTGAACTGGCTCTCTGACATCCCCTGAGGGGTCCCTGATTGGGAGAGGGTGCAGGCCAGGCTGAAGAACCCAACTGGTGCATAATCAGGGCCAGGGAGGGTCTCAGGAGGTTGGCCAGATGGGAAGGGACCATAGGAGGGCTCCAGGGCATGTCTGGCCCATCTCGCTTAGTCCCCCCATCTGCCAGACCCCAGCAGCAAGCTAATCTACTGGTCGGAGTGTCTGCCCCCTGGTAGTCAGTGCATGTCATAGTGAGTGGTTGAGCAACCTTAGCATATCATTAGCATATTACACTTTGATTGGTTGAATGGATGACTGGCCACTTAGCATATTAGGTTTTTATTATATAGGATATTTAATATTTTTATTCATATTTTTAATTGCCTTCCAGATAGGATGTTGGAGATACAATAGTGAATAAGCCAAACCCAGACCTGCACTTTCATTGTTTATTTTCTATTGAGAGAAACAAAAGAAAAAGAAAACAAATGAGCATTGACAAGAACAATAAGAAATAAAAATTGGCCAAAAAGAAGATTGATGGAGAATGGCAGGGTGTACCTGAAAAAGTCTCTCAGGGCTAAAGAGGGAAGGATTCTTCGCTGAATTTCCAGGAGAGAGAAAAGGTGAAGATAAGAAGACAGCATGGACAAGAAGACAGCATGGACAAGAAAACAGCCAGAATAGGAGAGAGTATGGATTCTTCACAGACCAGAAACACTAGTGAACGCCAGAAGGATAGTTAACCATGGGATTTAATGCTACCCCCAGGGAGATAGTCTCACAGTTGAGTTGAATTGGAGGATCCAGCTGGTGTCTGAGCGTTGCTTGGAAGAGAAGGGAGGGAAGGGGAGAACTGGTGTCCAGAATTGTAAAGGGTTTGTTAAATAAGTAGACAAACATGGAAATGGATAAAAGGAGTCAGTTATTTGTGTGTGTCCTAGTTTATATTCTAGTCACTAACTGGTCTAGGCTGTTCCAAAGATCACATTTGTAAGCAATATTCCAGGTGCTGGGATATTGAAATGTCTCACTGGCAGAAAGGGGCTTTCTCTCCGGGTTTTGGAGGCTCCTTTGTACGGCCCTTTCTTCAGTAATACTTGTGGGGAAAACCAAAGTTGATCTTGTAGAGCTTGAGAACATTCTTAAAAACTGTAGGATTTGTTTTGTGTGGTTTGGATCTTCGTCTTCATTGACTAGCTACTTTCCGACTCTAGAAGGAGCATGCTAGTATTAGTACTCAACACAGTTACTTAGGGAATTCCTTCATTTGTGTGTTTTGTGGGGACTGGGAGAAGGTAGCAATACTGAAATGTTTTCATAATTTCATTTTATGAGTTCCATTAATGGAGAAAAATAGCCCCTTTTATCAAGTTGCCTCAGAGATATAGAACATATAGCCTGGGGAGGGTGGGCTTGGTGGAAGGGAATGTAAGACTAGAGCATGTAACATTCACCTAGAAGTTGTTTGCATTTCTGCAATCGGTCCTTATGTCTCCCTCAAATTGCATGGGAGTGTGGTTTTATGTGGAAATCAAGGAAGAGGTGGAATTTTATATCTGGGTTGATGCCATGTGGAACAGAGCACACATCAGAAAGTGATACAAACCACAAACTAGGCATCTACAGGCAGTGGCATGCTTGTTAGTTCTCTAATCTAGAGAACAGGAGCAGAGAAATCCCAGTTGATATCTGGGTCACATATAGAGAATCCACCGAGCAGCCACCACCAACCACTGCCACCAGCAGCCAGACCAGAGACTATAGGACTATAACACCTTCCTCCTGAGGAGGCTTTGACAGTTCCCTGGAAAAGACAGGCTTAGAGGCTCTG
Source organism: Cnephaeus nilssonii (assembly GCF_951640355.1). NCBI lineage: Eukaryota > Metazoa > Chordata > Mammalia > Chiroptera > Vespertilionidae > Cnephaeus > Cnephaeus nilssonii. The sequence goes on from NC_137079.1 coordinate 11,949,936, forward strand.
TGATTCCAGTTCCCACTTGGTGTTCATGCCCGATCGCTTCTGTTGACTGATCTGAAATCTCTTTCTGATAATTGCTAGAAATAGCCCCTACCCCAAAGAGCTGCAGCCACTTTCCCAAAGCCATACATACACCCTGGTATCTTTCTAAACTGAGACAGGAAACCAATTGTCCTACCTCCCACGCCAACCCATGTTCCACCATCGAATGCTGCCTGGCTTTAAACAGAGGGACCAGAAGAATAGGTCATGATTAGAAGACTAGGAATACAAAGAAAAAGAAGGTCACCTGGCAAGGTCAGGGACGAGCTTTACAGCAAACCAGAACTGGGGGCTTGATTCCGAAAGCATCAAGAGACTGCCATAGCCCCCTAGTGAGCAGGGAAGTTTTAGCAGCAGCTATTTCTTAAGAAGGGCAGCCACCGTGGAGGTGGGGACACCTGTGAGAAGGACGCTGGAAATGAGGCATCAGAGAAAAGTATCTGCCTACACAGCTTTTTCCGACACTTTATTCCTCTGCTAAGAGCCAGGGAATAGGTGACTGCTTCTGGAATTTTTAGGACTTTGAGAGAGATGTCCCAGGTTTCCAGATCCCACTGTATTTTTTCTGTAGGGATGTGAGGAAGCTCACATTTCACTTACAGAAGGAGGGCTGTAATGAAGTCAGTGGAAACTGTCTCTGGGTTAGGATCTTTCTCAGTGAGCTCAGACTCCTATAACTAAATACCATGGACGGTGTGGCTCAAACAACACACTTTTGTGTCCCACAGTGCGAGACGCTGGGAAGTCCAAGATCAAGGTGCTGGCAGATTTGGTTCTTGCTGAGGGACCTCTTCCTGTCCTGAGGATGGCTGCCACCTCCCTGTATGCTCACATGACCTCTTCTTTGTGCACTTGTGCAGAGAGAGGAAACTCTCGTGTCTCTCTCTCTTCTTAGAAGGGCACCAACCCCATGACGAGGGCACCATCCTCAAGGCCTCATCCAAAGTCAGCTACCTCCCGAAGGCCTCCATATCCAAATGCCATCACACTGAGGGACAGGGCTGCAGCATAGGAAATTTGGGGAGGGATGCAAACCGTCAGTCCCACCTAAAGGCACACAATAAATGGCAGGTGCTTCCAACACACACACAAACTCCTTATATTTTCTTCCTCAGCCATGCTGTGTCCTTCCTCCGAAGATTTTAACTGTACCAGGAGTTGGTAGCCCTATTTTTGGGTCCTCAGATAATTTGGAAACTCTGCTCTAAAGAAGACCAGAAATTCCATATCAAGTGTTTCTAAGAGCATCAGCAACAAGAATAAAAATCAAAATAAAAAAGTTCTTGATTTATAATCCAGATTTGTAACCATAAGACAGCATACTTCTGGATATTATTTAGATATTAATTTTAACATGTATTAACTAGAGGAAGCAATCACTGAATTAAGATGTTTTGACCTGTTTCTTATCTTTTTAAAGATTAAATCATGAAATTTTATTCTTTTCAGTTCCCTCTCAGGAATGCGAGCTGCCAATGCTCTTCTGAGAGACACTAACAATATGAAGAAATATTAAAAACAATTAGAGGGAAATGGTGCTTTTGGACTTAGTAGAAAGTGTGCATCACCTCTCACAGGAAGTCTCGGCAATGGCATTAAAAATTCCAGCCATTTCATTTTGGGAGAGCAGAACAGCCTGTAGTTATTTATTGAGTACACTTGGCAGGGGGCATACAAAGCATACAAAAGGCTTCTTTTGTTTGCAATATGGATTTTCACAGCATTCTGAAGGTTTTCTTCCAACAGCATCATCACAGTGTGTCCAAACTTCTTAGAGAAAGCCATGGGATCTCTACTTCAGCCTCGCGTGAGCAGCTCTCCCCGGCCAAGGTCATGTTGCTTCCCTCTAAGAATAAGGGCCCTCTGGATCCAATTCTATCTATTTCTTCCCAGCCTCCTGTTCTTGCAGCAGGGCAGATGCCTCCCAGGAGGAAACCAGATGCCGGGGCTGTGGGGGGCTCTTGGGCAGCATAAGCCAAGCTGCAGGAGTTGGGAAGAGAAAGCATTGCATACGCCCAACTCACCCCTGGTGGTGTCTTTAATGTCAGGATGCATGCACACCGTGCAACGTGCAGAACCATCCAGGCTGGAAGAGGGAGCTGCACAGACAGGGAGTGTTGCCAAATATTTGAGAGCACTCTCTTCTGTGGGCAGACCGCTGGCTTGCTCATTGTTCTGCTTTGAGGAATGTGTGTCCGGAAGGGTTCTGTGATCTCCACTGTGGTGAGGGTTCTGGAAGAAACCTGTGAATATTTTCCCCCACTTCCCCCCAAACTCAGAATCAGTTGTGCAGATTTCTCATTCTGGCTTTAAGCGTAGAGAACTGTCACACGCTTGCATCATGAATTTTTGCTTCGATAAAAATTCAGGATTTGCCAGTGTTATCTCAACCAGTATAGAAAAAAACCTTGGACTTCTGGTCATTAGCCACTGGGAGTCTGAATATTTCTCCTTTTGTATTAAAATGAAAAGCTACATTCCTGGCACCATGGTTTTGTGAAGATGCCAGCATGCGACCTGGGTCTGCAGACCTACCTGACATTAGATAGCCACAGGATTGGAGAACAGGGTCATCTCTGTGTCTCAGTTTTTCCCTTTACAGAGACTGAGAAATAATATCATGCCTCCTACCCCATTTCACAGAACACCCATCGGTAATAAATATATAAATATAGTGCTTTCAGTTGACAAGAAAAGGTCAAAATATCAGAGTGCTCCAGAGGCCACTTCTCCCAACGTAACCATCAGCCTTATCATGCAGTGTGGCAAACTGAAGTCATGGACTGAAGCAAACGTGAGGCAAGATCAGTTACTGTGCCTGGAATATGGTGCTAACCCAGTGTGTTAGGCATTGGGTGGTACACAGACATTCCATTTATCTTCCCAGTCATGCATTAAGGTTGCATTCTCCATGTTTCAAGATTTGCACCTAAGATTTGTTTTGGTCAAGTATTGCAAGGTGACAGATACAAAGGCAACGATCTTTGAAAGAAGCGTTGATTACCTCCAGCTCCCAAGAACAGGGGCCTGCCACACCATGCCGGGCCACATGGTCATTTGGGAGGGGTGAGGGAAGCATGGGCAAAAGCCTTTATGACTACAGTGGTGGCTAGTTGTTGGGTGGGAATGCCCTCTATCGGAAAGCCAAAGACAGGTGTTGACATTTGTGATTGGCAGGTTCGTATTTGATTTTCAAGCCCCCTCGAAAGCCAGACTATAGAGGAGTTTATCCAGTTCTAGTCATTAGTTCAGCCCGGTGATTAATGGATATCAAATAATCTATTACAAAATCGAAAAAAGTTGACTAGAAGATGCACCCCTGTAAAGCCAGGTTGTCTGTGCAACAAGTTAGGCATGAATCATGAGCAGAACTGACATGTGCCACTTCCAGCCAAAGGGCCAGAGCAGGAATCACCACATCCTCTCCCCGTGCCACAGTCTCATGAAAGTGTATTGAGATGGTGCCTGCATCCGCCTGCATTCCTGAGTAGAGACCCCGCTGACCAATGTTGGATATATGGCATGAGTAGGAAATAGCTTTGGGGTTAGGGCATCAAGGTATTAGAGTTGTTTATTCCACAGTAAAACCTAGCCTATCCTCACTAGGATGACCTTGCTGCAGAACATTGCCGAAATACTCAAGTTCAACCCCTTCCACAGACATAGCAGAGAGATGGATATGAGCTTGTCACCCTTCCCCTTTCTGGTCTCTACACAAGGCAGGTATACACTGAGTGGCCAGATTATTATGATCTCTGAAGGCATAATAATCTGGCCACTCAGTGTATATACTATATAATAAAAGGCTAATATGCAAATTGTCCCCTCCACCAGGAGTTCGACCAGCAGGCAGGGTGGCCAACCAGTCATGTCCTCTCCCCCTGGCCAGGCTGGCCAGACCCCACCCATGCACGAATTCATGCACCAGGCCTCATATATATATATATATATATATATATATATATATATATATATGTATTTATACACACACACACACACACACACACACACACACACACTGAGTGGCCAGATTATTATGCATTCAGAGATCATAATAATCTGGCCACTCAGTGTATATAAGCTGATGCAATGGGAGAGATTTGCAATGGAAGGCAAGCTCCCTAAGCTCTGTGTGGGGAACTAGTCCAGAGTCCATGAGGATAACAATGAAGTTTCTAATTTGGCTACCCTGGATCTTAACCTGTTTCTGAATTATGTATTCAAATCTCCATTCACTGTTCTTGAAACCCACTCCTTTCTCAAAGCAGGTGATTTCACTTCAGACGTATCCTCCCTCTGCTGGTGTACTTTTCCCCAACTGGAGAAAATCAGGATAGGGTCATTCTTGGGCAGAGGGCGTAGGCAGGGTCTAGAGAACAAGTGACATATAATTATGTAGAGTAGAGTCTGGCTGCCTCCTACTGTAGTCTGAATCTCAGCTATGCCACAAATTGTGACAAACAGTGCATTCCCAAGCTCCATATTTTACTTCCCCTGGTGTGCAAGGCAGCTTCACCTTTGGGGCCAGAAATAGTTCTCTGCTCAAGGTGGCAGCGGAAGGAGGAGTATGGGGCAGACTGACAATCCATGCAATCAAGTGTCTAATTATTATAGACTGTCCCTGGTAATTGAGTCTAGTTTTTCATGTGAACTGAGTTTCTGTTTAGAATTTTAACTTGTCGGGGGTGGGGAGTAGAAGTCCTTGAAAGTCCTATGAATCATTGGTGAAACAAGAAAATGCCAATGAAATATGAGAAACACGGAAAGACATTAAAATACATTAAATATCTATTGTCTATTCTGCACTCCAAAGTAATTTTTAAATGGTAATTACACCTTTGAAGAGTATCTAATTAGTATGAAAGAGAACTTTGGACAAATGTAGAGCTCTTCATCTGACTTCAATTGGTACATGGTGATAATATTCAAGGCTAATTTCCGAAGCTTTTACCCCTTGACTGAACATTACTCTGTTTCTGAAATTTAAAAGGATTTTCCAATCTCTGCTTCTCAGAAGCTAAGCAGAGGTCCTCTCGTGGGTTATGGAGGTAAGAGAGGAGGTAAAAATGTATGAGTGCCCCATGAAAAGTGCTGTGAAGTCCAGGTTAGGTCAAGTTTATATCCTCAAGAAACAGGGGTTTCAGCCACACACCTCTAGAAAGGAAGTTTCCAGGTTTTTGTTTTTGTTTGTTTTTCATCTGGATCATTCAGCAGCATTTGGCAGTTCCTTTGAGTGGATGACTGATACCTGTAAGAACCATGTTCTTCATCCTCATCATCAATAACAAAATAACTTAGTGCTTGCTGTGTGCTTAGCATGAAGTGCTGTTACAGTTAAATGATTAGCACTCTAAAATCATTTTAGAACAAGACGTTTATGATCACTCTCGAGTAAATGATCAAATGGTCTAACTAGCTTATTAGGCAGGATTATTCATTACCAATCTATTAGATTTGCATATATACACTCCATTGCTGCCACTCTCTCAGATACAATGGCAAAACCCTTTGAACTAAGGTCCGTAAGTTGCCTTAATGGTTTACATCAAAATTTTAATGGCCCAGAACTCGGCCACTTACATTTACTACCCAGACAGATGCTGAGAGCTGCTAATGAGAAGAGTATCAGATGCTGGATTTGTAATGCCCTTCTCTTAAATTCTGCCACTGACACACACGTCATTGTTTAAGATTTTTTTATGCCTTTCTTTAAAAAGGATTTTATATTAACCAAGCCAACTATTTTTCTTCTGCAAGGACTTCGGATGCATCTCTGACCTCATCTCCTACCACTCTTTCCCTTCTTCATTTCAAGAAAGCCATGCACCTCCTTGATGTTCCTTGAAAATGCCAACCTCCTCAGGGCTTTTGTACTTCTGTGGTCTCTGCCTGGAACAATGGAAGTCTGGGTCCTAGAGCAGCAAGAGATATGCTGGACATGCAAGAGTATGTGGGGAGAAATGCCTGTGAGGGGACACAGGAAGGGGGCTGGAGGAGGCGGGGAGAGCTGCCAAACCATGTGGCAGATCTGATCCCTGTGAAGAAGAGAAAGTAGGAAGGTTGGGTAGAACAAGCCTTAAAATACAGCACAGTGCTAAGAAATATTTGGCAGGGTTTGTAGTAGAGCCCTCCATCCCAGGTTGCCCTTCAGATGGGTCCTTCATCTCTGTAGCCTTGCCACACTCAGTCACTGACAAACTGTGATGGACTTCCGAGAAACAGATGGCTATTGGTCATTTACACCTGTAGCAGCCATCAAAGCTATGAGAAGGGCATTCTCATGGCCCTCACAAGCTCTCTCTCATTCTCTAGATGTTCCCATACGTCCTTTAGTTTCTGCTCAGATTTCCCCTTAGTGTGGTCTTCACTGACCACTCCATCTAAATAGCAACCCTCACCCCTTCACTCACCTTATTCTACTTCTTAGTCACCTTTCTCTGCTGTTTATTCTCCATATCAGATAGACTATATATCTACTTGATGTAGCATATTGTCTTCCTCCACAGACTGTAAGCTCCACGAAGGGAAGGACTTTGTTCTGTTAATTGATATGCTAAATATTTGTTAAATTAATGAAAAACTAAACAAGCAAGCATATATTGAGCTTTAATACTATGTACTAAGCAATGATTATGCAAAGACATAAATGTAAGATTCTGGACTACATGCTTTCATTTCATAATAGATATGTTCCTAACAAACATGGTATTTTGCCATCTTATAATAATAAAGAGGTAATATGCAAATTAACCCTCATGCCCTCACAAGATGGCTGCCTATGACCAGGCCGGCAGGGGGGTTAGTGAGGGACCACCAAATGACTGAACAGCAGGCTGCGTGGAGCAACCAGGCTGGTGGGGGGGGGGGGGGCTGTGAGGGGCAACCAGGCCAGTGAGGAGGGGCAGTTGGGGGCGACGAGGCCAGCAGGGGGGGGGGGGCAATAAGAGGTGACCAGGCTGATGGAGGGGTGGGCAGTTGGGAGAAAGCAGGCCAGCGGGGGGGGTGAGGGGAGCAGTTGGGGACGATTAGGTTGCCAGGGGGGGCAGTGAGGGGCGACTAGGCCAGTGGGGGAGGCAGTTGGGGCAACCAGGTTGGCAGGGGGGCAGTTCTGGGTGACCAGGCCAGCAGAGGGGGGCAGTAAGGGGTGACCAGGCCAGTGGGGGCGTGCAGTTAGGAGCAACCAGGCCAGCAGGGAGGGGGCAGTTGGGGGCAACCTGGCCAGCAGCAGGGGACAGTTAGGGGTGACCAGGCTAGCGGGGGGGGGGCAGTTAGGGGTGATCAGGCTGGCAGGGGGGAGCAGTTAGGGGTGGCCAGGAAGGTAGGCAGGTGAGCAATTATGAGTCAGTGGTCCAGGATTGTAAGAGGGTGTAGGCTGGGCTGAGGGGACCCCCCCTCCCCCCGCTTGCATGAATTTTATGCACCGGGCCTCTAGTCGTTCTATAAGATTGTTAGAGAGCCAGTGTAGTAGACAGACTTTCAGATGCTATCAATGTTCCCCATCTATCTCCTGGCATCCACACCTTTGTTTCATTCCTTCCCTTAATTGTAGGCTGGTGTATTGACTGTGTCTGTCAAAGGTGATGAGATATCATTTCAGTGGTTAGGCTACTTAAGATTGTGGCTTCCATCTTGCCAGTTAACTTCTCTTGCTGGCTTTGATGAAGCAAGAAGCCATAATGGAGAGGCCCACATGGCAAGGAACTAAAAGCAGACTCCAGCCAATAGTCAGCTAGAAAGTGAGGCCCTCTTCCAACAGCCTGTAGTAACTGAGTCCTGCCAAAAACCATAGGAGATTGGAAACATATCTTTCCCCAAAAGGTTTTCCGATAAGACCCCAGCCCTGGTCAGCAGCTTGACGGAAGCCTCATGAGAGACGGAAGCAGAGGACCCAAGCAAGCCATGGCCAGATTCCTGACCACAGAGACTGTGAGATGATAAATGTGTGTTGTTCCAAGCAATTAAGTTGTCATAATTGTTCTATAACAGGAGATGACTAATACAGGCAGCTTTTCATGAACTCCAGCACAAATGCCTCTCATGAGCTGTGCTTTTCTTGGTCAAGAAAGGCAGTCCCTTTGTGGGTCATTTTCTTGTCTATAAATGAAGAAGTTGGAGCAGAACTTGCAGGGATCTCATCCAACTGCAAAAAGCCACAATTCTATTACTTCAACACCTCTGACCGATCTTCACAATCATATCAAATGTGGAATATGCTTAAAAGAGGTAACTTACTCAAATATGATAGTTGTAGGTAGCTGTTCACATTTTCCACCACAGGATCAAACAACCAAATAATTATTTTCTGTTTAAGAACTTATAAAAATGATTTGGAAGATTCAGTAAATAATAAAGAAAATTTAAATCACCTGTAATTCTATCACCTTGAGATTATTACTGGTCATATTTTCATAGCATGTTTCTAGTCTTTGAATGTGTATATATTTTTAAATATATGGATTTATTGTACAAAATTGAGATCAAATTGCACATCCAGTTTGTATTTCAAGTTAACAGGACATGATGAACATTTTTAATGCCATTAAATATTCTTCCAAAACAAGATTTTAATGGCAATATAATATTTGCTTGTATAATGTGTGCTTTGTCATTATAATTAATAGTGTAATTAATGTATTAATTAAAATAATTATTAGTATACTATATTATGTACGTTATATAAATAATTAACTACTTAATTAAATGCTGTAACTATTTACCCACTTCTAATTATCTGGATTCCTAGAATTATGGTTGTAAGACCAAAAGCTAGACGGCGGCAGAAATTGGAGGCATGTAGCCACAACCTAGGAATTTCTACAGCCACAGAAGTTGGAAGAGACCAGGAAGGATTCGTCTCTAGAGACTTCATAGAGAGGAGGGCCCCACTAGCACCTGGATTGCAGACTTCTAGCTTTCAGAACTGTGAGAGAATAAATTTCTGTTGTTTTAAGCCATCAAGTTTGTTACTGCATCCCTGGGAAACCATATGTGTGCCTGTTTGCATACATACACATGTGTGTGTATGTGTCTGTGTGGTGTGTCTGTCAGACTAATAGTACGCATTAGCGCAGTTCAGTGTGATTTAACTTTACTGCTTCACAATCTTGCTCTCTGTTATGACCTAAAGATAAAAAAAAAAAAATCTTCTGGAAAAGACTTTTCCACCCCTTGGTTTTATATAAATTACTTCACTTAAATTTTAAATATAACCTAAAAATTAAACTTTACTTTGCATCTTTCTATGTGTCATTTGGTCATTTTAACACAATAAAGGTCTCTCTTCTATATTTTTTCTTGTAGTTTCCTACTAACTTTCCAGTCAATCACGTTAGTAAGCTCAAAGAAAAAAAATGGCCAATTTGTTAAAATAAAAATGTCTTTCAATCCTGAAGATTGTATTGCTTCATGAAGAATCTATAATAATAAAAGCGTAATATGCTGATTAGACCAGACAGTCAAATGACCTTTTAAACATCATTCTGGATGTCCTTCCAGATGAAGCTGCGGTGGTGGGGGCCGAGGCAGAGGTGGTTAGGGGTGATCAGGCAGGCAGGCGAGTGGTTAGGGGTGATTAGGCAGGCAGGCAAGTGGTTAGGAGCCAGTGGTCCCGGATTGCGAGAGGGATGTCCCACTGCCGGTTTAGGCCCGATCTCACAGGATCTGGCCTAAACTGGCAGTTGGACATCCCCTGAGGAGTCCCAGATTGCGAGACCGTGCAGGCCAGGCTGAGGGATCCCCCCCACCCATCCCGTGCACGAATTTTGTGCACAACGCCTCTAGTTTTCATATATAAAGACAAGGAAGCATGCTCCCAGACACCAGGCTTTTATGTCCTGTGTCATCCCTTGGACCTACACATTGCTGTGTCCTCCCTGCTGTGGATCCCGGATGCTCATGTTTCTGCCTCACTAGACTGTGAGACCCTTGGGTGCAAGTCTTATGCTTCCTTGAGTCCAGTGTGCAGCATTAGTCCTGGAACATAATTGGTGTTCATGGACTGCTTATAAAATAAACCAAGTGCTCATCCAATAAATCATCCTCTAAGAGCTAACTCCAGGCTGTACTTTGTAATTAGAAAGAACACAAATGTAAAACATAGGATGGCAAGTAATTTGAAAAAGATGTGTAGGTAAATCAGTCATTCAAAGACCAGTAGACTTCTCCTTGGCAATGGTGAGTAAAATTCTATTTACCATATTCCACTACATGGGTACAAGCCATCAGGAGTGAAAATCTACTCATCGTAGTCCACATGGGTATAAGCCATAAGCAGCTCTCTTCTCCATGCTTGCTTATCTAATCCAGATCTTGGTTTAAGTGTAGAAATTTCAAGCAGCTCAAAAAATTGAACCCCTCGCCCATGCAATTTAAATACTGCCCACTGCATCCAACTATGCCAATGGTATGACAGCTGTTTGATTATGAGATAAGAAGCAGTGTGAGAAAAACAGAAATAAACCCGGCATCTGAGCCTTCAGTGGAAACTCTTGCAATCTAATGTTTAAAATCTACAACTAGCAGGGACCCTGATCCTCACAGTGCTGCTGCCTTCCACTAATCTTTCGGAGCCATTACTCAGGGATGGTCTGTTCAAAAAACTCCTTAAAGCCATTCATCTCAAAGAAGTTGTGACAAGTATTTTGCTGTTTTCTTCCCACTCCTCAAGGGGAAATTTAATCAAGATTGTCAGAGCTGAAAAGAAAAGGGGGAAAACACACACACACAATCAAGCTACACTTCAATAACCAAATAAAACCACCAAAACTAATCAAAACTTGACTTTCAACCCTTTCAGAATTGTAAAAGCCACACAGTATCCCTGGGATAGATGATACCATGCATTCTGATGTACACAGTACACCATTGGACAAAACGGTGATGTTTTCCTGCCATAAGTGGTATAATTATGCTGTGTATCATATGCATCATACACATTCATTTAATAATTCCGCTGTTTCACACTCAGCCAGGCATTTCTCACAACTGCCATCTTCACAGGCCACTGGTTCTGCTGGTTCAGCTTTCCTTGCAGCAGCCAGATAACCACCGGTTTATCACCAGCCAAGCTAATAAGCTAGTGCTTTCTTGCATGTTGAGGTTAATAGATAACTAATATATTTTGGCTCATTCATTAGAGGCCAGTTTTCTACTAACAACAACAAAAATTGCATATTTGGGTCTTCTGCTTTGACAAATGCTGTGCTGAGCTTAAAAGTCGATTAAAATCACTACGCCTGTGGAATATTACATACAAAATGTATTAGTATCCAGGAGATCTGATAAGAATGCTTCTCAATTCTATTCTCACCACCACCACCCCCCCCCCACACACACACACACACAAAGCAATAAAATTAGATGTGAGTAGTCATGAGGAGTTACAGTGGGTCTGCTTTTTTCCAACTAGCAATCAAAGTAAAATTACTCATCAATTAAACCATAGCTTGTAATTTATGCCAATTTAAATTTTAGTTAAGTTCGGAGAATGGTGCTAACTAGTGAAGAATTGCAAGAAATTTAAGACATTCAAAAGTCATGTTTTATGTCCATTTGAAATTTCAGAAACTCTATGGCATAAGCTTTTTCAATTTAAAAAATATATACTTTTTTCAAAGCCATTGATCCAGAAGAAAATTACCTATATTAACAAACAAATACATTATGGCTTTCACTAAACCATATAGAACTTTTTCTCACTGACTTCCTGATTCTTTCCCACAATCTTATGTTTTTTACCACACTGAATTCCTTAATCTTCTCCTAAAAAGTCAAGCCTTTCCCAAAGTTCTTCCTGGCAAAATATTCCATTCATCTCTCAAGATCTAGGTCAAATGTTGCATAACCATTGTTGCAGTTACTATGGCTGCATAACAAATAACCCCCAAACTCTGAAGCTTAAAACAACCATGGATTCTGTTGGTCAGGAGCTTGGACAGGGAGGAGCAGGAATGGCTTATTCTGTTCCATCATTCTGGGATTTCAGATGCAAACACTCAAAGGCTGAAAGTAACTCAATGGCTGAGAAATAGAATCACCTGGCAACATCATTATGCTCCTGTCTAGTGGTTCATGCTGGGTGTTGGATAGAATCTCAGCTAGGACTTTTGAGTTGAGAATCCTCATGTGGCCTTTCCATGTGGCCTGGGTTACTGTGTTGTGGGATAGTTTATCTCTTTTCGTGTGAGCTCCAGCTCCTTGAAGGTGGGAAACATCTTATTGGTGTATTCTCAACACTGAAAAGCATCTAGAGCAGCAATTTTCAACCCTTGTGCTGCAAGAATTTTTAAATCATGTACTACCTGAGGCACCGACCTCTTGTCCTTTAGATTACAAAAAAATGACAACATGCCCTGGCCAGTGTGGCTCAGTTGGTTGGATGTCCTCCCAGGCACCAAAACATTGCCAGTTTGATTCCCAGTCACAGGACACATGCCCAGGTTGCAGGCTGGATCCCTGATAGGGGGCATGCAGGAGGCTGATCAATGTTTCACTCTCACATCGATGTTTTCCTCTCTCTCTGTCTCTTCCTTCCTCTCTCTCTAAAATTAATAGAATAAAATTAAAATGACAACAGCCAACCACAACAACTGTCTGGTGTGAATGCCCTGTCTTGAACCATACATATATAGGTCATATAATAGAGTTGCATCTTATTGGTCATCCTATATAATAAAAGGCTAATATGCAAATTGACTGAATGGTGGAACGACCAGTCACTATTGACATGCACTGACCACCAGGGGGCAGACACTCAACACAGGAGCTGCCCCCTGGTGGTCAGTGCACTCCCCTTGTGGGAAGCTCTGAGCTGGGCTCATGACTGGTGAGCACATGGCGGTGGTGGGAGCCTCTCCCATCTCCGTGGCAGCGCTAAGGATGTCCGACTGATGGCTTAGGCCTGCTCCCCTAAGCTGTCAGTTGGACATCCCCCAAGGGCTCCTGGACTGCAAGACAGCACAGGCCAAGCTGAGGGACTGTCCCTCTCCCCCACCCCCGCCCCCACGCCCCAAGTCCACGAATTTCATGCACTGGGCCTCCAGTGTTACATAATAAGGTCTGCTTGGTTAATTGTTGGTACCAGAAACCCTTCTGGACAAGCATAGGCACCTAATTTTTTTTAAAGTCACTTTGGAGCAAAAATGGTAGGTAATTACTATTATTATTATTTTTGTAAGTAATCAAAATTATACCTATTTTTTGTCATGTTGGCAAAAAATATACTATATTTTTCAGTGCACCACATAATTTTAGTAATTAGTAATTAGTTTATGTGTGCCATGAGATGGAAATTGCTGTTATAGGACATAGTAGGCACTCACTAAAGGCTCGATTGCTCATTTGATCATTCATGCATTAGCGTCTATTGAACACTCCCTATGTGTCAGACATTGTAGCAGACACTGCGGATGGAGCGTTGAGCAAAAACAGACCCTAGTGGACAGGAAACATTACACAAATAATCACATAAGCCAAAGCACATGACACAGCCCCCTGTGCTGTGCTGGAAAGAACGGAGTGCTTTAGGAGTGAGAACCGTTTCGAGTGTCGGGGAAGGACTCGGGGGAAAAGGGCGTGTGAGTGAGAGGCCCAGAAGGAGCAGACGGGTAGACATTCCTGGCAGAGGGGCAGCACAGGCATCCCCTCTGGCAGGAGGTGACAGGTCTTGTCTAAAAGAGGGCGAGCGTGACTGGAGGCCAAGATGGAGAGGGAAATACATTCTCATGAGGAGGCAGGCACTGCATTATAGAAAAGGACTCGCTTCCTAACAACAGGAAGCAGTCTGCAGAGATTTTTGCAAAAAGTCAGTGCTCGTTCCAATATGTTTAGGCAGCTGTGCATTTTCTTCACAAACTCCTTTAACTTATTATATGAGAGAGGAGGTCTCCCGTAGACCTAACATGTCCTTAGCACTGGGTTGCTCAAAACACGGTCACTATCAACAGCAGCTCTGACCCCGGGGGTCAGGGGATCCTCCAAAGCCGCAGCACCTGGAAGGAGGAGGCTGATAAAGCAAAACGGGGTTTCTGCGCACGAGGCCGGGAGGAAATGCCTGGCCTGTATGCTGGTGGTGAAACCATATGCACAAGTGATTACCCGATAAATAAATGTGAGTACCTGACCAAGTATTGGTAGATTTTTCTTAAAAATCACACACAAACACCGGTCCAATAATGTCATTGGTATCGTGTTCCCTGACATGCCATGTATCTTTCTTTGGCTTATATTCCTTGCTAATGGGCTTGTGTGTGTGTGTGTGTTAATCCTCACCTGAGAATATTTTTCCATTGATTTTTAGAGATAGTGGAAGGAAGGGGGAGAGACAGAGAGAAACATCGATGTGAGAGAGACACATCAACTCATTGCCTTCCACACACCCGACCTGGCCGGAGGTCAAGCCTGCAATAGAGGTATGTGCCCTTGACCCGAACTGAACCTGGGATGCTTCAGTCCCCAGGCTGGGGCTGATGCTCTACCCACTGAGTCAAACTAGCCAGGGCCTAAGAGGCATTTTTACAGAATTTTTATTTTGTAACTGAAAAATAAAAAATGACAGTCATTGGCGAAGAAGAAACTGTTTGAACTGGTGACATAAAAAATATGTTGTGCTGTTTCCTCAGAGCTAACTCACCGCCCACATCAGTCGGTTCTCCCACGGCACAGAAGACCGCCACGTTTGTTTGCAAAGCACTTTCCTTCATCACTTTCAGTCCAGACCTTTACCACCACAGGTCTCCCTTAGTCTGCACTTGACCCTCACTCTCACCTTTATTCATAACCTGCAGCCTAAGTCATTCTGCCTCCAACTTCCCCGCTCCTAATTTCTGAATCTCTTCTCGCCCTCTCCTCTCACCCCCCACCCCTCCCCGCATGAATTACTTCTCCTGATTAAGCTCACCAGAACTAGAATTTCAATTCACCCCTAGAGTGATTGCAGCCAATCTCTCACAATTCAAAGGCCAAACTGACTAACAAAATAGATCCAGAGACATTGAAGCATGCTACAGACTGGCATGATTCCAGAAGGAGAGGGGTGGGGCTGGAAGAGATTAACCAAAGAATTTATATGCATATGTCCATAACCCATAGACACAGATAATAGTGTGGAGAAGGCCTGGGGAGGGGTGGGAGTGAGGTGAGGTGAAGAGGGTCAATGGGGGCGGGGGGGGGGGGGGTGGATATTTGTTATACTTTCATCAATAAAGAAAAAAAAAATTTAATTCAAAGGTCCAGCAGTCCCCTCAGATGCATCCCACAAAGAAGAAATCACCTCTTCCCTCCATGTGGGAACAAATCGTCACTTACAATGCAAACACACGAATATGCAGTGGCTAAGGTTTATTGGGTGTGCGATTTTCCTACCAATTAAGTATATTTGTAATTCCATCTGCAAAAGCAACCAGTAAGCTGAATTCTCATGCATTACCTGACACCATAGTTCCATTTTGCCCTATTTATAAAGACTAGAATTTAATTTCCAAAGACATCTCTGCACAGATGCTCAAATGCGGTGGTTACTTCCTTAGGAATGAAGGAATAGCAATGCATGTCCCTAAGGATAAGTAAATTATAATGAGAGCAAAAACCTATTTAAGAAAAAGTACAAGGGGCTTAGACAAGCATTTCTAGGTTTAAAGGAAGTTGCAAGATAAAATAAGATGAAGACAGATCAATAAAGAGCTTCCTGCATGATTATCTTTTTCATAGAAATTAGTGAATTTCGTTTCAATTGGCTTCTTAGCAGTCGTAACTCTTTGCATTTCTTAGATCAGTAAGTCCTAAACTGGACATTAATAGCCACAGGGGTACTGTAACTCAGGTAGCTCTTGGGGATACGCAATTAAAACAGAGGGAAGGGCTTCTTTTCATAGCAGTGCTCTGTGAACTGGGACCCGGATCCCGAAACCAGATGGCTCCCCGGCCAGGCCCTGCTGCCCAGCAGATAAAGTTGATGCTCCACTGAGGAGAAGGGTGTTTCCGGACCCTGCTTGGGGCCTTCTCCTTTTTCATTCCGTCCTCATGGACTCTCAAGTTGAAATAAATTAAATTTGTTCCAACTGAGGAATTGATAGCTGTTAACGGCTTAATGTGTTATCTCTCCCACTAGTATTTTCACTTTGACAGAAAATAATGCCTTAACTCAAAAGGATGAATGGTTTGGGGAGGCTAAAGGAAGAGGTGAGGGTTTGGGGAGGGGCAGATGCTCAAGCGCATGTTGCTCACTGGGCTAGATTATAAAATTAGCTCAGAAAGGATCTAGAACATCAGTGCTTCCACTATGGGCCAGGGAGTACCTGGGAGACTCTGAGAGTCGGTCAGTGGTTACATGAGGTCAAAACTACTTTCATAATAACCCTAAGAAGTCACTTGCCATTTTAACTCTTATTCTCTCACAACAGAGCGAATGCAGTAACAGGAGACGCCAGACAGCTATTATGTCACACATTAAAGACATTTGCAAAAAATGTAAAACAATTCTTTTATCGTTTTGGGGGATTTTAGAATAAAAATATATTTTAAAACGTTAAAAACAAAGAATAAAAATTAAAATAAAACTTAAAAGTAAGTAAATTAATTTCAAATAAATTAAAATTAATATTTTTAATTGAAAAAATTTTAAACAAAAAATTTTAATAAGTGTTTAATTCCATACATTGGTTATTATTGTGATTTTAAATTAGAGGCCCGGTGCACAAAATTTGTGCATGGGAAGGGGTCCCTGAACCTGGCCTGCACCCTCACCAATTCAGGACCCTTTGGGGGATGTCCCACAGGGATCAGACCTAAACCAGCAGTCAGACATTCCTCTCGCATCCCTCTCGCTGGCTCCTAACCACTCGCCTGCCTGCCTGCCTGCCTGATCGCCTCTAACTGCCTCTGCCTGCCAGCCTGATGCCCCGAACTGCTCGCCTGCCTGCCTGCCTGATCGCCTCTAACTGCCTCTGCCTGCCAGCCTGATGCCCCTAACTGCTCTCCCCTGCCAGCCTGATCACCCCTTAACTGCTCTCCCCTGCCAACCTGATTGCCCCCTAACTGATCTCCCTTGCTTTCCTGATCATCCCTAACCACTCTGCCTCGGCCCCCACCACCATGGCTTTGTCCCAAAGGACGTCCAGAAGATGTCTGGTCTAATTAGAATATTCCTCTTTTATTAGTATAGATTAAGATTTCTAAATTTCTCCATTTGAAATTATAAATATATATTTACATGCTTCTTTACAAGTATCTAATAAAAGAGTAATATGCAAATTAACCATCACTCTGCTACACCCACAAGCCACGCCCACCAGCCAATCAGGAGTGAATATGCAAATAAACCCAACCAAGATGGCTACGGCCACAGAGAGCAGGAGGGAGGCTTGGGTTTCCCTGGCAATGGAGGAAGCCAAGCTTTCTGCCTGCCCTTTCCTGCCTAGGCCTCCACTCAAGGCTACAAAGTTTCAATGAGAGAAGATTCAAAAATCCAAACAGAAATGGCAGCAGCCACGGAGCTGGAAAGAGCAGGAGGCTAGGGTTTCCCCCAGCAATGGAGGAAGCCAAGCTTTCCACACACCCTGGCCAGCCCAGGCCTCCGCTTAAGGCTACAAAGTTTTAATTATAGAAGATACATAAGTTCCAACAGAAATGGCTGCCACCACGGAGCAAGCAGAAGGCTTGGCTATGCTCCAGGCTACAAAGTTTCAACTGTAGAAGGTAAATAAATCCCAGATACCAGGGCCTCCGCTTGGGTCACCAGGGGACATTGCCAGCCTGCAAACCACCACAGGCCCCTCGCCCAGGCTGCCCCATGCCCCAAGGGAGCCCCCACCCTGATCTGTGACACCCTTCAGGGCAAACCAGCTGGCCCCCACCCATGCACCAGGCCCCTATCCTATCTAATAAAAGAGTAATATGCAGATTGACCATCACTCCAACACACAAGATGGCTGCCCCCATGTGGTCAAAGATCCTGCCCCCATGTGGATACAAGATGGTCACCACATATGGCCAGCAGGGGAGGGCAGTTGTGAGGAACCAGGCCTGCAAGGGAGGGCAGTTGGGGGCAATCAAGCCTGCAGGGGAGGGCAGTTAGGGGTGATCAAGCTGGCAGAGGAGGGAAGTTGGGGGCGACCAGGCCTGCAGGGAAGGGCAGTTAGGGGCAAACAGGCTGGCAGGGGAGCAGTTAGGCATCAATCAGGCTGTCAGGGGAGTGGCTAGGGGGTGATCAGGCTGGCAGGCAGAAGCGATTAGGGGCAATCAGGAAGGAAGGCAGGTGAGCAGTTGGGAGCCAGCAGTCCTGGATTGTGAGAGGGATGTCCGACTGCCCGTTTAGGCCCGATACCACTGAAACAGACAGTTGGACATCCCTCGAGGAGTCCCAGATTGGAGAGGGTGCAGGCTGGGCTGAGGGACACCCCTACCCCCACCCTCGTGCATGAATTTCGTGCATCGGGCCTCTAGTAAATATATATTTCCATGCTTCTGTACAAATATATAAATGTAGTTATATATTTCTTTTGTATACATTTTTAAATTTATATCCTATATAAACAAAAGCTCTTGGGACCCTCAATAATTTTAAAGAGTGCAAAGAAGTTCTAAAACCAAGAAATTTAAGGACCACTGAACTAGAGATCCTTGCTTGGATCCTGCCAGTCCTGTGAAGTCCATGTTTAATACTTTTGGGGGATCTTTGAGTCAAATAACATCCATCAAAACTGTATTCCATATTCAGTGAGGCCAGTAAGGAAGAGAAGGAGGGAACATAAAGAAAGGATGAAGTAAGAAACAACAGAAAAGAAGAGATAAAGGAAGTACAGGAAACCTAACAAACTATGTGCAGGGATGTGCACTGTAATTGTTGATTCAACACCTAGCATGTTCATAGTCAATACTCAGCTGCACTTACTATTAAAGGAATTCTATTAAAATTTCACATACAGGGACTACTCTGGGATATTCATCATATAAAGTTGACCTGTGTTTGTTTACTGAACATGTTGTAAATAGATTTGCCCTTAAGACATCTCTTGTTTAGCCTACCCATTGCTTTCCAAAAACAAAAAAGAATTAATTGCCAACAGTTAAATTTAGAAAGTTTTATGTAAAAATCTGGATTTCCAGTTTGTCTTGAAAATTGAAAACAACTGGTAAGACAAGTTATCAAAGACCTGCACTGCCACAGCTGGCTGGCACTGAGGGGCCCTGTCCCTCTCCACAGGGCACGGACTCCCTTCTTCCCACAGGCCTCCTTGCTCCCTGACTTCCAACTCACCTGCCCCATTCATCTGTTACCTACCTCACCTGGCTGACCCCTGAGACATTGACCTCTGTCTTCAAGATAATCTTTAAATCTCTTCTGACCCATGACAAGAATTTCCTATGTGTCAATAAAAATATAAATTGAAGGGTAAAACATCAGCCAATCTTACCACACAGGGGCAGACATCAACATTTTAATGTATTTTATGCTAGCATTTTTTCCTATCACAACTGTCATATACAGGGTGCCCCCCAAAAATGTATACACACTTTAGCAGCTGATAGCTCCATTGATGTTTCTTTCTTTTCAGATTTAACCCATTGGAATTAATAATTATTCAAAGAGTGAATACATTTTGCGGGCCACCCTGTAGTTGTGATCATATGTGAATACAATTACAATGCCATTATTTTCTCTTACTGTTTTAGAATAAGTATTTGACATGCTATTAAAAATCCTTTTAACGTAGTGTTAAATGCTGTACAATATTTCATTGTCTGAATGTACCATATGAGGGTTGCCTATATTACACTGTTCAGAAAAATAAAAAATATGGATTTTGGACCACATGTTTGAGTAAAACCAGTCTTTGTGGGATGGTGCTCTCAGTTTTAAACCCTCATGATATTTTTAGGATTTTTGTATACCCATTGGGGCATTTTGGAATATTATGTCAAGGCAACCTCCCTAACCGACTGCTATTTTTTTATTGTAATTAATGTCTATTTGAGCAGCTTTGTAGAAGTCCTGGGCAAAAGTCTCACTTTAAAAATTTAATGTGAGCCTTGGCCAGTGTTTCTCAATGGCTACAGCATCAACCTGCACACCAGAGGGTCTCGTATTTTATTCTGGTCAAGGGCACATACCTGGGTTACAGGTTTGATCCCCAGCCCTAGGAGGGGTGTGTGTGGGAGGCAATGAATGGATGTGTTTTGCTCACATCAATGTTTCCCTCTCCTCCTGTCTCTCCCCCTCCCTTCTCCCTTCCACTCTCTCTAAAAATAATGGGGGGAAAATCCTCACTCCTAGAGTAAGGATTAAAAAAATTGAATGTCAGACACTAAATGGGACATACAAATTTTCTGGTAATAAAATGGGTATTGGAAAGCTTTCACTGACTGAGCAGAAGGGCAGAAACTACAATAAAGTCACTGAGTGGGTGTGACTCAGCCAGGAGGTTAGCATAACCTGATAGGAAAATGAAGCATCAATAGAACAAATCCTATCCCAGGAAAGCAAAGAAAATAATATATGATATCAGCAAAATTAACGTCTGATGAATGTGATGTATATGAAAATATCTGCATTTCCTTTTCTCCAGGTGAGATGTGACGTGGCCAGAGAACAGAGTCTATGATATGCACATTGAACAAAGCCTCAGTATAAGAGTGCCAACTCCATAGTCATCCAGACAAACGAGGCCAACCCACGCTGAACACAACGCGGCAGCCCACACAAGTAGGTGGGGACAGGAAAATGACAGTTTTTCCCTTGGAGAGAAAAGGATGCATGATTTTTATTAATAGGCACAACCCGTTTCTGTAAGTAACCTGGGAAAGGTAGTAGGGTGATTTCATGGTCTGCTGAACAGAAGTAGATGGTTTTCTACCCTAAAGCCAGTGTTGCTCTTTCAAGCATTGCGTGGAGCATATAAGCTATTTCTTTACCACAAATAGCATCTTGGTTGTATGATAGAGTTGCTCTAGCTTCCTGCAGAAATTCTCTGTTCATGTCGAGCATGCATTCCATGGACTCCAGGGCCTGCTGGCTCATGCAGTCACATCCAAAAGGACCCTGAGTATTGGAGTCACAATGTCATCGGTGTTCATTCTTTCAGACCATTTGGTTACATCATGGCATGCTAATCGGTACGTTGCTACGTTGCTAGGTTGAATGGATACCTTTCATAACCTGAAATCTCCTTGGAAAGATATGAAAATAAGTTTCCAAGAACCACACAATTTTGATGTTTTTAACAGGATTTGTTCATCACCAAGTCCTGGAGATATATATTCCTCTCATTTTGATTCACAAGTGCTATTTATTCACTCAACTAACAAATCTATACTGAATGCCAAGTATTGCCAAACACTTCCAGGCTCTGAGCATAAAGCAGTAAATAAACAAAAATGCCTGACTTCATGAAGAAAAATAAAGCAGTGTGGAGACAGAAAGTGCTAGCTTGCCATTTTGTACACGGTGATCAGGGGAGGCCTCGCTTTGAGCCAGACATGAAGAAGTGAGGGGTCAATCCACAGGACATCTGGAGAAATAATGTTCCAGGCCGAGGCCCACAGGAAGGGGCATAACCTAGCAAGTTTAAAGAGTAGCAAGGGCTATAGAGCAGGTGAACAAGGGGAGAAAATAGGTGGAAAAGGTGGAGTGGGGGCAACGAGATGGTGTGGGCCTTAAAGGCTATTGTAGGGTCTTTGGCCTTTACTAAAAGCAGGGGGAAGCCTTTGAAGGTTTGTGCAAAGGACTGATATTACTAGACCTGCCTTTTAACAGGACCCCTATATGAAGAATGGACTGCCAAGAAGTACAAATAGAGAACCAGTTAAGAGACTATTGCAGCAATCCAAGTGCAAAATGATGGCGACTTGCGCCAGGGGCTAGTAGGGTAGGTAATGATGAGGCAGGAAAGTTAGCATAGGGAACAAAGACCTCAAGCTCTACCCTTCCCCTTTTCCATCCTGGCTGGGATATTGCAGACATGACTTTTGCTCACCACCTGTTCCCTGGCTCCCTCCTCCCAACTTCCTGTACTTGAGACAAACAAAAACTGGTCTCAAACAGATTTGGCAGCCATATTGGCCTGCAAGTGACCAGAAAGAATATTTTCATGTTATCCTAATAAATTTACATTGCAGTTCTGGACCACCCTGTTCCACCCTCCTCCCCAGTCACCAGGACAGTTCAGAGAAGACCAAAAGAGAAGTTGCTATCCTGAGAGGAGGGACAAGGATGAGCCTTGTCGGCAGTCTCCTCACGAGCATCAGAAACTGAGGACTATTCTATCCCCTCCCCTTGCCCATTTTAATATAAACCTTCTATCCAGACCCCATCAGGGTGTCTCATTCTTGGGGTTCACCTTTGCTTCCTTCTTGAGTGTGTACTTTTGCTTTAATAAAATCACTGTTTTGCTGAATCTTTCTGTCTCGACCTTGAATTCTTTCTTGTGTGGTGACAAGGACCTGGACCTCGCTACTGGGTTCGGGCCTCCTTTGCCCTCCACCGTCAATGAGAAGTGGTCAAAATATGGATCCGTTTGGAAGCTGGCACCACAGAATTTGCTGATGGATTGAACATAGGGCAGGGGAGAAAGAGAAGTGCAGGGATGGACTCCAACATAGGTGGACTTACAAGTCTGGATTTCAGGGTCGGTGTCCGGTCTAAAAATTTGAATCTGGAAGTCATTGTATAAATAGTGCTTAAAGCTATACGACTGTGTGATTAGCCCTAAGTGGGTAAGTGAAGGTAGAGGAGATGTCAGAGGAGGGGGTTCTAAGTTTGCAGTGAGTAGAGGTCAGGTCAAAGAGAAGATACCAGCAAAGCAGAGACAGTAGGAGCAGCCACCAAGGAAGGAGTGAAGTGTCATTAAGAGCAAGTGAGCAAGTGTTTCGAGGGAGAGAAAATGGCCAGCTGTGCAAATGCTTGTAATGGTTTAAGTCTGAAGATGAAGAATTGATTATTTGATTTAATAACATGGGAGTTATTAGTATTCTTGAAATGAGGAGTATCTTAGAAGTGATGGAAGCAAAATGTAAGTTACAGCTTTTGGACTGTAACTTACACCATCAGCTCTCCTGAATCTCAGACTGTAACTACACACCATCTACACCACTGGCTCTCTTGAACCTTGAACTTGCTAATTGCAGATCTTGGGACTAGTCAGCTTCCATAATCAAGTGAGCCAATTTCTTATAATAAACACACACACATACACACATACACAGACAGACAGACACACACATAAACACACACACACATCCTTATTGGTTCTGTTTTTCTGGAGAATTCTGAATAATATACTGCTATTCCTTAGTTCATAGTTATTATTCTCATTATTGCAGGAATCATAATGTGTTAGCATCCCTCAGTCATTGCACAGCTACACACTGCACCCCAAATTCTAGCCAGCTTAATTGGATATAACTCACAATGCAATCCAGGTGAAAGAATGTAGGCACCTTGCCCAAACCTGCACAGCAGAAACAATCCAAACAGCTGCGATGCTGACAGTTGCTCAATAGTCATTGTCATGTTTTCATATTCAACAAATGTATTAAGAAATCATGACTCTGTGAGACATTTTCACAACTATTAACTTTTTAAATTCTTAAATTACTCCTGTGAAGAAAGCATTAATATGGCCCTTTTAAACATGTGTCACTGGAAAGTTAAATAGCTTGATTGCATTTATACAGTTAGAATGGAAGAATGAACATGGGCTTTGTATTCAAATCCTTTCTTTTCCACTTACTTTTTGTAAGTTACCTAAACTCTCTGAGATTGAAATTTTTCATCAATGAAATGGGATTAATACTGCCTATTGTAGATGGTCATTGTGAGGATTTATGCAACCATGTATATTCAAGTGCCCAATTCATGCCTGATATTTATTAGGCACTCAATAAATGTCAGGCCTCTCTTCTCCAGTTCTTATTGCCTATCTTGGGAAAGGTAGTGAATTGCTTGGATAACTCTGAAACAAGAATTAAGCCCTAACGGGTTTGGCTCAGTGGATAGAGAATCGGTCTGAGGACCAAAGTGTTGTGGGTTCGATTCCAGTGAAGGGCAGGTAACTTGGTTGCAGGCTCCTCCCCAGCCTGGGGCCTATTAGAGGCATGCAGGAGGCAACCAATCGATGTGCTTCTCTGACATTGATGTTTCTCTGTCTTTCCCTCTCTCTTCCACTCTCTCTAAAAATCAATAGGAAAAAATATCCTCGGGTAAAGAGTAACAGCAACAACAAAAAAAGAATTAATACAGTTCTTCAAATTCTAATTTATTCAAAGCTGATCATTTCTACCAGGGCTCTTGTTATCATTGTTTTATGGAAATTGTATTTATTTTTTAATTCTAAACTTGAAAATAGTAGGAGAAAAATTTACTTTTAGTTTTTCACAATATCCACCATTCCCCATTGTCCTACATTTTTGTCTAATTTACACAATCATATGACCCTCCTAGTCCCTACAAGGTTTGACATTTCAGCCTCTGCAATGAATGTATCCAATGATTCTGCAAACTTGATGATTTCATAACATTTTGGTTTGGGCACAATTATTTAACTTTATTTTTTAAATTTTGGAGAATGACACCAAGAAGAGTTTGAAGAGTGACACAAAGAATCCACATGTTCAAAAGTTTTCTCTACTTCACTAACAAATGTTGGCGCATTAGCTACATCCAGAGACTAGAGCTCAGCAGTAATTCATAGCTGTCAATAGACCTAGCAACTCTTATAAAAAGAAGAGGGGTGAGTGAGAAGGGTTTAAATTTACAACAAGGTAACCTAATTTTCAAAGTATTTTTAAATCAGTGTCTCTACGTTGTGTGTAATGTCTTTTTCTTTTCTTTTCTTTTCTCAGTGCCTTCAGAATAACTATTGTAATTTGAGACGTGGACCATATAAAATGGACCAAAATGATAAGATAATGGGCAAGGGCATTTCCAAAATGAGACCAGCTGTGGACCTTGTCTCTGGAAGGGAGGTTCTGGCAAACTTCCATTGGCCCCCAGCCTAGTTTGGTTTCAAACTGATTAGCAAACATTCTAGTCAATCAATCCTGGTTCAAATTAAGTTGCTGGTAGGAAGAAAGGAGCAGTATGATTTGCATGACAAAGCTCTCGGAATCTGATAGATGAGATGAGACTTCCCTAAGGCTCCCTCGTATTGAGTAAATAAAAGGCTTCTTTCTAAATCAAGAGGGAAGGACAAGTAAGCCCAGAGTGTTTTACATACTAAAGAGTGAACTAAACTTCATATGTATCTACAAAATTCATTTGTAGACAGAACTAAGTGAATAGTTTTTACATAAACTCTATTTCTACCTTCATAGGTACCTTGGCCCAAAATGCAGAAATGCTTGCAAATCTCTACCTGATTCTAGAAATAGATACCTAGTTTATTCTGAGACAGGACGACTGTCTTTGTTGTTGGCTAACCATATTACTTAAGACTCATTATATTTTATAATGCTTCAAGAT
This sequence comes from Cnephaeus nilssonii, assembly GCF_951640355.1. NCBI lineage: Eukaryota > Metazoa > Chordata > Mammalia > Chiroptera > Vespertilionidae > Cnephaeus > Cnephaeus nilssonii. The sequence continues at coordinate 11,975,428 of NC_137079.1, forward strand.
TTATGATGTGGCCTGAGACATATTTCAATTTGAGGAACAACAATGCTGAAATAAAATTCTCTCCTCCCGTTAGCTGAAGATTTTATAAAAAAATTGAATTTTATTCTAAGTTACTGCCTGAAAGTATGTAATTACCAGAGTAGTAAACTAAATCAAGGCCTTAGAGCATAGAGAAAACTTTATATTCAGGATAGGTCTAAGAAACCATAAACTTCAAAGTTGTGGTTTTGGAGCCCAGGACATGTGGCTCAGAGACATTAAGTGATCCTCCTAAAGTCACACCACAAATTCGTACCAGAGCTTGAATTAAAATGTAAATTTTCTGATTCCTAGCTAAATGCTTTTCACTGTAAGAGTAATAATTTTGTGTCCTCAGAAAGCCTAAGATACTGTCCCAGAGTGACTTAAAAGACTATGGCTCCTTGTGAATCATTTAGTAATATAGATATAGGCTGGTTTTTAATGTGTCTAGAATTGACTGTGTGACCTTGTGTATAAAACATTAACCCAGAAGAGAGATGTGATATAAGACTGGCAACAAGCCATGCCAGGCTATATCTATATTCATGTTAGGAGACAATATAATTTCCACCTTACCTACTTTATGACAGTATGAATAGTGTGCAAGTATTCAAATCCTAAAGTGCTGGCTGCCTTCCAGGGCTAGATGTGTCAGGGTGCTTATAAGCTTGGGAGTTCTGTAAGCTACAGAACCCTCAAATTTTAGCAGTGGAGAAGAAAGAAACAAAATAATCAAATTCAACATTACTGTAATAAACAGAAATATTTTTACCTTCAGCATTTTGTACAGTCGAAAAAACTTTTCTCTACCTTCTATTCTGGGGCCTGTGAATTAACCTGACATAAGACAAATTTATAGAAGAAAAGCCCATACAAGTTTAATTGACTATTTTAAACTCAGAAGCTTATGTACTATTTTAACAAAAGATGATAAATTATGGAGAAGTGACTAGACAAAGGAAAGGGGGTGTTAGGCTTCTAGGAGCAGTAAATTGTGGGAAGAAAAATATATCAGAAAACTGTTACAGGCACCAGTGAAGATGTTATCAGACAGCAGGAAATATGTTATTGGACAGCTCCCTAAGTCAGAGGGACAGGGCTGTCCCTCCCTCGGTCCTTGTCATACTCATGAAAAAGAATTCAAATGAGTGACAGAGAGCAGTATTTTAGCAAGCAAGTTCATTAAGGAAGTAAGGCAAGCAAATTTATACACTTGGCATATAGCACAAGTGGTCGGTCAGTTAATCTGAGCACACGCCTGGTGTGGGGTCAAGAGGTTTTATACCCTTCTGTCTACAAATTTCAAGATTCCTCTGCCAGATATCTTGGGCACAGACAAGATTTCAAGGTCCCCCTTTTATTTTGTTGTGACTTTCTCAAAATTTATGAGAATATCTGGTAACTCCCAAGACTGCTGACTTCTTTGTTCAGTGAGTGAGATAAAACTCCCCTTTTTTCCTTCTTCCTTCCCCCTTCCTGCATTAGTAGTTCCAGGGTGATTTAAGCTATGTATTTTCTGGTTAGGGAGGGGAGATATTAACCATTTGCTCTCAAGTGTCCTTGGTTGGGGAAGATAAGGTCTTTTCGATTCACAAGCTAGCTGCAAGCTGCCCAAATTTTTTGGCCTTCTTTAATTTTCTTGTCTCAGTTTCCCTATTCCACTTGCCCAATAATTTTTCTAGCTTCTTACTATCCTGTTACAAAACTAATAGAAGATAGGGTTATTTGTGCAGACTCTTAGTGCCAACTTTTCATCTTCTTCATAGCTATAAAATTCCCCCAGGAAAGAGATTTATGACTGGTACCACTTCTCAGAATTTTTTGCATTTAATCAGATAAAGGAAGTTCTGAGTAGGTTCCTTTCTATATCTATTGATCCTCAATTGCCTTCTGCTCAAAATAATCCAAAAGTGACATATTTTGGGATGGTATATTCTAACCTCCTTAAGGTCAATAGGAAATGGGAATGTCCATCCAGATCCAGTATATTTAAAATAAAATAATCCAGTGAACAGAAGAACAAGAGATCTCATACAATTCTAAAACTTAACTGCTAGAAAATGGCTTAAAGACCATCATGCACAGCTCATTGTTTTTATAGATGAGGAAAGTAATGTGGCTATAGCTCCCCCCAGATCTTTAGCTAATGGATAACAGAGAAAGAGCAGGTCTCCAGACTTCCAGTCCAACTCAATACTTCAATAATGTCAATTAATCAATCAGGGATTGGCTGGCAAATGTGTCCAACATTGTCACATAGCAGACATGGCCTTCATCCTTGGCACAAACAGAATAGCTGCAGCACTCTCTTTAAAGCACCTGTATCTCTGATACTAAGTGGAATAGGAAAGACTGTTCTTATATCAGACATGTTCTAATATACACACTCAATAAATTTCAGACCAAAAATACTCTAGTTTAAAGAAAGAATAGATCTTAGTCTTCTTTTTGCATTAATTCTACAGAAGCAAGTTATAAATGAAAAATCATTCAATGTAAAAAAAAAAAAAAAAAGTGTGCCTACTCCCTAATCAATGTCCATGAATTCGTTTTGATAACAGCTTGAATATATAGACTCTAAATCCCAATACATGGATCCTTTGATGCTATTGTTCCTTATATTTGAGGAATCCCAAAGTGCTATCCAGATGGAATTAAGCTCATCAAACAAAAAGAAAAGAGCGTTTGTAGGTTGAGGCTTATCTTCAACTGAGGCCTGTTTCGGAGATTCTTTAAGAATACATTCCCAGAATCGCCCTTTACTCTTTCAATATAAAATTTTAAGTTTTAAGAGTATGCTAAACCTGAAAAAGAGAGGACTACACTTTGACACTTATTAATACTTCATAGCACCATTCCATTTCTGTAACTCTGGAATAGCTCCTACTTGACTGCGCCCAAGTAGGGTGGGCTCACACAAACCAGCATCTGAAGATGTGTAGTTAACTGGGCAGTGCAGCACATTCGCATGGAGGAAGCTACATAAGCAAATATAGAAATGGAATATCATTAGATATGTTTCAGGTGAGCAAATGCCACCACCGTCTTTGGCTCTGGGGTCCAAGAGATCTGAGCCTGAATCACACGTTTGCCTTCTATCAGGAAATTTACCTCTCTGCTTCAATTTGTTTTATAGAATGGGGATAAGAATAGAACTTGCAGTGTTGTGGCAAAGATAAAATGAAAGAAAGGAATATAAAGTTCTTAGCACACTTCCTAACAAATAATAAGAGATAAATTAATATAAGCAATTATAACAATTATTAGTATTTGCTACAGTAGAGAGTTTATATAGAGAAACAGGATGATATGAGCTAGCTAGTAAGTGGTCAGGTCCAATCAGGGAAATATCAGTTATAATGTTTACCATCAAATCTAGTGAAATGGCTATGGAAATCTCAAATATATGTCAGAAAAATGCTCAGAAAACTCAGTTGCACCAATCAGAAACTCATCATCATGGGCCCTTAGCCAGGCTCTCTCCTCATTTAGAGATGTATTGTCTGTGAGAGGAGAAGGAGCCACCTTCATTATGGGAAAACATGCTGTGGATTACTGCTTGGAGGAAGCACTGAATACTAATAAATTTTGCTTCGTGCTCATTAAAGTGAAGGCTTGGACCTATTTCTCTATGACAAATAACTATCAAAATCACAAGCATTGTTAAAGCATTTTAATGAACATATATGATAAAGGCAGTGAACTGCTCTGAATGTCTCCTAAATAAAAATGATCTGTGTCCCCTAAGTAAAAATGTCATTTTGAAGGTTTCTTTAATGTAGAAATTTTCTTAAGAAACAAGAGAAGCCCACTGGCTTGACTTGAAGTTATATCTACTCTTGTTGATTATGCAGTTACTTTTAATTCTCAGCAAATGTGTTTATGTATGATGCAATATTCAATGTTTTTATGAAGTCGTTCTTTGTATGTTTTTTCCTAGATCCCAGAATACAAGCTCTTCAAGGACAGCAAAACTATACTCTATATTTCTCTACATGCCAAAAAGTACTCATAATAGAGTTCAATGTCCCCACAATGAATGTTGGTCGAATAAATTTCACCTTTATCTAAAAGAGTGAAGTACCCTTCCTAGTCATAATACTAGCTCTACAGGGTAGTTCGTTTGCAGAGATTTTAAGAATTAGTGACACTGTGTGGAAGACCTTGGCTATCAAACTAAGTTAAATAACCTGCAGTCACCAGAGACTTAGAAAAGTCTTTGCACCAACAGAGTGTCAAGAGATTCATGGGCAGAGGTTGCATAAAATGCACCACTAAGGCCCCCCAGAACTCTGAAATTCTATGACTAAAGATTCTGCCAATGATATTTCACAAATATATATTTTAGCGGTTCTTACCAGATTCTATTTAACTCACTTTTGAAAGGGCATTTAATTGTTTAAGTGAGGTAATTAGTGAGCAAAGTAGTCTTGAATGATTGCAGATGACAGTACTATCCTATTACCTTACTAAAAGGCAAGGTGACACCCATTAAAGTAAGGGTGACTGATAATTCTCCTTTATTACTACATTTGTGTTCATATTTAGATACTTTTCATTAATGCTCTTGGGGTCAGTTAAAAGATAAAGGGGAACTCAGCTCATTAATAAAATATAAAAGTTGAGTTTCCAGGCTAATTACTCTCTGCCACCACTAAGGCATTTTAAATCTACACAGATGAGCACGCAAGCAACGAAAAGAGACTGACTGTCTAGAAATGAACCTAGAAGGAGAAGAAAAAATAACAGGCAGGGTAAACAAAGCAGCAGTCCCTGCCAATTCTCCTCTCGTCCCAGTGGTACTTTTAACTTATTATTGTTGGCTGATGCTATTCTCGGGTGACTTACTGTTATAAATGCCTCATTGTTTGGTAACCAAAGGGAAAAGCATTCTTATTGCTTATAACCTAATTAAGAATTTTGAAAACAAGGGACGAAGCAAGTAATGATCTTTCTGCATGGGACCTATGCGCTTGGTAACCACTCAAGCTTTCAGAACATAAAGATGTGATCTTTTCCGTCCTTGTGCTTCCTGTGGTGTGCAATGGGGGCTGATACAAGGGAAATGCCAATAGAATCCTCCTAATTGGCTCCCAGCACAAATGGTGTGATCACCACGCAAATCATTAGTCCAGACTCATTTCGTTTACTCTAAATGAAAGATCATTCACAAATCTGCTCTACCTAAATATCCCGTGTGTGTGTGTGTGTGTGTGTGTGTGTGTGTACACAAGGGCGTGCGTGTGGGTGTATGTGCCTGGCAATTAAAAGTCTGACCAGGTGCTACCCTGAAGCCTTTTCTTGGTAATGTATACTCTTGTTCATTTCCATCTTTTTCCTGACATTGGCAATCTAGTTGAATAGCAATCATTAAGTCTATTTTTTATTCCCGTTTTTAAAAGTTGTAGTATGCATGAATATGTACCTTAACATACTGATAACTGATGAAAATACTACTCTGATAATTTTTTATTAAACAGAAAAGCTAAATCTAGAATGTTACTTGATACTTTCTCATGCTCTGTGGAAGGTAATATTCTATGGGGTAATTGATTATGTTTTATCTGTTCTGCATATTATACTGTTTGAGACAGTATAAGGGTAACATCTGGACTCCATCTTGACCGAAAAAAACTCCATCTTAGAGGCCTGACTATGACTCCTTGCTTTCAGTAAAATTCCGTAGTTAAAATGAACCTAACCACATCCTTAAAGGAAAGAATGTATGATGATAACATCTTTCTTAACATCATGTTCTGCAAAATAGTTGTTTCGTCAATTAAGTGGTAACCAGAATGTTTGCACAAGCGTTATCTTACAGGCCCTTTGGGTGGTCCACTCACCATGGAAAACAGCTTGTGACTGCCCCAGAATCAACCACCACCAGATGACAATTGTGGGGCAACTGACCCCATCTTCATTCCCAAGCCCTACAACCACCCCATTGTCCCTATATAAGCCACCCACAAGAACCCCTCGGGGAGCTCAACTTCTCTTTTCTGGTCGACGCCCTTGTGCACAATAAATTCTGTCTGCCTGACATTGTACTGAGTTCAATACTCATTTCTATGACATTGAGACTTAAGAACTTGGCAAATAAGGTCCAGTAACATGCTCTCTCTTTGAGTAATCTTTCTTTAAGGAAAACTCACTGATTTCCTTGAAATCAACACACACTATGCAACCTTCAAATAGTACCTCTTCTGGGGAAGTTTTCCTGCTATCCTTCCAAATGAAGTAGTTTTTTTCCTCCTTATGTCACTACTTTTCATTTTTGTATTCTCCTTTATATCAGACCATGTTTATAGCACATGATACTAAAGATTAAATGAATAAATGATCTGATGCCTTTTTTCTCAAAATTACCTCCACTTTCAGTATAAGAGAGGCTTAGTACTCTTCGCATTTTTCCTGAAGGTTGAACATAGGGATATCCCAGGTCATCCACAAATCCTGTGATTCTGGGAGTCCTGCTGATTTTTTTCAACTATCATTTGAGAGTATAAATAATGTCTGTTAACAACTCCGTTTCCAGAATACACCTAAGCACCCACTCTGATCCATTACAGCTACTAAACAGCACTAACTACAGGGTTCTAAACAAAATTCATTGTTCCAGTAGGAGAAATGTCTATTGCAACTGGTGGAGGCAGGGGAAAGGAAATGTTATACAATTGAAGGGATAACTAGTCTTTTGCCAAACACTGGAGTCTCCCACTGAAACACCATAAATAAAACATATGTACAAGTAGAAAATATAGTGAGCATTGACAAATATATTAAATTATTTCCAAGCCTTAGACAAGTCTAAGAGTTCCATTAGAGATGTGTGACTAGAGTACTATTAAGCGCCATGCCAATAATATGACTATAGTTGCATAAACAGCATCTCTTAACATTCTTTCTGGAAATAACACTAAAAGCAACCAGAAGAATATTTTAAAATATAAATTCTATTTTAGGCAAAACTAGGAGAAAACGGAGATAAACTGCAGACTCCAAAAGTCTGTGTAGAGAGTCAAAACATTTAGATAAGCAAGTCATGTGAAAGGAAAGAGGGGAAAAAATGGTAGCTAGGCACAATGGTGGATGATTTCAGAAAGTGCTGGTAAAATTACACTTCCTGAAAACCAAAGACCCATTATGAAATACAAAAATTGTATCTTCTTTGCAATGATGGCTTTAGAAACTGAGATGGACAGAATGTCACCAAAAGTATTCCTTTACTCAGTTTGATTCAGAGAAGGTGGAGTTAGACAAAGAATCACACCAATTAGCCTTCTTTGCAGAAGTAGTGTCTCACTATAGTAACAGAGAAGAGAAGCTTTGGATTGTTATGCCTGCAAAATAACCTTAACCCCTTCACTGCCTTCCATAGAAACTTGCTGATTCAAAAAAATTCAATTAGTTCAATAACAAATAATTACTGATTTATACAAAAATACTAGAGGAAAAACTATATAGAAAAGAAAAGCAAAACTTATCTACAGATTATGAAGTTCATACCAAAAATTGTTGCCAGACAAAATGAAAATTTTATCCAAATATTTTGCCATGAAATAAAAAAACGTAGTGAAGCCCTGGCGGGAATGGCTCAGTTGATTGGCTGTCATCCTGTGCACCGAAAGGTTGCTGGCTTGATTCCTGGTCAGGGCATTTGCCTGGGTTGCAGGCTCAATCCCCAGCAGTGGGGCATGCTGGAGGCAGCCAATCAATGTTTTGCCCTCACCTCAATGTTTATCTCTCTCCCTCTCCCTTCCTCTCTCCTTAAAAATTCTAAAAAAAAAAAAAAAAAAAAAATCAGTGATGCTATTATGTCAAAATTTAAAGACCATGAATCAGAAATAAAAGAACTCAAGGGAGAAGGGATGAAGTTAAAAAAAAAAAAAAAAAAAGGTAAAATGTGTGCTGGCAAAAACCTGGAAAGAAGAAAAACCAAAATCTTTATAGAAATGAGGGTAAACATGGAAGAAGTACAGAGATTAAAAAAAGGGACTGTAGAAAACACACTAAGAAACAGGGGATAGAAATTTTAAAAGTAAGTAAAATGAAATTGAAGTAAAGGGAATTTAAAAAGGATTATAGAGAAAATGGTGGCTACAGATGATAAGCAAAAATGATCTTGTTAACCAAAGGAGAAGTTCAAGCTGTAATAAAGAACAAAATACATTTATTTGAGCAAAAAGATTGCCATCCGAGAGACACAGATTCAGGTAGCAACCCAGACTATGCTCCAGCGAGAACAAAAACAGGTAAGATTAATAAAGGCAAAAACTGCAAAATATAATTCTTCATACAAATGAAGGATTGCTAGCTAGGTTAACAGGGATTGGTAAATTCCAATATGCAAATGAGGGTGAGAAAACTACAAGGAGTTGGTCAAGTCCTCATGTGTTCATGTAGCAGTTGTTCCAGCATATTTATGGTTCAGCCTTGAGCTGAGTTTAGCAACAGGCTTAGTGATGTAATAGCAGCTCTGACACTGAGGCACAAAATGTGTGGAGGCCCTACTTCCCTACTCAGTCTTGTGACTGTCTTACTGTTTTTGCAATGCATATCCCATATTCTTTTTTCATTAACAATCTAAATTATACCCCCAAAAAAGTGAGTACTGAAAGAATAAAATGTAAGCATTAAAATAGCATGGTCACTTTATGACCCAATTAAAAAAGAAAACTTCTCAAAAATAAAATTAGATTCCCCAAAAGGGAAACCCTAAGAATACCCTAGAAAATTTAAAAAAAATACTGAAACAAAAATATTTTAGTCTTTCAGAAAAAATGATCAAGTCTCTCATTTAAAAAAAAAAAAAAAAAAAGACTGTCACCCTAGCTGGTTTGGCTCAGTGGATAGAGCATCAGCCTGCAGACTGAAGAATCACAGGTTCGATTTCAGTCAAGGGCACATGCCCAGGTTGCAGGCTCAGTCCCCAGTGGGGAGAGTGCAGGAGGTAGCCAACCAATGATTCTCTCTCATTATTGATGTTTCTATCTCTTTCTCCATCTCCCTTCCTCGCTGAAATCAATAAGAAAATATATGTACAAATTTTTAAAAATGTAATTGACTGGCCTCATCTTTTTTCACAGCAATATTCAATGACAAAATACAGAAGAACAACAATTATAAAATATTCTAAAAGACAAACTAAGAACCAAGTTTTTATACCCAGCCAAATCTGCCTTCCACTATAGACTTCAGGCAGTTTTAAATATACAATAACTCAAGGAATATTTTCCTTCTTGGGAAAATTACGAGGGTATAAACTTCAGTCAGCCAAGAGCTGAGTAGGGAAACTATGAAGAAAGAACGGTTACTAAGACAAAAATAAACATAGGAATCAGGGTAATAAAATGAATGTAAATGTCATATGCTCTGGAATATACAAATATTACAGCTAATAAAAACTGAAAGAATGTAGTGCACAAAGTATATTAAGACATCTGCACACAACCATACAGTTTGTACAACTCACAGTTGGGAGGGGTATCATCACCTTGACTCTGACATGAAGGGCAACCCCTAGAGCTCTGTAGACATGATGTGCACAAACATCGGCAATAGTCCCAGGGAGGTTTACCTCATTCAGCTTATCTGTAACAGGTGTGGTCAAAATATAACATTTAAAGCAATAAATCAAGTTTTAAAAACATAAGCATATTTAACAGGAAAATGGCAAATACAAAATACTAAAACATTGATGTTATTGCTTAAATTCCAGTGCTAAAGAAGCAGGGGGTGGGGGGGAATCTAATTTTTTAACACTGAGCAAAATAGGAAAAGTAATAAAATACTGTGTAAACTAATGCATAATTTAAAAATACTCTATAAAGTTATCTCTTAAAAGGTAAATGTTGAGCAATCATCCAAACATAGCTATCAGGAAAAAAAAATTGTTTGCAAACAAATAAATCAGACCACAGTAAAAACTTCTAAAAATTCATAAACATATAAAATCTAACACAAGACAGATGAAAGGCCAAACAGAACTAATATATCAATAAGTGTAAAAGTGATATAACAAAAGTTACATATATCCTATCTAATAAAGAGGGAATATGTTAATTGACCATCACTACCTCACAAGACTGCGGCACCCATGGCCAATAAGGAGGGAATATGCTAATTGACTGCCACACCCTCAAAGATGGTGGTGCCCACGCCACAAGATGGCGGCGCCCAGTCCCCTCAGCCCCACCGGGGCAGCAGGTGCGGCACAGCCGGGTCCGCCCTCAGGTGGGTCCGGCTGCTCTGTGTAACTGCCTCCAGAGTCCCCCAGTCCCCTCAGCCCCCCAGCCGCCCAGGGCTGGCCCAAGGTGCAGGCAAGCCTCAGATGGTGGGTGCCCAGCTGCCGAGGGCTGCCCAAGGTTCAGGTAAACATGGCCGGCCGAGGCTTGCCCTGCCAGCAGCAGCAGCAGCAGAGGTATGATGCGGGTGTCGCCTTCCCCTGATCACCTGGTCACCTCCTGCCCCTGAGAGCTCCCGAACTGTGAGAGGGGGCAGGCCAGACTGAGGGACACCCCTCCTCCAGTGCATGAATTTTCATGCACCGGGCCTCTAGAATATATATATAAATACAACACTCAGACATTGCCAAAGGACACAAGAGCATGTTATCAGGCTTCCAATACATCTGTCTGAGGAACGTGATACCCTCCCCTTCCCAGTGGAACAACCACTTCACTAGTAAAAATTACAAAACTAAAACATTTAAAATCTCTGGAAGTTGACCTAAGGGCATAAAGCAAATCAATAAGCATTTATTCAAGAAAATCTCCTTAATGTCTAAAAGAACAGTGGGAGTCTGTGACTTTTGAGCCAGAACTTCCTCCCACTCTGTCCTGGGATATTACAGAATGTCTACGCACATTGAGGCCAAGAGAACGGGAGCTCCGATTTCATCCCAGCAGAGGCAAGTTGCCAGCATCTCCCACCCCAGTCACCAGTCTCCAAGTCAAAAAGTTTAATATGGCATCTCAGATTGTGGAGAAAAGATGAGATATGTCAATAAATGGGGTTTGGACAATTAAGTTAATATATAAAAAAATTAAGTTAGATTCATATCTGACACTACATACCAGAATAAGTTCCAAATAAGAAAAAAACATTAGTAATATAAATAAAAGTAAAACCATACAAGTAGCGTAGAAAAATGTGGAGAAATATTTTTAAAACCTGAAAGTAGTAAAGTCTTTCTATTTCTGAAAACCCAGAATCCATGACATATTAACAATTTACTACACAAAGACAAAATTTCTATATGGTAAAAAATAATAAGCAAAATTAAAAGACATAAATCAAATTGGAGAGCCACATTTGTAACTATATCACAGATAAAGGACTAATGTCTCTATTATAGGACACTCTTCAAAATCAGTAAGGGACAACAATAAACAAAAGGGTCCAAAAATATAAACAGAAAGTTTTCAGAAAAATTCAAATGACTCTTTGACAGATGTAAATTCCAGTTATAAAATGAGAAATGCAAATTAAATTTCCCTGAAATACCATTTTTTCTTTCACCTTTAGATTGGCAAAAAATCAGTTTTTTTTTAATATATGCCATCATGGGGCTATGAAATGTAAAATGTTACTATCTCTGTGGAGGGCAAAAGCACCTATCAAAGTTATAAATACATATGATCTTTGACAAAGCAATTTCACTGTAGGTTTATACAGATATAAGTACTTAAATATGTGCAAATGATGCACATATAACTGTATTCATCAAAGCATTGTTAACATTTACCATACCTCAGTAGGGGACTGATTATAGTATGTCTATTCAATGGAATGCTATGTAGTCATAAAAATGTCCATAAACTCTATGTACTGACTGATATGGAATATTGTTTAGAGAAAAGGCAAGGTTTAAAACAACATATGTAAAAAGTGAGAACTTATGGATATACATAAACTAGAGGCCCGGTGCACAAAATTCGTTGGGGGGGGGGGAATTCCCTCAGCCCAGCCTGCACCCTCTCAAATCTGTTTGCCCCTTCCCTGCAGGCCTGGTCACCCCTAACTGACCTCCCCTGCAGGCCTGGTCCCCCCCAACTGCTCTCCCCTGCAGGCCTGGGTCCCCCCCCAACTGCCCTTCCCTGCAGGCCCGGTCTCCCCCAACTTCCCTCCTCTGCCTTATTGTTCTCCTATTTCCTCTGAGCTTTTATTCCTCCTTCCCTTTATTTTGCAAATGTGTACCTTTTGCTACTCCCAGCTCCCTTGTCTTATGGGAATGTAACTTCTACCAGCTCCCTTGTCTTATGGAAATGTACCCTTTTGCAACTCTGTATTCCTGTGTTTTTTCCATGGACCCCTTAAGTTTTCAAAATTTTCTGAACCTGCCTATTTCACCCAAAAAAATTCCTTTCATATATTTTTATTGATTACAGAGAGGAAGGGAGAGGGAGAGAGAGAAACATCAATGTTGAAAGAGAATTACTGATTGGCTGCCTCCTGCACACCCCCTACCACAACCCGGGCATGTGCTTTTGACCAGAATTGAACCCAGGACCCCAGAGAGGCTAACTGGATGTTTTCTAAGAATAAGTTCAGGAGTTTACCAGTTATTAAACCCATGGGAGAAATGGACTTACTGTTTTCTATCAATAAATATTTATGCATACATAATCTACATGAATTGACTTTGCAACAAGCATACATTTCTTTCAACTTGAAAAAAATGTAACTTTAACCCAAGTAGAAATGCAATTTCAGATAATACAATGCACACAGTTACAGCTTAAATTTTAAATGAAGTGTTTTTGCATGCTAGGGTAGACACTGAAGGTCTACTGTGGAGACATGCCCATTCAATCATTTGTATACTATTAAATGATACTTTCCCAGTGAAACAAGAAGCTATTAAGCCTATATTCATATGTTTTCTAATCTATTTGATCAATTTGGCCATGAGAGATTCAGAGATTGAATATTTCCATGTGTGGCTCTTTGATTTGGTTCACTATTCACATGATGTTGATGCTTAAATGTAGTGTAATGATTTATATAATACAAAATTCAATTACCTAAAGTCTTTGGAACAAAGTTCTGGATAGGCAAAAATTCTAGATAATTGAGTCAGGCATCATTATGAATATTAAATTATATCAATATAATAAAAGCCTAAGCGACCATTATGGTGGAACGACCAGAATGACCAGTCGCTGTGATGCGCACTGACCACCAGCGGGCAGACGCTCAACACAGGAGCTAGCCCCTGGTGGTCAGTGCACTCCCTAAGGGGAGCGCTGCTCAGCCAGAAGCCGGGCTCATAGCTGGCGAGCACAGCGGCAGTGACAGGAGCCTCTCCCGTCTCCGTGGAAGCGCTAAGGTGCAGCGAGCTGAGTGGTAAGGAGCAGCGAGCAGGCAGGCAGTAAGGAGCGAGGGGTTTTGGACTGTGAGAGGGTGCAGGCCGGGCTGAGGGGACACCCCCCACCCCCCGCCCCACTGCCAGTGCACGAATTCGTGCACCAGGCCTCTAGTCTATATATAATATAATAGATATTATACACATAATAGATATTAAAAGTCCTGTTAAAGTGTTTGGTTATTTGCATTGCTTAGCTTTTTTACCTATTTTACATTTTTCTTTCCCCTTCATTGCTGTTAGTGACCCCAGAGAGCAGCATTTTGTCTTATTACTAATTTTCTCATTTTGCATCTATTGTTGACATAGAAATCATATATTAAAGCTTCTTTAAATACTATGTAACCTAAGATTGGGCTCTGAAATAAGAGCTAAGAGAAACTCTTGAATTCATGGGCCTGCCTGAGATTGTAAGGCAGGCACTTAGAAATGTCTGCTATGGCTGTGTACAGGGCTTTGTGCTGACTGTTTTGGGCTACATCTAATAGAAGAATGTGCTCACACATGAATTTGGGCTAGATTATGCATCACTTTGTAAAAAAAAATGCCTATTCTATTTTACCTATACCTTTCTTTTTTGTAAAACAAATATTTTTAAACATATTTTATTGATTTTTTTTCCAGAGAGGAAGAAAGAGGGATAAAGAGTTAGAAACATCGATCAGCTGCCCTCCTGCACACCTCCTACTGAGGATGTGCCCACAACCAAGGTACATGCCCTTGACCGGAATCGAACCTGGGACCTTTCAGTCCGCAGGCTGACGCTCTATCCACTGAGCCAAACCGGTTAGGGCTGTAAAACCAATTTTATTAAAATTCATATAAAAATTAAAAGATTAAAAAAATTTTAAGTAAAGAAAAACTAGGAAGTATAAGGCAAAGGGAAAGAAAAGACAGAACCAAACAATGTATGCCAACTAGTTTACTTATAGGGTGGGGCAAAAGTAGGTTTGGTTTACAGTTTTCATATGAAAAAATTATACAATTAATAAATAATAGAAGAATGAACTCTGTATTTTGTGTACTCACAACTGTAAAGTTACTTTTGCCCCACCCTGGAGATGAGTAAAAAAATGTGGGCTTATGCTCTGCAGTCAGTGCAAAAAAGGTAGCAAAATTCATATCGTCTACTCAGTGTAAATAAAACAATTGCTTCAATAAAGCATATGTTTTTCAGATAGTGAGTCAGAAAGCAATTTTTCCTTAGTTCCTCTTCAAAAAGTCACTGTGGAATGTAAAAAGCATCCTCAACAACTTTACAAGAGACAAGAAGGTGAATTTTACTGGACTGTTTCTATAAAATTCTACAATATAAGTCAACATCATAACTCAATGGAAAAAAATTCAATAGGGAAAAGAAATGGTTCCAGCTCATTGAAACACATTCCAAACCTAACAGCTGCCTGTCTGTGGCCGCTCCTGGTGGCCTAGTGGCAGTGTCTGTGACAGTGTCAGGCACCCACTTGGTCAGCTCTCAGTGGGCAGTGTGAGTCTACTGAGCTCCTGAAATCACTGAAGAATGCTTTCCTCAAAAAATTAAAAAGGAATTCCCATTTGACCCAGTAATCCACTTCTAGGAATATATCCCAAGAAAACAGAAACACCAATCAGAAAGGATATATGCACCCCTATGTTCATAGCAGCACAATTTATAATAGCTAAGATTTGGAAACAGCCTAAGTGCCCATCAGCAGATGAGTGGATTAGAAAACTGTGGTACATCTACACAATGCAATAAATACTCCTGTGCTATAAAAAAAGAAGGAACTTTTACCATTTGCAACAGTATGGATGGACATGGAAAGCATTATGCTAAGCGAAATAAGCCA
Organism: Cnephaeus nilssonii; assembly: GCF_951640355.1. Classification (NCBI taxonomy): domain Eukaryota; kingdom Metazoa; phylum Chordata; class Mammalia; order Chiroptera; family Vespertilionidae; genus Cnephaeus; species Cnephaeus nilssonii. Next base: position 11,990,644 of record NC_137079.1, read on the forward strand.
TTCGGAGAAAGATACATATCACATGATCTCACTCATTTGTGGAATATAATGAACAACATAAACTGATTAACAAAAATAGAGCCAGAGGCAAAGAAGGATCGAACAGTCAAACCTCAGAGTGAAGTCAGGGAGGGTGGGGGGCGTGGTAAGAGATCAACCAAAGGACTTGTATGCATGCATATAAGCATAACTAATGGACACAGCCAGTAGGGGGTGAGAGCATGTGCTAGGGGGTAGGAGTGGCCTGGGAGAGGTCAATGGGGGAAAAAGGAGACATATGTAAACTTTAATCAATAAAGAGTAAGGGAAAAAAAGAAGAAAAGTAAAAGAAACGTCAACATATGAATATAGTACTACTCATTTTTTTTTTTGCCTGTGAAAGCAAGCCAAAATGTCAACATTGACTCTTTAACTACTCTTTAACTTTACTTTCTATATAAACAAGCAGCATTAGCATTTTCCCAGAGGACAGGGTAAAAAGTTGTTCATAATGAAGTAAGATTTGGAATTAAAAATACAAACAGCATTGTGCTTGAACAAAGCCAGATTATCTAGTGCAAACAATGGATCAATTGTCAGCTGAGTGAAAAGATAACCAACTCTCCAATGCCCAGGGGCCTGGAAGACAACTCATTACACCGAGAGTTTTCATGCATCCATTTTCCTATGTGTTGGAGAAGAGAACAATTTCACCTTGACACCAAGAACTATGCACACACAAATGCCTAGCGCTCAAGTGGAATAGGTCTGAACCTCCTGGGAAAAATAGATGGCTTTCATTATTAATTTAACTTTAAACTATGTACTTAAAAGGTGAGGTTTTAAAGACTTACTGAGCATTGCAGTTCTAGAGAAAGAATGCCAAACTCACAACTCCTAGAATGTAAACCACGAAAATACAGAGACAATATTTTTGTAAATAACTTTGTTTGGCACCAAAACCATGTCGATGAGTAATGATGTACTTAGAAAATACTTTGTTGATGAAGAAGATAAGGAATCAGGACTTTTGATTGGAAGAGACAGAGAGCCAAAATCAGCCATCTCAAAAAAGGAATTGGCAGCTCCCCTAACCAAACTCCAGGAAAAATTGTGAGCAAAGCTGGACCTCGAGCTAGGGCCAGGGCCCGAAAAGGGGCTAGGACTTTTTATCTCTAGGTCTTTCATTCCCACTTTCTTGGGGTATTGGCTTTGTCATCTCCAACCTGAAACCCACTTCTTCCCCTATAGCAGGAAACATAAATCCAGAGGCTCTCTGCTAGCATCTTTCTAAGCTGAGAGGAAACAGTTCTCTTAATTTGCTTTTTCCTGTGTTTGGTCCAACTGAATCACCCACTCACTCTCAGACATATCCTTGGCCAGGGATGTGGCGTTTCGTCATTGGCCAATGTTGACTCATGTGCCTATCCTTAGAGGGTCAGAGATTTATGATTGGAGTGAGGGAAGAGAAGTTGTTCCTGCAAAAGAATAAATGGACTGAACTACAGGAATAAGGAGAAGTAATGAATCAAATAAATCGCCCATAGGAAACTTTGCTTCTTTTGCTCTCCTGAGCCTTTTGGTCACCTCGGGTCATGCAGAAGTTGTCTACAGAATGTAGAATTGCTTTAGAACACTAGATACATTGCCTAATTAAGGCCATTAAGGTTTCAGTAATCTTTATGTCCTACCTTAGAACAGCATGTATTTAAGGCTGATTCCAATGCCACATAAACGATAGCAAGAGTCACACTGATGTGTGCTGATGGTAATAGAAGACAATATTCCATAAGAAACTATCAAAACTACAAAACTCATTCAACAAAGTACAGTCGTGTAAGGGAACATGGTACACCTAGAATAGATTACCATGTAGCTCGGCAGGAGTTCTTGAGAGCCCCCATTGTTAAAAGGCAAGAATGGCTTTTATACAGATAGTATTTGTATGGAAATGGATATTCCTAAGGTACATTAAAACAAAGCTCTTCTTTCAACAGTAAGTTGGCTAGGTAGTTTGTAAAGCCCTTACTGCAAAACACATAGAAATAGCAGATAAAATACAACAAACATCCATTTAAATGCATAGTTGTGCTTCCACGAGAATGAGAGAAATATCCAAGGGGCAACTACAATAAGACAAAGCAGAAAACCCAGATGGTCAATGAACACAAAAACCATGACTGTTCTGGGAACAACTGTTACTGCCAAGACTCTAGAAACTGGGATCCCAAGGCTGCACAGGGGACAGAAGACAAGGCTTTGGACTCTTGCAAGATAGATAATTGGAAGTGTGACTCCTGCATAGATTCAGAACTCATGGATCAGGAAATAAAAGCTTCTGATGACAGTAGAGAGCTAGAAAGAGGGACTTGTCCACCTCAGTCTGAACCCAAAGAAAGACAAAATTCCTCTTGAGAACCCTACCCTGAAACAGATTGGGATTTTGAATTTACACCTCAGCAGGCTCTGAGAAAACCTAAGCCAGGAAAGAACGGTAAAGAAATCCCTGAGAGGGAATGTTTGGGACACCATGTTGAAACAAATATAAAACTTGTCTTGAGTGACACACTCACAACGGGGACATCAGACTTCTCACCAATTCAGAACAGCTGAGCAAGCACCCACAAATCAGAATTGCAAAACAGAACTTATTTGTTGGTTCTGATAACTCTGGCCCATGTTAGCTTATTTCCTTACATAGAAGTAGAAAGAGATCAAGAATTTTTTAAAATTCCACCAGTCCAATAGAAGTCAGGAGAGGTGTGGGGCATGGAGAGGCATAAGATATTGAGGCAAAAGAAAGCACCTAAATAAGAGAGTATAATAAATCTGTCAGTAATCACCATCGATCTAAATGGCTGAACCCAGTCATTTAAACACAAATAATGAGACTAGACTAGAAAGCTGAATCTAGCTACATATAGTTTAAAAGAGCCAACCTAAAACATGATATCAAAAAATTCTGAAAATTCAACAATAACAAAACAAGCAACCTAATTAAAAACCATACCAAAGACCTTAACAGACAGCTTACCAAATAAGATATACAGATAGCAATAAGCATATGAAAAGATGCTCCACATCATATGTCATCAGGGAAATACAAATTAAAACAACAATGAGATACTACTACACACGGTTAGAATGGCAAAGATCCAGAACACTGACAGCACTAAATGCTGACAAGGATGTGGAGCAACAATAACTCCCAGAATGGCTGGTGGAAAAGCAAAATGATGCAGCCACTTTGGAAGAGAGTTTGGTGGTTTCTTACAAAACTAAACATACTCTTACCACACAAACACACCCCTTGGTATTTTCCCAAAGGCAATGAAAACTTATGCCCATGCAAAAATCTGCACACAGATGTTTATTACAGCTTTATTCATAACTGCCCAAACTTGGAAGCAAACAAATTGCCCTTCAGTGGGTAGATGGATAAACAGACTGTGGTCCATCCTTTCCCTGGTATCCACACAAAAAGGAATGAACTATCGAGCCAAGAAAGGTATGGAGGAAACTGAAGCGAACATTTCTATGTGAAAGAAGCCAATCTAAAAAGAGGCCACATATTATATAACTCCCGCTTTATGGCATTCTGGAAAAGGCAAAACTATGGAGACAATAAAATAAAAAAAAGCAGTGGTTGCTGGGAAGAAAAAGAGGTAGAGGGAATGAGTAGGCAAAGCACAGGAGATTTTTAGGGCAGTGACCAATATTTTGTATGATATTATAATGATAGGTAAGTCATTATACTTTTGTCCAAACCCATAAAACATGTAACAACAAGAATAAGTCCTAAAATAAACTATAGATTTTGGACAATTATGATGTAACTCTGTAGGTTCATCCTCAGTATAAAAAAAAAATGTACAATTCTGATAATGGGGGAGGTTATGCATATATAGGGGAAGGGAGTGTATAGGTAATCTCTGTACCTTCTACTCAATTTTATTGTAAACTGAAACTGTTATAAAAACAAAAAAGTCTTTAAAAAAGCATGATGATAAAGATTGAAACTAAAATATAGAAAGTCAGTTACCACAAAAATATTAATATTAACTGAAAGAAAACATATAACAATGTTAACATCTGATAAAATAGATTCAAAGGTAAAAGTATGATTAACAATAAAAATGATCACTAATTAATTATAAAAGTTCCATTTATCCAAAGACATGACAATTATAAACTTATATGCAATAAAAAGTATAGTTTTAAATATAGAAACAAAACTTGACAGAATTAAAGAGGAAAATGGACATATGCATACATCATAACATGAAATTTCAATGTCTCTTCATAATTTGTCAATCAAATACATAAATATTTAGTAGGAATGCAAAAGAATTGGGAAACAGAATAAAGCTGAACATATATAAAACCTTGCACCAAAAAGTAGCAATGCATATTCTTCTTAAGCATAAAATTATAAAAGAGGTTATCAAGTTAATCTCAATAAATTTCAAATAATCAATATCACGCAGAAAAATATAGTTTAACCAAATTCAATTACATTAAAAATTAGTAACAAGTTTTTTTATAATAAAGTACATTTGGAAATTGTCAAACATATAAAATTACCAAGGGGTTAAAGTAGAAATAATAATGAAAATATAATATATTTAGCCGAAACCGGTTTGGCTCAGTAGATAGAGCGTTGGCCTGCGGACTCAAGGGTCCCAGGTTCGATTCCGGTCAAGGACATGTACCTTGGTTGCGGGCACATCCCCAGTAGGGGGTGTGCAAGAGGCAGCTGATCGATGTTTCTCTCTCATCGATGTTTCTAACTCTCTATCCCTCTCTCTTCCTCTCTGTAAAAAATCAATAAAATATATATTAAAAAAAAAGAAAATATAATATATTTAGAAAAATAACAAAATTTCTACATATCAAAATTTAGGAATACAATTAATGTCTAGGAAAAATAAATTATTACTTTCACATTAGAAAATTAAAAGTTAAAAAGTAATGATCCAGCAATCCCACTTCGGGTATATACCCAAAGGAATTTAAGTCAGGATCTTAAAGCATGTTCATCGCAGCAGAATTCACACTAGCCAAAAGGTAGACACATATCAACAGATAAATGGATAGGGAAAATTTGTAAACTATATACAAGAGATAATTATTCAATCTTAAGGAATACTTATATCCTATCATTTGCTACAGTGTGGATGAAACTTGAAGACATTATGCTAAGTGAAATGTCATTCACAAAAAGATCATATTATATGAATGATAGTATGGGATATGTAATCTAAAGTAGTCACACTCTTTTTTTTTAGTAGTCAGAGAGAAACAGAAAGTAGAATGATAGTTGTCAGGGACTCGAGGGAGGAAGAAAAGACTTCTTATATGGATGTAAACTTTCAAATTTGCAAGAAAAAAAAGCCCTAGAGATCTGTTGTATAATAATGTGCATACAGTTGCCACTACTATACTTAAAAATGTTTAAGATGATCATTTTTATGTTATGCATTTTTTACCTCAGTAAAAATATAATAATGAATGAAGCATCCAAGGTAAGAAGTGAGGGGGAAAAGACAGAGGAAATCTAATAAATGGGAAGGAGGATAATAATAAAACTAAGAGCAAAAATTAATCAAATGAAGAGAAAAAGATTCAATGGAAAGGATCAACAAAACCCAATGTTGTTTCTTTGAAAAGATTAATAAAATAATCAATCCTCTGTAAGTTGGGTTAAGAAAAGAAAAAGAGAGGAGACATGAACTATAATAGGAATGAAATAGAAGATATATCTGTAGATATAGCAGAGATTTACAAGGTTATAATAAGATGAATAATTTTACAGCAATAAAATTTAAAACATGGATGAAATGGATAATTTCCTACAAAAGTACAAAAAATTAATTCAGCACTGAATCAAAACTGCAATCTTATTCCATCACATTGTGAAGTGAGCACCTGCTCAGAGACCCTTTTGAAGGTCATTGAGGCATCATGGAGGAAGCAGAAATCACAACCCTCTGATGCCCTTGGCTGGGTTGTGCGGAGACTGTTTGGTAACCACAGTTTATTAGTGTTGAGTTCCCAGGTGACCAGTTGCACAGAACCTCACTTACATTACTGAATAAAAGTGGACTGGGGGCCTTTAGTGTGATGGGAGGGGGGGGATGGCAGTGCAGTAGGAATAAGGACTGTTTCCCAGAGCGAGTCTATAAAGAGCAAAGTGGTGTCTGTTTTCAATCCCGCCATTTCTACAACAGGTCAACTGTAATTCCCATACAATGAAAGGTGCCCTGAAGTGAACATTGAATCAAAGCAACCATATCCTTATTCCAAACCTCCTGAATTCACTGAGATTTAAGGACTTGCTATTTTAGTCTATCAAATAAGTTCTACTTCTTTATTCCTTAAACAACTTCAGATAAAACTATAAATTAGCATAATTACTCCACTTGAAATTATTAAACTACTAAGGCTTCAAAATTGATTAAAAGGATTTTCACTGAACTCTAATCTTTAAGTGAAACAATATCTTTCCCTCCAAAAATATACCAATTTCCTGGAAATATACTTCATGGCTTTATTTCCTTTGTTAATTAATCCTGGTAATTTAATTCAATAACTTTTATAAAGTTAAAATTATAAGGATTTAATTGACTTTTGCTTAACTTCCAATTATGTCTAATTGGTTTCTATTCAGTCTCATTAAATCCAATTATGGTTTGACTAATCGTAATTACTCCCAATAGTTCATTTACTTTAAAATAAGGACTCTGTCCTTTGTTACTTTCATCGGGGTTAGGTAGGGTCGCTTAATTATATTAATGCAAATGGCTTCCTATATGCATCAATAAGTTTACATTTAGTACTTAGGTAATCCTTTGTAACTCAGCAAAGCTGGTAAGATCCTAAATACAGCCCAGTAGCTATATAGGTAACGTCCTGGTAGTCATCATTAATATCAATTGAAATTGGTGACCAATCGCTTGGTGTCATATTTCATTACCCTAGTTACAGAAACTTCTAAAAATTGTAGAATTTGGATTAAAAAAGAAGTTAATATAAAGAATAATCACAGACATTAGGAAGAGGGGGCACTTTCTCAGAAATGATGCATGAGTGGAGCAAGCTCATTTTGTATTTTGTTTTGTGACTATCTATTTCCATTTTGATAAACTATTATAAAGGCCCAGAAAGGAATGCATATAACATAATTTTTTTTAAAAAAGTTAATCTGGGTTTTTATAAAAGACTAAGATTTCTTAGCAGTACTTTCTCTGTGACGAAAAACAGAAAGAGAAAAATGGAACAACAAATGTTTCAAGGGAGAAAAAATGGAATATTCTTTTGTATTGTACTGATTTTCTCTCCTGATACCAAAAAAAGGGGGGACAGAGGGGAGAACCAAGCACATTTTTCAAGACAGCACTTGAAACAAATTAAAAATACTTTGCAGAGCTAATAAAAATCACTGTGACTTGTTCCTTTCATTTAAAGAACATAAAATACTGTATGATTCTCTTTATATGAATTCTTGAAATAAAATTTTAGAGATGGAGAGAGCAGAGAGCGATTGCCAAGGGTAAGAGCTACATGGGAAGGGAGTAGATGTGGCTACCAAGGGATAGCATGAGGGAGCCCATAGTGATGACATAGTTCTTTACCTTGATTCAGTGGTGGTGATACAAATCTACATGTGATAAAATGGTATAGAACTATACCACACATACAAACACACACACACACACACACACACACACACACACACACACATTGAGATCTGAATAAGCTCTGTAGATTGTACCAATGTCATTTTATGGGTTTTCATATTGTCCTATAGTTGTGTAATTTGTCACCTTTGGGAGAAAAGGAGTCAAAAGTACATAAGACATCCCTTTACACTTTTTTATTGCCAAGTTTTTATAAACCTATTATTATTTCAAAATAAAGTTCAAAATATAAGTATGGTAAGACCTAACATCCATCATTTTCAAAAAGAAAAGAAATGAGGGTTGATGGACCTATTCAATAATGTCAAATATGAAACAGTCCATCAGAGGGTCATCGTCTGTTCACTCACAGTATAGCTGTCATTTAGCCTCGTTCCGCTGTGCCCTGGAAGATGAGCACGGTTATATTCCGAAGGCCCATAACTTTCATTGCTAACTTCATACTAAACTAAAAGACAATGCAAAATAATAGAATGATTATTTGTAACTCTGAAATAAAGTCTCTGCCACCAGGCACAAAGCTCCTAAATCCCCAGCTTTTTCCTCAGTGATAAGAGCACTGAAATCATCCTTTGGTCCAATATTTGGTCTTTGACCCCATCCCTGACACACGGCTCCTACATCCCTTAGAATTTCCTGTGTGATAACAGTGTCTTTTGTTCTAATGAGGTGACACTTGGTGGCCTCCTGAATGAGTGCTGGCCACCAGAAAGACCAAGCCATGGTTAGAAAAGAGACAGAAATTTCCAGCTACCCCCGTCACCTCCCTCCCCCCTCCCTCAACTCTCTTGAGAGTGGAGAATGGCTGGAAATAGGATTTGTAGTTGATCATGCCTATGTGAGGAAACTCCCATAAAAATCCCAACAGTATGGGGTCTGGGGTTGGTGAACACATCCAAGTACCAGGAGGATAACACATCCCAACTCCACGGGGACAGAGTGCCTGGGCTCAGGACCCTCCCAGGCCTCATCCTATGGCACCTCTTCATCTAGCTGATCATGTGTATTTATCATATCCTGTGTTATACAATGAATTGATAAACATAAGTGTTCCCCTGAGTCCCATGAGCTGTTCTAGCGAATAATGGAATCTGAGGAGACCATCACAGGAACCTCAATGTAGCTGATCTCAGAAGCACAGATGACAATTCAGACAGGCGATGGGTATCTAAAAGGTTGGGAGTGCAGTCTTGTGAGATTGAGCCCTTAGCCTGTGTGATTTGACACTATCTCCAGGTAGACAGTGTTAGAATGGAATAAACGGGAGCAGACGGACACGTAGCTGGTGTCACAGAATCGCTTGGTGTGGGAGGAAAACCCACACATCTGGTGGCTGTGAGTGTGACAGTAATGTGAGACCAAAGGAGGAACACACAGGATGAGAAAAGGAGTTCATCTTCCAAAAACAACTAGCATTTATTTATTTACAGAGACAATAATGGTCGGAAATTTTAACAGTTGGGGTGAAGGACAGAATCTTAATGAGACTGCAATGGCAAAATGCATAGGGTAGAAAGCAAAATAAAGGAGTTGGCAACAAATAGCCCAATGTTGTGGGAAAATCCTGGGACTGAGAAGCAGGAGAACTGAGATTATTATATTATTTCTGCCTCAAACCTGCTGAATAACCTTCACTAACTCACTCCCTTTCCCTGAGTCTCACTTTTTTTTTTTAAGAAACTGAATGAAGTGGACCATCTCCAACATCCCCAAATACTGGCATTTGTCAACTCTATGTGGAGTCTGATTAGATCCCTAATTTCAATTTTAATATGGGTATGTGCCCACTGCAAATTCTAATAAATAGCTAAATCCAGCACAGGAGGCTAATGCACTTTGCTAAGTATTCTTGAATCTTATTCTATCAGTGTTGCAAGATAAATTGCTAACAATTTAGTAGACATGAGGCCTATTAGCAACTGTGACTGCTGTGTTATCTCAAAGACTTTGCAAGGATAATGTTAGGAACTCGACACGGTTAGCATTAGAATAAAGGAATCGAGAAAAAAGCAAGCGAGTGCAAAGGGTTAACCATTCTGCTCATGAAAATTCACTTCTTTCAATAATCCAAACACCTTCCTGTATAGTTTCTGGGCTGACATTATCCCACTCCTTTATGCAAGTATTAATTGCACCCTCGTTAGCTTACACATCATGAATAATAGCCACTTTGCAATAATCCATGGCAACTTCTTTATATACCTGTTTATACTTGTGATCATAATAATGTCAACTTTAATATTCTTATCAAGCAATTCTAGGGAAAAAAAACACATAACATGGTGCTAAATATCTAGGATGCCCATAAATAATCAAAAGATAAAAGCAATACAAGTAATCTCTGACAGTGCTATGAAAAGGCATCGAGTTTAGCGTTATCAAGTTCATAAAATAAAATTCTTAACCAGCTGCTAAAATTGGAAGTTATAATTTGTCTGCAACCAGGATATCAGCTTGTTCAAAAATATAGGTGATATGCCCCAGCTGCTTTGGCTCAGTAGCTAGAGCATCAACCTGTGGACTAAAGGGTTCTGGGTTCGATTCCAGTCAAGGCATATGCCTGAGTTGCTGGTTCAATCCCCAGTAGGGAGTATGCAGGAGGCAGCCGATCAATGATTCTCTCTTATCATTGATGTTTCTATCTCTCTCCCTCTCCCTTCCTCTCTGAAATCAATAAAAATATATTTTTTAAAAATATGTATATATAGGCAATATACTCATGAACGCGTCTGGTAAACTCTACCTGACCTCACCATGTGAGGAAACTGGAGGAAGAATAGTGAGATGAAAGCTCTCACTATAAGGCTCAAATCAGGAGGTCAAGGAGCAGAATTACTGCGCATCCCCCATGCCTCTTTCCCATCTGTTCTGATCATCCAGGCAGACTTATGTGGAAACAAAATAAAAGCAGTAGTATGCAGTCTCCTTGGCTGCATTTCTCTTAGTTTCATGCAGGAAAACACCCAGTCACCGCCTCTCACACTGCATTCCTAACCCCAGGATTTTGCATATTCCTGCGATTGGTCACAAGATGCAAAAGGCAGTGCAAACCCATCACTGCCACTGGAAATACTACACAGGAGACACGTGCTACCGATGGCGGGTCAGAGCAGTCACAGGACTCAAAACCCCCGCTGGACTCATGGGTTCTAATTTCTTCATGGGCTACCGGTTGGCTCCCTCTTCGCTTCGGCCACAACAGAATAGAACACCAGCCAATCCACAGAGTCACCAGCAGCCTGGGCGATAACCTGATATTAAAAGTTCTGCACAAACAGCCACCAAATGAGCCAGTGAGGTGTTCTTCCTTGGCAATAGAAGTGGGGAATATATAGAAATCAGGCACTTGGCAATAGAGTCGAGGTGGAAAAATTATGCAATACAAAGAGACTTAGAAGGACCAAAGTGAGTCAACGTTCATACCAGAGTGCAGAGCAACTTCTAGTCCCCCGACCCCCGACCCCGTCTCAGGGCTGAGCTATGGAAGAGAAATATCAGGGAGACGGTTTACAGCTCAGATCAAAGAGATGATCTTTTAGCTGCCTCTTTGAAAGAGGGCTATATTTCTAGTGCCAGGCTATATCACTATATCAGGGCCAGACTGAATTGGTTTAGACGTTCACCCACCACAGAAAGATATAATAAGGGACAAAGAGAGATTGAAAGAGAGCATTCAGAAAACCAGAAAATAGCCCTCTTACCTTTCATTTCATTTGTGTGATGGTGGGGAGTGTAAGGCCAACACACTCAAAAGGTCTTTGAAATTTGGATCACGCCTGGATCCCAAAGAGTAAAGGTTGGTGTGTCAGAGATTCTCAGGTCATTGGCGGGCCTAGCATAGCCCCGGAAAACATCTGGGACACAAGTGGTAGATTAGTCTCCCTCATCAAAGGGCTTCAGGGAGGGCCATAGGACTTTCTTGGAGGATACATAGATGGAATCGCCTGTTCCTGGTAAGAGAGATGGAGCTCGGAGTTATACCTTTTATAAGGCTCTGAAATCTGTCCACTGAGGCTCTACCTCCCTGCACTTCCAGAGTCACTGGTGGCATAAAAATGAAACAGCTGCCCAACCACCCTTGACTGTCAGGATGCTCTCATCCATATCAGCAAACTGCCCTCTTTCCCTGCTGCCTGCCCTTCCTGGACATGAAAACATATGAAGTCATATAGAAGTTTAGGAATAACCTTCGAGAAACAGAAAGGAAAATGAGAGGGCAAGTGTAGTACTATGAACAGTGATTGAGACATTAATGTCTGGCTTAAACTTTTTAAAATATTATGGGAGAGACCCAAGGTTACTAAAACAAGACCAGTTATAGTCCAAGAAGAATAGAGGTTCAAAGTTAAGAAAAGCTTGTACACTCATAAGAGCAGAGTGAAGTTCAATCTCATTAGTCTTTAGAGAAGTCCAAAAATTCATTAGCATAACAATATACATCCAACAACATAACAAAAACTTTTTGAAAATACCAAGTGTTTGCAAGGATGTGGAATAACTGGAATAGTCAAATACTACTGGTGAAAACCAAATTGGTGCAACCATTTTCAATATTTTTTGTCGATATTAAAATTGAACCTTTTCATACCTTATGGTCCAACAATTTCAATTCTGAGAACATATACAACAGAAATTAATATATATGTGTACCCAAAGTCATATACGTGAATGTTAATAGCCTGATTGGATTCCATTTGAAGTAAAAAATGGAAGCAACTGAAAAAACCATTGACAATATAATGATAAATATGTGTGAGGATATTTGTACAACAATAATAAACATGAAAAACTATTTTTACATATTTATTATGTAAAATAAAACATATTTATGTATTAAATCTCACAAACATAATGTAGAGTAAAATAATCTAGCCATAAGTAAAATGTGCAATATAATTTCAGTTTTATAAAATTTAAACTCTGGCAAAACCGATCAGTGGTGCATGAAGCCAGGAGAGCACTTTCTTTGAGGGGGATCGCAGGAGCAGTGACTAGAAGGGGACTTCGATGAACCTCTACAGTGTAGGTGAGTTTTATATCTTGATCTGGATTGTGGTTATAGGGACATGTTCACTTGGTGATAGTTCATCAATCTGTATGTTTTGACTTGTTTACTTTATGTATGCATACTATACTCTAATAAAAAATAGATCTGAAAAATACACATTATGATCACATCAATTAAAACAGTGATAATGAGAAAGTCTTAAAAGCAACCATAGAAAAAACACATATTGTGCACAAAGGAACAATATCTATATCTATATCTATATCTATATCTATATCTATATCTATATCTATATATCTATATCTACATCTATATCTATATCCATGTCTAAATCTATGTCTATATCTATCTATGTTGACACCGATATAGATCTATAGTCATCTCATCAGAAACAGTGAAAGACAACGACAATAAAACAACATATTTAAAGGAAAACATTGTGCTAAAGAAAACTGTCATATTAGAATTTTATAAACAATAAAGTTTACATTCAATATGAAGGCTCAATAAAGTTTTCTCAGACAACTAAAATGCTTGAGAGAATTCATCACTAGCAGACCTACATTGTAAGAAATGTTATAGAATGTCTTCAGGGTGAAAGAAAATGACACCAGATGGAAACTTGAATCTATGCTAGGGAATAAAGAACCTCAGAAATGGTAAATGTGCGGATAAGTATGAGACTATTTTTCTCACATTTTTTAATTTATTCAAAAGATAATTGGATGTTTTAGGCAAAAGTAATACCAATGTATTATGAAAATTAAAATATTGATGTAGAATGTTGGACAATAGCACTGCTGTGGTCTAAATATTTGTGTCCTTCCCAAATTCATCTGTTGAAATCCTAACTCAAAAATAGTATTAGGAATTGGGACGTTGGGGAGGTAATTGGATCATGAGGATACAGCCCTCATGAATGGCTTTGGTGCTCTTGTATGAGATCCCACATTGCTCCCTCGCCTCTTCCATCCTATGAGGATACAATGAGAAGTCTGCAACCCAAAACAGGACCCTCATCCATCCTAAACTCAGACTTCAGAACTGTTAGCAATTAATTTCTGCTATTTGTAATCTACCTGGTCTGTGTCATTTTGTTTTAGCAATTGAAACAGCCAAAGACAAGCACAAAGAAATAGGAGAGTTAGAAGCATAGGAAGTCCTCACTTTGTATGGTCATGTAAGACTGTTAAAATGACCATGCAAGCCAAAGCCACACAAACTGATCTTTCTAATCAATGAAAACGATTACAATTGTTGTGTGACTCTTCAAAACATTGTCAAAACAGTTACACCTCTCTTAATGTCCGTTATCTAAATGTATAGAAAAATGAAAAAAATAGTGAAACTAATATTTATTTAGTCCACTATAATTTAAAACAGTAGAAACATTAAGGATTAAAGTGATTCATTTCTTTGCAAAGAAAACTTCAATAGTAGATTGAACCGTGCTTGCCATCTTCTTCTCAAAGTATAACCTACCATTTGCAGTAAGCATCTTTTCAATGTATTGGAAAACAGTCAAACTCTTTTATAAGTCTGCATCAGCTTCCAACATTTCCATTTTTGTGCTTTTAATATTGTGAAATATCTTCAAGATTTCCTTTAATGTAAAGTTTTAGCTGACATCACTTCTTTAGGCATATCTGACTTCTTTTTTGTGAGAATCTTTTTTCCTCATAATAAGCCCACTTTCACTAAGTTTCTCCCAGATGGTGGTGGTCAACATTTCCATGGTCAGCTATTGCTCCAATAACTCCATTAACATCCTATTTGAATTCTGCATGCTATTTTCACAGTTCAATAAAAGTTTCTGCCACATTACATACATATTAGTCATTGTTCCTTCCTTCTATGATGCCTGAATCAATTGCATTCTTTCAGTAATATTTATTCCATGCTCAGCTAAAAAAAAATGGTATGATCTTTCATTGTAGCATCAATAGCCTGTGGAAAAGTCAATCTAAAATAGTAGGCGTTAAAAGTCCAAATGATTCCTTGGTCCATTGGGCGGATTGAAGATTATGTGTATGTTAGTAAAAAGCAAATTATCACATTTTCTTGGAAGTCTCCAAATGCATAAAGGTGACCTGAACCATTATCCAACAGTAGAACTACTTTAAAAGTTAAATTGTATGGGCTTATAACTGGGAGATGAGCAGTCAACACAACTATACACTGGCTGTTTGTGTTTGAAAGAAATAACAGATGCACGGTGGCTAATCACCAACAGACTTTGAAAGAAATAATATGCACATCAAAAGAAGCCATGATGCACATCTGTTAATTATGTTGATTTGTGTACTAAAGACGAGCATCAAATTTGTACTTTATACAATTATTCAGAGTTAATACACTGGGTAACTGATATTTGAACTGTGTTATTGGAGAAATGGTATTATCTGACTAAACCATAACTGAAATGCATGTATACCAGGACCATAAAAAAGAAGGACTGCCTGTATACTTGTCTAAAATTTTTACCTATTTTGTGAAGTGGTATAATATTACTTGAGGGTAAACTATGAAAAGTTAAAGGTACATATTGTAAACCTTCAGCAATCACTAAAAAAGTTACAACTAATAAGCCAATAGTTGTTATAAAATGTAATATTAAAACAACTCAAAAAGAAAAGAGGAACAAAGCAACCAAGAACAAATGGGGAAATAGAAAAGAAACAGCAAACAGTAGATTTAAAGCCAACTTTGTTGAATTTATATTAAATATAATGAACTCTAATTAAAAACTAGAGATGATCAGATTAGATAAACATGCAAGAGCCTATGATATGCTATCTACAAAAAAATACCACCTTAAATATGAGATAGATTAAAAGGATGAAAATAGATGTATGATATAAACACCAATAATAAAAAATAGGAATTATATTATTAACATCAGAAAAAGTGGACTTCGGGAAAAGAAATATCTGGGACAAAAAAAGGAAATTTCATGACAAAGGGTCAATTCATTAAGAAGACTTAACAATCCAAAATATGTATATAATAAAACAACTTCAAAATACATGAAGCAAAAACTAATAGAACTGAAAGGAGAAATAGAAATTTCAACACTTCTCCTTTCACAGAAGTAGGCTGAAAATCAGTAACAATAATGAAAACTCAATGCTAAAAAATAACTTGACCAATTGTCAGCACAATACACATTTTTTTCAACTACACATGGTACATTCACAAAGATGAGCCAAATGCTGGCACTTCAATATCAATAAATTTAAAAGAATTGGTATCATTCCCTAGCTAGTTTGGCTCAGTGGATAGAGAGTTGCCCGAGGACTGAACTATCCTGGGTTCAATTCTGATCCAGGGCACATACCCTGGTTGTGAGCTTGATCCCTGGCCCTGGTCAGGGTGCGCGCGGAAGGCAACCCAATCGTTGTATCTCCTCATATGGATGTTTCTCTCACTCTGCCTCTCCCTTTCTTTAAAAATCAATGGAATAATATCCTCAGGTAAGGATTAATAACAACAACAACAACAAAGAATTGGTATCATATAGTTAGTTCTCTGGAATTAAATTAAAATTTTTATATTTATTTAAAATTTTCTAAATATTTGGAAAATAAGCAACACATTTTTAAATAATCCATGAGACAGAGCAAAAAAAAATTATAAGCTAGAAAATATTTTTAGCCCTATAATAATAAAATCAGAACATTTCAAAATTTGTGGAATGTGGTAAAACAGTGCTTAACATGATATATACATTTTTAGATACTTATGTTACAAAACAAAGGTCTAAAATCAACTATCTAAGTCATCATCTTTAAAAAGAAAACTAGAAAAAATGGAACAAATTAAACCCAAAGTAAGTAGAAGAAAGGAGAATAAAGATAAGGGGGGGGGGGGGGACAACAATTATATAGAAAACAAAAAAATAGAGAAAAATCAATGAAACCAAAAACTGCTTCTTTTAAAAGATCAATAAAATTGCAAACTTTTAGTCAGACCAATCAAGAGGGAAAAAAAAAAAAAACAGAAAGAAGGCACAAGTTATCAACTCAGGAATAAAAGATAGGACATCAGCCCTGGCTGGATGGCTCAGTTGGTTGGAGCGCAGTCCCATACACAAGGTTGTGGTTGGATTCCCGGTCAGGGCACATATCTAGGTTGTAGGTTCCATCAATAGTTGGTGCATGTACAGGAAGCAACCAATCAATCTCTCTCTCTCTCTCTCTCTCTCTCTCTCTCTCTCTCTCTCTCTCAAATCAATAAACATATCCTTGGGTGAGGATTTTAAAAAAAAATAAGACATCATCAGTGATGCTATAGACTTTAATGAGCTAATAAGGAATATTATGAACAACTTTATCACAATAAATGCAACTATTTAGATGATACAAATTCCTTAAAGACAATAAATAAAACATGGCCAAAGGACTTGAACAGACACTACACCAAAAGGGATATACAAATGGCCAGTCATCACATGAAAGATTCTCCATATCATTAGTCATTAGGGAAATTTATATTTAAACTATGAGGAAATTCAACTTCACACTGAAAGAATAATTAAAATTATAAAGACTAAAAATATTAAGTTTGGGTGAGGATATGGAGCAATTGAAAAACTCATACTTTGCAGGTGGCAGAGCACTACTTTGAAACACAGTTTGGTAGTTCCTCATTAAGTTAAAAACACCATATGACCCAGCAACTCCCTTCTTTAGTGATTTGACCAAGAAAATAAAAGCATCTCTACACAAAGATTAGTATAAGAATGTTCAGATCAGCTATATTCAAAACAGCTAGTAACTGGACACAATCCAAATGTCCATCAACAGGTGAATTGTACATCAGCTACTCAGCAATAAAAGAAACAATAAAAGGAAATAAATAACTTGGATGAATCTCAAAAGCTTATGCTGAGTAAAAGAAGCCAAACATAAAAGAGACATGTTGTAGAAGTCCAAACATATTAAATTATACAATAGGCAAAAGCACTTGACACTGACATAAAACAAGTCAGTGGTTGTCTGGGGCTGGGGACAAGGTGATTAATTCCAAAGGAACATGGGAAACTTTTAGAGGAACAGGAAATGTGCTACACTTTGAATGTCATGCCAGTTAGCCAGATATATGCATTTATAAAAACTCATTGAGCTATACCTTTAAAATGGGTATATTTTAATATATGTAAATCATGTCTCAGTAAAGTTGACATAAAAAAGCACTTAAAACTAAGCACATGCATCTTAGAATTCTACATAACTCTTGTAAACTCTTATGTAGTATACTTAGTTCCAATAAATACTGTTTCAACATTACTGACTATAGACATTCTAACCTTATTTTTTAATTAAGACCATATTGAAATGTAAGTAATTCTTAAGTATATATCTCCTAGACTAAATGAGTAGAAGGAACCCAAGAAGAAGGACTGGAAAAGAGAAGAAGAGACTACAGGAAGGTATAATTGGGGATGATAATGTGAAAGAAGAGGTGTGAACTGGCACATTTAAAATAGGGAAAATTAATATCAAAGCATTCTTCCATCCCAATTACAACCTACATATACATTAAAAAGAATTAATCAATGAAGGGAATATTTAGGAGAGCGCTATGGATTACCTAAAAGGACTAGGACTCAACAACAAAAAAGAATTTTAGAGGTTATGACATTATTAATTGACTAGAGGCCCGGTGAACAAATTCGTGCACCAGTGGGGTCCTCAGCCTGGCCTGCGGGATAGGGCCAAAACCGGCTCTCTGACATCTC
The DNA here is from genome assembly GCF_951640355.1 of Cnephaeus nilssonii. Classification (NCBI taxonomy): domain Eukaryota; kingdom Metazoa; phylum Chordata; class Mammalia; order Chiroptera; family Vespertilionidae; genus Cnephaeus; species Cnephaeus nilssonii. Next base: position 12,009,071 of record NC_137079.1, read on the forward strand.
CCAAGGGGTTCTGGATTGAGAGAGGGCACAGGCCAGGCCAAGGCACCCCACTAGTGCACGATCGGGGCCAGGGAGGGACTCAGGAGGTTGGCCAGCCGGGAGGGACCACTGGAGGGCTCCAGGGCATATGCGGCCCATCTCGCTCAGTCCTGATCTGCCAGACCCCAGCAGCAAGCTAACCTACCGGTTGGAGCATCTGCCCCCTGGTGGTCAGTGCACATCATAGAGAGCAGTTGAGTGGCCTTAGCATATCATTAGCATATTACGCTTTGATTGGTTGAACGGCCAACCGGACGACTGGACGTTTAGCATATTAGGCTCTCATTATATAGGATTGTCTCAGAATACCTGCCTTTGAGGTGTTTAAACATAGATTAGAAAAAACATTATGAGGCAAGGCAAAGAGAGCTCTTCTGCATCTACTTGCCATGTAGAACAAACACTTCTTCCGTCTGCTCCCATAAGGGCCACAAGCTCTATGCTTTCTGCCTACATTACCTTGGATTCATTCTCAAAAGTAGAGCCTGAGATGAGGCCTGGGTGCAAGAAGTTGATTTTTTAATCCCTGAGAATAGGAGTGGAGTCTTAGAAGAGTGAAATAGGGAACAAGGAAAAATCACTTCAAAGGTGCATTATCTAGCTGATAAACACTGTGGGGAGCTAATGCTCAATCCCACTGGGACCCTGAGGCATTTGTGTACTGCAAGCTGTTTGGGTAGAATGTGCTGAGACTTTTCCACCCAGCTCTATCTACCATTGGTCAAGTGGCCCTAACTATGCAATGATTCTCAACTTTGGCTGTTGTTCAGAATCACACGGAGTGTTTTCGAAACTCCAGGTGCAGACTACAAAGCAGAGCAATTAAGTCAGAACATCTTCAGGTGGCACCCAGGAATCTGTATGTTTCAGTCATCCCCAAGTGATTCTCATGTGTCATTCTTGAGAACCAGTGTCCCAAGGGATAATGTCCTTGTACTTCCAGATGTGTGCATGTGTGAGTGCCAGGAAGGTTCCCACAGGAGCCTCAGGACATGCAGGGGACTTAAGTTGAGGTATTTGCAGATTACACCTATAAAATGTGGGTGAAAATGAGAGAGACTCAAAGATGTCTGGCTCGTTGTCCCCACTTATGACTATCTACCTACTTCTACTTCAAAATGCAACAGATGGTTGGATTGAGAAAGAAGGTAAGGTACATGCATTGATCCTGAGAAAGGCAAATGTGATCTACTAAGAGCCCACAACAATCCTTAATTGTCCCTGCCTGCCCTGAGGCTCTGATTGGTCACATGCATTGCGCATAGTTGACGGTCCATTAATATTTGTGCTCAGCTGAGCTAAAGCATCCTTAAGGACACCAGTGTTGTGGCCTAAAAGCAGGGAGAAATACATCATAGGAGGGTTCTCTCCATCCTGCCAACTACCCCACATCAACATATTTGTGTTATTTATGTTATATGTAGTACCCCATAAGATATATCCCATAATCTCAAAAATATCTCAAGATTTTCAATATGCCTTGAGTTAAATAAAAAGCAACTACATGTTACAAATGATATTTGATAGGAAAACATCAATTTAGCATCACCAGAGTTGAACTCCACGAAAGCTGGGGGATTTTCCCATTGCCTTGGCTAGGAGAGGGAGTCCCACCAACACCCCTTCTCATTTATTTCTAGAGAAATATCACTAATACCTTTCTGGTCACCAGGGGGAAATGAAAGAGCTTTGCTTCAGAGCCTCTGATGTTCCATGTGACCTTTGGTTAGTTATGAATCTTCTCTGTGCCTTTGTCTTTAACTTCAAATTAAAGCATTGGACTATATGATCTCAAAGAATCTTTTTAACTGAAAAATTCTGTTCATGGTTATTTTATTTTAAATTTCCTTTAAGTATTAATCTACTAAGGAAAATTTTGTCATTGATCCTTATATATCTCTTTAATTAATACAGTCTTTTCAGAATGCTGGCAAGGTGTCAATGAATTTGGCACAAGCTATTGTCATGGATTTTAAATTTACTACCTATTATGAGTTTCCATAGACTTTATAGACTGTACCCAGTCTAGCCCTTTTTCAAATGTAAAGCTTCTTTTCATTGATTAGTCTGAAGGCTGCTGGAGTAGAGAGCTGTGTCTCAAACATCTTTACTGGCCTCTATAATGCTATAAAAAAAAAAGTCCTGACTGTACTGGAGGGGGTTAATATTAATTATTAAATTGAATAAGATGGAAAGTAACTCCAAAAGTACAGCAAATTGATGTTTTCAAAAAGTAAAAGGAGTTAAGTCCACCACATTTTCTTCTCTCACCATTTAACTACACATTCCACAAAACAGATTTATTAAACAATAGTAGATGATGCACAAAGTGTTCACGGTACTGCCAGAGCATTCATTGTAAAGGTGTGGACGAAACCTAACAAGCGTGGCATTAGAATTAGAAGCCTCAATAATTTGAATATGTTTGGGGTTAAGTGAAAAGAAGATGACGTGTCACAATGATATTTGATGGGAAAACTAAAAGGAAAATCATTATACGTACTGACCATAATTACTTGGAAATTCAAGTGGTGTCTGGGTCATAGTCCTTCTCGGCAAGATAGAAGAGAGAAAGTTGAAAACTCTATTCTGGTGAGGTAAGACAATGAACTGTTAGACAACAACCCGAGAAGAATTGCTTTAAGTTTAAAACTGTACAGGCTCAATTTTTTCTTATAATTACAATTCTTCTCTATGACTACTCTCATTCAAGAAGAAGAAATGAGTGTGGCTTGTTTTATTGTTCCTTTGTTTCTTTTCCTTTTTGTTTCTGTTTTAATCTTTCAAAAAAAGCAGTCAAATAACATTTAACCATGAGGCTTGGCCCTGTGAGATATGGCTCCCTGATAACCACAAAGGTTAGAAAAGATGTTTATCATGGGAAACAGTATTTATTCATTGGACTATAAAATACAGAAGTGGGCAAAAGTAGGTTTACAGTTGTTTGTTCAGAAAATAATACAATCCTATCTAATAAAAGCCTAATATGCAAATCGACCAAACCATGGAATGACCAGCGGAACAACCAGTCATTATGACGCACACGGACCACTAGAGGGCAGATGTTCAATGCAGGAGCTGCCCCCTGGTGGTCAGTATGCTCCCACAGGGGGAGCACCACTTAGCCAGAAGCTGGGCTCACAGCTAATGAGCACAGCAGCAGTGGCAGGAGCCTCTCCCACCTCCGCGGCAGCACTAAGGATGTCCAACTGCCAGCTTAAGGCCCACTCCCGGGCCTAAGCCGGCAGTTGGACAGCCCCCGAGGGCTCCCAGACTACAAGAGAGTGCAGGCCAGGCTGTGGGACCATCCCCCCCCCCCCCAAGAGTGCACAGATTTCATGCACTGGGGCTCTAGTAATTAATAAATAATAATACAAGAATAGCCTCTGGGTTTCACTTACAACTGTAAGCCTACTTTTGGCTAGCCGTGTACATTTTTAATAAGAAATTGAATATTCTCACATAAGCTGTAAATCAATTTATCAGCTTTGTTGTGTTGAACCCACACTCTGTCAAAAAACTCACCAAATTTGTGCTAATTAATTCACCCCAGTTTTTTTTTTTCATGAGAAATATTTTTTGTCCAATATTATCCCTGCTGAGCTGCTTTAAAGAAAGGTTGCCTGGAGCTAATTCTGATTCAAACAAAAATGAAAGCTTTTTTTCTTCTTTAAAAAGGGCAGCCCTTAATTTTGTGATTGGGGTCCATATTTAAAATTATTCTTCTAAAGCAAATAGAGGTGTCTCCTTCGGTTGATTTCATGAATAACAATATTTTTACCTTGATGTCTTCAATGTGCTTTCAAATTCATTATCTCATTTGATTTTAATAATCACATTGTGAGCTAAGTGTATCCCAATTTTAATAATGAGATAGAAAGAGGTTAGTAACTTGCTGAAGTGTGTTTAACTTGCAAGGTAGGGGCTACCAACTGATCTTCCCATTTGGAACCTCATTCTCAAACTGCCTCCAGGATCCTAAAAGCCTCAGTATTGCGTGTTGAAAATCAATACAATCAGTGTTGCCCTTTAAATCTCCCTAATTCCTTGTCAGTCTCTGACCTGAGGTCTCCCTTTTTGTCCACTTTATCTGGTCCCCTCCCAGGCAGCCAAGCAAAATGGGAGAAAATTATATAAAGGAACCACTATTCCCCATTGTCTGGCCCACATCCACTCAGTGAATACTTATTGAGCATCTTCTACATCAGGCCAAGTTCTAGGAGCTACTGCCATAGCTGTTAAGACAGACAAAATTCTTAGAACTCTGCAGAAGTAGAGTAGTATTTGATTCTTATTTCTCTACCATTCCAATGATTTGATTTGATTTCTGTATTCTGTTATAAGCCTCTAAAATACTTTCTGAGGCAGATATAGTGGAAATCCTATATAATAAAGAGCTAATATGCAAATGGTCATCATGCCATCACAGTGGGGCCAGGGGACCTGAGACCGTGCCCCCCACCTGGCGGTGCTTGACAGGGGACCTGAGGCTGTGCCCTCCACTCTGTGGGGCTTGATGGGGTGGGGCCAGCTGGGTCTGGGTCTTGCACGATTTTGAGGCACGTGCGGGTGGGCAGGGACTTGACTCTGGGTCCCACAGCGCGCCCCAGACTCTGACAGGAGGGAGATTTTCATATACATTTTACTAATTTTCTTTCATTTCTGACACTTCTATTATAGAGAAAGGGCAAACAGCAATATTAAAATAGTTCATCTAATTAATTCCTTTTTAATGTGCATGAATTTTGTGCACCGGGCCACTAGTAAAAATATAATTTGAGATCATTACCATATATTGACTTAATTCTCTTGTAAATTCATACTAGTAAGATAGCAAATGTTTGTCTCTTTGTTGTTTTTGTTTGGGGTGGGAGAGGGTGTTCCCCTTATGCTGCTGTTATTCCTAACAGTGCCCTGATTAAGTTCCCTCATTTATTAGATTGGCTCCTTGGAAGGTAAATTCAGAAACCTGCCAAAGAAAAAGGAAGAAAATTCGCACTGAATCAAAACAGGTTTCTCTTCCAGCTTCAGGCAGCCAGTGGGCAGGTGGCTGACCACACTGAGGTGGCACCTCAGGGCGTGGAGTCCTGAGGCAGTGATACCAGGATGGAGGCAGCACAGGATATCAGTCACGGGGACAGGGTGTTGACCTGACTGTTCCTGCTCAGAGACAAATGCAAGGGTTCCTGCTCCCTGAGGTCCCATCATTCTTTGCATGTCCAGGGCTGGTTTTCCAGCCTCCAGTCGATTCTTTGAGCCTCACCCCCATCACTGCCACCGATCTTTCCAATACTTTCCTCTTTGGTTCAGTGGTATTCCAGGGAGAGGGAGAGGGAGATAGAAACATCAATGATGAGAGAGAATCATTGATCTGCTGCCTCTTGCATGCCTCACACTGGGGATCAGCCCACAACCCGGGCATGGGCCCTGACCAGGAATCAAACCGCGACCTGCTGGTTCATAGGTTGATCCACAACCACTGAGATATGCTGGCCAGGCTCCTTCAATGCTATTTTTCAAATGTTTGAAACCAAAGAGCATTAAGTGAAACACTAGCCATAAGTTATGGGGCCCTGTTGCTCCTTATGTTCCCCACTAACTAGAAAGCTTCAAGCTCCACAAAGATGGGGCCAGCTCTCCCTTAATCAGCACTGGACACTCCGACTCCAGTGTGTAGTAAGTGCTCAAGAAGGAATGAGGGTGGGAAGGAGGGAGGAAAGGGAGGGGCCTGGGAACTGATTCCATGTGACCATTTCTGATGAAAAATGCCAAGTTAAAAAGAAATGCTCCCTGGAGACCCACCACATTTCTGCTTAGGCACATGGTATCCCTTGAAAAACCAGAGAAATTATAGTTCATATCTTTTATGCAAGAATGAAGGAAAATTAGGATGTGAAGGAAATTCAGACAAATATGTGAAAACACAAATTTAGATACCTAAATTCTGAAAAGTTGGTAAATAAGAATGAGGTAAGCCCTAACAGTTTGGCTCAGTGGATAGAGCATCGGCCTGTGGACTGAAAGGTCAATGGTTTGATTCTGGTCAAGGGCATGTACCTGGGTTGCAGGCACATCCCCAGTAGGAGGTGTGCAGGAGGCAGCTAATCGATGTTTCTCTCTCATCGATGTTTCTAACTCTCTATCCCTCTCCTTTCCTCTCTGTAAAAAATCAATAAATATATTTTTTTTAAAAGAATGAGATAAAAGATTAGGTGAAGAAATCAGAAGTGGAGTGTGACTTAGAAAGCAGACTGGTATAAAGAACACTGAGTTATTTTAAATTTAGTCGAAGGACGTTGGTAGGCATGGAAATCTACAGGATCCTGGCTTTCCTATTTATACCACTTTGATTAGCAGTAGAGCACTTAAAAGAGAGGAGGGTTGGAAAAATCATGAATGATCTTTCTGCTTAAAGAAAACTTGGTAGCCTGACCAGTGCAGCTCAGCAGTTGAGCATCAACCCAGGAACCAAGAGGTCACTGGTTCAATTCCCGGTCGGAGGCAGCCAATCAATGATGTTTCTCTCTCATTGATGTTTCTCTCTCCCCCTCTCCCTTCCTTTCTCTCTAAAAAATCAATACAAATATATTTTTTTAATAATAATAATAAAATTGTATACAAAACCAAAAAAAAAACGTGTTTTTTGCATTGGTCTCCTACTATGGAAATCTCTCTCAGTAGACATTTTACATATATTCTGATTATTTGACTGGTTAGATTTCTCTCTGTGTAAAATGCTTTTTCCCTCAATTCTTGCTATTTGCTTAGGTTTCCATGGCAGATGTCCTCCATCCCCTTGTTACCAATTAATTCCCAGTTCATTGAAGGATTCCAGCTCTCTACTTGTAACCTCAGGTTTTATTGCTGCTGCTCTTAGCACACATCAGTTATGTAGCCCAGGGCCCCTGCTTTGCTCATCTGGTTTCATTTTGTGGCACAGAAACTCCCCATGTCCAGCAGGAAGGTGGATAAGCAATTATCTGTTACACCGACATTTCCCAGATGCCAGTTATTTCATGTTCTTATTAACCCTTAGAATGGATGTTACTCAGTCTGCACACCCGGCGAATGCCTGGTGGGAACATCAGCGGCTGTAGATACACAGTCATCATTTAAAACTAAAGGGGAAAATTAAAATGTCTCTCTAGCCAAATAAACCTCTTAAGCCCTCTTTTAACATTTCCATACGATATAAAATATAAATCAAAAACAATTTTAGATCACTTACAGACAAAAAAAAAACCCTTATTTTAAAATCTGATGCATCAAAGGAATGATCAGAGATCAGTCTAGACAGCTTAAAAAAATGAAATGCTACAGGAATGAAGCATGATTAGTGTCCAAATAAAAGCTTTAGCTTCCTCTATATAGCAAGAGAATATCAATATTAAGTGGGAAAAATTAACCCTCCCTGTCTCGTCTGTTCTCAAGAGCTCATAGAAGCCTTTCATCTTTATCATTTCAAGCACAAGCAAAAATCCAAGCAACAATTTTAAATCTTGATTCTAAAAGCTGTTCTCAGGCTACAGTTATTACAATGTTTCTGCCAGCAGCTAGCACCACACAAGGTACTGGGATCAATGGACAGCTATTCATTCACTGGACAGCTTATTGCAGCCCAAACCAGTGTAACACAAAATGCTGCCGGAGGCAAGTCTCCTCTCAGCATCTTCCTTGCTGCGTCCACTCCTATTCCCCACTGACCTCTCCATCCCCTTCCCTTTGCCCCATAGGGCCCCGCTACTCCCGGGAGCCTTTCCCAGCAGCCAGCAGGTCCAGTCTCATACAATTGGCACCCTGCCTGAGGTCAGAGCAGTGACCGTGATAAAGCAGGAGTTTGCAGATCCTCTGCCGGGCCCAGGTCATAGCAGCAACCAAAGGTGGCTTGCCTAGCCTTTAAACACTTTGAAAATGAGACTTCTGACCACATAGGGTGAAATTTAGCGCCTACCTACCTACATCCTGTGCTCAGAGGTTTAAGCAGAGCCACCAAATTGAGGGCATGATGATCCATGACCCGCTCACTGGACACAAGATTCCTTCACAGATACCCCCATATACATCACTCCCCACCTCTTTCCTTTATTTTCACCCCGCCCCACCATTTCTTCGTAGTTCTCAAGAATGATCCTATCTCTCCAAACTAAACTAGAAAACTATCCTGTGTCAGCCCTGTGTCTCTTTCTTTGCCAGTGGTTATCGGCAGGGTGATTGTGCCGCCCCGCTCCCTTGCAAGAGGATACTTGCCAATGTCCAGAGACATAACTAGGGGGTAACTTGCGGCTGGCACCTAGTGGGCAGAGGCCAGAGATGCTGTTGCTAAACATCCTACAATGCACAGGACAGCCCCCACAGGAATTATACGGCCCGATATGTCAATAATGCTGGGTTGAGAAACCTCGCTTTAGACATCACTCACGAAACTTGACCGCTCAACTTCTTGCCATGTGTCTACATGCACTGGTTCCAACGTCTCCCGTCCAACTCACTGCCCAACCCACAAGGACCTGCCATCTGCCTTCTTGCTCCACTCACTCTGCTCTTGCCAAGATCGCACACAATTCTCAGACAGAAAATCCCTGTAGATGCTTTAATCTCTCCTCGCTTTGCTTTGTTTTTCAACAAAGATAACTTTGCAAGACTGTATTCATTGTTGGTTTCCGTGACCCCATTGCATCACTGGCGTCATCCCTGGTACTTGCAGGATAACGTCTGAAATCCTCTGCTGACTCCGAGGCACTGGTCTACATGCCCACCATTGAATCCCAAAGGCCTTCATGTGCACCTTGCTTTCCAGCCATACAAACAAACCACCTGCTGGTTCCCAAAGAGGCCAGACCCTCTCAAACCTCTTAGGTTCTGCACATGCCCAGAAGTCCTGGCCACTAGCTCACCTAGTGAACACTTACCCACCTTCCAATTATCTCCCCGTCTCTGACAACTTGCTGTGCCGCAGGCAGAACTCCGCTACTGCAGGTGTCTCCTCCCACCTAATATAGAACTCACAACACTTTAGTTTATTCCTAGCTGTTCCTATATCTCTCGTGTCCCCAACCCCACGAAAATAGGAGCCCCTGGACCTGGGTATTTTTGTACATCCAGAGCCCAACACAGTGTCCAGTAAGTAGCTGGTGTTAAATAGTAAATATTTGTAAAATCAATGAATAAAATGAATAACTTCAAATAGGACAACATAATTGTCATCTAACAAGTCCTCTAACATTATCCCATTACCTTCAAATTCTCTCTGCTTTTTCTTCTCTTACCCATCTCTTGCAAATAAAAAGACCCGTGATCTGTAAGCTTTCTTATCAAGGGTCGGCATTTTGATGAGTTAATATAATGAGTTAACCTGTTTCCAAGATGAAGGAGCTGAGGTAGAGGGAGGCTAAGGAACTTACCCAAATGGAAGCGATGACCTAAAGTCTGTATTCTTAACTCTACACTATAATCCAGGCGATAGACCATCCAGAGAAGCATTAGTCCATGAAGGCAAGTGGGCGGGCAAACTGGGAAGATGCCAGAGACAAAGCCTAGTGCTCAGGGCGGGCTCTTACAAGACCTCTGCAAGATAGTGAGTGGGCGGGGTTATGCCAGGTCCATCAAAGCAGGAAAGAAAGAGGCAGGGACAACATCCCCTTCTGCTATTTACCTGTAAGTGCAGTGACTGAGATGTCAGCGTGTTCCAGCCAGGTAGGTGTAGCAGATATTACGCATGACGCTCTAATGTACTTGGCACTCTCTCTTTTTGGCTGTGGGTGTTGACTCAGCGTCAGGTATTACTAGGTGCGATCCAGGCTGCGGTTTTCCATGGTCACACCATATACATGTTCCCTAGATGGCAATGCACAGTTGATTAAGCACCCTCCCCAGGTACTCCCTGGTGGTGTTTTATTCTTGCTCACACATTTTATTCTCTATGACAACTTTTCCAATTAGACAAGACCATTCCTGAGGCTCAATTCCCAACTCCAAAGTAAAGAACAGACAAAACCCCAACTTGATCTAAATCCAAATAAAATGTATGCTGAAATATCTACGTTGGTTTCAAAAACTGAATATTTGCAACTAAACCAGCTCAGTGGAAAACAGAAGGGAAAATTTTGTCCACGTTTGTTTGTCCAAAGTGCTGTATCATTTCTTACAGGTAAATGTTAGTCAAAGAGTAGAGTTTATATAAAATCTCAACAAAACATGGCATTCTGATTGAAAAAGCAGTTCCTGTAAAATAATGTGTATATTTAACATATAAAATGCTACATAATATATACTATATATCATCTATATACTAAAAGCCTAAGTGACCGTTATGGCAGAACGACCAGACAACCAGTCGCTACGATGTGCACTAACCACCAAGGGGCAGACGCTCAATGCAGGAGCTGCCCCCTGGTGGTGAGTGCACTCCCACAGGGGGAGCACCGCTCAGCCAGAAGCTGGGCTCATGACTGGCAAGTGCAGCGGTGGTGGTAATAGAAGCCTCTCCCCACTCCGTGCCAGCACTAAGGAGCAGCGAGCAGGCAGGCGGTAAGGAACAAGGGGTCCCGGACTATGAGAGGGTGCAGGCCGGGCTGAGCCCCACCCCCCCCCCAGTGCATGAATTTCATGCACCAGGCCTCTAGTACTTTATAATATATACAATCTGTATATCAATATTTTATAAGGAGAGTTATATAGACGTGACAAAATTTTGTTATAACATTGAAAATCACAGTTATGTTTGAATAATTTGTTTAAAATGTTGAACGGAACAGCAATTCATGCATTAATGCCATTTCTATCTTTCCAAAATAAACATTTAACATTCAGTATTCATACGTATCCCCAAGTAAGTGAACTTTATTCCTCACTTGCCAGTAAAGTTTTTTTGAAAAATAAACTGGAAGCAATTTCTGTTTAAAGATGTTGCGAAAACTCCAGACAACTTATCTCATGTATAAAAAAAGTCCCACACTTTAAAAAGGTGATTTAGTATGTGAATGTTAACTTCTATTTTATTTTCATGACTATTAAAAATGTTAAACTTTTTTTAAACCTGGAAAGCAATTCATAAACAATGGTTAATAATGTTGCTGTATCTTGGGTATACCCAAGGGGCTATTTTAATTCCTTTTAACTGAGCTATATAAGCAAAGTAAAAAGTTTCTCTGAGAAATAATTAAGCTTTTGAAACTGAAATGTTATTATATTAGGTCAGAGAGATACACGGCTAAATTTATCATTTTCATATGTCTCTTTCCACTGCTAAATTGCCTTGTTATTTGCCTCTTTTTAACCATAAAGTAAAATTCAGTGAATAGAATTTCAATGCATGAAAGTTGTTTTTTGCAGTGATTCGGAATCAAAGCCATCTTGCCCCATCCCGGTGTCAGTGAAGATGACTTCATTTGGAGCAGAAGAGCGCGGATGGTAATAGCCGGTCTGCAGGGAAACCAGTGAACGACCGTGAGCTGGAAGGCACCGGTGTTCAGAACCTGGTGGCCCCAGTGTCAGAAGCCCCAGATTGCATGCTTTTAGAATGCCAAGGGGATGAAGAGAGTACACAAAGTGCCGCCCGGGGAATTTTAAGTCCAGTTGACCCCAATGGTCTATACAAGAATGTGAAGATGTCTTTATCTCGGTGCATTGTCCTTGCTGTACTAAAAGTGTTCATTGCGACCCCATGCCCCTCCCTCTAAGCAGAGATGGACACAACTGTGCACCAGCACCTTGGCTTCCGGGTGGGGAGGAGGGGGCACCAGCCGTCTGCACAGTGCTAGAAACTTGCATAGACATTTCACCCCACTTCCACCCTTTCTGTTGCAGATGAGAACATGGAGACCCAGAGAGTCTGAGCAAGCTTGCCCGAGCCACGTTCTCTTCAAAGCTTTGAGTTTACCATCCTCTGTTGTTCCAGAAGACTGTTTGTAAAGACCTCACTAGCACAAGATGCATTTCAAGATAGGGACACAGAATGGGCATAGATGAAAGCATCCGTATGGTCTCATCCTGTCTTAACTAAGTGTTTGAATAAATAATTCACATGAAAATGAACAATACTATATTAATAACTGTCACATTATATTAATTGTCTTAGAAGAAGCTCTCTTTTCTTCTGATATATCCCCAATGTCATGTGGTTTCAGGCATTTATTCAAAATGCACACCATGCCACATAAAAACATGGGCTGGAATTGTCATGATAGCCCTCTCACATCAACCCCCACCCATCGGGACCGGCCCATCCCACAAAATGCATTGTCACCAGCTATAAATGAAACAGTCATTAGAGCTGACAGAAGTGGTAACAGCAAGGTGTCAATCATCCCTTGACATTTTTCAAAGCAACTGAGCACAAGCATGCAAAGGCCTGTCGCTGGATCACACTTTGTATTTCAGAAGCAAACGTTTCTTAGGAGAAAACCAAGCTGAGCTTAGTTCCTAATATCAAGCACCAGATCACATGGCCCTTCTTACAGAATCAAGTCAGGTGGATCTGGTGGTTGGAGTTTTTGCCAAGAGCTATATGTGCGTGTGTGTGAGAGTGTGCGTGTGTGTGTGTGCATGTGTGTGTGTGTGCACATGCGTGTGTGCATGCGTACATGTGCTTCTCAAGGAATGAAAGAGAACAATCTGGAGTTGAGAAGCAGCTGTCATGATACAGTCAGCTCTTCCTGAATCCCAAGCACCTCCGTGATTAGACTTGTGCTGACCAGTGGGGTAGCCTTCAACCCCTGGTGGACATTGACCACTTGGAATGAGCTAGTAGTTCGAAATGAGATGTGGTGGAAGTGCAAAATACACCCTGGGTCTCAAAGGGGGAAAAAGAATGCAGATGTCTTTAAATTTTTAATTGGTTGCATGGGAAATGTTACTATGTTGGATACATTATTATAAAATTATTTCCATCTGTTTCTGTGTTGACTTTTTTAATGTGGCTACTAAAAATTTTTAAATAAAAATGTCCTGATTACCCATGTATCCGAAAGAACTGACAGCAGAAATCTCAAGGAAATACTCACACACCATGCTCCTGGCAGCATGATTCACAATAGCAAGAAGATGGCAATGGCCCAGATGTTCGTCAACAGGTGAATGGATAAACAAAATATGGCATATCTATATAATGGGGACTTATTCGGTCACAAGAAAAGGAGACTGAAGTACTGACACATGTTACAAGATGGTTCAACCTGGAGAGTATTGTGCTAAGTTACAGTAACAGTCACAAAGACCACCGAGTATGTGATTCCATTCATATAAAAGTCCAGAACACAGAAACTATACCCACAGAAAGTGGATCTGTGGTGCTTAGCTCCAGGGATAAGGAGGTCAGGAGTAAAGGGGTGATCGCTAAAGGCTAATTTTTGCGAGGTTTACTTGTGAGTCAATTAAAATGTTCTAAGATAGGAGATGTGGTGGTTGCACATATCTGTAAAAACAGTAAAATCTGTTGAGGCACTCTTCAAATGGATGAACGGTATGGTATGTAAATTATATCTCCATAGCTGTGTTTTGAAAAATAAGAAGAGGGTGAAATACTTTTTAAAAAGTAATATAGGTGGAGAGGAGGGGGAGGAGGATATAGACAAAGCTGTGAGGGGGCGGATTTGCTCTCTCCCCTTGATGGGCACTCCACATCCCCTCAGATCCAGCCCAGGTTTTCAATGCCCCCGCGGCCCAGAAGCAGAATCCTTACCAGGTGAAACCCAGCCCACAGGTGTGCCAACTGCTCCCTAAATGTGCATGCACACAACTCCACTACAACTTGTTCCCTTCCTCTACAAAAAAAAAAATGGTTTAAAAAACAACAACTACACTGCAGGGAGAGAGAAAACTCTGCTCAGAGAATGCATTAACCAGGGACTTGTTAGCAAAGCTCTATCATTAACGTTGTTGCTAAGAACCACAGACGTTGCTAGACAAGGATAATGTAACTTCTCAGCGCAGCAAAGCGAATGGACATTTATAAAAATGGGAATTGTGGGAGCGTTTTCACTAACTGAATTGCAGAAAATGCGTTGTATTTGAAACAAAGGAAAACGTTTCCCCACCCCCAGCATTTTAAAAGCCAGAAATATGACTAATGCCATTCCATTAAAGAGCTGAGACACTTCCCATGATTGCATTCAACCGTCCCCTCCAAGTCCACGTTGCTCACACCACTGAGCACGGAGAGCGGCTAACCTGCCACAGCAAAAGGACACGTTTGGCCTGTGACTCATGTCACCGGCAGAACGACGGGAAGGCTGACTGCCCAACCTGCGGGTGAGTGAAGAGGATCCGAGCCCTCAGCCGGACAGAAGACGGTGTTGTGTGACCCATAACCTTGACTTTTGGGGAGAGAGGTAATCAGATATTTTGTAAAATGTCCCTTAATTTGAGTTTGCTGATGTTTTCTTGTAATGAATTTGGGGGAGGGGGGGAGGTATTATACACAGAGATGAATTCCCCTTCTCATTGCTTCATAGCAGGGGGTACATGACGTGTACGTGACTTACCACTGGTGATGCCAACCTTATCACTTGGTTAGTTTCTATACACCAGGGCTCTTCACTGTAGGGTTACTAGTTTTCCCTTCCCATGTGCTAGTCATTACAAGCAGTCCCTAAACCGAGCCAACCGCACAGTCAGGGCAGGGCGCTCCTCCTCCTAAGGAGTAATGAAGAATTTATAGACACGTGGTTAGTTCACTATTGTAATGAATAAACATTTGGGGAGAATATTTGAGCAAATATCCTGTTGCTCCTAAATATCTCAGCTACTAAATTTAGCATTCACCCAGGAATCTCCCCTGCAGCAGTTATTACTGTGGTGTTTTAGTGGTATCTTTCCATTGTCCCCTTTCCTTCCATATTTATTATTTGGAATTCTTCTATAAGAAAAATTTGTCACTTCTCTACCAATTATTCATTCAATCATTTATTTATTTATTTATTTCATATCTTTATTCATTTCATAGAGGAAGAGAGAGGGAGAGAGAGATAGAAACATCAATAAAGAGAGAGAATCATTGATTGGCTGCCTCCTGCACATCCCGCACTGAGGATCGAGCCCACAATCCAGGCATATGCCCTTGACCAGAATCGAACTCAGGACCCTTCAGTCTATAGGCTGATGCTCTATCAAGCCAAACCAACCAGGGCTCAATTATTTATTTATATCACTATGAACTCATGGGAATTTTTTTTTTAATCTTAGGGGGTTGTGATGCAATAGCATTTATCATTTATTTAATTGCTTGAATTGTTCTAGCTTTGGCCTCTTACAAGTAGGCTCCTGTGTCCCTTTGACATGTCCCATTCCTTTTTTCCCCTTACTTTTTGGGACCACAAAATGCTCCAAGCTCATCATGAATTTTCCTAGCCCTGCCCTTACAATCATCCATGTCCCTAGCTCAGAGGGGTAATTTTTAAAGTCAATTTCCATTTGTTATTATGTGTAAGTCCTAGATTGCTTCTATGCTATAATTAATGCTATAATTAACTATAGATTTTCTATAATTAGCCATATAAATTATAACATTCAGGCTCATAGACCATGTTAAAATGGACCATGCATCCATCAACAATGCTTCACTCTTCTTTTTTTTCCATCACTTACCTACATAATCTATCTGGGCTCTAAGAGCATAAAATTTCATGATGCTATGATGAAAACACAAAAGAAAAATGATGTTCCTGTGAGGAACTTTGCTTTGGATCAAAGAGTTATTCCATTTTGCCAAAAATGTATTTAACATGTAGTTGACCTCTATTTCATCTTTTCTCACTCTCCCAGAGTTCAGCCCTATTCCTTTCATTTTATTGTCAACTTTGAAATAAGATGTTAAGTATCTTTTGCTGTATCAAATTACTATACAAATAAGGTAATAAAATTATAGAAAAATGAATTCTATTTACTTATAAAGTTTTTATCTTCTTGACATTAACCTAATATGATCTGCTGCTTAAAATCATTAGTCATCAAACCATTTAAACACTAGAGGAATGCTCCCTTTTTTATTGATTTCAGAGAGGAAGGGAGAGGGAGAGAGAGATAAAAACATCAATGATGAGAATCATTGATCGGCCGCCTCCTGCATGCCCCCCACCTGGGATTGAGCCTGCAACCCAGGCATGTGCCCCAACCAGGAATTGAACCCTGACCTCCAAGTTCATAGATCAACTCTCAACCACTGAGCCATACCAGCCAGGCAAAGAATGGTTCTTGACAGAAGTGTTTCCCCTCCGCCCCCCCGCAGGGGACATCTGACAATATCTAGAGGCGTTTTTCATGGTGACAACTGGGAGGGATGCTACTGGCATCTAGTGGACAGAGTCCTGGATGCTAAACACCTTACAATGCACAAGCAGCCTCCCTCACATGAAATATTTGGCACCAAATTCAACAGTGCCATGATTGACAAATCCTGCACCCACGTGCCTTTCAACTTTCAAATTGGTTCAATAACAGATACTTTCCTCCAAAATTATTAAAGAAAATATTAGCAAATACCAAGGACTATCTCCACAAAAAAGTTGAGTTCAAGAAAGGATTTTTCTAGAAGAATCAGATGATAGAATATGAAGGATCCATTGTAGCTACAAAACACCAAGAAAGCAAAGGCAGAGTTGAAGGCACATGCTTGCAACTTAACTCATCCCATCTTCCATGTCATTTATTTAATACACCAAGGCTCAAATGCATCAGACAAACAAACTGCTAAATGACTGGCTCATCACTGCATTTGCACTTCAAACAAAAACACGAAAGGTCTTCTGGCTAACAAGATACGATTTCAGTGTGATGCAGGTATGAGGATTTGGACCAGGAGAGAGAAGCTAGGAGTCTAGTCATGCCTCCATCTCTTGCTGACTGTGTGACTGTAGGAAATTCATGTCGCTTTCCTGAGCTCCTCATCTGGAAACTTTCCTATCAACGTTGATAATAAAATATGAGCGCTAATGCCTGCCTTACCTACATCACAGGGTCATTGTGAGAATCAAACTTTTTTAAATGCACTTTCTCTTTACTTTTTTGGGTACTGATAGCTACTCCTAATATCCTTCTCACACCGTGGGGGGAGCAAGCGTGCCTTTGGGAGACTAATGAAAGGGAGTACCTACAGAGAGAACGTTGAGACATTATTGAGTTCTTATAGCTGACTAATTGCTTTTCCTCTTCAAGGGTCCCAGTGGAGTGTGAAAATACATTGAAAAAAAATATTACAAACAAGCCACAACCTGGGAGAAAATATGTGCACAACATATCTGGGAAAGGACTTATATCTAAAATATACAGTGGCCTCTTAAAATTCAACAATAAGAAAATAAACAAACCAATTTTAAAATGTGAAAAAGATTTGAACAGATACCTCCCCAAAAAAGGAATACAAATGCCAATTATACTAGTAAATGTGAAAAGATGGTCAACATAACTTGTCTTCAGAGAATTGCAAATTAAAACAGCAATGAGTGACCACTACCTACCTATTGGAATGGGCATAGGCTTTTAATAAACTGACAATGCCAATTGCTGGCAAGAATGTGCAGCAACAAGTATTCTCACTTACTGCCGGTGAAATGCAAAAGGGTACAGCCACTTTGGAAGGCATCTTTGGTGGTTTCTTACAAAGTCAAACTTAGTCTTACCATATCATCCAGGAATCACAGTCCTGGGTATTTACCCAACTGGTTTGAAAACTTAAGTCCTCACAGAAGTCTGCTTGTAAATGTTAATACAGTTTTATTTATCCTTTCCCAAACCTGGAAACAATGGAAATATCCTTCAATATGGATAAACAAGCATCTATACAAGGAGTATCAATACAAAGAAATTTTATCCCATAATAAAAACAAATGAGCGATCAAGACCATCTAAGATATGTATGAATATTAAATGTATATCGCCAAGTGGAAAAAGCCAGTCTAAAAAGGCTACATGCTATATAATTTCAATTATATGACCATGTATATTTTAGGCAGAAGTCCTTTTTTCAGATATGGAAAAAGCAAAATTATAGCAACAGTAAAAATATCAATAGTTACCAGGGGATTTGAAGGGTTGAAGAGGTGAATCACAGGGGATTTTTTATTTCAATGAAACTATTCTGCATGATGATCTAATGGTAGATACATGATATTTTGATTTGTCATAACTCATAATACTTTACAGGACAAAGAGCAAACCTTAATGTGTGCAAACATTTCAAGTAATTTAGGGGTTTGGGGGTCCCTTAGTGGAGTTCAGACTGTGATAAAAGAATCTAAGTGCAATACAAATAAATGGAACAACCTTACTGAAAAGGATGGGGGTGGGGGTGGGAAATGGTGCTGACCTAAGTATTTTGGGAAATGAATGGACTTTATAAGAATAAAGGCAAAAGGAATAGCACATAAGCATTGTATTCTATTCTATTCTGTTGTTTCCTACAGGGGTACAGGTTAACAATTTTAATTACACTATGCAAGTATATTGGAATTGAACAATTAAGTAAATAAACCATGGGTGGTGGAAACCAGGTTTCTCACTATTGGAGTGGGAATTTATAGATAAGCATGGGGAAGAATCTAGAGTAATTCATATAGTAGTGGATCAGAGTTGGATGCATCAGTATAAACTTATATTTAGCTCAATATAGATACGGATGATTATATGTAGAAATATTTATAGATTGTGATAAGACATGGTTTTGTATACACACATATATTCCCTTGTTCTGTCAGTTGAGAGTGCCTAGAAGCAATGATAACCGAATAGTCATAAGTATACCCAGAACTCAGATCTTGATCTCTAATAACAATCTCCAATAGAAGGAATTGGGGCTTCTTGGAGAAGTGGTTGATTTTAGGGCTGGGGCGGGATCCATGATCACCTTATAGTAGAAGAGATTAAGGAAATGCTCAAATAAAAACTGATATGGGTATGTCCAAAAGACATAAGAATTCCCAGTGATCACAACTAGGTTAATTTGAGCAATAAAATAATATTTAATTATAAAATAATGAGTCCATGCAAATAAAATAAATGGCTGAATAAATAATTAAATGGGAAATGAGACAATTCCTTGTGCAGAAAATTTCCAAATAATCTACATAGATATTCTACCCTCAAGGAACTGGAGCATAACTCCTAACTCCTTAAGCCTGGGCTGTGCAGAGGGACTTTCTGCCAAAGAGTGCACTCTGGAAAGGAAGAAAAAAGACTACATTTATCCCACAAATACTACCTTCGCCAGATGATCAAAGTCAACATCAACAGTGATGTCATGTTGTTAGTATGCACTGTACCCTTGATGTGACACAATGACATAGTCATTTTACCTCTGAGCTTCTCCTCCCCAAAGCCTATAACTCCAGTCCAATCATAAGAAAAATAAAACAGAAAAATTCCGGGAGAGGGGCATCCTACAGCATGCCTGATCAGTACTCCTCAAAACCGGCAAGGCCATCCATAGCAAAGAAAGCCTGAGAAATTGTCACAGCCAAGAGGAGCCTGAGAAGACATGACCATTAAATGTAATATAGCACCTGGATCAGAGCCTGAAACAGAAAAAGGACATTCAGTGAAAACTAGGTAAATTGTTAAAAAAAACAACTTTAATAATAATGTATCAATATTGGTTCACTAACTGTTGTAGAGGCACCATAATAATTAATGTAATAATGTATGATGCTATTGATAGGGAACCTAGTGAGGAGTATATGTGAACTTTGTACTCTAAATTCACAATATTCCTGTAACTATAAAATATAAAACTGTTCTAAAAGTAACCGATGTGAAACATTATCAGAGAGAGCAAAATTGGATCACACTGTAATTGCACTTTCTCACAAGCACTTGGTTTCACTCACAGAAGATGAGACCAGAAGACTCATTTTTTAATTTGCTCAGTAGTCTACCCTGGGGCAGCCGGAACTCTATCATTCAGTTATCAGCCATTTATAAAAGCTAACAGAAAGGTGTCAGTGCTTAAGCACATATGAAAATGAGTCTCACAGACAGCAAAAATGGAGTAAGCTGGAAAACCTGTCCTTTCACACCGAAAGTGAGCCTGATTTTGTGTCCTACTTTCCTAATGAAGGCCAAAGGGCGGAGGACTGAGTAAGAGTCACAAGGACCTTCCAGTATGAATGAGGATCATCCCGTGACCTTTCCTCCTGAACACTGGCGTCCTGGGGAAGTCTATATACATCTGAACATCTCCAATCCAATCCCAGTATCCGGTAGTATCCCAGATGTTTCAAAATATGTTTCCAAGTATTTCCTTAAAACAGCAGATGAAAAGAATAAAATGGTGTAAATTATTAAACTTGTCAGAGTGCAACTGGTGAGGGCCATGGTGAATTAGCTACCATACTTCCCTCTCTCTCTCTGTCCCAATCTATTCATATCAGCATCAAATTTATGGCACAAAAAAGATGGAGGAAGAGGAGGAGGAGAAGGAGGAGGAGAAGCAGCAGCTAGTTGTTCACTCTTAGACCAAAGATCGATTGGTTTTGTTTTCAGTATCTGCAAGATAATATATTTCCTCCCCCCCACCCCAAGTTCCATGCCAGACCATAGCTTCCTGCCCCACCGAAATCCAACACCCATCCCCCCACCACCACCACCTTTGGCTAGTATAAGTTCTTCCCTCCTAGGAAATCACCAGAGACACTGTTTTCATCCAAATTTTGAATGCCTAGGTCAGTGCACTTGAAATTGAACTCCTTCCATAAAAGAGGGGAGGGCCATGAAGGCATTCATTACATAACAAGTCTTGAAAACACCTAGAACGTTGAACTAAAAAACTCATTTTATTCAACCTTTTCCCCACCCCACAGAGAGCCACACTGATATGAATGATGTGTCGTAAGTGTAGTTACAGATCCCAATTAAAACAAACCCTTAAAGCTCAGGCTGGGGTGCTAATCACTGGTCTCTCTGCGGCCCAGATTCAATTTCATTTCATTGGAGTGTTTCGTTGGAGCGTCCCTCTTCCCCCCCACGTCTCAACACTATTAGAACGACTTCCATGCTTGCACTTGAAGCTCCTCGGGATGGCATGGCAGGAGGGAAGGGGACCAAGGGCAAGGAACCTCGACAGCAGGGGGGAGCGCGCTGAGGCAGTATGCGAGCTCGGTGGTTTGATCTTGACATCAGGATATTAAAACAGAAGATGGAAAGCCCACATTGAGCCCTTCGGCTCTCTCCCTTGAGAGCCGTAGATTATGCTGGACAGTATATTATTTAGCACTTTGTCTGGTTTTATTCTAAATAACCCTTCCCTGGAGGCCTATTCATTCCAACCTGGCAAGGTTGTTATTACCAATGGAGGGCTTTATACTGGTTGGTCATTTCTTCCACAAAATGCACACTCTCCTGCTGAGATATGTAAAAACCAGCCTACCAAACAACAGGAAAGCAGGGCGGTATTGTAAAACAAGGGATTGTAAAACGAGCGCGGAGCACTGAGCAAAATCCCCCACAGTGGCCCTCGCTGTCAGGGCTGACTCGCCTGGACAAGTGCTTGCTGAGACGCTCTCCTCTCGGCCTTTCCCTGGAGACAGGGGCCCTCCCCGCTCAGCTTCCCGCAGCGGCCTAGTCCCTCCATCCCTGAAATGACATCCACAGGCCCCGAGACCTCCAGGTGCAGTTAATGTCCCAGGCAATGCTCCCAACCAGCTGACACCACATCCGGACTGCCTCCCGCTCAGGGAGCCTGCCTACTCCCCATCCACAGGTGTGCTCTCAGGCTGGCCCTGTTAGCAAGGCAGAGTGCCCTGACCGAGCGCCAGTCCATGCCATTTGTCAGCAAAGCACCTCGACCCTAGTACTGTGTCCATGGGAGACCCGGCCTTCTCTCCTCTCTGGTTTATAAGTGCCAGCCTTCCCCAATATGGGAGATTCCCTGCCTAACCCATGCCAGGCCCTAACCTTGGGCATGACAGAGAGTGACTCAAATGAGACCCTCTTTGAACCACAAAGACTGAGGACTTCAGAGCCAAACACTGGGCCAAATGTGTGTCCTGATGCTCATTAGCTTTATGAGCCTCAGTTTCCTCATCATCAACTAGAAAAAGTCTGTCTTATATTGTAAGGATTACTGACTTGTATCCTAAGCATATGGCTGTGGTCAGCCCATGACAGAAATTCAATAAATGGTCCCTGATATTGCTGCTGCAATTATTCTCAGCAGTAGAGACAAACAGGTACCCCCTCGAGGTTTATAAATATTATTTTTTAAATGTGTAACCTAAAATGTAGAGTTGGGCTTACTGCACAGAAATAAAATGTTTTAATCCATGGAATGGATGATAAAGCACTGCTTACCGGCGATGTACGTGAGGGACAAAAGAAGTGCTCATCTTGCTCTGGGCACATTCCTGCACCAACACCTCTCTGACAGGGTCCCAAAGGCCAATGTGCCTGAGCTTCTCCAAGACAGAAGCTCCAAAATCACTCCCAACTTCCCTCCGAACCTGGGGCCTTGAGGGGTTTGATTGCCTGCGGGCACTTAACATGGCTCAGCAGGTGACACAGAGAGCATCAAGTCACCCTTAAATGCTAAGTTTTTATTGCTGTGGGAACAGAAAATGTTAAGTATGTGGCAGTATGTGAGATGTGAAGGTGTGAAGTGAGTGTGAAAACACAAGGGTGTGAGCATTCAAGAACTTGAAGGGTGTGTGATAATCTTGCTGACAAAACAAGGAAGGACTGGCCTCTTTCTAATCACCAGGAAGGCTCTGTGTGGAGCTTGGAAATACACTGGCTCCATTCCTCAACCTCTTAGCACCGCCCCCAGGTTTCTACTCCTAAAGCCACAGTGCAAGACAGACAATCGAGGATCATGAGTTTACGCAGCTTAAAACAAACTGGCATTGGGCAGTAATGGCCTGAATTTCTCTATCCATGTTGGTAGCATCTTAAGTTGAATGAAAACAAAATCCATTTTCTCCGGTATAACCCAAAACTGGAAGCCAATGGGTAGCCAGGTCTTTGAGCATTAGCTCAGCTATGTCTCTGGGAGTGCACTACTTCCTAAAAATAAACCCTTTCTTTGCTGGGGAAAAAAATCCAACAACACCACAGCGCAATAAGATGCTTCTTACTAGAAACATACAGAAAGCTAAAATGGAAGGCCATGAATTAAGGGCCAGGTGCATTTTAACTAACCAAACTTGCACAAAAGGAAAGCAGTTTTGGCAATATTACTTTAGGCAGCATAGTATGTAAAGCATTTTAAGTAAACAGAGCATTGTATTATGTTATATTGGTGAGCTAATAAAGATAATGACATTTATAAACTTCAGTATACCAACTAAAAGAGCCTCAAATGTACGGAACAAAAACATATAGACCTATGGCAGAAATTGCTGTTTCTAACCCACTGCTATCAACATACGCAGATCAAAAATAAAACAGGGGCCAAAAAATAATAAGTAATATAACTCATGAGGTAGAACTCATCGACTAGGCCAACTTCTTTATCTTAGAAGGACAGATCTCCTTCTCTTTCATAAAATAAAATTATCAGTCTATTTCAAGGCATTATTATCACAAAGACCTGATAACCATATGTACGCAGATGAACCATGGGAATGTTAAATGATGATGATGACTGCACTGCTGCGTGTGTGCCTTGCTAGGCGCCATAATTCAGATATTTGTGTTTTAACTTCTACAGCCTTCTGGGCTGCGATCATAATTTTATAGTTTGCTGTGGAACTGCACCAGATCTATAAAATCTGCACAAGTCCTCGAATTCCACATATGTGGGCTGTCACCGGCCCTGTTAATTGCTCTCCATGTTTGGCATCAAATTCTTCACAAAGGAAAAGCAAATACGCCATGTGCTGCAGCCAAAGGAATGAAAGGTGCCTGCGAGGATGCCCTGCGCTGACACTCAGCACCTCCCGGAATCCTGCATCTCAGTGTTTTGCAGGCAGCGCTGCCTTTCAGTTGCCCAATCAGCACGTTAGATGGGCATCCTTCTCACACAGTATTGTCTGTAGACCTTAGGAATCGCATACCACAGGACTCTTTTCCATGTTTGCTGGGAATGAGGAATCGCATTGCTCGGCTGAACCAGGGGCGTGCAAATTCAGGTGAACACCAGGAATGTCAGGCCCTAAGCGTGCAGAATTAGAGACCATAAAACTCACGCAGCTGCTAACTTTTCCCAGAAAGGAAACTGCTCAAGAGATTAGTAGCTATTTTTTTTTCCTTTTTGTCCTCTCTCTTCTTTTCTTGCTGACATTTGAAACATATGTCCTCAGCCCCCAGTGGTGAGCAGACTTCTCTCACAGCAGAGTACTACTATATACGACACAAACGGGTTGATTTCAGAAAACCAGTATTGTTTTTATCTGCTCCATAGAATCAATTTTAAATAATTAATTTTAATGATTAAACGCAAGCAGAAGAAGAATCAAATTTATCCTCTCCACTTGCAAGCTACTCCCTCAGAAAATGGTTCAAAACTGGATAAAATATAATTATCACTATAAAACCAATCACAAAAGGTTAGCGACAGGCACCGAACATCCTAGATTCCTTTAACTCGTTATGAAATGATCCTCCCAAGAAGATGTCTGCATAAAGACTTTAATAATCTTTAAACTTCCAGGGTTATCTAGTTCCCTTGATTATGTCATGAAAAAAAATCTTCAATAGTGAATTCCTTAAGTTTCAAGGTTTTTGAATTGAATATACAGATGAGTACAAAATAATATACTTGTTATAAATCCATTCCTATACCTTGGTAGGTTCCAGTTCAAACTGGAAACATAGGAGCATCCTGGGCTCACTGCCTCCCACAGACACACCGAATCTGCAGCTACATATGGACCAACTTCCCCTGGAAAAACACCAAAATCTGTCTGAGCAACATCTGGCCCACGAGGGAAGGCCCACATGGAAGCAGATAGGAGAGGCTGGGACACAATCTCACCATAAAGCCCACCCCACGCAGTGACGCACAGTCAGGAGAGAACTCAAACCCTGGACCTTCTCCCGAGGAGTTGAGGGTTAAATTCCACATCCCGCAGCCCAACTTTTAAGAGCCGCACCTTAAAGGCGAGCCCCAAAACATCTAGCTTTCGAAACCAGTGGTGCTCGCGTCCCTGAGACCCACCTGGTGCACAGACTGTGTGTGAAGGAGGCTCATTTGCAGATCTTAAAGCAACAGGGCGGGGTCAGGCATCCAACTGAGACACACCTAGAGGCCTGCTGGCTGGTGGGCACCATCTTCCTTTCTTTTCTCCTTTCTCTGCAGTGCCAGCTATGGGCTCCCCCTTTGCCTTCGTCCAGCTGGCAGGTGCCACCTCCTTTTTTTTTTCTTTTTCCCAGCAGGCACCCCCTAGAGGCTCCCCCTCTGCTTATTCCAACCAGCAGACTCGGTCCGTCCTCTCTCTCCCTCTGCACAGCCCCAATCTCCACTATCGCCCAAGGGGACTTCTCACATGGACCTGCTGCCCTGCGGTGATGTCCAGGGCCTCGGTTTTTGTGGTTGCAGCCCAGGGGACACTCTCCAATCACCAGGTGCTGGAGGCCAGGGGAGCTTGTGTTCTTGGGTCCCGAGGGATTAGGACAATCAGAGAGACAGTTCTTGGCAGACTACCACGCCCAGGACACGGCACGGACGGCAGGTGAAACACTGCCCAGCGTCTCTGTGAAAGAGGCCAGTTTGCTTGTGCAGGAGCTTCACCCTGAGGGCAGGCTTCAGGCCTGGCACACACCTAGAGGCCAACAACGGTGCTCTCAGGGAATTCGGGTGGGAGGCACCATCTTTGCACTTTACTTTTGCCTCTACAGCTTGCTGGTGGTTCTGGGAAAGGAGCTTATACACTCATCTGGAGCCCTGCTTTTTTAAAAATATATTTTTATTAATTTCAGAAAGGAAGGGAGAGGGAGAGAGAGAGAGAAACATCAATGATGAGAGAGAATCATTGATCGGCTGCCTCCTGCACGCCCCACACTGGGGATGGAGCCCACAATCCGGGCATGTGCCCTGACTGGAAATCGAACCATCACCTCCTGGTTCATAGGTCAACGCTCAACCACTGAGCCACACTGGCCTGCTTTTTGTGGTTGCCACCCAGGTGACATCTCCAGATCACCTGGCTATAGAGGCCACAGGGGCTCATGCTGAAGGTCCCACGGGACTGTATATAGTTTCTTGCTTTAAAAGCTGCTGCCTGAGGGGTCTGGCTTCCAAACAGCATGAACCTAGGTGCTGAGATCTTCCCCTTGGGCACTACACAGGTCTGGCACACCCTGAACTACTGTGAGCTGTTAAAAATATCATAGGCTGCTTGGATGACCACAGTGGTTTGAGAGACAACCAAGAGCTAGGGGAGGGTTGAACAATGAGTTTCACCTCCTGGTCCAATCCTTAAGACTGGGAGAGGTTGCTGTTTTATCTTATGCCTAGAAACCACAAAGATTCATACCAAATGAAGAAACAAAATATGTTCAGAATGAAAAAAAAATGAGATAACACTTCAGAAAAAAATTAATAAAACAGAGATAAGTAATTTACCTGATAAAGAGTTCAAAGTGATGTGAGCATCTTTATCTGTTTCCATAAAGATGCTCACAGAACTTGGGAGAAGAACGGATGAATAATACAGTGAGAACTTCAATAAAGAGACAGAAAATATAAGAAAGTCCCAAATAGAAGTCACAGAGCTGGAGAAAACAAAAACTGACCTGAAACATAAATCCATTCCTGCTCAGAATCCCCGAAAGATGAGAGGACATAATGGAAAGGCCAGTTGTGTGGAGGTCAAAAGACCCAGTCCTTCAGGCAGTCATTCATTCCTTCTGAGGTCACTAGCCCGTAGGTCAGAACCTGCCTCTTTGTCAACTGCTAAACCAGGTATTATCTCAGGTGCCTCACGGAGCTAATATTCTATACTTTGAACTTGCTACCAACCAGTTCCTGGGACGCTGCAGTTCATCCAGTGAACAGAAAAGTAGCTAAAGACACAGGCTGAGCAGTCAACTGGAACAGAGGACCATGCTGTCTTTGCTGAGTGCCTCTACCTCCCCCCCACCCCCCACCCGCCTTCCTTCTTTCCATGTGTCAGGATGACTGGAAGAATTAGAGGCACTCGTAGAAAAAAATGTGTTCATGGTCTAGTTCTCCTCTCCTTCAACAAACAAAAAAGCTGTAAGTTATCTTTTGTCACATCTAGTATTCAGAAATTTATGTTCCCATCTCAAGGCACTGTGTAAGGAAGCATAACCCATTGAATGCAATGATAGCTCACACCTGTTGCCCTGACCTTCCAGCTCATTCTCCTCAGGTACAGGCCATTAACTTGACAATGTAATTTATTCGCCTCTGAGAGTATCTCAGACATCCCAAATCATGGACATGAAGTGAGCTGCAAAGAACACGCTGGCCCTGAACTCCCAGGATATCCTAGAAACATAATGGATAGGCTGGTCTGTTATCACTGTGGTGAATAAAGGTTTGGCTTGCTCTGGAGAGGCAGGCATAAGGTGTACCTGCCAGCTGGCATCGTCGCCTTCATCACAGACTCCCCCTAAGGGGGATGTTTGATACCATCTTGCCTTGTTCTAAATCTTAGTTGTTAGGCTTCTCTAAGGAGTCCCAAGAGAGTTTTAGTCTGTGGGAAAAGACATGAAGTGAATTCTTTTTCTGAAACCTAACCTTAGGTACACTGATATACTTATTTGTTTAGCCCAAGAGAAGAGTTCATTGAGTATTAATCAGGTACCAGGGCAGGTGTGGCTTCAGATGATAACTGTGACATCACTGCTATTTCCACTTAGACAGCCAATTCCAACATTTCCATCCACTAGTGGGAAGCACATCTCATATTTTATACTAGTACTAGTGGCCCGGTGCATGAAATTCGTGCACATTAAAAGGGAATTAATTAGAGGGAATATTTTAATATTGCTATTTGCCCTTTCTCTATAATAGAAGTGTCAGGAATGAAAAAAGATTAGTAAAATGTATATGAAAATCTCCCTCCTGTCAGCGTCTGGGGTGCACCGTGGGACCTAGAGTCAAGTCACTGACCACCACCTGCATGTGCTTTGAAAACGCAGAAGACCCAGACCCGGCTGGCCCCACCCCCATTGGGTGAGACCCAGACCCAGCTGGCCCCAGCACTGTCAAGCCCCTCTGGGCGGGGGGCACAGCCTCAGGTCCCCCAGCCTGGCGCTGGGTTGGACACGCAGTCTCCGGCCCCCGTCAAGCCCCTCTGGGCAGGGGGCACAGCCTGAGGTCCCCCGGCCCAATGCTGGGGGGGGGGAGCATGGCCTGAGGTCCCTTGTCAAGCACAGCGCCGGGGGCGTGGCCTGAGGTTCCCCAGCCCAGTGCCGGGGTTGGGGGCATGGCCTGAGGTCTCCCAGCCCAGTGCCGGGGTGGGGGACACAGCCTGAAGTCTCCAGGCCCGGTGCCGGGGCAAGGGGGCGCAGCCTGAGGTCCCCCATCAAGCCCCACCAGGCGGGGGGCACAGCCTGAGGTCCCTTGTCCCGGCCAGGCGCCATGCAGCCTCAGGTCCCTGCTATTCGGTCGTGACGCTATGGCGTTCTGGCTAATTTGCATATTCCTCTATTATATAGACAGATTTTATATAAAAGGCTGGGTTACTCCACAGAGGTAGTTAGACATTTCCCCACGGGCTGTGAGATTGTGCCCCAGGGACACCTAAACTCCTAGATCCATCTTCCAGCTTCATTCCCCTGCATTTTCACAAGGTTGTCAATCCTCAAAAATTCCCACCTCAAACAGAGAACTGCCTGACAAAAAGTAGCACCATCATGATCTTGATGCATAATTGAAATTCATCATCACATTATTACTATTTAAATTGTTTGATAATAACAGCCTTATTTTGACTTACAACTCTCAGAGGTGTTCTTTTGGGTTAATAAATTTCCACTTTATTTTTTAAAGCTAGGTTAAAATAAGTTGTATCAAGTACCAAATAATGCCATTGTTGGGGCTGACATGAAATATCAAATTTTCATTTTATTCTACATCCTCAGACATCACAAGAACATACAAACATTATAGAACAGCAAGCTCTTACTGAAGATAAATGAGTCAATATAGTATGATGGGATTGCACATGATTTTTTTTTTATTCTTTATGCTTTTCTGTATTTTCACAATATTCTAGAATATTAAGAATATTTCTTATTAAAATTGTAACAACCACCCAGCCAGCATGGCTCAGTGGTTGAGCATTGACCCATAAACCAGGAAACAGTTCGATTCCCGGTCAGGGCACCTGCCCAGGTTGCAGGCTCCATCCCCAGTAGAGGGCATGCAGGAGGCAGCCGATGGATGAATCTCTCTCATCATTGATGTTTATCTCTCTCTCCCTCTCCCTTCCTCTCTGAAATCAATAAAAACATGTAAAAAATTTTGTAACAACCTTTTGAAAGTATATACACATAATAATGTGAAACGTTGGTAAATATATGGAACATTCTTTTAAAAAGATGACACCCCAGTTGTCAATGTGTTTCTACTTTAGATATTAAATCCATTTGCAAGGCTCACCTTCTCAGGTGAGAGGTAAGTAAGAAACTCTGATTCACTAATTACAACCAAAAAAAAAAAAAAAAACTACCCATAAAATAATTGATGGTTTGCTGGAGACGCCCTTGGATGCTCCTGGGAAAAGACTACCCTTGACTCGCATCACGTTGACCACTCCATATTTTGCCCCAAGACTTTCGAATTCCCCTCAGCGAGGATGTGGTATGGAACCACACTGACAAAGTCTTAACCTTCCCACTAGTGTTTCTTTTCCTTAATAAATTGAAGTGCAACCAATTGAAAGTCTCTTATGAAACTGTTACCAAAAGAGTGGCTGCTTTTGTTCCTCGGGACATCAAATAATGAGTCTGACCAATATTTTCATTGAACTGGCAATTGGCTTGACTTGTTTCCAAATTGACTTTTTCTGTCCTTTGGCATCACGTAGAAATCTCAACCTTAATATAAAAGTCATTAGCAAATACATGTAAGGTTATTGATTTAGCTGAACGGGGAATTTAAACCTTGACATCCTGATGGAAAAGCTGCATACATTTTTATGAGCATGAGTAACATTCAGTGAGCATTTGGAATGTGTCAAGTGTTGTTCGAAGTACTTCATATGTATTAACCAATTTAATCCCTATAGCAACTCTCGAAGAAGGCAAAATTATTATCCTCGTTTTAAAGAGGAAGAAACTGAGACCCAGAGCAATTAAATAACAGCAAATAAATAAAGAAGCAAAGAATGAATCCGAGGCAGTCATGGTCTGGGACCTTCTCCCTTAACCTCTGAACCAGAACTGGGTCGTCAGCGCAAATGGTGCTCTGGTTTCTTAGTCTTTATGTTATCAACTTGACTAGGCTTGGGCCCAGATATTAGGTCAATTACAGTCTGATTTTCACTGTGAAGGTATTTTGAAACAGAGCTATGTAATGTAGTGACCAACACCATCAGCCTTGGTGTCTCATAGATGCTGGTGTTCATGCCCACTATGCCACTTAGTAGCTGAATATCCTTAGACAAATTATTAGGGAAATCTCTTTGCTTCAGTTTCCTTCATCTAGTACCTAACTTACTTGATTGCCAACGGGTTAAATTAAATACTGTCTGCAACGTGTTTAGCCAGTGTAACTCCATATTAAATCTCCTGTAAATGCTACTTACTAACATAAATTTTGTCCTCAAAAATATCAGAATGCATTTAGAATGTTTACAGTCAAATGAGCAATTTCCAAGGAGGAAGGCAGATTCCCTGGTTTCAGATTGAAGAAGAGTCAAAGGCCAAGATCTCGCTGTCATGGAAAGTTGTGCAGATCTCAAGTGGGTGGCACTTTCGCCTAGTTGTTCTTTTATTTCAGGGCATGGCAAGTGCCCTCACTGGAGTACTTTTAAACTCTTTTTTGCTGCCAAAAGGCAGAGACACAAACAATGCGCTGCCTGTAGTCCTTGCCTCCAGAGATCTGTGAACGAAATGAAGAAACAAAGAGCTGGCAGGAAGGACTGGACCTCTTCAATGCTACAGTTTGTGGAGTGAGGGGAAAAAGGGAGTCATTTCTTCCATGAGAACAGCCAATGCATATTATTCTAGTGGAAGTACTTACACACGCAGGCTAGAGACAGGACATAAAAAACAGCAAATTGCTTTAAGAAAAGAATGAACTCCTGTGGGGGGTGGGGAGGGGCGGGAAGATGCTTAGCTTAGCTTAGTACTGAGAGGGCAGAGATTAACGCTGAAAGGGGCTGTCTAGCGCAGGGTCCAGCATGTAGTAGGTGAGGAGGTCAATCAGTGTTTGCCAGATGATCAATAGGAGGATTTGAAGCATTTTCTACATGACAACCTAATCCTTTTTTCAGGAAAGACACTATTTGTCTTGATTTGCTCTTGAATACTGTATCATCCAACTACACCCACAAAGAGGACTTTGTTTATAGAAAGTTATTGCCAACATTTTTAACTATTTGCCATGTTAAAATTTCATGGAGAAAATAATTATTTTGCCTTTTGGAATTAGTAAACATTGCAACTCTTTGCTAAATAATTCTGAAGACGCTGAGTTGAGAGGTCAGAAGGGATGATGGTTACAAAATAAGTCAGGTAGTTTTTGTTCCCTAACAAACCATCCTAAACCAGGTGGTTGCGATGGTAACTTTATGTGTCAACTTGGCCAGGCCATGGTCAAATACCAGTCTGATTTTCACTGTGACAGTATTTTCAAATGAGAGTAACATTAACGTGAACATTAAATGAGTAGACATTGAATAAAGCAGATTATCCTCCATACAATGAGTGGGCATCATCAAATCAGTTGAAGGTTGAAACAAGACTAAGGTCTGAGGAAGAGGAAATTCTACCTTCACACTACCTTTGGACCCAAGCTGCAACATCAGCTCTTCCCTGGGTCTCCACCTTGCCAGCCTACAGCCCCACCATCACATGAATGAATTCCTTAAAGTAAATCAATATCTATCTATCTTTCTCTCTTCCTTTCCCTCTCCCTCTTCTATTTTCTCTCCCTTTCCCATTATCTCTCTCCCCCACTCCTTGTCTTTCTCCCCTCCCCACCTCCCTTCTACTTTGTTTAAAAATCCATGAAATAAATATCCTCAGGTGAGGATTAACCAAGAAGAAAAAGGAGAAAGAGGAGAAGGAGAAGGAGGAGGAGGAGGAGAAAAGGAAGGAAGGAAGGAAGGAAGGAAGGAAGGAAGGAAGGAAGGAAGGAAGGAAGGAAGGAAGGAAGGAAGGAAGGAAAGGATGGAAGGAGGGAAGGAGGGAGGGAGGGAGGGAGGGAGGGAGGGAGGGAGGGAGGAAGGAAGGAAGGAAGGAAGGAAGGAAGGAAGGAAGGAAGGAAGGAAGGAAGAAAGAAAGAAAGAAAGAAAGAAAGAAAGAAAGAAAGAAAGAAAGAAAGAAAGAAAGAAAGAAAGAAAGAAAGAAAGAAAGAAAGGGCTCTGGTCATCTGGGCCAGACATATGGGACATGGGCTAATCACTCATGCATCTGAGTCAGCGGCTAGATTGGTGGGGGCTGGCTGGTTTGGGATGACTGGTCTGGGTTCCACATGGCCTCTCCTCCTTCAGCAGGCTACATGGAGCTTATTCACATAGTAGCTGGGCAGGTTTCCAAGAGAATGAACAGAAGTATGCAAAGCCTCCGGAGACCTAGGCTTAGAATTTGCACAAGATTACTTCTGCTGCATTCTGTTGCCCAAAGCAAATACAAGGTCAAACCAGATCCAAGGGGGAGCAAAAGATGCTCTACCTCTTGATGACAGGAACTGCAGTGGGACTGTGGCAATTTGTAATCTACCATACAGCTGAGCTGTGCTGCAGCAGTGGTTAGTTTGGAATATATACTACAAAGTGCGAATAAGATGTTCTGCTTGACCTAAAGGAGCTTATAGTAAGTGGAAATATGGGAGGAATAAGAATAACAAATTATGAAAAATAGTGACACATGAAATAATTGAAACTATGAAAACTCTAAAATGAGAAATTTAAATCAGCTCAAATGGACAATAAAACTTTCTTGAAGGGATAACATTTGAGTGACTATAGTTACAGAACAAGTCCATGAAAACCTAAAATATGTGCCTGGAAGAACACAAAATTTTCATTTAGGTAATTAGGATAGCAAATATTTTATTAGCAACTTTAGATAGTGATTCATAGTGAGGATCTCTGAGTTTAAAAGAACTGAGCTGGACGCTCACATTTGCCACTTACTAGCCATGAGAACCTTGGGCAAGTTATGTAAACCCATTGCCACTTAAATTCCTTAAATTGGAAACAAAATAGTACCTGCCTATTAAGGTTGGTGTGTGTATTAAGTAAAGTGCATGTAGAGTTGACAACAGTGTCTGGAGTTAGTAAGTACTCGATAAATTATGTTATTGCTACCTTTTTCTTGTAAGCATTCATCATTGCATAGTTTTGCTTTTGTTTTGTTTTTTAATTCTGAGAGAGAGAATTATCAAAAACTCTTTTTGAGTGTTAGAGTTACAAAAGTTAAATCAAATGCTTGAACATCATTTCTCTTGAGCTTAAAAAAAAACAAAAAAAACCCTTCCTTGGGAAAGAGAGATGGTCTGTGCCGCTCTCCAAGACAGCATTGCTCAACGTGGGGTCTGCTAACATGTAGAGGTCCCCAAGACCCTCTCAAGGGTAAACAAGATCAAAACTATTTCTATTATTGTTGGAAGCCAGTTCCAGCATGTCATAATTGCAAGAGTTTCATCAAAAGGTTGATGGAACTTGGGGACTCAACAAGGAGTCACATATGTTATCACCTGTTGCGAATGGCTGAAGGCTTTTCCCCAAAACCTGAATATGATGATTGTTTGCTGCCAGACAGCTCAGGGGGTCTTATTCTACATGTTATTGCCTCCTACTGGCCAAACACCTGAACAGCCGTAGGCCATTCCCCATTCTGATAATGCTTCTGTACAGAAACCCTACCCTTTGAAGTGTATCTCCACCTTGCCTTAGGACAATTTGCGTTAATAAAAAGCAAGGAGTCCTGAGACAAGGAGAACTTAGCTCCTTTAGCTAAAGCTCCTCTGACCCCCAATGCCTTTCAAAATTATCTTTCGTCTTTGGAGTCTTACTTAATCTATGCACAGCCTTCTCCAGATTCCAGAACCCTTCTAGATGCTGGATCAAGACCACCGGCGTTAAATGACACCCAATGTCCGGCATTAATAGTACTGAGATATATTTGCCTTTTCAAACTGTGTTGGTATTTATTGATGGTGCAATAGCAATGGCAGGTAAACTGCTGGGTAACTCAGCACAAACCAAGGCAGAGGCAGTGAACTCCATTGCAGTCATTGTATTCTTCACCTCCAAGCACTCCTAATAGGAAAACATGCCCATTAGACTTTGGGATCTCGTTAAAAAGGTAACATAAATTATCAGTTTGATCAAATTCAATTCTTAGGTTACTTTAATATTCTGTGTGATAAAATAGAAGTATGCATAAAGCAATTTAGTTGCATATCGAATTAAGATATTTGCCTTGAAAAAAAAAAAAAACATTGAGTGATTGAGTTGTGAGCTGGACTAGCCAGTTTTTCCAAGGAAACTTGATTTTTTTTAGCCCTAGCTGATTTGGCTCAGTGGATAGAGCATCAGCCTGTGGACTGAAGGGTCCCGGGTTCGATTCCGGTGAAGGGCACATGCCTGGGTTGCAGGCTCATTCCCCAGGAAGGCAGCCTATCAATGATTCTCTCATCATTGATGTTTCTATCTCTCTCTTCCTCTCTGAAATCAATAAAAATATATTTTTTTAAAAAAGAAAGAAAGTTGATTTTTTAGTTGAAGAATGACAGATAAACTCTGGGTGTACAGAAATGGGTGTTTGGCAGACATTTTCACAAAAACTGAATGAAGTGAGTCTGTCACTTCAAGGAACGTGTTTATTGCCAACAATAAATTTCAAGCTTGAAAGCTTCCCAGTCTTCTCATCACGACTTTTCTGATGGGATCGGTGCTGATAGAAATGAAAGTGGTTCTGAAGTGCATTTTTAAACGGGTCAATATTTGGAAGACCTGTATAAGTCATAAACCAATATTTTCAAAATGACCAATGCATAATGTTAGAAAATCATGCATGTATGACAGATTTGGTCAAAGTTCAAGATAGAACAGTGGATTTTAATGTAATAGTATGAAAGTTTACTGATATATATTCAGACTCTACATTATAATTTTTAAGAAACTATCACTCATCAATTTTGGTGACTTATCAAAGAATAATGTCTATAATTATGTAAAAAACTTACTAAAATACTTATTTTTCTAACTACATATCCATACGAGGCCAAATATTCTCCTTATACATCAATGGAAGCAATTTATCACAATAGAATGAATATGCTAAGAGATATAAAAATACAACCTTCATCTATCAATCAAACATTTAAAAGAATTATAAAACAAAAACAATTTTGATAATCTTACTAATTATTTTTTGTTTTAGAAAATAAAGTTATTTTTTATTAAAATATCTTATTGGTGTTTAAATGCATTGGACTTGGTATTATCATTTAAATGAGTTAACAATATATATTTTTTACATTTCTCAGTTTAATTTCTAATACAATAAATATAAATGATGTAATTCACAAAAATAAAAGCTCTTAGAGGCCCTCAATCATTGTTAAGTGTGTAAAGGAATTCTGAACACAAAACCTTTGTGAACCACTGGTCCAAAACATAGAAGTTACTGTGGATCTCAGCTTGAAACTGAAGGGCCAGGCCAAACCGTGGGCATTCAGACTTCTCTTAGTATTGATCAATGTCATCTATTACATAAAATTTATTAAATGTTTGCTATCTGCCAGGAAGGTGAGGCTTGGTGTATTGTCAGGAGCCAGGTCATGGAAAGCGTTAGGTACTTGGCTAGGGTTTTGATTTTACCTTGAAAGCAAAAAAAAAAAAAAAAAAAAAAACAGAAGTATTTTTTATTGATTTCAGAGACAAAGAGAAAGATATAGAAACATTAATGATGAGCGAGAATCATTGATTGGCTGCCTACTGCACACCCCACACTGGGGATCGAGCCCATAACCCAGGCATATGAATCTAACCGTGACCTCCTGGTTCATAGGTCAACACTCAACCACTGAGCCACACCAGCTGGGCTGACATATTTTAAGGGTGAGATGATATTATCATATTTATATTTTAGGAGATAAGTATAGGTTGTGTCTATGAAAGAAGGCAACAAGTCTGAAGCCAAGATCAGTTGGAGTTTTTAGCTGTGGTCCAGGTGAGATGAGATGACAGTCTCCTATACTAAAGCAGGTGAGAAGGATGAGCAAGGAGATCTTTGGGAGAGGAACAGGAAATGCAATCTGCACTGCTGGGTGACTGAATGGATGTGCAAAACGAATGGCATATTCTTCCTCCAAAATCGTAATATTTTGCTCAAATCCAGTTCCTGTTTAACAAAAGCAGTGGCTCTTTCTTTTAATAGGATGCCTGTTTCAGCAAACATTTTCTGATGCTATTTTTAGACTATTGGAAATTTTAAATATCGGGGTGGTGGGGAGTATTATTGAGGAACTGCTATCACGGGGCTGAGAGAATTCCTGAGAACATGCATTGGTCTTTTTCCCTTTCTATTCTCACCTTAGAGTCAGACTTCCAAATGAAACTCCCCAATTATAGGATTCCACAGAGTAGAGATATAGAATGCTGTCCTGCTCTTGCCCAGGAAGATAATACATTCTCCTGGGGGGAAAAACTTAGATTTCCAAAAAAAAAGAGAGAGAGAGAGAGATTTACAGTTGTTGGAGAACTTGGTTCATTAGCTGCTTATTTTGAGATCTTATTCCTACAGAAACAGGACAAATGAAGATGGAACCAAAGAGGTGATAAAAGCTCTGCCATCCGTATTCAAATCCATGAGGCATATAAAAATAATAATGTAAAGCAAGGTTTCCAGAATACATTGGATAAATCTTTACTATGGAAACATTGTCCTTTTGCAAAAGAAAGTGAGTCATGGGGAATTTGAATAACCAGCTCATTCTTCCCTCAAGAGCCACCAACATTAACACTTGCAAGAGGAGAACTGAGAGAGCAAGTAGGGGACAGGGAGTCTCTTAGAAACTACTGCACAGCCTTCGTCCTGGCTGGGATTACTCAACTGCAGACTTGATCCATCTGTCCAAGCATGTTCGTGGTTCTTGTCATCACCATCTGCCTGTTTCCCTTATGACTCCTCCCAACGTGAATCTCCTGGGGTCACTTCAGACTTCAGGGTTTGGACAGCATTTATTTTAAAGGTACTCTTAGTACCTTGTTTTGTGTGTGTTTTTCTTGTTTTTGTTTTTTTAACAGTTGCTGCCCTTTTGTTCTAAGGGGAAATTTTCTTTTGTTTATGTTTTTTTCCTCAGTAAAGTTATTGCTATACAATATTTACTATATATGAAGAAAAGAGAGAGTGAGGGAAAGAATATGCTACTTTACCTGGCAGTGGGCTCTCCAGCAATCTCACCCCATCCTAAAACTAGTTATATTTCCAGAATTAGACAAGCACCAACAACACAGTTATTGGAAAAGAGCTCTCCAGAACTTTTACACAGAGTCATGGTGCTACCTTCAAGCATTACCAAGAGTAAAATTATCAAGTTTGGTTACTTGGCTTCTGCACAGGAGAACAAAAGTAGATTTCTAGAAGCAGACATTGTCAGAAATAAGTGATGGCAAACAGCCTGATGGCAGAGCAGAAAGAAAAGATTTACAAGTAGGAAACAGAAAAACTATGAAAACCAATCTTATCCTTTTTCTTCCCATTTCCATAGAAGAGGAAACTTCTATTGCAACCCTTACTCTACACAGGGAGGGGAGAGATGATGTCAGGGAGAGCAATTGCATTTTTCTTTCTCTACTCCTTCGTGCATTCCTTACCAAGAGGGGGAAACTGGTGTGTCAAAGCAGTCAGGCCCAGGGGATTGGTTGATAGGTCACTGGACCTCAGAATCAACAACCAGGCCATCAAGTTGCTTTTCTTCAACATGCAGATGGAGCCCTTTCTCTTGCCAACTTCTTTCTTTCCTAAGGGGGTGTCATGGGCTGTCCTGTTCTTTCTGTCCCCTCACAGAAAGTCCAACTGGGAAGAACCCAGACTCTGCTTCTACCAACCTTTCTCTCTGTTCCACCTGTGAACGGGTGTGTGGAGCAGTCCTACCATCTTCTTGGCCTTGGCCTTGAGTTCAAGTATGCATTACAAACCCCCACTGCAAGCTCACACCTATCTATATCTGCCAGGACTGGAGGATAAAGTCACAAGCCCCACTTCAGTCTCAAGGAATCACAGAGTGCATACACAGACTAAGAAAAAAATCCATTGGTCATTGATTGTTCTTAAGACCTGGAGGAAAGAGGAATAAGGAATGAGATGTCATGGGTTGACCTGTGTCCTCCCAACATGAGCTGAAGTCTTACCCCCAATACCTGTAAAAGTGGCCTTATTTGGAAATGAGGTCTTTACCGATATATGATCAAGTTAAGATGAGGTCTAAATTAGGGCGAGCTCTAATCCAATGTGACTCTGTCCTTATAAAATGGAAAATGGAGGCACGGAGACAGAGACACACACAAAGAGAACAAACACCATGTGAAGATGAAGGTTGGAGTGGTGCATCCAAAAGCCAAGGAGCAGCAGAGACTGCCAGGAAGCCAGCAGAGTCTAGAAAAGGCAAGGCACGATCCCCCTACAGGTTTCAGAGGGCGTGCAGCCCTCCCCACACCTTGATCTTGGACGTCTTGTACTATAAGACAATACATTTCTGTTTTTCTGAGCCACCCAAGTTTCTGGCACTTTACTACGCAGCCCTAGGAAACTAATACAGCCATCCAAACCCTTCATACCATTCAAAAGACATGAACAAGTGTTTTAAAAAGATTATGCAAATAATCAGTAAACATATGAAAATATATTTTTAAAAACCACTAGTCTCCAGGAAATGCACATTTAAAAATTAAGATAGATTTTGTTTAACAAAATAACATTTTTTTTCTATAGAAACACCTGTTTTCAAGGTCAGAAAAAGAGATATGCAAACACTTGGTATAAACATGAATTAGTACAACTTTACCAAAGATGCTTTAGAAATATGTATCAGGAGTCTTCTGGAAATTTATCCTAAGGGAATACTGCTAGATTCCATAGCACTTAAAACTTCCTAATATACAATATAATTTATTTGTGATTATTCTCAATCTTCACCTGCTAGAATATAAATTCTACAAGAGCAAGGATTATTCACTTTTATATCCCAAGCACCTAGAATATTGCCCAACAAATTGCAAACACTCCATCAACTCCTGTTGAATATATTAATTAAGATATCCACCAAGATTTATGTATAAGTGTGTTCACTACAGCATATAAATGGCCACCAATGGCAGACTGGTTAAAAAAATAATGGTTCTACCACACAATGAAATATCATGCAGCCATTAGAAAGTAAGTACATAATACTTAAGGCTATGAGGAAACAGTCACAAGATATTAAAAAGTTAGAAAAGTATAATATTAGCTTTACTAAGAAATTGCAGCAATGTCAAAATGTTGACAATGATTACCTCTGCCTGGTGAGCTTAGAGTCATTTTTGTTTCTTCTCTATGTTTTCATAATTTCCAGAGGTGGGTCAATAAAATTTTGAACCATCCACCTACTCCACACACTTCTGAGTCTATTTCATCACACAGCATGGTGTGATAATAATGTTTATAATAATAACCCAAGGCTATTTTATAAATATTAAATTACTCCCATATTCCTCTATTTATAGAGAGGGGAAACCTGTGTATGGAAACATGGATTCGATTAGTCTTTATACTTTTCTGTGCTTTTATTTCTAAATTCAGGAGGTGGGCAATTCATTTTTTAGTGCTTTCCATTCAAGCAACTTAAAATCTTAAAAAGCTCAAGTTTTTTCAGGGGTAACCTTCAATTATCTGAAAAAAAGTCATTTATAGGAAATACCTAGTTCCCTTATTGCTGGTTAAATGAAACATTATTGCACATATTCCAGTGGAAAAGGCATTTATTTGACCTTTGACAGTTTCAAGTGTGAATTAATATGTTACTTTCCATACTGTTCAAGCTGATCATGTCATTAAAATGGCAGAACTATGAAAAATTAGTATAAATGTATTATATCAATTAGCTTCACTGTGCTATGGACAATAGCTAAAAGTTTTATAAATATTTTCAGTAGCCTTACAACAAGGTTCCACAATCCAGTGTAAGAGAAACAGAAGCACAGGAAGTTTGCATGGCGGGTTCAAGTTCACTTCAATACACGCACCAGGAAAATGACAGAGATGGGAGTGGCAGGCTCAGAACCACGCACTGAATTGTGTTTTGCCTCATCAATACACTCTGTTAAGTGGATTTTTTAAATTTAGTGGAAAGCAAGCAAATGTAGTTCTGCCACTTCCAGGAGTAGAAACAATGCCTTCCCTTGTCATGAAGGACAGTGAACTTCAGTCCTTTCACCTTGGCCTCAGCCTGGCTCTCTCTGTTCAGATCCACCTGTGGGAGTTCTCCCGGGCTGCAGAGCCCAGGTGTCTGCTCAGAGCCCAGCTAGAAACCGATCCGAAAATGGCACTAAACTCCAATGCGCAGTATTGGTTTGATATGGTGGTTATATTCAGATTTTGATAGGCTGGCTCTTTTATTGCACCAGTGTGTGTGCTTGGGATATTCTTGTATAAGGAAGGACTCAAATTTAAAAATTACCAGCCTCATCACAGATAATCCAAATAAACTATGTCATGATGCTTCTATTTGGCTGTCTGCTGAGCAGTGATTAACCAGCCTTTGGTTCTACTGATTCACCATCAAAGCATGTTTATTTAAATGTATTCCCTCCTCCTCTCACCCCCAGGGATTACTTTCTTCACTATCCCCATATGCATGCTAAAATGAAGTAATTACAAAGAACTAGTCTGAACTCCTATTTCTATATGGATGATTATAGATACACTAGACGGGCACACAGGAAATAAGAAAAATAAGAAAAACAGTATTTTAAAATTTTCTAAAAGTACATTGATATGCTGGCAAGAAAGTAATAAGCCCTAAAAATTATAAATCCAAGTCAACCAAAACCTAGGAAGGTAAGCAGAGCATTCCCACCAAGTTGTGACCACCGGGCATTTGCCAAACCCAATGAACGTTAGCTACAATGTGTGTGGCCTGCTGGGTGGGTGGAAAGAGGTAGAGAGAGACAAAGGCCAAGACTGGCCCCAAAGCCCATCCAGCCCTTCAAAGTTCAGAGAAAATACTCATCAAAATAAAATAAAATAAAAAGCAGTGCCGAACACTTTCTGTTTGGGACACTTCCCATTACAAAAGCCAGAGAGAGAGCAGACGTCTGGCCCTGGCTCCCAGGAAGCCAGGGAAGAGAGGGGCATGACACGGCTTGGCCAGTCAGAATTTCTGCCCAGGTGGAGGATCTTGAGGAAGTGATACAAGCTCTGAAGACTTTGGGGATTCTGTGAAGCCACGTGACAGTGAGTTAGAGCCCAGCAGGGTCAGGCGGCAACTGTCCATCAGCAGCAGAGCTGACAGCTATGTTCTCAGATGCCCAGTTCCACTGGGCTTCCACATCGTTTTTCGATAACATTTCTCCAGACTTGTGATTGACTCTGCAAACTATACTTCCAAAAAATATTGCTTCTAATGAATTTCTACTTAAGTTAGCCAGATTTGGTTCCTGATGTTCGCAACTAAGCACCTCATCAATGTAAATTTTTTCCAAACTCAGAAATCTTTAATGCCCATGCCACATAATTCTACCTGGGGCAGAGGTCACCCAGGAAAGCCTAAATCTAAATACAAGATGATCTTCTGGAAGGACGTTTTCTCACAATTACAGTTGCTATGCAGGGTGCTAACCTCCATTATAGCTCTATGACCTTTATCATTCATCCCAATCTTGCCGCTGTTTATCTTCCTAAACTCACCCATATGACTGACTCCGACTCGTGACCATTCCAATAACCTGCCTTGAATCTTCATGGTCCAGTCACACCTTGACTAATCCACATCAAAAAGAATTATGATGCTCATTTTCCAAATCATAAAACAGAAATTAGTTTAGTAGCTTAACAGAGTTATCAATGAGGAGCAAGGAGCCTGTATCCTAGACTTTCACAATTAATGTTGCCTCGCGGTACTAATAATTTATTTTACTTTGTTTTCATAGGGGGCTTCTCATTCATCTTTAATAAATACGCATTATGTACCTGCAATGATGCCAGCACTTTGCTAGGTGTTCTAGTTGACAAAAAGAAATAGTCTTCCATCAGGTGGGCCTGTAGTAAGAATATCTCAACGTGAATGCTCGTTTATCCAATTACTCTGTGTGAACTCAGACAAATTTCTTAACCCTTTGAGCTTCATTTTCATTATCTACTGGGGGTGATACTCATCTGCCCTGTCTGCCTAATAGGGTTATTGTGAAGGATAAATAATAACTGTTGCCAGAAAGATAATAAATATTTCTTGTTGCACTTGGCAACAGGAAAATTCAGATCTCTCTCCAAGAGTATTATATCACTCATAAGTGAAATAAAACAAAGTTTAACTCATAAAAACAGAGGGAGGGTAGAATGTTGGTTACCAGGTGCTGGGAGTTGGGGGAGTTGGAGAAATGTTATTTAAGGGTACAAACTTGCAACCAGAGATCAAATGCACAGAACAGTGATTATAGTCAACGATACTGTATTAAAAACTTCAAGGTTGCTAAGAGACTAGATCTTAATTTTTCCCACCACAAAAGTAAATGCAATAGAGGTGTTAACTAATATTACAGTGGTAATTATATTTCAATATATAAACATATCAAGTCAACATGTCATTCACCTTAAACTTGCACAATGATATATGCCAATTATATCTCAATAAAAATCAATTTTTAAAAATCACTCTTCAAGAATTAAATTATAAAATCAAGATGCAAAGAATCAGAACCAAGGTAGGTAACATCAGCTTTAGAAGACAGAATGAATTGCAGGTCAGCAAAAATGAACAATAGTTTGATTAATCACATTGAAAGACATAACCATTAATTGTGGCAATAGTCAAATAGAAAGTCAAAAACGGCAAAAGAAAAGTCAGAGATGCAAACATTGAAGAGTGCTATGGAATCTTACCTGAAGGACTTTAGTACAGTGGTTGCAAGACCATTATTAGCAAGACCATCTGCATGATGGAGATGAAAATAGTAGGCTTAATACCTTTCTTGCCTCACCTTTGCCAAATAATCAAGTACAAGTGTTCTGATTTATAAGGCAAGTATGTCTACAGAGTGATGTCAAATGAGCATTCTTGTTGATGTGACCATTGTAGTTCACTTTGGAAAAATTGTGACTTTAAAATTAGTTTTGTGAGCTTGACTTCTGTGTACCACTACTGAGGATGACTTGTTGACAAAATCTAACTTTTGAGCCTACCAGCTTGAGGGCCAAACCCTAAATTCTCCAAGGTGATACTAGCCTGGGAAGATTCAGAAAAGGCAGCCAACATTTTGAGTCAGAAACCTCAGGATCTACTAATTCCTGATGGATAACTTTTTCCTGAGCTTGGCGTTTAGGAATGGTTAAAATTTGGGTAAGAGGAGAACCAGGGCAAGGGAAAAGGTAAGTCATGGGCAAGAAAAAGGAGATGAGAATGAGCTCACCAAATTCAAAATTCAAAGATTAGATAAGCTTTGCTTTTACAGGAGTCAGAGATGAAACTAGAAAGGCAGCGTGAGGCCAAATTCAAGAGGACCTTAAATGCCAAGAGAAGGTGCTTGGTGTTTATCTCGTCGGTAATAAAAGTAACTGAATGTTTTCGAGCCAAGGATGTTAAGACTTAATGGGTTCAGAGAGATTATTAATCTGTCAATGGTAGGAGTAACTAAAGGGCAAAAGACCATTGAGAAAGTTATTTTAAGAATCCAGTAGCAAAGCTATTAGCAGGATTTGACTACGGTTGTTTGGTTTTTTTCTGCCCAGTGCCTCTCCTTTCATCTGGGAAGGACGCATCCCTTCTCTTGGAGAAGTATTTCTCCTCCCTCTCCAACCGGTACCTCCAGCACAAGTTGATATAAGGATACCCCATCCCCAGCTTCTGCTCATTGCTCAAGCATTGGACATGTGATCCCAACCAAGGCCATCAAAGTCCTTCAGTGGGAGTTTTCAATCAATTCCAACCTGGAAGTGAGACCAATCACCTTCTAGTCATATCTGAATTGGGCAGCTTAATCATCTGAGAAACTTTTCTCAATTGTATTGCTAAATTCTAATCATTTGTTGTATGAGCTGGTTTTGCTCCATTTGCTGTTCACTCCTATCTCTCTAC
The DNA here is from genome assembly GCF_951640355.1 of Cnephaeus nilssonii. Classification (NCBI taxonomy): domain Eukaryota; kingdom Metazoa; phylum Chordata; class Mammalia; order Chiroptera; family Vespertilionidae; genus Cnephaeus; species Cnephaeus nilssonii. The sequence goes on from NC_137079.1 coordinate 12,053,454, forward strand.
ACATCAGTATACAACTCATGCCTCATCCCAACGCAACGAATCCCAATTATTTTCAATTCCCAACTAGCAGGTCACAACTTACAACTGCTCGTCCATGCTCATTTGAGACACTATGCTTCAAGATATTCTTTTTCATTTTTAAAGTCTGATACAAATTAATATTTCATTCTAAAATATATTCAGTGACTAAATATTCTCATTAGTATTACACCAAAGGAAAGTGGGGAGTAAGCCAGTTTTTGACACCCTCGAATTCCTTCCTTTTAGTTCTCATATTTTTTACTTGTTTCTTTACATATTCCCAGTCACATCTTTCTTAGTGTTTGCTGTTTAGAAGATGGCGGTGTAGGTAAATGCCTGTACTTGCCGTCTCCCACAACCACATCAAAATTACAACTAAATACAGAACAACCATCATCCAGAACTGCCAGAAAGCTGGCTGAATGGAAGTCCTACAACTAGAGAAGAAAATAAGAAAACACATTGAGACCAGTAGGAGGGGCGGAGGGCTGGTCTGGCACCCATGTGGGCCGCTTTTTCAATTGGAAAGGAGATCATCTCTGTTGAGGCCACCTGAAGGAGCAAGGGGTCCCAGCCCCACACCAGAAGCCCAGCCCATACTCCCAAGGCTGAGCAGAGAAGTCCCCATAACTACTACCTCTAAAAACCAGTGTGGATTGGGGCTCAGTGACACAGAGGCTGCTGGAGACCCAACTGTTCCTCTTAAAAGGCCAGCGCACGAACTGAACTTACAAGGTCTTGCTTCCTCTGAGCTCCAGCACCAGGGCGAGGATTTGGGGGACATAGACACATACAAGGAGGAACTGGATTGTCTGGCATCGGGGCAGGAATTCAGAGGTGGCTTTCTCCCAGATGGAGGTGCTGGCAGGGATCATTGTTCCTAAGCTGCGACTGCCCCGGTCAGGGCTGCTGGCAGCCATTTCTGTTTGCTCCGCCCTGGTGATTCCCTAAGACCCTGCCTCATCCAATTTACAACCCCACCCAAGCTGTGTGCAACAGCTTTTGCATATGAATGGTCTGTCCTTGCTCAGGCTACAAGCTCTCAAACAAGCTCTCAAACAAGCTGCAGCTGGGTGAGGGAGCCCCAAACCTATCAATAAAAGGCCCAAGACCTGGCACCAGCACCAACCTGCCTTGCTTCATAGCTGGGCCTCGCTTGGATACTTCCAAACCCAATACAAAGAGGAGGAATCTGCAGATTTCTCTGTAGCTCCTGCTGGGTGGCTCCTGTCAGTGGCTGACTTTGGGACTCTCTGTGCTTCCTGGACTTGTAAGTCTATTTCTTTCACGAGGTAGGGGAAGTTTTCTGTCATGATTTCTTCAAATATGTCTTTAATATCTGGCTCTCTCTCTTCTTCTGGCACCCCATAATTCAAATGTTAGTACACTTGAAGTTGTCCCAGAGGCTCCTTACACTATCTTTATTTTATTTTATTTTATTTATTTATTTATTTATTTTTGCTCTTCTGGTTAGATATTTTTTGCTTCCTCATATTTCAAATCATTTATTTGATTCTCAGAATCTTCTACTCCACTGCTGAATCCCTGTATATTATTATTTATTCAGTCAGTGTATGCTTAATTTCTGACTGATCCTTTTCCATTTTTGGGGAGGTTTCTAGAATATTCTTGAGTAACCTTATAACTGTGGTTTTGAAATCTATATCCAGTAATTTGCTTTCTTCCATTTTTTTTTATTTGTGACATGTGTCTTTGTCTCCGCATTTTGGCTGCTTCCCTGTGTTTGTTTCTGTGTATTGGGTAGAGCTGCTATGTCTCCTTGAGTTGGTAGAGAGGCCTTGTGTAGTAGGTGTCCTATAGGGCCCAGTGGCTCAACCTCCCCAGTCACCTGAGCTGGAAGCTCTAGGTGCATCCTTTTGTGGGCTGTGAGCACAGTCTTGCTATAATTGAGACTTGATTGTTGTTGGTGTCACTGGGAGGAATTGACCTCCAGGCCAATTTGCTATGAGGACCAGCTGTGACTACAGTGGGAGAGCTGCTGTGCAGGAGACACCCCTATAGAGCAGGACTTGCTTCAGTGGGGCTTTGGTGCTCATTGAGTCTGCCCCTTGAGTGTGCCACTTATGGATGTGTAGAGCTGTAACCTAGTATGGTCTGACACTGACCACTGGGTACACTGGCTCTTGGGTCTCCAGAGAGGTGCAAAGTTAGCCACTGCCTGGGACCACCCAGCAGGAGCTACAGAAAAATCTGTAGATTCCCCCTCTTTATATCGGGGGGAATATACAGCTATGAAGCAAGGAAGGCTGGTGCTGGCGCTGGGTCTTGGGCCTTTTATTGATAGGTCTGGGGCTCCTGATCCAGCTGCAGCTTGTTTGAGAGATTTTAGCCTGAGCAAAGACAGGCTTTGGTACTCACTGAGTCTGCCCTTTGAATGTGTCTCTTATGGATATGTTGGGTCTGAGGAACTTCCAAGGTTCTGTAGACTGCACTTTGAGAACAGCTGACCTACAGTATATGTGGACAACACAACCCCAAATTCTAAAATAGATAAAGTTTGCCTTCAGCTCACTTCTAATTCCTAGCCAATACTCTGGCATTCAAATACTGGGTATCCAGGGTGCTCTTGCTACCTTTTGGTTGCCCAGAAATCCTTATCCAACTGGGACACCAAGTTCAAGACTGCTCTTTTTTGTAGGACCACCTGTTCTCAACTTGCCAATTTCTTTCAATCAAAGCATATTCATTCTCTGATTATTCCCTGAGCATCCTAACTGGGAACATGCCAATTTAATGAGCTAAATTGTTAATGGGTGATAATCATTTAATGGCTTAGCCATCCTTCATTCAATAACATATTTAAACTCAAGACTTCAATGCCTCCACCCAAATAAATTACCTGTAAGTGAGTGCATCCAATGGGAGGGCTTTTATGTCACTTTTCTCCGATTACATGGCCTTTTCTCTCTTTGCTTATGCCTGACCTTGTGTGCAAGTGTGCAGTGAATATTGTCAGGTATATATGTGAGATATTTGAACAAATGCTTAGATATTTTGCATCCCTTATTAAGTGCCACTTTCAGTCACATACAGTAGATGAAACCTAGGCAAAAAGCAAAAGATACCAGCAGTCAGCAGAATGACAACAAAAATGCAAACTCAGATGTAGGAAGATGCTATAGCTCTGACATCCAGAGACAAACAATTTATAGTATCAGTTCCCTAACACCTAGCAATTTTCAACTTAACCATTTTTAGGAATAAAACTCAATAGCATACCTTTGCTTGTTTGGTTCAGTGTCTAGATCATTGGCCCATGGATTGAAGAGTCCCAGGTTTGATTCCAGTCAAGGGCATATACCTCTGTTGCAGGCTTAATCCCAGGCCCTGATCGGGGCCATGTGAGAGGCAACCAATCCATGTGTTTCTCTCCCATCAATATTTCTCTCTCCCCTCCCTTCCACTCTCTCTAAAACTCAATGGGGAAAAATGTCCTCGGGTGAGGATTAAAAAAAAACTCAATAGCATTCCAAAACTATTTACAATATAAAAGGCCTTATATTATAAGTAAGATACAAGCATTGGTTGTGAGAACATACAATTTTGACATCTCACCCATCCAAAAAGTGGAGAAAATGGGCCTGGGCTAATTTCACTAAGTCATTTGAAACCCACAGAAAGATAATATTGAGCTATTGAGTTATGGTGTTAATGAGCATCAACACACACATTGCCTCAAGATAGTGAGGCCACATTCTCCTGGTGTAGGATGGGTAAATAATGCTTCCAATTATCATGAATCTTCAGAGGAAACAATGATTAGCAACTGCCATGCTTTGCCAATTGGAGTAGTCAAAGAAGAAAACCTCTCAGAAATTTTCATATCACTTTCTGTGACACAAACCAGGCTATTTTGAAAAATATTGTTGTTACATGGGAAACAAAACTATTTTTTTTCTAAAGTACCAAATTTACAGCATCCACGCAAGTGTAACAAAAGGCTTCACAAACTCTCTACTCCCACGTGGTGGGTCTGTTCTCCAATAACTTGATCCACTTATGACTCCAGGCTGTGTGCATGGATTGGCTCCTAATTTTGTAAAATCCAAATATATAGCCATACGAAAATCCAAACCAGGCCCCAAAGTTTTGCACTTCGGTGACTGAAAGAGATGCTGCCTTGTTAATCTCAAAGGATTGGCAGAGCAATTTTATCACGTTTTCTGGAAAAAAAAATCTATACAGATTTAAGGTCGTGTTCTGGATTTAATTGAAGTAACCTTTTGTACAATCTAGCTTTAATGAAGTGCAATGAAGTAAAACTCCATGGGGGCCATTAATCTGAAACACTCCATTTAAAAACTACAAGGGGAGTTTTTAATAAACAGTGTGAACTAATGCCCATGTGGAAAGGTAATTGAGAGGGAACTGGTATCTGGGCCAGATTGTTATTAAGCCCTTATCACAGGTAAAGCTGAAACCCCCAATGGCAAGCTGCCCCGTGATTTATATTGCCCTTCTCATCCTAGCTTTACAGGAAAGGCTACATTTAATAATGAAAAAATCCTGTGACTAAGCCATAAAATAACTGAGCAATTACTTAGAATAATTTATACAGTGCAATACACTGACCTTGCTTTAAGCATAAAATCTACAAAATAACTTTGGCAATAAAACCGTGAACTACTAAAAGGACTAAAGGTTTTAACCATTTTTATTGTGTGGCACCTGGGGGGGACCATAAATACATATTACGCTCTAATCACGGGGCTTGAGAAAATTCATAATTTTTTTTCCATTAAAATGGCTTTTCAGAGAAAAGTTGACTCAATTTGGCCAATTGCAAATCAATTCCAATGCTCTTGCTTTAGAAAAGATTACATACAATTTCTTTCACTTTTTTTAGCATGTGAATTCTGCCTGACTCTCTCTTTTAACTCACAGCCAGGGCCTACAAAGGAAAACTGGTGATAACTTTTCCATATTACCTATTTAAATATTTACTCTTTCAAAATTAAAAGAAGAAAGAAAAAAAGGCAACTGGGCTCTATTGCAATAGTTGCAATAGATCGACGCTGTCTCCCCAGCCTACTGAAGCAAGGATACTTCTATTTCTGGATAAGTAAATAATACTGCACCACTCAGCAATCCACAATCAATGTTTCCACTTTCCACGGTGGTTTTCAACAACAAAGTTCAGCTCTTTACTCCCAACTGGCACAAGAGCAGCGCATAACCAAGCATGACACAGCTCTCCAGCCACCTTCAACTTCTCAATCACCGTAGCTGAGCAAATACTTTTTCTCCGAATGTTTCGTATTCATGAAATGATTCCAACAGATTGTCTTTCAACTCACTCCAAATTCCATGAAATCCACTCTTTTTTTTTTTTTCTTTTGAAGATTGGAATATCAGTACAGCAAAACTCTGCAGAAACAAATGATCAGAGCGGCATCTTTTCTTTGCAACATAAAAACTCTGCACTCCTAAGGTTTACCTTGCCTTAGCCCCAATAAACTTAGCTAGTTTAGCTCCCCAATGAGAACAAAGTCACAAAGATGTTGTCCCTGGAGTGGCTTTACATAAACAGATGCTAGAGGAAAACCTCTCAATCAAAACTATTGCCTGAATATTTCACTTTTATCACCGCTTGAGCTACAGACGTAAGAGAGTTATGGCTTGAAAGCAAAAAAGTCTTAAGGAATGACACATTAAGACATGGTTAGTCCCTTAAAAACACCTTAAACACCTAGCAGAGCAGCTAACCCATAGTCTGGAGGGACAGTAATAGGAAAAGTCCTGGGAGTTCTAGCGCCAGTGAGATCCTTCAAAGCATGAGCTCTGGAGACCTCAGGGAGGCATGAACTCAACTTAGGTCATTTGAGTGGTCACAGAAATGGAGGGTGGAGAGAGAGAGAGAGAGAGAGAGAGAGAGAGAGAGAGAGAGAGAAGGTTTAGGGCAGTGGCCTGATGTTGAGTCCTTAGTCTTGTCCCTGGAAGGTATACCGAACCTTAGAAGACAACACAAGTGTGAGTAAAAGCCTGATTCTTTATGAGCCAAATCTCCAGATGAACCCCACATCCTCCAGGAGAGAAGGAAGCCTTTATAAGAGGGGAAGGCAGTAGCCCTTTCCTTTCAGGACTAGGAAACTGCCTTAGGAAGAAGACTAAGAAATGCACCCATCTAATTTCACTCCCTGAAGAAATTCCATTAAAACACCATGAAAGGAACTGTTTAGGGCCTATCCTGATAAGGATTGGGTTAGAAGAAACCAGAGCGGGAAAGCAGAAAGACATGTGGCAATGGATTGATTTGATTGAAACCACAAGATCCCTGAAGGTTCTAGGAACCATATACCTTTGGACATGGGTGAAGGTGGACAAATGTTTGGAAACCAGTTTCATAGCTGATAAATGTCCAGATCCCCACTCAGGCAGGAAAATGGAAGTCTAGTCTTTTAAGATCAAATGTGAATTTTCATCATGCCATCAGTATGCTAGAGTAGGGTAAGAAAAATAATTTTCCCTTGGAATTTTTATAATAAGAAACAGATTTTTTAAAAGAAGTTTATTAACATGTATACCTTATCCTACATAATAAAAGCCTAATATGCTAAGTGCCCAGTCATCCAGTCATCCGTTCAACCAATCAAAGCATAATATGCTAATGATATGCTAAGGCTGCTCAACCACTCACTATGACATGCACTGACCACCAGGGGGAAGACACTCCAACCAGTAGGTGAGCTTGCTACTGGGGTCCGGCTGATCGAGCCTGAGCGAGATGGGCTGGACACACCCTGGAGCACTCCCGCGGTCCCTCCCCAGCTGGCCAACCTCCCACATCCCTCCCTGGCCCCAATCATGTACTGGTGGGGTCTCCCAGCCTAGCCTGCACCCTCTCACAATCTAGGACCCCCTCAGGGGATGTTGGAGAGACTGTTTCGGCCCAATCCCACAGGCCAGGCCAAGTGACCCAACTGGTGCATGAATTCGTGCACCAGGCCTCTAGTGTATACATAAAAGATACCCAGGGGAAATTTTGTAACTCCTTGAGGTGGTTTAGAATTCAGGCTTAAACACCATCTTAATCTGGAAAGAAGAGGAGAGATGTGAGCCTCTTAGAAGAGAGAAAATTATTTTTAGGAGAGATGCATGGGCCCTTAGAAGAATAGTTGAGGGTATGACAGTTTGTGACAAAATCTGAGTGTGGTGTTGACTTCCAGTCTCTTCTCCTGTGACAAGCGTCCATGAGCTCCTCTGGGAGGATCGTCTTTAAGCAGCTAAGGGGAGGTCAGAGAAAGCCTCTCCCTGGATTTACTGTTTTTCAAGTGCCTTCAGCTCAACACAGTCAATATATCAAAATGGTATATTTGCAGTGTCATGTCCTGAATCCTTCAGTGTCTAAAAGATACACAATAAAGACCCGGCCAGGATGACCACTGCTGGAGTTGCAGGAAGAGGAAAAAGAGAAAATCCCTCCAAGTCAGTGTGGGCTGTTTGCATCCCTCAGATATCTTTTCTGTCTACAGGTTCTTGTAACAGCTTCCTCCCCTGCAGACCTTCCTATGGAAAAGGAGCCTTGCTCTCACCAGCCCCAGGCCACTTCTCGCACCTTTATTAAACATTCCTTGAGGTTTCCATTTCAGTTCGCTGTCTGAATCCTGATGGAAAGATCTCCCAAGCATCCTTTATCAGTAAGGTGCTGCAAGACCCACATCACCAATCTACAGAAGGAATCTAAATAAGAGAAACACAGATACCACAAACAGTGAAGCAAAGTAGCAGGAAAAGTCCCCACAATGACAGGACAGGGGATCCCAGAATAATAAAGCTGAGCTGGGGGAGACGGGGGATGAAAGCAGAGCCCCGATTGGATCAGGTCTGAAGGTTCTGGAAAAGATTACTCAAGAAGATGGAAGTCTGGAACACCTAACGGATGGGAACTTTTAGAGAGAAAAAAAATGAATCAACTAGCAAGGAGTCTGAGGTTGAATTAGCAGTACAAACATGGAGAAGTAAACAAAGAAAACACGAAGTTATTAATTGAGAAAGACAACAAATCCCATGGGAAAAGAAAAGCAACCACACTTTTCCACAGGCTCAGCAGTGAATGGCAGTTACAGTCACTGCCTTGAAGCAATGACTACTGATCGAACCAAAAGAATAACCTAATGGGAAGGAAGCTTGTGAGGGGATGGGGAGGGGAGGAGGAAAGAAAGAAAAATCCTTAATGACCATAAATAATGCCTGCAACTGAAAATTTGAGAAGTAGCAATAAAAAAACATGCTATTTTTAAATATAATGGCAGAAAAAAGGGGGGAGCAGTAAAAGTTAAAAGCTATTGCCTCTGGGAAAGAAGTCATAGGAGTTGGTGGGTAGCAAAATATTTTTCATTACAGATCGTAGAGGAATATTTGATTCTTCGAACTACGTGTAACTGTGACCAAAAATAAAAACTAGAGGAAGACAAGGAAGGGAAGGAAGCATAGAAAAAGGAAAGGAGAGAGATTTGGTTTTTAAAAAATCGAATTGGCTCATGTAAACAAGGCAGGGCACAGACTGCAGAAGCCTGGCTTGGAGCCTCCTCAGCCCCTGCTGGCCAGAGCCTGACCCTTCCTTCTGCTGGCTGGCCTCCTCCTACTGAAACCCTCTGGCTGATTAAATAAGCCAATAGCTACAGTTTTTCAAAAATCTGCCCTGCCCTCTGTCTAAACAAACCTCTCAGCTAAGCAGGGTCCTGGCAAGTCCCCACTCAACCCCAGTTTGTACAACTGAAATTATAGGTCACCTAGTCCTCCCCTTCACTTGTAGATTCATGAACTCTACAACACCTTTGGACTTGTGAAGATGCCCCCGGAATTTGGTACCACACTTCCCTACCTCTTGGACCAGTGGCTAGTTTTTAACATTTGGGGAGGCTTTACTTTATGCAAGCACTTCCACTGAGCCCAGATTTGAGAAAGAAAGATATATGTTACTAGAGGCCCAATGCATGAAATCCGTGCAAGAGTAGGCCTTCCTTGCCCCAGCTGCCGGCACCAGCTTCCCTCCGGCACCTGGGACCCAGGCTTCCCTCTGGCCCTAGCTTCATCCAGAAGGACATCTGGAAGGATGTCTGGAATGACGTCCAGTCTAATTATCATATTACCCTTTTATTATTATAGATTTGTTTAACTTGTACATTTGTACTACTCCAAGCTACCTCTCACATACACTGTGCAGAAAGAACCCTCCTCAGAGGAAGCATGGACAATTCCTCTCATCCCCCCACCCCTGCCCCGCAAGGAATCAGCACAGCTGTGCCCACCTTGTTCCACTTATTTATGGGAACCCCACAGCGGGATTTGCCTTTCAAATTTCATCTCGTATGCTCATCCTCAGCCAGATTTTGAACTGTGGGCATCAATTCACTTGAACCTTCTGGCAGAATCCCTTCTACACCTTTCAAGATCTAAGTTGACATCTGATGAACATATGAAGCAAAACAAAAATGGGCCAGCCTAAATAATTCATTCTTTATCCAGACTACGATTCATTCGATTCACTAAATGTGGCAATGCTAAAATATTAGATAGGATGCTAGCTATTGTATCAACAGAACAATTGGACCTTAATCTTCCCATTGTTGAAGTGACTTACTATATAACACCCAAGTCCCATCACATAATTACAGGTCTTAGCAATAGCATGATTGACAGTTAGATCTCCTGCCTGTAGCCAACTTGAGAAAAATATACTGAGTAAATGCAGGAAGATCCCTAAACATATCTTTCAAGGGTGAAGAAAGTCCTCATAGCCCATGCTGATAAATGAAGAATCCTAGGAAAGTACATGTGGGTATGGAATCAAATGAGAATATATCATTAGTAGCTGTGCTCTTCCAGACCTGGAAAATCAGACAAGATTGCCTTTTCCTTTAGCCTTCTTAAGACTTAAAATGATCACCTGTGCGACTATAAGATCAAGATGCAGTAGTAGAAAGCATAAACTACAATTAATCAGCAGAAAGGGGTGTGATACAGGAAACTGGGTGCTAACAACATTGAAAAGAGTAGTGAGCCCTAGGCTGAGTCTCCAGGAAGAATTTCCAGAGTTGGCCGACACCCCTGCAGAGTCGGCCATCCAATGGGGCAGACCAATCATGAAGGTGGGGAATAAGGAAGTAACTGCCATTGGACAGCCATCGAAGCTAGTGACCAGACTCTCACACTGCTTCAAAAACTCCTCCCTCTCCACCACTGGGCTTGCCAGAAGTGACTACCTCCCTCTCATCGCTGCCTTCTAAAACTTACTTGAGAGAATCTAACTGGTGAAGCTAACTTGCATCTAGAATCCCAGGCAGAAAGATGTCTGAGGAATGCAACCTCTGAATTATAGGAAGGTGCAGAAGCATATACTGTATACCCAATATATTTTGCTCAGCCTTAATGTACCACAGATTAGGTCATTAATCTAATGTACCTAATTTACCACACAGACCTAAAAGCATTACCTCCCCAGCAGCCTCAAAGGGTACTCTTACTCCACAAGGACTTTCTCATGCCATCCTGGACACAAAACTGCACTCACAGCTATAAACACAAATATAATAGCAGATTCCAGCATACACTTACTTTTACTACTATTAACCCCATTTTATTTTATTTTTATCCTCACCCGAGGATATTTTTCTATTAATTCTTAGAGAGTGGAAGAGAGAGGGAAAGACAGACAGAAATATCGATCTGAGAGAAACACAATCGATTGGTTGCCCCCTGCACACGCCATGACCAGGTGCCTGCAACCAAGATACATGCCCTAGACCAGAATCAAACCCAGGACCCTTCAGTCCACAGGCTGACATTCTATCCACTGAGCCAAACCGGCTAGGGCTATTCCCCCCATTTAAAATTTAAGGAAACTAAGACACAAAGAGTAAAATAACACATCCAAGGTCACACATTGAGAAAGTGGGGGGAGCAATCTGGCTCCCTAATCTGACCTGAATCCCTACACTGTATAGTGGAATCCGTGGGAAAACTTGCAGTCTAGACCTCGAGATGCATGAGGCAGACCTAGGATGTTTGCCCACAGGCAGGTGTCATCTAAGTCAGATGTTCTGATATTCCACTAAGCCCAAGACCTTAATCTCCTGCCAAGAGGGAATCTAGACAGAGGGAGAAGGAAGAGCCTCCTACCACTGTCCTCTCCTGGTTCCGGGAAGTGGTGGACCATAGCATAAGAAGGATTGCCAAAAGAGAGCATCCAGACCTGGATGCTCAGGATGAATGAATTGCTAACACACAACATGAGGACCTAGAGCATCAACTTCCTAGCCGGAATGGCCATAAACAATATGTGGTCCCCCATAAATAAAGACTAGGAGACATTCACTGGTGTTGAAGTCCTGCCTTTATTAGACTAGCCCTTTAGGAGGCTTCACCTCAGAGAATGAGGGGTGGAGGGCCATGTGAACTGCCCACGTTAATAGGGCAGCAAGAGCTCTAGGACACCCACAGAGAGAGAAGCCTTCCTGGCAGCTGACCTCTGACCTCAGCACCAGAGCCTGCCTGACAGCTGCACCGGCCTTGATCTCTGCTCATGGGTCACAAGGGTCCCAGGCCCTTGGGCCATGCTTTAAGCTTCCCTCCGTCCAGCAGTCTTTCCTTTCCAGATTATTCTCAACTGAGTCCTGCCTGTGCCAGACCCCACCTTGACCACAGTTCACTTAATTTCATCTGTGCTCAAATGTGGTCCTCCCAAACCTCCCTCTGCCCCTCCAGGACAGGATATGGGTGTATACTATAGAGTTTTCTCTTGCTTCACCATTTTCAGAGGGTTCATTTCATGCAGCTTCCATTACTGCAAGGACGGACATGCACACCTTTCTGTGAGCAAAGAAATAAAGTTCCCAAGAAAACTTTGGTCTTTAAGTGCTTGAGTTAATTTTACTCAAAAAAAAAAAAGAAAAGAAAAGAAAAAGAAAGAATGTTACTATTTCAGAAAAAAATCTTTAAGACTTTTCAAAGGCTCATTGGACATCAAATCGTCCCTATAAAACTAACTATGGTGTAAATTAATCAAAATTACCTATCTTTAATGCCCCTTAAAAATCCAGCACTTTATATTTTTTAGGAGCCCATACCTTCAGAGCCGAGTCAGGGGAAGGAGAAATTAGAAGGCAAGAGATAATAGGGGATAAAGATTTGGGAAGTAGTGAAAAGGGCATTAAACAAAGAATGATTTATGGGGAGGGAAGAACAGGCAGAGAATGGAACAAGTGAATGGGCAAGATAAGAGGAAAATGGACGAGGAAGAGTATGAAGAGAGTAAAGGTGGTGGCAGAGAGCAGTGTGAAGGGAATAAGCAGCAAAAGGCATTTGCTCACCTCTAAAACACACACACACACACACACACACACACACACACACACTCACACACATACACAGCCTCCCATTGCTCCTTTCCACATTCGTTTTATACATTTCAGCCAGTGACTCCTCATTGGGCAAATCAATATGGTAGCAAAGACTCTAGCCTGGAATTCAGAAAACCCAATTTCTAGTCCCTGTTTTGTGAATGTAGTTGGGTGTGGCTTTCAGCAATTTGCCTAGTCTTTTTTTTTTTTACTCTCTATATAATATGGGTGGTCAACTTAAAGACCTCCAGGCATGAGAGTATAGATGCCTATAGACAAAGAGTAAGAAGACACTGAAAGAGAAAAAAAATGAGAATCAATGTAAAAGAATTAAAGAATAGAATTCATGTAATTCATTCAAAACCCTGACCTTCTAGCATCCCATAGAGCCCAATGCCAAGGCCGCCTGAGATGGAGTTAACATTTCTGCTTCCGGTGGAAACATTCAGGCTGATACCCCAGTAGATCCGTTTGAGAAGAATACATCCTACTCTCCTCTAAAAGCAGCTCCCCGCTTCCCCAAAAAAGTGACTCAGGGGGTCTTTAGGCCCTCCTTTTCCCTGGAAATCTTTGGAATAGCTTTTCCTGATGCCCCTGCAGCCTCTCTTGCTGGCCTTCCCTTCAGGGTCTGGCTGTTGCTAACAATTCCTGCCGGTCACAGAGGTGATAACAGGGGATGATTGATGATGATGCTAATAATGATGGTGATAATGATTATGACGGTGGTGACAATGACAGCCATTATAACCAAAAACTATCAGGTGGAGAGAAAAGGGAAAGGCAGGAGCGGAAAGAAAAGGAACAGGTGGAAATAAGAAGAGCAAGAAAAGGGGGAAGAGTTGCTGTGTTCCAGTAGCGCTGCTAGTGGCTTTGTTCCTTCAAAAGCTGTCGTTGGTTTCTTTCAGTAAATATTTGTGGCACGCCTCCCATCTCCTGTGTTTGTTGACAGTGCTAGCAAGGCCAACATGGTTCCCCTCCCTCAGAGCGTTTAGAGGGTAGGGAAGATTTCAAACAAACACGGGTCCTAATATATCGTGATAAGTTCCGTGAGGAGAACACACAAGTTAGACAGAAGCACACAGCCCAAACATAGACGGTCTGCAGATCTTCGCACCGTGAGTTATAAATACGAATTAACTCCTGGGGCACATGATCGTGGAGACAGGGAAACCATTTATAGATTTTTCTGGAGAACAAGGCAAGAACTGTTGGCTATGTGGGCTGGGATAGTGGGGAGTGCATGGATGGACAGGCTCAGTGGTTAATTAGGTGTGGAGGCAAGGAGGAGGAAGCAATCAGGAACAAATTCCAAGTCCCTGGGGTGGCCAGAGTGGTTAGAGATTCCACTTCCCGAGATGGGGGCACAGGAGCAGGAGAGGTGCAGGATAATGAGTCCTAGAGGTAACATGGCATCTACCTGTGAATAACCAGGGGCAAGTGAGTACATAAGACGGCTGTAGAGAATGGAAAAGGGCTACTTTGAAGGACACAGGGGATGTCTGGGCTACACTGAGGTCTTACATGAGGCTGGAGATCCTAAGAGTGGCCCCAGTCTTTGCAGCAGCACACATTCTCTCTTCTAATCCTTTTCCAACCCCGTGGGGTGTGTACCATTCTCATTTTTCAGAGAAGAAAAACAAGGCTCAGACGTGTCCCATAATCGCTGAGTTCTCAACTCCCATCTAGACGGACGTTCGAACATAAATCTGTCTAAGTGGAAAGCTTACATTCTGGCCAGCACACCACACTGTCTTCCGTCAGGTGTTAACTCCCGGTCCTGCACAGACCAACTGCCCTGAGGACGCAAAAACCAGGATAACAAAGTGTGGGTTCCCCTCTCAAGAAAGTCAGAGTGTAGTGGGAGGAGAGAGGCACGCAAATAGCCATGAAAACGTGAGGTGCTGCAAGGACAATATTCGTATAAATGAGAGACTTGCCCAGGGGAGGGGCGGCTGAGGGAGCAGAGACCTCCCGCAGGGAGGGGATATTTGCAGGGACCTCACAGAACTCGTGGGCCTCAAGCATGCTCTGGATGACAATTCCTTCCCACGTTTACAAAGGAGGTGAAAAGGCTAAACCAATAAATCCTTGCCAACCAGACACATGTCTTTGCACTGACGTCCCCAACTGCTGGCGGCAAGTGCAGCCCAGCTGGTGGCCTGTCTCAGCACTTCACCCGTGGGCATGGCCGCTCGGCCCATTTGGAGCCACCTCCCGGGCACGTGCCACCACTCCAAGGTTAATTTGCTAATGTCGCTGCCTGCCACTTCCTATTTACAACGCGCCTCTCTGTAAAAAGGTTGTTCTCCAGACCGCTTACCATGGAAGGGACTTTCCCCTGCGCTTCCCACAGCTCCCTGTTGGAACAACCATCTTTGCTTCAGGCTGAAGTTCCCCCATATTCCACACAGGTCTCTCTCTTCCTTGTTAATGGCTGTCATTTATCACCCCCGTGTTTATAACGACAATTGGGAATAGCAAAGTAGTAACATTCTGCTTGGAACATGTTGAAGAAATAAGTTCCGCACTGTTTCAAACCTCTTCTGGTTTGATGGCGCGATTTCAGAGATGATCTTTTCATCTGTTTTATAGAAAAATAAGTCATCTCTGTGAAACTAGGTTGACCAATAACTTATTCCCGTGTGCCCATCATTTCAGGTACGAAAAAAGGAATGGCTAATTGAGGAGCCTTTGTACTGTCAGATCCTATTGCTTTACAGCCTGGATAGTTTGTGCATTGCAGCCAGATTAATTTCCTGTAACACTACCTTTACTTCACCTTCCTGCCTAAATGTTTCTCTATTGCTACCATAGCTCATGGCAATTCCTCCTTGATTGCCTTGATAATAATATCCATCAACTGCCTCAAACTTGTTTCCACTACTCTCAGGACACATTCTCTGCCCCAACCTGTGGGATGTGCTTACCATACCCCGTCTTCTCTTCACCCTGCACTGGCACACGCATGCTCATTTCACCTCTCAGCCTCCACCCCTTTATTCAGTCAGTAGTTATTTACTTTCTACTATGGGCCAGGCAAAGTGGAGGACTCCCAGATGTATAAGACAGGGACCCTGCCCATCAACAGCTTAGACCTCTAAAGGGGGAGATAGGACATCCAGGTAAATAATTACCAGCATATGATAGCTGCTCTATCAAGGCTACAGACAAACCCCGTTTCAGGGTCTTAAATGCCCTTTACC
Source organism: Cnephaeus nilssonii (assembly GCF_951640355.1). NCBI lineage: Eukaryota > Metazoa > Chordata > Mammalia > Chiroptera > Vespertilionidae > Cnephaeus > Cnephaeus nilssonii. The sequence continues at coordinate 12,069,040 of NC_137079.1, forward strand.
TTCTCTGCCTCGTGGCATTCCATTTTCAATAACTGGTTCAAGTCTTACCTCAACTACTAGTATGAAGTTTCCCTAAACTACATCTCCTCATTTATATTATACTCCTAATCTGCAATAAAGAAATCTAACTGTGAATAATAGACTGTATTATTCTAATCTTAGTGCTTTCATGTGGGTGGGCCTCATCTCCCCAATCCTACATAATAAAAGCCTAATATGCAAATCGACCAAACAGCAGAACAACCAATCACTATGACACACATTGACGACCAGGGAGAAGACGCTCAATGCAGGAGCTGCACCCAGCCCGCAGGCCCAGGCCAGCCAAGATCGGTGCCAGCAAGGGGCCCCTTCGATCGCCCCACCAAGGGAGGCGACCAGTGGTGGTGGCGAGGGGTGGGGCCAGCGAGTGGGCAGTGCCAAGCTGGCCAAGGCGGTTGCCAGCAGGGCCCTCCCCACGATTGCCCCACCGGTTGCCCCACAGACCAGCCCTGATCACCAGCCAGGCCTAGGGACCCTACCCTTGCTTGAATTTCGTGCACGGGGCCTCTAGTTATTTTATACACTTGCAGGCAACAGTTATTATCTCCCAGTTTCTTTGCTTACCTCATTAAATCTAGCATACTGGGTAATTGTCAAAGACATTTGTATTTCATCTAAGCCTCTAGTATAATGTACCCATGTCATAAAGATTATGTTTCAATCCTTTCTAAAAGAGTAATAAAAAATGTTAATAAATGCACTAAAGATTTTTAATAGGAAAAATTTTCAGTTTGTAATGGGAATATATAGATCACATATGTCTAATACAAAGAATCTTCAATTGATTTGGTCCTGATTTTTTTTAAAATAATAATAAGCCACTTCATTATATATTAAACAGTTGTGCACTGAGGACCTACTGTGGTCTAAGTGCCTGCATTTCCTTCATGAAGTGAGAAAGTGGATTGCTTTGAAGAGCTCTGTTCCAGGAACTCTCCAGGAGAAACAGATTCCTGAACCTTGGCCGTCAAAGGTTTCCCAACGCCACAGGTCCACTGGATCCCAATGTCACAGGTCCACTGGATCCCAATGTCACAGGTCCACTGGATCCCATTGTCACCGATCCACTGGATCCCAATGCCACAGATCCACTGGATCCCAATGCCACAGGTCCACTGGATCCCAATGCCACAGGTCCACTGGATCCCAATGTCACAGGTCCACTGGATCTCAATGTCACAGGTCCACTGGATCCCAATGTCACAGGTCCACTGGATCCCATTGTCACCGATCCACTGGATCCAAATGCCAAAGATCCACTGGATCCCAACGCCACAGGTCCACTGGATCCCAATGCCACAGGTCCACTAGATCCCAATGCCACAGGTCCACTGGATCCCAATGTCCCCCATCCACTGGATCCCAATGCCACAGGTCCACTGGATCCCAATGCCACCGAGCCACTGGATCCCAACGCCACACATCCACTGGATCCCAATGTCACAGGTCCACTGGATCCCAATGTCACAGGTCCACTGGATCCCAATGTCACAGGTCCACTGGATCCCAATGTCACAGAGCCACTGGATCCCAATGCCACTGAGCCACTGGATCCCAACGCCACACATCCACTGGATCCCAATGCCACTGAGCCACTGGATCCCAATGCCACAGGTCCACTGGATCACCAAGTTGGAGCCACAGTCCACAGAAGATCATTTTAAGAATGTCTATGCTAAGAATAGATATTTTGTTCTTTGTAGTTTTGTTCTCTTTCTTTTAAATTAAGTCTTTTATATGCTCTGTAATGTGACTATCCACCAATCAGCTTCAGCATGGACCACAATCAGTGGCTGCAAAGCATAAATGAAAATCTGTTATTATTGTTCGACATTCTTCATAATTTTCCCCAAAGAAACATTGTAATTAGTGGTTATGAACAACTTATGCCCATAGCATCTTACTCCAATTTGACCATGTGAATAGCTTATTTCCACCTACCCAGATCAAGGAGTAACACCCAAAACACCAAGAGAACTCACCAAAGACCCACCATCGTTCTCTATTTTCCTTCCTGCCCTTCGAGGATTCATGTCCCTTTCCCTTAGAACGGTGGTTCTCAACCTTCCTAATGCCGCGACCCTTTAATACAGTTTCTCACGTTGTGGTGACCCCCAACCATAAAATTATTTTCGTTGCTACTTCATAACTGTAATTTTGCTACTGTTAATGAATCGTAATGTAAATAGCTGTGTTTTCCAATGGTCTTAGGCTCTAAGTAGCAACGAAAATATTTTTTTTATGGTTGGGGGTCACCACAACATGAGGAACTGTACTAAAGGGTCGCGGCATTAGGAAGGTTGAGAACCACTGCCTTAGAAGAAAGAACACGATCTGTTTTTTCCACTTAAGCCAGGCTGCCAAGCAACTCCCAAGGAAAGTTTGGAAATGGGAAGGGGCCTGGAGGGCTGGGGAGGAAGAACATACACCTCCTTCTATCTCATAAAAATCCCAACACTCTGTTGCTCAAGAGAATGTGGAAGCTCAAAACCAATTGGACAACATATGAAAATTATATACATAATTCGTTTATGGGCAGCCAGGTAAAATGGTACCCTAATATAACCTCAGAGAATGCTGGTGTTAAACAAAATGAAGCAAGACAGAAATGTTTGGCCAAGGAAGTCAGTACATGCATGATACTACAAGTCAGTGAGGGCTGGGTGTTATTGTCATGCAAAGGGGTCAGCCAGTCTGCAGAGTATTCTCGACAAAGAATTTCATTGACCTCACAATATATTTTATGATTCTCTTCAGAAATGTTTAATGTCTGCAATTAGGTGTCAACCTCCTGAGAGCTTCAGAATACTCACCTTACAGCTGCAGGCGTGGAAGTCAGAAAAGAAAACTGGCGCTTTACTGCCCTCTGCTGGACGACCAGGCTAAGGACTCTTTCAGCATTCTCTCCAAGGATTTTTGAGAGAGCCTTAGGTGAAGGGCACCTTACTTAAAACAAGCCATCTTGAGCACACAGTGCTTCATCTATGCCATATAGACATGAACCTTGTGACAGGTTGAATACTCCAGTGCACAGTCAGCTAAATGTAACTGAATCGCTATTAAAATCAAGGAGTAACTTTTTAAATATGTAATGGTTCCTTTTGAGCAGTTCTTACATACGTAAGAGGAAAATTTTATCAATCTGAAAGATGCCTATTGACATTTACTTGTAATAGTAAACAATTACCACCACCTTATGTCAAGGGAGGGAGACGCCAGCACTAACTCCTGTATCACAGGTCAGTAACATTACCACTAAGGACATGTACATATGTTTGCTGTTTATAGATTTTGGTTTTGCTTTTGTTTTTGGAACTAATACTTTATTTGAATGTTATCTTTATGCATCAGTTTTAATTGGGGCTGAATTACTTTGAAAGCTTTTTGTGCCTGTGACCATGCAATGGCAGCGGCCTGGCCACCCAGAACGCAGCCCTGGGGAGGCCTTCGCGATATTCAAAATGTTGAAAACCAGTGCATCCAATGTCCAGTCGTAATCACGTTGCTATGAACACAAGCCATTGATGTCTGCTTTTGTCCAAACCCAGTACATGGGGAAGATGAGCGAAACAACATTTCCTGAGCCCCTTCTCTGCCCAAACATTGGCCCACATAACAACACTGCGAGATGCACACTGTCAGGTACATCTGACAGCTGAGGGAACAGGCTCAAGTCACAGGGACAGAGGGGGCTGTTGGCCTTCACCCCCCTACCCCACACCTCTCTCTCAGCATGAATTCCTAGTCAGTGGAGAAAGGAAAGTGGAGGAGAAAACATCTAGGACTTCATCCTTGATGCTACCATGGACATAGCCATGACTTAGGGCAAATCATAACCTTTCCAAGCCTCAGTATCCACGGGGAGGGGTGTTAGTCCCACACCTTCCACACTTGGTGGTCGTCCAAATGAATTGTTTTTACTAGCAGGTTCTTGGCATTAAGAACTTATGTCCATTAGTATTCCTTCAAGGGGCTGTTTAGGGCAAGGAACTCTGACTCTAGAGTGGATGCAACTGGGCACTAACCCAAGCTCTGCCTCTTTCCAGATCGTAACCATGCATGACTCCAAGCCCAGCACCCCCACTGCCAACAGGACAGTAGCAGCCCGCCTCCAGTGCCGTTCTGAGGCTCAAATCAGCCTAAACCATGGTAAGTGCTCCACAACTGTGTTCGTTTCTCTCTCCCAGTTTCCTCAACCGCGATCAGTTCTTCATCTGGCTGATGGGTTTACATCCACCTGCAAAAGAGACTGGGTTCCTCTGAGGGCCCTTTCCATCCAGTACTCCTAACACCATCATTCTGCACATTTCTTCTACGTGCTAGGAAAGAGAGGAACGTAAGTAAGAGGCAGCTCCCACGATCCCCTTGTGATTGTAGGGGTTAGAAGAAGCTTAAAGAGCACCTTGTTATGCCACACTTTAGGTATAACACACCTTGGCCCAGCAACTCACCCCAAGCAAGAGCCAAGATAAGGAGCCCACTGGGCTCCAAAAGGCATAAGGATGATGCTCCGACCCAACCATAGCCCAGGCTTCCTGAAGCAACCGCTGCTGGGCAGGCTGTTATAATATGGAGTTGGTAGGGGCCACCCCTCAAGTCCCAAAAGGCAGGATGAAAATCAGAAGCATCAGCTGGTGAGGGAACTCCTGCAGGCAAGCTTCATGCGAGGGATTTTTATCGTGGTAGAAATAAGCCAATAGTCTTAAATGCATTTTTTTTTAATCTGTAGGATTTATGTTTTGTGTTGGGACTGTGAATCCATTACCGAAAGCTGCTGCTGAGCACATTAATGTAAAACTAACTAAATAAATAAAGCCACGAGGTCTGGAGGGGAGAGAAGAATTGCCTTTGGCACCATGGTGACAGCGATGATGCTGAACCACAGCAATGCCCCATCTCTTGGCACATCCTCGGCCCCGCATCTCCTACCTTCAAAATATTGAAGTATTGTTCACCTAGTCACATCATAAATTGCCTTCTACCTCATTTTACTCTTTCCTGAATTCATTATAGTATTAAAGAGCCCTGCCTACGATCTATAATGTAATATTACCACCATTTAGTCCTTGCCAACATTCAGCATCCTGTCTCCCAGGATGGATTGCAAAGATATTTCACTATGAACTTAGTTGTCATTCAGAAATGAATACAAATAGCACCTTGTTTGATCTAATTAGGCTGGAATGGAGCTTTGATCTGTCTCCCAGGTTTAAAAATGGATGACCTAGCATGTGTCAATTCTCCTCTCTTTCCTGTTTCAGGCAGGAAATGTGGGCACTGCACGGATCAAGGCAGACTCCTGGACGCTGACTGTCCCCCCACAAAACCCTCAGTAGCAACAGCCAGGCTGGCCTCACAAGTGCTGCACAGCAAAATGTCAAGAGAGAAAGAGCTGTAGTAAATGAATAATTGAAGTCATTGAATCTATTGATAAAGAAGAGCTCCAGGATCAAAAGACTTAGCACAGTGTTTCAAAAATGAAGAAATGTATATTCTGGTGTAGCTTCAATTGTTTTTTGGGAAAATATAACCCACCACTCAAAGATCATCTTAATTCTGAAATACTCAAAACCACACACACACACACACACACACACACACACACACACACACGTCCCCAGATTTCACAGGTTTCTTTGTACTCTTTGTGGTGAGTTTGTCTGTTTTCTCCGGTGATTAGCATAGTAGAATCCCTGCCTGGAGAGTGACGCTGGGTTTGCTAAAGCTGATTCCTTCTCTTGCCAATGCCATGGCAGCAGCCCCAGGCATTTGCATTAGAAAAACAGAAATTATTACCATCACGTCTTTGGTGCCATACATACAATTATGAATGAAGATAAATTGCTTTTCAAAAACTGACAATATTCTTTGGTAGCATCTTGAGTCCATGTGCTTTTTAAAGAAACAGTAATATAATGTATGACTGTTTTTACTAGTAGGAACATTGACTTGTCGATAAACTGCTGCACAAACCCACCATCTTCAAGTACCAACCAAACATATGATAAGAAGAAATATTCTACCACGGAGAACAACACATAAACACAAATGTAAACTTTTCTTTTATCTACCTGAGTTAACATATATGTTAGATATATCTCTCCTTAAATTGTAAAACCGGAAGTCATTCCTGCTGGAGACATCAGAAACAGTCAGGTGACATTTCTGCATGACCTAAAACTTAATGGCATATGCATTTGTATATGCATCTGCATTAGACGAAGACTTGTTGTCAAGCTTCTATGAATACTGGAAAATACAGGTGTGTCCATCCAGGACTTCTAGAAAAAGAGACTCACCACGCACCACTGTTCTCAAGATCCACTCCAAAGATGACCTTACAGAGGAGGCCCTGTCAATGGAATAGTCACCCCACCCTTAGGACAGGGTCCCTGGGAAGATCTTTCAATTCCCTGGATATCAAATGTGCAAAATTGGAGCACACGTATACCTTGTACCCTCCTTGGTAAGCTAGAAAGGCAGGGAAAATGCTTTTTCTAGCCTTCAGTAGGAAGGAAAGCTGTCCTTTTTACTTCACTTATTTTAACCCACTAAACTTTTATTTGTAGTAGAAATACGGAAGTAGTCTAGGAAATAAACTCCCAAGAATTAGAAATGTCTAAATCATCTTTAAATATTCTTCTGAAATTGTGACTTTTCTCTCTCTAAAAATTAGGCTGAATTAACAAGGCACACTCTTTGGGGCTGGTTAGACTCTCCTGTCTGTGTCCCTGCAATCTGGGGCACTAGCACCAGGTGGTGATTATGCCTTCCGTGGTTATACAACAAGAGCCCCAAAGATCTCCACCTTGTGGGGAAGAGGAAATCTGAGCTCAAGCATGAAAATCAGACATTTCCCTGAGGTTTGTCTATAAAAATAAAATTCTTTGTTTGAAATAATAGTATTATATCATACTGATGAGCTGCTAATTGCTTACAATTTTAATTTGAAATCTATAATTTGAAATCTCTTTTTTTTACTTAGAGATGGATATGTAGAGTCATTGGTCTCCACTTATTCTCAACCCTAGTTTTGCTTCTCAGACCTTTCATTGAATTCTTTGGTACATTTCGTCATGATCAACTATGTTTTCCTGTGATAGCAAATTAGCCTAAAAAATATCAGGGGCTTAACACAATAAAGATGTATTTCTCACTCAAGCCCAATATTGGTCAATGAGGGCTTAGCTCCAACTAGTTATCCAAGAACCCAAATGGTGGACACTCTCACATCTCAACACGTGACCCCATGGCGAAGGCAGGAAGAGTGAACGTGGAGAACTCAGCCTGCACTTCAGCCCAGAACCACACAATAGACTTGGCCCTTCAGCCTTTGCCTGCACAAATGACAGGGCCTAACCTAACTAGTACAGAAACTGTGACATGGGCGTGAGCACATGGCTACTCAGAAAACATTAAGTGTCTCTGGCACACCTGGACTCATTTTTGAGAAGGTTAGAAATTCTCACACTTATTAGCTCAAAATCAGGCTTAGTACACTCCAGCTTTAGAGAGACAGCCCGCCATGAAAACGCTTCTTCCTTCGACCTGCTTCCTGGCTTCAGAATTGAAAGCCAATAATCAAACAGATTCTCATTTTTCAAACAAAATTAGAAGTAACATTTGATGTCTCATTAAAGAGGCACTGATGGGAATAGAAGGGCTCTTGCTCAGAATAAACAGATTAATCTGAAGTTAGCTTTTTAGCCCAAGATCTGTAATCTTTCTGTGCATCGGTTATTTTAGCTTATAATGGGGATTGCCCTAGCTAAGTTATAACGGCCTTGAAAGGAGGGCTCATGTCCTAACACATCTCATAACCCCCATAACACCTAGCACAGCACCTTGCGTAGGAGTTTAGTTGATTTATAGCTACATCAGAAGGCCTTTTTCATCCCAGGTATATCATGTATTCCTCCTCTCCAGGGAGAAGAGACGGCATCTGTCTGGCACTGACTTTTGTATAAAATTGCAAGTTGTGACCATATTTTTAACATGTGAGTTCCAGTGTTTCTGATTCTGTCAGGTGAGCGTCTGGCTCAGGCAAACTACCACTTAGATTAGGGCATGAGGCTTTGATTAACATGTTGATCTGAAAGTTCTCAACATTAACACTCTAGGAGGGTAACTTTGACTGGTGTGCTCGATCTTATTCTTAAAAAGGGAATAAAATGTTCCATTCATTGCATCTCATCATCTCTAATAACCTAAGCCAATCCTTACTTTCTTACTTAACCATATCTAACTTTCCCCACTTGGCTTTTAGGCCTTATTTAATCTGACCTTACTCTATAACCTCATGTGGACCAAAGCCTACAAAGACTTCTACTAAGCAGTAACATGTTTTGGGTCAAACATGCCTGTCCTACCAAAGGAATAACTTGGGGAAGTGGGGAAGGTTTTTAAACATTGCTTCGCTTATTTTAAACATGGCCCCACTTTGAGTCTGGATGAGCTTGTGACTGCTTAGACTAATAGAATATGGTAGAAGTTATTCTGGGTATCTCCCCAGGTGAGTCATAAAAGGTGATGCCACTTCTGTTTGTACATTAGAGCCACCACATAAAGACAACTATCGAAAAGCCATCGAGCTGTGAGGAAACCAAACCACATGGAAAGGCCACACGTAGGTGCTCAGTCTGTAGCTCAAGTCGTGGCATTGTCCTAGTCCAGGCACCAGACATGTCAATGAATGCGTCTGCAGATGGTTCTGCCCACCTGTTGTTTTAGTCTTTCTAGCTGAAGACCCAGATATCATGAGCTTCACCCAAAGAATCAATGAAAATAATAAAATGGTTATTTTAAGCCTCAAAGTTTGGGGTTAATTTGTTACACAACACTAGTAACGGAGAGAAGTCTATGCCTACTGGTATAGGCCCTATATTAGTTTGCTGGGCTGCTCTAACACAGCGCCACAACCCGGGTAGTTTAAACAACAGAAACGTGTTGTCTCACGGTTCTGGAGGCTGAGAAGTCCGCGATCTAGGTGTCAGCAGGCTTGGTTCTTTCTCAGTGTCCTGAAGGACCGGTGCCAGGCCTCTCTCCTTGCTTACAGATGGCTGTCTTCCCTGTGTCTTCAGGTTATTTTTCCACTGTTATCTGTCTGTGCCCCACTTTTCCCTTTACATGAGAACACTAGACATATTGAGTTAGGGCATAGTCTAATGACCTCATTTTCGCTTTTATTACCTCTTTAAAGACCCTGTCACATTCTGAGGTACTAGAGGTTAAGACTTTAATATATGAATTATTGGGAAGGGGGTGACACAATTTAACCTATAACAGGCCCAAAGACAATTACATATGCCATTGTACATAACAGTGTTTACATATAGTATCTCTGGTCTCTGGGATCGTGAAAGAAATTGCTTAAAAGATTGTGAGACCAAATTGTATCTCTCAAGTGCATATAAATATGTACACATATATATGACATATGTGTATGTGTGTGTGTGTTGTATTATGAAACATCAATGAAGCTTGAGGGCATTATGCCAAATGAAGTGATTCATACAGAGAAAGACAAACACTGAATAATATCACTATATGTGAAATCTAAAAAATCCAAACTCAGAGAAACTATGAGGTAATATCAAATGGTCTAATATACACTGAGTGGCCAGATTATTATGATCTCTGAACGCATAATAATCTGGCCACTCAGTGTATATCCTATATAATAAAAGGCTAATATGCAAATTGTCCCTTTGACCAGGAGTTCGACCAGCAGGCAGGCTGGCCAACTGCCCATGTCCCCTCCCTCTGGCCAGGCCTCTAATACACACACACATACACACACACACACACACACACACACTGAGTGGCCAGATTATACACACACACACACACACACACACACACACACTGCGTTCAGAGATCATAATAATCTGGACACTAAGTGTATGTATGATTGGAATCCAGAAGGAAAAGAGAAAAAAGAGGGCAAGAGAAATATTCAAAAAAATATAGTCAAGAGCATTACAAAATCCACTGATAGATCCACAAACCTCAGATCCAAGTAGCTCAGAGAACACTAAGCAGGAATTAATAATAAAATACACACATGCATGCATGAACACACACAAACCTAGGAACTTCATATTCAAACTGCTGAAAACACAATATAAATAGGAAATCCTGAAGCAGCCAGGGAAAAAGAGAGATATTTCAGTTGGGAGACAAGTCTACCTGGGTCTCTCATGTTTCTGAACATCTCACAAAGTGAGGCACTGATAAAATAATTCCAGACTATCTATACAAAGATGTTTGTGTATAAAACTGCTCTGTAAAATAGAAATGGTATTCTTTACACAAAGCAAATAGTGGGTTTGCTTACAGTCTTATAAGATACAGTGTCTCGAGATCTCCAGAACAATGGCAGACATGATTACTGCCCATTATAAAAGGTTTGAGTCCCCTGAGCTCAGGGTCCCTCTCCTATAATGCAATCCACCTGGGACCATTTACATCTGCCTTGTAGAACTTGGAGCAAGAGGAACACATGCAAATATGCTGGTGCTCATGCTGCTTCTGTGCCATGAGTGAGAATGTCCTTTGTTTCTCACTCAGGAGTCTCTTGTCTTCTGCCACCTTTGGTGTACCCGTAGCAGGCTACATTTTCAGTTTGCAAGCAGACAGAAATCCCAGACCGTTATAGTTCTTTACAGTACAAAAAGATTATGGTAGACTTCTCATCAGAAAACACAAGACACAGAATACAATGAGATGGTATCTTAAAAGTGATGAAAGAAAAAAAAAAAGACTGTAAACCCAAAGCTCTATTCCCAAAAATAAAGGAGAAATAAGTACTCCTACAGGTGTCACACAGGGCCACATGAAAACCTATAGCCAAAGAAAATAGAAGAAGTGATATGTGTCACCTTCAGGCTGAAGCTGTGAAGACATCTACACAAACCTTTAGATTTTCTTCCTCTTGGATGATCCAAGAGCATGGAGATCTTGAATGGAGCAAGAATGTGAGTGGCTGAATCGACAGCTGCCCTGGAAAGTGGTCTGAATCCACAGAGAATTCATATCAATATTTTGTATGTCAAGCCACTGAGGGGAAAAATATGAACACAAGGTATTAACAACTTTCTAAAGTTTTCTTTTACTTAAAGATCTCCATATCTTCAGAATATCTTTTTAGATAGAAAAGGAAAGGAAAGACAAGGGTTAAAAACACACACACACATGAGGGAAAGTATTTTTCAATTCTTGTTCAGATTTTTACTGCAAATATGTCAACCAGCATGAGGCTATCTTCGCTTCTGATACGACAGGCATTGACCAGTTGATCATGCTCATGAGGGTTGCCATGATACCAGGCAAGCCTGTGTATCCTCACATGTTCCCCTGTGTCAGAACACAACGCTGAAAAGCAAAGTCCCTAACGTGATGAAAATCTCTCCAGTTCGCAATCAGCCAAAAATGTGGTGGGCACAGTGCCAGACGGCATTCTGACGCTGGATCTCTTTCCCAGCACATTCACCGGCTGGAATTCCCTTCTACATGCCAACCTGGTCACCCTTTGTAAAGGCAGTTTTTCTTTTTGTGGAAGATCTGCCTCTCATCACAGAGACGGAACAATGCATGCTTTTACTTCTCCCGAAAAGCAGACTTATTTGATACAAGTAAGCTCAGAAGAAGGTAAAGACAGACCCCAGAGGGCTTGTTTCAGGCAGGAAATGTGGGCACTGCACCCGGATCAAGGCAGACTCCCGGGCGCTGACTGTCCCCCCACAAAACCCTCAGTAGCAGCAGCCAGGCTGGTCTCACAAGTGCTGCACAGCAAAATGTCAAGACAGAAAGAGCTGCTGTAAATGAATAATTGAAGTCATTGAATCTATTGATAAGGAAGAGCTCCAGGATCAAAAGATTTAGCACAGTGTTTTGAAAATGAAGAAATGTATAATCTGGTGTAGCTCAGATTGTTTTTTGGGAAAATATAATGCACCACTCTAAGATCATCTTAATTCTGAAATACTCAAAATCAAAAAGCATGACAGGAACAACACTATAAAACACTCATTTCAAAAAGACTAAGTGATGTGAGAGATGTTTCCATTTATTTATTCAAAAAATATTTACTACACATCTGTCATACGCCAGGCTTTAACTGACTAATTTATACAAGTGGATAATATTTTGAGATATCCACATTTTTCCTTTCCCCAGCGTAACAGAGCAGGTCCTCTGTGGAACATGGGCATGGGAATTAGACCACCATTTCATGCTGTGCCCTCACCAGCTATGTGACTTTTAACAAGTTACTTAATCTCCTGGAGCTTTAATCTCCTCGTCTGTAAAATGAGTGACGATGAAAGAGTCAGTGCATGTACAGTTTTTAGAACAGTGTCTAATAGAGGCTCAGTTTTAACCTTGATGACTTGCTGTTTTTCTTTCCTCACCCCAAATTCAAACTGTTAGCTCTTCCTGTCTCTGAAGTATATGGCGGAAAGAAAAGTGTGTGTGTTCAAAAAAAAATCACTCTGAGGGCATAAGGGGACTGGCCTCTCAGCGCACCAGCAGGAGAATCTGAGTGCTTAGCTTGCCTGTGGATCTGAAACCCTCCCAGGAGCAGCCTCCTCCCACAGCTCTGTCCTTGACCAGAACAGCACCTGTAAGTACCTCCAGGGCAGCAATCGCCTGCTCCTGATTACAGTCAACCCTACTCAATGGGAACCTCCTCAAGGGCACAGCTTGTCATTCATGCCATCTCCTCTCTAGGCAACCAGAACTAGGCCTCTGTCCTGCTCTCCCTGGATCGGATCCCCCTGTGCTGTCAGGTGCTTGGTGGCCTCAGCTACTCCTGGTGCAGAGTAGGTCTTTGACTTGCTCCATAAAAATCACAGTTTTGACCCATCCTATATAATAAAAAGCTAATATGCAAATTGTCCCCTCAACCGGGGACAGAATGACTCTCGTGTCTCTGCTCTCAGTCCTCTATGAGAATACTAGCACCATTCATCTCAGATGGCTGTACTTAAGTTTTAGCTCCCCTGTTAGAGTTTGTCCTCCCAAAGGGGACAACTGTGTGACTCATCTTTATGTCTACTAGAGTCGAAGAGTGTACCCAGCAAAATATTGGAGCTCAAAAACAACTTTGAATGAATTCATGGAGATCTAGAAGAGGTCCTAAAGGACAACACTGAGAACAAAGTTCATCCTCCTCTTTTCTTCCTGAACAATTCAGTCCAAAAAACCATTATTAGGTGGGGCTGGGCAATAAAGAAGTTTGTGCCACTGACAAGGGGGGTGGAGATGCAGCTGAAATGGCCCAGAGCAGGGCATCAGAGCAGGAGGTGGGGCCGGAGGGAGACCTGATGCAGGTGTCAGATCTCAATGAAGTAAGAACAGCATTCACATAGAGACGTGGTAAAGGACAAAAAGCCAGCTTAAAGGGGAGCCCTCTAGCAAAAGCTAGGGAGCAAAATGGAACATGAAACAAAGCACAGTGATAGATTATAATTCAATGAATAAAATAGAATACCATAAATCCATACTGACATGAAAAATATGTGGATTAATTGAAGTTTAAGAATGTAATATTTTCACAGACTCAAAAAAAATCCCCCACAAAGTACTTGTTAATTATGAAGGAAAAATGAGTAACTGTAGTGAAGAAGACTGGTAGATACTAAATGATCAAATGATCAAACTAAACATTATCAATAATAGGACAAATTGAAATGGTGCACTACCTAATACGATACAATGAGAAGAACAGGGTCACTCCTTTGATATTTCTGCCAAGGACACATATCTTTAATGTAATCATGGGGAAACATCAGACAAATCTAAAATGATGGACTTCCTATAAAATCACTGTCCTGTAATCTTCAAAAGTGTCAAGATGATGAGGTCAAAGAAAGAATGAGGAACTTTTCTAGGCCAAAGGAAACAAAAAAGACATGACAGCTAAATAAAACCTGAGATTCTGAACTGGATCTTTTTGCTCAAAAGAATAATATTGTTGGAACAATTAGCAACCTTGATTGGTGTCTACAGATTATATAGTAGTAATGTATCAATGTTAATTTTCTGATTTTGATGGTTATATTGAGGACATGTAGAAAAATGTTCTTATTTATAGGAAACATAACATAGAATGTTCCAAAGCGATAAGGTACCACATCAGTAATGTGCTCTCAAGAGAATCAGGGTAAAGGGTCTTTGTATTGTGCTTGTAACTTTTCGGTAAGTTTCAGAATAAAAACAATAAGAACTGTGATTATACATAAATTCTTCCTTGACACTGATAATCAATCATTGCTGGAGAAGTAGCCAGACACATTGCTTCTATGTGCACAGTATTTGTACTAAGTATTAGGAATACATAACTCCTCTTGATTCTTTATATATTTGATATATTTGGAGATATATATATATAGATATATATATATATATATATATATATATATATACACTTTTACTTACTAAACATCATGTTTTTAAAACTTCTGAATATGTGTTGAATTTTTGGTAAGAGAAGGAATAATGTTTTGGTTTTGTTTCAGTGCTATTTTTTTAATATTGATGGTAGCAGAAAATATTAATTTCTTTAAAAATCTGACTCTCTTGCTAGATCTACATTTATTATCTGTGTCTTTATTAACAAAAATAAAATTAGTTTAGGCACTCTTGGCTTGTGATATTTTGTTATCTCCTTCCTTCTGTTCACTCTGGGCTTGTTGCTCTCTTCCTAATTCTTTAAGTTGTAGAGTTAGATGATTTACTACCATTTTTTCTTGTTTTTTGAGGGGCTTGTGGTATTTAGAATCAAAATATAATCTGTCAAAGCAGTTAATCACACACACATACACACACACACCCTCAGAGGGCTGAAATACAACTGAAAGGTGATCAGACCTCATGCAGCAATGACTGGGTTGACCAGCTCCTTTGCCCAGCCAGTCACCTTTCCAGGAAGTAACATGAGCACCTGTTTTAATGCTCTATTTCATTGATTGAAATGCACTTTTCATATTTTAACATCTCTGAAATAAAGATGAATTTTGCAATGTGTCAAAAGAAATTTGCCATCTCAAAGGGACTGTTGTAACTGGTTTATTATTGCCTATACACATATGAACATAGCCACCTCTCTCCGAATAGACAATAGAATTTACAGATCTGGGAAAGGTTATTGTGAATCCACGAAGGATTGTCGCTCAGGCTCCACCACTACCTCCCAGAAGCCTCAAGTTATTTCCCTTTCAGAAATTTGTGAATAAAAAGAGAAGGTACAACAACAAATTTAGACATAGTATTCTTCAATGTGTCTCAAAGGTATATCTCCCAGTGCTAAGAAGGTCCAGAGCAAGAATGTGGGTTATAGCCTGGCTCGTGTGGCTCAGTGGTTGAGTGTCAACCTATGGACCAGGAGGTCACAATTCGATTCCAGGTCAGGGCACTTGCCCAGGTTGTGGGCTTGACTCCCAAGTGGGTGGTGTGTAGGAGGCAGCTGATCAATGATTCTCATCATTGGTCTCTCTCTCTCTCTCTCTCTCTCTCTCTCTCTCTCTCTCTGCCCTCACCCTCTCCCTTCCTTTCTGAAGTCAATAAATATGTATTTTTTTAAAAGAATGTGGGTTATAGTGAGCTGGGCATCATCATGGCATTTGCATCATTGCAGACACTAAAACGATGATTCAGAAGAAACCTTAGAGTCT
Source organism: Cnephaeus nilssonii (assembly GCF_951640355.1). Classification (NCBI taxonomy): domain Eukaryota; kingdom Metazoa; phylum Chordata; class Mammalia; order Chiroptera; family Vespertilionidae; genus Cnephaeus; species Cnephaeus nilssonii. The sequence goes on from NC_137079.1 coordinate 12,084,756, forward strand.
GAATGTTACAAAGGTTTAGACTCAAACTTCAAGATACAAAATACATTTGCATAAATATATGCCATTGTAACTCTTTAAAATTGTCTACATTTAATGCATTTTTAATCTATAAAAGCTGTATATCTTATAAATGTCATTGTCAGAATTTTTTTTTAATTGTGTCAGTTTCATACACAATTTTCACTGACATAGTGACAAGTGCTAATAGTTCTTTGCTTTCAAAAGCTAACAGTCGTATAGGCAACAATGGGGAAATATAGGATCTAAACCTCCAATTTCTTTTTAATCCTTGAATGAATGACTTAAGTTTCCACAACTAAACCCTAGCTGAAACTTTCTGGGAGGCAGAAATAGCTTAATGCAATCATCTGATGTCCTTCTGTTTCAATTCACAATTTCTCTTTCCCTTCTAACTTCCTTTCCACTTGCAGCGGTGAAAGACCAGGTGAGGTACAAGTTCTAATAGTGTTCTTGACTCAGTCAGCACTCAAATATTTACTGACCATATGAATAAAAAAGTTGAGTTGAATCAGTTCATCCACATAGAAAATAATGTATGTTGGTGCCTAAGAAAGTTAATATTAGCTCTGCCCTACACTGCTTCTAACCTGAAAGATTTTCGAAGCCCTATTTTCATTCTATTTAGGTGACCTTTAAGTGCCTTACTATGGGACTGCTTGAAGTTCTGTGAAAAAAAAAAAAAAATGCATCTTAGAGATCCTGCTCAGCTAACAAAAAAGCTTGTCAGTTAGAGAATTTTATTCTTAAAATAACAAAACACCTGTCTTTTTGGAAAGCTCACCTATAAACCTATTCCTTTTTAGATTATATTTCATTATGCTGTTTTGATTCGAACTCCATTTTACGACACCCGAGAGTACTAGCATGAAGAGTTAGGTTGAAATACAATTCTGATTCATGGACTCGTGAAAGTCTGGACACTTTACTTCCAACATGACCTTTATCTTTCTTTTAAGCAGCTAAAGGTCATACCTGGCTTAGGCAGCTATATTTCCTCATTCTCCCACCCTCTAGATGCCCATGGGTATGAATGTGCAGCAGATGTATATAAATAAATACGAATTAGACACAAAATGAGTCCTCTCTAACTTGACCCTCTCTCTCTTCGGCAGCAGTGAAGGGGTCCGATGGTCAGCATACACTTTCCACGTGCCAGTCACGGGTTTCTCTAGTTTTAGACCTCCTCTCCGATAGGTGACAGGCAAGGAGTGTTTTCTACCTTTGTTTTCTCCTGCTGATAAAATTTGTACAAACCTAAAAAAAAATGGTTTGAGCCATGTGTACATGGTACATAAAAAATAAAAATAATAAATAATATTCTATCTGACTCAAGTTCAGAGGGTAGTTTTAATTCAAGTTTAATTATTGAATTAAAACCCATAGAGGACTCTTAAATGTTTACTTCATAGTAAAACCATGCAAAATCAATAAGTATTAAGAAACAATGGCTGTATAGGTATTATATTAAATTAAGAGGTGGATAGAGCACAAGAGTAGAATCAGATGTCCTGTTCTCCAATTTCAGCACGGATTTCATTTCAAGTTAACTAGCTTTGTGACTTTTGGCAAGACATTTGACTTCTTCATCCATAAAATGGACAAAATGTAGTTATACCCAATAATAATAATAATAACCACAACAATAAAACTTACCTCACAGGATTATTTGGGAATTCAAAAAAGATAATAATGTTTCAGCAATAATTTGTAAATAAAAAGTACTATATAAATGTTACTATTATCATGGTAACACTAAATAATAAACAGAATGTCATTATGCTTGCTAGCCCCATAAACACACCGTTTCTTCCAAGAATTCTACATACCAAGAAACTTTCTGTGATACAATCCCCCATGGTCATATTGCAGGATTATATTGCAGGAACTGCATATGGCCCAAGAAGCGTTCTCCTTAATAGCAAACTCATCATTCTGGGAGGTAGAGGCACAGTGGGTAGCCCCAGAATAGGTCACTTGGAAATGACCTACCTCTAGTACCATTATGTTGTTGGGTTCTTTTAGGAATGTCCCTAGTTAATTGTGAATTTTAAAGTATCAGATGAAGATAATATGCATGACACACTCTTAAGGTTAATATAAACCACCCATAGTCCTATATTGGCTATGAAGTCTGTTTGAATCACCTGCAAGGACCCAAAGGTAGATGAACACACACAAGCCTGAGCTCCATAAATAAAAGACTAAGTTTGAGGGTTACCTAGTAAAACTGTGGACTCCTAGGCCCTGAAAGTGTTCAAGCAGAAACGAAACAATCCTCTGTAAGAAGTATTATAGGAGAGAGTCCCACTTTGGTAGAAGATTGGCTGTAAGGCTTTCAAAGTCAATCTCTACGACTCAGAGCTGCTCTGACCAGTTTGTGTAACCACGCACTGCAACTAATAGCGTGAATAACACATATAAATTTAACTGAAAATATTTCAAGATGCATTCTCTCAGACTATTATCTATTGACATTTCCATAATCTGAATACAGTTTCTGCTTATTCCCACAAAAACAATAATTTTAAAATTGTATACCAACCTTTAAAAATATGTGAGGATGCAGTTATTCTTATCCATTGGTAATTGAAATATAGTGGAGGGAAATTGGGAGTCTTAAAAAATAATTATTTCTTTTGGCTCAATAACTCCAGAAATTCTTCTTCTAGGAGTTTATCCTAGAAATGATCAAAGATATTTACAAAGGTTATATCTATAATAATCTACCTAATAAAAGAATAACAAGCTAATTGACCATACCTTTGCAACGCCTACCAGCCAATCAGGAGTGAGTATGCAAATTAACCCAACAACGATAGCGGGTTAATTTGCATATGCAGGCTCCTGAGCACGGGGCAGGATGCTTGTGTCATTGCCATGGTGACGACGCAGGCATTCCGCACCACCCCAGCCACTCCAGGCCTCTGGGCAGCGTGGGAAGGCAGAAAGGCGGCTCTGGGGCATAGTGGAAAGGCTGCTCCGACCAGAGTGAAGGCGGTGCCGGCAGCCCGGAGAACAAAGGCCCATTCTTGCACGAATCTCCATTCATGCATCAGGCCACTAGTAAAAGCATAACATGCTAATTAGGCCGGACAGCCGAACAACCTTCCATATGTCCTTCTGGATGAAGCCAGGGCTGCAAGGGCTGAGGCCAGCCTCCACAGCTGCGAGGGCCAAGCCCCTTGCACAAGTTTCTTGCATTGGGCCTCTAGTGTATAGATATTTAATCAAAAGTTATTTATACTAATTAAAATTTTGAAATAACCTTCATATCCAATTTATGCATATTCATATAATACAATATTCTGCAGTCCATTAAAAATAATATTTTATACAACACTTTATTACCCAAGGGCAATGCTTATGATACATTAAGTTTTAAAAACAAGTTTAAAGTCAATAAGACAATGTGATCTCAACTTTGTTTTATATAAATACTACAATCATATTTCTTCTTTCTTTGTATATATACACACACATACACACACAGAGACCTGAAGAAATAATCAAAATATTAATGGTGTTAGCTATCTCTGGGTAACAGAATTATGCATGATTTTCATTATCTTCCTCATTTTTCTACAATAAAAAATAATACCCTGTAGCCAGAAAAATCATAAGTGGTATTTTTCTTTTAAAGCTCTCCAAATAAGCCTTTCTGAATCCCATAACCATCATTCAATTCAATAAATATGTTTTGAGGATTAAGTTGTGCTAGTATTTGCTAATGTTCTTTTACCATCTTAATCGTTACCATCAAAATAAGATATAACTGATGGAAATTTTTTAATGTTTTATATACTTTGATGCAGTACTTAATTAAATATAATTATTGCTAATGACTGAGTTGCTCTGTTTAATTTATACACACTGTTGAAATATTTATACCATGTAACATAACATACTTAATATCTTATTTCCCACTGTCTATGTCTTGCACATAAAAGATTCTCCATGTTTCTTAAGGAAAGAATGAAGGGCGAGAAGGAAGAAGGAAGAAGGAAGAAGTAAATGTATTTCTTACTAAAATGGGTACAATTGGCCCAGCTGGTGTGGCTCAGTGTTTGAGCATCAACCTATGAACCAGGAGGTCACAGTTCGATTCCTGGGCAGAGCACATGCCCAGGTTGTGGGCTCAATCCCCAGTGTGGGGCATGCAGGAGGCAGCTAATTGATAATGCTCTCTCATTGATGTTTCTATCTCTCTCCCTCTCCCTTCCTCTCTGAAATCAATAAAAAAAAATTTTAATAAATTAAAATAGGCACAATTGCCTCTTATACTATTTGCATGAAACACTTAGATATGACTTCTATCATTTCAGCTAATGTCATGTTTTTCCAGAATAACCCACAGGACAAGATGGAAATGAAAACTGCAGTAGTTTTCCAAAGCCTCAGAGTGACAGGAGGCGGACAGATACTATCTCAAATGCACCTTGGCTCCCCCAGGCCTCCACGATGGATCCTGTGTGAGACTGGGAAACAGGTGCTATCTGTGACATCCTGACTTTTCTCAGAATCACTCTGAAAAGAAGCAAAGCACATCAGCAAGGACGTGGCTGAGCTTGGTTCTGAGGCCTGGTGTTGGGGTGGCTGTTCCTCCCTCCAGCCTGGCGTCCTGCACCCCCCTGCGGAGTCCCTTGTCCCTGTGCCAGGGGCCTGCAGCTGCTGATTACTGGTTACACAAGGCTGGCCGTGTGGTCTGCAGAAACAAAATACCAAATTACACAGATCTAGCAAATATATGTGGAGAACAAACACAAAAACAAAAACAAAGTAGGGCAAGAGTTTGGTTTAGGCAGCCTTTTGTTAAATAAACTCAGTCAAATTTGTTTCAGACAATCATGTACAGAGCTGGAAGGTGTGGGGAAGTGAATCTGCTCTTTAAAAAAGCTTCCGTCAACTTTGCTGAAAAAATAATTTAACAAATCGCATGGGTCTTTTAAATAACAACAGACTACCCATAACAGTTCCATAGCATTTCGGAAGAAATGCCCTATATTGAGTCTCACTGGGCCCAAGCTAAAAGCCATCAGCTAACGTTGATGGAGGTAAAGATTGGGTTGAGTCATGGTTTGGGGAGAATACACACCAGCAGTCAATGCATGCTGTCTCGGGACGGTTTACCTGAGCGATCTGAGTCCTTTCTTCAAGAGCCAGAAGGCTTTAAGGAGAAGGGCTGGTTTCTATCAGAGCTGATGGTAGTTAATGGGATGAAGGTAGCACAGAAATAGGCAGGTCGGCCTCCTGGATGCACCATTAGAAGTGAAAATCCTCCCTGCTCTCTGCAATTGGTTTTGAAATCCTCACGACTAGACAGCAGAAACGTTAGACGTTAGTGTACCGTTCAGGGAGAAAGCACACGTCTGATGTTCAGAGCGGATGTTTTCCAGGTGAAGACAAAGCCCCTAAACAAACAAAAAAGCTCCCTCGGCTGTGTTAGAAATCTCACCCATATAAATTCTTCATTGCCTAAATGACAGGCTGAAAGCAAAGCCACATGTAGCTTGCTTCCTTGCCCGGGTGGCAGCTTTGAAATCCCTGCCTTCCTAGGAAGTGACCTCATAAGAAAATCTTATAACACTGTCATGTGGGGAAATCCTCATAACATTCCGGTTAATGCGCTTACACCGGAGGAGAAGTCTCCAAGAACGTTTAATAATCAGAAAGTCCCAGGGGGATTTGATGTCAGCCGGGTCACGGATGGATTTCTCTCAGTGCACATCTGGGAAGTTCTGTGGCATATTCTGTAGCAGGCCACGTGGCTTAATAGTTAAAATATAGGGCTGAACGTTACGAGAGTTTGGGGATCATATAGCAACTGAGCTATTGACCGATGAGCTGACCCTAAACAAGTCATGACCTTGTGGTACTTCAGGCAGTTTAGCTGTAAAATTGGGCACGAAGGCCAGACTTTACCAAAAACAGATGTTCTTCAGCTCTGTTCTTCAACGAACATCCTTTTTTAATGTGGCTGTCAAGTCTCGATATTTCTCATACATAGAAAGGCAATGGCATATAGTCTACTCTCTCAGCAAGACGCAGGCAAGACCAAGTCCAAGGATGGTAGCCTGACCCGGCCCACACCCTAGTGCTCTCTTGCCTGGCCAAGCTCAGGTCTCTCGGAGAAGTTTCAGCAGCTGTATGCTTTCACAGTGTACAGGTGTGAGTTATCTATAATAATAAAAGCATAATATGCTAATTAGACCAGACGTCCTTCCAGATGACCTTCCAGAAGAAGCTGGGGCTGCAAGGGAAGCCCGGGTCCCGGGTGCCAGAGGGAAGCCGGTGCCCGCAAAGGGAGGGGGGGTGGGGGGGGAAGGAAGGCCTACTCTTGCATGAATTTTGTGCATCAGGCCTCTAGTAACTAGAATAATTTCTGTATCCCTAACAGAGGCCCTGGAAGAGGCATAAGTCACAAATCACAGCACAGAGATTCACAGTGCCCTTCCTTTGCTTTTCGAAGTTATGGGTCGATCACAGAGATAGGTGACAGATACCAGCTTCCTTCTCGTAAACACAACAGAACCTCTTTGTGCTGAGGAACTAAGAAAAAGCTTCATGGGGGTACTTTCTGGAAGAAAGATAAATCAGGATTCCAATCAGCTAACCAACAATTAAAGAAAAGGCCTTGAACATACAACAAAGGATTGTCAAACAAATATATGTGTATGCTTCCTCAGTCCAAACATGTGTCTATAACATGTATTTATATGCATAAGTATAAATGTAGAGGATCGACAGATAGATACAACCACATACCGTTTACACTTCAAATGACTTTGACTGGCCTGATTAGTCAACAAATGATCAACCCTCATTGCGTCAGATAAGATTACTTCTGAAACAGTTTACTATTCCCCTGATTAGTATTCTCCAACTTGGTGGAGGAGCAGGTCTGTGTTTTCTGAATTTCCTCCCATTCAGGTGTCACAAGCTGTTAATGGCCCGTGCACATCTCATCTGGGCTCTAAAATGAGGGTTTCCAAAAGCAGAGAATGCCCCTCTTTAAACCTCACGGGAGCCAGATGGCAGGGAGACTTTGCATGGGGCCCTAAGCCAGGCAAAAGGAGCCCTACCATGGGGCGAAGCTTCCTTTAATACAACAGCTCCCCTGCGCTCAGCTCTCTCACTGCCCCGGCAAGTGGCAGCCAAGGCCACGCATGCCACATTCCTGCTGCGGGGAAGGAAGCCACAGCCATTCCCACCAGGCCAAACGCCCGTAACCGCCCCCTCACGGACTCAAAGCGATCGAGGGCAGACTGTAACATTCAAAACCGGATGGCTGCCTCTCCCATTCCTGGCAACCGGAACCACACATCTCATTAGAAAATGCAGTGGACTCCAAAATCCAACCAGAAATATAAATAAAACAGAAGGATCATGCATTTTGCTAATCTCTTTGAGAACTGTTGACTCTTGGCTGCTGGTGGGTAAATGCTCATTTTTCTGTCAGTAGTGGCAAAACATGACAAACCATACTTTTGGACTACAAATCTCAGCCCCAACCAGTGTCAGAAAGAAAGGGTTGCCCCACCCCCACCCCACCCCCCAATGCTGGTGCTTGTGTTAGACCTTCTAAGGCCATTAGGTAGACATGAAAAGTTAACAATCACTCCTCATAGATGACCCAAGAGGAAGGGATAGTCTGGACAGCAACAAAAAAAGAGGTACTTATGGGGTGAAACTACCCTGCCGTTGAGCTGGTGCCCCTGCTCTGTGAAGAAGCCCTACAGAAATATAGGACAAGTCACTGCAGGAGGCCGCCCATCAGACACCATTATACCAGCTCCCGGGTGACATGAGCGTACAGCACAAAATTTGGAACTAAAAGAAAATACTCTTCCGTGAAAAACATTGACATTTACAGATTGTTACATTTTTAGCAGCTCTTTGAGCATGTGATCGTGTGGCAGAGGCAGCTGCCTCGAGCCGTGTGCTGCTCCGTGGGGAAACCGCGACCCAGGGAGCCAGAGGCGCTGTCACAGGCGCCACAATGACATTATCACTGAGGACAGCAGAACACGGTGGCCGGGAGACTCAAAATTCCCCTTGAAAACGCCCCATTTGGCTTTCTTTAGGCACAGGCACTTTTCTTTAGGCACAGGCTTTCCAGCTTGTCTCAGCTGCCACTGGAGCCCAAATATTTCTTGTGATGGGAGATCATTCAGCCAGAACCTGGAGCAGTCGCCCCATGCCTTTGTCTCGCGGCATGAAGCAATAAAATGGACTCTGTCGCGTTCTTTACAGGGAAGAACTGGGTTTGATCCATTTTGCTATGCTCTGGATAAAACCAAGTTTACCTTTTAAACTGTCTGGGGGTTTGACCTGTTACAAATATGGGCAGGTTAAACTCTTTGGGCCCACAGTGTAAAACAAACAAACAAACAAACAAACAAAAACCCCCTAGGACTTGGGATCTAACTGTAGGAAATATAGGGACCCTGCATACACTGTGGGGAGATTTTGAAACATCTGGGTATCAAGTCTCAGCAAAAGAGTCCCCCTGTTCACTGTCCGCCAGGCAGAGATTCGAGGATGAGTGCACTGAGGTGACTCATTCTAACGTGGACTGTGGTTATGGAAGGTTAGCCAATACGCAATTCACCTTACACCAGGGAGCCAATTCTACATCAGTGGAACTCATTTGTACACTTGAAAACGCCAGGTATTGCTGGATAATCATGCATCCTTGTGCATTGCCTCTGTTAGCTGTATGTAGCTGAGACTGTTGATAAACTTGTCAGCCTTGGTTTTCTTCTAAGCAAAGGCTTCGGACTGTCAATCTCACACTTCAAAATGAATAAGAATCACCCGGAGAGTTTGATATGCATGCAAGTTGCAGTAGGTCTAGAATGAAGCCCAGGCCTCTTGGGTTCAACAGGTCCTCCACGTGATCCTGACGCCCGTGGGCCGTAAAACACACCTGTTGAAACAGAGACGTGATGTTCCAGGACCCCAGGAACACCTGGGTTCTAAGCACCTGAGATGCAAGTCGGTCTCTAATAAAAGGATCGACTAGCTCTTAAAGTCAGGAAATATCTCCTTGCACCAGAGTAACCTGAGTGAAGGTGACAAATTTCCTAAAGAACCCTATTATCAATGGCATCGGCAGGACGCTGACATTTATTCAGCAGCCCAGACACATTCGCAGAGGCAGAGTGTGAAGGTCAGATGGCACTACCATTTAAATTTAGGGAAATCTAAGACATTGGGAGCCACTTATTCTACAGTCAAATTTTGTCAAAACAATTTCTGGTACATACTTCACCCTGCATGTTTCTAAAATCCTTTCTATAGGAAAGAAGTTTGTCAAGAACCCACCCGCGATAGCACTGCCCATTTCCGGTTAGTGTCTTCGCCGCTCTATCACGTTGCCCTGGTTGGAGTTCCACTGCTGGCTGCCTAGTGCTTTATCCAGTCACAAATGATGCGTACATCACAGGACAGCCAGACTGATGTGAGCTCAGAGGCACCTGTATGAAGCTTTTCAAAAGAACAGTAATAAGTTTTACTAGATGTGACAAACCTTATAAAAGTTAAATAGTGTCACACTTTCTAAGCATTTCATTTAATACAACTGAACACATGGAGGGCACCGAGGATGAGATTTAATTTTTTCCAGATGCGGATTTAACAACACACAAAAGTTGCAGTCCCAGATTGCTAATTTTCCGCCATGTGGTAGCCATTTCGTTGCATTTTTTAAAACACTTACCAAATTACAGGTTCGAGTTTCAGAGGCAGCAGCGAGGAGTAGGTTTGGGGTGCTGGGCGTCCCTCTGGCTTAGTGCTGGGCCTCATGAAGCAGCAGTAAATCCTGGCCGTATTTTTCTGACAGCACTCACTGGTTTTCGTAGGAATGAAATGCGAGTTTGCAAAAGCAAATGCTAAAGTCCTTCTGAAAACAGATTTGATTACTGGAGCTCCGAGCAATTCTGACCATTTTGAGCCACCTATGGCAATGCAGGCCAGCATCTGAGAGCATCGACGAAGGACAAGGCTTTCCATGAAATCCTCACCAGCAATTTGAAAGCGAGCTTAATCGCTCACTCTTCATTGCTCGTTCTTGAAAAGTGACCTCAGACATGTCATTTAACCTCTTCTTTGTTGGTGTACATGTACATATTTAACCAGGACAATAATAATTGGCTTTATTGTTATTTCACAAAAGAGAGCAGAGTTAGATGGTCACGTTAGAGGAAAAACACCTCCCAGTACCAACTAAAGTTCATCTTCTATAACCGCAAACAGGGAACACAGATCTTCTAGAACGGGAAAGGACATGGGTCTCTCTATTTATTCATTCTCATCTTATTCTAAAACAGCTTTGGGTAACTGAATCAATTCATAGAAAAAATTCTTAGAGAGGGACAAAACCCCATGCCAGGGTGTGTGGGTCCAGTAAGTGAAGACACAAGTCCGTCACTCCCAGCGGCCCCATCTAATGTGATAAATGCACCTGAAGGCGCTGTGAAAACTTTAAAGCCCCAGGCAAATGTTAGTAATTATTCCTTATCCAGTGACACTAGCCAGGGCCTCCATCTGGATTCTATGTGCAGAAACAAAGATATCGCACTGTACACCTATTCGATGATTCATGTCTATCTGGCCCAGAAGAAAAACTACCCTTTCAAAATCATTAACTCCTGGGGAAACATATTATATCTCCCAGAACCAATTATAGTTAATTCTCCCGAGGTCAAATTGTTTGGGACCAAATCTATTTCACACATAACTGAATACTCTAGACAACTTACCCAGGGAAACTCAAATATATATATACCTGGGCTCTCTGCGGGGCCTCATAACACAGCATGGGCAACAAGCACAGCAGTCCAATTTTCAGGCTTGCAAAATTAGTGGCAACGCCCTTAAGCGGAGGGGGCAAGCGAAGGGGGGGGTGGGCGGCGCTGTCCAATGAGAAAGACTGCCTGCCAGGGCTCCGAATTGGTCTCTGCCGTCCCTCTGCCAAGTGTGCAATGGAATCAAAAGCCATCTACACTTCCACTCAAGTGGAGAAAATGTGGATCCTCATCTTCTATGACTAATTGAGTCTTTCTCAAACCTCCATCATAGCCAGTTACCATGGGAGAGTTGGAAAATAATACTTTCAACTTTGCACTTTGTCTCAATTTTTTATACTTCAAATAGCAACTAGCAACTCTTAGCAACTGGCTGTCTTTCGGGGGATAATGTTCAGTCTTTCAGGCACCCACACTGGTGGCCCGTGGAGAAGGTCACAAACAGTGCAAGGAAGGCGCTTTGGATCCGAGTGGGTCCTTTAGATCTTTGCTGATTTCTGCTGCAGAGCCACCAGCCTGTCATGCCCCCTGGTCCCTGGACATGATTTCCCCTAAGATATGCCTGATGAGGTTGTGACTTATTCTCTTGTCTTGGTCAGTACTTGATGGGGCTGCTGATCCTTTCCGCACGCCCTCCGTCTCATCCATGGTCCCCATCTGTCTCCTGAAGGACAATCTCCTGAAAGGTCACCGCCACTTACCATGGTGAGCCCTTGAAGCAAGACCCTGGCTATCAAAGAGCTAGTGACCATCTACTTTCCCCAGATGGCCAGCGGACGCAGGCACTGACTCCAGCTCTCCCTACCTGCCCACCCTCTGTGATAGCAGTCCCATGATGGTAAAGGTCGCCCTGCACTTCGGTCTCCCTACCCAACTTCAAAAGAGGAAGCAGGAGAAAAGTCCCTCTGTCTTTGGCTTCCCTGTCCACCTAGCTAATGACCCTTCTTCTGAGCTCAACTGTGGGGAGGGGAGAAGGAAAGACATGACTCTTGCATGTCACTTCTTGTTTACCCTGCCTCTCTCTTCCTTCCCCTGCGCTGATTCCCAGGCTATGAGCTAAAGGGCTTCTCTGATGTCCTGTTCTGATTCTCTTCACCCCATGATTTACAATAAAACCCTGTGTTCAAGCCAGAGCACAGATACCTTCACGGAAGCTCAAGAAATTTTGAAAACCCATTTCTACCTCTCAAAACCCTGGCTTTTCAGCCTGTGGGAGAATCAGAAATCCTATTTTGGATAGCAGGAGCAGAACATTGCTTCTATAATAATCTTATTGCTTGCTGAAGCAAATGAATTCCTCTGAATGAAAAAGAAAAGCATAGTGATGGATTCCCAACTATTAGCTCCACCACAGGTAGATAGTCAAAGATCCCCAAGGAAGAGCTAGCAATCGACCAGTACTTCATCCCCACACACAAACACAGGGAACCTTGGCAAGTTCCTCCCCTCTATCAACAGCCCACCCTGCCCTCACATATGCAGGTGCACATACACACACACACACACACACACACACACACACACACACACACACAACTACTCTCAGCCACTTCATTAAAATGCTCTTCAGAAAATGGGAGATCGTATTATGCATTCCATCCAATATCAGTGTACCACTGATAACTAGGTTGTGACATGTGTCTCTAATAACCAATTTCATGACATCCTTCAGGCATACACTCCATCCTAATTTGGTTCTAATTCTGGTTTCTTATAGTCCTAAACTTTTTACATTCTAATTCTGAACTGTTACATTCCCATTAGTGTCAGACCTTCCCTTTCTTTTATCATTAATATACCAAATGCTCTGAATCTCCGAGTTTTCTGAATGAACAGCATAAACACAAGCAAACAATTTTTTAAAATATATTTTATTGATTTCAGAGAGGGAGAAAGAGGAAGAGAGAGATAGAAACATCAATGATGAGAGAGAATCATTGATGGGCTGCCTCCTGCACGCCCCCAACTGGGGATCGAGCCTGAAACCCAGGCATGTGCCCTTGACCTGAATCAAACCTGGGACCCTTCAATCTGCAGGCCAATACTCTATCCACTGAGCAAAACCAAACCAACTAGGGCAGAAGCAAACAATTTTTGACATGAGGTAAAATTACAAGAGCTTATAGCCAAACCCCTTAATATTTCTAAAATATCGGTAAAGAACATAGTCAAATCTTACCTCTACTCAGCAATATAGTGTGTGTTCTTAGACTATAGCAAATTTATTAATTATATTACATTTTCTACCCCAAATGCTAATAAGAGACTTTAAAGAGAAATAAAATTTTACCCTTAAGAGCAGATTTGGGAGGTTAATTATGCAGATGATATCCTCAAATATGTACCTCATTCTGATACAGTCACCTGAATTTATGGATAACCTTGGTGTAAGGCAGAAAATTGGTCATTTTTCTTTTATAAAAATAGATACACATCATTTTGGCCATCTTAAGTAAAATTTGGAGTGAAAGACATTCTAAATCCAGTTTAACCCCACAAAAAAATTGTCCTCCAAGTAGACCTACTACCCAGATCTTTGTCTTTAATGCTATTCCCCACTAAAAGAAACCAGGGTTCCTTAAAGAAATGGCGCATCTTAGGGCTAGGGTAGAGTGCATACTATATGCCCCTAGAACACTTTGTTATGCCAAAAACTAAGAAAGTACTTTTAAAAATGATGGCACAGCACAAGGACACAGGAGGCAGTTGGAAGATGTTCCCGTGGGGCCAAGTCTGGGAGAATTTAAGCACCAAAATAATTAAGGACAATAAGGAATTATAGACCACTGGAAACAGAGTAATGAGTCCAACCAAATAAAAAATAGATAAATAAATCAATGGGAAAGAAGAAGAGCTCTTGCTTAGTAGAATGCTGAATGTTGATTGGTTAACGTGGAGGGAGTGGTGAACCTAGAAAATCATCATTTTTGCAGCCATCACAGTAAAATTTAGTTCAGACATGAGTCCCAAATAGATACCAAATCACAGGGAAATATTTCATGAGCAGAATATTTTGCGTGGTCTCTCCAGATAGCTTCTTAGTTGCAAAAGGGAGAAAAACAGTACAGGGATAAACTGGAAAGACCAAAATTAACATCAGCATCAAGGGGCAGATGGACACTATGAGCTGCCAGAGGACACACGCCGCTTCTGGCCCGAAATGCATAACCTAAATGAGACTAAGAGAAACCATCAGACAAACCCAGGATAAGAAACAGTCTCTCTTTTTTTTAAAGAGACTATTCTTCAAACTGTCAGTGTCATAAAAGGCAAAAATAGGCTGTGGAAGTGTTCCAGATTAAAGAAGACTAAAGAGACATGACAATATATTCCTAAACTAGATCAGGTAATGCAAGGGGGTGCAGGGAGAGGCTATGAAGGACGTTATTGGGTCAGTTGAAAATATTAACATATGGAAAGTGGCTTAGATAAAATATTGTAGCAAATTTAATGTAGTAAAGCTGATGACTGTGCCATATTTAAGAGAATAAATCCTAATTCTTTGGAAATACAAACTGAAGATTTTAGGGCCATGATGAATGTAATTTACTCTCAAATGGTATAGGATTTTAAAAAAAGGATTTAAAGTACACACACATACATACACATACAAGGAAAAGAGAGAGCAATCAAATGCTAAAGCAAATGGGGAAAAATGTTAACAATAAAGTATAAAGTAATAAAGTATATACAGGGGTTCTATGCACTTCTTATTATGCTAACATTTCTGTAAATTTAAAGCTATTTTCCAATAAAAAAATTTTAAGGCTCCTCTCATTCTCTTACATGTTGTATATACTTTGGCAGCTTTATTTCAACCTACACTTTATGAAAAAACTCAAACTGGACCATGAATAAGTAAGGTACATTTCACAATGCTATTAAATAAATTTTAACAAGAAACCAAGAAAAAAAATTAAAGTTAAAGGGGAAATTCAATATTTGAGAAACAAACCACAGATTTACATATAAAACCAGGAGCCCTTACTTGATCTGAAAAATAAAGCTAAAATATAATGTGAAAAGAAGGTGAAATATAACATAAAAATAAAAAACTAACACAAAGCATAAATGTGTAAATAGCTCTTGGACAAAGCTTGCATTTCTTTGCCACACAGATTAGAACATGAAAGCACTATATTCTTGCTTAAATGATCAAGGTTCTTTTAGAAGTCTGTAGTAAAATCTCATGACACTTTTTCAGATAAAAGTCAGCGTTCATCCCTGTCACTTTCACAACCAAAATCATCCCCCGAGGACTGAGGAAGTGCCTCTCTACAAGCGACAATTTTCTAACTTATCACATGGCACCTTACAGACCATGGATAATCACCAGCCCCGAACACGTCAATCATCCATTTAAGGTGCAAAACTCTACTTTACTACAGTGTAAAGACTATGGAGGTATAAGCTCCCTGTGGGCAGGTCAATTGTGGATATACAGAATCCTTATCTAGTGACCTACCATCTAACTTAATTTATCCTAATGTTGCAGAAGACCAAAGAAAACCAAGGACGCTTCTGAGAAAAAAAGAAGGGACACTGTTTAATGCGCCAGCGGACTCAGGGAACAGCCTTCCAAATCTGAGTGAAGGAACACGCATGGGGCCCTCCCTTATATCTCCCTGTGGTCCTTGTCCCGCAAACATGGATTATGCTTCCGGTCCTTTTCACGGGCCTTGCAAGAAGGCCCCCAGGTGTTGGGGGTCTCCAGGCCATATCTGATGGTCTGGCCTGGCGTCAGTGTTAATAACCCTCCCTCTGGGCAATACACTGTCCACAGCCCAATGGCCTCTGTAACCAGTTCTTCAAGACCAGTATCTGGGAAAGAGGTAGTGACTTAATTATAGGTTATCAAGAATGTACACTGAGCTTGCTGGCATGGATACAGATCACTATTCCCCAAATATCAGGGTTACATTGGAATTAGCCCTCTTTAGCCTTCTCACTAACACTCAGGACCAGGCCCAAGGGCCCCTCGGGGACTAGAAGAAGACACCCTGGAGGTAGAAGCAATCCTGCAGCACCTTTTAGGACTCTGTGAGCCGTTGGGTTCAGTTGGGTGGTTCTTCTGCTCCACGGGACAGCAGCTGAGACTGCAGTCATCCGGGGTTCCGGGCTGGAATATCCAAAATGGCTCACACATACAGGTGGCCGGGTGCCAGCTATTGGCTGTGAGTTCATCAGGGGCGTCTAGCAGAGCTTTTTGCTTCTCTCCCACGTGACCTCTCCATGTGACTTGGGCTTTGCACAATATTTCTTAGAGTGAAGGTCTCCAGAGGAAACATTCCAAGAGGAAGAAAGCAGGAGCCTCTTAAGGCCTGGGCTTAGCAGTCCCGGAATGATATTTGTATCACATTCTATGGGCCAAAGCAGTCACGGGCAGTGATGACTCAAGTGGAGATCTGTGTTCTGCCTCCAGAACATAGCAAGCACATGCAGAGAAAGGAAGGATGGTGGGGACCATCTCAGAGATTACCATCACACTGCACAGCTGCTGCCTGGCATCCTGCTAGTACCAGTTCCCTGGGATTCTCTTGTGAGTTCACCGTGGAATCAGGGTCAGTCCAAATTCTCCCAAATCGCCTGATCCTGGACCTCGTTTTTCTGGCGATCCTGGGATTCTGCACCCACAAGCCCTAAAAAAAAGAGTCATGGTCTACTTACCCACATTAAAATACATATATTTCTTTAAAATTCTTTCCTGAAAAATGATCTTTCAATTGATCACCCTTACGCATTTTAATTTTCCCAGTGCCAGCCTTATCTGTTCCCTGCAGGTCTTCTCATCTGCCAGTCCTTATAAATTAGCATGTCAAAAACTCACATTTAGAAATGCTGCCTTCAATTAAAAAGCTATACTTTAAAGCAGACATCATTAGTAAATGGTGCAATTTCATTACATGGCTAAAACTACCTTTTGCCAGTAAAAAGAAAACACTCCGTAGTAAGACTTCAGAGCTGGCCTTAACCTCTTATAAAATACAAAAGATAAGGCAGAAAAGGAGGAAAAGATGTTTCTAATCTGTATTAAATCTATCCCGTGAGTGAATCACTTCTTTATAATAAGAGTTTTCCTATAAATGCATGGCACTGCCTTTGAGAAACTATTGCTTCATAAATAGCTCTAAATTTCTCCATTTTTTATTAGTGAAGGACAAAATTCTCAGCAAATAGATTCAGATGGTAGCCATTCTCAGCATGAATCTGTGAGGACATGGCTCAGTGCAAGGTCCGAACTGAATTAGTGTGGTCGGGACCCTGCAGGCCAGGTCTGGTCTGGCTCCAAGGAAGAATGAACCCCTCAGATGGAGCATCCGTCCCTTCCAGTGGTGGAAAGCTACCCCCCACTATGGTCATGCTGGCCACCAAGAGCGCTCGGATACTCTGAGAAAAAGTTGATGTCATCTCCTACTTTAAGCAACATCTGCTTGTTACCACCAGACACAACAAGCTGTAAAATATGATCTCAAAATTCTGGGGCTGAGACGGAGATAGAAACTATAAAAGGGATTTCTTATATAGAAACCAAATGTAAAAGAGTTACAGGGGAAAAAAGTATATATCTCTATATATGCTTAAAGTTAGAAGACATCAGTAAAAGTATGATTACCATATCGTTATCATTTGCAACCACATAACTGGACATTAGGTATGTTGCCATGTGCTCTGTATTGCTTAATCCTTGTGTATCCCACCCTCTTTTTAAAAGTCTGATTTTGTGCACTACTTTTGTTTTTTTAAAGCATTTTCACATTTTACCCATGCGGTCCTGAGAGGACACCAGGACAGGAATTACTACACCCATTTTACAAAGGAGAAAGCTGAAACAAGCAATTAATTTACACACATACTGAGTTTGCTTTCTCACTATGTAATATTATACACTCAAAACAGAATGCAAAGGACATCTTGGAACAAATTAAAACAGAATTGCCTCTTGTAGACACTGGAGATTAGACATTCTGCCACATTAAGTGAAAATGATTCCATCAAAAAATAGTATCTTTTATCGTAAATATAATAATCATTGAAAAGTACAAAGTTTCATCATCACCATTACAACAATATGGTGATTACCAGAGAGCATGGGGTGGGGCGAGGTAAAAAAGGGTAAAGGGGGGATAAATGGTGGTGGAAGGAGACTTGACTTGGCGTGATAAACATACAATACAATATACAGATCATGTATTATAGAATTGCACAGCTGAAATTTATATGATTTTATTAACCAATGTCACCCAATAAAGTTAATAAAAAATTCACAAAATTTTAGAATTCACTGCCCACTGCTCAGTGATACCAACAATTACATTTAGTGATGAGATTAAGCGAAGTAACAATCATTTATTGTATTAACCATGCTGATGTTACAATCTGGATAATGTATTTTGAGAGGGGGATAATGGACTTTTAATTTCTAAATTAATCTCCACAAAGACTCAGAGCCCCCTGTGGTGTGCGACTTGGATTTCTACTAATGATCTAAAGGACAGCTGCCATCCCGCCGAATGAAGGCAGCCAAAGGGGAGGACAGGGGTCCGAGATTATCAGCACGATGCCAAATTGATTAATCTTGCCGGAACGAAGGCAACCTGAATATACCAGCAGGATCCAAAACTGCTTTAACATGTGTTCTCACTGCCCGGCCGACATGGCTCAGTGGTTGAGCAACAACTTATAAACAAGGAGGTCATGGTGAGCTCAATCCCCTGTGTGGGGCATCCAGGAGGCAGCTGATCAATGATTCTCATCATTGATGTTTCTGTCTCTCTCTCTCCCTCTCCCTTCCTCTCTAAAATCAATACAAATATTTTTAATATATTTTATTGATATTTTACAGAGAGGAAGGGATAGGGATAGAGAGTTAGAAACATTGATGAGAGAGAAACATCGATCAGCTGCCTCCTGCACACCCCCCACTGGGGATGTGCCCGCAACCAAGGTACATGCCCCCGACCGGAATCGAACCTGGGACCCTTCAGTCCACAGGCCGACGCTCTATCCACTGAGCCAAACCGATTTCGGCTACAAATATATTTTTAAAATAAAACTTGAAACAACCCACTTTGGCCAGCAAGATGGAAATGAATTCACCAAGTTTGTGTTGCTGCCGCCACACAGTGTGACAACAGAGCCAACACCTCTCACACCTCTTGGGTTCTCCTCCATTATTTTCATGGACTTCACTTTTTTGTATTTTCAAGTCCAACTTCTATGTCCGCTATATAGGTATTTTACATTTTATTTGTCACTCCCTTTTCTCTAAAAGCAGGGAAGCAACTTTGCAAAAAGTAGTAAGATTATGAGAATAAACTGGAAGAAATGTTTTGGATAAAATTCCGGTAACATTTAAAGCAAATTGCTCTGGTATAAATTCAGATCTGTGCTAGCACCATCTCATAGATCACGGAGTAGACAGTTGGTGAAGTTGATGGGATATTGATTCCAGCAGGAAAATAAGGGACTACAAAACAAAAGATGATTAACATGAAATCGTTGAGTGAAGCAAAGTCTTAATATACTGGGAGTTGTTATAAACTATACAGAGAAAGCTGGGTAAAAGGACTCAGGTCTCAGATCAGTTATGCCAGAACTCCTTTCCATTATATATTAAAAGTTTTCCTGTGTGTTTTTACTTTCCTGTATATTATCAATCCATATTCACCCAGTGACAAACATCTGAAATTAACATGTGGGGAGAATTAACCAAATCTGGGACACATGATCTATCAGACAGACAGCAACTCAGAAAGCAATGGCAATCAGTGCCTTAAAACACCTAGAAGTACTGTCATAAAATAAAGCTTTTCTTTTTTTCTTTCATTTCACAAAATCCCACTAATGTTTTGCTACTATACCAGGTGCAACATTTCTTATAAATGTTGCTGCAATGTAGTTTTGCAGGCTGATTTGTTGCTTAAAAATGCAGTACTCAACAAACAGATATATTTCTAAAATATTCTTTATGCAAAGTTCCAAAGCCAAGTATTATTTGGGTCAAAGTCACCCTACAAAGGAAACACACTTCCCATTTCCTCCACCCCTCCAGACACACTCCAGCACCACCACCATCATCATCACCACCATCTCCACCACCACCATTTCTATCACAGCCACCATGATCACCACCATCACCACCACCATCTCCACCATCACCACCACCTCCACCATCACCATCACAACCACCATCACCACCACCACCACCACCATCATCACCACCACCACCACCATCATCATCACCACCATCTCCACCACCATCATCACCACCACCACCACCATCATCATCACCACCATCTCCACCACCATCATCATCACTACCACCACCGTCATCATCTTTACCACCACCAACACCATCATCATCACCACCACCACCATCACCACCACCATCTCCACCACCATTATCACCACCACCACCATCTCCACCAACAACAACAACAACTCAATTCCTGCTAAGATATTACCAAAGAAGTTTTCTTTGCCCAGAAAACCAGGCACTACTGAAGTATTACTGATTGCATTCCATTAAAACAAGAGGCAGCCTTTCTGAATCAGAGTCAACCCTATTAAGAGATTAACTACAGTTTTATGTGTCTGGTCAATCACTGGGGTCAGTGGATGAAGAGACAACCTTAGCTATCCATGTGCCAGCTTTCAAAAGCAGAAATGGTGATCTCATTTGAACAAGTTTATGTTCCTGCTGATGGAAAGACTTTTTTTTCAGAAGACCTCAAAGGACCTGCAGTACATTCAGATAAAAAGTAAAAACATGAAAATATTTTAAAAGGTGTGTGCCCACCAGTGTGGCTCAGTGGTTGAGCATCGACCAATGAGCCAAGAGGTCACAGTTCAATTTCCAGTCAGGGCACAGGCCCAGGTTACAGGCTCGATCCATCAATTGGATTCAGGAGGCATCCAATTGATGATTCTCTCTCATCACTGATGTTTCTACCTCTCTCTCCCTCTCCCTTCCTCTCTCTGAAATCAATTTTAAAAAAAACATATTAAAACAAGGTCTGCACTGAAGACTCGGCCTCAGTGGGGCTTCAGCTGAACTATCAATAAAGGTAAAATTGCCCTTGTAACGTTTCTCACCATTTTCTTACTTCCCAAATATCAATGGCTGAAAACATTGTTTGAGATTAGCAAGAGTTGATAGAAAAGACTAATTATACAAGGCAAACAGAAGCAAGTATAATTTGCCCAAAGATTTCTCTTTGATCCATTTCATTTGAGTTTTTCCTTGGCTGCTGAGAAATTGGTGTGAAACAGCAAACCCAAGGTTCATGCTTTGTGCACAGCCTCTCTGATTGAATTTGGGGCTGCCAAATATAGCAAATAGAAATACAAAATGCCTAGATACATTTGAGTTCCAAAGCACAAGAAATAATATTTTAGTAAAAATATATCCCATGCAATATTTGATACATACTTATAATTTAAAAATTATGTGTCGTTTACCTGAAATTCAAATTTAACTAGGTGCCCTGTATTTTATTGGGCAACCTTACTTTAATTAAACTGCCACTCGGTTTACATTGTATTTCAGAACTTACTCCCTCATTAAAGGAAATAGATAGCTTTCAGGGATAGAAAAACAGGAAAAATCCCAATTTGTGAATGAAAAACATGCATCTTTGCAAAATGAAAGCCCTTTCTAACTTTATAACGTGTAACACCAGTAGTTCTCAGTGGGTTCTGGCAGGAAAGAAGAAAGAATTACAATCATTGAGAAATATTTTCCCTCAGATTGCAACCACTACGCTGTACATTTATAATGTGGTACTTCCCCATTTTCGTTTTAATCTTAGAGGCCGTGATTATAAGCACAAGCTCTGAAGTGAGACTGACCTAAGTTTGAACCCCGGCTCTGCCACTGACTAGCTGTTTGATCCTGGATCAGATGCTTAACCTCCCTAAGCCTGCCCTGGCGCATGCATAAAATGAAAGTGATGACACCTACCTCACACGGCAAAGGCAAGCACTAAAAGAGGTATGTCCTCTTTCCCAAACACTTAGACATCACCGGACACGCAGCAAGCGCTTGCTAATTGAATGTTGTTATTCTTATCGTGTGCAAATTGTTTTTCTCATACACACTGACCGAAGATAAGGCTCCCTGGCAATAACAGTCAGGAGAGGCCTGCTGCCCTGGGTTATCTGCGGACAGGGTTTGCCGGGTGCACGTGAGAAGAGCCAGCTGCCACCTGTGACCTGCAGGGTTGCTGGGCCTGCGCGAGCCCTGAATCGGAAAAAGGCCCTGAGCCCCGGGAACATCAGGTTCTGCTCAGAGCCTGGCTCCTTCCAGAGGCTCTCGGGTCTGAATTCCTTCCCCACTCAATGGGCAGAAGCAATACGTCCATCTGGTCTCCAAGTATAGAGTTCTTTTTATTCTTTTATTTTTGTTCATCTTCACCCGAGGATATTTTTTCCATTGATTTTTAGAGAGAGTGGAACGGAAGGAGGGAGGCAGGGGCTGGTGGGGAGGAGGGAGAAAGAGAAAAACATTGGTGTGAGAGAGACACCTTGACTGGTTGCCTCCCATACTCAGGGTGGGAATCAAACATGCAATCTGGGTACGTGCCCTTGTCCGGGAATTGAACCTGAGACCCTCTGGTGTGCAGGTTGGCACTCTAACCACTGGGCTCACTGGCCAGTGCTAGAGTTCTTTTTATCATTTCATTCTAGAATTTGCTCTGGGTGGTCAGAAATATGTATTTCAATGCAACATGCCTGCAGATTCTATAACGGTTCCCTGCCGTCTGGTTCTGATCTCGGAAGCCAGCATCCTTCACACCCATCTACCCGTTTCTTTGCTTCCACGGAAATATAACAACAGTTGGCCAGCCGCCCTCGCTGCCACAGCTAAGGAGCTGTGTGGTTTAGGGAGGGCCAGCGCCGTGCTCCCAGGCGTTTTCTATGGGGCAAGCCTCTCTAATCACATACCCTGAGCGCTTACATTGCATGCTCGGGCTTATTGCCTTATTAGAGGAAGTAGGACAGCTGCTTCCCGGAAAGAAATGATGGGAAAGCCCAATTTGTGAAATGTGTTTCATTTCAAAGTCTGGGGCTCGCGGGCAACGAGGAGTGAGCAGAAACAACTTTTAACACAAATTCAAACGCCCCTAACTGTGGAGGTTCTCTGAAGGATTTCTGCCTTCTTCCCGAGCGGGGGTGGGGGGAGTCGGCGGGGTGGGGGGTGGAGAGTGAGGACTGCTGCGAACGTCTTTGCTGCCTGCAGAGAGGGCCTGTTAGCATCCATACAGGCTGCGGGTGCTTTGCTCCCGGTACCCGGACACCACCTGAACCCTTTACTAAACACTGAGAGCACCACCACTGAAGAGCAGGTAGGTGAGTCCACAGCCCCTGGCGTTTCCTCACACAAAGAGGACCATGATTCCTAGGACTCGGATTCTGTGTTTCCCAAAGCCCTCCATCTGCCAAACGAATGAGCAGAGAACACGCCCCTGGGCCGGATGCACACCCTGTGCCCATTCCGGGGATGTGCTCTCAGGCAGCATGCATCCCCTGGAGCTTAGGCCGAGGAGATACATGCCTGGATGCGGACAAGTCACATGCACACCTAAGCCACCCTTGCCCTGTCCGCCTACAGACCCCCCTTGAAAATGCCCCTCCCCGTCCTTCCAGGAACAAGTGGCGATAGCGATTCTTACCCTCTTACTTCTATCCTCTTGCCTTTCCTCATGTCTAGGAGGCTAACACCTCACTCCTCCCGGTATGCACAGGAGGACGTGAATAATAATAAACATGCTTTTTAATTATCCATTTTAAATTTTTATTATCTTCCAAAATCAAGATCAAAGCTTTGCAATACAAAAATGATTTCAGGATGCTGAGCAGTCAGCCGACAAACGCTGAGTTCCGAGGACTGGCCAGGCCAGCGCTAGGCAGGGGGTGTGCGCTGCAAACAAGATGACTATGGAGCACAGTCTAAATGTCTGAATTTCCAAACTGCCCAGATGTGTAAGCAAATGAAACCACATGCACTTTCTCTGATTTTCATATAATGGAGATTCAAAAATACCACTTGAGAATATTTGTTATTACTTCCTTATACTGAGTGTGGCATGCCTTGTAGATCAGTACCTGAAATCTAAAAGAACACTTTTCACCAGCGGTGAGTAGCGGGCCATCCTAAATGGTAGAATATTTAGGATGACTCACTGAATATTACATCACTAGGTATCCTCATGATAGACTATCCCTGAAATCTGCTATAAAAAATAAGCAGAGGTGACATGCGCCATCGTCCTTAACTTTTCTAACCAGAAATACAGACCCGGTGAAAAGGAGGGAAAGATGGTGAAGTCTCCAGAAAGCAGGCACACGTCTAAGGCAGCCTTGTTAAACACCTAGACTCAGGAGTGGCAATGTGCTTCATGAGGCCAGCTCAGAAATATACATTTTAGGCAGGTCACAGACATCCAACATAGCTAACGATGAGCACATGGCTGCCAGTTCTTGAGGTTCTACCTTTGATGGTATTAAAGGAAAATGTATATACTCTTCCGAGGAGGGCAATGCCTGGAAGGTCAATACTTCAGAGCCTCCTCATAGCTGTCTCCCTTTCAAAGCAAATTGGCCCCTCTAGTTCGCCAGCCGTGGTCTGAGTGTGTCAGTAATGTGGTACCCACACTGCATCAGGGTATCACATGCAGTGAGCTGGCTCATGCTCTTTAGCCTAAGAGGGGAAATGTGGAACCTGAGACCCAACACATTGACTTTTATCTGTATCCCACATTAACAGCATTCAATCGTGTGTTCAGAAGATATTCAAGCCCCTAGCACGCTCCAGTCCCTGTGCTGGGCACTGGGAATGCAACCCCCCCAGCACACACGTGCTCAAGGCCCCTGCCCGGCTCTGTGCACCAACAATGATGAGAAGGGCGGGGATAGAGAAGTATGACCAATTGTCACTTGACAGATCCAACTAGTGAATCAGAGAAAGAGCTGCTCGCTATTGAGCCTGCCTCAAACACCAGCACAACCGGCAGTCGCTAGATTCATTCATTTGCTGCTCACAAATTGCTGAGTGCCTACTGGGCAACCATGTCCTAGACGGTATGGCCCGAGGAGCAGCAAGAAGGCCTCCCTGGGAACCTGAAACCACTTCGCTTGCAAATCCCATGCCCAGCCCCAGCTGCATGAAGGTGTCTCGGCTGCATTTCCCAGCATGTGGCCACTGTTAGCCAGCCACACGTCCACCAACACTTATACACCCTGCCACCTGCAAACCAGAGAAATGTTGTTCTCACTCAGCCCCCCTCAACCAATGTAAAACCACATGCATTTGTCTCCAGCATCAGCCACAATCAAATGGCTAGCCAGGCAACATGGATTGTACGCCCTTATGTTTCCCTTGATCCGCCAACGGGGCCAGATCCTCCCCCTCACTCCTCCCACGCTGGCTGCCCAGGGCTCTGCATGTCTGCAGCTCGTGCTCTGGCCTTTTTAAAAAAAAAAAAAAAAAAAACCTCTGCCCAAAGTAACAGCTAGTTAATTGGGATGAGATTAAGAAGTTACACTTGGCCGAAACCGGTTTGGCTCAGTGGATAGAGCGTCGGCCTGCGGACTGAAAGGTCCCAGGTTCGATTCCGGTCAAGGGCATGTACCTTGGTTGCGGGCACATCCCCAGTAGGGGTTGTGCAAGAGGCAGCTGATCGATGTTTCTCTATCATCGATGTTTCTAACTCTCTATCCCTCTCTCTTCCTCTCTGTGAAAAATCAATAAAATATATTAAAAAAAAAAAAAAAGAAGTTACACTTGGCCCTAGCCCGTTTGGCTCAGTGGATAGAGTGTTGGCCTGTGGACTCAAGGGTCCCGGGTTTGATTCTAGTCAAGGGCATGTACCTTGGTTGCGGGCACATCCCCAGTAGGGGGTGTGCAGGAGGCAGCCGATCGATGTTTCTCTCTCATCGATATTTCTAACTCTCTATCCCTCTCCCTTCCTCTCTGTAAAAAAATCAATAAAATATTTTTTTAAAAAGAAGTTACACTTGACTTCTTTGGGTCATATATGTGCCTCTGCCACATACATTCTTGGCAAGCAGACCTTACACATCATTCGGTAGGGGTGCCCATTTTAGCAACCAGGAGCAGTGACAATTCCTTGTGAGGAAGAGAAGAGAAAGTGAGTGGGGAGAGGCAGCAAGGCCAGCAATTGGGGTGCCCACTCAAGAAGCAGGCAATTGGGGCCAGCGTCTCTGCTCCATGCCTCCTAGTTTTGCCTGTGTCACCTCTTCGTGCTCAGTTTCTCCTCTGTGAGGTGGGAACCAGGACACCTCACTCAGGGTTGTAATAAATAGCATTAAATGAGCTGATATAGATAAGAAATTTAAAGCCATGCCTGGTACATAGTAAGAATGCAACAAGTGTCAGCCATTATATTACTACCAGCAAGACTGGCTACATATAATGTTGGGCCCCTGGTTCAAAAAGTATTAAGATTTCTAAGACCTCGACAGCAAACCTTTAAGTCAAGTTCATGGCCCTTCACAGCATGGGGTCCTGTGCCAGTGTGCAGGTCACCTGCCCGCTAAGGCACCCTGACTCTCAGGTCTAGGACAAAGCTACATTCCTGACCCTTGCATCTAGGAAGTGTTTGGGGTACTTATTGAGAAAAATCTCTGGAGACCCATCTTTCATTTGCACCTGGGAGGGGGATGCTGGCAAGAAAAACAGCTAGTACTTATGAAAAATGCAAATAAAATACACTAGTACAAAAAAAAAAAAATTCCCAGAGGAGGTTTTGCAAATGGCAATCACTTGTACGACTTTGTGATGATAGATCTGGGGTCAAAAATAACATCTTCCAATGTTCATTAAAGCTGTCCTTCAATGGCAAAATCTTACCATAAATCCATGTTGGTCACTCACTATAAACTCCTGCAAACAGAAGCTTTTGCTAAATAAAAGGAATATCAGAGTAACGAAGTATGTTATACGAAGGAGGGGTTTCTTCTGAGATTAAAAATAAAATTGCGGCTCTTTCAATTCATTTATGTTTAAAGCTATATCCTTTATTGTTTAATTCTGTGGTTTAAATTGCTTGTCACACCATAAAAAAAATAGAGCCCGGATCCAGAGCCGAGTAAACCAGTTTTACTTTCACATGCAATTACAGTTTTTTAATCTTTTTCACCAGTTCATTGTCAGCATCTTTTTATTTTATCACTTATAATCAATTCTCAGCAATTTACTAAACAAATGTTATCAAATGCCTTCCATTTATTTTGAAGATATAAATTCTGATGAAATACAACTATGCAATCAATGCAAATGGCACCTTTTATCCACTCCCACAGCCCCAGCTGTAAATCATGCTATGACAGTACGTAACTGGAGGTTGAATCGCTGTTACTAGTCTACCTTGTTTATCACCAGATCACACCATCTTCATAAATCATCTCCCCTTTTCCTTTTTCTTCCACTTCACAGCTCAGTGACAACACATTCATTTTCCAAACTCATCATTTCCAGTACTGTTCATTTTCAACCTTAATTTCCTGGCCAATCTATTCATTCAGATGCCTTCTCGGGAGGTGCTATTTGCCTGAATACACTGCATTACAGCCAGACATCTTTTTAGAGCTCCTCTCATCTACCACATAACCTCGGAGAAAGGTTAATATATCCTTATATATTCTTAAGTTCCAAATCTCTTCCTATTCCACGAGCTGAAAATCATATCGAGGTAATTTCAAATCACTTGAACTATGGCTCCGTGCCATGCCCTTAGCTCTCTCCTATTTTGGTTGGCAATGATAGTGTCACGTTAATTTTCAGGCCTCAGAAATAAAAGTGGCATACTTAAATGTTTTTAAATATACCTTTTCCCAATTTCTGAAACTACACTTTATAAAACCTACTTCTGGGAGAAAATTATTTTAAGACTTAATTTTGAAATAAACTTTTAGTACACTTAATTCATAAATGTCATGTGTCATGATCTTGGAAAATCGTCTTAGCAAACTTTTTATTAATAGACTATTCTGACTGATAATAGGAGGAACACACATATTTAACTTCTTAGGCATTATTCTCTTGGATGTAAAAGAAGTAATAATTAGGAGATTTTTTTATTATTATTGATTTTAGAAAGAAGAGAGAGAGAAACATCAATGTGACAGAGAAACATCAATCACTTGCCTCCTGCACATGCACCAACAGATGATTGATCCTACAATCTGGGTATGTGCCCTGACCAGGAATTAAAGCTGCCACCTTTTGGTGTATGGGGCGATGCTCCAACCAACTGAGGTTTTTAAATCTCGTGAGTGCACTGCAATTTCCTTGATTTTTTTTTTTTTTTACATAACTTTGAATGGTGGTGACAGAGGCAGGACTCTGGAGACCTGCCCTGTATTCATATATAATTCTCCCCACCCCTTCATGCAATGGTATCACAAGGGCTGTGAGAGGGTTTATATCCTTGAGTTCCACATCACAACTAACAGCAAAGAGAGCAGTGGTCCAGAGCCATGCAGTGAGGAACATGACTTGGAGGAACAGAGGCCATGAGAGGGATTCAGGCATGTATGTGCAGGTCACACATGGGCTCACAACCATGGACTCCATGTTCCTGTACCTCACCTGACCCCTGCATCAAGAAGGACATCTCGAGAGAAAAAGACACAACATAATCACACCTGCCTACCTGAAAGGGGTTCTTCTGAATGGCTACTTCCTGCTGCCTTATACACAGCTACCACATCGATTAGTAAACTTCTGACATAAACCAGCCATAAGTAGTTCTACACCTTTCCTGTCTTTCAATAGCACATTTTCATGGTACAACCCAAACCACTGTCATCATTTCTACATTGAAAGCAATGATCAGTTTTGTTCAAGGCATGTTTTGACCTGAATAACATTCCCAGAATTTGGAAAACATGTAACATAATGAAACCTATATGTCCCCAAGTTTACAATAATTATCCTATCTAATAAAAGAGTGATATGCAAATTGACTGTCACTCCAACACACAAGATGGCTGCCCCCATGTGGTCAAAGATGTCTGCCCCATGTGGACACAAGATGGCTGTCACAAGATGGCCAGCAGGGGAGGGCACTTAGGTGTGACTGGGCCGGCAGAGGAGGGCAGTTTGGGGGGGACCAGGCCTGCAGGGGGGGAACCAGGCCTGCAGGGGAGGGCAGTTGGTGGGGACCAGGCCTGTAGGGGAGGGCAGTTGTGGGGGACAAGGCCTACAGGGAAGGGCAGTTGGGGGAGACCAGGCCTGCAGAGGAGAACAGTTGGGGAAAACCAGGCCTGCAGGGGAGAGCAGTTAGGGGTGACCAGGCCAGCAGGGGAGGGCATTTGGGGACAACCAGGCCTGCAGAGGAGGGCAGTTGGGGGGAGTGACCAGGCCTGCAGGGGAGGACAGTTAGGGGCAATCGGACTGGCAGGGGAGCAGTTAGGTGTTGATCAGGCTGGCAGGGGAGGGGTTAGGGGGTGATCAGGCTGGCAGGCAGAAGCAGTTAGGGGCAATCAGGCATGCAGGCAGGCAATCAGTTGGGAGCCAGCAGTTCTGGATTGTGAGGGGGATGTCCGACTGCCCGTTCAGGGATCAGGCCTAAACGGGCAGTCGGACATCCCTTGAGGGATCCCAGATTGGAGAGAGTGCAGGCTGGGCTGAGGGACACACACCCGCCCCCGTGCACGAATTTCATGCACCAGGTCTCTAGTCTACAACAATTATCTACAATAATTCCTTAAGAAATTGTTTCAGAGGTCAGTCATTTTAGCCAAGTGGAATTTCAAATGTGGTGATCCCATGTGTTTGCTTACTTTCTTCAACAGTGTTCCAAGGTGACTTACTACCTTAGGCTGGCTAGCAGGGGTTGTTCTTAAATGGAGTAGCTGGGGCTGAACATACCTGCCTTTGCGTTCTCTCAGAATTCCTTTGGGTATTAGGGCCACCCTTATTTGTGATATATTTTGATTTATAGAATTGTGCCCTCCATAATTTAACTGTCTCAGGACATAAGTACAAAGAAAACACACAGGATTTAAAAGGTGAATTAACAGTCTGCCCAACCAAGGCAGGTGGAGAATTCCACGGTGTGGACCTTATAGCCACCTTCTAGAGAGAATTTTGAGAATTGCTATCCAGAAAATCCTGGATGACCTTAAATATTACCTATAATTAAGCATAACATGACAAGCTTATGTTAATTCTTTAAGGAAGTACGTGCTTTAAATATCTTCAGTGTTTCTGCTATCTTGGTATAAACAGAGAACTGAGTCTGAGCATTGAACCAACTTAGTTTAAATAACTAAACAGTCCCTAATATAAGCAACTAGTGAAAAATACTAATTGTGACTGAGTGAATGAAGAGTGGTTGCTTTTTTAAAATGATGATGTTTACAATTAACTTGTCAAAGTAGCTACATCAGTAAAAGTGATTGAAATAATCCATCTAAAATCCTCTGGCCCTAATAAAAACAATTTGAAAAATTGGTATTTTTCTCTTTGTGTCCATCCATCTGATTACAAGTATAAAAATGTGCTTTCGTTCATGCAACAATATTTATTGCATAGCCATCACTGTGCTGGTAGCTAGAAAAATAGAGGAGAGTAAAACAGACATGGTTGCTGCCTAATGAAGCATACAGTCTAGTGGGGAAGACAGACATTAAGAAAATAATCATTCAAATAACATACATATGCTAGTCATAGTTCATGATAAACACTAGGAAGGGGGAAATTGCATTAGAAGATATAACTAAGGGATCTAATTCAGATGGCTGATGGGGAGAAATATCATGGAAGAGGTCCTCAAGGAGTAACATGTTACCAGACATAAAGGATGAGTAAGAGTTACCCAAGCAAAGCATAGGCGGGAGAGTTTCCTGGGCAGAGAGATCGGCCCATACAAAATCCCTGAGTCAGACAAGAGAGTGGCTTGTTCAAGGAACCATAACAAGGTCAGTGAAAGCAACAGAAGTAGCACAAAGCTAGAAAACAAAGTGGGAAAGATCGAGAAGGCATTACAGACCATTCTAAGGATCTTTTCTTTTATACGAATCATAAGAGGAAGAATGTTTGTTCTGCAATGTCCGTCAGCTGCCTCAGGTATAAAGTAATATACATTTTAACCCTTTATAAAAAGCACATGTATAGTTTGATCCTGAATTTGTAAAAAAATTTTTTCCTATCTCTCTAATTAGTTGGTTAGCTGTTCTTTGTCATGTGTGTTGTGTGTGTGTGTGAGTGTGTGTATGTCTGTGAGATTTAGCATGATGATCACCTGATTTGATGATTTATTATGTTGAAGTAGTAGGATTTTAGGTGATAAAATTTGTCCTCATCTTAACCTTTGTGTATTGCTTAAAATTTTTAAGATGAGACTATACCTTAACAAAATCTTTTTAAAGCAATTCATGCTTATTATAAAACATGGGGATAATATTAAAAATATAAAATAGAAACATAAGTAGCACCCCTGATTCTATCACTGTTAACATTTTGTTGTGTTTCCATCACGATTGATTTGAATATTCAATTTGGACTTCTGCTTATTTACATAAAGTGTTTTCCTTTGTCCAGGGCATTGGGAAGGAGACTCTATCCCAGTAGTTCAGACAATTAAAAGGTGATGGTGATGTAGGCTGGGGTGCTAGGAGTTGAAATGAAAATAAACAAAGATGTAAGAATTATTTAGAGACAAAACTAACAGAACAAAGTGATGGATTTGATGTGTATTTTTAAATAACTTTCAAGTTACATGTTTTATCTTCACAACGTAAAGGTCTCACATAATTCCATGATAAATCAAGCAAAGAACACAGTGTAATAGTACTTTCATTAGAAGTAAATAAAAATTCCTTACAGTTATTATTTGAAATCTTGAGACCATGTGCCAGCATATTTACATTTTCTAACAACTTTACTCAACAATAGAATATGTTCCATTCTCAACAACCAATGGAAACAATAGGATCTCAAATACTTGAAGAGGAAAGTCTTGGCTCTTAACCAGAGATTTCTATGGCACATTTCTGTCTTCACCACATAACAGTAAAGTCTATTAAAAACCCAAAACTGAAGCAAATTCAACTCCTCATGTTGCTTTAAAAATTGTGTTTTGAGGGCCTTTGCTCTATACTTGAAATGTACTTTATTTTCTAAGCGAAATGACTGATTTACGAAGCAACACACATGTGTTTTTTGCTTCACAAAAGCACATTTGGATATTATTAAGCTGAAAAGATAATATATTGCACAGGTCTGGAGAATTAATTTTAAAATGTTTCTTTAAGATAAACAGAGTACCAACTATATCTTAAATGTCATCACTTTGGATGACCAACTAGGCAGATTTACAGACAACGGCATGGCTTAAAAAAAAAGGAGTTATTTTGGTCTGTCTGTCAAAAGCTATTACGTCCAAAGACATGGGCATCACCTCCACCCACCTGTGAACAGTGGAGCCCCTGATAACAAGGGAGATCTCCTCCACATCGTGCATAAGTCTTCCAAGTATTTTCTCCTCTTAAGATTGGCTCAAAACCCACCCGGTACTGGGGGGATACAATCCTAGCAATCACAAGTAAGAGAGAAGGAACTGTCAGCATCCCATCCTGCAGTCTGTAACTCAGAGCTGTTATACAAGTCACATGCTAGTCTTATCAGAAATCTGCTTTCTTAGCTTTTCTTGACACATTCCAACCTATCTTCACCTACTTAGAGCTCCTTGTGATGAAATAAGAGCTCTACGATATAAGCACTGGTTGCTGTTTTAGACTTTGTGAACCAGGTCTATGGCATTCAAAAGGCAAATTATGTTGGCATGCATTTGAGGAATCTGAGAAAGGCTTCCATGCCTGGCCAGCACCCAACGTGGCCCCAGGAATGGTGCCTCTGCCAATTGGTGCCTCTCTGCAGGGTGGATGCAGCCAATTGGAAGCCTTCTGAATTCTTAACTATGGCTTCTTACAGAAATGCAGAATTTGGCAACCTAGGCCATAGAGTCCTGCTCCCTGAGATACAGAGCCTGGAAGAAGGTGAGGCCAGCTCTTCGTAGGATAAAGGAATCAAAAGGTACCAGTGCAACTCACTGATAACCTTTCCTCCCCATGTGAAGGTTGATGGAGATCAAGCTCCAATAAATTCACATCCTACACTTTTTCTCGAGGATCCATTCATTCATTCCACAAGTATTTACTGAGGGTCTACTGTGTACCAAGCACCATTCCAGGTGTTAGAATAGAACAGTGAACAAGAAAGGACAAAAGTCTGTCTCCTCATGGAGTCTACATTTCACATTTTAGATGCCTTCTACCGCCAAAAGGGAGTCATTCCTTCTGCAGAATCCAAAGGGGCGCTGATGCACCCCTCACAATAGGTAGACCCGGGATAGGAAGCTAGAACTCCTGGTGATAAAGAGTGACTAACCACAGAGGCTATAGCTGCTGAAATGTACACTCCTTCTGCAAGGCTGAACTTCTTCCGTCTTAGTAAACATGTCACTGCACTTTCCTTAGAAAAACAAAAAGTGATCAGAAGATGAATAATTTGAACTGGTTGGAGCTAAGTGTAAACAATCTGGCACTTTCCTTATGCTTAACTGTTCTGTTTCTTAAAAGGAGTTACCTGTGTTCATTACCTTGGAGAAAAAAAGAAAACTGTGGCACAGATGTTGGGAAAGTATTGTATTAGTAATAAAAAAAAAAAGTACAGTAATGTGAGGAATCATTCTCAGAAAGACTTTCAATCCTCTCTCACCTTCCAGCACATGGGAGGCCTTAGGAATCTTTAAAAATATCTGGGAGAAGGATGGATAATATCTCTTAGAACCTTGACTCTCCAAGGAACTCAGGATAAAAGCTAGGAGCTAGGGCCCCATCTTTCAGCAGTTCCTACTCATTTGTAAAAACAAAAAACACAATGCTTGCTTTCTTATGTAAAGAATAAGCCTTGTATCCACTAAGACTGAATTAATCCTGACATCTGATGAGGGATGGAGGCTGCAGAGGCAAATTTGCAAGAAAGAATATTTTATTTTATACTGGTATGTCTGCTTTAAATATAAGCCTTATATTCATGTTGACTGAATCCAAGAATAAGGGTATTCAACCAAAAATAGCAAGGAGGGGGTTGGTTTTGAGGGATTTTTTTTCCCTAATTACAAAGCCCATTGGGAGAATAATAATGGGGAAAATTTTATCATGGAACTGGATCCCACAAAACATAGAGATAAAGAAACATGAAAACTAAGAATTACAGTCCTAATAAAAGAGTAATATGCAAATTGACCATACCTCCACTATACCCACAAGCCACGCCCACCAGCCAATCAGGAGCGAGTACGCAAATTAACCCAACCAAGATGGCTGCAGCCATGGAGCGAGCAGGAGGCTTGGGTTTCCCTGGCAATGGAGGAAGCCAAGCTTCCTGCACACCCTGGCCGGCCCAGGCCTCTGCTCAACGCTACAAAGTTTCAATTATAGAAGATACATAAATCCCAGATCCAGGGCCTCCGATTGGGTCACCGGGGGGCGTAGCCAGCCTGCAAACCACCACAGGTCCCTCGCCCAGGCTGCCCCATGCCCCAAGGGAACACCCACCCTGATCCAGGACACCCTTCAGGGCAAACCAGCTGGCCCCCACCAGTGCACAAGGCCTCTATCCTATCTAAAAAAAAGAGTAATATACAAATTGACTGTCACTCCAACACACAAGATGGCTGCCCCCATGTGGACACGAAATAGCCACCACAAGATGGCCAGCAGGGGAGGGCAGTTGGGAGGGATCAGGCCAGCAGGGGAGGGAAGTTGTGGGCGATCAGGCCAGCAGGGGAGGAAAGTTGGGAGGGACCAGGCCTGCAAGGGAGGGCAGTTAGGAGTGACCAGGCCAGCAGAGGAGGGAAGTTGGGGGCAACTGGGCCTGCAGGGGAGAGCAGTTGGGGGGGACCAGGCCAGCAGGGGAGGGCAGTTAGGGGCAATCAGGCTGGCAGGGGAACAGTTAGGCATCAATCAGGCTGGCAGGGGAGTGGTTAAGGGTGATCAGGCTGGCAGGCAGAAGCGGTTAGGGGCATTCAGGCATGCAGGCAGGAGAGCAGTTGGGAGCCAGCAGTCCTGGATTGTGAGAGGGATGTCCGACTGCCCAGTAGGATCAGGCCTAAATGGGCAGTCGGATATCCCTCGAGGGGTCCCAGATTGGAGAGGGTGCAGGCTGGGCTGAGGGACACACACCCCACCCCGTGTACGAATTTCATGCACCAGGCCTCTAGTTTATTATAATTCTCCTCCTTTTAGTCCCTCCTCTTCTTATTTTTTTAAATAAATCTTTATTGTTCACATTACAATTGTTTCTCCTTTCCCCCCCCCATATCTCCCCACCACCCGGTTCCCACCCCCCCTCTGCCCTTACCTCCCCGCTGCTGTCCTCATTTATAGGTGTATGATTTTTGTCCAATCTCTTCCCGTACCCCCCACACAGACACTCCTTTCCCCCTGAGAATTATCAATCCACTCCCATTCTATGCCTCTGATTCTATTATGTTCACCAATTTATTCTGTTCCTCAGATTTTTAATTCACTTGACTTTTAGATTCACTTGTTGATAGATATGTATTTGTTGTTCATAATTTTTATCTTTCTTCTTCTTCTTCCTCCTCTTAAAGAATACCTTTCAGTATTTCATATAATACTGGTTTGGTGGTGATGAACTCCTTTAGCTTTTTCTTATCTGTGAAGCTCTTTATCTGCCCTTCAGTTCTGAATGATAACTTTGCTGGGTAGAGTAGTCTTGGTTGTAGGTTCTTGCTATTCATCACTTTGAATATTTCTTGTCACTCACATCTGGCCTGCATAGTTTCTGTTGAAAAATTAGCTGATAATCGTATGGGTGCTTCCTTGTAGGTAACTAACTGTTTTTCTCATGCTGCTTGTAAAATTCTCTCTTTGTCTTTTGCCCTTGGCATTTTAATTATGATGTGTCTTGGTGTGGTCCTCTTTGGATTCCTTTTGTTTGGGGTTCTGTGTGCTTCCTGAACTTGTAAGTCTATTTCTTTCATCAGGTAGGGGAAGTTTTCATTCATTATTTCTTCAAATAGGTTTTCAGCATCTTTCTCTCTCTCTTCTTCTGGTACCCCCATAATTCTGATGTTGGTACGCTTAAAGTTGTCCCAGAGGCTTCTTACACTATCTTCAACTTTCTGAATTCTCTTCTCTTCTTGCTTCTCTGGAGGAGTGTCCTTTGCCTCTTTGTATTCCAAATCTTTGAGTTGATTCTTGCGATCCTCTAGTCTGCTGTTGGGTCTCTGTATAATATTTTTTATTTCAGTCAGTGTATGTTTAATTTCTAGTTGGTCCTTTATCATATCCTCGAGGGTCTCATTAAATTTATCAGCCTTTTCCATGAAATTCTTGAAAAACCTTATAACTGTGGTTTTGAACTCTATGTCCATTCGTTTGTTCTCCTCCATTTCTTTCCTTTGGGATCTGTTTCCTTGCCTCCTCATTTTCACTGCTTCCCTGAGTTGGTAGGGTAGCTTTGTGTACTAGGTGTTTTATTGGTTCAACGGGTCAGCCTCCCAGTTACCTGAGGTGGACACTCTTGGTGTACCCTTGTGTACTGTGTGTCCCCCAGCAGTAGCTACAGCAAGAACTAGTTTTCTCCTCCTTTGCTTGGGCGGTTTTGGAGCAGTCTGACTGGAGCTGCAGTTAATTTGGTTAAGCTGCCACAGAATAGGCCATTTATATGCAAAAGCCACTGTGTGGAGCGGGTTTGTAGAATGTGTGGGACTGGGTTTCAGGGTGGGGCGGGGTCTCTGGGCGTCACTAGGCTAGGGCGTGGCAAACGGCAATGGCTGCCATCAGCCGTCTCTGCCTTTCTGCATTTCCAAGTCCCTGCGTCCCGCGCTCCAGCGCAGTAAACACTGATTGCTGGGCGCACCTCTGCAAAAAAGTCACTCTCACTTTCCGACCCGATGGCCGAGAGTCCAGCTTCTCCCCGTAGGCGTCTGGGTCCCCCGCGTGTCCCCAGAAACTGGATTTCAGAGTGATCGGGAGCTTGTCTCCCTGCGGGTTGAAGAAAAGCCGCGTGCCCAGTCGCCCGCCAACAACCCGCTTCGCGCGCCTCCGTACCTCAGCTTTTCAGCGTTTGTGCTCCTTTCTCTCCTTAGCTGTAAATCTGCCACTCAGCCAGCTTTCCCGTGGTTCTGGGTGGTAGACGTTTTGTCTTTTAGTTGTAGTTTTGAAATTGTTGTGCGAGGCAGCAGTGCAGTTGTTTTCCCTCCTCTTCTTTAATGCAACGAGCTACCTAGGCAGTATTAAGTATTTTTCCTCTCTAAAAGTGAGTCTTCCTTTTATAAGAACTGTAGCCCAAATATTTCTATTAGGAAATATTACTCTACATGCAATGTTTTATATTGATTTAATTTTTTATAGTCTGTAGACCTCAATAGGTCATTAAATTAAAATTTTAGATGACTGACTTGAGGTAGCAAGAAGTCATTCTTCAACACCTGAGCAAGAAGATTAAGATCGCTTTGCAACCTTGGTCAATGATATCAACATTCAACAACACAGCTGACTGGGGAAGCAACATGGATATTCAGTAACTTGATCACAACCCACAATTTGTGGGTCCAGAGTGTTGCCTTTGAGTAATTCACAAAGCCCTATGCAATTAAGATGTAATTCCTGATAACCCAGAGCCAACAGGTTCATTCTCAAGCATAGCACATAAACCCTGGAGAATTCCTGAGTTTTCAACCTTGGCAGAGAACTGTAACTGAGTTGTGGGCAAGCACAGCATCCCTTGGACACCCTCAGAGGACAAATAGGAGAGCAAATCCTTCCTGTGTTAAAGGACTCAAAAAGCACTTCTTAGCTCTAACAGTGAATGAAGAAATCTCCCCAGAATGTCCAGAGCAAAAGAATGTTCTCAAATTCCTTATCAACCTCATCCTAGGAGTCCACTGGATACCTTCTGCCTTCTGCTCCGTGTCATCAGGGCTCCCTCACATTCAGCAGCTCTGGCCACAAGGTCGAGTTTCACACACACCTGCCAGGCACTCTGTTCTGGATGCACAGTCCAGACTGTAGTAACCACAAACCTCCCAATACATCAGGTTGAGAGTAACTGGTCTGCTCATCAATAATTAAGTATAGGGAGTAAATAGAACATATGGAATGGAATTGCTTCATTAGCTTGAAAATATATCTAAGATTCCTTTTTTATTCCTTTCTCATTTGTATGATAGTATCTATTCAACAAACATGTCTTGATTAATATACTCCGTATATCAAATCATATTATACATAGGATTTGTCCACAGAGCCATAAAACTGGTTTTATGACAAATATAATCAAGTAAATGCTTACCCATTTCTTGCTTTTTTTCAGAACCCAAAAATAAACCACACAAGAAAAGAAAATGCATTGCTTTACAGTCGTCCCTTGTTTGGGGTCCAATCGAATATGATTCAATCTCATCTAACAAAGTATTTACCAAACTTAACTTGATAAATTTTTACTATTCATCCTCCTCAAAAAACAAGCACTTCCCTCCCTGATGATATCCATATTAATGTGTCATAGAGTCCAAAAGGAAAACTCAGAGAATACTTTGAACTAAGAAAACATACTTAAATTAAGTATGTGGCCTCCCAGGGTCACACACACACACACTCAAATGATAAACAATGACCTAGAATGGTAAGCTTAGTGTTTTATTAGTTCACTTGTTACTTGATTTTATGCTTAGGTTACATTTGGATATGTAGGGAAAGAACTCATTTTTTAACTCATTTTTATAAATTTTAAAATATAATGAATACAGATTCTGCTCTCTATATAATCATGTCACTCTATCATAGTGCCTACTACTTAACAATCTATATATACACTGAGTGGCCAGATTATTATGATCTCTGAACGCATAATAATCGGGCATATATATATATATATATATATATGTATATATATATATATATATATATATACTGGTGCATGAATTGGGCCTGGTGCATGAATTCGTGCATGGGTGGTCCGGCCAGCCTGGCCAGGGGGAGGGGACATGGGCAGTTGGCCAGCCTGCCTGCTGGTCGAACTCCTGGTCAAAGGGACAATTTGCATATTAGCCTTTTATTATATAGGATATACACTGAGTGGCCAGATTATTATGCATTCAGAGATCATAATAATCTGGCCACTCAGTGTATAAAAGCCTAAGCAACTGAACAACCGAACAACCAGTTGATCGGTTGCTATGATATGCACTGACCACCAGGGGGCAGTTGCTCAACACAGGAGCTGCCCCCTGGTGGTCAGTGTGCTCCCACAGTGGGAGTGCCGCTCAACTGACCCATCCCGGCGGCCCACCAGCCCAGTGGCAGCCACTCATTCCCTCAGTAGTCCTGCAGGTCCAATCTCTGGAGAACAGGCCAGGCACCAATGGACCCATCACTGGCCTCCTGGAAGTCGTCCTCAGGCACCTGGGCCGCTTCCCCTCCTTAGACACTCTGCAAGGAAGAAACGATATAAAAGCAGCCACCAGGTGGCTCCCGACATCCGGCGTGAATATCAGCAGGACGGATCCAGGGCCAGCAAGGGGGTCCCACCACCCTCCCAGAGGGCCGATCGTGTCCCACCCCCCTAACCTCCTCAGGATGGGCACCAGACGGAGGGCTCACAGCTGCGAGCACCACTGCGGCTGTGCGAGCCTCTCCCAGTCAGGACTGGCTGGGTGCGAGCCTGCAGCAGGTGCAGCAGGGCCGGGATGAGTGGGAGCAGCAGGTAAGAGCAGCAGGTGGCGTTGGACTGCCGATTTCGGCCCAATCCCCGCAGGCTACACCAAGGGACCCCACCCATGCACAAATTTGTGCACCGGGCCTCTAGTTGTCAAATAAAGTCTCACACACATATCACATCATTTAAAATTTTACTGAAAGTGCATCTTTATGCATTATTTCCAAATTGCATATATTACTGTGAACATTTTAAACTAAGCCTCCTTCCAAGAAACTATTAGATTAAGATGTCATTCTCCTTATAAGCGAATTAATTAGCTAAAATGTCCAGATACATTTTTCCTTTACAACTATATTCTTACATCCTAATTTTTAAAGTAATTTCTCTCATTTTATTTTTTTCAGAAGCAAAGATCATTATGACCCAACACTGATAATAAACAGAGATTTCACTGCAAGTCATTTTTAATTTCAAACTTTATTGAGATAATTATAGATTTATGTTCAGTTATAAGAAATAATAGAGAGAGATCCTTTGAATACTTTTTCTAGTTTGTTCCACTGGTAACATTTTGCAAAACTACAATACAATATCACAACCAGAAAATTGGCATTATACAATCCAGTAATCTTATTCTAGTTTCCCCAGTTATACTTGTGTGTGGGTATGTGTTTATTAAGTCTGATGTAATTTTATCATCAGAGCAGATTTATGAATCTACCACCACAGATAGTCAAGAAACTGAATAGTTCCTTCCCCACAAGAATTCTTTGTAATATTTTTTCACTTGGCAGGCAGCTATGCTGTGGTAAATGGGAGACACTAACGTGTTGCCTGCTTTTCCTGTATTCAGTTATCACCCAAATGTGCCTTTTTACAATAGGTGTCCATTTTTCAAATCCATTTTTCATAATCTGTCATCTCAGAAGGATCAAGAGTACAAACTGCAATTTTTTTTAACCAAGTCTTATTTTCAACACACCACACTTGCTGCACATCATCGTCAGAACAGAGAGAACGGGGGCATTTTTAAGATGGCAAAGCTCATCGGAGTCTCAAGACTGATAAATGTCCCAGTCCCCAGCAAGGTGGATACCCGCAGCCCATATATTCTTTTGCTTTGGGTCCTGCTGCTTTGTCTCCCTATCTTTGATTCTCTAATCTGTGTTAATCTATCTTCATCCTTACCTATCTTTTAGGAAGATATTGACAAAACTTTTAGAAAGATAAAGTCACAGTTTTATATTTTGAACTCAAAACATAAAAAGAATTGAAGTCCTAGCTGGTTTGGCTCAGTGGATAAAGCATCTGCCTGCAGACTGAAGGGTCCTGGGTTCGATTCTGGTCAAGGGCATATGCCCTGGTTGCAGGCTTAATCCCCATTCAGGGGCGTGCAGGAGGCAGTGGATCAATGATTCTCTCTCATTGTTGATGTTTCTATCTCCCTCTCCCTTCCTCTCTCAAATCAATAAAAATATATTTTTTTAAAAAGAATTAGAAGCCAAGATTAGCAGTTGATACAGACTACAGGTAATCAAAAAGAGCAGAAGAGAAGGATGGTGAAAGGGGAATGCTATCAGTAGCAGTCCAAGTCACTACACCTTCATGAAGAAAGAAATATCCTGGCATAGCAGCAATTTTTAAAATAGAGAACATGGGGGAAACCAATCAGAACTAAACATGTATGCAACGTACAACTTAGGGACATGAACAAAGATGTCCATGCTGAAGTTAAGAGCCTACATCTAAGACTGTCAAGCTAACACACCACAGACTGAGCCCCTGTTATAAGCAAAGCTGGGTCCTGAGAGCAGGGTGCATTGTCTCTCTGCATCAAGGGTGTTTCTACGAGTTTCAAGGCCAGCACAGCCAGGTCAGGGCAGTCGCAGCACCTGGCTTCTCTCAGCCTGAGCCCTTCCCTGGGGGCAAGGCCATCTTTGAGTGTTTCAGGATTGGATAACAGATTCCAATCTAAAGCTCCAACCTGAAGGGCACTCATGAAGCTCACTGGAGAAAGACAGCTACTTCCCTGCAAGGGAAAGGCTGGATGGTCCCACCACAGATTCTCTGACACGGACAGGGATGCAATTGGATGCAGTTCTGGGGCAGCTGCTCTCTCTCGGTCATTAGAAACAACCCAAAGGAAGTTTACCCTCAGCTCTATTCATTGCTTAACTGCCATTTCAACTAATTCTATCCCTCTGCATCTCCTTAATTCTATTCACAACTAGATGACTATCTGCCAACTATCTATAGTTGTGCTGTGAAGAGTACGCAGTGAATAATACTTAATGGCATTCTTTCTACAGCTTCATATTGCATGGCACTTATACATGTTCGTATAATATTTGTGAGACTTACAGAGTGTACCGCATATATTTTCAGCAGTGATACTAAAAAC
Organism: Cnephaeus nilssonii; assembly: GCF_951640355.1. Lineage (NCBI taxonomy): Eukaryota > Metazoa > Chordata > Mammalia > Chiroptera > Vespertilionidae > Cnephaeus > Cnephaeus nilssonii. The sequence goes on from NC_137079.1 coordinate 12,126,709, forward strand.
CTCCCGTGTCTCTTTCTCCATTGCCTTACAAATCAGTTTTATGCTCATATAATTAAATTATTAGTCTATGATAACTAACCCAAGTAAACTGGTATTCTAAGCTGATATGCCCAACTTGTTTACTCCACTCCAGTTCCACTGGAACTGATAATAGTTCCAAACATGATATGTGTCCATTATCAGTTCGTTCTAAAGAGGGTAAGTGCTCTCCAATGGGCTCCTACATCACCTTGAACTTTCTAGATAAGAGCATCGGTCACCTTGTACTGAAATTGTCTTTCCACTTGCCAGCTAACCCCAGTATACCCCTGTCTGCAGAGTACGGAATGTATCTATCTCATTCCTCACTGCCATCCCACTGCCTGTGGTAGGCATGCAGTTGTCAAATGAAGGACCATGGCTCCTGTTTGCTCTTTCTGCATGTTGTGTGCCTCCGACTCCTGACACCAGTGTAACATGAACAAAGAATTCTCCCCAGCCAATCTGTAGCAAAGGAGCTCAATCATGCCTTAACACACCTGGACCCTCTGCCATGCCTTTTTCCAGCCACTGCCTTCTTGAAAGTATAACAAATCAAAGGGCTTCTCTTTTCAATAAATCTGAAAAATAATCACCCTACAAATCATGCCAGGTGAATCTCATTAAACTCTTTTGATGCAGTTAATACTAATTCATTAGAAAAGTCTCCTAAATCCTGACTTTCACCATGAGGAAAGCTCAGGGACTCATCTAATTCAACTCACAAAATTGGGCTACCGTACTTTTAAAAAAAAATGTTTTTTATTTCAGAGAGGAAAGGAGAGGGAGAGAACGATGGAAACATCAACTGAAAGAGAATCATTGATCGGCTGCCTCCTGCACGCCCCCTACTGGTGATAGAGCCTGCAACCCCGGCATATGCCATGACCAGAAATCGAATGGCAATCTCCTGGTTCATAGGTTGATGCTCAATCACTGAGGATGCCCGCCATGAACATATTAAAAGGGATTCCACTGACTGAATTAAAGGAAACAGGAGGCAAGGTTAGGTGATGGCATTTTAAATTTGTGTTGGGGTGCGGGGCAGTTGCTGGTGCTATAACACAGGAATTGCTTTTGAACTGGCTTTCCCCACCTTTATTGATGACTTTGGGGAGGAAAAGCAAACAACATCCCAATAACCTCTGCAGGCAAATCCATCTGTGCAGCGTTGTTAACATTCAGAACTGAGAAATGAAACCCAATAATACAGTCAGATTAGAAATGGGGGCAGGCAATAAAATAAGGTCTAGCCTCATAAGCTAGTATCTCCATAGCGCATGTTATAAAACACCTTTCTGTAATGGAAGTAAGGTCCTTGTAAAGATATAATAGTGGAAGAGATATAGAAATGTTATAAGAAGCTAAAACGGATTTACTATGAGTGATGACACCTACAAAAAAGGGGGGGACTGAGGTGTGGGTGGTATAAACACAGACATCTAGTCCCAAGTAGAAGTGATGTGGTCATCTCAAAAAGGACCCAGAGAATCAGCGTCACAGAATGTGCTTAGGACGGTTGGTAAGAAAAATAAAGTGAATTTACAAGGCAGAACGTAACAAAAATGTTAAAACTCGAGGAATAATTTATATGGAAATATTTGAAAAGTCAGACCTGCTTGGTTTGCCTAAATAATGACTTTGCAGAGATAATACTATCTAATGATATCTATAGAGGGTAAACATTTAAGGAAACAAAAATTACTTAGAGTCATATGAAAATATATATGTATATATAAATTGAGGGGAAGAATGAAATTGAGGGGGAAAATTACTGTAATTGGATTTGGTAATAGTCTTTCAACAGGCATCAAGCAAACTCCCCCATGGGCTAAATCTAAAGTCTTACTGTATATTACATGCGATTGGGAGGTATTTTTATGGTACAAAATAAAATTATAGATTCTTCCTTTTTCATAAATAACTAAGGTACATTTTCCCATCTTTTATTCTTGTACTAAACACCTATGTTTCCCAACCTGTGTTGAAGTTGTGTGGAAATATTTTACGCCCCACTCACAACCTGAAAATGGAATATTCAACACTACTGCCCAAATATTTGTCAGGTGGGACCTATTCAAGTGTTGATACCAAGGTTTGTGTTGATATTATTACAATAAACTTCCAACAGGCCAGGTTTATTCAGTCTTATATAGAACTTACTGCATAGAACAAAGAAAATTCCGACTAGAGTAGCAAGTGGTACAGATGCTGTTTTCCAGGTTTCTTCTTTAAATTCCATTTTACCCTAAATGTTGGCCACACAATGTGCAATACGGCCCTAATCTTTAATCACTTGTATGCACTGCAGATCTAACTAAAATAGATTCTAATAATACCAGGATTAATTTTATGTTAAAATTTCATTGTTGTACTTACTACAAGTATAAAACCCAGTCCCTACACTCAAGAAATCAGAAAGAATGGGCATGTACATAAAAAATAATTTATGAATATAAGCTAGAACAGAATCATCAAATAAATGGGACAGAAAACAGTAAGTGGCTCATTAAATGTCAAAAACCAAGATTTGGGGGACACTAACCAAGCCCAAAGATTGAGAGGACACTTTCAGGAAGAATTTAGACTCCTTGTTGTTTGTATTTCTTTTTTCACAAATGAATATTCAGCACCTAGCCCACTGAAACAACCTTTAAAATAACTGCACCTCCTGAATATACCCATTCATACATGCAGTACTTGCCTGCATGCCTACTCTATGCATTATTTTAAAAAACTGGAGATACAGCGATGAACAAAATTATGTCCCTGTTTTCATGGAGTTTATGTGAGGAGGGATGAAGCAAATTCAAAATGTGTATATAAAACATGTCAGGTAGTAAGGAGTGCTATGAAGAAGGACAAAGTAAAATAAGGAACAGAGATAATGGGGGTGCCATTGTAAATGTAATGGTCAGAAAAGACTCTTCAAATGGCAGGGTAATGTTAGAAGAGGCTTGGATAGGGAGAAAGTGAACCATGGTGATACCTGGTGGAAGAGCGTTCCAAGCAAAGGGTACCAGAAGTGCAAAGGCCCTGAGGCAGAAACACAGCTACCGGGCATCTTTGAGGATTGCGGAGATGGGAGCATGATAGGACTTGAGATCAGCAAAGTGACAGGTAACAAGATGATTGAAACCCTTGCTAGTCGCAGCAAGATATTGGCTCTTACTTTGATCTGGAAAACCACTGGGAGGTTTTTAGGAGATGAAAAATCTTATCCATCTTATGTTTTACAAGGCTTATTCTGGCTGCTCGTTGAAGAATAAAATGCAGGGGGCAAGGGTGAATAAATGAAAAAAAGTAAAAGGGTATTTTAATAATCCAGGAAAATGATAATGTAAAGTGAAGTAGAGAAAACAAAGTGGATGTGGAAAGAAGAGATAAGATTCTAGCCCTGGCCTGTGTGGCTCAGTTGGTTGGGTATAGTCCCATGTCAAAAGGTTGCTGGCTTGATTCCTGGTCAGGGCACATGCCTGGGTTGCGGGCTTGATCCCCAGTGGGGGGCGTGCAGGAGGCAGCCGATGAAGGTTTCACTCTCACATGAATGTTTCTCTGTCTCCCTTCTTCTCTCTCTAAAAAATCAATCAAGTATTCTTAAAAATAATAAGAAGAAGATTCTGCCTGGCCAATGTGGCTCAGTGGTTGAGCATTGACCTATGAACCAGGAAGTCACTGTTGGATTCCTGGTCAGAACACATGCCCAGGTTACAGGCTTGATTCCCCGGGGGCGGTGGGGCGGGGGGTGGGGGTGGGGCTAAATCAATAAAAATATTTTTTTTTAAAAAAAGGTTCTAAATGTAGTTTAATAGTGTTTGCTGATTGGAGTATAAGAAGTAAATAGGAGTCAGGTGGGTTTTCCGGTCTAGCAGTTGGTCCACTGGAGCTGCCATAACTGAGATGGGGAAGACTGCAGGCAAGAGCACATGCATAGGGCCTGGGACTGAGCGGGGACCAAGAATTCTCTCGTGCACAGGTCATGTTTGAACTGTATGTGCGTCTTCCCAGTGGCAGTATTAGCAGGCAGTTAGGGACATGAGTCTGGAGTTCAGGTTGTGACTGAGCTGGAGATACACACTTGTGATCCTTCACACATGGATGACATTAATGCCATTGTGCTTCCTGAGATCACATAGGAATGAGTGCAGAGAGCAGGAGGGCTGAGGACTGAGACCTGGGATACGCATTGAAATGTCAATGTTTCCTTTGCATGTTGAATCCATAGAAATCACAATACAGTGGTCAAATGCTGAAACTTGGCTCCATTCATAGTAAAACAAAATTCCTATTTTATCAGGTCACTGAATGGCATTTAAAGTTCTGCATTTTGGCAGGGATCACAAATATCCTAAGAAAGGTTAAAGCCTAAACTCAGATTGGTGGCCAAGACTGCCTTCCCTGACCTTCCCAGTAGAAAATAACATTTTACCTTTCACTTCTGGTTTAAAAAAAAAGATGAATTTTTCTATTAACGTTGGTGATCATCTGTTTTAATTACTCAAAGGTAGGCAGGATGAATTTAGATTTAAAAACACAAGAAGAATATTTACCTCTGGAAAAGGTGAGTCAGTATTTCCTGTGGTCTTAAGTCATCTTTTAAAAGATAAGTTATGAGACTAATGTGATCCTATTCATTTTATCTAGCCTTTCCTTGCTGGATAAAAAATGTATACAAAATCTTACTGCACTGCAAGGACACAAATGCATTCAATTGCTAACTCGCAGTCCACTCAAAGTATCAATCAAGGGGATTTAAAGACCAATCATGATGCTCTGAAGGGAAAGCTTATTCCCAAATTCTGCATGCTTCCGAATAATTTCACAATTAAAACCCCTGTACTTTCTAAGATCATCATTCAATATATAATAAAGTATAATCTATAATAACAGTAACAAGATTAGAGCTTGTTACAAAGCACCGTCATTACCTCACCACATTTACAAGTCTGCAACAGGTCAATACATTCATGCGAATAAGAAAAGAATCGTTTTGAAAAACAAAAGAAAACAATAGTTTGGGCAGACCCCATTTGTTCATGCAGATCACTAAGTGTAAACTATTTCTGACCCTGCTGCAGGTGTAAGCCTGGGAATTGTTACTGGATATCTTTTGCTCTGTAGATAAATCACAGAAGGCAGACCATCCCCACCCCACGCCCACCCCTGGAAGCGCTGGGGTAGCGGAAGGTTCCTGTGCCCGAGGCAAAGGCTTGTAACTTAGTTCAATCACACATTTGTTAGGAGAATTCTGACAAGCTTCAGCAACAGCAAGCTACCAGTAAGCTTGGCAACACAGAGAAGTTCTGTGAAAAACCCTGCACAAAAAGAATCGCAACTTTCTTCCCATCCCGAGATAGAAAAGGTGTGTTTCCCCAGAACTGTTCTCCAAAGCGCAAATGAAATAGAAATTCCAAACAAGTGCTTGGATGGGACACGTGACTAACAAAAGGCCATATCTGCCCCATAAAACCCTGCTCATTCTGCGGGACTGACTCAGATCGGGCCTCCTCCAGAACACCTCCCTGTCCCACCCTCCAGGTCCACCTGCTGGCCACATCCTCTCCCCCACAACACCCGGTGCTGTCTGCGAGGTGTCCACACTTAGACAGTAACTGAGTGCCTATGGGCAGGGACTTTCCAGTTCAGTCTGCGACCCCCACTACCCTGGCCCTGCACCAGGCACACAGGAGACTCCAGTAAGTAAGTGTTAGTTGAACACTTGGAATGCTACACAGTCATTCCAACACGGCTACTCATTTTTTTAAACCTTTTTGGAGGTTCTTTTGGAACGGGCTTTTTAAATGTTTTAATGTTTCCAGTAATAGCAGGTCTTGCCCTTCCAGGTTAGATCCTATTTCATTTTAGAAACTGTCCAAGGTCATACAAAATCAAGGCTCTATCTCTGTGCATTCTCTCTTCTTTCCCCCTTGATGCTACAGGATGCTCCCTTCTTCTTCCCAGGCCAACTGCTCCACAGATCAATGTTTTGAATGAACGACCAGTGAATGAGTGAAGTAAATGGAGATCAGACTGCACAAGAGTATATGTACTCAAAAATGAGGGGTACCATTGTCAAACTGCTATGACCAGGCTCTGTCCTGACCCTGGTTACCCTTATCTTTGACAATGAAGAGAAAAGGTGAGCAAGTCCCTACCTATCCTAGGTGCATAAGCCTTTCCCCTTTGTCCAAATAAGATGCCCTTGCAGGTGAGAAATGATAGTGCAGAGATCTGATCAGACATGTAGAAGGAACTTTAATTGACCATGAATTTGACTGGGACCAAAGGAACCAAACTGGATGTAACAAGAACGAGAAATTGTTGGACTCAGGACAAGGCAATAGCTGCCACTCATCTCTTATATCTGCTATTACGTCAGACTCCAAATATCTCAGCACGAATAACACCTTGGTCATTTGTTTCAGACAAATGACCAACGACACCAGGGACTGCCTAAGTGGCTTTCAAGAGAGTTACTTCCCACTCTCCTGACCTGCCTCGCTCTTCTCCTGGGCCTTACAGTGGCCTCCAGCCTCATGGATACCATTTTCTGCTTCCCTAACACCCAAGTCTACCTCCTCATTTTTTAGCAAGCATCCAGCTTGACTGTGTGTCTAACTCTCAGAAGTCAGACTTCAGAGTAAGCTTTGATGGGAAATCAATCAGGTGCCGGGAACAAAGAAGGGGGAAAGAAGATGCCATACTGGATTTAGGCACATGACCGCATTTCATCCACACCACAACCCTTTCAGGTATGTACTGTTGTAACCAGAACACTGGGGCTCAAAGAGCGTAAGTAGTCTGTCTAAAATCTCACACCTCTATTGAGTACATAGCCTGGGTTCTGAACAGTAATGGAACTCTAAAGTCCATGTTAGTTCCACTGTCTGTGGCCCTAAAATGCAGGTTAAGCCGGTAAGATTGACTTCATCATGGGGTTTATTTCTTGCTCTGAAGACCAATCCAAATAGAGCAGCAATTTTTAACCAGAGTGCTGCAAAAAATTTTTAAAAAACATGCGACACCTGACTATTTAGTCAGGGGCACGGACCTCTTTTCCTTTAGATTGTCAAATAAAAAGATGACAACAGCCAACACAACAATTCATGCCATCTGGTGTGCATGAATCAAAATTATGCCCTTTTTTGTCAGATCAGCAAAAGGTATATTTTGGGGTGTGCACAGAATTTTAGTAATTAGTTTATATGTGCCATGGGATAAAAAAGGTTGAAAATTGCTGCAATAGAAGAATCTTCAAAATGTTTTCCGAGCAATGGTAGTGTTATGGAAGAAACTGATAACTTTCCAGGATGACTACTCGATCCTCATTTGAGTTTCTTCTCTAAGCATGAAGTCAGAGTAAAAAAAGAAAAGGAACTAAAGAGGATGGGAATGGAGAGGGGAGGGGGGCAGGCAGATCCACAAGGTAGGACAGGGCTGAGCCCTACACGTGTCAACCAGAACAGATGTTGGCATTTTCCTTCCTTTTTTCCAGACAAATCCAATAATGATGTCTATACCTGTTATTTAAAGTCATTTTGAAAGGATTGCTCCTCCCACTTTAAGTGACTGCATAGAGCACATAATCCAACAGCAGAGTTATTTCTTTCAATGTTTTCATAATACCATTCAAAGCAAGTTTTTTTTAGTTTATCCTTGGCAATCAAAAGCAGGAAGTCAACATATTATCTGCATTAGAGAAATGTTCAGCATATTATCTGTATTAGAGAAAACACCATGAAACTCTAAAGACCTTGATTATTGGGGCAATAAAAAATTCATGTCCTGCTCTGGTGGAGTTAAGCTTTGGCAGGGTTAGTGAGATGCTTGCAAAGTGAACCAATGAAGTTCCCAACCTGCTGTTTCAGACAAATGGCTTTCATTTTACTGTTTGCTTGTGCTTGATAAGGTTCCTGGGATTGATTCGGGCTGTTGGCAATGCCTTGAAGGCAAAGGATATTGCAGCCTCCAGTGTCCTCACAACTCACTATTGCTTTTCTGAGGGAGGTTCTTGTCGTTACACCCAAGATCACAACAGAAAATAGTCCATTTCTTATCGTATATTAATTTTTCTCTGGGATAGTAAACATAACTACCAGAAATTCCCCGTGAGGATTTCATGTTGATGCTGATGTGTGTTCTCTAAGCCGTAGGCAGACTGCAGGGAGATTTCTTTCCATGATTTCAAGTCTCAGGCCACAGCAGGACAGATATCAAAATATATATTCTCACCTTGGATCTGAGAATTCTAGTAAGGATTCTATTTTCTTTCTTCTAATCATGAAATAGGATTGTTATGCTCTAAATGTTTGTATCCCTCCCAGCCCCTGGAATTCATATGTTGAAAACCTAATCCCTAATGTCAAGATACTTTGAGGTGGGACATTTGGGAAGTGATTAGCTCCTGACGGTAGAGCCCGAAGGAATGGAATTAATGCCCTTGTGCAAGAGGCCCCAGACAGCTCTCTCTCTCCTTCCATCCTGTGAGGTTACAGTGAGGAGATGACCATCTATAAGGAAGCAGGCTTTCACCAGACACCAAATCTGCCAGCACCATGATCTTGGCTTTCCAAGCTCCAGAACTGTGAGAAATAAATCATGATTCCTGAATTAATGTAACTTAGTGCGGCTCAGCATTCTCGCTAAACCATGCTCCTTCATCCAAAGGGGTGGAAGGTAGATGATTAGGACTGAGGATGCGGGTGAGGCCATGCGCCCCTGGGTCCAGGTGAAGCTAGATCCCGGGTCCGGGTGAGGCCGTGTGCCCCTGGATCCGGGTGAGGCCACGCGCCCCTGGGTCCAGGTGAGGCCACGCGCCCCTGGGTCCGGGTGAGGCTGGGTCCCAGGTTAGGGGGAAGCCGCGTGCACCTGGGTCCAGGTGAGGCCACGCACCCCCTGGGTCCGGGTGAGGCCACGCGCCCCTGGGTCCAGATGAAGCCGTGCCCCTGGGTCCGGCCGAGACCCAACCATAGGGAGTCGGACCTGCATTACCACCATTTGTCCACCATCCAGAGCTGAGGGGTCAGTGCCAACATGTACACATAAGGAACTGGTGGACATTGATATTGGGTCTCAAAAGAACTGTTGGTCCAGAAAGAAACTCACTACAGACTGATTCATTTGCCTGTCAGCATAACTATTATTGCTCATCTCACATTCAGTTCATATAAGTATATCTCTAGTGACACATGATCTCGCTCATCTAGGGGAAATGATGAACAACATAGACTGATGAACAAAACAAGAACAGAACCAGAAACAAGGAGGCATCAATCGGACTATCGGGCCTCAGAGGGAGGATAGGGGAGGGTGGGGGGAGGGGGGAAAGATCAACCAAAGGACTTGTGTGCATGCATATGAGCCTAACCAATGGTTAAGTTCAACAGGGGGTTGGGGCATCCGTGGGGAGGGGTGTGGGATGGGAATGGGGGGATGAGGATGAATATGTGACACCTTAATCAATAAAGAAATTTTTAAAAAAAAAAAAAAGAACTGAGGATGGCGCAGGACCCAGGACCCCAAGGAAAGCTGCAGGGAGCACACAGGATAAACGGAGTAACTGAGACGGAAGAAGTGTGTGGAATCACCAATGTCCCTCACTGCTCCTGGGCCTGGAGTGATGAGCCCGGAAGTCTTCTATAGGGCCTCAGAGTTGCTTCTGGCTCTGCTCCTTACTCTTTTTCCATCCCAAGCATTAGCACAAATAATTGTTGACATATAAATATCTGACTGGGTGGTGGGATTTTAGGAATGCTACACCCAATCTGAACTCCACTCTCTTGGGAGTCATCTGGGTTATCAGCCAGTAACCTAAGATTTTTATTTTTGTTTTGTAGCCTACAGCCGATTTTCAGTCATCTTGACTTTCTCCTAATGCCTAGCTGAGGCTGAGGGTAGAGGGTTGACATCAGAAAAGGGAGAAGCAGAGATGGCTTTGATGGGTGGAGCTCTTTAGAAGCAATCAGGCCAAGCTTAATACCAAGAGGGATCTTGGCACAGCTCTGGAAAGGGCAGCCTGAGAGCAGAGGGTGCCTGGGGGACACCGGTGCCTGGTCCCCTGTCCAAGCCAATCATGTCAGCATGTCTGATGGAGGGCCCCAAGCAATGAGTTTAGTTTTATTATGGCAAACATACATAGCATAAAATTTTCCATTTTAACCATCTGTAAGTGAACCATTCAGTGACATTAAATGCATTCACATCACTGTACAATCATCATCACCATCCATCTCCAGAACTTCCTCATCATCACAAACAGAAGCTCTGTATCCATTAAACATTCCCATTACTTCACCCCCCACTCCCCGCCCCAGTCCCTGGTAACCTTATGCTACTGTCTCTATGAATTTACCTATTCTGGGCACTGCAGGTAAGTGGAATATCGTACGATATTCCTGTCTTTCTGTGCCTGGCTTACTTCACTTAGCATTGTTTTCAAGGTTCATTCACTTTGTAGCAAGTATCAGAATTTCATTTATTTCTATGGTTGAATAATATTCCGTTGTGTGTATATATACCACCTTCCGTTGTGTGTATATATACCACCATTTATCCATCAATGGGCTTCTGGGTTATTTCCATCTTTTGGCTATTGTGAATAATATTGCTATTCACAAGAGTGTATATGTACCCTTTTGTGTCCCTGCTTTCGATTCTCCTGGATATATACCTACCTATGAGTGAGGTCACTGGGTCACACTGTAATTCTATGTTTAGCTTTCTGAGGAACTGGCATATTGTTTCCTACAGCAACTACACCATCTTAGATTCCCAGCAGCCATGCACAAGGGTTCTAACTTTTCCACATCCTTACCAACACTTGTTATTTTTTCATTTTTTTAATAACAGCCACCCTAATGAGTGTATATATGTCTTTTTAATATCACTCCTGTGATTCTAGTGTATAACGGGGGTGGGGGAAGCATGGGTCTGAAATTCAATTTTTTTATCTAGGTAAAATGGAACAAATAAAACCTACCTTGAAGGGCTGTTGTGATGATGAAATGAGTACCCATAGAAGGCAATCAACAAATGTCGGTCTCTCTCACATTCCCTTACATTTCTCCTAAACTTCCTCCCTCCGTGTCTAGAGAAACTGAAGCTTTAAACTACGTAGATCTGACATAAGGCTGATTTTCACTTCTGTTTTTGCTTTACCTATAGACCTTGCCACAGATGTCAAATGTGTCCTCCATTATATCTAACTAGCACTACACCTGCTCCCAGATTTCCTCTCAAATTAAGTACTCATCAGCTCTATTATTAAACAAACAAGGAGCAGCTGCCATGCCTGAGTAACAAGTGGGATTATACTTTAAAATTACAGCTCTGCCAACACTTGTAGTTTGTTGAGTAATTCCAACAAGTTGTCCAGTTCAATTAATAGAATGCTTTGGTACCCCAAAGTCCCAAAATACTTGGCAATAGAGGCAACAAAATATGCTACAAGTGAAGCATACATATATGCCACCTTAGAGATGCTTTCAGAGATAAGCAACAAGGGTGCTTATTTTTAACTAGCGTTCCCGTTGCAGGAAGAATCCTGCAATAGGATTTCCTGCTACACTCTCCCCCGCCCCGCCTGCTCTCCTCCCTTCTCCCCAGCCCCGCCTTCTCCGCCAGCCCGCCTGCTTTTCTCCCTTCTCCCCCGGCCCCGCCTGCTTTTCTCCCTTCTCCCCCACCCTGCCTCCGCTCCTCCCTTCTCCTCCCCCCGGCTTGCTTGCTTCTCCACAGCTTTGCTCCCTTCTGCAGCTATTGGCTTCTTTCTATGCTGTCTTGATATGCAAATTAACCGCCATCTTGGGTGGGGTAATTTGCATACTCATCCTGATTGACTGTTGGGCATGGCTTGGCTGGTGGGCGTGGCCTGAGCGTAGTGAAGGTGCCATCAATTTGCATATTTGTCTGTTATTAGGTAGGATTAGTGTGTTTTCTTTCATCTCTCAGTCACAAACCATGGCTTAGCTCATTGGTTAAACATTCATTGCATGTTCTTTATAAAATGCTGGAGCTCTGTAATAATGTTATTATTAGGCTTCTGACAGAATCCACAGAAAGCCCCAGGAACCACAAACCAATCAAGGCAACGATGCGATGTCTAAAGCGTTTGCAACAAAACACTGCACCATTGATTCACAACAGAGCTGGAATCAAACTACATTAAAGAATAGGAGCGCTTGCTGGACTCTCTGCAATGCATTCTACCACCGTGGATCGATGAAATATTGGAAAACCCAAACCGACTGAGGCTCACTGCTGTGCACATATCCTATGGTGTCATAATGTGGCAAATCAAAACAAAACAACTATATAAAGTAGTTTTCAGAGTGAACTCAAAACCAATGTGTTAAAGCAAACAAAACAAAACTTCTTGCAATTATCAATTTGCTCAAATCAAACTATTCACCAGTTTCACATGCTCCTCTGGGTAATCCAAAACCTCTGAAAGTTAGGCTTCATGTAAAGTTCTAAAGTAAACAGCTTTTGATTGGCAGGCTTCACCTCCCCTGCCATCCTCCCTTTGTCTCACTTCCTTCTGGTGTCACAGATGCTGTGAGTGAATCCATCGGGTGGCCGATGTGTATTGGCCGGTTGGGGAAGGTCCTTCTAAAAGACTAACACAGGCTGAGACCAAGAGCAGAGCTTCTCAGACTCTACAGTGTCCATGGGCCACCTGGGGACTTGGTTCTGATTCACTAGGTCTAGGGTGAAGCCTGAGTCTTACCCAGCTCCCAGGGATGCCCACGCTGCTGACCTTAGCCAGCACTTAGAGTAGCAGGGATACAAATGAACACTAGCCAACAGAGCAGGAGGATGTGCAGCATGCCCAGGCAGCCAGGACTTACCCGCTCACAGATCTGAGAAGAGAGTAGTGTGACTGACACAGAGGAGCACTGGCGTAGAGATGAGGCTGAGAAGATGGCAAAGAATCAGGTCAGTGTGTTAGTGCCATGAGGTAGAAGGCTCCGGCTGGGCTCTGGGTGAGCAGAAGTAAGACAAGCCTAGTTCCTGCATCCTTAAAGCCTGCAGTGCAGCAGAATTACCTGTGGGTGGGAAACCATTAAAGAATTCCAAACAGAGAAGAGACATGATCTAATTGAGATCTTTAAAAGATCTCTCTGGAAAAATCAGCCAGGAAGACCCCCAAAAGAGAGAGTTTCAAGCTAGAGGAAGAGGCCTACTCTACTGAATGTTCCTGAAATCCCATGGGACTTAAAAATAAGAAGGCTGTTGGTGATTATTATGGGTTCAATTGTGTTCCCCAAAAATTCATATGCTGAAGTCCTAACTCCAGTACCTTAGAATGTGACTGAATATGGAAATAGGGCCTTTAACCCTTTGCACTCGCTTGCCTTTTTTCTCGATTCCTTTATTCTACTCGGGATTTAATTTTTTAAACACCCCAGATTTTACAAAGCGCGGCCGTAGAATAAAAAACTGGAGTTCCTTTCCATACAAACTTATTTATTTGGATTTTTTTATATTTCAAAGTATTGATACATTCAAAGAGTAATTTTAATCTCGACATCCGAGTGCAAAAGGTTAAAGCGGTAATTAAGGTTAAATGAGGTCACAGAGGTACACCCTAATTAGTGTGACTTGTGTCCTTAGAAAGTGGAAATTAGGACACAGACAGAGGGACAACCATGTGTGAGGACATGGCAAAAAGGGGGCCATCTCTGCCAAGGACAGAGGCCTTGGTCTTGGACTTCCAGCTTCTAGAATTATCTTACCTTATAATAGACAAATATGCAAATTGACCGCACCTTCGCTACGCCCAAGCCACGCCCACCAACCACGCCCACCAAGAAACCGTTGCAGGGACGTTGGGGTGTGGCGGAGCCCAAGGCGGGGAAAGCCTCGGGTGGAGGCTTTCCCGGCCTTGGGCACCAGCGGGGAGCCTGCACGGATCGCAGGCAACGACCAGGGGGTCGGCTCCTACCATCCGTAGCAGGGACGCTGGGTGCGGCCGAGCCCAAGGCCGGGAATGCTGCCCGAGGCTTTCCCGGCCTTGGGCACCAGCGGGGAGCCTGCACGGATCGAAGGAAACCACTGGGGGTCGGCTCCTGCGATCCTTAGCAGGGATGTTGGGTGCAGCCGAGCCCAAGGCCACCGCCCAGGGCCAAGCCCCGACCCTGAAAGAAGGCAGAAGGCGGTGGCCACAGCCAAGGCCTGGGTCCCCGGTGCCGGCAGAAAACTGGTGCAGGCAGCCAGGTGAATGAAGGTCTATTGCACGAATCTTCGTGCAAACGGGCTACTAGTCCTATATAATAAAGATGTAATATGCAAATGGTCCTTATGCCATGAAGCTTAACGACCAACCACGTAACAACTGGATCCCGGATCAGCAGGAGGGTGGGGCAGCAAGCTACAAGTGGGCGGCAGAGAGCTACAGGAGGGGGCAGGGCAGAAAGGTATGAGGGGGGCAGGGGGCGGAGAGAGCTACAGGAGGGCAGGGAAGCAGGCAGAGAGCTACTGGAGGGTGACAGTGAGCTACTGGCGAGCTACTGGCGCACGGATTTGTGCGCAGGGTTACTAGTAAGAACATAAATTTCTATTGTTTAAGCCACCCAGTCTATGGTATTTTGTTTCGGCAGCCCGAGCAAACTCAGACAAGACCTTAGCAATAGTTTAATGGACTTGGCAAAAGTGAAAGCAAAGTTGACCTGGATAAAGAGTGAAAGAAAAGTAAGGAAGAGGAGATCGTAAACCTGGAATACCCTTGAGGAAACTTAGGCCATGAAGAAAGAGGACAGATGGCTTGGCAGCTAAAAAGGCATGCAGAGTCCAGGGAAGCATCTCTCCAAGATGAAAAGATATATTTCTTAAGTGAAAGATTTATATTTAAATGCTGACAGAAAACATCAAGAAGGGGAGAGACTGAAGATGCAGGTGAAAAATGGAAAAGCGATGAACAGAATCCCTGAAAAGCCAGGAAAAGGAGGGACTAGGGATGCTGTGGAAATCCTGCAGAGGGGTCTTTGCCCAGAACAGGGCACTCCCTCCACGGGCCCCGGATTGAGGAAGCTGATGATTGACAGGGAATGTTGTACATGAGCTAATACAGTCACCATGTGAATGACGTGGGCAGACAGAGGTATCTACATCGTACCTATGAAGGAAGAAAGGAGGGTCAGAAAGATGAAATGTTTGCTTGAGGTCACACAGGGGCTACTCACAGTGTCTGCTTCAGAGCACAGGGCTCCTGACATGATGTCACACCAGAAGGGTAGACTGAATTAGAGGCAATGTCAGTTATTATATTTGAAAGTTATAAATTTCTTAGTAGACTTTTTATTCATCAACAAAGTACAAATCAGGGGGTCCACACCTCAAAATGTTTTGTTACACATCTCACCAGAAACAAGTAGAGGTTCCCTTTTCTGTTTATTTGCAAGAGTTAAATAACTCCACCTGGCCAGCAAGGCTCAGTGGTTGAGCACCGACCTATGACCCAGAAGGTCACAATTTGATTCCCAGTCAGGGCACATGCCCAGGTTGCAGGCTCGATACCCAGTGTGGGGCATGCAGGAGGCAGCCAAACAATGATTCTCTCTCATCCTTGATGTTTCAACCTCTCTCTCCCTTTCCCTTCCTCTCTGAAATCAATAAAAATATATATTTTTTAAAAAGTTAAATAACTCTGGGTCAAATAGTGAGAAAAAAACTCAAATGTTCAAGTTATTTGGAAGTGATGAGATTAAAGCTAGCACAAGAGGTGAACGAAGTTCCAATTAAGTGAGAGATGATGAAGTTCAAAATGAAAGGTTTCACTAGAATCTGAGGTTTGGTGGAGGGAGGGGAAAAACAAAGATGACACATTCAGAAGCCTTGGTGGGGGGCAGGGCCGGGGGCGTGGGGAACATGAGAAACATCAGTTAGAAAAGCTCTTCGGACTCCAACGGCCTATTAAAACTCTCACATCCCTAGGACTAAACCCCAACGGGGAGAAACTCTGTAGGAACAGATCTCCCACTCCCGTGAGATAGCAAACATGATTTAGGTAAAAAGCTTTCAGCGTTATGGCTGGGGAGGTAGCCGTAAAGAAAACGAACTTCCTGCCAGTGATTCTTTTTCAAGCCTTGCCAATGGCTGTGTCTGGGGAAGCTATAAAGAACGGCCAGCCTCAGGTTCAAGGAGTTGCAGCAGATCCCAGCTTACCTGAGTCAGGCCTGGGGACACGCAGAGCCTGCTCCCAGCCCAGCCCGGACCGGAGAGGAGAGGCCGATGCTATTCGTCAGCCTCAGCAGGGCCACTGGCGGCAGGTGCTGGAGAGACGCAGATTGCTGGAGTAAACAGCTGATGAAAAGCAGAATCTCTTCTCATTGGCAGCAGGACCAATAGCATCAAGCACATCTCTTTTGTAGCTTTCCAAACCACTTCAAAAGCAAGTTTTCTGGCGTGAATCAAGAAAGCTAGGCACCCTGCCCGAGTGCACAGCCACCAGCCACGGTATTGATGAGGGAAGGCAGCTGGGGACCCGTGCTTCGCAGAGTTCCCTTTAACTCCGGCAGGTGTGGGCAGCATTTGAAGAAAGCGACTTGATTTCTATGCTCTGCAGCTAGCCAGCCAGTTCCCAAGACTCCTGGCATCACCATCCCCCAGCCTCTGTCCGCGTCACGGTGGCCTGTCCAGGCTCACTGTCCCAGACTTGTCTTTTGTCCCTGTCAAAACTGTGTAGTCCTGTGTCTGTCCTCTTTTGGGCTATGTAACTGACTAACTTGGTAAATCCGGTAAGTGAGCTGTGCACATGGATGGATTTGCTGAAGATGAGCAAGCTCAATTCTGCTTCTTCTGAGTCACGGCCTGTTGACGCTGAACCACTGAGACCTAAGTAGGAGGTCTGAGTAGGCTCTTTAAATCTCTACCTCAGTTCTTTGTTTTTAACTTTCCAACATGTTTCCTAATTTAGCCAAAGAGCGACTCATCTGACATTTGAACTACTATGAAAAAACCAACAGGACAGAGAATTTGGAGACAGTCTTTCAGAGCCCCCACAAATTCCATGAATTTTACCAACAAAACTCTCCCCGGGCTCCTCTCCAAGCTCCAAATATCCATTTGCAGCCACAGAGTGACACTTAGAGTTGAAGATCAATTCCTAAAGACTAATGACTTTGAGGGATCAAAGAAAGAGCCCTACTGAAGGCACAGGACAAACGTGGTGGTCCATCCAAAGTCAGAACTGCTGCAACTCACAGCACCATTTCTTCCCAGCTGTGGGAGTCTCTGATCCTCAGTTTTATCATCTCTAAAATGGGACTGTGAATATACTGGTATGTGTCAGATTATTGTTGTGAGGGTTGAACATGGAATTATTCAGAATTATTAAATATGTTTATGACTTTTTCTTTACTTTTTTATGGAAAAATTCAAACATGTACAAAATAAACAAACAAAATAGAAATAGACTCATAGGTATAAATACAGAAAACAGACTGACAGCTGTCAGAGGGGAGGGGGGTTGGGGGGTTGGTTGAAAAGGTGAAAGGATTAAGCAAAAAAGGATTAAACAGGATGGTGATTACCAAAGGGAAAGGGAGGTGGGGGGAGGTAGAAGAGGGTAAAGGTGGGATAAATGGTGATGGAAAGAGACCTGACTTTGGGTGGTGAACACACAATACAATATCCGGATGATGTATTGTAGAATTGTACACTTGAAGCCTAATATTCCCAGTACTTAATATAGTGCTGAGCATAAAGCAGGTACTCAGTAAATATTAACAGCCTTCCCAGATTCGAGATCCAAATAGTGGGATTTCTGACTGAGGGAAGAGATGGTTCCCAGCAGTCCTATAGGTGGTGGTCTTATTTACTGCTAAACAATCAGGAAGTAAAGTTTTTTTTAAAATAAATAAATACACATAAAAAAACCTTAAAAACCATCAGGAACACCAAAACACCATTATTATGCAAGCCTAGAACTTGGTGAGGAACAAGGCAGAAGACAACCAGGGTCCCTAAGAAGACGCTAAAGGATTTAACCCACAACGTAACTCTCTCACCATACTTGTTTCCTGAATTGCCCTTTAGATTTCAATTCCACAAAGGAAATAAAATTTGTTATAATAAAAGTGGTATCTGGCCAGGGAACAAATCTCTTCATGATGTCTGTTAGCAAGAGTATATGTACAGAAAACAAAGCATGGTAAAATAATTATTGAGAGAGAGGGAGAGAGCTTAAAGCTGGACGGACTCCATTACTAACTCGGTCTAATGACAAAGCAGGCCAGAGACCCCTCTTCTCCCCGAGCCCAAACCCAAGTCAGACACGTGGCCGCTGCGGTGGGAGGAAGGCCAGAGCGCCTGCCAGACTGGAGAACAGGAGAGCAGCCGGACAGTGGTCTCAGGGATGCCAGGGGAGCCCACCTGAGCTTGTTGCTGATTTTTCTTATTTGTTTTTGGTTACGTGTTTGATAGAAGACAGTGGATAGTCTCTGCTGCGTAAGGATGAGAATGCAGACATGTTTTACCAGCATTTGGGGGAGCAAAGGGAGTCCCAAAAAATGATTAGACTGTCTCTCAAAAGAAGTAAGCTGCAGGCTACCTTAACTCTCCAGCCTGCCCATGAACCTTTACCTAGAGTTGGGAAAGTTCTACTCTAGCTGTGGTTCATAAAAGATCCTCAAACTTGACCAACCATAGCAGTCCATCCCTCGGAGATGACGTGAAAGGGAAGGGAAGGGTAGAAGCTGTGGGCTTTCTGTCCCCCGCAGCCCAACAGATACACCCCCTACCTCTTACAGAGCTGGTGCGAGGCAGCCTGCAAATGACACTGACCCACTAACAACACCACAGAACTTTTCCTTAGCTCATCGCGAATATCAGAGATTTCCAAGAATTTTGTGTCTGCATTGTGGCGCCCTATGCACAGATCGATAAAGCTGTTACCCAGGAAAAAAGTGAGATTTCAAAAGAGAGGGTGTCAGCATGCTCAGGGACATAAAATGCATTCCGGGAAAGTGGTATATAGGTCCTGGAATCAGAGAGACTTGGGTTCAAATCCTCGCTATACCTCTTATCAACGATGATGGCAAGTCTCTCAAATTTAGTTTCTCAGCAACATTAGAAGAGTAAGAGTAGCCAACAATAGGGTTGCTTGTGGATTAAATTAAATAATGTATATAAGGTGCTTAGCATTAGCATTTGTTCATAAATTCTACTGTACGGTTTCAAAGCATATGCTTTTGCCTAGACTATTAGAAACCTCTTATGATAGATTAAGCTATCAAGTGTCTTGTTGTGTCATTCTGTTAAAATTCTGTAAATACATTACGGTAAGAATGAAGAAATCCTTAGAGGAAATAGTCAAGTATGCTTTGTTTTTAACAAGTCCAGACAGACACTTTGGGCAAAAATCAAATCATGATTTAAACCTTTTTCTAGGGGTTAGTTTATTTATCCGAGGGATGACTGATTCTTATTCAATACGGTGCTACAGACTGCATGCTTCTGTCCTTCTGGAATTCCTATGTTGAAGTCCCAACCTACCAGAACATAGAATTAGGAGATGGGACGTCCCAGAGGTAAACAGGGTAAGACGAGGTCATGAGGATGGGGAGTGGAGAATGGGGTTAGTGTCCTTCTAAGAGAAAGAGGCTAGAGCTCCCTCCGCCATGTGAGGACACAAGGAGAAGGAAGTTGTCCTCAATCCAGGAAGCGGGTCCTCACCAGATACCAGATCTGCCTTGACCTTGGACTCCCCCGCCTCCAGAACCATGAGAAATAGATGGCCACGTGTAACAGCAGCCCAAGCAGACTAAGACGTAAGGATTTCTTATTTTAGAAAGGCAGTTTCTTGCAGTTGCCTACCATCCCAAGAAGCTGTTTCCTCTCCCTTCCCCTTGACGTACAAGCTTGGGACTGCTGCTCCACACAGCCAACCTCCCAGCCCACAATGAGGAGTCTGTCTCTGCTCCTGCAGGCTGCTTGCAATTGAGACAATCAAAGAGTGCTCGCTAAATGGAATTACTAGTAAACACCTCCATGCTGCCCGGCCGGCGTGGCTCAGTGGTTGAGCGTCAACCTATGAACCAGGAGGTCACGGTTCCATTCCTGGTCAGGGCACATGCCTGGGTTGCGGGCTCCACCCCTGGTAGGGGGCGTGCAGGAGGCAGCAGATCAATGATTCTCTCTCATCATTGATGTTTCTAGCTCTCTTTCCCTCTTCCTTCTTCTCTGAAAATAAAAATAACTAAAAAACTCATGCTGCTCACCAGCCAACATCTGCAGAGCACGCCTCTGTGGGTTCTGTTGGATCTCTAAGACTACGTATCCTGCTAATCAGATGGAGGACTCAGATTTGGCTCAAAAGCCCAGGTTCTAGTGGCAGCCTCGCCCTCAGGATGCACAGTAACACCCAGCTTAGCACCGAGGACTCAACGGTGAATGTTTGGCCACCACCTCTGGCCAGTGGCCTCTCTCCCTGTTCCAAGCCCATCAGCCTGACTTTCTGTCTGCCTTGACCTTCACTGAGGGCCAGGCCTGCTGTGGCCACCAATGACTCAGTCAAAGTCAGACGATGATCTGCTGGCTCCCAACCCAAGGTTTGCCCTCCAGTCCATCAGTAAAGGCATTCAAAAACTAGGTTTGCCTTATTTTCATTTTCTCATGTTGCCACTTCGTAGAATTCTTCATTTCAAGAATCCTGACCTCCCAACATTCCATAATCCTCTGGAAAGTGACACAGCATACATGCTGCCCGCACCGTGCAAACAGGGGCTGATTTCATTTTCCCATCATCTAAAAAGCACACAAGGTAATTTGTAGACCAGCAGTAAAATCTATTTACGAAGAATGCTGATTTGTTTTCTGCACTTTCCAGCACAGAGGTTCAATTTATTTCCTTACCATAAAATGAACCATTACTTTTTTTAAACAATCATAGTACATTTTAGAAATGTTTTTAATTTCCCCGAAAAAATAAATAAATAACCAACTTGCAAATTAGAGTGGAAATAGCTTTCTCAAAATGGGCCGAGTTTGAACCCTGTTTGCTGATGGATGATTTCACTGTGCCTCAAGGCAGATGACTTCACAGCCATTGGGTATGTAATAGAATGATGTTTTTATAAAGCCGTTATATCACTAACAACATAATAATTATAAATGAAATTATAAGGGGAAATGGGAGATGACTGTAACGGTGTTGAAATTTGAGCTAACTCGTTGCTAAAAAATTATGTTTCAACAAGAAAAACCCTATGCATTTCTTCTATGGGGCAAACCTAATAGCACCCTGAAAACTTAATAATTATGGAACAGGAATTATGGTCCTTGTTGAGAGGACCTTGTCCTCTTGGAGTTGGAGGTCATGTACTATTTGAAGGGAAACAGCACCACCTTGTGAACAAACAAGGAAGAGAAACTGGATCCATTGTGCCCAAGTAGTCATCAGGTTGTATTAAAAATACTACCCTGTTAGGTTTGTATAGCCCTGTCTACAAAAGTGGGATCCTATTTGTATGTAAGTGACAACATAGCTCTGTTTATAGAGATTATTAAATGATCCCAACATGTATAAATGATCCAAAAATGTATTCAGGGAGACCCAACATCTAAATATAGCTACATGGACTCTTTTCTAAATTCCAAATTTTGTTTGCAGGGGGGAAGTGGGGTTTGGGGCGGGGAGTGAGACAGAAGGTTTTGAATGTACCAAACCTTAAAGACAGGCAAAAAATCATCTTTAATGAGGCAGTATCGTTAATGTCTATTCACACAATTCCTAACTTATGGATATATTATCCTGCAAAGAGTAAATTCCAGCAACAAGAGCACCCCTAAACCCCGCCCCCCCCACCAGTCAACAAAAACCCCCACCGCTGCCCTCTCACCTGAACGCACCCTCTAGCACCCTCCACCTTCACATCTGATCCGGGGAAGCCTGGGTCCCATTCAGGGAGTCTGCAACATTAAACTCTTTTCCTAATAACGCCGGGGAGGTGTTTGCCTTTTCCACTCCCACCCCCTCACGAGTGGACACTGCTTTCCCAGAAGCTGCCGGGCCTGCGACAGCACCAGAAGGTGAATGCGGAGGCGGACAAGGGAACCACGCGCCCCTCTGAGAGAGAAGCCAGCCGTTCAGGACATATGCAAACACATAAAACCATGCCACTCTTCTCAGTAGCCTTGTTGTTTGGGAAAATAATTATTTTAATAAGATGTCCCTGTTAACTTGTAACAGGTCTGTTTTCTAATACTATTTTTAATTTCTCATTTTTAATTTTTAATATGGTAAATATAGATAGATATAATCCACATCAACAAGAGCTCTTGGGCGGCCTCAGTAATGTTTCAGAGTATAAAGGAGTCCTGAAGTCAACATGTCTGAGACCTGATGGTCCAAGGCACATTCCTCCCTGCTGTACTTCCCCCGGTTCACTTCTTAGAGCTGATACGTCATCAGGCATCTCCCACTCCCCTCACAAAGCCTTGTTGCAAAGCCCAGGAAGCATTTCCAGCCTCCAGCCGATGGGGAAGTTCTCAGTATGGTGGGCATTGGTTATTAACAACTTCCGCAAAGAGCTTCCTTAATGCCATTGGCCTGTTTGGAACCACTTCCCATCCTCCCTCCGTCTAACGCACATTTTGTAAATGCTCTCTTTCTCGGGGCACAAGTCAACTGGTCTCTGCTTAGAAGTATGTCAACTGGAGAAAAGAAAAAACAGGATTCTTTGAGCCTTCTGATAAGTGAGAAAATGACGATAGAATATCACGAATCTCGATTCCCGTTATCTTGTGCCTCTATGCGATACACCCTCTGTGTATATTAGTCAGTGCTCTATGCTGGTGGTAAATTCATAGAGTCCAGTGCAGAATGTCCCAGCTAAGGGCCCCAGATGTGCTCATTACAGCTTTCGGAACACTCCTGAAATGTATTTCTATTGAAAATGACTGTAAAGTATTTCTATTGAAAATGACTGTAAAGGATCCGTGAGATACAGGCTAGACAAGTCAGGTTTCTTGTTTTGTACTTTTGGGCTGCTCACCACCCACTGTCCCCTCCTTCCCGTATTAGCCATTGTCTGAGCTCCTAGAGGGAGCCATTGTCTGTCCCTGCGGCCAGGGGATGAGGCGAGACCGCCCCCAGCTGCAGGAGTAGGCCCCGGGCACCCAGGAAGGAGCCTAGCTGAGGGTAAGTTGGGGCCTAGCTGAGGGTAAGTGGGGGCCTAGCTGAGGGTAAGTGGGGGCCTAGCTGAGGGGTAAGTGGGGGCCTAGCTGAGGGGTAAGTGGGGGGCGCAATGCAGCCAGCACTCAGCTCTCCAGGCCACGTGCTCTCTTTCTCAGAAGTGCTGGAAAGGTAAAAAGGGAGTCGCCACTTGCCCCTGGGGACCTCAACGGGGGAGCAGGCTGCGTGGGAATGTGCTCCATTGGTGTGAGGTAAATAAGTCCATTTTCAAACCTGCAATCATTCCACGAACAAGACCAAGAATAAACCTTTTCTTTGATGGTACAATGCCTAGTGTTAAAATTAAAGAGACCTTTCATAAGTAGATTTGATGCCGATGAAAACACAATTTAGGAGAGAAAGGTCTAAAGATACTTTTTTGTTTTCAAAAGCTATCTTAAGGGGGAAAAGGTGCCCTGAAAACACATAACTAGCCTATCAATACCAGGTAAGTTAACATGATACCCTGGGTTCCTTAACAAATTCATGGAGACAGCTGATTGGAAGGCGTTTCCACAGGAGGGTTTTGTGTCACCTGTAAGAAGAAGTTTCACAGAAAGTGTGTTACTCGTCTCCTTATAAATAGTGCCCATTAACCCTATGATTGACCCTGTTCTTCTGAGCCAGAATGAAAAATAAAATTCATGCTTTTCCCCGATGGGATGTCACTTGAACTCCAGGGCGGATGCCTGGATGGAGTGGTATTGTAATGGGTCTTCCCGTGGCGGGAAGGGTGGGGTAGCTCTCTTGGGCCTCTTTACTAAGGACACTAATCACCTCTCAAAGACCCTACCTCCAAATACCATCTCGTTGGGGATTAGGTTTCAACAAATCAATTTGGGGGGTGGGGGGGGCACACTATCCAGTCTCTAGGGAAAAGAAGTACTGGACAGTTCACAAAATCATTGACGATGCTGGAGAACCATGGTAGGCCCTGGGCACCCATAAGGAACCTAGCTGAGGGGGCAGAGCCAAGTTCATCCCACAGAAACAGCCTGCTTAGGATGCCACCGCCAGGATGTGGGCATCTGACACTTGGCACCATGCAGCTGGGTGCTGCTGTGCCCGGGCACTGGCTGCCACAGGCATCTCTGCTGCGGCCGCTCAGAATCATCTCTGACCGTCCCACTTCCTCTGCAGCATCCCGTCAGGTTCAGTATTCCAGGAAGCAGGGAGCGGTTGGGGCCAGGGATGTGCCCACACAGAGTGGCCAGGAAGCTGGAAAAGCGTCCACGCCCTTTCGCTTTTGTAGCAGAAGGTGGGGCCCTCCCCGCACTGAGCTCAGGATTCCACACACCTGGTTGGTAAGCTGTCCACCGCAGCACCCCGTTAGTAAAGGAAGGAACTGTGAGACAGAAGGCAGAAAATCACAAGTTAGGCCTAAACATACTGTTAGGGGGACTCCAAGGAGGGATTATATTTGATTGCGGATCAGACAATGTTTCATGAAAGCGGCATTTAGGAAAGGCTTGATGGATCAGATCTTTCCTAATAGAAATAAATAGAAAGGGGGTTCCGGGCCGCTCAGGGGAAAGGAATAACATCACCAACTTCAATCTGAATGCAAAGGAGATGGTAACGTAATATCTTCCCATTAAAGCCTTATGCTGTGTAAGTGGGCCATCATTTATTTCTGTTACTGGCAACGAAGGCCATAGACGGAGAGTACTCTCACATTAAAATACCATTCCACCCAAATCCCATTGGAGAAAGTATGGACTTTATTTTTAGTTCTGGCTATTTAATTCTCACAGGGACATTCCGCCCAGAAGTGGGGGGTTGCAATGTGGCAACAATCTGTAAATTGAAATATCTATTCACTGACTCAACATTTACGTAGAGTCTAAATGCGTTCCAGGTTCTGAGATCAAGTGCACAAAATGAGGACGTTCAAGGCCCTGCCTTTGTGGTGGTCAGAATAATGCCCTTCCTCCCCATACACCCCCCACCCCCACCCCCATACACACACACACACACACACACACACACACACACATACACACACACACACCAAGATGTCTCCATCTCTGCAGCCTGTGAATTTGTTACCTTACAGGGCAAAGGGGACTTTACACATGCGATGAAATTAAGGACCTTGAGGTTGGGGAATAATCCTTGATTATCTGGGTGGGGCAGGGAGGCAATCTAACCCCATAGGAGAAAAGCACGTGAATGGATGCAAAAAAAGAAAGCAAAAAGAGAAAATGGGTGGCTGATGTGGAAGTGGTGTAAGTTACCTAAGCTGTGAACATCAAATCCTTGCCACAGAACGTTGAGATGAAAGCTAACTAGAAATACAAATAAGAATAAATGAAGCTAACTAGAAATAAAACAGTAAACAGCAATATTCGCGGAGTGCTTACAAGGCACTGTGCCTGCGTGACATGTAAAAAAACGTTGAAAGTTCACATAAACTGCGCATATGTGCAAACGTTATAAAAAAGGGTATTTTATTTCTGTAGCCGATCGCGTTTTAGTCTCTCTCAGCAGAGGGTGGGAAAATGCTTACCCTTGCCAATAAAACGCACTGGGCTCTTTCCCCACAATGAATCCTCTTGAGGACTCAGCCCGGTCAAAGTTCAACCTCAAGGCTGCTTCCTTCTCGGGGGTCCACCCTCTGTGCTGCTCAGGCTGCAGAGGTATCTGGGGGAAGACCCATGTCACACACCCTCGTGGGGAGGGGCTGCACCGTCCTGGGGACTCAGTGTCTCTGCCGTGTACTGGTCTCAGAGCACGCTGCACGGATGCTGGCCAACGTGTGGCAATCCCGGCTTTATCTGGGCACGTCCAGGCGCCCGCTGCCGAAGGTTCTGGTCACCCGCTGCCACGTGCTTGTGATCACCAAGGCATCAGGTTCTGAGGCCCCGCGTCCCTCTGCAGGCCTCGGCTGACTCCCTCGTCCTCTCAGAACACCGGCAAGCCCCTTTCAACCACGGCATGAAGGCACGCCGGCTCCGGCCCAGCACGTACAGGCTGGGAGCAGAGATGTACGTCTGACACCTCCCTCTGTCCTGACTGCTCCGTCACTCCTGGGCCACGCCATGCAGCGGAGAAGCAGAGCACCGAGGTGGACATTCTCTGACCTTCCTTTATCTGTCCATCCTTTTCTATTCTTTGTTTGCTTGCTTGCTTGTTAATCCTCACCCACGGATATTTTTTTTTAATTTCTTTATTGATTAAGGTGTCACATATTTGTCCTCATCCCCCCCATTCCCATCCCAAACCCCTCCCCATGCATGCCCCCACCCCCCTGTTGTCCGTGACCACTGGTTAGCCTCATATGCATGCACACAAGTCCTTTGGTTGATCTCTCCCCCTTACCCCCACCCTCCCCTACCTTCCCTCTGAGGTCTGACAGTCTGATCTGATCAGACCACGGATATTTTTTCCATTGATTTTGAGAGAGAGTGGAAGAGAAGGAAGGAAGGGAGGGGAAGAGAGAGAGGCATCAATGAAAGAGACACATCGATAATTGCCTCCTGGATGTGCCCCAACCAGAGCCGGGGATCGAACCTGCAACCCAGGTACGTGCCCTTGACCAGGAATCAAACCCAAGACCCTTCGGTTCTCGAGGCACACTCCAACCACTGAGCCACACTAGCCAGGGCTCCATCCTTTCCCATCTATCTGAGGAAGCCCCCGGGGGTCTGGGTACTTTCCCAGAGACACCGGCAGGGCCCTCTCATAGCCGCATTCCTTGGCAGTCTCCTGCTTCCTCCGCAGTGGAAGGTTTTCTCTCCGGTCCAGTGGAAATTCCCCCTACCTCCACCTTCCACCCAGACAGCTGGCCAAGCTTTAGACAGACGTCCTGACTCCATGCCCTCACCTCCCTGCTCTTAGAGCATGTGCTTCAGAGAATTTTTACAGACCGTCCTAGACTTAGGATGATCCCACTTATGACTTTTCAACGTTATGATGCAAAAGCAATAGGCATTCAGTAGAAATGGGCGTGGCTAAGCTACGATGTCCCGAAGCTCAGGTGTATTTTTTACTTAGGATATTTTCAACTTAGGAAGTATTCATCAGGACATAACCCCTTCTTAAGACAAGGAGGTTGTGCAGGCTCCTTCTCTGCCCATTTGAGATGTGAATCTTTCTGAAAGCCACTTGCCAGTTTTACAACCCAGGAATGTCTTTCTCAAGGACCTGGGAGCCAGCATCCCTTTGAAGCATGATCCTCAAGGGAGCGAGCACCCTTCCTCCCAGTCTCTGGGAGGGGAGGAGCATAACTTCGTGGGTGCCTTGCTCCTAGTAGTAAAACTACCTCCTGTCATAGAGGCATAAGAAATTCACTTTTCCTTTGGGTATAACCAGTGAGCACACACGGCCAGAGCCTCGAATGGACTGACTCACTGGAGTTTCCTGCAGACCCTATGCCCAGGAGGCATCGTCCCTGATTTCCAGTTCCTCTTTCCACAAAGTGAAGACTGGGTCAAAGCAATCTGAGGACAGTCACAGATTCCACCACCTTTTCCCATTTGTTTCCACTTGTCCTGCCTCAGTTTACTCCAGCAGCAACAGAGGTAGCGTCCCATCTTCCCAACGCACTTAGCAAATTTTTCAGAGTTAACAGCCACACTCATTATAATCATCTTCTTGGTTCACATGATTTGTAACTACATTATACAGTTACAGTAGCAGGAAGAAATGGCATAAACATGCTAGGGTTTCCCCTCCTGAAAACAAGGGGCTGCCTTGTAGGTAGGGCTGAATAATCACCAGCTATTTCCTTAGGCAGGTCCCTGGGGCAGCACAGAAGATGGTGTGGAGAGGAGGAAGCGGAATCGGGAAGGTGAGTTATGAAACTTCTGGAGAGGCTGGAGCAGGCAGGGAACTGCTTAGGGTACTGACTGCTCTGTGAGAGCCTCTCCAAGACCCGCCCACCCGCAGGGGGAGACGTCTCCCATATTAGTTTTCCACGCAACCTCCCTCCCCACCTCCACCCAGATTCCCGCAGCTCTTGTGAAATCTGCGGCCCGAATTTCGACACGTAATGATCTTTCATTTTATTCCCTAATCGCTTCCTGTAGTACATCACGCAGGTCGCCTGAGTTAAAACACTACAATAAACGCTTAGGTAACTGAAAAGGCCTGTAAAGTCATCCAAGGCCAGAGGATGCTCTGCCCGTGGTCGGCAAACTGCGGCTCGCGCGCGCCACATGCGGCTCTTTGGCCCCTTGAGTTTTTAGCAAAGGCCAGCTTAGGAGTACCCTAATTAAGTTCATAACAATGTACCTACCTATATAGTTTAAGTTTAAAAAATTTGGCTCTCCAAAGAAATTTCAATCGTTGTACTGTTGATATTTGGCTCTGCTGACTGAGGAGTTTGCCGACCACTGCTCTGGGCCGCCCCGGGAAGTCGGGCCCAGCCCGCTGATGGCTGCACGGGAAGGGGGATGGGTTCACTCTCTCTGGGTGATTGATTTGCTCTCCCTGGGTTACTCTCCCTGGCTGATCGCAGGGTGCCCGCCTCGGGGACCCCACACACCCCGCAGGAGGCTATCCACGCCCCACAGTGGCTGTTATACCCGCTTCGACCGCCGGAGGGCGCGTCTCGCCGGTTCCCGAACACTCGAACACTCGGCGTTCAGACCCAGCGAACGAGAGGTGACGTGTTTAGACCCTGCGCCGCCGCCGTAGCCGGGACAGTAAACAGGAAGTGGAACTCTGTCTGGGCCGTGGCGTTGGGGTGAAGAGAACCAGCGGTTTAGCAGAGACGCCTCCGGCCGCCGCTTCGGGCGTGCGCTTCAGGGGCCGGCGCCTCGCCCCCACTTTTGTGCCTCCCTCGTCCGTCCCGCTCCAGGGGAGGTATCCATCCCGAGCCGGAGCCCACCTTTCTACGGAAGCGTCGGCAGCACCATGGCCGAGTACTCCTACGTCAAGTCCACCAAACTCGTGCTCAAGGGAACCAAGGCCAAGAGGTGAGGCCGGACTCCGGCGAGGCAGACCTCCCTCTCTCTCCGGGCGGGTCCCCTGGAGGCCGGACAGCTGTCAGTCCCTGAGGCCCCCAGCCCGGGCCTGGCGCCTGGGAGGACGGAGGCGGGGAGGCGGGAGCCGAGCCGCCCCGCGAGGGGCGGGCATGGGGAGCGGGACCAATGGCCGGGGAGCCGCACGTTTGCCCCCTCCTCACCCCTGCTCCTCCCCCGCTGCAGTCTGCCGGCTCAGGTCGTAACTTCCGATATTAGGGATCAATATTTTCACCGTTGTCTCCCTCCACCCTAAAAACACTCTTGGTGAATTTTCAACGCAACATGCAGATGTGGGCTTTGATAGGGATATGGGCTCGAGTTGGAACTCCACCAAAGACCAATTTTGTGATTTGTGGCAAGTTCGTTAATATCTCTGAGTGTCTCTTAATCCACTTCAGAGGGATTAATGATACTCTAAAATGACTGTTATGAGGAAGAAGTAAGAGAACATGTGCAGGAAATAATGAGCCTCAAGTGCAAGGCGGAGGGTGTAGGGGTGATGAAGATTTTTAGGAAAAGGTACCTGCCCGCTCCTATCTCCACCTCTTTTTTAACTGGTAGGTTTGCTCGGATTGACGGTTCTTACAGATGTTAGCATTTCCTCCTGGTCTCGGTGATTTAAAACAGAGTTTTGGGTTCTCTTAGGTGAGATGGGAAGAAAGTGTTCAGAGCAAGCTGAAGCCACTGCCCTGGAATAAGTCTGCAGCTTTTACTGTGTGAATTCACGGAAGGAAGGGGAGACTTAGCTTCTGAAAATGTACTTTATGATGAAAATGCAAACAAATGTGTCTTATAATTATCATAACTACTGAGCATAATTAGCACATATATAGCACTTTTTATGTGCCAAGAACTGTTGTAAACACTGCATATTAACTTTTTTAAGTAGCCCCTGGGTTTTTTTAAATTATTGCAGTATAACTACATACCATAAAATTCAACATTTTAACGTACAGTTCAGTGGTTTTTTTAGAATATTCACAAGGTACACCACTGTCTAGTTGCTATACATTTTCATCACCTCAGAAGGAAGCCCCTTACCCATTAAGCATCCACTCCTCCCCTTCTCCCCTCCCTGTCCCTGGCAATCACTGATCTGCTTTCTGTCTCTGTGGATTGGCCTGTTCTGAATAGTTCACATAAATGTAATCATGCAAAATGCAGCCTTTGTATCTGGCTTCTTTTACTTAGCAAAACTTTCTCAAGGTCCATCTGTGTTGTAGCATGTATCAATACTCATTCCTTTTATAGCTGAATAATATTCCATTGTGAATGTAGTATCTACGAATACGACACATTTTGTTTATCCATTCAACAGTTGATGGATATTTGGGTTTTTTCACTTTGGGGCTCTTATGAATAATAGTCCTGTAAATATTTTTATACAATGAAAATGAGAACAGAACCACCAAAATCTGTGGGACACAGGGAAAGCAGTTCTAAGAGGGAAATTCATTTCATTGCATGCCTATCTCAAGAAACAAGAAAAGTGCAAACTCGATCACTAACTCTGTATGATGTTGCAGAAGTGAAGGGAACCAGGTTTGCTAAATTAATTGTGGTGATAGAAATGTATTAGCCTCAGAAGCTACTGAGGTGGTTCATTCTATCCTAGTACAATGTAAAAACAAAAAAAGAAAGAAACAAGAAAAAGCCCCAATAAACAATCTAACTTTACACTAAAGAAACTTGAAAAGGGACAAAGCCCAGAGTGAGAAGAAGGAAATAATAAAGATCAGAGTAGAAGTAAATATTCTTATACAGTTACGAACATACTAGAGGCCCAGTGCACAAAATTTGTGCACTGGGGACCAGGGGGAGGGGGGTTCTTCAGTCCGGCCTGTGCCCTCTTGCAGTCCAGGAGCCCTTGGGGGATGTCTGACTAACAGCTTAGGCCTGCTCAATGGAGACGGGAGAGGCTTCCGCCACTGCCGCTACGCTCGCCAGCCATGAGCCTGGCTCAGGGCTTCTGGCTGAGTGGCGCTCACCCTGTGGGAGCGCACTGACCACCAGGGGGCAGCTCCTGCATTGAGCATCTGCCCCCTGGTGGTCAGTAAGCATCATAGCGACCAGTTACTCTGCCATTCAGTCAATTTGCATATTAGCCTTTTATTATATAGGATGTTTTCATTCCTCTTGGGTCTATACCTAGGAGTAGAATTGTTAGGTCATATGGTAACTCCGTATTTAACTTTTTAAGGAACCCCAAACTAATTTCCCAAGTGGCAGTGCCATTTTACATTCTCACCAGCAACACATGAAAGCACATATTAACTCTCAATCCTCACAGTAACCTTAAGAGTTGGGTTCAATTATTATCCTTATTTTAAAGGTTGGAAACTGACTCAGTCAATTTTGCCAAAATCACAGAGCTCAGAAGTGATATAATCAGCATTTAAAAATCAGGCGGGCTGACTCCCAGTGTGCTCTTAACTGTAACACTATATATACATAATCAGAAATAAGAGCCATGTCGATGTAAATTAATAATTTTATTTATTTTTTTTAATATATTTCTTTATTGATTTCAGAGAGGAAGGGAGAAGGAGAGAGAGATAGAAACATCAATGATGAGAGAGAATCATTGATCGGCTGCCTCCCACACACCCCCTAGTGGGGATCGAGCCCGCAACCCAGGCATGTGCCCTTGGCCGGAATCGAACCTGGGACCCTTCAGTCCGCAGGCCGACGCTCTATCCACTGAGCCAAGCCGGCCAGGGCGTAAATTAATAATTTATAAACCATTGTACAGCTCAAAAGATTCTTCTGAGATTCCACCTTGTGATATTTAAAGTGCACATCAGTATGCCTAAACTCATCTATACAAATTATCTCCTGTAGTAAGAAGAAAAAGAGCAAAGAGAAGAAGAGAAAAAGAGAAGATGATGAAGAAACCCAACTTGATATTGTTGGTAAGTTTTCTATATTCTGAGAAAAGTTAGCACTGCTTGGGATCCCTTTAAAAATATCTTCCTAATTAGAGATAAACAGTAAAAAGAAAGTAGGAGGAGTTTATGACCTATTCCTATTTATCTGAAAGTGCTCAAGTATTATTTCTGGTTGTAGACTTTTTTTCCAGCACAGTAAGTGTCATCGATGCCTTTCCATCATTATCACATCAAAGCACAGGAGAGAGGAAACAGCTCTGATTTAATAGACACCATTAGACTACTTAATAGCCCAGATTCTGATACATTATTTTCAAGTCCTCATATAAATATTTAACCAAATATATTTTACAGAATATAGTAAGTCCTAACATAAAGTTGTCAGTAGGTTTTTGGAAACTGAATTGTAAGTGAAATGATGTGTGGTATAATGAAACCAGTTTTACCATACCTGATTGATATAATCGAGAGTTAAGTTCCTTCAGCATATTTCTGGTCACAAAAACATCACCAAACTTCTAAATAAAGACCCAGAATGCTTC
This sequence comes from Cnephaeus nilssonii, assembly GCF_951640355.1. Classification (NCBI taxonomy): domain Eukaryota; kingdom Metazoa; phylum Chordata; class Mammalia; order Chiroptera; family Vespertilionidae; genus Cnephaeus; species Cnephaeus nilssonii. The sequence goes on from NC_137079.1 coordinate 12,159,296, forward strand.
TAATATTAAACATTGAGATAAATACGAGCTATACATACACTTAAAAAAGATGAATATGAACAAGTAAGAACCTTCTTTTCCAACCCTCTTATTCCACTTCAGAGTTTCTGGTGGCCAGAGTCTATCCTGAAGCTCAGAATACAAGGCAGGCACCAGCCCCAGACAGGATGTCCTTCCATCGCAGGCACACTCCTACACCCTGCCACACTCACTCACACCGGGACAGTTGAGACATGCCAGTTTACCTCACGTGCACATCTTTGGGATGTAGGTGCAAACCTCAGTACCCAGAGAAAGCCCACACAGACATGGGGGAGTGTGCAGACTTCACACACTGGCCCCAGCTGGGAATCAATTTTTTTTTTCTCATCAACTTTAAACATAACATCATTGAACAAAACAATGTTATTCAATGACTTGCTTTATTTTCTATGAACATGTATGCATCTTAAACCAGTGACTTGTATATCCCTAAAAGAAATACATTCACAGTGAAAATAATTACTTTGTATACAATGAAAATCTTAATTACACATCAAGGTAGTCTATAAATGGCAACAGAAATAAATTGGCCCAAATATATTTAACTAGCCTGTTTTCTAGTTAATTCTTCCATCCTTCCGCACCTATACTTTAGCAGTTCTTTCTCTTAAAACTTGGCAGGTTACATTTTGAAATTTCTTAAGTTATGGTTCCTTTACATTTTATATGATATGGTATAAAGCTAATATTCCAGAAAAATATCACATTTTTTTGAAATAGCAAATCAATAATTCTACAATTAAGGTACATATTTGGGTAGATATCGTAGGTGTAGAATATCTAAGGATAGGTGAATATTTAACTGTATGAAGTTAAATGATAGGTTATCCTTTAAGCTCATCTATATAAATTATCTCCTGTAGTAAGAAGAAAAAAGATCAAAGGATACATGAATATTTAACTATATAAAAAGCTGGCACAAATTTTCTAAAGTGCCTGTACCACTTTACCTTCCCACCAAGAAAGTATTAAAAGTTCTATTCTTACTCTTTTCTCTCAGTTTGTGGTTTTACTTTTCATTTTCTTAACAGTGTTTTTTTGATAAGTGTAAGTTTGTGATTTTTATAAAACCTAATTCTTTTCTATTATGACAGTCACCTTATTTCTCCAGTCTAAGAAATCCTTGTTTACTCCAAGGTCACAAAGATATTCTTCTACATTTCCTTTTACAGGCTTCATAGTTTGGGGTCTTACGTTAGATCTATGGCCTATCTCAAATTAATTTTGGGTATGGTGTGGGGTAAGGATCGGGGTTTGGGGTATGATTTTCCAGGTTTGTATCCAGTTGTTTCAGCAGCACTATTGAATAGACTTTCCTTTCTCCACTAAACTGCTTTGGTATCTTTGTTAGAAAGCAATAGATTTTTTATGTTTTGGTCTATTTCTAGACTCTGTTCCATCAAGTTGTGTGTTGTTTCTATTGTTTCACGGATATATTTGTCTTGATTACTATCACTTAACCAAGTCTTGAAATCAGGTGATACGAGTCTCCCAACTTTACACTTCTTTTTCAAGATTGTTTTGATTATTCTATCCTTTACATTTACATATAAATTTTATAATCAGTTTATCACTTTATAGAGTAAAGCCTGTTGGATTTTTGGGAGAATTGTATTGAATATGGATCATTTGGGGAGGCTCAACATCTTAACAACATTGACTCTCAATAATATGCAGTTTTAGTGTAGCAGTCTTCCATGTCTTTTTTTATATTCTTAAATATTTCATAACTTAACACTATTATAAATAGAAGTTTAAATTTCTATTTTTTAATTATATATAGATATGTAATTGATTCCTATATATTGAGCTTGTAGTCTGAGACATTACTAAATTAATGGATTGTATCATTGTCAGTGTCCTGGTTTTGATGTTGTGCTATCAGTAGCAAAGTTATGCAAGAGGTTACCATTGGGAGAAAGTGAGTAAAGGGTATATGAGATTTCTCTCTATTAATTTCTGAGAACTGCAAAATAATGTTTTTAGAAAGTAAGTTATAACAATAAGTAAGAACCTTGTGTCAAATCTAAAATACAAATTTTAAATATTGATTTTATTTTTTAGGAATCTGGTGGACAGTAACAAACTTTGGTGAAATTTCAGGAACCATAGCTATTGAAATGGATAAAGGAACCTACATACATGCACTTGACAATGGACTTTTTACACTGGGAGCTCCACATAAAGAAGGTTTGTGTCTGGTAGAAGTGACTAAAAGGAAAGGCCACTTAAAGTGTGCATTTTATTGCATTTGTTCACTTAGGCCAGCATCTAATCCCGGGTATATTCCAAAGGAATGAATCTATTGCATTTGACTCTTCCACTTGTTTCTTTCCTCAACATTTACCTCTTATTGGCAACTCCCTCTTTCTAATATAAAAATTAGAAAACATTTTGTATAATTCCAGAATATCTGTGGAAATCAAAACAACATGAATAATTGAAATGATATGTAGAAATAAAAAGAAAACGTGGGTGAGTCAAAGTTTTGAATTCCTTTATTCTCCAGACCTTTTGCTGAAACTAACCTGGACACTGTAAACAATTTAAGTTTTCTCATCCCCTTTTAGTTAATCAGAGAAAGCATTGAGATATGAAGTAATTAGGAAATAAAAAGCAATATCTTTTGGTCTGAATGGCCGTTTGAATTAATTAAAGCATTTAATTTTTTAATTATGACATGGTTTGTCCATGTACTGACTGCATTTTAAAACACAAAGAGAAAATATCTTGGAAGTGACTAAATAAGCATCATGCTGACCTATCTTATTAAGCATGTAAAACGAATACGGCACTTATAAGAAGATAAAATAGATCTTGGTAATATGAATACTGCATTATAATTACATCATAATGTAATATTTTTATATTTAATTTTTATATATATTTTTTCATTGATTTCAGAGAGGGAGGGAGAGATAGAGAAATCAATGATGAGAGAGAATTGATTGGCTGCCTCCTGCACGCCCCACACGGGATTGAGCTCGCAACCTGGGCTTGTGTCCTGACCTGGAATTGAACCGTGACCTCCTGGCTCATAGGTCAGCGCTCAACCACTGAGCCATGCTAACCAGGCTACATTTAATTTTAGAAGAAAACTACATTTTTTAAAAACTGGAGACTATCTTTACATGTATATTTATAACAAATGCCAAATTTATTTCAAAATGATTTTTCTCCTCCAGTGGATGAAGGACCTAGTCCTCCGGAGCAGTTTACAGCTGTCAAATTGTCTGATTCCAGGTAAGTTTGAGTTGAACTATAATTAATAATCTTTTATTGTTTTAATTTTATTAAATTTTTTTAATAAATAGCTAACGTAAGCCCACAGAGTAATTTTCACTTTAAAAAGCAAAACAATATTTTTGGAAAGTGTATTTTGTGATATTTAATAAAATATAACATTATTTATATATCCAGTTAATATGTAGGTATTATTAAATTACATTTTCACCCTAACCAGTTTGGCTCAGTGTCTAGAGCATCAGCCTGCAAACTGAAGGGTCCTAGGTTCGATTCCAGTCAATGACATGTACCTTGGTTGTGGGCACATCTCCAGTAGGGGGTGTGCAAGAGGCACCTGATTGATGTTTCTCTCTCATCGATGTTTCTAACTCTCTATCCCTCTCCCTTCCTCTCTGTAAAAAATCAATAAAATATATATATTTTTAAAAATTACATTTTCAATAACTCCATCTTTAGAAGAGAAAAGCCCCAGATAAAAGCATACATTATGATTCCTAGCAATATATAATACTATGCTGGGAAAAATGAAAATGTTATAGACCAAGTAAGATATAGATTAGAAAAATCCTGTGACGAAAACATACCTAAAACTGTCTGCTATTGCTATGATATTTAAACTCACTGGTTAGCAATCAAGAGACAAATAGGAAGGTAGAAGAAAGGAATATTGTTGAAACCAGCAGAGAATGTTACATAGTCATAAAGACCAAAAGGACATTTTGCTCACTATTTTTACATGACCTTTTTTTTTCTCAAAATGCAAAAGTACAGAATGATGCTTTGTGTAGTAGAACAACTAAATTTCATATTCTAGTAATTGGCTACATCAAGACGATAATGACTTGTGTTATATTATCATTAACCTGTACATGAGTATAAAGTTAGTCCTCTGGCATCACAGGGGATTGGTAAGCTAAAAACATAGAAATCGTATTTTTCTTTAAAAAAACAATATTAAGATGATTATTTCTATACTTTCTTTGAATGGCCAACAAATACACCGGACTTTTAAAGAAAAATCAATAAACACAAACTTCTTTAATATATTTTAAGAATAAAGAATTTGGAAAATATTTGCTATATAATATAGAAGCTATAATGCTTGTAATAAAAGTAGAATATGACATTGTATGGACAGAACTACACTTTCCTATATGGTAGTCACTAATCATTTGTGACTTTTGAATATTTGAACTATAGTCTGAATTTTTATGTACACACACATTATTTTTATGTTCCATATTTAATTTTCTTCCTCTCAGTTTCTAACATCTATCTTGTTTATTAATCTGAAGAATTGCCCTAAAATCTGGCTATGGAAAATACCTTGGTATAAATTCAGATGGACTTGTTGTTGGGCGTTCAGATGCGATTGGACCAAGAGAACAATGGGAACCAGTCTTTCAAGATGTAAGTGCTATTAATGTTTATAGAAAGCTTCTTGTCAATGTAAGGAATCCCTTTTAAGGATAAATCAACAATTTTATGCACAGAAAATAACCAGCAGCACTATTTATAATAGAAAAAATAAACTTTAAAACATCTATAGTAGAACATTATATATCCATTAAAGTAGTATATATAGAATTACACTGTCCAAAATGGTAGCCACTAGCCACATGTTTCCATAATGATAAATTAGCCAAGCACCCCCCAAAAAAGAGATAATTACTTAGACTCGTTCCTTCTTGTCCTGAATTAAAACCTCTGGATCACTAACTTTCTAACTTTTTCACTCGGATCCAATGAGAAAGACATTTTTCCATTGCACATTGCAGCCTAGTACACACGTGTATAACTGAAACAAGAGTTGTACTTGGCAGTACTTATTTATCTACATGCTTGCACTCTGATCTTTTCTCTTCTACCTGTTTCTCTCTTTATTTTTTCCTCAGTACTGGTCAGGACCCACTAAATTCATTTTATGAATGGGTTACAGCCCCTTGTAGATAGAAGATCCTACCAATATACTGAGATGCTCATAATAAAAATTGTATCAACAGAAAAGGCTGTTAGGTCAGGATGATGAGTCAGATACTAATGCTCATACAGAACTTAAGGGGCATTCATCTCACTTTATTTGGGGGAAAGACATAATGTTTTTAAATTTTAAATTAAAGAGAGACTTAAAAGTCCCTGATGTAACAAGTAAAACTGGATTGCAGAAAGTAACTAAAAGATCAGCAGTACAGGTTTAAATCACCTGGGAATATACAGCCATATCCATGCTCACCCAGGGTCATCCAGATGACAGAAAACCCAGCCCTTGCCCAGCTGGCATGGCTTAGTGGTTGAGCGTCGACCTATGAACCAAGAGGTCACGGCTCAATTCCCAGTCAGGGCACATGCTCAGGTTTTGGGCTCAATCACCAGTGTGGGGTATGCAGGAGGCAGGCAATCAATAATTCTCTCTCATCATTGATGTTTCCATCTCTCTCTCCATTCCTCTCTGAAATCAATAAAAATATATTAAATAAAAAAGAAAACCCAGCCCCTCCCATCTTGAGTAAAAAATAGATCCATGTTATTAGCACTTTCATAACTGGATATGATATAAGGCTATTAATACATTTTTTGTAATTATGTTTGTGGATATTTTGTTTGATGTTTAAGATATTCATTTTTCTAAAAGAATCAACTATATACAACTTATGATTAAACTTTATGTAAAGAAATTTAATTAATCAAATTTATAATCTTGGTTCAGATACACAAGAAAATGAGTTATTAAAGTTTTGTGAATCAGATAATACATTGAGAAACAACTAAAAAGAATATGAATATTTCTTTCCATGCACAAAAGTCTTCCAGACTTTGATTCTTAAAGTTCTGAACAGTAAACTCAAAGGCCCCAAAAGCTAACTTTTGTATGATATAGTCTTATGGAGAAAATTTTCACTTAAAGCACAACTGTTTGAGTAAACTATTATTATAATTTTTATTGTGTTTAAAGCTTTTTTTTTCAGACTCAACTAAATTAGTAATATCCTCAATAGATCTTTTAGACTAAAGGAAATAATTCTATTTCATCTAGTTAGAATTTAGTCTTACTAATAGAATATACTAGAAATATTTATCGTGGTTATCTTTAAATAATTAGATTATAGGTGGTTTTAGTTTTCTGTATTTTTTTCCAGGTTTTTTCCAAATTCTTTTTCCTGACTCTTTTTGCAGATATTCTCATAACTATTTTTTATTGTTACTTTATTTAGGGGAAAATGGCTTTATTGGCCTCAAATAGCTGCTTTATCAGATGCAATGAAGCAGGCGATATAGAAGCAAAAAGTAAAACAGCAGGAGAAGAAGAAATGATAAAGGTAATCATGACATTTTTCTATAGAATGTCACATATGATGTGACTACATCTCTTTAAAATGTTGAAAACTAAAAAAAATAAATAAAATGTTGAAAAGTCATTTACTCTCACTTGAAAGTTTTATTTCATTGCTTTTTATACTGTGCTCCAAATAAGCCTTGTTTTTAGTTATAAATCCCATAACTGGTGGTGTGTCTGCACATTGTGGAAGAGAAATTACTGTATAAGCTCCCTTGCTATTATCTCCATGTATTAATATCTTTTTCTGAGTACTTGCACGTTTTGAGCCCTATCTTTTTTTCTTATCTGAATTTTTTTTTTTAATCCTCATCCAAGGATACGCTTATTGATTTGAAACAGAGAGAGAACATTGAATGGTTGCCTCCTGTATAAGCCACACTGGGGATCAAACCCACAACCTAGGTATGTGCCCTGATGGGAAATCAAGCCCAAGACCTTCTTGGTGCATCAGATGACGTTCCAACCAACTAAGCCAGCTAGGTGGGCTAAAACTTAATATTTTAAATAAATAAATATGAGCACATGATTCCAAAATTTTCAAATACTAGCATATATAAACATATGTCTCCCATCCTTCTACAGCAAACATGTCAAATCGTAGCCTGCAGGCCGCATGCCTCATTTATTTGGCCTATATTAGGCTTTGAGTTTGACATGCTTGTTCTACAGCCTTCTAGAGTTTCTGAATACAAATATAAATGTTGGTAATTTTCTACTTTTTTACACTAAAGTTAGCCTCCTTTATACACTCTTTTAGACACTGATTTTTTTTTTTTCCTTAACATTGTATTTTGGAACTTTGCTCTTATCATTACATTGAAAGCTTTCCCTCTCCTTTTTGTTTTTCTTCTTCCTCTCTCTCTTTTTTAACATCTACATAATATTCTATTTTAGGGGTATTCCATAATTTACTTAATCAGTTCTGTATAAATGGGAATTGGGTTATTTCCAGTCTTTTGCTGTTATAAGGAGTGCTGCAGCATGTAACTGTGAATGTGCGTCCTTCTGTGGGTGTGCGAGTACATCCCAGGGTGAGTTCCCAGAAGCACAGCTACAGAGTCGAGGGCTATAAACCTCTGCAGTTGTTTACACACTGCCAAGTAACCTCTATAGGTGTTACTAGGCTGTTTGAGTTGTCTAATACTTGAGCATCCGTGTTGCTAGTATAAAATATAAAAGTCTTAACAGAATTTTTCAGAGCTCTTGCCCTTAAATTCTGGATCTCTTGATGAAAAGTCTTTACATGCATCTATCAAGTATCTGTACATGCTTTGTGTTAAACTCTGTGTTATATATTTGATTTTACTTTTTAAATGTTCTTGGCTTTCATAATACTCAGTTTTAGTCTTTCAGTTTTTTTTTTTTACTTTGAAAATATCACTTACCTTTTAAAACAAGAATAATACCAGGAACTCTTCACTTCATTATTTGGAGTTGATTGGTGGAGAAAGAAATACCACTCTACACAGCACAAAAATTTAGAAATCTCAGAATATTTCCCAAAGTTTTATCAAAAGGTATTTTCTCCACCAAAGTCTCAAGTAATTTTCATCTAAAACTTAGATCTTAATTGCTGGTTCTGTCTCTGTTCATTTATGGCAATGGATAATAAATGTCAGTCAGAACTTAAGAGGATATAAGAAGTATTTAAAAGGGATAGATTCCAGTTAGATAAAAACAAATTGTGTTAAGTTAAAAGTTTGAATGTATTTGGTAATAGCCTATGCAAAGTAAAATACTACTATCTTAAGCTTTCAATGTTATGAAATAAACACTACCTGCTAGGGATAATTTGGTCCTCCTGTATTCACTTTGAGGCTAAAATTAAATTACTGCCTAATTGTTTAGCAAAATCTGATCTGCAAAATGTTTTTCAAATGATTTTCTCTTTAGTGTTTCTGATGCAAGGTTCTAGAGAAACATATAATAGCAATGATTTATATAAATTCTATATAAAAATAAAAACAGTATCTAGAACCTGCCATTTTCTGAACCTAATTGCTAAGTTAATGGTTTCCTTCTTTTGCATAAGAAATCACCTAGACTGTTCTTGTGTGGTAAGTAAAGAGGGAAAGGGGGAAGATGAATGTGTAACTTACTGGGTTCTCATTTCCAATGTCCAGATTAGATCCTGTGCTGAAAGAGAAACTAAGAAAAAAGATGACATCCCAGAGGAAGACAAAGGAAATGTTAAACAGTGTGAAATCAATTACGTGTGCGTAGTCTTTTCCTTTTAGACCTACAGATGTGACAGCGAAGTGCTTCTCAAGGTGCCGGAAATACAACACCTGAAGGACAGGAAGAGGCAGCCTAATGTAAACTCTAGACCCGTGGTCGGCAAACTGCGGCTCGCGAGCCACATGCGGCTCTTTGGCCCCTTGAGTGTGGCTCTTCCACAAAATACCACGGCCTGGGCGAGTCTGTTTTGAAGAAGTGGTGTTAGAAGAAGTTTAAGTTTAAAAAATGTGGCTCTCAAAAGAAATTTCAATCGTTGTGCTGTTGATATTTGGCTCTGTTGACTAATGAGTTTGCCGACCACTGCGCTAGAACAAAGCACTGAGCTCAGTGCTTTTCCTTTTCACAGTCCTTCAGTTTTCCTGATTATCCTGCCAGCTTCCAAAGCTAAGTCGCCTGGCCTCGTGTGTCCTCCCAGTTAGTTAGTAGAATGGCTGTTCCGTGTCAGTACAGAATGGCAACCCTACGCTGTTCCATAGCCAGGACACGGACTCCAGCCAGCATTCCATGGTGGAGGTGAGGCTGTGGAGAGCTGCCAAGCGCTGCCCTCCTGCTGGTGGGCACTAACTAAGAGCATCAGTATTTGAAAAGCTGTATGTTATTAAAGAAATATAATTAGGTTTTTTTTTTTAATAAATGAAAACTTAAAAAATATTTGTAAGTGCATCAGTAATCAGGTATAATCAAAATTTGAGATATTTTTTCAAGAGAGATATTTTCTTAACAGAAAGAAATTTCAGAGCTTCCAAGACCAGAAACTTAAAATAAGTAAAGAAGACAGTAAAATTCTTAAAAAGGCCCGGAAAGATGGATTTTTGCATGAAACACTTCTGGACAGGTAGGTATATTTTTACTTATTTCCAACTATGATTAAGTACACAGTAGAAGTGGCGACTATAAAACCCAATGTTCTTTTTCTTTTTTTTAATCCTCACTCAAGGATATTTTTCCATTGATTTTTAGAGAGAGTGGAAAGGAGAGAGAAAGACAGAAATATCAATGTGAGAAACACATCGATTGGTTGCCTCTTGCATGAGCCCTGACCAGGGCCCCTGCAACTGAAGTATGTGCCCTTGACTGGAATCAAACACAGGACCCTTCGGACCACCGGCTGATACTCTGTCCACTGAACCAAACTGGCTAGGGCCCAATGTTCTTTCTGAATTACTTGTAGTTTTAAAATATTTATCTTTATTTCTAATTTGTGAACATGGTAATATTACCCAAAAAGGACATCGTAAGTCTGGGAAAAGATCACCAAGAAAAACTGTCTAAATATAGTCAGATTCCAAGTAATTATATACTTTGTTGTAAGAAATTCAGATCTCACTGAAATTACATCATAAATTTATTTACAACATCTTTTTATAACTGTTAGAAGCAGGCTAAAAAGAAGTCATTTGACTCATTTCAAAATTCAGTTCTGTTAGAGTGGCACAGGTTCCTAAAAATGAGGTAAATATAGGTCAGTTTAAAAATTACTAAGTATAAAATTAAATAAGTGAAATTGAGGCACTGTTATTAAGTCGAATTCAGAAGTGTGCAGGATATTTATCTTAGCACATTATTGATATTTATTACTGTTTCTATTAAGTAATACTCTGGATTTACAACATTAAAAACTGAGTAGAGAGGTTAAACTTTGAGCTTAACAACTAAAATCAAAGAAGTGCCAGATTAAGGAAGAATTTGCTAATATGCCACTCATTCAAGTCCTATGTTGCAAAATTAGTCTTAAGACATTTCTTCATATTACTTGATAAAGACAGTGTATTTCCTGCTAACTAGTTGATCGAGTTATTACCTGAAGTCAGTAAATGATGAAAGAATTTTTCCCAGCTAAGAAAATTAGCATCTAGTTTCTAGTTCTAAGAAATTAAGAACGAGGTATAAAAATAGTCAGGTTATAGACTCAGAAGAAATAAAATAAGGTTTATAGTCTATGTCCTGTAACTTTTATCTCTTAACAAAAGCACAACATTGTTAAATAGAAGTTTGGGCATGCTTAAAATCAGAGGTAATTAAAATTGCTCATGTGGACTGAAAAAGTCCTTAGGCACATTTGTTAAAGATGAGGAAAAGACTTTCATAAGAATAAAATCCATTTAGTATGAAACACTAGAGGCCCAGTGCACAAATTCGTGCACCAGTAGGATCCCTTGGCCTGGCCCGCGGGATCGGGCCAAAACCGGTTCTCCAAAATCCCCCAAGGGGTCCCGGATTGGGAGAGGGCGCAGGCCAGGGACTCCCCCTCCCCCTAGTGCACAATCAGGGTTGGGGAGGGACCGCGGGAGGGCTCCAGGGCGTGTCTGGCCTGTCTTGCTCAGTCCCTATTGGCTGGACCCCAGCAGCAAGCTAACCTACAGTATCTTCCCCCTGGTGGTCAGTGCACATCATAGCCAGCGGTTGAGCGGCCTTAGCATATCATTAGCATGTTACACTTTGATTGGTTGAATGGCCCACCGGACGACCGTACACTTAGCATATTAGGCTTTTATTATATAGGATAGAATTGAAAAGTAAAGTTTTAATTAAAATATCTTAATGTAAATGGTGTGGTAATATAATAACCAAAATTGAGAACACAGTTTCTAAGCATGGGTTTATATTTAGTAGCAGTTGACTATATATGGAATGTTTTACATAGATTAATTTTTATTATTTGTCTTTTTAAACAGGAGAGCCAAATTGAAAGCTGATAGATACTGCAAATGACAAGGGTTTTTGTCTCGGTCTTTTGTTTGTTTGTTTGTTTTTCTGAATAAAATAATCAGTGGAAGTGTTTTTATAGAGTTCTAGGGTTGTTGTGAAATTATTGCTAAACTAGTAGCAACTTTAACCAAGGTTAACCAAGTTCGGCTGAGCTTCTCCATGGATGTACTTTTTAGTTCACTGCAGGGTTTCCCATGGAAATGAAACTTGGAGTACACACCTAAAGTGAGTGCCACAGAATTCTTTTCTGTTCTGAATTTCCTGTCATAAAGCAGTTGTGCTGCTCTATGAAACTGATGTTTCGTGTGCAGCTCGTGGGATCCATCTTACTGCTTTACGCTCATTGCTTACCCTACATGACCTGATGCAATACATCCTACTAGGGACTGCCAGGGCTGATCAGCAGACCCGGAGCGACGAATGAATGGTTACTCTGACACATGTTTCTGTGAAAGAGAGGCTAAGGGACTGCTTGGCTTGAGAAACCAAACAGCCCAGTTCACCGGCCTCCTCAGGCTTTAATTGTAACAACAGCTTGAACTAAAATTAACGATTAGATACTATCAGTAGGGTAGCATCCTTGAGAAGACACATGCATCTGCAGTGTCCTTTAAGCAAGGACATCTGAAGACTAAGCACAACGATTCCAATAAACACCTGGGGGCTCAGACTTGTTTGGAAAAGTCAAGGCAGGGGTGGCCGCCTTCAGCCAACTCCTGTCCTGTGCCTTCCCACAGGGTACCTTTAAAGGGAAGGTGGAAAGTGCCAGTCCAATCAGCCAGCAAGGCTTTGATTCTACCTCTTCAGTGTTGCCCAAGTCACACACAAGCCAAACACATGACCAAACAAGGGGGCTGGGCAGAGAGAAGTCAGGCATTAGGCCACAGAATGGGAACAGGAAACTACAGAAGAGCAAGAAGGCTCAGGACAGAAGATAAAAGTAAAATTGAGGAAAGCCCCAATTTTGGACAGTTTGGCCACAGGATCCCTGCAATGCTTTCCTCCTCACTTGTGAGCTGGGACGGGAGCCAGCCTGTCTGAGCTTCTGAACAGTTCCAGATGTCATCTAACCCAGGTTGTGCATCAGGGGCCTGGACGTCCCTGGAAATTCTGCTTCAGAAGCACTGCCATTTCTGGGTTGATGCCCCTGCACAGCCAGGATTGCGACCTGGCCCAAGCTGCCATCCCCTGCCTGGTTCTCAGCCTTTGTATTTAGGCACCAGCTGTGGTTGCAGGCCCCCTTCATCAAGGTAGCTGAGCTGCCAGTATCACCCTTAGGAAGGAGCTCTTACCGTAGATTCCGGAACTGGGCATTCCCGTTCCAATAGCTGGGCATCCCCCAGCTGTGTTCTCTTCTGACCCTCAGATGGGGAGCATGCTTGCTATGCTGATCCTCCAAAGCAGTGGTTCTTGGCCAGGGGGTACTCTGTCTCCCGGGGGACATCTTGCAACGTTCGGAGATATTTGTGGTTGTCTTGTCGCACTCAGAGAAGAGGTGCTACTAGCAACTAGAGGGTTTGCGATCAAGGATATAGCTAGACATCCCACAATGCACAGGATAGCAGCCACCACAACAAGGAGTTATCTACCCCAAAATGCCAGTAGTGCCAAGGTTGTAAGACCTTTAGTCTACTTTTGCCAGATCTCCAACCCCTTAAAACAATAGTTCACATTTCTATGCGTAAGAATCGCTTAGAGTACCTATAGATTTCCAAGGTCCATCCTTAGAGATAGCAAGTCTAGGGTTGGGCCCCCAAACTGACATTTTAATAAGCACTCCTGGTAATTCTAAAGCAAGTGATCTGAACCACACTTGGAGAAACACTACCCTGAAGAAACGAAGTCTCTCCGGCACCAGCCGCTGACGGGTTTCCCTGGCACGAACATCTGTCTGAATTTCTGAATATAGTGGTTCCTGGGCCCCTTGTCACAGGGCTCACCCTCGTGTTCCCCAGTTCCTGCCCCCATTCCAGGTGGCAGAACTATTATAGAATGAACTAGGGGCCCGGTGCACGAAATTCGTGCACTGGGGAGGGGTCCCTCAGCCCAGCCTGCCCCCTCTCACATACTGGGAGCCCTCAGGGGATGTCCTACTGATGGCTTAGGCCCGCTCCCCATTGGGAGCGGACCTAAGCTGCAGTCTGGCCTCCCTTTGCGGGAGGCGACCGGGCTGATCAAGGGAAGGCGCCAGCCCCATCACCCTGCTGCTGCAGTCACTGCCAGTCACCATAGCCGCCAAAGTATTTTCATCAACACCGACTCCAGTCCCTTCACCATGAAAAAATGACAACTTTCTTTAAGCATTTTCAAGATGTGTCTTTCATAGTATATGACATTTCTTTCTTTATTTTTCTTTTTATCCTCACCTGAGGATATGTTTCCATTGATTTTTTCCCCCTTCCCTCCAATTCCAGGCTCGGCCCCTTCCCAAGCCTAAAGCCTCCGCCCCAGGCTTTAGGCTTGGGAAGGGGTTCCCCACCCCCCTGTACCTCCGATCGCAGTCTCGGCCCCTTCCCAAGCATAAAGCCTCCGCCCCAGGCTTTAGGCTTGGGAAGGCGACACCCCTACCCCTCCAATCGCAGGCTCGGCCCCTTCCCAAGCCTAAAGCCTCTGCCCGATGGCCGGCAGGGAGTGACCTGGGTGCCAAGGAGGTTCCTGGGACCCAGGAATGTATGCAAATTAACCACCACCGTTGTTGGTTTAATTTGCATACTCATTTTGATTGGTTGTGGGCGTAGCGGAGGTACGGTCAATTTACATGTTTCTCTATTATTAGGTATGATTCCTGGCAACTAGGAAGATGTATGTTTAAAATATGCATTGCCCCGCTCACCCTGCTCATGTGGCTCAGTGGTTGAGTGTCGACCTATGAACCAGGAGGTCATGGTTCAATTCCCAATCAGGGCACATGCCTGGGTTGTGGGCTCAATCCCAGTGTGGGGCATGCAGGAGTCAACTGATCAATGATTCTCATTATTGATGTTTCTATCTTCCTCTCCTTCTCTGAAGTCAATAAAAATATTTTTTTAAAAAATAAAATATGCATTGCCTGCCCTCATGGAGTTTACTCATGAGCTAGTAAAGGAGGACAAATGAATAAAAAAAGTCGGTGACAGATAAATGTTCCTTCCCAGTTTCCATCATTGCACTTCATACAAACCCCCGTTTACAACACCGTCAGTCTTGGGAAAGTGGCCAGGGTTAAGAATGAATGCATCTAAACTGGCACATGGTCCACATTTTTCCACCTTATGCATGAGGAAATAATGAGTGATTTTGTTTAAAGCACTTGAAATCTGGCCAAGCATTTTCCTGATTTACCAGTCTACCAATCTTATCTAAAAGAAGGTCATACAGAGAAAGACAAACATCGCATGATTTCACTTACATGTGGTATCTAAAACACAAAGCAAACAGATCATAGATACAGAGAACAGACTGGTGGTTGCCAAAGGGAACAAGGGAGGGAGGACGGGTGCAATGGGTGAAGGGTATTAAGAGAAAAAAAAACACTCCAGTTATAAATAAGACACAAGGATATGTACACATATAATACCTTAATAAAAAAATTGGAAAAAAAATAAGACATAAGGATGTAATGAACACTACAGGGAATACGGTCAATATAACTTCCTATGGTGACATGGTAACTACACATCATGGTGATCATTTGTAATGTATAAAAATAATAGAATCACTATGTTGTACACCGGAAACTAATGAAATATTGTATGTCAACTATAACTTTTTTAGAAGCTTATCTACAGTAAAAGCACTAACCAAAGAAAAAGCTTCCCATACCCAATTTTGACTGCACACATTTTTCAGATTCGGTAATTTCAGTTTTTCTATCTGTATGTTTATTGACCTGCTATCTACCATCTCCAAACTGCTGTTAAACCATTCTGGTGATTTTTAAATTTCAGACACTATTTTTCACTTCTAGAATCCATTTGATCCTACTGTTATAGTTTTCTCTGTTGAAACTTCCTATGCACTAAGAGGGTTTCTAGGGGGGTTGTTTTGGTTTGGGGGCGGAGTTATAACAGCTACCTTAAAAATCCTGTCCACCAGCATGGAGGGACTGGGAGAGTATTATGTTAAGCGAAATAAGCCAGTCAGAGAAAGACAAGTATCACATGATCTCACTCATATGTGGAATTTAAAGAACAAAATAAACTGATGAACAAAATAGATCCAGAGACATAGAAGCATGGGACAGACAGATGAATCAGAGGGATTGTGGTAGTGGGTGGGTGTGTGGGTGGGGAATGGGAAGAGATTAGCCTAGGAACTTATATGCATGTATGCATAATCCATTGACACAGATAATAGTGTGGTAAAGGCCTGGGTCGGGAGGTGGGAGGGTGGGCTAGAAGGTGTCAATGGGGGGACAAAGGGTGCATCTGTATAACTTTCAACAATAAAGAGAATTTTTTTTTAAATTCTTGTCCACCAACTCCAACATCCAGGTCACCTGGGAATCGTTCTCCACTGATTGCCTTTTCTTTTGAGTATGCTTCTTCATGTGTCTGTTAATTAGATTGGATTCTGGACATTCTAAATAATGCATTATAGAAACAGTGGACTCTGTTTTGTTCCACTGAATAATTGTTTGTTTGTGTAACAGGCAGTTAACTTGATCTCATGCTCTAAATCCTGTCTCCCCTACGGTGGGCAAAAGGAAATCTCTAAGCACTTCTCTGTTTAGGCTGGGCTGCTTGGAGTCTGCCCCAAGGCTGTGGGGTTCAGAGATCAGCAGGAGACTGGGGCAGTGTGGCCGCCCTCTAGTTCTCCCCTTTTCAGCATTTCCTCCTCCTTTCCCAGATTCTTTGGTCACTCTGAACTCTGTCCTCCGATTCCTCCACTAGTAAAATGAGGTTTCCATGAGTTTTCATTACTCTCAGTGGCACTGCCTGGGGGTCTGTCCAAAGTTGAAAAGAGTTAAGAATATGATTCCCTTCTTACCAGAGTGAACTCCCCTCCAGTTTCTGCATGCTTTGGTCACTCTCCATTACATTTAGATAATATTTAATATTTGTCCAAAGTATAAATGTTTGTGTGTGTCAAAGGTCAGTGTAGTAAAAGCTACTCCATGACTGGCTCAAACTCTGATATCAAGGACCTGCCTGGGCTTTTCTAGGTACAGATACCATCACACCGGGTAACCCAGCACCCACCCCAATATGATGGAGTTCCTGTGTCAGGCCCAGTGTAGACACTAATCAGCCCATGGCTTCAACTCCCTGTTGCAGAAATTACATTTACTCAGTCATTCGAGACACTGATGGCACAGAAGAACATATTAAAATGTGCTGGCTTAATTCCATATTATATTCACCAAATTATGATGACATGATAGTCTTCTTAACTGAGACAGGAAATCAGAAATGACTTTCTTTTCATGATATTATTATTTTATGTTCTTATCCTAATCAATAATATTAGCCTGAGAGGCTTAATGCAGGTAAAGTCCATTAAAATATTTTTGGGCTCACACATATTGAAATCCATTTCATTTCATGAAAAGATTAGAAACCAAAAGAATAATTCCATAAAAGAAGAAATTTCTTTTGTCACCCATCTATTAGTTTACAAATTTTTTAAAAGTGCACATTTCATGAAAGGAACTTGATGGTGTTAAGGCAGGTTTTGCTTTTTGGCATTTCTGTGTACACTAGGATCTCTGCCACTATTAGTGTATTTCTGTTTAATTGTATGGCACTATGGCACTTTATTACTGAGGCTTGTTTTCTTTGAAGGAGGAACAATAGGCTTTCTTTCCAGTTAGCCGTGCGTTTCAACACTGCCTTTGTGTTTCTCGAAGAATACATATTCTTTTCAGAGTGTACAGCGAGGACTTATAAGTCGAAATCTGCAGGGGTTTTCCTTAGCGTTTGACAGATCTAATGAGGTTTTGCAATCCTGTGCCAAGTGCTGCCGGAAGAGAGCAGGGTGCAGTACTCTGGTTAGTGTTTATTTTTCCATCACGGTTTCCTCATTCCGGTCCTCAGAACAAGTGGAATTGTAAGGAAGAGAACCCAGTAAACAAAACACATCTCTTTAGTCCTTTAGAAAGGTGGAGACTTAAGTAAGACTCCAGAGTCAGGAATCAAGTCATAACTCCTAACCTTAGCTCCCTAACTGCACCTGCCAAATAGGTAGGAAATGCATAGCTGCAGTCACATCGGAGGAAAGAGGCAATGCCTTAAGCTTCCACTGTCTTCTCTCTTCTTCTTCTTTAGGATTCCCTTATGCTTGTCTCACAAGATTAGGCCCTATTTTCTTATCCTGCTCCTAAATATATTCCTTCAAGGCATTCCTCCCGACACACACACACACACACACACACACACACACACACACACACACTTTTGTTTGTTTGTTTGTTTTGGTTTCTGTTTTACTGATACCAGAAAAAAGAAAAAACACACAGGGATCTACCCGGAGAACTCAGAGAGTAGTTTAGCCAACCACTGCACTCACTCAGGCTGAGGCGGCCTGTGGATGTCTGAAGTGTGGTGGCTTGTGTTGGAAACAACCAGTGGACCTCAGACCAGCCTAGGCTGTTCAACGGTTCCTCGGCCCGTAGGCCCTCGTTCAGATCAGCGTTCAAGCACAGCAGCTGGACTGTGGGAATGTATCCCTGCCTTTTGTTGTTGAGGAAAATAATTTCCCCAGTTGCCCACAGAATCAGAACCTTCTTGCATGCTGCCTTGTTCCTCATTTTTTTAACCTCAAAATCCTCTCTAGAAGGCCTTCAACATGTCCCATCACTGCCTCAACCTCTTCCAGCTCTGCACCCAGGGTTACCCACTCTCCTTTACTGTGTTCCCTTTACTGCCATCACCTCACGCCACTCCTCTGAGCTCCTTCACAACCCGGAGAAATGGGCGAAGACTTAAGCACTTAGCAGAAGGGTAAACGAAAATTTCCAATAAACGAACTTCCTCTCGACCCTCCCATGAAAATGCCCCTTCTGATTTTACTCGTGCTGAATTCAGCTCTCATCCTGGTGTGGCTGGAGTTGGAGGATCCCATACCATGGCGCCAGGTCCCGGATTGAAACTCCTCCTGACCCATCCACCCAGGCCTGGAGCACCAGGTCCCCACCCATGGCCACTGCAGTTCTGCACCGCTCGCTCGTCATCATGCCTGGACCCTACTGAGCTCCATCCTCCGTGCCATTGACTTCAGCAACCACACTGTTGTGACCTTACATTTGGCTGATGGCTGCCTTAAAAGTCTGTCGCCTCTGTTCCACTAATCTTTTACTCGACCTTAAGTTAACTACAGAGCAGTAGGTTACACAGTTTGCTTTTGCTACACCTTCTTCCTGGATTGGAAATCCTCATCTCCAACTCAGAATGACCCTCTTGGAACATGCTGTTCACCCTTTATCCATTGCACTTTTCACTATAAAAGTGTGTGTGTGTTTTTCTTTTTTAATCCTCGCCTGAGGATATATTTCCATTGATTTTTTTTTTCTTTTTAAGAGAGAATGGAAGAGAGACAAAGAGAAATATTGATGTGAGAGAAACACGTCAATTGGTTGCCTCCTGCACACGCCCCTACCAGGGCCCAGGGAGGAGCCTGCAACCTAGGTACTTGCCCTTGACCAGAATCAAACCCTGGACCCTTTGGTCCGCAGGCCGACGCTCTAGCCACTGAGCCAAACCAGCTAGGGCCATTGTAAAAGTTTTGAAATGTACTTTCTCGGTCTTAAGCCCTGTGTTATTAGATTTAATTTTCTGCAGTTAGTGTTTTATTTCTAAGCCTAATGAATTATTTTCTTTTTAGTACAGTATATAATTAATAGTTATTGAGTTCATAGAATAAAAAGTATTTTACAATCCAATGTTGATATTTTCCTATGCAACAAACATCTTACCTATAAGAAATCCCACATCTTGCCATGTTCCAAGTGTAATCAGGATCCTGTTTTTTCTTTTTAATATTAAAAAATTGCTGATTGATTTGCTATAGAGTGTAAATAAGAAGTGAAAGATGAAAACTCATCTTGAATGTCTGAGGACACATTTACTACTCTGTCTTCTGCTCCTCCTCCCCGGCCCCATTACTGCAACGCACACGCAGGAGTTGGGGGGATGGTGCTGATAGAGCCACAAACTGAAGACACTGATTGCTCTTCTCGTCTTTCCTGGGATTTCTCCTCTCCTATCAAACCCAACAAGTTCCACCTTGATTTTATAAAACTAGAGCTTCCTGGTATAGCAAATAAGATACCATGAATGGCACTCCTTATTAAAACAACAAAAGAAACCAGCATCAAAATGAAAAGGGAACCCACTGTATGGGAGAACATATTTGTCAATGATGCATCTGATAAGGGGTTAATTTCTAAAATATATAAAGTACTCCTACAACTCAACAAAAGGAAGACAAACAATCCAATTTAAAAAATGTGCAGAGGACCTGAATAGACACTTCTCCAAAGAGGACATACAAATGGACAAGAGACATATGAAAAAATGCTCAATGTCACTAATCATCAGACAGGTGCAAGTTAAAATGACAATGAGGTATCACCTCACACCTGCCAGAATGGCTACCATCAGGAAACCTACAAACAGAACTCAGCAGCCCGGGTACAAGTATGCAGAAGATACAAATAGTTATATTCATCCAGGGCTGCGATTTCACAGAATGGGCAATGAAAGGACAAACAAGAGCATCTAATACACAGGCAAGTGAGTGGCTGAAATGATGGACCATGGAATCTAGCTGGAGAGGGAAGGATAGCAAGAAAACTGGGATGGGTGGGGAGAAAGCAGATAGGCTGCTGAAAGCAGAGAACAGAGAACAGATGTAATTGAGTGAACAATTTAAAAAGCTAAGAGGTCAATCTAGACTCTAAATGTACCTGTTCTTGTGTAAGATAGGTGTCTTTCATTGTAGTCCTTCCTTTTTATAAAATGCTTTAAATCAGAACTAGATGACTTACCAAGGTTTTGTGGCCTGGTCTGGGAATTTAGTGTAGTGGTTAGGTATGTATGTCTTGGAATTAGGACCTACGCATAGTTACTTTACCTATGTCTCAGATTTCTCAACCATGAGATGGGGTAATAACAGCACTTACTTCATATTCATACGGAAAATGGATATTGATTTCCAAACACCTAACTTTAAAACGTTTAGAAAATAGGGAGGCGGGGGCAGGGGCAGGCTAGAAGAGGTCAATGGGGGAAAAATGGGGACATATGTAATACTTTCAACAATAAAGATGTTTTTAAAACTTTTGGAAAACAATCCATTTGTAATTTGGTGATACCTTATATTATTTTAAACACCTTTTGGTATATGATGTTAATGCCGTTCCTTTAGTTGTTTTATTTATTCAAAAGTATTTGTTATTGAGTGCTATTACGGACCAGACCCTGTTCCAGGTGCTAAGACTAAGCAGCAAACAAAACAAAATCCTCGCCCTGGGTAGCTTACATTCTAGTCAAAAGAGGCCAGATGCTAAACAAATGAAAACATAAATATGTATAGGCTAGATGGTGGTGATGGTTGGAGTCAGGTCAAGTGAGGAAAGGAGGATAAGGAGGACCTGTGGAGCCTTATATTACATATAATATCACATATAATGCTGAAGGAAGGCATCCAGAACAAGGGGCTACTTGAGCATTTGCCTAGGCCACGTAGGTATATGTGGGAAAGAACACCGCAGAGAGGGGGAGCACCAAGTACGAAGCTCCTCGGGTGGAACATACTTGACATGTTTGAAGTCCGTGTGCAAGACCAGTGTGGCCAAGCATGATGAGAAAAGGTAGAGCTGGTAGGATATGAGATCAGAGAAGTAGCAGGAGGCTAGCCAGACCCTGAGTGACCTTGTAGGTCATGTAAGATCAAGATCACTGGCTTTCATTCGCTGGAGAATTCTGAGGAGAAGAGTGACATGAGCTGATTTATGTGGACAGTAGACAGGGCATGGGAAAAGGCAGGGGAACCAACTACAAGTTTATTGCAATGATCCAGAGGAGAATCGCTTGGACTCACGTAGAAGCAGAAGCCGTGAGAAGTGGTTGGATTCTGCAATAATATATTTTGAAGGTAGAGCCAAAAGGGTTTGCTAGTGTGCTGGGTGTGTGGTAAGAAAGAAGAGTCAAAGGTGACTGTAAGATCTCTGGCCTAAGCGAACTAGAAAATGAGGTAGGGAAGGTTGAGAAAGCGACAGTGTGGATTGGGACACAGAGAAAAGAGAGAAGAGAGTTCGTTTTTAGACATAAGTTTAAGATGCCTATGAGATATCCACAGTAGGTGATGTCGAGAAGACAGCTAGATATAAGAGTCTGAGTTCGGGGAACAGATCTGCGCTAGGGACATAGATTGGAGAGTCATCGATATAACAAAGGCATTAAAGTCATCAGATTGGATGAGATCACATAAGAGGTGAGCATCGGTAAGGAAAAATAAGGCATGTGAAGACTGAGCCTGGGGGCACCCCTACAGACAGAGGTCAGCTGATCAGGAGAAACCAACCGAGGTTTTTCAAGAGGTAGCCAGTGAGGAAGAGAAGAATCAACAGAAAATGGTATTCCAAAGAAAAATGAAGTGCTCTAATATCTAAGATACAATTGTGGGATTGGGTAGTAAGATAAAATAGAGGCCAAGAACATTGCAAGAGAAGAGGTCCAGAAACCAGAATATTGGAAGGACTGTCTCTGTGGACATTTTAATCACCAAGAATGTTGACAAGAGAAAAATAAAAGATAAAAATAAAAAAGAATGTTGACAGGAATCATATTAGAAACAGTGACAGTGAGTCAGGTGTGAAAAATGTTCAAGGGGTGAGGGGAAGCAGGTATGTTTTGGACGTTGGTAATATTAAGTTAGCATGTGAAAGTGTTGTTATTCAACTACTTTTTAACCTACAAACATGGCAATTTCATATGGTTCAACCTAATATAACTGAATATATATAAACTAGAGGCCCAATGCACAAAATTCATGTAAGGGGCTTGGCCCTCACAGCCCCGCAGCCCCAGCTTCGTCTGGAAGGTTGTCCAGATGGTTGTTCTGCTGTTTGGTCTAATTAGCATATTAGCTCTTTATTATATAGGATATGTCTGAATTGTGGTCAGCCTCAAAATATATATACAATTTTCTTTTTCAGTTATAAAGTCCCTGAGATCAGGAATCCTTATTTTATCTCATGTGTATCCTTCATAGCACCTAGTGTTCTGCTTGGTCCTTTTAGTTGGTCATACAGCCCTTCACATACATACATTGTTACTATACTAGAGGCCTGGTGCACGAATTCGTGCACGTGTGGGGTCCCTTGGCCTGGCCAGTGATCAGGGCCGATCAGAGCCGTCTTGCTCAGTCCTGACTGGGGTCGATCAGGGCCAATCGGGGCCGGTTGGCCGGAGGGAGGGACCAAGGGAGGTTGGCTGGCCACAGGAGGTTGGCTGTGGGAGTGCACTGGCCACCAGGGGGCAGCTCCTGCATTGAGCGTCTGCCCCCTGGTGATCAGTGCGCATCATAGTTTGTACGACCAGTCATAACGGTTGCTTACGCTTTTACATATATATAGATTTGCTATTGCTGACTTCTGTTGTCATTTCAGGGTGATACTTCCTCTCCTTACCATTCCAAGTTGGGAAACAATTGAGAAATAGATTGATCAGATGGGGATCAAGCACAGCTTTACTGATGATTACACTGAAATAAAGAAAACAGCTCGGACCTGAGACCAAGAAGGAACCCAACCCTTTCTCCTCTGGAATGACCTCAGACACTCAGTCACTTGACAAATGAAAACTGCCTGCCAAGGGCACAGCCAGTTTCAAACATGGAAGGGATCACCGAGGGCAGGAGAGACTGGGCTGGGGAGCAGCAGACGCAAGACCTTACAGGGGCTCCGTTCTTTGTCTACCTCTCTCCACTCTCCCAGTGCCAGCCCTCCGCGGTGCTTTCTTTAGTCTTTGCAGCCAGGACGTTAACATGGTGCTTTACAAGTTTGCTGGAGAGGTGCCAATTTTGGAAGATGTGGTCAAAGGCGGCAACTACTTCCCCTGCCACTCTGGTCACCAGGGCTGCTGTACCGAGCTGACCACTGTGGGCAGGCCGGTCTGAATGACAGAGCCAGAGAGGCCGGGCCACAGGGACCCTTCCAGCTACTTACCATTTAGGTAAGTCACTCCTCCCAAGAATTGAGGGAACTGGAGAGAAAAGTGGACATTTTCTCCCTCAAACATCTAACAGTAGATCCAGGTTTTGTGAGGCCTGAAGCTTATACAATTTGGATGGTCTTCTTTAATAAAAAAAAAAATTGCAAGTGCAAAATTAGGTAGAAGGCTTGGAAGAGGCCAGAGCAAGGGAGGTCCCGAAACTTAAGTGGTGTAGGTTTACCATAATTCCTCCTCTGCTTTTGAGAAGGTAGAAATACCTATTTTGGTGAGCACATCTGTGAGGATACTCTCAGGTACAATAATTCAACCTGCAATCAAACCAACGTGACCTGGCTTAAATGATAAAGAAGAATGGTGGCTCACGTTAATGAAGAGTCCAGCTGTTGGACAGGCTCCGTGAATGGTTGATCTAGCAGCTTAACAATGTCTTAATGACCCGTTTCTTCCCATCTCTCTTCTGTGCTGCCCACAGTATCTATTCATCCTCAGGGGCCTCCCCTACCAGTTTACAACATGAATGTCAGCAGCAATGGGGACTACCAGCTTACTTTTTCTTTCCTGTTACAAAAGACAAGTGCCTCAATTGTGGGACAAAAGCCCTGGGTTCCACACCATGGCCTGTTGGATTCAAGAGTCCCAGTGGCTAAGGTGGAAGTCAAGTACTGGGGCAACAGAGCTAGGAGAACCTTAAAGATCAGGCCAGGCAAGGCCCACCTACAGAGGTGAGACTAAGGATAAGGATATGGGTCATCCTAATCATATGGCTGCTGCATAATGGAGTGGAACTGAGGTTGGTGATGCATCCACAACATTAAACTAGAGGTTAGAGCAAGGAATAATAAGCTAAATGTATTGGAAGTTTTCCAGCCCAGCCAGTGCAGCTCAGTGATTGGTCAACCTATGAACCAGGAGGTCAGGGTTCGATTCCTGGTCAGGGCACGTGCCAAAGTTGCGGGCTCGATCCACAGTGTGGAGCATAATTCTCTCACATCATTGACATTTCTATCTCTCTCCCTCTCCCTTCCTCTCTGAAATCAATAAAAATATATTTTGTAAAAAAGAAAGTTTTTCAGATGTTCTTTGATTTACACACACACACACACACACACACACACACACACACACAAATCTTCATTTTCCTCTTCCATAATCCTGATTGCCAGGAGGGCAGGGGTCATTTATTCACTAGTTTACCCAGCATGTAGAGTAAATGCTCAAAAATTATTGAGAGGATACATGAATTTACCACAAACTTATGAGAAACAACTTGTTGGAGCGTTAAATAGGTAACTGTAATGGTTTATTTGTAAAAATGAAAGTATGCAGGAATATAAAGTCATCAACAAAAAGGTTTAGAGATGATTGGATTTGAGTTGACTGGATAAATCAGGTCAGAACCATATGTCTTATCAAAGAAAGTGGAAAGAGGATGATAAATGGCTCTTCAAACTCGAACTTGGCTCAGGTATCAGAGACTCAATCAGACATCAAAAATGTTTCACAAAGAAACAGAAAGGTAAGTTAAGCCCTAGACAGTTTGGCTCAGTGGATAGAGTGTCGACCTGCGGACTGAAGGGTCCTGGGTTCAATTCAGGTCAAGGGTACATGCCTGGGTTTCAGGCTCAATCCCCAGTAGGGGGTATGCAGGAGGCAGCCGATTAATGATTCTCTCTCATTGATATCTCTCTCTCTCCCTTCCTCTATGAAATATATATATATGAAAGGTAAGTTAAAAGTGATGGATAATTAAGCTAATTATTTTATTTTGACATTACATGGGGAGGACAATTAGATTAAATGTGAGCACTAAATTAGTAGGTGTGCAATGGAATACCTAGAGCTGAAGGTAATGATTTAACATATTTTTCTATGGAAAAGTAAAGCCAAAAACAAGTACTCTCTTAGTGAGATAAAGCCACTGGAGAGAAAGAATCATGTGATAATTTTGCATGACCTCCTAATTTTCCATTTTTTACATCTTTTATTCTCCTGAAAAGATGGACAAAAATCTAAGCTTTGAAAGTCAAGAGTACATTTTAAATATACTAAGCCTCTTTCTTTAAACAAAAGTACTAATTGGCAATTACTCTGGTAAATGTTTATATTTAGAGCTATGTTTCTTGATCTAGAATGCGTTTTTTAATATTCAGTTTTATAAATCAAGTCATACCTGTTCTGGTTAATGTGATGTTATTATCTGTGATAGGTTTCATTTAGGGTGGGGTAGTTAGATTGCAATGGTTTTGAATCAAGGCTCCAGCTCAGGAAGCTAGGAATGTTAGGTAGGAGATTAGAGAAGGTCCACAGGTTGCCAAGCACTTCAGCTATTCTGATAAACAATTTGATTACGGATGCTGACTCTTGCATACTAAACAGGTCACCCAAACCTTATACTTGATGCTTGCTGTGAAGGTAGTATTTGAACCACCCTTCCTGTGGACACAGCCATTCATTTGTCCATTTAAATACCATTTTATGTTAATATGGCAGTATACCTCCAACCATGGCAGGGTTTCCTATGGCCACACGCCTTGCCTTGGCTGGCTGTGCGTTTCTAGTGTGGAAGAATTGATTAGGTTAAAAACAAACAAAAAAAGGATGTATTGTAAGAAAAAATAATGCACAAAATGGCATAATTTTAGGAAAGTAGAATAAATTCTTAATTTTTCTGAAAATAGAATAAATAGCATCTAAAAGGCCTTTGAAAGTTCAATGCAAAATTATATGAAAATTGTGCCTAAGAATATTATGACAATTAAAATAGGGTTTCTGCATAAGGAATCAGATTTTACCACCAATTAACATCCTCTCATAGCGAAAAAAAAAAATGTTTAAAGTGCCCTCAGTAGTATTTAAGGTGACCAATCTTTAATCCAAATAGCTATCTATATATATAAAAGCCCAGCGACTAGAACAACCAGAATGACCGGTGGCTATGACATGCACTGCGGCAGCCAACCAGCCTGATCTGGGCAACAATCAGCCCCTCCCCGAGCCAGCCGGGCCCCCAACACCTTGATCAGGGGCAGGGCCAGCCTCCAACCACCAACAGCCCCTTACCCGCACCGGCCCTGCCCGATGGGCCCCCATCAGGGCCAGCCAGCTGGACCCCACCAGTGCACAAATTCATGTCCCAGGCCTCTAGTATATCCTATCTAATAAAGAGGGAATATACTAATTGACCACCACGCCCTGAAAAAGATGGCGGCGCCCACAGCCAATAAGGGGAGAATATGCTAATTGACTGCCATGCCTTCAAAGATGACAGCACCCACAGCCACAAGATGGTGGCACCCAGTCCCCTCAGCCCCCCAGCCGCCCAGGGCCAGCCCAAGGCGCAGGCAAGCCTCAGATGTCGGCTGCCCAGCCGCCCAGGGCTGCCAGAGGCTCAGGTAACCAGGCCTGACTGAGGCTTGTGCTGCCAGCAGTGGCAGCAGAGGTGTGATGGGGACGTTGCCTTCCCCTGATTGCAGAGTCACCTCCCATCCCTGAGGGTTCCTGGACTGTGAGAGGGGACAGGCCGGGTTGAGGGACCTCCCCCTCCAGGGCATGAATTTTCATGCACCGGGCCTCTAGTTTATATACTAAAGACAGGAATGCTCTAGGTCCAACAGAATTTGACCTATTTACACATCACACCTTTGCCCAGAGTGAAGCCAGGGGCTTTACAATGGCTCCTAATGGCCCATATAATCTGCCCTAACCTACTTCCCTCTCAGACTTGTCTACTTCTTTCCCCGTCTTCCTTCTGCTCCACCCACACTGATGTACTGCACTAGCAGAACACGCCAGGCACATTCTCACAGGCAAGCCTTTGCTCCAGCTCCTTCCTCTGCGTGGAATACCCTTCCCTCGGCCTCCCCACGGCCACCTCCCTCACCTCCTTCAAATCTCTGCTCAGACATCACTTTCTCAGCAGTGCCCCTGCTGCCCATCTTGTTTAATGTTGTGCCTCTCCCCGCTCTTGACCCCCTCCTCTGCATTTACTACATGACATCTATTGCCTTCTAGCATCCTATAAGTTTTCTTACAGATGACACTTACCGTATTGTCTACTTCTCTTCTAGACTGAAAACCTCATGAGGGAAGAATTGTCTTTTATGTTCCCTGCTTATCCTACAATGCTTGGCACCCTGTAGGTCGACAGTAAATATTTTTTGAATTAGTGAACATGTCAATGATCTGCTTGCTTCATGTGGAATCAGGAACTCACTTTAATCATGTGTTCTATTTCAAAAGTCAAGCTTCCTCCTCAAAGAGAATGACTCATGTACAGGGTGGGAAAAGGCCTAGAAAACACATATACACACACCAAAATATCAAGTTCTCATTTCCAACAAAAGGATTGTTTTTCTAAGGAAGTAATACAAATGGGTAAAATTGCAATTTCACACACACACACACACACACACACACACACACACAAAAGTAATGTATGAAGATGTTAGTGACAGTATTCTGGGTTTTATAGGAACGGAAAATGCTAGTTGAAATGTCAGAGACTCAATCGGAAGTGGAGGATTTCCTGTCGGACTTTTAAGCACCGCATCCTACCGGGGTGACAGCGTCCACAGAAGGCAGGAATGCCAAGCACATGCACCTGTAAATCTGCTTGTTTTTCAGGCTGCCGACCCTCCTCCTCCAGGGTTCGCTCAGGCCTGCCAACCGGCAGCCCTTCAGTTAGGTGAGAACCAGCTGAGTACATCAATGGGGGAGGGTTCGGGTGCCACTGGGCACCCCACCTGTGTCTAAGCGAAGTGCCCGAAGCCTCACTTCTGCGCCCTGTCACCTGCTGGGAAAGCCTAAGTGGGTAACTCACAGCGTGGGGTCTCCATGGGGCACCCCCTCCCCCGGCCCCCGACATCCGAGCCTGTCCAGTGACCCCGGGTCAGGATGAAGACCCTCACTCACTTCGGGCCAAGGTGGGTCGGGGGCGCGTGTTAGGCCGCATTCTCCGACTTTTGTGAGTTGGGTCCGTTTCGTGGGAATCTGGCACCGAGCGGCCCGAGCGCAGCCCTCACCCCGGGCCGCTTGGGGGTGTGGCACAGGTGGCACCGGGCCCGAGGGGCGCGTGACCCCCCGCCTCCCGCCACCTGCGGCCGGGACCTGGGGAGGCCCCCGCTCCCCAGGCTTCGAAGTCCGCGCGGGGATCCGCGGGGCAGGATCGGGGCGGGGCTGTGGCTCGGCCCAACCACTGCCCGCGGGAGGGGGGTCCGACCACAGCACGGCCTGAACGCCCGCTCTGCCTACCATCCTGGGGGTTCCTCCCTCCACCCCGGGGCGGGAGAGTGACCCTGCTCCTTCCGCCCTTCCCGCGACACCGAGGAGCGCCATCCTGCCTTCCTGCCCCGTCTCCTCCGCGCCCGCCCCCCCCCCGCCGCGGTGGTGCGGCCCGGGCGCGGGTCACGTGGCGGAGGGCGTGGTCTGCCCCGGCCCAGGAGGTGCCTCTCGCGGCCTCGGCGCGTCTCGGAGCGGCGTTGGCGGCTGCAAAGATGCTGGGCCGGAGTCGCCTGACCGCCGGCTTCCTGGCCGTGGCCGTGGCCGTGGCCCTGGCGCAGCACGCGCCGCCGGTGGGTGAGCTCGAGGGTCGCAGGTGCGGGTGTGGCGGGGAGGGCGGGGCGTGGGAGCACCTGGTCCCCGCAGCATCGGTACAGGTGTCGGCGTTTTCCTGCGCGCGGGGCGCGGGGTAGGGGGGGAAAGAGAGGGGGTGCAGATGGTTGGGGCACAGCTGTTAGGAGCAAACCTGTCACGGAGCTCCTGGGCTCTGCAGAACGGTGGCTGTGATTTACCTCCCCCCCCCCCCATTTTCAGGGGGTGCCCCCGTTCCCCCAGTTCCGGGCGCGCGCATTCTGCGCCGCCGAGAACAACTTCCAGGCGACCTGTGCGCATAGCTCACTGGAGCGGGGGACGGACGGCCTGGCGACTCAGGCATTCCCTGCCCCCGACGAGGTGCTCGGGGAGGTGCAGCCGAGGACCCCGGCGCCCCGGGGAAGGCCAGGCGTCCCCGACGGGGCAGCGGGAGCAGCCCAGGTCCCGCGTGGCTGCTGCGCCTTCACCCCAAGTCAGGGGGACGCCGGTCCCGCGCTGTGGTTCTTGGCCCACAAGTTACAGGAACACAGACTGTCAACGCGAGGCAGCAGCCCGGCTCGGACTCTCCAGACGAGGAGGAAGTGGACCGAGGGAGGGAATGTCTAGCCAGAGGTCACACTTTTGTTTACCCAAGCGTGCCTAAGCTCAGCCTCTTTCCTAATTCTCTCCTTTAAAAGCCACGGGACCGCATTTTTCTTTGCCAGTTGATCAGATAAATGGGACTTGACCTGAGCCGGGAGGAGGATCCAGAACGGCTTAGAGAGGATGTTGACAAGTAGGAGCAAGATGTGTATTCTCTGACTCTTCCTTCTCTAAGGAGAGAAGCTTTATGGATAACATCATGGTGGAGTTAATATCCAGCCATTAAAAGTTGTGATCGTGCCCGGCTGGCGTGGCTCAGTGGTTGAGCATCCGTCTGTGAACCAGGAGGTCACGGCTGGATTCCTGGTCAGGGCCCAGGCCCGGGTTGTGGGCTCCATCCCCAGGGCGGGGCGTACAGGAGGCAGCCGTTCCATGATTCTTGCTCATCATGGATGTGTCTATGTCTCTCCCTCTCCCTTTCTCTCTGAAATGGATAAAAAATAAAATTTTAAAAAAGGTTATCGTGTTAAGCAAGTAGAAGCAGGGTACAAAGGAGTATGTACAATGATTTCAGTAACAGAAGGATGCACGGTATGTGCATGTGGACAAGGATTGGAAGAGTATACGGAAAAATAAAATGAGTGTGTTTAGCGTGGGTAGGGAATTAATTTGCTTTGAAGTGGTCGGAATCAGGGAGTGTTTAAAGAAATCATTACTTTGATACCATCCATGCCCTTCAGCCAAACTCCCCAGGAAACAAAACTGGTCGTTCAACAAATGATTACTCTTTGCGGCGAGGGAGAAAGCACGGCACGGGTAACCGTGGCCTCTCAGTAAAGGCGTTAGAAAGAACCTGTTTCATAATTTAGCGTTTGGTTGTGTGATTTGGAGGTGCATCTAAGGAATCGGGGGTTTGCTGTACATTGAATGCTTTTAGAAAGTGGGGCAATTCCCTGATTGGGTAAAGAAGACACAGTCATTCATTTAGCAAGAGAAGGGGGTGTTTGGTATCTTGTGGGTTGCATAGCACCCTTGTTTTCTTCCGTGCTGACACAGAATCATGAGCGGCCCTGCTTTGTCGGGCTTTATCCTGCCTCCCTGGGGTAGGAATCATGTGAGATTGGTTAGATCCAAAAAGGGGGACAGAAGTGGCCTGGCCGTGGGTGTCCAACCAGCGTGTGATCTCACTGAGGTCTGGTTGTGAACCTCAGAGAAGTTTCAGCTGTCAGGGGCTGCTTTTTTTCCTTCTTTCCCAATTCTTTACTTTTTTAAGCAAGAGTATTTTAAAAGCTGTTTTTAAGACAAGAAGAACCAGCTGACTCCATGACTTGAATGGTTCTTACCTAGAATAGTGGTTGTCAAAATCGAGCCCAGCTACTGAGGTGGGTTTGGGAAGCTGCTTTCCTGAGTCTTGAATGAAATGAGATCGAGGAGAGCATGAAACTAAAATCATTAGGTCAGAATGTTGGCTTTTATTCTGACTTTACGGCCTTCCAATTTTTGTGGTTAAGGTGTTCTTCTATGTGTGTGTGCGTTTTTGTTTTGTTTAACACAGTGATGGCGAACCTATGACATGCGTGTCAGCACTGACATGTGTAGCCATTACTGATGACACGCGGCCGCTGAGGCGGCCGCATGCCGAGGATGAAACATTTGCGAAATAATGTTTTTTCCTCAAAGTGACACACTACCCGAGTTATGCTCAGTTTTTTGGCGAAGTTTGACACACCAAGCTCAAAAGGTTGCCCATCACTGGTTTAACATCTCCTGGGAGACTAAAAAGTTGGACTCCCGTGTGCTGGGCCCCCTCTTAATTTCGTTACTGATCTGGAAAATTCTGGGAGTCACTGGCTGAAAGGATCTTGGAACCTCACAGAAGTTTAGTGACCTCGACCTCTGACAAGAGTAAGCAGTTTTTTCACTTTGAATCATTTTATATGATACACATTGTATAGCCACATAGGAACAAAAGCTATTTCAAAACTACTCCTGATTAATGTGAATAATGAGGACCCGCTTTAAATTACAAACAAAAAGTCATTTGATTGGAATGTCTGTGGGCTTTGTTTCTTCTTGTTTGAGGCTTTCAGAAGATAGCATATTGAGTCATTCTTGACTGTTGATCTAGAAGGAGACCTATCAAGGGATGGTGGTGACGAGAGGGGTGCAGAAAAGTCTGGAGAGGGAGAGGGAGGCAAAGTCACCAGGCTCTTAGGCCTTGTTAAGGATATGTTGTTATTGATTTCAGAGAGGAAGGGAGAGGGAGAGAAAGATAGAAACATCAGTGATGAGAGAGAATCATTGATGGGCTGCCTCCTGCTCGCCCCACACTGGGGATAGAGCCTGCAATCCAGGCATGTGCCCTGACTGGGAATCGAACCATGACCTCCCGGTTCATAGGTCAACGCTCAACCACTGAGCCACGCTGGAAGCCATGGATAGTTTTAAACAAGATATGACAAGAAACCATTTTCACTTTAAAAAGACCACTTTGGATTGGAAGGGAGCCAGGGTGGATGTGAGGAGACTAGTCCAGGGGAGAAATGGGGTGACCTTCAGGAGGGAAGTGGGTCGAAGGGTTGGATGGGGATGCGAGGCAGGCACCTTTCTGAGCGCTCAGCGGGGTGAATGGTGGCATCCCAGGGAGCATGGGGAGGGAAATGTTGGGGGGTGGAAGAGGAAAGGTCATTTTTATTCTGGTTATGTCAAATTTCCAGCCCGAGTACGGAGGTCCCCAGCAGGCCTTGGGGCTGGAGCTCAGGAGAGAGATTTGGGAGTTATAGGCAAATTGCTTGAAGCCATTGGAGCAGGCGAACATGGAGTAGGTGGAGGGTATAGAAAGAGAAGAAACGAAGAGGCCTAGCAGGTGTGAGGTGATGTGTCATTGTGTAAGTGCTGGCGAGAATGTGGAGAAAAGGGAACCCTCATGCACTGGGGGTGGGAATGCAGACTGGTGCAGCCACTGTGGAAAGCAGTGTGGAGTTCCCTCAAAAAATTAAAAATGGAACTGCCTTATGACCCAGCAGTTCTCCTTCAGGGAATTTATAAAAAAAAAAAACAACCTGAAACACTAATTGGAAAAAATATATGCAGCCCTATGTTCATTGCAGCGTTATTTACAATAGCTAAGATTTGGAAGCAGCCCAAGTGCCCATCAGTAGAAGAGCGGATAAAAAAGCTATGGTACATTTACACCATGGAAACGGAATATTACTGTGCCATAGAAGGGAAGAAAATGTTACCCTTTGTGACAGCATGGATGGACCTGGAGAATATTATGTTAAGTGAAATAAGCCAGTGAGAGAAAGACAAATATCATATAACTTACTCATATGTGGAATTTAATGAATAAACTGAACTACCAAGTAAAATAGAGACAGACTCCTAGATGAGAGCAGGTAGACAGTTCTGTTGGGGGATAAGGGAGGGATTGAGCAAAAAGGAAAAAAGAGAACTCATGGACATGGACAGCGATGAGTGGTAAATGTGGGGGACAGAGGGGAACAGGGAGGTAGAAGAGAGCATAGAGATGATAAACGGTGATGGAAAAAAATATATAAATGTGGTAGATGAAAACCAAGGGTCCTATTTTACATGTAAGTTTTGCCTTTTCTTAAAATATATTTTTATTTCAGAGAGGAAGGGAGAGGGAGAGAGAGACAGAAACATCAGTGATGAGAGAGAATCATTGATCGGCTGCCTCCTCCACACCCCCTACTGGGGATTGAGCCCATAACCTGGGCATGTGCCCTGACCAGGAATCGAACCGTGACCGCCTGGTTCATAGGTCAGAGCTCAACCCTGAGGCCACACCAGCCAGGCTTGCCTTTTGTTTTTAATAAAACCAAAATAGTGGGGGGGGAAAAAGAAGAAAAAGACAGAAGAAGAGGCTAGACCGAGGCTAAGGGACCGGTGCATGCAGGTGTCAGGTAGAGAAGCACTGAGCACGTTAATGCAGCAGGCAGAGCGGGAGAGTGAGAGCATGGGACAGCTCACCTATGCTGATGCCGTGGGCACGTCAGGTGTCTGTTGGACTTGGCAGCTGGAGCCATTGCTCACCTTGGCCAGTGCAGCGCTGGGAGCGGGTAACAGGTTGCAGGAGGCTGAGGAGAGATCAGAGGGGAGGGAATTGGAGTGGAGGAGATGGCTGTTCTCAGTAATAAAGCTGAGCAGATTCCTGAAATGTGTGAACACAAACATAATGGCTCAGTAATTAATTGCCGAAGTGAACTTATTCTCATGCATCAGCCTCTCATGTGACCTTAGCTTCTGAATCAGATTTTAGCAAAGATTTCCACAGAGTTTTCAGGAATCACGTAAACCCCACCCGACCTGACCAGTTTTCTTGTCAGTGCAGCTGCTTGCCCCTAGTATGTACCCAAAGGCAGGAACACACAAGGTAGAGTCTGTTCACTTAGTCAGTCTGCAAATACTGCACACCTACTGTGTGCCAGACTCTGTTCCAGATGCTGGGGACAGGTCGATGAATAAGAGGTAAGGTCCCTGCCCTCGTGGAGGATTTATTCACATTTCTTTTACCTGAATATCCCTAGTTTAATAGGGTGCCATCCCATCCAAAGTGAGACAACAGATGAACAACTTTGCGTGCTCACTTGAATTTGTTATATATGCAAGAAACATGCCTTTTCTTAGTCAGTAGGTGTGTGTCTGCTCTGTTGTACACGGTGAACATGTTAAGAAAAATCTTTAGAAAATAGTTGTTGAATTAAAGCATTGAATTAAAATTGCCTTGCTAGAATCGTTCAGCTTCTTTTCTGAAGGTATGAACACTGCTGTGAGCCGTGCAATTTCTTTACCTTCCATTGCCTTTTTCTGAGTCTGTGAATAAGACAAGAACATGAAGGCTTTTTGCACGTTTTTTGTACAGCCTCTTCACTAGGTGCTCACGGATTCTTCAGGGCTCAGATATTTTAAGGAGCTGTACAACTCCTGTCATTGCTTTTAGGTGTGGGGCATTCAAGTCACTAATGGAAAATTTTTCCCTTTATGTATTATTTTCCTCAGTATAGCATCTCCTAGCCTTATAATTAGTTGGTCTTAATGAGTGGGGAGGACATAAAGACTAATTAATTTCAAAGAGGATCAAGTTCTTCTCAAATAACCAGAATGATTAGAGAATTCACTGACCCAGAAAGTGTTCACAGAACATTCTCAGCACTTCCTCTGGCCTTAGGAAGCAAAAATGAGAAAGGGGCATGAGCGAGAGATTGACTGAAATTCCGAGTTGCTTGTGTGTGTTTTTCCTGGTGACAGAGTAGCACAGTATACCAAGAAGACTGCGTAATATGCCTAACCCATTGTGTGGAATCTTTACCTCTCATCTATTTAAATTGGTACTCACCGTGATAAGGTTGTCTATTATCAAATCCATGTATAGTTAAATGTGGAGATAGCAAGGAACTTTAAATAACAGATGCGCTCATTGTAATTCTCTGTCAGTCTATACATAGATTTTGAAACCCTCTTTCCTTATAGAAAACTCCCTTTTAGGTGAGGGTGTAGCTGTCTCCACTCTACCACCCCGCCCCCCAATCCAGTTGGTTTAAAATGACTTTTTTTACCTTTTATTCTTACAGCCAGATTCTATGCAGAGTTCATGTCTGTATTATAATTTCATGTTTATCTCTTGCAGCCGTGATTATCATAGTACAATATCTTTCCAACCTCAGACTCCTACATGCATGAGGGCTAGGTGACTCGCTCACCCTTGGGGCAGGTTGGGTCCTCTCCTAAGACTTGACAGAGCACTTTTATATTCCCTCACAGTTGTCTCATAAGAGATAAGCCCTGCAGTTTGATTTTTATATTGGCTTTGGGACCCAGGCCAGCCATGCAAATGTGATTATGAGGGAGAGATGAACATCATTACCTTTCATTTACTTGCTGAGCTTACTTCAGCGATCATTAAAGCCCTGAAGGAAGGACAGATGGTTGTCTACCAGGAATTAAACGGGGGCGTTGCTTTTATTGTTATCTCTGTGGGAAGCTCTGAGAGAGCAAGGAGAGCTGGGACTGGGGCTCTGGCCTCGAGCTCTCTCACCAGCTCTGTAACCTGCTCATCACTCGAGGTGCTGGGCCTTGCACCCACAACATGACCCTGCAGTCCCTGATAGCTTGTGGCAAACCCATTCAGAAAGAGTCTGGAGGCTTTAGCTAGAAATAAATGATAAAGATCGATTCATAGGCGTTAGGGTCTGCAAACCATGAACACTAGGCAGTACCCCGAGTGTGCCCAAGAAGACAGAAAAGCCGAGTTCCTACAGGAAAAGTACGTTCTGAGCAGAATCGCCCTGCATTCTGAGCCTCTGCCTGGTCCGTGATGGTCATCCTCTAGATGGCCTGTGTCTGCACACCTGCACCTTCTTTCCTGAGGCTTTCGGGGGTGGTCAGAGGATTCTCTGAAGTGGTACAGGGAGACATCTTGGACCCCTGTATTTTTTAAAAATATATTTTTATTGATTTCACAGAGGAAGGGAGAGAGAGCTAGAAACATCAGTGATGTGAGAGAATCTTCGATTGGCTGCCTCCTGCACTCTCCCTCCTGGGAATGGAGTCCACAACCTGGACTTGTGCCCTCCTGGTTCATAGGTCGATGCTCAACCACTGAGTTACACCGGCTGGGTGACCCCAGTACCTTTTTCTCCCTTCTTCCGATCTACATACTTTTGCTTAAGTAAACATCGATAACATGATTGTAACGGAAAGATTTGTAAATATCGGTCGTTGCCCAGTGTACTATGATTACGTTTCCTTTCCTGAAATTCTAAAGACAAGCTTCTAACGGCACCGAAAGAATATTTAAAAATATACTCTGTCAGATAGCCATACTGATACTGCCATTCTGTTTCTTCATATCTATATCACGCCTTTCTTACACGGATTGTCTTTCTTGGAGTTTCTGATTGCTTTCTCTTTTTCTCAGCAACCGAAGGAGCCAAACCTATGCCATACTCACTGTATCCTGTATTTTTTTCAGCTTCTGACTTATCCTCTCAATATTTATTCTGTTCCTTCTTCTTGAAGCCTATAGAAGTCCCATTGCAGCTGGGACCGTTTTCTTATTAACTGAATCATGCTTTTCTGATATTACCGTTTCCCCCCGTAGTTCTGGTGGGTTGGGGTGTGTGTGTGTGTGTGTGTGTGTGTGTGTGTGTGTGTGTGTGTTTTGTTTTATTTTTGCTCGTACATTCTGTTATTTGGAGAGTAAGAATATTCAATGAGGATGGAAGGAGCATTAAACGAGGGGCCAGTAAACGGCAAAAAAACCCCAGCCCCAGCCCTGCAGACAGAGCTGCATGTGGCCTTAGTGAGGCAAAAAACTGAGCACACAATCTCTGTCCCTCTCTTCCTCTCTTTTCACACATGCGCAGCCCCTCAAAGGTCTTCCTCTGAAGACACTGACTAGATGGTCTAGCAAGGCCAAGGACGGTTTGTGGGTGTTAGTACTAGGGTTCCCAAGTTACAGCCCCGGGGAGTCGGTGGGGGCAGGGGAGACAGACCCCACCTGCCAGCCGTTCTTGGAAGGCCTTGTGAGTTTAGGACCGTTTTCAGATTTTTAAAAAGTTGGGGGGTTCAAAAGAAGACTAATATGTTGAGACGTAAAGATTGCAGGGAAGTCACATGTCGGACCATAAAGGGCCTTGTTCTGGCACACTTCACACTTGTTTGTTTGCTCATTGTGGCTGCGCTGGCTTTCACTGCTGCTCGGGGCACTTCAGTGACAGTGAGGCGGTTCTACCTAAACAGTAAGTGCCACCTGGACCAATAGGCCGTGTTATTTTAATCTTCTTTAAAAATTGCCAAAGCAAACCTATCATGAGAAAAGAAGCGAAAATGGTGTTCTCTTGAGGCAAAGTGGAGTATGGGTCATCTTGTTACAGAGCTAGATGGCAAACCCCTGTGTTTATTGTGCAATGACGCCAGAGTTGCGATAAAAGAATACAGGTAGGTGACATTACATGATGAAGCAGTCTTCACAGTATCCCCAGCTCATAGGGGAAAAGGTGATCAGAAAATGTAAAGCAGAGTATCTCACCACAGCAGAATTCCTTTATAAACTCTCAAAGTGAAATGAGGATGCAGCCAAAGTCAGTCTCCAAGTAGTTCGTTGGTTAGCAAAGCAAGGAGAGCCGTTTACAGTGGCGGCTTACCTCGCAGCTGACGGCAGCCCATAAGAAATGTGTCCTGAGAAAACCTGTTTCACACGTTGAGCCTTCAGGTAAGAGCAGTTGCTCAAAACGCTGGCAGCATCATCAATATCAGTTGAAGAACAAGGCACATGATTCTCGACATGACTGTTACCAGTTACTGATACGTGTCGGAGCATCAGTGCCAAGTTTGAGAGTAAGGAATGAGTCTCTATGAACAGTCTGTCTGAAACAACTGCAGGCAAGTTTGTTTTCAGAGCAGCTGAGAACTCGGTCATTCCGTGAGACCTGAAGTGGACTCAGCTGTGATGTGTAACAACTGACAGTGGTAAAAATATGTGTGAAGCAGAAAAAGGCTTAGTTATACAAATGTATAAAACTTGTGAAAATGGTGTTTAAATGTTGTGGCTATGAATTATATTATCTGTTGGCATACACTGTATGGAAAATACTTGAATCTGTCATGTGCTATTGAACAGGTAATGTCAACCATGAACTTCTTTTGCTCTCATAGATGTAACCATCCTCATTTTTGTGAATTTGCACAAGAAATTAATGCCAAAAAAAAAAAAAAGAAATTAATGCCGACTTCCCCTACCACCCAGCAGTTAGACAGACTAGCCGCGGGAAAGTCTGGCTGGGATTTGTAAGCTCAGGGCAGAGACTGAAGTTTGTGAAGATGGACCTCCTTCAACCACTCTTATTAAACATTGAATGGCTTTGGAAATTAGCTTTTGCTAAGTTTATATGGTTATCAAATTGATATTTAATATCAAATATTTTTACATTGTAGTAACTTAGAAACAGAATTTAAATTCTAATGATTGAATTAGCCTTTGACAATTTGATACTTGATAACTGTTTCTTAATAAAAACCCACCCAACATTACAAGGCAAAACAGCACTCATGCGAGAAACTTACACTGTAGCAAAGTTATTTTGACAACAGTGAATGTTCGCATCACAGGTCATGTCAAGCTGCTTTATACCTTTCCCATACTATTAGAAGTTAAAACAAGATGTCAACGCTTCATTCCCACACAGGTTTCCTGCAGAGACCGTTTCTGGGCTCAAACGACAGACCTAGTAGTTCCTTTCTTACTCCCTGTTTATTGTGAATTTATCCTCCTTTAAAAAAAACATTTTACTTGTATAGGATTGGGTCTCCAGAGGTAAGATAAACATGCTTGCTATCTTGAACAAGTAATTAAGGCATCGTAAATCCATGTGGACTTTTTTGTGGGTGTTGTTAAGAGCTGGTTCTGTTTTACTACTAAGCTTGAACACTTCTCCTTAAGCCTCGTTCATTCATTGCCTCAGCAGTGGCCTCAGTGTTTCGGGGCCATCACCTCCAGGAGCACATGTTTGGTAGTGAAGAGAGACACAAACATAATTATAATGCAACGCTGAAGTATGGTAATGGAGCTGAGTGCAAATGTGTGGGAGTATACAGGAGGGATGACTATTTTCATATGGAAAGTAGGTGAAGACGTCACACACAAATCAGTATTTGAACTGGGTCTCAGGTGTGAAAGCCAGAAGTTGCCCCAGGAGAGAACAGGCCTTGGAGGCAGAGGGCACAGCGCCTGTACAGGCATGGAAGGGCGAGAGATCATAGGACGCGGTTGCACGTGGCTACGCGTAACGGGGAGTGGCAGGAAGAGAGGCCGGGAGGGTAAGTTATGACCACATCATGAAGGGCCCTGGACAGTGTGCCCTGAAAATCTGGTTTGGGATGCAAATCTTCATTGCAATAGAGTTGGCTCATAAATTCAAGTAACATCACATTCTATCAAATAATTTAGTGATAAATCAACCTATTTGACATACATTTTCCATCTGCTTAGGCTTCCTCTCTACACGATATGATATATTTGCAATACAAATGCCAAATTACCACCCCTGGCACTAGAGCAGATGGAATTGAGATGGAACGTGCACTTACGTTTGAGATTTTCGAAGTTTTTATAGGAGGAAAAGACTATTAAGAGGCATTGAAATGGTCTAAAAGGGCAAACCATATTTGATTTTGTCTTCATAAACTTTAAATGTTTTTGCAAATTGCCTGTTCAATTTGTTGTTTTCTGAAATTGTACATTTTCTTCGTTTTTTTAGTGGACAGAAGACTGCAGAAAATCAACTTACCCTCCTTCTGGACCAACGTGAGTAAATATCAAAATGAGAGTTGATCAAAACTCACATTTCCCTGTGTAATGATCTCATACAAATAATGGCAGTGGAAAAATTTAAGTCATGTCCTTTATCCTAAGAAAGACAAACATTTTTCTTCTCAAGTTTGTGTATTATGCACTTGACTAAGACCCTGGTCAAACATGAAAATACCTCATGATTAAAATGCTCATTTCTGGCCTATCAAAATCTCGGGGGGAGAGGGGGGGAAGGGGAAGAAGATTTCCATTCTTCACTAAATTCGTCTACCTCCACTAGGCATTTCACTCATCCTCACAAACGCAGAGCTGACCTGGGATTTTCGGTGGTGCCTGAGTATAAACTACCAGATTATATTGGGACAAAATAGTGTAGGGTCTTATAGGTGAAACATTCAAGCAATAAACCCTGGCATGGTAAACAAATTTATCAAGGGAAAAACAGGATTGGAAAGTCTGAAGGTAAGGCCAATATTTAGTGTATTTAATGTTCATATTTGAAGTCTCGATATATGGGTGGCCTTTCAGATCCTTTGTGGCTGGCTACATGGGTCTATGAGAAAGACATGAGACTAGCTCACCAGTCCAAAGGGTACCAGGGTGTGGAAGAGAAGGGAAAAATATAAGACAGGTAATGTTTGTTTGTTTTTTTAAAATATATTTTATTTTTTTTACAGAGAGGAAGGGAGAGGGATAGAGAGTTAGAAACATCGATGAGAGAGAAACATCGATCAGCCGCCTCCTGCATACCCCCTACTGGGGATGTGCCCGCAACCAAGGTACATGCCCTTGACCGGAATCGAACCTGGGACCCTTTAGTCTTCAGGCTGATGCTCTATCCACTGAGCCAAACCGGTTAGGGCATAAGGCAGGTAATCTTGTTTGCCCTGCTCTTTATGCTCAGTGAAAGTTGCCTGCGGGGCAGGGGGGCGGGGGGAGGCAGAGTAAAACTTTAACCAGTATCGCAAGATGACTTTTCGGGTTTTGTAGCTGCACTTGTCTACATAGCCTCTGTTCCAGGTACAAGGAAACTGTACTAAACTAAGTTCTTTTTCTTCATGGGCCTTTCTGTAGAAAGAGGCACACCTTTGGCAGGAAGTAATTTAGAACCAGTCAGTTTCTATGTTAGTCTAAAGCAGGGTCCAGCCCTCCTAGGGTTTGCTCTCCCCGAGGTCTCCTTTTTGTCTCATCACTAACTGCATGTTCGTCCTCAGTGCCTTGTTGATTATGCGCCTC
Source organism: Cnephaeus nilssonii (assembly GCF_951640355.1). NCBI lineage: Eukaryota > Metazoa > Chordata > Mammalia > Chiroptera > Vespertilionidae > Cnephaeus > Cnephaeus nilssonii. The sequence continues at coordinate 12,200,766 of NC_137079.1, forward strand.
ACTTGGCTGGTCTCACTGCCCCAATTCATTGAACATTTAATGAGTAACTTTCCACGTTCAAGGCTTTTTTTCTGCTCTCTTTGCGCACCTTATATGGGTCTATGAATTGATTGCCTGGCCAACCTTCCCGCTTTTAACTGGTTCCAAATTGCCGATTGTGTGAGTGTGTGTTGATACATGTGTATACACACATATACAGATAAACACTGTTTTCTTATATGTATACATGTACGTAATATAAATATTTGTGCACTGGTATTTCTGCCAGATTCCTTCCTAAGGAAGTGGGATTTTGAGAATGCTTTGAAAAGAACAAAATGTATTGATTTTGTTTGAAAGTCTGTTTCCTGAATCAGGGGTGCTCTCCTTGCCTATCCGAATCACACGACCAGTGGCTGCTGGTTCAGTTTCATAAAACCTCACACGTATCCCCAGGCCCCGAGCTCAGCAGCATGTGTAGAGAATCAGTAGTTAACTCGTGACAACAGAAGAGTAACCAGGAGCACAACTCATGACTTAGGAACTAACCCGTCTCTGCCATAGATGTCAGTATGGGTCACGTTTTACTTTAACAGCCTGGGAACATTTTCTGCAGACCACTGATGGTCCATGAGGTCCAAAAGGTGGGCGACCGCTGTCCTAGAGTAATCCTTATTGCCCCACCCCCACCCCCAGCAGAGCAATAATGGGGCAAATGCTGGCTATATTCAGGCAGAGTTTTAAGCTGACAAATCACTGAATGGCATGCCCTTAGGGGCTATTTCAGTTTTGTAACAAGTGCCAGAAGATAATGTTTCCATAGCAACAGAGAGTAGTTGTTGAGTTCATCCACCAGAAAGAAATATGGCCCAGGCCCATTGATAAGGGAAAGCTGCGGATGTTGCTGTGTCCTCCGCAGAAATTGCTGTGTGTAAATCGATGGGTAGGGAGTTGGGGATGGGCTGATCCCACAGTGCTTGGGCTTGATTTACCGCAGAGGAGTGAGAAGAGAGAAGTATAGTAGAAAGAAGAAGGTGGCTGAGTGAATAGCAAAGGTTCTAGAAGCCATCATGGGAAACTAATACATGATGCCACACTGTGGTTTTGAAAGATGACCTTACGGACGCCCACAATGACTTGGCCATAGTATAGACTGTCTAAGAGGCAGTGTGACTGGGAGATCCATTAGAGAGGTTCCCAGGCTTAGACTACATCTTTGCAGAGATTTAGGAGAGAAAGCCGGGGCAGGTATTTTCTAGCAGTGATATTCAGGTTACACAGAACTCTAGAACCAACATTGATTCTTTCCCATATCCACAGTTCACATTAACATTCCAGAATGTATACTTCTGGTCTAAGATTTCTGAAACTACTTATGGTGCTATACAGTGTAGGATAGAAGCACCAGAAAATTCGCTTTTGCAAAATTTGAGTACTAATTTCTCTGTATATTTTGTTGTTGTTATTAATCCTCGCCCAAGGATATTTTTCCCATTAATTTTTTAGAGAGTGGAAGGGAGGAAGGGAGAATGGTGGGGGGGCAGGGGGAGAGATGTGAGAGAGACACATTGATTGGTTGCCTCCACACACGTCCCAACTGGAGCCAAGGATCAAATGGGCAACCCAGGTATGTGCCCTTGACCAGGAATCAAACCCAAGATCCTTTGGTGTGCTGGCCATTGCTCCAACCACTGAGCAACACCAGCCAGGGCCTAACTTCTGTGTTGTCATTGAGAATCTATCTCTAACATATCCATATAGATATAACTCTCTAACCCCCATCAAAAAAAACTGCCTTTACCATTTCAAGATGATGCGCCTCTCCTTGCAGCTATCGGGGGCCGGTGCCGTGGTACACCATCAACCTGGACTTACCGCCCTACAAGAGGTGGCAGGAACTGATCACCGACAAGGCACCTTCGGTACGCTGCAATCTTATCTGACTTACTGAATATAATGCATGTATAAAGGAATACTTCATGAATACTTCATGAAATTCCACACCAATACTTGAAGAATGAACTTTGGATACTCTTCTGCCATCCTGTATAATAAAAGCCTAATATGCTAAGTGTCCGGTCGTCTGGTCGACCGGTCAGCTGTTTAACCAAAGTGTAATATGCTAATGATATGCTAAGGCCGCTCAACCGCTCGCTATGACGTGCACTGACCACCAGGGGGCAGACCATACGACTGGTAGATTACTTGCTGCTGGGTCTGGCTGATTGGGACTGAGCAAGATGGGCTGGACAGGCCCTGGAGTCCTCCCACGGTCCCTCCCCGGTTGGCCAACCTCCTGCATCTCTCCCCAGCCCTGATTGTGCAACAGTGGTGTCCCTCGGCCTTGCCTGCACCCTCTCGCAATCCAGGACCCCTCGGGGGATGTCGGAGAGCCGGGGGATGTCGGAGAGCCGGTTTCAGCTGGATCCCACTGGCCAGGCCGAGGGACCCCACTGGTGTACGAATTTGTGCACCGGGACTCTAGTCTACCATAAATGATGGTAGAGGAAAAGGTGTCATTCCTTGGAGCTATTTATTTATTTATTTACTTATTTATTTATTGTCTAAAGTTTTACATTTGTCTTCTTTTTCCCCAGTTGATCTCCCCCCCACCCCACAGCCATTCCCACCCCAGGCAAGCCCCCACCGCCTCAGTGTCTGTGTCCATTTGTTATGCTCATATGCATGCATACAAGTCCTTTGGTTGCTCTCTAACAAGCCCCCCCCCCCCCCCCCCGCCCCACCATTTGTCTCTGGATCTATTCTTGTTCGTGAAATTATGTTGATCATTATATCCCACATATGTGTGAGATCATGTGATATTTATCTTTCTCTGACTGGCTTATTTTGCTTAGCATAATGCTCTCCAGTTCCATCCATGCTGTTACAAATGGTAAAAGTTCCTTCTTTTTTATAGCAGCGTAGTATTCCATTGTGTAAATGTACCACCGTTTTTTAATCCACTCATCTGCTGATGGGCACTTAGGCTGTTTCCAAATCTTAGCTATGGTAAATTGTGCTGCTATGAACATAGGGGTGCATATATCCTTTCTAATTGGTATTTCTGGTTTCTTGGGATATATTCCTAGAAGTGGGATTACTGGGTCCAATGGGAGTTCCATTTTTAGTTTTTTGAGGAAACTCCATACTGTTCTCCACAGTGGCTGCACCAGTCTGCATTCCCACCAGCAGTGCATGAGGGTTCCTTTTTCTCTGCATCCTCACCAGCACTTGTTGTTTGTTGATTTGTTGATGATAGCCATTCTGACAGGTGTGAGATGGTATCTCATTGTTGTTTTGATTTGCATCTCTTGGATGATTAGGACTTTGAGCATGTTTTCATATGTCTCTGGGCTTTCTGTATGTTCTCTTTCAAAAAGTATCTATTTAGATCTTTTGCCCATTTTTTGATTGGATCATTTATCTTCCTTTTGTTAAGTTGTATGAGTTCCCTGTAAGTTTTGGAGATTAAGCCCTTATCAGAAATATCATTGGCAAATATGTTCTCCCATGCAGTGTGCTTTCTTCTTGTTTTGTTGATGGCTTCTTTTGCTGTGCAGAAGCTTTTTATTTTGATGTAGTCCCATTTGTTTATTTTCTCCTTAGTCTCCATTGCCCTAGGAGCTGTGTTGGTAAAGTTATTGCTACGACATATGTCTGCTATTTTGCTGCCTATGGATTCTTGTAGAATTTTTATGGTTTCCCGTCTTACATTTAAGTCCTTTAGCCATTTTGAATTTGTTTTGGTATATGGTGTAAGTTGGTGATCTAGTTTCATTGGAGCTTTTTTTTTTTTAAAATATGTTTTTATTGATTTCAGAGAGAGAAAGGGAGAAAGAGAGAGAGATAGAAACATCCTACATAATAAAATGGTAATATGTAAATTACCATCACTCCGCTACGCCCACGATTGGGCCAGCAGGAGGCGCAGGGGGCGGGACTCAGGGTGGCCGGGGTAGCTGATTGGGCCAGCAGGACGCTGAGCTCGCGGTGCGAGCTCAGCGTCTGTGCCATGGCTGCGCCGGAGGCTTTCGGAAGGCCTGGTGCACCGGCGGACAGCCGGCCAGCTCCCCCGCGATCAAAAGCCAAAGCGGGGGAGCTGGCCGGCTGTCTGCTCCGGCACAAGGCCTTTCGAAAGCCTCTGCCGCGCAGGAGGCTTTCGGAAGGCCTGGTGCACCGGCGGACAGCCAGCCCGCTGGTGCACCAGGTGCATGATTAAATCATGCACTGGGCCTCTAGTCAATAATGAGAGAGAATCATTGATTGGCTGCTTCCTGCATGCCCTACACTGGGGATTGGGCCAGCAACCCAGGTTTCTGACTGGGAATTGAACCATGACCTCCTAGTTCATAGGTCAAACTCTGAGCCACACCGGCCAGGCCCTTGGAATTTCTTGCTCTCTTTCCTAGCCTTTGCCTTTGTTTCCCTCTCTCTGAATCATCACCTTCATCTAAGTAGTTAATCAGATGTCATGCTAGACATGCTTGCTGTACATGCTCTTCAAACCAGTCAAATTTGAGATCCTCAACATTTTCTGTGTCAATAAAATTAGGTGTGGAATTAGCATATTCAAAATAAAGATGTCATGCTAAAGATGTATTTTGTTTACTCGTTAATTGAAAATAGTTTCAAAAATATCACCTAATTTTATTTAGCTACATACAAATAAATCAAAAGTTCTATATGTTTTCATAATATTAATATTAAATGTCAAGACAAGACTTTATGTTTCTTATTAATGAATGAATTCATACATTTTTCAGCTAAGGGTTATGCTGAATTACCTGAGGGATGCGGCAAATATCTTTGTTCCAAGTGGAAAACTCATGCAGATAGTGGATCAAAAGTTGGTAAGAAATATTTCCTACAATAAATTTAGAAACGCGCAGTTCAGAAAAGGCTCTGGTATTTATTTAAAGGCATAATTTTACAACCTCTTCTAAGGAGCTTGGACACGTTTGCTTTTATTCTAGACAACTGTCAGAACTTCGGGACTGGACGTTCTAGGGCTTAGTATCATCAGCGCAGGGACATGAACTAGCATGGCCAATTTGGGCTGTTAACTGCCCTTCAGTGTTTTTTAAAATCTTGACAGTTTTACAGAGCGATGGGCAAAATATACCTATTTCATCTGGGAGTATGGCGTTTCCTTCCCCTTAATGTACACTTGGGCTTTCAAGTTCGTTACTGAACATTCGGTGTTTTTCTTAAGTGCTTTGCCCAGGACACCAGGGATTTTCCCCGCTGGCCCTGCGCCTACGGAGCCCTCAGCAGCTGCAGCCATTGAGAACCACTGGGTTGTGTGTTTCCTGTGGCTGTGCAGTCACCAAACCATTTCGTTTTCTCCCGGCCCTTCAGGGAGACTCTGCTTCTCAGTCTTTTTAAATTTGGGTGGAACCCATGGAAAATCTAGGGTGTGGCCCCTAGCGCCCCCCCCCCCCCCCCCCCAGAGTTCCTCTTCACCCTCTTTCAGTCTTTGCTGTGGGGCCTCCCTGGCCTGCAGGGTGCCAAGGATGGGGGTGGGGCACCAAGGCCCTAGGGCAGATGTCTTGACTTAATGGTATTTAGGATTGGAAAATATTTTGTTGGGGAGCGGGGGGCAGTTCGTGCATCGAAGGATGGGTAGCAGCATCTTCGGCCTCTGCCCACTGGATGCCAGTAGCACCCCTTCAGTTGTGGCAACAGAAACTGTTTCTGGATGTCGCCAAACCCCCCGCCCCCGGGGCTGGGGTTGGGAATCACCCCCCCGCAGACGCCCTGGGCGTTATCCCCAGGAGACTGGCTCCTGCCAGCCAGCAGCCTGCCCTCCCTCGTGGGCATGCTCTCCCGCCTTTCGCGAAGGCTCTCCCTGTGGTCCTCCGAACCAGACCTCCTCGAAGTGCCTGTGGGCAGGAGCAGCAGCAGGAGTCCCCCTCCTCTGCCTGTCAGCAGGGGGCGCAGTGTGCAAAGGGTGCCCAGGCTTTGCAATTCGACAACATTGAGGTTTTCGTCCTTTAAATTTTGGATTTGAAGGTTGGATCAGTCACGTAATAGCCGTGTGTCCTTGGAGAAGTTTCTTATGAAACTTCAGCTTTCTCCCCAGGGAGAACTGACTAATGCACATTGTATATGGTGGTTGTAAGGATTAAATGACATACTGTATGTAAAGCACAGTGCCTGGATATAACAAGTGGTTAGTAAATGTTCAGTAAGGCATTTTTGTTTGTTAAATTGGAGGGAATATTCCTTGTGCCCTGCCATAGGTCCCATTGCATATAAATATCAAGCTGGTGAAAAATGAGACTTGTACATTTTATTTATTTATTTATATTTTTAAAATATGTTTTTATTGATTTCAGAGAAGAAGGGAGAGGGGGAGAGAGAGAGATAGAAACATCAATGATGAGAGAGAGTCATTGATCGGCTGCCTCCTGCACACCCCCCAACTGGGGATTAAATCCACAACCTGGGCATATGCCCTTGACTGGAATCGAACCTGGGACCCTTCAGTCTGCAGGTCAATGCTGTATCCACTGAGCCAAAACCGGCTACAGCAAGACTTGTACATTTTAAACTCATTATCTTATTAGCAAGAGGCTGTGTGAGCTTACATCGTAATCTCATTGCTGGAGAGTAGGTGCAGTTGAGGATAAAAGTATGATGGCCACCATTGAGTTTGCCCCTGTGTCCATTGTTTGCCTACAGAATGCATAAAGCGTCTTAGGCCAAGGTCAGATATTAACTGTGATAGAAGTTTTCATGAGTGACTCGAAGACAGATGTTTGCTGTGGGGGGAAAGGAAATAGAAATGAGGGTATAATGCCATGGGCTACAGGGGGAGTTTGCGTAGAGAGACGGAGTGCTTCTTGTGAGGTTCCTGTGTGGTGGGCCATAAGGTCATCCAAGTGGAACTCTCCCAGTTCCTCAGCTCTGGAGCAGAGGGTGGGATAGAAACAGTCTGAGAACCACAGGCTTCTGCACCATGCCTCAGAACGGATGAGCTCCCGGGTCCCAAAGCAGGGGTTACGGTGACTATGACATAGATCTTTTAGAAATACATGGTGTAAAAGTGCCTTTAAAAATAAGATCACCTATTGTGGCAGCAGCATCTAGAACAAATTATATGTAAGAGAACCACATCTCAAAGCAACTCTTTAGGTCGAATGATCGTTCATTTATTTGGTTTTCAGCCTGGTCTACTTGGCAACATTCCTGGCCCTTACGAGGAGGAAATGAAGGGGATTGCAGATCTTACTGGCCTACCTTTAGGTAAAGTTCATTTCTCAGCTCTTAAAAACATGTAATAAAGCACAAAATGTTTTCCATTGAGGTATGATACACATACAGTAAAGCGCACAGATCTTAAGCATACAGTTCAACAGAATTTTCAAAATACATGCATGTAATTGCAACTCAGATCAACATACAGAAAATCCCAGTTACCCAGAATGCTCCATCATACCCCTTCATAGACAATAGACAATGCCTCGTCCCCAGGTGACGGCTGTTCTGACTTCAACCTCGATTAGTTTTGCCTCTTGAACTGCTTATAAATGGAACCAAACAGTATGCACTATTGTGTTTGGTTGCTTATACTTATTGTATGAATAGGGTATTTGGCTTGTTTCCAGATTCTGGATGTTAAGAATAAACAGTTATGGACATTCTTGTACATGTCTTTTTATGGGCATGCCAAAGCAATCGCTCACACGGAGAACGATAGTCCAACCCTTTCTTAAAGGAGAATTTTCTAATAATGTCATGGTTCTGTATGTTAACCAAAAAATGTCCTTTCTTTTCTCATAGGAGAGATTATTTCATTCAATGTTTTCTATGAATTTTTTACCATTTGTACCTCAATCATAGCAGAGGACAAGAAAGGTAAGTATGCTGAGGGAGGGTGAGCACTGCCAAGCACAGGGTCAGAGAAGAAACTTCCAAATAAGTGGAATTAGAACTTATAAAATCTAGGCTTGCCATGCAAATTCTGTGTATGTTGCATACAGTGTATGGATCTTGGTAAAGTTTTACTAGTGGATTGAAAACGATCCTTACTTTAAGATCATTGTAATGCCTATTGAAGTTTAATTCAGGCACTTGAAACAACTGGGAAGAAGTGTCTCAGGACTGTCCTCACAGTCTACTCGTACCCATCTTCGTGATGTGATATAAGTACCCACAGGGTGCGTCATTACCCCGAAATGCCTTAATGTCCCAGCCTTCCCTGGAAGCCCAGGACCAATCTTCTCCCACCATTTCTCAGCCAAGGGGCCCCATGTAGCCCTCCCTCACTTTCCCATGTTTTCCTGGCAGATCCTCAGAGTACAGGGCACAGCGTGGTTTATCCCAATTCACTCTTATTTTTTACCTGTTCTTTGAGGGGCCCAGGTATTGGTGGCAGTGCCTGAAGCATGTTTGCAGGTCACATTAGGGGGAGCTAAAATAGCTACGTTCCGGTAGGACCCTGTCATAGTGGACCAAAGAATGACCATTGATCCTTCCCCATATTCTTATCTTACCTGAAAGCCTGTGTTCGTGGAGATTATGGGGGGATCTGGCTGATGTGACAGGGACAACAGTTTGGCTTACGGTGCCAGGACGCGGCTTATTCTTATTGCTGGATTGAATAGCTGTGACTATCATTTAACCAAACTTCAGTGTCCAGCTTTGATTTAAGATCAATCGTACCATCATAACTGCTCCTACATGTCTCTTTTGCTTACTTTCAATTAGGTCATTTAGTACATGGGCGAAACATGGATTTTGGAATATTTCTTGGGTAAGTTAAGAAAATGTTATCAGTCCTTGAGAAGAATAGGTTTATTACAATGGTGAAAAGTCCCAGGTCACCCGCAAAGTGTGGCCAGAAGTGACAAGAGTGGACTCCTGAGTTTTGAGATAAGATGGGTATACTCTTGCTCAGTTATTGGCAAGTCCATAACTGAGTTGCACCTACTGAGCAAAAATTTGGAATGTGTTTGAAGGCCCAGATGCATGTCTAGTATACTGCTTAAAAGGAAGAATAGCATTCTATGTTATGTCTTCTTGCTCTTTCTGGGGAAAAAGAAATAACAGGGCTTTATAATTCAACACCTAAATTTGAATCTGGAGTTCGTTATTTATAGACTTATATATTGGGAGAAGTACCTTAACTTCTCTGAGCCTCGCTTTTGTCATGTGAAGAATGGAGGATAAAACCACCTATATTGTTTTTTTTATTGAATTTATTGGGGTGGCATTGGTTGATAAAATTATACAGATTTCAGTTGTACAGTTCTATAACACATCATCTGTATATTGTATCGTGTATTCACTACCCCAAGTCAAGTCTCCTTCCATCACCATTTATCCCCCCTTTACCTTCTTCTACCTCCCCCCACCCCCTGCCCCTCTGGTAATCTCCATACTGTTGTCTGTGCCTATGAGGATTTTTTTTCTTACTCCCTTTACCTTTTCTACCCAGCCCCCCAACCCCCTCCCCTGTGATGCAAAGTACTTGTTAGGATTGATTGTTAAGGATTAGATAGGTAAAGTACCTAGTACAGTGGTTGGCAAACTCTTTAGTCAACAGAGCCAAATATCAACAGTACAACGATTGAAATTACTTTTGAGAGCCCAAATTTTTAAACTTAAACGATATTAGGTAGGTACATTGTTATTAACTTAATTAGGGTACTCCTAAGCTGGCCTTTGCTAAAAACTCAAGGGGCCAAAGAGCCGTATGTGGCTTGCGAGCCGCAGTTTGCCGACCACTGACCTAGTATAATGCCTGGCCATCATCATCATATTCATCGTTATCATCATTGTTCTTAAATATCACTAAATTTGTCTTTTATAGGTGGAATATAAATAATAATACCTGGACCATAACTGAGGAGCTAAAACCTTTAACAGTGAATTTGGACTTCCAAAGAAACAATAAGACTGTCTTCAAGGCTGCAAGCTTTGCTGGCTATGTGGGCATGTTAACAGGATTCAAACCAGTAAGGACTCTACCGTTACGTAATTTTACAGGTAGCTCTGTGTCCTGCTCTGACTCTCTGAGAAGGGTGGAATCTAAGGAAACGAGGCCCTAAAACGAATATGAAGCCCCTGGGTGTCCCTTTGTGCTTCCTGTCACCTTCAGAGGTCTGAGCTCCACGCAGAGAAGGGTGGAAAGGAATGAAGGATTCCCAGCCTGTTCTGCTGAAAAGCATGGGGCCGGATGTCGAGGGCTGGGAACATCAATCTGGAATCTGGTCCTGGGTCTGCCCGTCGGCACCTCAGGCATTAAATCTCTGCCCTGCAGTTAGTCAGAAAAGTGAGGCCAGTACCAGCCCACCTACTTGTCTCGTACAGTCGGTGTGAAGATCCTTTGAACTTCCAGAAAAGCTCTGTTTATACAAGGTGGTATTATCACGATTATTATCTTTGCATTCCCTGTTACCCAGTCCAGGTCTCGATATACCACGTACAGTGCAGTGAGAGGGCCTGAAACAGGATGGTCCAAGTTCCTGACTTCACTCCCTTCTCTTTTCCTCAGGGACTCTTTAGCCTTACACTAAATGAGCGTTTCAGCACAAATGGCGGTTTTATGGGTGAGTAGACAGCTGTTACGTGAAATGGAAATTTCATAGATGTTTTCAGAGGAGGCTGGGCTGGACTGTGTGTTCTGGTGAACACTCTCACCTCTTCCAGGTCCCATGACACTGTGTGTATGATCTCTTCCAGGTGTCCTAGAGTGGATTTTGGGAAAGAAAGATGCCACATGGATTGGGTTTCTTACTAGAGCAGTTCTGGAAAATAGTACAAGGTAATCCATTTGCTTTATTATCAAATTTAGTATTTCATTTTATTTTAAAATTATTTTTATTTATATAATTAAAGTGTAACAGTTTAAGGTTTACAAAATGTTTTGACATTTGTATATATTGCAAAATGATCACAATAAGTCTAGTTAACATCCATCACCATACATAGTTACAAAACATTTTTTCCTTGTGAGAGCCTTAAGATTTACTTTTAGCAACTTTAGAATATTCAATCCAGTGTTATTAACTGTGGTAACCATGCTGTACCTTACATCCCAGGACTTACTGTATAACTCAACGTTTTTACCCCTCTACCCATTTCACCCTCCCTCCCCATCACTCAACTGCCTCTGACAACCACTAATCTGTTCTCTGTATCTATGCGTTTTTTTGTTTTTATACTCCACATATAAGTGAGCTCATATGGTATTTGTCTTTTGCTGTCTGATTTGTTTCACTTAGCATAATGACCTCAAGATCCATCCATGTCAGAAATAGCAAGATTTTCTTTTCTCTTATGGCCGAATAATATTCCACATTTTCTTTACCCATTTCTCCACGTATGGACACCTGTTACATTTCCATGTTTGGGCTATTATAAATAACTAGAGGCCTGGTGCACGAAATTTGTGCACGGGGGTGGGGGGTGGGGAGTGTCCCTCAGCCCAGCCTGCACCCTCTCCAATCTGGGATCCCTCTTACAATCCAGGACTTGCTGGCTCCCAACTACTCACCTGCCTGCCTTCCTGATTGCCCCTAACCGCTTCTGCCTGCCAACCTGATCACCCCCTAACCACTCCCCTGCCAGCCTGATACCTAACTGCTCCCCTGCCAGCCTGTTTGCCCCCAATTTCTCTCCTCTGCCGGCCTGGTCACCCATAACTGCCCTCCCCTGCAGGCTTGATTGCCCCCAACTGCCCTCCCTTGCAGGCTTGGTCCCTCCCAACTGCGCTCCCCTGCTGGCCATCTTGTGGTGGCCATCTTGTGTCCACATGAGGGCAGGATCTTTGACCACATGGGGGCAGCCATATTGAGTGTTGGAGTGATGGTCAATCTGCATATTACTCTTTTATTAGATAGGATAGAGGCCTGGTGCATGGGTGGGGGCCAGCTGGTTTGCCTTGAAGGGTGTCTCAGATCAGGGTGGGGGTTCCCTTGGGGCATAGGGCAGCCTGGGCGAGGGGCCTGTGGTGGTTTGCAGGCTGGCCACGTCCCTTGGCAACCCAAGCAGAGGCCCTGGTATCGGGTTTATTTATCTTCTATAATTGAAACTTTGTAGCCTGGAGCAGAGCCAAGCCTTCTGCTCGCTCTGTGGCAGCAGGGGATTTATTTACCTTCTATAATTGAAACTTTGTAGCCTTAAGCATAGGCCTGGGCCGGCCAGGGTGTGCGGAAAGCTTGGCTTCCTCCATCGCCTGGGAAACCCAAGCCTCCCTCCTGCTTTCTCCGTGGCCACAGCTATCTTGGTTGGGTTAATTTGCATACTCGCTCTGATTGGCTGGTGGGCGTGGCTTATGGGTGTAGCAGAATGGTGGTTAATTTGCATATTACTCTTTTATTAGATAGGACTAGAGGCCCGGTGCACGAAATTTGTGCACGGGACGGGGGGTCTCCTCAGCCCAGCCTGCACCTTCTCCAATCTGGGGCCCCTCGGGGGATGTCTGACTGCCGGTCTAAACCAACAGTCAGACATCCCTCTCACAATCCTGGACCGCTGACTCCTAATCGCTCACCTGCCTGCCTGCCTGGTCGCCCCTAACTGCCTCCCCCCGCCCCCCACCTGATCTCCCCTCACTGCCTCTGCGTACCGTCCTGATTGCCCCTAAGTGCCGTCCCCCCAACCCCCCGCTGGCCTGGTCACCCCCAACTGCCCCCTCCCTGCCAGCCTGGTCACTCCTAACTGCCCCCCACTGCCGACCTGGTTGCCCCCAACTGCCCCCCCCACCGCTGACCTAGTCACCCCTCACTGTCCCCCCTGCCAGCCTAATCACCCCCAACTGCCCCACCTGCCGGCCTGGTTGCCCCCAACTACACCCCCCTCTCCAGCCTAGTCACCCCCAACTGTCCGCCCCACCGATCTGCTTGCCTCTTACTGCCCCCCTGCCAGCCTCATCACCCCCAACTGATGTCCCTGCTGACCTGGTCACCCCCAACAGCCCCCCCTACTGGCCTGGTCGCCCCCAACTGCCCCCCCCTGCCAGCCTGGTCGTCCCTCACTAACCCCCCTGCGGCCTGGTCGCCCCACACAGCCTGCTTGTTCAGTCATTTGGTTGTCCCTCGGGCCGGCCCTGGGCAGCTGGACAGCTGACATCCAAGGCTTGCCTACGCCTCGGGCTGGCCCTGGGCGGTTGGGGGGCTGAGGGAACTGGGTCCCGCCATCTTTGAGGGCGTGGCAGTCAATTAGCATAATCCCTCCTTATTGGCTGTGGGCACATCTTTGTGTGGGTGTTGCGGTCAATTAGCATATTCCCTCTTTATTAGATAGGATGTTTCAATGAACATGGGGGTGCATAATTTTTTTTGGATACTGGTTTCCATAGTGGCTGTACCAATTTACATTCCCACCAAAAGTGCACGTGGTCCCTTTTCTCCACATCCTCACCATCACTTGTTATTTCAGGTCTTTTGAGAAAAGTGATTCTAATGGGTGTGAGGTGGTATCTCATTGTGGTTTGATTTGCATGTATGTTAAGCATCTTTTCATGGACCTGGTGGCCACCTGTATATCTTGTTTGGAAAAATGTCTAGTCAGAACCTCTGCCCATTTTTTAATAGGATTGTTTGAGGGTTTTTTGGTGTGGTTTATTTTATTTTTTGCTATTGCGTTGCATGAGTTCTTTATGTATTTTGGATGGAAACCCTTATCAGATACATGCTTTGCAAATATTTCCTCCCATTCAGTAAGTTTCCTTTTAATTTTGTTGTCTTCTTTGCTGTGCAGAAGCTTTTTAGTTTGATATAGTCTCATTATTTATTTTATTGCTTTTGATTTTGGTATCAAGTCTAAAAAAATCATAGCCAATACCATTGTCAAAAAATTTACCGTTTGTTTTCTTCTAGTTTTATGGTTTCAGGTCTTACGTTCAAGTCTTTATTTCATTTTGAGTTGATTTTTGTGTATGGTGTAAGATAATGGTCTACTTTTATTCTTTTGCATGTGGCTGTCCAGTTTTCCCAAAGTCATTTATTGAAGAGACTGTTCTTTCCCCATTGGGTATTCTTGACTCCTTTGTTGTAAATTAAATGACTGTATATACATGGATTTGTTTGAGGGCTCTCTGTTCTCTTCCATTGAGCTATGTCTGTTTATGCCAGTACCATGCTATTTTGATTACTATAGATTTGCAGTATAATTTGAAATCAGGAAGTGGGGTATCTCCTGCTTTGTTCTTTCTCAGGATGGCATTTGCTATTCAGGGTTTTTTAGTGACTCCATGTAATTTTAGGGTTTTTTTCTTCTGTGAAAAATGCCATTGGAATTTTGACAGGGATTGCAATGAATCTGTAGATTGCTTTGGGTAGTATAGAATTTTAACAATATTAATTTCCCAATCCATGAGCAGGGAGTATCTTTCCATTTATTTATGTCTTCCATTTCTTTCATCAGACTTAGTTTTCAGTGTACAGGTCTTTCACCTCCTGGGTTAAATTTATTTCTTGGTATTTTATTCTATTTTATATAATTGTAAATGGGATTATTTTCTTAATTTCTCTTTTGGATAGTTCATTATTAGTGCGTAGCTGCTGATTTTTGTACATTTTTACCCTGCAACTTTACTGAATTTTTTAGTTCCAACAGGTTTTGTTTGTGTGAAGTCTAGTTTTTTTCTATATATAATACATAAATAGCATACCTTTCTGATTTGGATACCTTTTCTTTTTCTTGCATAATTGCTTTGACTAGTACTGCCAATATTATCCTATATAATAAAAGGGTAATATGCAAATTAACTGTTACTCTGTCACAAAGATGGCGGCGCCCAGTCCCCTCAGCCTCGCCGGAGTCCTCCAGTCCTGGGGGGCACTGCCGCTGAGAGCGGGCAGCGTGAGCGGCCTGGCAGAATGCTTGCTTCGTTGCTGTGGCGACGGAGGGCCTCTGGGCAGCGGGCTCGGAGCAGCTGGGGCGGGATGCTTGCTTCGTCACCGCAGCAACGCCCTGGCCGCGGAGGGCCTCTGGTGGACAGGGGCGGGGGGGGGAGGAGAGGAAAGGGGGGCTGGCCCACGGCCTCCGCAGACGAGTGCAGCCTGGAGAGGAGACAGGTCCGCCTCCCGCTGAAGCAGCGCGGCTCCTGGCGGTGTGCTGCGGTTCCTGCCAGCTCCCGGGGAAGCGGTGAGCGGCCTACTGCGCGCGGTATCGCATGATGGGCTACTAGTCTATAATAATAAAAGCATAACATGCTAATTAGACCAGATGTCCTTCCAGACATCCTTCCAGCTGAAGCTGGGACTGCGAGTGAAGCCTGGGTCCCAGGTCCCAGGTCCCAGGTGCCTGCCAGCAGCCGGAGGGAAGCCCAGATCCCGGGTGCCAGAGGGAAGCTGGTGCCAGCAGCTGGGGGAAGGAAGGCCTACTCTTACATAAATTTCGTGCATCGGGCCTCTAGTATAGAATAAAATGGGCATCTTTATCTTGTCCCTGGAGGAAAAGCATTCATTCAGCTTTTCACCATTGAATAAGATGTTAGCTGTGGGCTCATCATCTATGGCCTTTATTATGTCCCCCTTGACATGGTGTATGGTTCTTTTAGTATACTGTTTATTTTAAATTACTTATATTAAAATAGAAAAATATTTCCCAGCTTTATCTTCAACTGAAGAATCATTTCAGAATTTTGTAGGTGAATCTCATATGGAATTCTTCATTTGTGTGTGTGCTGTATGTGTTTAAAGTAAGGAAATTGTTTGTTTAAAAAGTTCTGGAGAGAGTGCCACTGTGAAGGGACCTATACCCAAAATACAAATCCTATATAATAAAAGCCTAGCAACCGAAACAGCAGAACGACCAGAGACCAGAACAACCACGGTCCCTCACCCCGGCCAGCCGCCCCCCAGCGAGCGGTTAGGGGTGATCAGGGAGGCAGAGTGGTTAGGGGCAATCAGGCAGGCAGAGGCAGTTAGGGGTGATCAGGCAGGTAGGCGAGCGGTAAGGGATCAGCGGTCCTGGATTGAAATAGGGGTGTCTGACGGCCAATTTAGGCCTGATCTACAGGGATCCCTGCAGGATTGGGCCTAAACTGGCAGTCAGACATCCCCCGAGGGGTCCCGTATTTCGAGAGGATGCCGGCCAGGCTGAGGGGGCACCCCCCTCCCCCTGCCTCTGTGCACGAATTTCATGCACTGGGCCTCTAGTTATATAATAAAATATCCATTTAAATCATAATACCTGTTAACCTAGAAGTTATATTCTGTGCTGGTGCAGAAATCTTATAATAGCAAAACTGCCTTTAGCCAGCACTACATCTAAATGACCTAGAATAAAGGGGCATCAATTCTATTTTTAATGCTTTCAGGGAATAAGATTTAGTAATCATCTTTGAAGATCCTCTTCCTTGATCAATAGCCCTAATTTTCCAGGTTTACTCTCTATTCCTTAAGTCCTATAGATAGTAATACTACTCTCCCTGTTCTATTGTTGAGTGAAAGGCATAGACAAGAAGGGTGGAAGATGATCTCTTGAGACTGTTGTGTTTGTCCTTAAGCCTAGAGGGGACATTTCCGATCTGTGTTTCACCACATGGGAGCCAGATTGTTCCTTCCTGAGCCTTGCTCACCATCCTTTTTAAAATGTGTTCCTCAAATATTTGTTTTCGCTTTGTTTCTGTAGTTAAAAAACTTCCATTCCAAGTCAACTAAAAATGTTTCTTTTCTAAAAAATGTGTTTATGTAGTTATGAAGAAGCCAAGAATATATTGACCAAAACGAAGATACTGGCCCCAGCATACTTTATCCTGGGAGGCAACAAGTCGGGGGAGGGCTGTGTGATTACACGAGAAAGAAAGAAATCTTTGGATGTTTATGAGTAAGTACATTTGTTAAAGCAAAGTAGAAGCTAAAGCACAGACTGACATATGTACGGGTTTAAGGCACAGGCCTGAGAGGAATCTCTCTTCGTATCTAGACTCGACCTCCAGCAGGACAGGTGGTACGTCGTAGAGACTAACTATGACCGCTGGAAACATCCCTTCTTCCTCGACGATCGCAGATCAGCTGCCAAGACGTGTCTAAACCAGACAACCCAGGAGGTGAGAGCATTCACAATGTCCGATATAGAAAGAAAGGTTCCCATTGAGGTTGCATTAGTTCTGGCATTTTTATTTGGCCTTTGTAGAATTTATAAACCTCATGTTATCCATTGTCAATGGATAGTCCCCACGGAGTTTTTTTGTTTTGTTTTTAATTTAAAGAGCAAAATTTTGCTGTACTTCCCTTTCTAATTCTGGAAACCACTTGGTGAAGCTGAGTGATAGACAAGAATTAAAAGGGGAGGAAGAGTCAGAAAAAGTGAAACATGAGAACCATTACCTGTGTTTCTATCGGCAACCCCAAGGGAAATTCATTGAGGTGCCGGGGGAGGTTGATTGGCAATGTCTTGGTTTCTAATGACCCATTTGTATGGATAAGGCTGTTGACATCTGTATTTAATGTACTGAACAAACTATTTTTGTGTTTTAGAATATCTCATTACCAACTATATATGATATCCTGTCAACAAAACCTGTCCTCAACAAGGTAATTAAAATATATACATATATTTGCTTTTAGGGGAAATAATTTGGTCTTGTTTTATCTTTCCCTGTTATCATTGGAGAAATCAGAGCTAGAATCACAAGGCATGTTCAGCTTAAGGCCGGCTTTTAAAAATGTTTTTGTGTGACTAACATAGTAACTGTTGGGGCGGGACAAAGAAACCAATCGTTGTGGCTTGGATGTCAGTTTGGTCCGAGTATTGTTTCTAGGTTTACTTACATGGCACTGAATTAAGTGTAGCATTTTAGCCTTGACTTCTCCCTGTCCACCAGAATCTTATGCTGTACACTACAACTAGCACCTCAAACCTGACCAAAGTCCATTTTGAGGCAGAGCTTTGTGTCTTGGTGGATTAGGGTTTCTCGTATCTTTTCCCCATACGATAGCTAAAAATGCAGTTTCCTAGTCACCCAATGTCCTAATAAGTCACCCTTGTGTATTCTGGATATACACACCCTGATTTTCCCATTTGTCCTTCTCTTTGGTCCTTCCCCCTAACCCTCCCTAAAATCAGCCTGCCTCCATCACCTCTGCCGTAGCGTTCAGTCCGAACCTGGCTCCTACAGGAAGCCTTCCTAAAGCCCACTGACCCTGCCGTACTTCTTGTTTGGCCCATGCCATCATCCTGAGCTCACAGTGGTTATTTAGATTCCATGTGCCTCATGTGTATGCCTTGTAATCTACATGCCTGCATAGTGACCCCCATTGTGTATGGTTTTAAGGATAAGGACAGCTAAAGCAAAACTGTTCATACTCCATAGTACACCATTAGGCTTTGCATGACTACACATTGTAAGCTGAAGGCTACCTTACAGCATTGCTGGTGAAGCAGCGTGCTGCCCAGGAAGAGACCTTGCTTCTCTCCCAAGCCTATCATATTCACAACCTGGAATAATATTCTGTTGGAAGTCAGTTGTTTTTATTAACTTATTATTATTTAGACTTTATATTATATAACTTTTGTTTTATATATTTATATATAATATATATAGCAGTTCCATAAGAAATGCTAATAGGAATCAAGACATCTTAGAATTGAAAACATCCTTAAAGTAAAAATAATTTTCTTTCAGCTGACTGTATTCACAACCTTGATGGACGTTACCAAAGGTCAATTTGAAACTTACCTGCGGGATTGCCCAGACCCTTGTGTGGGTTGGTGAGCACACACCTGGCCTGCAGAATGCACTGTGCCATCAGGTGGGAGCTCACATGTGGCCCACTGGTGCAGCCATCTGATCTCTGACCAAAAACTAAGACTCAGGGCAGCTTCTCTTTAAGGCATGAGCTTGTTCGTCTTTGTATGTTTACAATTCACAGGCATTTGTGCTGCAACAGTTGATTGTTCTTATTTACAGATAATTTAAGTACAACGATCATTTAGAATTTGTTGAGTTTCATTTCACTTTGACATTTGGGGATGGACAAACTATCGTGGGACCCACTTCCATAGAATAAAGCAAGTCTTGTGGGCGCTGAATCAGTACATCTGCATAATAGTTACAGCAAATTGTTTTCCACTTTTATCTACAGATTTGTATGTTTTCCTGTATAGCAGTCTTTTCCTCCTGCTACTAACTGCTACTCAAGTTAATACAGTATACCACTGTCTCCTGTTTGTGACAGCAATGTTATTTCACTAGCTTTGGAGGGAGAAATGCATTCAACTGTGTATTTCTTAATGGGCAATACCTGGGCCTTTGACTCTGAACAGAAGTACTTTTTAGGGGTCACGAAGCAATCAGTATGCAACAGTCTTTTATACACAGAATGGAGGTATTTCCTTTTTCGTAAAGACCCTACCTCCCAGAAACCCCAGGACGTTAGCTTCAAAAACTGAGCCCCAGGTTCTGTGAATTCATAGTAGATAAACAGGTCAGACTTGTGGAAAACGGAATATGAACCCATTTTTTTAACCTTCCTAGGGATCATCCACTTCATAGATTTTGAGTTTGTTCTTTTGATCAATATGTATTTTTTTAAACTAAGTAGTTACTAAAAAATGTTTTTCAGAAATCAATATATTTATGAAAAATGCTAATCGCACTTGTTAATTTTTCAAACTCTCACAATTAACTGTGAACTGCATGCCAGTTGGGCATGACCGTATCCACTTCATTTCCATGTCAGTTGTATTCATGACGTCCAATAAAGCAGTGTCAGCAGCCTTGTGTACTGACCGAGTGTGCAACTATGTGCTGGTTTGAGGGTGGGCGTTATTCTGGAGAAATCAAAGCTACTTAGTGTGTGTGTGAATGGTAAGAATTCAGCGTATGACTGGTTCCAGTTTTACACGACAATCCTTGCCACTTCTTTTCCCACTGTTCCCAGCCCAGGGTGCAGATGTTCAAAGGCAGCTTTTCCGCCCAGAATGGAGGTTTTCTTGGTTTCTTACCTCAAAATTACAGTGATGCCAGTATTATCTTACTGAAGCAGGAAGAATTATAAGAGGATTTGTGTTAAATAGGATTCAATTAATGTAAAAACTTTACTTGGAATTTTGTTCCTCTTATAAAAATGTGAGGTAAACTTGTATTATTTTTCTCAAGTAGCCTTTGATATGCACAATAAAATGGGATGCTAATTGTTTCATACTGATTCCTCAGGACTAAAGTGTGTGAAGGTAATAACTGATATTAAAATATGAAGTAGAGTTGTTTGCTCTACTTCAGGATATATAGTATAGGCAGGCCTATTTATATACTACTTTATATATGCTTATGCATAGATATACACCTAGAACATAAAAAGATGATTAGGAGATGTTTACAAACAGGTTGACAATGGTTCCCCCTGGATAGTAGTGATAATTGCTACTTTAAATTTGGAGAGGACATTAATGAGATTGTATTTTTAGAAATGCTGGATAATAATCCTGGACTGGTTGCATCCAAACCAGGGGCTATAATTTCTCCACCTAGTTTTAGGTAAGGAGAAAAAACAAGGGGCAATCACATGTGATATAATCCAAGGTGAAACTGAAAATTATATAATCCAAAAAGTTACCTGAAATACTAATTTGTAGCTTAACTGAACTCCATTTATCCATGTCTTAAACACTGGGGGTTGGGAGGGACAATAAGAGAGGAAATGAAATGGACGATGACTAGAATGGTGACACTGTGGGAAAACTACACCTAAGATCCACTAGAACGAAGGCTCTTTATCTTTAGACCTCACTCCCTCACGTAGAGGGGAAAATCACAGAGAGTACAGAGCCGGGACATGTTAGAAAAGAACATGTGTTAAGCAAAGAACATGGAACCAAGTGTAGGTTCTAGTAGATCCCCTTTCCTGGGCCTTTCTTTCCTCAAACATGGATACATATGTGCCTTACATTGGTGTAGCACGTCATCAAAACATTCACATGAACATTGGACAGACTAACTCATATTCACCTTCTAGGAAAATACTGGATAGCCAACAGGTGAAGGAGCAATGGAGATGGAAGAGCTCTTAACTGTCCACAGTCTCACTAAAAGAGAGGTTTAACACAAATGTTAAATATTACTAATGTGAATTGGCATAGCACTTTATATTTTAAAAATCTATGATGTTGCCCTGGCCCGTGTGGCTCTGTTTGTTGGGCACAGTCCCTTGCACTGAAAGGTTGCCAGTTCAATTCCCAGGAAGGCACATGTGGGGTTGTGGCTGATTGATGCTTCCCTCTCCCTTTCTCTCTCAAAAGCAATTTTAAAAAATATTTTTAAAAATTCTTTCATGATGTCATTTGATCAATAGGATGGCCTTGCCCTAACCAGTTTGGCTCAGTGGATAAGAGCATCGGCCTGCGGACTGAAGGGTCCCAGGTTCGATTCCGGTCAAGGGCATGTACCTCGGTTGCGGGCACACCCCCAGTGGGGTTGTGCAGGAGGCAGCTGATTGATGTTTCTCTCTCGTCGATGTTTCTAACTCTCTATCCTTCTCCCTTTCCTCTCTGTTAAAAAACCAATAAAATATATTTTTTTAAAAAATAGGATGGCTTTAAACAGGCTGCTATACTGTGGGAGATATAGTTCTTTAAAGGTGAGGATTTCTAGCAATATAACAATATTTACAACTACTATTTAAGTTAATCACATGTGATTTGATAGCCCTAAATATCAGGGATAACTAACTACACATAGCACGTCTTTTTTTTTTTTTTTTTAATATATTTTATTTATTTTTTACAGAGAGGAAGGGAGAGGGACAGAGAGCTAGAAACATCGATGAGAGAGAAACATCGATCAGCTGCCTTCTGCACACCCCCCACTGGGGATGTGCCTGCAACCAAGGTACATGCCCTTGACTGGAATCGAACCCGGGACCATTCAGTCCGCAGGCTGACGCTCTATCCACTGAGCCAAACTGGTCAGGGCCACATAGCAAGTCTTAATGCAAGAATGTTACCATAGACGCAGACAGTGGGATGGGCTGAAGGAGGTCAATGGGGGGAAAAAGGGGACATGTGTAATACTTCCAACAATAATTTTTTTTTTAAAAGAATATATGAGAGAACTCTGTTGTACTGAAACTTTACATTACTATTTTTCAAAATAACCAAATCAAGTTTTCTGTAAATTGCTGGCCCAAAGGTTCTTTTTTAAAAATATATTTTTATTGATTTCAGAAAGAGGAAGGGAGAGGGAGAGAAACATCAATGATGAAAGAATCATTGATCGGCTGCCTCCCGCACACCCGCTACTGGGGATTGAGCCTGCAACCTGGGCATGTGCCCTTGACCACAATCAAACCTGGGATCCTTCAGTCCACTCTATCCACTGAGCCAAACCAGCTAGGGCTCAAAGGTTCGTTTATGGATATTTCTGAGTCTGGGCAGATGAAATGAATTGATAATTAAAACTCTTCTTATATCTGAATCAAAGTCATTTGTAGGCATAGGATTCCCCCATTCCTTAATCAGAAGCACCAGTCAATATGAGGAAAGAACCAGACATGTAAAGACAACAAATGCTAAAGTAACAATTAGAGTTGTACAGCAAGAACAACAAGAAACACTGCCTCTTCCAGGATAGGTGACAGGGCAACCACATTTTTACAGTGAAACAAGTGAAATCCAGAGCCAATTATTTCTTTGACAGATCAAGAATGGCCTGTTTATATTAAAGTTTAGCAACAAGCCGGAAATATGCCAGTTAAAGTTTAAATAAATACAAAAATGTTTTCCACATAAGATAGATAGTAAGAAATAGTAGAGCATACCTGCACTGTAAGAAAAATAGTCTCAAGTTTAATAAATTGTCTCTCCGGCTAATTGATATGTCATTATTTTTCATGTTTTGATTTCTTTTTACATCTAAAATTGTCAAGCCCCAATTCTGGAATAAATGCTAAGCATAAATATGTCAATTTAAATGAAAATGCAATTCAGGGTCATATGCAGGATATACATTTATTAACAGTGAAAAAGCATTTACCCAAAGTGAGTGTTACAAAATACAAAGAGTACCTGCACAGTCTGTTGTGCTCACTACGTCTGACATTATCTCAACCTGTGTAGGGTTCTCTCTCATTTTGACCTTTTCTCCCTCTTTTATTTCTAACCAAATTTTTAACTTATAAATTAAGACAGACAGGAATATTAAATACCTAACTCTTTAGCAATAGCTACTAGGGAAAAACATATGAAACTAGTTATTTGCTCTCAAGCTCTAGGTATTTTAAAATTTAGTTATCTACTAAAATGATTACAGCAGCTATAACATTAAGTCAAATAAACAAGTCTGATAAGGATCATAGGTACTACAGTAACAACTAAGATATGAGTACAACTCTTCCATTATATCCACCCTTAACATGCATACAGAGGGAGAGTGAGTCAATATGTGAGGCCTGGCTTGAGTACCAAAATGAAGTTTCCCCCTCCTATACAACCTAGAAAACAAACACAGAATTGGAGTGTACATAAAATTTAACTTACTGTTTCAATTTCCCTGAAGCAAAGCCAACTGGATAAGATTTCCTGATTCTGGAATGACAGGTTTCTGAATAGATTTTATTCAAGTAGGAGATATATGTCTCACACAATTCTAAATTAAGTAGCAACACAGTAAATGTCCTTATAGGAAAATGTTCGTTTCATAGTCCCTGATTGGACATTGCAGTTTTACATCAAGTTATCAGGCAAGTAAGAATTTTAAAGGAATACCAACCAATTTTTATAGGGTGGCATTTTTTAACAAATTTAAAGATACCTGGAATAAATAACTGTTAACTGGTTCTGTGGAGCATTACTAGGTATATGGCAAGTTTGGGATCTAAGGTAAACGATCTTTTAAAGGCTGGCTGACTTAGTAATGAAGTCACATAGATTTTCATTACTCAATACTTCATCTCTCTCACTACTCACAGAAGCAACTGCTATGCTTTGGTATTAAACTACCATCTCAATAGTTCATCCAAAGGCATACATAACCTTAATGTTCTGGTACATGAGTTTATTTCTATTAATACACACTTGGAAGAGCCCAGTTTTTCATTTAAAATTAACTAAATGTTACTGTCTGTGCAGAAATGTTCTCTGATTATATAAAACATTTTTCTTTTCAGATGGAGACAACATAGATAGGAATAAAATTCTGGAAATTATCTAACCAGTACTAAGGACATGTGTTCTAAACTTATTATCCAATTTGAATAGAGTATTAATATATATTCTATGATAACTTCACAGATATCCTAGAAACCTTTATAACCTGTCCTATCTTGAACAGGAATAAGATACGAACATTAGACCCAAGAGCAGTAACACTGGCATTATTTGGAAGCCTGCCATAATGGCTAGACTTTATAATAGTGTATTTCTCTAACTCTCGACCACTACCTCTTTGAACAGCCTAATTATATAGAGGAGTATCTTGCTATATGGAATTCAACATAATTTCCAAAAAAGGTACTTTACAGGTAAGTTCAAACTTTATTTAAAACTACATTTTAAATTCAACATTACCAAACATCACAATGGGGGGAAAATAGGAAAGAGAAAAAGAAAACCCCACAGTGTATCAAGGCTTGAATCTGTCCAGAAGTTAGTTTCTTATGTTAACTGCCATGGGCAGAAATTAGCACACCTATCAAAAATGCAGTGTCAAACTAATTTACATTTTTATACAGCTCAAAACAGATGTTTATTTAGAACCAGTTCCATATATGCATTGACTATGTAAAGAGAGAGTTAGATGAGCCTCTGAAGACATCTCATGTGCTTTGGGCCCCCACTGCTTCTGAAAAACAAAATAATAATTAAGGCCTTATAAATTACTTGAATTAAAATTTTACTTACTAGAATTTACTCTAATATTTTTGTCTTCCATTAAAAATTTCACTTTTAATATAAAGTTATTACCAAGGAAATACTAATTTAGTTTGCTATGATAACTCCCTGATAACACACAGTAAGTTTTAAAAGAAGAGATGAGGGTTTCTGTGTTAAGATGGCAGACTTCTGCGCAGATACTTCCTATCTCTCTCTCAGGGGTTACGGGTAGGAGGGGGGTAGGTGGGGAATGTAAAAATGAATTAAATCCAAACCAACAAAGGAAGAGTGGTTCTGAGAGAACAGAGGACAGATGACACCATCAAGTTCCCAGATGCTGACACACGGAGGTTCAGTGAGAGTGGAAGAAGCCGCGGCCTGGACACACTATGAGATGGTACCAGTTGAAATGGGAACTAGGCTGAAGACTGGGAAATTAACTGAAGGTTTGATATTTGGTCTGCCCTTCTCTTCATCCCATTTCTAAAACAAAAATCTTACATGACTTTAATTAATGATAAATTGATAGACAAGAACAACAAAAATCTTTGGACCCTGATGCAAGAACTGCTCTTTGAGCGGCCCAGAGGTTGTGCTATTAGACTATAAAGGAAATCTGGGACTATCACTTGGCTCTGTGATGACTCATATTTATATAGAACCATCTTCAGGAAAATAGAGAAGATTTTGTTGGCCTGCGGACTGAAGGGTCCCAGGTTCAATTCTGGTCAAGGGCACATACCTCAGTTGCAGGCTTGATCCCTGGCCCTGGTCGGGGCCTGTGCAAGAGGCAACTGATCAATGTGTCTCTCTCACAATAGATGTTTCTCTCTCTCTGTCTCTCCCCATCCCTGTCACTCTCTCTAAAAATTAATGGAAAAATATCCTCAGGTGAGGATTAACAACAAAAATAAAAATAAGTGTTTACTTTAATAACCTTAATAATGTAAGAATATGATGAAAACTGAACAGAAGGAAAAAGGAAGAAGGAAGGAGTAACTGGGTAATGACCAAAGCTGATGAAACCAGAAAATGTATATATTGAAAATAACAAAGGCAGCAAACAGAAAACCAAAAAACCCCAATATGAACATTGAAAGGAGAGGTAGGTCTAAATACCCACTTTGCATTTATGAATGATGGTGTAAGACAGTAAATTTTCAATATAATATGGTTAAAACTAATAACTCATACCAGGTTCCTTTAGTGTGTGAGAATTACCAGCTAATTCTTCACTCTGCATTTTACATATTTCACCAGATAAATGGTTTTTCTGTTCTTCTTCTACCATTTTCTTCCTTAGATCTGCCTTTGGAATGATGAAAAAAAAAATCATTTCCATCTTAATAATATTTGTTATATAAAGATTAAGTTTAATTAAAGAGAGCCACATACCTCTGAATATATTGTCAGTTTGAGTGGTAAATCTTCAACTTTCACAAAGTCATCTTCATCAGATTTTTGACTTATATTACCAGATTCTGCTTCCTGTAATATAAACAAATTAGCATTTAATGAAGGCAATCCACTTCATCTCTGTATTTAAAAGCAAAGTCACCCATGCCAAGAGAAAAAATTCTACTGTCTTTGGTTTTCTAATATAATTAAACTCTATAATGAAACAGAAACCTGGAGTTCACAGGAAGGGTTACATACTTTCAGGTAGGGAACATACTTTGTGTTTTTGTTATTATTTTATAAAACAGCCAGTTTATATGGGCTAAAGGAAGAAATAATTGGCTAAAATAACCAGAAGAAAAGCGCTTGGTCCTTGATATGTTTACAGAATACATCAGACCTGTATCCAGCAGAATCTAAGTAAACATTTACAGACTTTCAATATCAATCTGTGAAGACTTAACCAGAAAAATGAGGCAGGAATTTAGTACTCACATTTCTGACCAGCTCACACTGGAACTTGAATTCTCTTATTCTCTTAGTTCTCCTCTCGAGTTTTAATAGTATTCTCCTCCTACCATTACCCAAGTGGAAACTGTAGGTTTTTCTTTTTCTTGAACCATTTCTCACCCATCTCCCATTTAGCTCCTATTTTGTATTTATATGATAATGGAGACTCCTAACATTGCTCCCTTGACAACATATTTTATATAGCCATCAGATAGATTCTTCTTCAAAAACCATGACTATAAACATCTCACTTTCTTATGCAAAAACCTTCAGTAGTGTCCTTGCCTCAAATTCAAGACCCTTTATAATCTAATTTCAAGTTAATTTCATGCAGTACTTCATTCAGCAACTCATCAGTGATAATAGGAATAAATCTAACATGTAACTTTAAGAGTTTTAGGTGCATAATTTTACTGTTAATGAAGAAAATAAAACAGAATGCTAAGAATTACTCTTCTAATTTTTTTGAAACATTTTAAGCCCCTTTTCTGAGAAATTATAAAATCATAATTGTAAATCTATCTTTAGGAAGAAAATTGATGTAAATTTTAAAAATACAGGAAACACTCTTAGACCTAAGAATACATTGTTATAAATCCCTTCATTTTTGCTGATAAGACGAAGTATATAAAACATACACAACCCAAGAATCCAAAAAATAAACCTGCTTGCTATAAAATTAAATTGATACAAAGGTCCTGATTTGGTAGCATATTTCCTAACATTGTTTTCTGTCATTCAGTGTATAGCCATAAAGACTCTTGCTGCCCAGCTGGTGTGGCCCAGTGGTTGAGCATCAACCTGTGAACCAGATCACGGTGTGATTTCCGGCCAGGGCACATGCCCCGGTTGTGGGGCTCAATTACCAATGGGGGTAGGGGGAGTGTAAGAAACAGCCAATCAATGATTCTCTCCCTCTCTCCCTCTCCTTCCTCTCTGAAATCAATAAAAATATATATT
Source organism: Cnephaeus nilssonii (assembly GCF_951640355.1). NCBI lineage: Eukaryota > Metazoa > Chordata > Mammalia > Chiroptera > Vespertilionidae > Cnephaeus > Cnephaeus nilssonii. The sequence continues at coordinate 12,228,384 of NC_137079.1, forward strand.
TTTTAAAAATACTATTGCTGTCAAATTGTTTTATTTCCCATTCCAAATGTAAACTTTCAGGTTTATCAAAATTTATGAAATGCTGTGAACAGCTGAAAAGTCATGTATGAGTAGTATAAAAGAATAATGCTGATTCAAATATCATTATCCTATCAGATCTGAACTTAAAAATGAACTCCCTTCAGTTTGCCACCTAAAACTCATCTCTTCCATTCTCAAAATTATAAACAGCAGAATAGCTTTTAGGTATTGAGATAGTCACCTTAATCACCCTTCTGTTCAAGTTTAAAATAAGTTTGAGTAAGAAATAAAGTGATTGACAGTTTCTAAACCTAAACATAAAGGTTGTGTTTACATGCTGAAAATGTTAACCTGAAAATAAATATGCACAGAAATGAATGCAGAAATATTTAGAAAGGTAAGTGGATACATACATAGTCATTTACTAACACTGGAGATTCAGTATCAGGACTTCCAGCCAGAGAACTGTCAGGAGTTTCCGGAGCAGATTTAACTTCTTTGACTCTAGGCACCAAGGTTTCAATTTCAGTTAAAGGTAAAGGCAAAGCGCTAGGCTGTTTAGATGAATCAGTGGCAGTAAGGGAGTCCTTTTGGACAGTACTACTTAGAGGTTGCTCATTTTCCAAGATATTGAGGTAACACGGTTTCACAGGAACACTATCCTGGTCATCTGTCATAAAGAAAAATCTCAGCATGAGTGTAATGCAACAGCTGTTAAATTTTATTACTACACAAAATAAAGGCAGTATGTATGAGTCAGAGCATTTAAGACATTTAAGAACAAAAGAAAGGCAACTATAAATTTTCCTTATCAAGTTTCCAAATTTAATTTGGGTTGTTTTAAATATTAGATTCCTAAAATCCATCTGATTTCTAATGCATAAGCCCAGGAACAGGTGTTTTTTTTAAATCCCCCACATTTCTATCTAAAAATATCTTCCTTATAGATTTTTTTCTGTGTATTTAGGTATGTCAACTTTAACAACTGTTGGCAGAAAACAAAACCCTATGTTTTCTACATTTTTAGGGGGAGAAAAGGGGCATACATTAGGCCCAAAATACCTTCAAACTTATATCAGCTAAGAATTTTTTCTTTTCAATTTTTAAGCACATAAATAGCACTTTAAATAATCTTAAAATTGAATACTTATTTAGATTTCTTACCTTTACTAGTAGTGGGTTCTTGTTCTGATGGGACATTTTTGCTTTCTGCTGATTTTTCAAAGTTCTGTTGAAGAACCTAGAAGGAAAAGATAATGTTTTGATAGTAAGGCCTAAAATATATGGTCACTAGACAGGTGGTTACTACTATGTGGCTTTTGTCCAACCTGAGACCTTCATACAAAAGAATTTAAAAATATCTTCTAAAAGTATTTCAAGGAAGCTGTGATTGCAATTTCAAGATAACTAAGTAAAGAAGTTTCCTCTTCTCAGTAAAGAACCTCAAATACACAGAACTGAAATAGTATGGATTCCACTATTTTTTATTATTTTTTTCAGGTCAGACTCTATCTTAACCATTTGTACGCCATAAGCATTTATAGATGCAAGTGGCCCTTTTTTAATTAAATTCAAAGTATCGTGACAGTTAACTGGTTAAATAAAACTTACATCTGCTTATATATAGATGATAAAAGAATGGAAGAGAAACTGACCAGGAGGGGCCAAAGATGAACAAAGCTATGTACCTTCAGCAGCAGGAGAAAACAAAAACTGAGATCACCTCATAATTAGAAGTGCCAGATTCTAGGAAGGAATATTGTGGTGGGGAGTTGGTGATGAAAAGGGGTTGGTGGTGGATACATGAATTCATTTAAGGAAAACGTGGACACCTAGATTCCTTCTCCTCAACTTCAACAGAAAACAGGAGATTGCATTTTGGATAAATTAGTAATTCTCAGGCCTAGGGGGCCATCTAGGAAAGGAGTGGGGTATGGAAAGCACGAATGAGGACAGGGCAACGTGTCACATTGAAAACAGGATTCAGTGAGTCTGTATAATGGTGAGACCCTCAGCCCCATTCTCACATCTAGCTCCAGAATGCCAGCAGCCAAAGATATTTTAAAATTTTGTATTCATGAACATGAGAATGGGGAAGCTGTAAATTTTGACATCTTTAAAAAGAATCTGCTTTTAGTAGTTAAGACGGGGGAAGTGTGTTAAGCTACAGTGGGATACCTGATCATCGTGTTCATTTTCTTCTGTAGTTTCAGTGTTAGCCTGAAGTGAAGTCTGGACATCTACAGGTCCCTCTTCAAATTCTTCTATTTCTTCATCTTCATTCTCATCTTCTCCACTTCCATAATTAGTCAGTGCTTGAGTTTCAGCTTTGGACAAATCTACAATGGTTAACACAATTTTTTGGTAAATTTTCAGCACTTAATAGCTACAATTTATTACATTCTTATATTATCCAAGTGCTTTTTAAAAAAAATATTTTTATTGACTTCAGAGAGGAAAGGAGAGAGAGAGAAAGAAACATCAATGATGAGAGAGAATCATTGATCAGCTGCCTCCTGCATGTCTCCTACTGGGGATAGAGGCTACAACCCGGGCATGTGCCCTTGACTGGAATCGAACCTGGGACCCTTCAGTCTGCAGGCTGACGCTCTATCCACTGAGTCAAACCACCTAGGGCTTGTCCAATTGCTTTACATATAACAGTAAGTACTAAAAAAACTGTGGTGCAGAACAAGTAATTTAGTCAGGATTACACAGCAATTCAAATTCAGAGTTGTTGGACACCTAATTCTATATTCATTACATTTCACCAAACTGTTTCAATAAGAGACTTATAAAGAACAAGTATATGGCCCTGGCTGGTGTTTCTCAGTAGTTAGAGCATCAACCTTTGTACCAAAGGGTGGAGGGTTGGATTCCCAGTCTAGGGCCAGTATCTGAGTTGCAGGTTCGATCCCTGGCCACATCAGGACACATGTGGGAAGCAACCAATTGATTTCTCTCTCTCACATAGATGTTTTTCTCTCTCTCTCTGCACCCCACTCTCTAAAAATCAATGGAAAAAATATCCTTGGGTGAGGATTAAGAACAACAAAAAAACAAACCAACAAACAAAGAACAAGTGTATGATCCTAGCATGAAACCTTTAAACTTACTAATAGACACTGGACATTCTTCACTTTCTTCATCTTCCTCTTGATCAGAAATATCAGATCTCACATTTTTGGGAGCGTCACCATCATACTCCTCAGATGTTTCAGTCTGCTTAACTGTTTCGGTCTCATCCTTGTCCTAGCCACAAATAAATTTGAGCAATTAATTTCTTAAAGTATATTTTAAAAAGATACATAGTAAGTCTACCATAAAAATTAATAATAGTCATTATCTAATAAAAAAAACAATCATTTTAGTTTTGTTTTTAAAAGAAACAAAGATTAGAAGAAAGGACATTTGATAATATACTTTGCTCTCAAAAGGTAAAAGCTTTTAAAATCATTTAATCTCATTTTGAAAGCATTACTGTTAGGCACAAATTAATTAACACGTACTCTGTCTTCCTCATCAATTTCTGCAGCAGCTGAGCCATGATCTCCTTCAAGAATCCTTTTGGCCTATAAGCAAATAGATTAAACAGAATTTAGGGGTAACCTTTCAGCATTACACTTCTGTATTCAGTAAGTTTTAACAAAGGCTGCATCATCCAAAGAGGTGAATGCTTCTTAGAAATGTAAATTAAACTTTTATTTAAATCTTTTAATTAACAAATCCAAAGCAACACTGCCAACTGACATCTCCTTGGATTCAGAAGAGCTATTTCAAATTTACTAAGTCTAAAACAAAAATCTAAATGCTATCCTCTCCTTTCGTCTTCCCAGTCTCAGTAAATGGCCCTTCATTTGCACAAATGCCCAAGTGAGAAAACCAGGAAGCAGCCTGTACTTTCATTACCAACATCTAAACTATTAGAATGCCTTATGACTCAATCATCAAAGTGTGCCTGTTGCTGAACACTCAGGTAGGACACCTCATTTCTTAACTGGACTAACACAGCCTTTTATCTGGTCTCTCTGCCTCTTTCTCTACTCGCTACAATTCCTGTTCAATATGGTATCCAGACAAAAACGTTAAATTGTACATGAGATTACATCACTCCTCTATTTCAAACTTTCCCATGGATTTCTATCATGCTTAGAATAAAATGAAAGGTCCTTATCACAGTTTGTAAGGCTCTGTAATTTAGCTTTAATCTACTTCTGTGAATTCACCCTCCTACACTCCCAATTCATTTAATGCTTTCTCCCTGTTCTCCAAACTGCTCAATCCTGCGAGTCTTCACACGTAAGTTCTCTCCTCCCGGAATGCTCTCCCCCTTCAGCATCATTACAAATCCCTTGTCTTTCATGCCTTAGCGCCTATTTCCCCTCCTCAGACAGCCTTATGAGACTGCCTATCCAAAGTAGTCCTCCCGATCATTTACTATGTTATTATCCTGTTTTATTTTTTTCAAGCTCTAAGCAATGGCTGAAACTTCTTTATTTATGTCTAGAATAAAAACATTATACAAAGCATGAAACAGATGGCTTGACTTTATCTACTTTAGACTGGAGGAGGAAAGATTATCCCATTATGTTTTGGGTCTTGACCTGCTTTTCCTTTCATGATTAGGGAGTCAAGAATAGGGTGAAGATCTAGGGATACCTCAAGTTGAGGGAAAAGCCTCATCCAATTTCACACGTGATCAAGACTAACTTACTAGGGTATAAGAAGCTACAGGGATGTGCAACCAAGTGCTAACTGACAGATGAGCATGTGTGTTGGCTGGGTGATACAGATGCCCAGGGAATCTACCGGGGTAGGCAAGAGCTGTGGCAGGCCCCCTCTTCTCTGCAAACCTGAGTGACAAAGTGAACCTCCCAATGCACATTTAGCATCATTTCCTGTCTGCATTCCTGACCTGTCGACAGTGATGTTATCACAGAGATTCAGTACGGGGCTAGCATATGTACCGATTATTAACTGGTATTACTTTAAAATGGCTTTTCTGAGGTCAAGTATGATTTTAGTTATGAATAATAATAATTATATTAATAGGCTAATTATGATTACTTCTAAAATAAAAATGAATGCTATTTACCTCTTTGGCATAAGACTGTATCACTCCAGCTGCTTCTATTTTTCTTTTGCACCTCTGTTTAACAGTCATACTATTATTATCCAAATCTTGCATGAGTTTAAAGAAAGCCAACTCATTAAACAACACTTCAGATATCTCTACAAGAAGATCCTCTCCACAGTCTTTCAGTTTTCTGCCAGCAAATTTTGCCAGTGAATCCTATTCAAATAACCAAATATTTCAAGATTACAGTAAATGTTAACTGTGGATAGAGCAATACAAATCTAAATTATAATAGTCATCTAGTAAAAAAAAAAACAACCCCAATTTTATTACTTTTTAATATTGAAAAACCTCAATTTTATTCAAACTGAAATACATCAAATGAACAAGTATGCTATATTTGAGATTCTTCTTAATAAAGCCACTTATCTTTTTCTTTCTTCCTAAAAATATGGACTATGCTGTTTAGAAAACAGGCAAATAACTATGATATCTGGTGTCCCCTCCCTCCAAAAACTATCTTATCCAGCACAATCATGGAAAGAAGTACAAATAGTGGTACCTGTGGAAAAAAAATAATTGAACAGGTTTTGTAAGAAAAAAGTAGAAAAAGAAATTTAAGCTCTAGCTCATGAAAAACTTTCAATACTTTAAGCAAGATTTAATGTACACTACCCTTATTCTTCATATGAGTCCCCTTGGGGGGAAAAAAAAATCAGGAGGATAAAAGAAAAGCAGATTTTCTGAGATGTAGGGGAAAAAAATCTTATTTCCAAATTTATACTTTGGGATTTGCCCAAAATTATGATTATAGTAGGCAAAATTGAGGCAGGACTGTATGGATCTTAATAAACAAAAAGTATTTAAATTACAGTATCTCTTTCAACCTGATTCTAAAAGGGAGTTATTTTTTCATGTAGAAATAAGTTAGCTAAATTTATAAAAATACATTTACTTAAAAATTATCTTAAGCATTCTTAAACAATGGATAATACCACTGATGTCTTATATTCCTTATAAGTTAGTTATATTAAATAGAGCCAGGACAATTTAAAAACTACATAAATTTATACCTTAGTCCAAATAAAAACAAAATGGAAAATTTATAGTGATGGAAATTTGCATCAAGCTTAGGGTTTTACAAATTAGCAAAGTGCCCAGTGGTATGGCTCAGAATTTGGGTCAACCTATGAACCAAGAGGTCACAGGTTCGATTTTCAGTCAGGGAACATGCCCAGGTTGCAGGCCTGTTTCCCAATGGGGGGGGGGGGGGGGGTGCGGGTGCAGAAGGCAGCCAATCAATGGCCCTCTCTCATCAATGTTTCTCTCTCTCTCTCTAAAAAAAAAAAAAAAAAACTAAAAAATTATAGCAGAGTAATAATACTGTCTGTAAAACCAACTTAAACACAGGAATAGGAAGGAAAAATTTTGTAATAAACATTTTTAAAATGTATTTTCTAGTTTGGAATAACAATACACATCATTGAACTATCTCAGTGGGAAAATATACATGTGAATTTAACCATAGAGATTTTTATTATATGGAGTATGTAAGGTATCCTTACCTAACACAGGATTCTCTCAGCCTTGGCACTATTAACATCTCACTAGATGCTGGAGGCCTCCCTGACTGTTGTGACAAATAAAACGTCTACAAACATGGCTAAATGTCTCCTTGGAAGGAATACTTGACCCCCGCCCCCTTGAGAATCACTACTGTAACATAATTTAAGGTTACTGTTATAGCCTAAGAAGTCTCCACAATCAACAGCTGGTTTCTAGCTTCAATAATTTCCCAGATTGATAAAAAATTATTTGAGAAAATAGGATAAAAAATTTTCAAACAGCCCTAGCCAGTTTGGCTCAGTGGATGGAGCGTCGGCCTGCAGATTGAAGGGCCCCGGGTTTGATTCTGGTTAAGGGCACATGCCCGAGTTTCAGGCTCGATCCCCCAGTGGGGGGCATGCAGGAGGCAGCCGATCAGTGATTCTCATTATTGATGTTTCTATTTCTTTTTTCTTCTCCCTTCCTCTCTTAAATAAAAATATATACACATAAACAATTTTTTTTCAAATAGTTCAAACTTGAAATTTCTTAGTAAGTAGAAAAAAAATAAAAACAAAACGTTATTAGAGTTGGGAGAGGCCTTAGCGATGATCAAATTAAATGAAGACACAGGCCTAATACAATTTTTTTTAACCAGGTAAAGGAATAACCTAAAAAGTATTAAAATGTCACCTCAAATAAATGCTAGATGGAGAGCTACTTGAATGTAGAATGCCTGAAATGGCAAAAAAAATCCTAATCAGGTGGTACATATTTATGTCATACAAGTATAAACTCTTACCTGTAATATACTTCCAAGCTGTTTATGAAAGAACTTTACAAACTCTTTGCTCTCATCATTCTCCTGAGTCAGGGTCAACACCATGCGTCTTACTGAAGTCAGAAGCTGAGAAGAGCATACTTCATCCATGTGCTCCTGAGAAAAATCCTAGCTAGTTAGGATATAAATTTACCTATTGTTCAAAAAATAACAATCCACATAATATGAGATTTTATTTTTCTTGCATAGATGCTTTTCAACTTTCAGATATACATTTGGAATAACTTATTCATAAAAATAACCAACTCCCCAACCCCTCTCTGTACACATCAAGAGGTTTGCAAATTTTGATTCACCATAGCAGATAATAGCCAGTAAAAGAAACTGGCTGATTAAAATCTTCTCATCACCTTTTTTCTGTACTTTAAGCAGAATGACTGGTGCCATGGTTTCCATACTGTCTGTCTTCCTGTCTGCAGTTCAGTTCAACCACTCTTACAACCATCCTCAGGCTTTCTCAATTGGCACTGCTGCATCTGCGCCCTGTGCTGCTGTCCAGCAGCACTCTGGTCTCTATGCACTAGATGCCAGTAGTACCCTCCACCCTCCCAAGCCCTGATAACTAAAAATGTAACTAGACAGTACAAAATGTTTTGAGGGTCAAAATGACCCCCAGTTGAGAACCACTGTCCTAACTTCCTTAACAAGCCACTTTGGCCTTCAAGAGAATTCACCACTGGACCCAGTACAGTCTCATTTCCGGGCTTGCTTTAGAAGCATGTTCAAACTACCTACAATCCAAATGATGGTTAGCTTTCCATTGTCACTGTCTTACACATTGAAAAGTACAAGTAGATTGTAAGAAATGAGCCCAATTACAACATATTTTATAGTTTGCTGTATCTGAATGAAAAGGAAATTCTGGCTTTTCATTTCTAATTCTTTCAATTTCCATTTAAATTAGAATGTAAAAGAGTGCCATCTCTAGTACAAGTTTTGCCTTCACTTTCCATTTCTCTCTCTCTCTTCGCTCTCTCTTTCTTTCTTATTGAATTTAGAGAGAGGAATGGAGAGGGAAAGAGAGAGAGAGATTTATTTCCCCCTTATTTATGCATTCACTGATTACTTCTTATATGTACCCTGACCATGACCAGAGGTAGAACCCAAACCCTTGGTGTATTGGATGACACCCAACCAACTGAGCTGCCCAGCTAGGCCCACTTTCTATTTCTTGCACACTTTTTTCTTTGCCTTGTTCATTGTTATTGAACAAAATTAACAGTACTGCTTACCAATCTCATTCTCTCCCTGTTGGTAGGAATATAAATTGTTAAACCTTTCTGAGGGACAATCTATAGATATAAAAGCCTAAGCAACTATTCCACCAGTAGCTATGACATGCACTGACCACCAGGGGGCAGATGCTCAATGCACAGGCATGGAAAAATGAAACAGACTAATGAATCTCAGAGGGAAGCGGGGAGAGGGGAGGGTGGGAAGAGAGTAGGGTGGCACGAGATTAACCAAAGATCTTATATGCATACTAGAGGTCTGGTGCATAGATTTGTGCACCAGCGGGGTCCCTCGGCCTGGCCTGTGAGGATCGGGTCGAAACCAGCAGTCCGACATCCCCTGAGGGGTCCCAGATTGTGAGAGGGTGCAGGCCAGGCTGAGGGACCCCACCAGTGCACGAATCTGTGCACCGGGCCTCTAGTTTAATATAATGTCTCAAAAGTCTTGAAAATATTCAGAACCTTAGAATAAGAAATTTTGTATAAGAATTACTTCTCAAGAAATAAAAATGGGATATATATTTAAATTTAACTAAATAATTTAAGTATTTATAAAAGTAAAAAAAATAAGGATAAGTATTTAACAATAAGAACTGATAAAATAACAAAATTCTATGACTACTCAACCCTCAGAGTAGCAATCAACATAGCTCACTACTGGCAGTCCTATTTGGTAAACTCTAACTTTTCCTTTTTTGCACACCTTCTAGATGTTGAGTCATCTTGTCCTGGGCCCCAGTTCTAGGCCCTTTCTCTTAGCTAGTGCCTGCTTCAGGTAACCATCTACCATTAATAAGACCTGTCAGTTTCCAAAGTGTATTTCAATTGTTTACTTCTCCCCATCTCTAGCACTACACCCTTTGTCTAAGCCACTATTATGTCTCATCTGAGTTCATTGCGCTACTGACCCCTATAATCAATTGTCCACAAACAAACCAGACTTCGATTTTCTCTTGCTTAAAACCCTCCTGAAGTTTCCTCTTTAACTCTGAACAAAGTCCTAACTTCTAAGCATGGCCTATAATGTTCTACATAACTGGCCCTTGCCCCCTCTCCAATTTCATCTCTCACAAATTTCCTACAACTACATGGGTCCTCCTCTAGTTCCTTCAACAAGCCAAGTTAGTTCCTATCTTAAGGCCTTTAACTCTGTCTGAAACGATTTTGGTTTAAGCTGGCTCTTAATTCATATCTTTGCTTAAATGCTCTCTTTTCAGAAGCATTCCCTGACCATCCATTCTAAAATAGACACTATCATATCATCATATTTTAATTCTCTGCATGGCACATATCACTATCTGATATACCGTATTTTCCGGCGTATAAGACAACTGGGCGTATAGAAGATTTTCCTGGGTTAAAAAGTCGTCTTATACGCCGGAAAATACGGTACATTTACTTATTTTAAAATAAGTAACATCCTTGCATGTAAACTCCCACGACAGCAAAGGCTTTGACTTGTTCACTGCCATGTCCACAAAACCTGGTTTAAAGTAGGCACTTATGAATAAATAATGAAAGAATATTGTGTAACCATAGAAATATACTGTAGAAAGATGTTTATAATGTATGAAGAAAGCAGAATGCACATATATATGTAGAAAATATTACGGAAAGGTTCCCAAAATGTTGACGGGGCTATCTCTTGAGTGACAAAACTATGGGTTATTTTTAGCTTTTGTTTACGTGTGTTTTCTGAATTTATTACAATGGAATACTTTGTATGAACTAAAAAAACCAAAATTTATTTTTTAAAATTATTGCTTACCTTCAGAAATGGAATGACTTCTTTCATAATTGCTTTGATTTGTCGGTCTAGCTGCTGAGTATCAATTCTAGGACACGGGACGGTAGAAATTTCGCTTACAGCTTGTTGTGAACTATGATTTTCAATAATAGGAGTTTCTATTTTTAAAAAGAAAATGATAGCAAAATAAAGTCTGACATTATATGTATTTACGCAAAATTCTAAAGAACATTAAATTATGATTTAATGCTCAAGTAATACAAAGAAACATCTATGTAATTTTAGCACCCCTAATAAAAGAAAGTGATTAAAAAACCACTATTATACATCAGATGGGGCATTCAATTTTTATATATGGAACTATATAAAATGACTTTTCCTGTTAATGAATTCAACAACACACCTTTCAAATTATTACCAGTAGTCATGGCAGCAGCACCATTTTCATCCTCCATAATCCTGCAGGTACATCTCGCATTTGTGTTACTTTCAGCCTCAGTTTTCATACGTTCGTATTCCCTCATTCTGGCTAATGCTTGATCTAAGTGAATCACAGTGTTACCTGCATACGGAACAGAAATATGTCTAGAAGATGTAAAAGAAAATTTTTTCATGTATTCCTCTAAATTCATTAATAAAAAACTAATGTCTGAACATAGGAAAGGAAAACTAGCTTTAACAAGTTATAGGTATGGTACTTTTATTTAATCCTTAAAATAACTATAAAGTGGATGATAGAACCCTCATTTTCGGAGAACTTAAGTAAGCTGCACAAGTTGCACAGCCAGTTAAATGTTGGAAAAGGAACTCAGGTCTCTTAGATGCTGAAGTCAATGTATTTCAGTACATCACTTTGCTTCACTTAACAGTACAAAAATAAATTCCAAAATGTCATGCAAATTCTGATGCAAAAACCTAAGCTAAAACAATCAATTAAGAAAAAGAACTTAGAATGACATTTCCCAATTTTCCTTCGTCTACTTCAGACAAAGCTAAGGGTGAATGATTGTGAGGAAAACTAAAGGGGAATGGGTTGGTCAGAGTGTGATTTTTCTCTATTATGAAATGAATTCAGTACAGACTTAACAGGCATTTACTCAGAAGGGAACTGGCCTTAGAGTCATTGATAATCGGAATAAGGCAAAAGGAAGATTCATTGCTTTGGTACATAACTAATGACAAGGCAAGGTTTGGCTCTATCCTTTGTAGTAGAAAAATGCCTTTGAAATAATCTAAATCTTGTTCCCAACATATACACAAACACTAGAATACGACATCGGATTACCATATGAACTAGTGCCTAGCTTCTTTTGCTCACTATGTTTCTGAAATTAATCGATGCTGTTGTGTTTCAGCACTGGATACTCAGGTATCTTTGGATAGGCTACAGCCTGGAAAATGAATCAAGTGGTACTCATACATTTTCTTTTCCCTAATCTCCTTCCCAATTTTAGGACTCAGGGTTTATTTTCTCTACCTTTGAGTAATGCAAGCCTCTAAAACTTCTTTCATTATTACGCTAAGAAATTTCAATTCTTACCTCAAATTAAGAAGTTAACACTTTTATTAAAAAATGTGATTAGATGAGGCATTGCTAACTCTGGATTTTTCCCATTAAGTGGAAGACCTAAGAGGGTGACCTTTCTCTTAAGGAAAAGGAAATTACATTTTCTAAACTTCTCTTATGCTTGCTAGAAAGTTCTGTATATTTTTCATAAGAACATAACAAGATAAGTAAGACACCCCCGCCCCCCATCCCCATTTTCTTAGTATATGCAGTCAGAATGGTTAGATGATTTGCACAAGGTCAAAGAATTAACAGTCAAAGATTCCTGAATTTAGACTGATGGATAGATTTTTAAGTCCCTGTTCTACCAGAACTTGTCCTTCTAGACTATTGCTTCCTTATCAATGCAATTCAAAGACTGTAGTAAAGTCATATTCTAAGATTATAAAAAATTCTGCTTACCCAGATCATCTGTTGCAAAAGGCTCAAAATTTGAAGACACAGACAGGACACTAGCATTATCAGCATCATTTTGTTCACTTATTTTATGTGTTTCTCTCTCAAAGTTCTTCTCATAAGTTTCCTAAGTTACAGTTTTAAGACAAATAAAAATCACTAAAACTTCTTTTTAAAAGTTTGGTTAAATTAAAATTATAAAAAACTATTTGCATAAAAATATATACTTAAAATTATTATATAACCAAAGTTATAAAACATTAGAGAGTCACAGAAAACATTAAAATATTAAGTAACCTTGCAGAACACTTGTCCTTATGTACATGACAATACACAGAGCCAGCTACAGATTAAATTCTAAGTTGGAAAAGTTAATGTTGCAAATTATTTCCCCACCCTCAAGGAAATTCTCCTACCTCCAAATCCGAACAGTGCCCAGTACCTTTAGACTATGATATATAGTTGTTCCATATCAGAAGAAAAACATGACAGCATCGTTCATATTTTTAAAATCAACTTTATTAAAATATAATTTATAAATACACCCATTAAGTATACAGTTTGATGAGTTTTGAAAAATATGTGCACCCATGCAACCACCTTCCCTAAAAATAAAGACCATTTCCATTAGCTCAGAAAGGTCCTTTATCTCCACTACACCCTACTCATATGATTTCTATCAGCACAGGTTATTTTGTTGGCCTAGAACAGTGATGGCGAACCTATGACATGTGTGTCAGCACTGACACGCGTAGCCATTTCTGATGACACGCGGCCACATGCCAAGGATGAAACATTTGCTGCTCCTGAGGATGAAACATTTGCGACTAGAGTCTTGGAGTTAGTTTTTTCCTCAAAGTGACACACTACCCGAGTTATGCTGTTTTTTGGCGAAGTTTGACACACCAAGCTCAAAAGGTTGCCCATCACTGGCCTAGAACTTCATATAAATGGAACCATTCAGTATGGTACTCTTGAGTGTCTGGCTTCTTTTGCTCACTATGTTTCTGAAATTAACCAATGTTGTTTTGTGTTTCTGAAGTTCATTATTTTGATAGCCGAATAGTATCCCATTGTATGGATACACCACAGTTTCTTTATCCATTTATCTGTTGATGTTCCAGTTTGAGGCTATCATGACTAAAGATGCTATGAATAATAGTGTACAAGAATTTTTTTGAACATATATTTTCATTTCTCTTGGGTGAATACCTAGAAGAGAAATTGCTGGGTCACATGCCAAGTTTATGCTTTAATTTTATAAGAGACTGCCAAACTGCTTTCCAAGGTGGTTGTACAATTTTACAATTCCACCAGCAGTTTGAGAGTTTCAACTGCTCCAAGTTCACACCAACACTTCCTGTTGTTTAATTTCAGCCTTTCTGGTGGGTGTAAGGTAACATCTCATGTGGTTTTAATTTGACACTGGCCATTTACATATCTTCCTTCATGAAGCACCTGTTCAAATCTCTTGCCCATTTTTTACTGAGTTGATTGCCTTACAATTGACTTATAAAAGATTTTTATAAAACAGTCTGAATTTGTTATGTATAGTTATTTGGCAACTACATATACTGAGATTATTTTCTCCTAATTGTAACTTTTCAAAAAAACAGAATTGAATCAAATTTTCTTTCATAGTTAGTGCTTTCTGTTCTAATAATCTTTGCTTATGTCAAAATCATGAAGATTTCCTTGGTTTCTTTTAGAAGTCATAGTTTTAGCTTTTTTTCTGGACTTCAAGAAATTTCACATTAACTTTTGTCTTTAGTATGATTAGGGGGTGGCACGAGTCTCACTTGTATTTTTTTTTTTTTTTTAATCCTCACCCAGGGATATGTTTTCACTGATTTTTTAGAGAAAGCGATAGAGAAAAACATGGATGTGAGAAAGGAACAAACATCAATCGGTTGCTTCCCATATGTGCACTGACTGGGGGTTGAACCCTCAACCTTTTGATGTACAGGACGATGCTCCAACCAATTGAGCCACCCAGCCAGGTCTCACTTGTATTTTGACTGAAACTCATTTCATAATTATGTTCTTTCCCCTAGCTATTGATCTTTTAAAATTTTCTGATATTAAATGAAAGTTTTAGCCCAATTAAAGAAAATTCAGGTATTGGTGAACACACTTTAGAAAATGAAACCATTCTGTTGCTCGTCAATTAAGACTTGCTGGTGGATGTGCTTTTGCATTTTATAGCACCCGGAGTAGAAGATGCGAAGTGTTTCTTCCTCTGCTTAAACTTCAATTCCTCATTCTCCTTCACTTATAATCCCCACATGTCCACTTTTCCTTCTCTTTGTCCTGGGCATGAAGACTCCTCTACATACTCTGAAATGTGTGTTAACGCTCCATAAATGAAGCTCAAAGGGCCTTGGTCTAGAAACACGGAGAATGAGGCTCTTTATCTGTCCAATATGGTAACACTACCCATGTAGCTATTCAAATTAAATAAAATTTTAATTTAGTTCCTCAATCCCGCTAGCCACATTTCAAGGGTTCAATAGCACATGTCCAATGACTACTGTATTAGACAATGCAGATCTAAAACATTTCCATCGTTATAGAAAGTTCCACTGCACAAAACTGCTCTAGATCAACGGGTATAAACATTGGATGCTGTACTGCTGCTGCCAATTAAATGGCATTAATAAGGGAAGATGCTGACATTAACGCTGAATTTAAGTTTTAGATTAAAAATTAAAGAACTAGTTATTTAAAAGTAATACTAAGGGGACTGGGTGGAGGAGGGTAAAGAGGGAAAGACAGGAGACATCTGTAATACTGTCACCAATTAAAAAAATAAATAAGTAAGCCCAGCTGGTGTGGCTCAGTGGTTAAGCATTGGACAACCTATGAACCAGAAGGTCACGGTTTGATTCCCGGTCCGGGTCATGTCCAGGTTGCAGGCTCGATCCCTAGTATGGGGTGTGCAGGAGGCAGCTGATGAATGATTTTCTCTCATCATTGATGTTTCTTTTGTTGTCGTTGTTAATCCTCACCTGAGGCTATATTTCCATTGATTTTTTTTTTCAGAGAGAGGAAGAAAGAGTGAAAGACAGAGAGAAACATCAATGTATCAATGTGAGAGAAACACATCAATTGGTTGCCTCCTGCAAGCACCCCAACCAGGGACCAGGCTAGGGAGGAGCCTATAACCAAGATATGTGCCCTTGACTGGAATTGAACCCGGATCCTCTGGTCTGCAGGCCGACCCTCTATGCACTGAGCCAAACCAGCTAGGGCTCATCATTGATGTTTCTATCTCTTTCTCCCTTCCTCTCTGAAATCAATCAATAAAAATATATTTAAAAAATAAAAAATTTTTTTTACATTTAAAAAAATTTATTAATACTAACTATGATTATTTATGCCAAAACCCTACAATTATTGATTGAATCTTTGTGAGTCCCCTATTCACCCAAATTCATATGTTATATCCCTAACTCCCAATGTGACAGCATTAGGAGGTAATCAGGTTTAAGTGAGGTAATGAGGGTGGAGCCCCATGATGGCATTAGTGTCCTTAGGAAAATAGGAAGCGACACCAGGTCTTCCTCTCACTGCCACTGTAAGCACATGGGGAGAAGGTGGCCATCTGCAAGCCAAGGAGAGGGTCCTCAACAAGAAACAAAATCTGCTGACACCAAGATCGTAAACTGCTTAGCCTCCAGAACCATGAGAAATAAATGTTTAAATGTCTACAGTATTTTGTTTACCAGGCCAAGCTGACTAAAGCACCTACTTATTAAGCTGTACAGTACTTTTAAATTTCATTTACCAGTAACTTTAAAACCTTGTCAGGTTAATATTAATAAATTGTAACTCAATTTTCAAAATTTGCTATTGATGGTGCAGACCAATGTGCTTAAATCTTTTAAAATAACTTAAAATGCCTTAGCTGGTTTGGCTCAGTGGATAGAGCGCTGGCCTGTGGACTAAAGGGTCCCAGGTTCAATTCCAGTCAAGGGCACATGCCTGGATTTCGGGCTTGATCCCCAGTGGGGGGCGTGCAGGAGGCAGCCAATCAATGATTCTCTCTCATCATTGATGTTTCTATCTCTCCCTGAAATCAATAAAAATATATTTTAAAATAAATAAATAATAAAATAAAGTAATGCTACCTATAAAATTTGAATAAAAAAGGAAGCACTGGAGTTAAGGATATAAAATTACTAAAAAAAATTTAGAAAAAATACTTCATGCTCTCAGTAATTTCAATGTCTAATAAACTTTAATATAACCCAAGTAGCAATTCCTTACATTAACTTATACTTGACATTGTAAAGTCAATTAAAACCATGTAGTTTTTAGACACAGGCTTACCTTCGTTGGAGCCTAGTAGAGAAAGGTTTTAAGCAAAAAACAAAACAAAAAACAAACAAAAAAACAAATGACATGGGAAAGTATTGTTTTAAACATGAGTATAAGTTAAAGAGCAAAACTCCAGAAAAAAGTCTTCAATATTGTAAAAAAATTACTATATGTGAAGAGACAAGACAACCTTCAGGGAAAAACACTACTTCAGAAAAAAAATATGTTAACATATCAACAACGAGGAGAAACAGAGCAATAGGCTTTCAACTCTCCCAATAGCAGATATATGCTAATCAGTTACGGTTCTCTTATTCATCGATATCCAGGTGCTAGAGATGGCATAAAAAGAGCCTATTTGCTATTCCAAAACTACATGTAATCTTTTATGACAGAATCAGGGTCTGAACCTTTAAACAGGTGATTTCCAAATACTTCACATGTTATCTATCTCCTCAGTATCCTAGTCGTTTGCCATTTGGTCATTTAACAGCACCTTCCTAGCACCACCACAGGTCCTGTATGCTTTATAGGTGCTTATTTGGAGAACACAGTTTATTGAAAATATATCATTTTCCTCATCACTCTTTTCCATTTCCTTCCTACTTAAAGTTCCCTTCATCAACTTTAATGCATTAAATTACATTTCTGTCCTGAATGGCTTTCTTTTGTCTAGGCTTCTCTTTTAGCCCAAAGACCTGCTTTATCTTTATTTATTTACTGAAAGGTTCTGATCGAACACAACAAATTTTACTAAATGTTATGAGCTAACTTCTGTGATGAGCAAGAGAGATAAAACACAACTATTTTAGACTATATAATTGATAATTTATAATGTATTTTGTTTGAGTTTTTTAAAGCTGAAAACCAAATATTGACACTCACAATTTATAACAATTTAACATTTATTTACTACATACTGAAATTATGTATAGATTTCATTAATCATTGTCAGCTTACATCATCTGTAGTAGCGAGGCTTTCACTGGGAGTAAGTTCTGAGTTTGATGCTATCCAAGTACCAGAATTCACTGACTTTATATTTTTCACATCTTTTTCATGGTTCTCAGAAATATGTGTGGATACTATGTCCTAAATGAGAAAATAAAATATTTATGTTAAAACATAAATGTCCAACCAAAATTTAAAAGCAAAACCAGACAGAAGAACAAATTCAATATTCCTCACCTTATAGGTTAACTATGAGGAAAAAATAATACTGAAAAGTTGCTCAGAAAAAGATTTTATCTAAAAGCTATTTTAGCTATACAAGAACTTTTAGATAAAAGGCAAGAAGGCACATAAAATACAATCAAAAGACCTAAGAACAAGTATATACTTCAGACAAGACAGCAATACCAGATAGGGTAGGAAAAAGAATGGTAGTACCAGCTACCTGCAATGCATATAAAGCCCTCTGTCTTAAGTAGTCTGTATTGAGTAGCTGAAGCTCATGGAAGAGTTCAATAAGAAAATGTGGACGAGATTCATTTTGAGAAATTAATGTAGCTACTTCAGAATAAATAGTATCCCTCAAAGCTTCGAACATGGAAAAATCACTCCCAGTTTCTGGAAGATATAAAATATCAGAAAGTTAACATTGATACATTCCTGACAATTCTATTAACTTGTATCATTACTCTCAGCCTTAAGTTACTTAAAAATCATAGCATACTTAATTCTATTTCAGGGCTTTTAAAGTAGAAAGAGAAATCTTAAAAATACCAAGATAAAAATAATCATGAAAATATCAAGATATATACTGTACACTAAAGAAATACGTAAATGTATAAATAATATTATCTAGTATTACTTGGACCACAATTATTTCTCAATTAAAAAAAAAAATCTGGAAATGTTATCCACTCCATAGGACTAATCAGTGGAAATCTTTCAACATCGGGATGAAATCAGCTAAGGCAAATAATTTAATTTTCTTGCTAATATGAACTTGTTACAAAGAAGGAAATTTAATACTGAGAATAAATGCTACTAATGAGAGTTACTATTTTAAGCTCTATCTAGTTATCTACAAATTGTCAAATCTTAACTATGACACTATAGTATAAAAACTGAATTTGCAACTATAACAAACATAATAGGCCAATTTTTCTACAGTATGACATACTGGCATACTTACTAACATACTCAGTATAAGTTGGAGCTGCCATGGAGATTTTCAGTTTCACAGAACCAGGTAGCACTCTATTATTTAGCAAAAATTCTGCCATGTATATTTATTGATAACACAGAATATCACCCTTAATGATGTAGTCATACCTCTACTTTTAAGAATACAAATTAGGAACTGTTTCCATTTTTATTTCTCTGTGAAAAAAAAATTATCTCCAAGTGGTTCTTCTATCAAATTCTGTAAACATTCTAGAACAATAGTAGAACCACATGTAGTAAAGTATTTAAAATTCCAAAAATCAGTAATAAATTTCTAACAAAGAAAATTTAAAATGCTGTTTTAATATATTATGTTTTCAGGTAAATATGCAAAGATCATAAAGATTTAATTCACTTTTTGCAAAAGAGAAATAAGAAAATGCAAAGCCAATGGAGTTTAATACAATTTTGCCCAGCCAGTGTGGCTCAGAGGTTGAGAGTTGACCCAGGAACCAAGAGTTCATTGTTTTGATTCCCAGTCAGGCACATGCCCCAGGAGGCAGCCAATCGATATTTCTCTCATCGATGTTTCTCTCTATCCTTTCTCCCTTCCTCTCTCTCTAAAAATTAATAAAGGAAAACAACAACAACAACAAAAAAAACTTTACACTAATGTCCTAAATAAATTAACATGTTCAGGTCTCAATTTCCACAAGTAAAATATAATAAAAATAATAAATACACAACTTCCCTATCTTGCCTCAGACATTTATGAATATAAAATAATAAGATATATTAAAGTTCTCTTAGTATTATAAAGCTAGAGGCTGGGTGCACGAAATTCGTGCACGGTGGAGGAGGTTCCCCTCAGCCCAGTCTGCACCCTCTCCAATCCGGGACATCCCTCTCACAATCCTGGACTGCTGGCTCCTAATCGCTCACCTGCCTGTCTGCCTGGTCACCCCTAACTGCCCCCTCTTCCGGCCTGATCGCCCCTCAGTACTCCCCACTGCTGGCCAGGTTACCCCCACTGTCCCCTCCCTGCTGGCCTGGTTGCTGCTAACTGCTGCCCCCCCTCCCCCGGCCTAGTCTCCCCTCACTGCCCCCCCCCCCCCGCTAGCCTGGTCGCCCCTCACAGCCCTCACCCCCCGGCCAGCCTGGTTGCCCCACGCAGCCTGCTGTTCAGTCATTTGGTTGTCCCTCACTAAACCCCCTGCTTGCGTGGTCGCCCCATGCAGCCTGCTTGTTCAGTCGTTTGGTTGTCCCTCACTAACCCCCCTGCTGGCCTGGTCATAAGCAGCCATCTTGTGATGGCATGAGGGTCAATTTGCATATTACCTATTTATTATATAAGACTAGAGGCCTGGTGCATGAATTCATGCATGGGTGGAGTCTGGCTGGCCAGCACCCTGATGGGGGCTGGGCAGCAGGGGGGAGGGGACACGGGAGGTTGGTAGGCTGGCCCTGCCCTGATGGGGTAGGGGGCTCTG
Source organism: Cnephaeus nilssonii (assembly GCF_951640355.1). Lineage (NCBI taxonomy): Eukaryota > Metazoa > Chordata > Mammalia > Chiroptera > Vespertilionidae > Cnephaeus > Cnephaeus nilssonii. Next base: position 12,248,732 of record NC_137079.1, read on the forward strand.
ATTGGGGCTGGGCCGGCTGGGGGAGAGGGGCGGCGGGCAGTTGGGGGGGCTGATCAGGGCCCCCATTGGGCTGGTTGGCCGCCGCAGTGCATGTCATAGCAACCAGTCGTTCTGGTTGTTCTGCCGTTCTGGTCGCTTGGCTTTTATATATATAGATGTCCAAGTGTGATATATCACTACAAAAATAATCTTATAAGCAAGAACCCAAACTATCTCTGTAGGAAATCTCAACTTATAGGAAAAACCCAGATAAGATACATGCAAACTTTCTATATATATATATGTTTGACACAGTTAACTTAGAAAATGTGTTATCTCAAAGATAAGAATAAGCATATTTAATATTTTTCATCCCTCTGTATGGTAAAATTTTCACTAAATTATATCATTAAAGATCAAATTATTCCCAAATAATTGAATTATGTCAAACACATGCTTTTTCATACCTCCCCTTCCTGGCAAGAGAGGGGTGGAAAGTTTTTGCCAGGTTCTCCTCCTGGACTAAAAATCATTGATCTCAGTCAGGTATCTCTGATTCCATCTTGTTTTTGCTTTTTGTTTTTTCTCTCTTGGGGTTACAGGGATGGGTTAAAAAGGTGAAGATGTTACCAGACAGGGAACCTACTAGTAGTCCTAAGTGGGACTGCCTCAGGCCAGCCCACTGGTATGTGGGTTCTTGACTTTGTGCAGGAAAAACTTCACAAGTCCAGATGACTATGGGGATACATTTATTAAAGCTGGGGACAGTGAAATAAGGAAGGGCATGGCATAGAAGCAGCAACAAGAGAGCCCAGGCTAGGTTGCTTTAGCTCACTAGTAAGTCAGAGAAAGGGGGACCTTGGAGCAGGTTCGGGTGGTTAACCTGGGGAGAGCTATGCCTTCCCATTGCTCCCTTGGTTGCAAGTCTCATGGGGTTCCTTAGAGGTCAGGGGATGCATGTCTGTGGGAGAGGATCTATCCTCTTTTTACCCTCTCTATTTTCATTGTTCTTTTCCTTAGCAAGTGCCACTGATATAATTCAACTTTGTGCCAGGTCCTTGTTTTTCTTCCTTAGATTCCCCTAAGGATTCATAATAGGCTTTTATTTTTTATTCATGTGCAGTACAGGAGGCACTGAAAAATATTTTAATTCTACTAGAGGCCCAGTGCACGAAATTCATGCACTGGGGGTGGGTGTCCCTCAGCCCAGCCTGCGCCCTGTTGCAGTCCGGAAGCCCTCGAGGGATGTCTGACTGATGGTTGGCAGTCAGACATCCTTAGCGCTGCTGCGGAGGCAGGAGAGGTTCCCGCCACCACCGCCATCATGGCTGAGCTGCTCTTCCCCTGTGGGAGTGCACTGACCACCAGGGGGCAGCTCCTGCATTGAGTGTCTGCCCCCTAGTGGTCAGTGCACATCATAGCGAGGGGTTGAGCAGCCTTAGCATATCATTAGCATATTACGCTTTGATTGGTTCAATGGACTGAACACTTAGCATATTATGCTTTTATTATATAGGAAATCACAAAGAACCATACTTAATGAAAATGCATAATTTAAGACAAAACCAGCATTTTGGAATCTGTAATTTTCCATGATCTTTATCACTAGAGGCCCAGTGCACAAATTTGTGCACCAGTAGGGTCCCTCGGCCTGGCCTGCGGGATCGGGCCGAAACCGGCTCTCCGACATCCCCCGAGGAGTCCCGGATTGCGAGAAGGCACAGGCCAGGCCGATCAGGGCTGGGGAGGGACACAGGAGGTTGGCCAGCTAGGGAGGGACTGCAGGAGGGCACCAGGGTGTGTCTGACCCATCTCACTCAGTCACAATTGGCCGGACCCCAGCAGCAAGCTAACCTATGGGTCGGAGCGTCTGTCCCCTGGTGGTCAGTGCATGTCATAGCGAGCGGTTGAGCGGCCTGAGCATATCATTAGCATATTACGCTTTGATTGGCTGAATGGCCGACCGGTTGATTGGACACTTAGCATATCAGGCTTTTATTATATAGGATGGTCTCTGCATGTCACAGTTGTTTTTGTTTAATGGTTTATTTTCTATAGATGATGACTGGTAATGAAAAATAAGCAACTACAAGGCATACACAATACTTAACACTGAAAATCAAGAGGTAGGAATAAAATATCTGTATTTGTTTGAAAAAATTATTAATGCTCTTAAGCATTTAAGACATACTAAATTAACTTTACTAAACATGAAATTATAAAAACATTTTCTGTTACCCATATGGATGTGTTGGTTATATTACATACACTAACAGAAAATGAAAACCAAAAAGCAGCCAATTTTACCAAGTAAAGAATTACAAATGAAAGGCTTTGGAATGTTATGAGTATGAATTTTCTTTGACTTTTACAAGCCAAATAACATATGCACTAAGCTAAATCTAAAAAATATCAGAACAATGAAAAAAAAAAACCACAAAAAAAACCCTAAGGATTTTTAGAACCAATAGCAAAAAATTAACATAGAGTGGACACCAAAACTAAACATACTGTTACCTGGCGCTTCATTGCATGCATTTCTGTTAGATTGCTGTAGTATTCTCCTAGCATGTGCTGTAGGAAAGGGCAGACATAGGATGAACATAAAATGTGTATGATAGGGTCTATAATATAAACAAGTGAATAAAGAAGTTAAATAAGCAAATTCCTTTAAAGCTGTTTGCCTGAACTGAAATGTTATCATATATGCTCTATTTAAAAATAATCTCATCAGAGAAAATATAAAACGACTTGCCATAAACTTCTATTAAAGTGCCTGATAGTGATCATAATAAACTTCTATCATTCACTTAGAAGTATACGCATCCAGGTGAACCTTTCACTTCTCCTTAGGGAGAGGAGGACTGTATACTTTAATACCAGCAGTCATATATGTTACTCTCTAATAATCATATAACAAAAACTGTTACATGCTGTTAAGAATTTTAGGGTGATGGTTAATACTAAAAAGTGTTTTTAGAAAGCATGTAAATACACACAAAGGTATATTTACACTATTCAAACATTTTTCAATTCACTAAAATTCAATCATTTTCTTTTAATAAGTGACAGTAAGATCTGACCAACAATCAATTTATGTAACTGATATCCTTTCAATTTAGTACCTTTACCTAACCTCCATCCAAACGTTTACTTTTGAAGACATCACTATTTGATAAAGATAGTGAAAGGAGATGAAAATTATAAAATTTTGCTAAAATTTCAGGGTCAGGACAATAAAATTGATATTTTTGCCAAAAAGAGACTTAACAGACCAGGATGAAAACTTCAGCTCTACCATTTCTAAGCAATATGACCTTAAGGAAGTCATTTAAAAAAAAAAAGTAATAAAAGTGATTACAAAAGTAATAAATACTATAAAATTTTAGAAAATATAGAAAAGTTTAAAGATGATAAAACCACTATTAACATTTTGATACATTTTTTTTGTGCTTTTGCATTCAGATTTTTGTTTAAACATAGTTGAAAAAAACAAAACATAGTTGAAATCATACAGTTCAAACAACAATAAATCTCAATTTATTTTTTCCCATTTGTTTCCTTAGGATGGATGCCTACAGTAGAATTACTGAGTTAAGGGCATGACTTTTTTTGATAAAAAACTGCGCCAGTTTATATTACTGGCCCTTTTTTGAGTGTTGTAAAAAAGTCAGATACCCTCTCTGACCATGTATACTCATCTACAAATGGAAATAAAAACAATTCACAGGATTATGAAGCTCAAATGAGATGAGTAATTTGTTAAATTTGTAAACAATGAAGCATAATACAAATGGTAGCTGCAATTATCATTTTCACTAAGGATCTTATTGGCAACTGAAAACGGACAGTCAATATTTACTACCTCCCTTCCTCTCCACATTTCTTTGAGATGTACTTATTCTTTATAGATTATGAAAGTACCAGTGCTTATTTAAACTAAAACAGTGGCAAATACATATGACTCCATTCATCCAATAAACACTTACTGAGTGACTGCCATGTGTCAGGTATCACACTAACATTTAACAAATATGAAAAGGCAGTATCTGTTGCCAAGGGACTCAAAAGGCGATACAGACACTTAAACAGGTAAATACCAGACAATGTGATACAGGCAACAAAAGAGGTTTACACAGGCTACAACAAAAACAAAGAAGAAGGGAAACCTATCCCAGCTTGCATTTAGATGCAAGTTCAGAGTTACAGAATTAAGATTTTATTTACGAGACCAGCAGAGGAAAGGGCTCTCACAAAGAGCAAAAAGGACTTGAGGCAGAAAAAAACAACTGCTGAGGTAACATACAGCATGACAGCTATAGGAACATTTCAGTTCTGTGCCACTAAAGGAGTAGGTTTAAGACAGGAGGTGATGAGAAATGAGACTGGAGAGGCAGGAAGGAATCTCTGCTGGACAGATATATTACATTATGGCATATGGACTTTCTCCTGCAGGCATGGTTTGAAGCAGGAAAATGGCATGATTGTTTATCTGAATTCTTATTCAGAGAAGATTTTCAGAATTTCAATTAGGATTTCCAAGTTAATGTTAACCATACTTTTCTGTCTAGAATTTTAGAAAAACAAGTCAAGAGCTAATATCATAACAACAATAAAAAAGTTCTGGTTTACATTTCTTGATATAAAAAAAATGTGTACTGTTCTACAGATAGAAAAGTGTGATAGACCAATTTTAAGACTTGTTTTAGTACAGCTTTTCAAATGTAAGATGAAGAAGTCCTTAAATTAAAGCAAACCAAAAAAGAACATACCTGAAGACATTTCTGCAGACCTACAACATTTTATTATTTTTTCCAGCTGCTCATGACTCTTTCTGCTGGACACTTTTGCTTGAACAGGCTCTTCAGTCTGGGCTGAATGTCTGTTCCTATTTTTGCAAGGTTCGCATGTGCTAGACATACTGGCACTTTCATACCCTTAAGTAAAAAAAGTGACAACTGTTATCAGTTGTAACTAATTCAAACTGAAAGGGAAACTGATTTCCATAGTGAACTAGTACAGGTAACTCAATTGAGCATGCTGTGAAGGCCTGGTATAAATAGAATATGAAAGAGTAAATGAAATGTCTTGGAGATATCTTTGCAATAATCTTTGGAAGCATGAGGTAACAGTAATATATTCTATCACTCATTGTCCTTTGATACCCATCTTAATGAGTATATCTAATATGACCCAAATTCTCTATTAGACTTTAAGTTAACAACTTTTCAGTATTAAAAAATACAAGAAAAAAAATTAGATCCAATCTATACAAAATGTCCAACACAGAGAAGAATAATGGGCACTAAATAGTCAAATATGCCTGCCTTCTTACTATACCTTTTATGTAATGACTTAGTCTAAAAAGTCTTGCCCACCCATAGGTTATACATATATTCTACTAAATTTTCCTTCTAAATTTCTTTTTTTTCTTTTAACATTTATTTTGGTATATGGCACAAGTAGGAATTCAACTTTATTTTGTTCCACATGAATAGTTGGTTATACATACCCCTTTGCCCAATTAATTAAATTTTAACCTTGCAACAGGATAGTGAAGACCCGGGGAGTGGGGGGGTAGGTGAAGAGGGAGGTAAGGACTGGGGAGGGTGGGGGGTGGGAGAGGGGACAAATGGGAGATATCTGTAATACTATCAACAATAAAAAATATATTTTAAAAAATGTAACCTTAGTTAACATATTAAATCTCCCTATTTATTGGGTTTTATTCCTGGGTATTCTGTCTATTCCAATGCCATTTTCATTCTTTTAGCCACAAAAGTTTTACAGTGTGTTTTAACAACTGGTAAGGCAAGTCCTGCCTAGCTTTCCTTGGCTATTCTTGGACATTTGTCCTTCCAGATAAGCCGTAAAAATTTTCCCCCCAATTTTGAAAACAATCTTTGGGGATTCAAAACAGAATCACATTGAAAGCATTTATTAATTTGAGAAGTAATATTTAATAACTTATTCATTCTCATCTAAGAGCATGGTTGTGTTTTTTACATTTGTTCATTCTTGTTTCGTGTTCTTCAAAAATATTTTATAATTTTTTACAAAACTAGGACTTTCCTTGTTAAATTTACTCCTAAGAAAAATTTCCTCCAGTAGTTTTGGATACTAAAATGAGAATATTTCCTCCCACTTCCATTTCTACTGGGTATTACTATAATAGAGAAAAATATTTACCAGTTACTTTAGGAGCTATTTTCCAGTATCCCTTGGGCTCTCAGAAATAGACTCAGATACAGAAAACCATTGCCAGAGTGGGGGAGGGTGGTGAGGAAGCTGGGTGAAAAGGGTGAAGGGATTAAGAAATACGAATTGGTAGTTACAGAATAGTCACAGAGATGTAAATTACAGCATAGAGAGTTTTCAACAACAGAAAGAGTTGCATGGATCTCCACAACCAAATGTTTCCCAAGAACCATAGAATTCTGATCTTTGCCCTAGACACTCTCAGAAAGAGCCAGCAGACCCTAAATAAAGCCTTGCTGCTTACAGCTTCCCAATCACAGCAGTTGCTCTGCTAACAACAAGTCCCCAATATATGGTTATTTTATCTCTGTGATATCTTATCTGGAGTCAACCTTCCCTTTCTATTTCTAAAGCCATTTTTCCAGTTAGGACTTCATCATCTCATATTTAGGTTCCTGGTTTCTTCATTGGTCTCTCTGACTAGTCTAGCCATGCTCATTCATTCTGTTCAAAACTTACAGGAAAAGAGCTCTCTTGGTTATGTTTGACCTTCACAGAATTTATGAAATTAAGCTTCTAACTACTATTACTGAATAAAAAAGTGCTGAATGAATTCTAATAGAAAATTAAAATATACACTATGTGGCATACACAAAATTCTCTTTGGGTAGCCCCAGTAGGCACTTCAAAGACAAACTCACACTCCAAAACAGCTGAAACTGGAAAGAAGTGTGCTATAATTAAAATGCTATAAAAAGATTAAACACACACACACACACACACACACACACACACACACACACACACACACACAACTATGGTGTTCTGAGTCCCAAATGAAAAACATCAAGGCTAGATTTCCAAAGGTATGATACTAGTGTGACTGAATTAGTTCTCTCTTGGGCACTTTAATAGTAATCCTCCAGGGAGAACAGGAGACTTAATGAAAATTAATAATACTTCAGAGGAACATTGGCTAAGTCAGCCAGAATAACAACACATGACATTCATTACTGTAAAAGTGTCATCCCCTATCCCACTTCATCACTCCTTCCCTTACACTCATTCTCTTTTTCTCAGCATGAGTGGCTGACATAGCTAGAAGAAACAGTACTTCTAGTTGTGTCCACTGTACGTAAACAGCTCAGCCATGGCACCGTGGGGACCCTGCATGTATCCACAAAAGCCTCACAGGAAAGTACTGAACTGCAGCTGACTCTAAGGCTTGGCTGAAGGCCTTATAATAATCCTCTTGGAACATGGAACACAAGAGTACGGGAGGCTTGTGAGAAGCTGCTATGTGGCCATTTTCACTCGCCTCCCCCTTTCCCCTCGAAAACTGTTGAGCGTTTTCCATCTTCTCCCTGATTCTGATGACATGACACCTTTCTGCTACCCCACGGGCACAACTCCATTCTACAGAGTGGCTTGGCTACAGCATAAGCATTGGCTCCTCAGCAATAGGTATCTACCACTCATGTATGTGATACTTGTCATCTAGCCCTTTTTCAGTGTTGCCCTTATGGTGTGTGGAATAAATGACATAGGGAACTGGCACCTTTAGCTACTTCTCCTTTCTCTATTTATATAAGTAATAAATTCTCTGAATCTAAAAAGGGCTGTTTCTTTACAGGCCGTGCCTAATGCTTAACATCTATTTCATCTCAATCTTCATTAATGAGTCATAGGAGGGGGAGAAGGGAAGAAATTAAAAGATTCAGGGATGGACAGAACCCAGAAGTCAGCACATTAACAATTCTACCCAATATTCCCAGAAAAAAAAAAGAGGAATATCTAAAATATATGCTCCTATTCTCTCTAATCATATCAAAAGAGGAAATGGGCCTGGTGGACTGTAACCATATTATGGGTCTGGTAACCAAATGATAGGTTTGATAACATCCAGCAAGGCAAGAAATCATGTTCAACTCACTAAGTGTGAATGTGAATTGAAGTTTAACCCTTTGCACTCGCTTGCTTTTTTCTCGATTCCTTTATTCTAATGCTAACCGTGTTGAGTCACACTCGACATCCGAGTGCAAAAGGTTAAAAGATAATCATCACATAATTTGTAATATCTTATTTCACATACAGTAAAATGCATCTTTACATATAAATAGTTTGTAAAGATTAAAATATACTACATCACAGGAAACAAAGTTAAACAAAGATTTAGCATGCCACTTCTGTAAGACTGTCAACATTTGCAAAAAATATCCACACAGTTCAGTCTAGTAAATCTGAGACAGCACAACTGTCTGTACTACATCTCTTAAGACAGCAACCAAGTCCCACCACACTGGTGTATTTGTCATCTCCTACTCCTACCCGTTCCTCTCATTTCTCCTTCCAGCTTTGTTCTGACTCTATACTTTCTTGTTTGGAATGCTTTCCAATCTTCTCTCCATCCACTCCACCTCCCTCACCACTTCCTTTACAGCAGAGTAAGCATTATTTTTTCTAAGAGATCATGGTTATTCCTGTGCCATCAAGAGAACAAAAGCAACATAAATTATGGCCTAGCTCAGTGTTTCTCAGATTTTATGTATATCTATACATATTAAGACATCCAAATCTTGCTAACATGCACATTGAAAAACAATGCGCATCCATTCAGTTGGTATCAAGAAGGGCCAAGAGTCTGCGTTTGTAATAAGCTTCTAATGATGCCATCTGCTCTCCATAACTCACAGTTTGAATACCAAGAACTTAGATGACTCACTTGATTTTGTTACATATTAGTTTGGTTGTGCTATTAAGTCTTTTATTTTTGTGAGGGTGCCTTACAGATGGGTCTTGATCAAATGTGAACACATGTTTTGGCAGGTATTTTTACACTTAAATATGAGAAAAGAGAGCATGTAGATCAGAATGTTAATCTTTGCCTTGAAGTAAAAAAGCTGCACAGCATATATAAAAAGCGTAATTCCTCAGAATAAAGTGGTTTCGAAAACACAAACACACCAGTATTTTGAGGGTAGGCAGACATGGCCACGTTTACCAAGGATCCTGTCAGACCCTGATACTCAAGAGTGTAGTCCACAGGCCACTACTGGCAATACATGGGAGCTTATTAGGAACGCACTTTCAGGTCCCTCCCCAGACCGAGTGTAACCTTCATTAAATTATTTAAAAATCATAGAAAAACGTTTAAAATCACAGAAAAGAAATTTAAAGTGACATGTAGTTAACACTATAAAGAGAACGTTTATATGATATTCAATGGCAAGATTCAATAAAATATGGGTTAATGTTAAACCTTATTAACTAAGGTTCAGGAAGGGTAAGAGCAAACTTGTTTTAAAAGCAGTTTCATCTATATGGTATTCAAAGATTGCAATAAATCATATCAAGGACCTAACCAGAAGCATGACTAAGTGCTGAATGTAGGACAAGATGTAATATTAAAATATAACAGTAAAACTTGAACTTTAGCAACTTTTAAATAACCTACAAGATTTGGAAAAAAATATCTTCTGAGTTCACAGTAAACACATATATAAGAAATATAAGAACCAAAAAAAAGAAGAAATGCAATGTTTATATCTAGAACAGTGCCCACCCATCTAACCATACTGAAATTAAATATGCCAGAATAAAGTCACCAACATTCACACTGATCAATATTCAACAAATTTAAATACTTACCACTATTTTTAATTCTGCTTTTCAGCTGAGCAGAATGCCTCTTCTTACTCTTTGATTTGGGAGTTTTGTCTTTAGATGCCAGGCTGGCCTGTGCAGATGCTTTTCTTGTCTTAAACGTTTTCGTTACTGTGGTTGGATCTACTGGATCAGGCATGCTGCTAAAGCTTTCTAAGGATTCTTCATCAAACTGGCGTCTTCTCATGCTGGTATCTAATTGATCTTTGCGATTACTATTTGTAGTTTTCTCCACAGACACTGCAAATCCAGTCTTGAATGGTTTTTCTACTTCACCTTCTTGGTCATATAACCATGGTGTCCTACTGTCTTCCACCTCCTCTGCGGGCTGCTTTTGATTCCTTACACCAAAGAAAATAAGCTTTTAGAGGGTACAATGATAGTTTCTGTGTTTATAAAAAACTCCAGATATAGTACTTAACTTATAGTTTACTAGATTTCAGTAAATAGTCAAAGGACTATAAAAATATTTTCACAAAATATGCATTAAGTATATAAATATTTTACAGTTTAGTGTTCTAAATGATCTAACTTCAATATTAAACCCTTCTCACTAGCAAAAGTCCCAAACCAAAGATCTAGCATTCGTAACAGAAAAGACTACAAAAGAAAACTCAAGAAAGGATGGGACATATAAGGAAAACACAAAAAACTTGGAGGAAGAGCTGAAGCAGAGTGTATGAAACATACATGGATCTGTGTCACTTACAGTAGTTCAACTAGAACCAGAATTTCGTAAAAACAATGGCCATGCAACTAGTAATTTCTTTCTCCACACATCAAGTATAGTTTAGTTCTATTGGTCCAGTGTCATTTTCAAATTTTACCTGCTAAACACTGGCATCCTTAATATTTTAATAGGTAGTCACTGGACATCTAATTTGAAAAAAAAGAGTCAAAACAAAGTTAAACAGGATTCCTCAGAATTTTTAATACGGCAATGTACTTTATAAAATATCTTAAAAGGGATCACAGTGAGATGTCCAAAACCTTTTATCACAGAACCTGACATAAACAACAGTGTTCCAGTCCTAAAAGCGTAATTTGGGAGACACTGATTTACTTATAGAGGTTAGACAAAGTTAGCCAACCTAGATTACAGGCCAAATTGAGCCTGCTGTTTCTTTGTATGGCCTGAGAGCTAATAGGATGTTTATATTCATACATGGTTGAAAAAATAAAATCAAAGGAGTAAAGTTTGTGACAATTATTAGTATATAAAATTTACGTTTTAGTGCCCATAAAGTGTTGCTGGAACACAGCCACTCATGTGTTTACATACTGTTATGGCTGCTTTTGTACAAAAATGGCAGAGATGAATCGGTACGAAAGGCACAGTAATATTTACTACCTAGCCCTTTACAGGAAAAGTTTTCTAACCCTAGCTCAAGATTATAATGTTCCACCTGACCTCTTATTATCTCCAGCCATTCAATTCAGGCAACCTATACTAGTTGAGATTTTGGGGAGGAGATTAGGTATAATCTGAAGTAGGTCAAATATCTAAAACCTTATTAAGATATCCATAGCCATCCTTTTTTACCACCAGTTATATATAAAATATGGATAATAATGAAGTAGGAACTTTACAGAAAGTAGGAACTTTATAGAAGGTAGGCTATTCACTAAAGCTTTGAAAAAATGTTTATTGCTTATTACGGAGATTCACTCAGCCATCATTTCTGAAAGACAACTGAACACTGTTAGACTCTTTTATAAAGCACCATGAGATTTAATGGAAAAAAATGGTTAGTACAGCTAAGAAAAGCAAAGTCAGAGAGGTCAATCATAGGACTCCTAGTTGAAGTGATACCATATATCACTACAACTTTCTTGTCTAAAGTTGTCTCTATAATAAAACAGTACTCAACATTACATTTGGGTAAGCCTTAGGAACTCATTCTTATCTGAATCAAAAGTGCCATCACTTTACAACTATCCTCTAGTAATTAATATTAGTTTTTACTGAAATCCGTGAACTTAAAGACAGATATCAAATCAAGCCCAAAAGATACTGTATGGGTAAGGTCTTATCCTTTCAAAATGAATCTCATAGGACACCCTGATCAAAACTCTGACCTGCTCTTGTACCAGGGCAGGTATATGCCTGAGACACATCTGGTGAGAGGTCAAACTTTCATAATCCCGACACTACCAGGACAAACAATCACAAACATACTCCCTACCTGTGTTTTCAAATTATATATAATTAAGTGTAATAAAAAAAAGATTAATGTGATCTATTAAACATAATGAATTATGTTTGCAATTGAGTTACCTTTGTTTTTCTGCTCCAATAGAAGAATTGCTTTCAAAAGGTTTTGGAAAGGCCATGTATTCTGTTTTCCCTGAAGAATTCTGGGCTAATGGTTGCTGTTGTTCAGTGGGTGTAGAAATATTCTGAGAAAAATCTCCACAATTAGAAGAAAATAAAGGGCTGAAATTCATACCTAGTAAATAAAAGCAATGGGTAAGATGACAATAAAGTACCTTTAGCCTTAATATGAAATAAGACAGTTTTTTTTTTCTTTTTCAGAGAGGAAGGAAGAGGTAGAGAGAGAAAGATAGAAACATCAATGATGAGAATCATTGATGGGCTGCCTCCCGCATGCCCCCCACTGGGGATCGAGCCTGCAACCCAGGTATATGCCCTTGGCCAGAATCGAACCTGGGACCCTTCAGCCCGCAGGCTGACGCTCTATCCACTGAGCAAACTGGCTAGGGCAAGACAGTTTTAATTAAATGTGCCATTCAGATTTACCAAAACAAGAAATTGTTCATTAAAAGAAACTAAGTCTTTTATTAAATCACAGTTTATAGCTCAGCCAACTCTGTTTCAGCATTAGTGATAAAAAAAAAAAAATGATCACATCCCCTTAAAAGGTAAGAATAAGAGTACCTAACATCAAATTATTACAGGGTGTCAGACTCTACTCTGCATGCAGACTCTATTCTGCATGTCCTTTCATTCAATGCTTAAAACAACACTATAAAATAGACGTAATCTTTGTTTTACCCATGAGGAAACAGACACAAAAGGCCTGTGCTGCTCTCCAGCCATATCAATTACTCTTACCTGCCATGGCCCTAAACAGCAGCCATACTTACTGACCTCTAAATTCCCTAAGTGATATACTGTTCCATTGCTTTGTAACTCTAAGTGGTTCCATTGATTAGAAAGCCCTTTCTTTCCCTTTTACTCCCTGGAAATAACTTCTATTCATTTTTTAGCTTAAATAACATATTTTTCTGGAAAAAATACATTTCCTGATGATCTATTGCCCCAAGTAAGAGTAGGTCACTCACCTCATTTGTATCTGCGGTACTGCACTAGGCATTTATTAACATCCTTAGCTTCCTCACTAGACTTAAAATTCATTAAAGCATTAGTTTTAACCATCTTTGAATCCAGTCATTTACTAGTATATAGTGTCTGGCACATAATGTGTGCAGAAAAACATCTGAATAAAAGCCTAAGCTGAATAAAATGAAATGTAAGCCTAAACTAAGCACTCACCTTTAGCCTAGCAGTATATCTCCCTGCCGAGACATGAAGCTCCTCTACAAGAACACTGTTATTCATCTTTACTTTATGTTTTACAGTGTCTGATGTACAGTAGCCACTGAATACATCAATTCCCTTTGTCCTTAATAGTTGTTAAATAACTCAAAGATATAAGACTTAGCAATCCTCTCTAATAAAATGGTAATATGCAAATTAACCATCACTCTGCTACATAAGCCACGCCCATCAGCCAAGCCACGCCCTCCAGCCAATCTGGGTGAGTATGCAAATTAATCCCATCCAAGATGGCTACAGCCAGAGAGCAAGGTTTCCCAGGTAACAGAACAAGCCAAGCTTTCCATAGCCGTTGCAGGCCTAAGCCTCCACTCAAGCTACAAAGTTTCAATTATAGAAGGTAAACAAATTCAAACAAATGGCGGCAGAATGGAGCTTGAGAGAGCAGGCCAGGGTTGCCGGCGGCAACAGGGGAAGCAAAGCTTTCCGCACACCCTGGCGGGGCTCACCCGCTTAAGGCAACTAAGTTTCAATTGTAGAAGGTGAATTAACTGCCACAGAAATGGCTGCCGCCCCGGAGGGAGCAGCAGGCTTGGCTCCACTCCAGGCTACAAAGATTCAATTGTAGAAGGAAAATAAATTCCAGATACCAGGGCCTCCCCTTGGGTTGCCAGGGGGCGTGGCCGGCCTGCAAACCACCACAGGCCCCTCGCTCAGGCCGCCCCACGCCCCAAGGGAACCCCCACCTGATCCGGGACGCCCTTCAGGGCAAACCAGCTGGCCCCCATCCCTGTACCAGGCCTCTATCCATCTAATAAAAGAGTAATATACAGATTGATCATCACTGCAACACACAATATAGCTGCCCCCATGTGGTCAAAGATCCTGCCCCCATGTGGACACAAGATGGCCAGCAGGAGAGGGCAGTTGGGAGGCACCCGGCCTGCAAGGGAGGGCAGTTGAGAGGGACCAGGCTTGCAAGGGAGGGCAGTTGGAGGTAATCAACCCTGCAGGAGAGGGCAGTTAGGGGTGACCAGGCTGGCAGAGGAGGGAAGTTGGGGGCAAACAGGCTGGCAGGGGAGCAGTTAAGCATCAACCAGGCTGGCAACGGAGTGGTTAGGGGGTGATCAGGCTGGCAGGCAGAAGTGGTTAGGGGCAATCAGGAAGGCAGGCAGGCAAGCAGTTGGGAGCCAGCAGTCCTGGATTGTGAGAGGGATGTCCGACTGCCCGTTTAGGCCCGATCCTGGTGGGATCGGGCCTAAACGGGCAGTCGGACATCCCTCCAGGAGTCCCAGATTGGAGAGGGTACAGGCTGGGCTGAGGGACAACCCCCGCCGCGCACGAATTTCATGCACCGGGCTTCTAGTAATTCATAATTGTTTACTTAATTCCATTAGCAACCATAATAAACTTAAATTTTCACTATAAAGAATCAAAGTAGAGAAGAGTTTCTAACTTTCTTTGCAAGTATTTCCTACCAGTCCAAAAGAGACTGATAAATATCCATGCAACGGACAAACAATACTCTCAGACGCTTTTGTTCTTATTTTTCCATTAGGTTTTCAGTCACTTACCTGGTGCAAATGATGAAAAATTAGTAAACCCAGGTAGGTTAAACAGATTTACAGGCTGTGTTGGAAAGCTGAAAGGACAAAATAAACTGGGAGAAGGAGGGTGTGGTGCATTACTGCCTCTTTTCTTGCTTCCAGGTTTTTCTGGATGCTGATTTTGTTGGTGCATAAGTTCATTTAGCATTTGTTTCAATCTATAAAAATTTAAAAAGATGGTAATTTAAAAATCAGTTATATTAACATCTACTTACAGTACATTCAGAACGAATATGTGTAAGAAGTGATTCATGCAAAACTGACTGACTACTCTGATACTCACTACAACAAATATTTGCTTGTCCTGCAGGCTTAATTCAATAACAGCCTTAGGATCAAAAACTGCACTTAGCATTTCTATTAGATAGTAGATATAATTATAAGAAACTCTTTTTCTTGTCTGCTGCTTTACTGAGGTATGTTACACACCATATAATTCACCTAATGTAAGTGTATAAAATTTTATAAACATAAGACAAGTCCACAATATTAAAGGTGAATATTGCGCAAATCACTGCTTATAAAATTCTCAGGTGACAGAGAATATTTGCATCTATAATTTGGCTCATGCCCTTTGTCCCAGAAGGTAACTGCAATACCCCTGCTCAGCTTTAGCACTTACTGTAAGAGTTTCACTGTTTCCAAGAAACTGATTACCTTTGTACATTATTCTGTTGCCATGTCAGCTGAGTGTAGCACTGGTTCAACTGGTGCATTATAAGGTGCACTTGAGGAGATGCAACATTGCTGGGCATAACACTGTAGGGACCTGTGAGGAGAGTTTGGAGCAGACAAGATAGAGCCTATGGGAAAAAAAAAATATTTCGTAATATTTTACTAATGACTTGAGAAAAGTGTGGACTGCTTCAAAAACAAGATAAAAAATTTTTTACTTTCATAGTGAACTTTACCTGCTGGTCTTGCATCAAAGTCTGACAAATACTGACACTGAAATCAAGCTGTTTCTTTAGCTGATTAATTTGTTCTTGCCATTGTTCTTTCTCTTCTACATACGAGAGTTCTGACACCCAACGAAGGTTTTCCTGACGTTGCATGCTGATATTCTGTTGTCTTGTCTTGGCTAATGGACGACAATTTCCATCTTCTGGAAAACGGCGATTATTCTTCCATCTAATACAAGATTTAAAGCATTAGGTCATCATATATAATTACTTCGTTTTTAAAATCTGGCAACAAACCACAGGCCAGTATTCTCTTTTTAAGTTAAAGAACTCAAAAAGCATGAAAAATAAAGGGGATAAAGATTCTAGGTTTTTAGCCTTATACAATTATCATATTTTACTCTTTTCCAGTGTTTTTCACTTATGTCTTAAACAGAAGTGTCCATATTAATTCTGTATAAAATATACATATATTTTATATAAAAATATATCACAAGCATTTTTCCATTCTTCATGTTATAAGCTTAGCCACAATACAACATCAGGTGGAATTACTTCACCATCTTTTACTCATCAAACATTTTTCACTATTGTAAATAACAATATAATGAGTATCTTTGTACAGACTTTTTTCACTATGATTTTTATTTATTTTTTATTTTTAAAATATATTTTTATTGATTTCAGAGAGGAAGGAAGAGGGAGTGAGAAACACCAATGATGAGCTGGAGGAGGAGGAGGAGGAGGAGGAGGAGGGTGGGGGAGGGGGAGGAGGAAGAGGAGGAGGAGGAGGAGGAGGAGGAAGAAGAAGAGGAAGAGGAAGAGGAAGAGAAAGAGGAAGAAGAAGAAGAACTCATAGACAGACAACAGCATGGTGATTACCAGAGGGAAAGGGGGCTTGGGTGAGGTAGAAGAAAGTATAGGGAGCATAAATGGTGATGGAAGGAGACTTGACATGGAGTGGTGAATACACAATACAATATACAGATAATATATTACAGAATTATACAAATAGAGCTACCATACGACCAAGCAATCCCTCTCCTGGGTATATACCCGAAAAACTCGAAATCATGTATTCACAAAGATATATGCACCCCTATGTTCACTGCATCATCATTCACGGTGGCCAAGACATAGAAACAACCAAAGTGTCCCGCAATAGAAGAATGGACAAAGAAGACATGGTACATATACACAATGGAATATTATTCAGCCAAAATGATGAAATACTGCCATTTGCAGTAACATGGATAGACCTTGATAACATTATGCTAAGTGAAATGAGTCAGTTAGAAAAAGCTAAGAACGATATGATTTCAATCATGTGGGAGATAAAACTGAAACTCGTGAACACGAACAGCAGTGTGGTGATCACCAGAGGGAAGGGATAGAGGGAGAGAAGGAAAGGGGTCCTAATATAAGGTGACAGGAGAAGATTTGACTTTGGATGGTGGGCACATGATCAAGATACAGATTTTGTAACACAGAAATCCATACCTAAAACCTGTATGTTCATGTTGACCAATGTCACCCCAATCAATTTAATAAATACTTAAAAAATAAAAATTTAAAATAGAATTATACACATAAAACTCCCAATAAATTCAATTAAAAAATATTTGTCCCAGGTTTCCAGCAAAGCTCCTATAACTCTTGGCATTCCCTGAGTATCCTGTGTTTTTCATAAAGTGTCCCTTTCCAGCATATCTGAGTTTCTGCTAATACCTCTTGGCAGGCCCGAGGTAGCTTCATGAGGGGACCTGATGGCCAGGAAAACCAGCCAGGCGACTACAGAAGTTGGAACTTTCAGCCCTATTTCCCAAACTCCAAGGACGATAGAGGAGGGGCCAGTAATTAAGCTGGATTGTCTATAGCCAATGATTTAATCAACTAAGCCTGTGAAATGAAGCCTCCATTAAACCACTAAACAAAGCACTGGTTAGCTGAGCTTCTGGATTGGTGAACACACTGGAGTGCAGGGAGGATGGTGCATCCAGAGAGGGCACTGAAGCTCTGCAACCCCATCCCTCAAACCTTGCCCTATAAATCTCTTCCATTTGGCTGGTCCTGAGTTGTATCCTTCATAATAAACCAATACATGTAAGCATTTTCCTAAGTTCTGTGAGTTGTTTTAGGAAATTACGAAACCTGAAGAGGGGTTGTGGGAACCCCCAAATTAGTAGCCATGTCAGACAGAAAGGTCGGTTCCCTGGGGACTTATGACTGGCATCAGAAGTGACAGCAGTCTTGGCAGACTGAACACCTTAACTTGTGGAGTCTGCCCTAACTCCAACTAGTTAAGTGTCAGAACTGAACTATACTGTAGGATCCCCCGTCGGTTCAGGGAATCAAAGAATTTCTTGGTGTCAGAAAAACCTGAAACTCTTCAAATCAAGCGAAGAATTAAAACAGAAACTAACCTATTTTTAGTTTCCTTTACACTGTAAGAGTTATGATTCATGCTGTTAGGAGAATACAGAGAAAAGTTATCATTGGAACTGGCATCTTGCTCTTCTTCTTCCTCCTCTTCATCTGTCCGAACAACTCCTTCAGAAAGGTAACCATCTTCATCTCCTTCTTCATCTAGTGCACACTGGGTAGAACCTCCCCAAGTTGCCATTGTTCTAGAGATTAAGAGACAAAAAAACCAAGAGATCATTCTGGAGATGAGCTAAATACTTTACCACCATGTGCCAGACACTGTACCAAATATATATGTACATGCACATGTGCGTGTGTGTATATAAAATCTCATTTAATCTTAGTAACTATGATATGAGTAGTATTCTAAATTATATATGGAATATATTTCCTCTGCCTTCCATAAAACAATTCTTCCAATTAAAACAGTAATAATATCCTCTGATATTTTTTCCTAAACTAAACCTTTCTCAACTTTCCTTTCCTTGTGAATGACAGTTTTCTAGATCAATACCATTCTTGTCCAATACCATTCTCTGAACAGTAGTGATGATCTATATCTGTGCTGTCCAACACAGTTGCCACTAGGTACACATAACCAAGGAACACTTAAAATATGGCTGACGTAATTGAGAAAATGTTTATTTTATTTAATTTTAACTTAGTTACCTCTATACTCTATCTAGTGACTGTCATATTGGGTACTACAATTCTAGAACCTATACTCTAAAATCTAGATGCTTATCAAAGCTATCCAAAGAACTTGAAGTATAAATGTGTGGTATTCAGAACAGAATAAAATACTAAAGATGTAGTTTGATCACTAAATATGTATGGGGACTCCACGAATAAAAAAAGTTCTTCTAAGAGGAAGAAGAGTTAGGCTTGGTGCAATGTTCCAGAAATGCCATCTGAAAATATCAAAATGTAAAGTCACAACACATTTGAATTCCAAATTTTAGATCTGAACACTACTATTCAGATAGTAATTGACTGATATTAAAGATGACCAAGTCTTTTAGAAATATTCTTGATATGAAAATTTCAAATTTAAATCCTAAAAACTAAATGTCTTATATAATAAAATGTTTTAAGATCCTTAGGAACCTTACAAATAGCAGATACTCAATTTAAGTTAAAAAAAGTGCTTATTTCTGGCCTGATGGAATAGCACTAGAAAGTATCAAGGTTAAAGCTTAACTAAGTTTTCTTTTTATACGCTTAAAACTTAACTAAGAAAATAAAGGTCATACACTCAAGAAAATCTAGACCACCATTTGATTAAGAGTCTTAGTAATTTTTTAAAAAGTTGATCCTATGAGAACTTTGAACAGAAAGTAACTCAACTTAGTGAAACTGAGGCTCAAAGGTGATACTTAAATACTATCCTCACTGCCACAGCAAATTTGTACTGTGACGCAGAAGGAAACAAGGTTGCCTATCCTACAAGCCGCAGGTAGATGTTAAAAAAGTGATTTAAACAACTCTTACTTGTCTGTTCTACTTTGTTGAGGAGTGCACAGGTTTTCAGATCCATCACTTCTCAGTGAAACAGCCACTGGAGATACAGTTTCAGCTATACCTTGCCTCCTCTGATGTTCAGCCATCAGAGCTTCAAGCTGCTTTCTTCTCTGTCGCAGCTCTTCCCTTAAAATTTCATGTCTTCGCATTTCTGACCATAGCTATTAATTTAAAAATTAGAGCAAAGATAAAGTAATTGCATTTCTCTTCCCCTTAAAGGACAACAGGCTAATACTACTGTCAATACCAACAAATACTTCTATTCTCACTCTATTCTTTTTACACTGAAATATTCATGAAGGTTAAAAATAATGTTAATGATAAATAAGAAAAATTAGGCAATCATTAATTCTTAAAGAAAACAAATAGCACCCAAATACAAACTATTTAGAAAAAGTTGTTTCCTACAAATCACATATAAATGAAAGAAAATACCAAAGGATAGGTCTAACTGAAATTATTGCTATTTGTTGCAACTATCCTTTACATATAATTCTACCAAATATTTGCTACTAAAGATCAAGACTATTTTGAAGAGATCCTAACTTAATTACTTTTTGGGAAAAAAATATTTCCTCCCCAAGCTAAAAGACACAAACAGGCTACATTTAAAAACATGTTTCACAGATATTGTTTCCTCCTTAAGTTGTGACTTATACAGCATGGGGAATATATAGTCAATAATGCTGTAACAACTATGTATAGTGTCAGATGGGTACTAGACTTACCAGGGTGATTACTTCATAAGGTATATAAATGTCTAATAAACTATGTTATACACCTGAAACTAATATAATATTGTATTCAACTGTACTTGGAAAATAAATTTTAAAACAATATGTGACTTAAGACTCAAGAACAACAGGGTACATTATACAATACCTCATTATTTACTACTGAAGAATCGTCAGGCTCAAAAGCAGATTTGCTTGCATTGGTTTCATTTTCATTAACGGTTGGGGTTGAAGTAACAGCTGGCATATATTTTTTTGTGGGACAATTACCTGTACTAGTGGTTGTCAGCTAAAAAAAGGATTAGAAACATTATGAGGAATTAAAGCAATTATGTTAATTTCATAAAAACAGCTATTTTACTACTCCTCTAGGGTTCTAGTGACATATTTAATTTGTTGTTATCAGACCTCAACTGCTATCATGATTCAAAGAAAATCTGACATAATAAAACAAAGATAAAAGCACAGACTAAAGCTGATGAGTAGTAACCAACCTTCAGAAACAAGAGAGATAAGAGGTTGATAAAATGTTACTGTGGAAAATTTCATATACTCAACCCAACTCAGGTATGTATTCCTCTGGACATTGTTTAGATTGGGGACAAGGAAAAGGGGATTATAGTGGAAAAGGTAACAGTCTAGAAAATAAATTGTTACATTAGAAATATCATTTGATGTGTTTCCCTTCCTTTGAAAATAAAACCTGACTGAAGAATAAACTTAACCAATAAATTTTAGGGAGAAAAAAAAAAATCTCAAAAAGAATTGGTATTTCCTTCCCATATTAACCCTACCCCTATTACCTGACATGGTCAAAGACTGTTCATTCTCTGTTCAATATCAAAGACCTAAGCATGGGATACTATTAATAAACAAAGGTATATATAGTTAATATTCAAACTAAAAATAAAACATTTTAATTTCCTTAGATAACACATGATAGCTTAAGAGCTTTATTATATAATTTTAGGCCAGTAAAGATGGCAATGCTAGTCCCTGACTGCAAAGCTGAAACAAGAATATTTTATTTTTTAATTCTTTATTGAAGGTTTGTAGAAAAACTACTCTTTGGGTTTTATTTAACTCATTTAAAAAATCTAATTAATTGCAAGATTTTCTGGTACATAGTCATAGTATGTGTGAGTATGGTTCATTTTCTTTCTTTCCGAGTCTTTGGCATTTTACTTCATCTTGATTTTTTTTCCCCACTAGTTAAGGCCTGACAATGTTGTAAAAAGTGATCTCTTTGAAGTTCAGTGGAACCTAGAAATGTGAATCCAGAGTATTTTAATAGTTATAGTCATGTTCTGAATCTCTAGCCAGCTAACCCAACAAGTGAAAGAGTGGAAATAATCTGTCAATTCCTTTGTGGTATCTTTCACAGTGTAGACATGTATCCCTAAAACAGTTAATTAGTTCAATCATTTCATTAATCATAAAATTAACAGAAATAAAGAGTACTTTCAATTGACACTGGGTTTTAGACATCTTTTTCAAATAGAAAGAGAGAAATTTCCTACTTACCTGTAGGTCAGGACATGCCTTTTGCAATGCTTGAATTTTCTCTTGAATCTTAATCAGTTTCTTTCTTTCTTCCTGCAACTGTTTGAGCTCTCTCTGTTGCTGCTGTAGTTTAGCTTCATAAAATTTCTCTCTATAATTAAATTGACATTATATTTTGGACTCCAGTAAATCTGATAACATTAAGCATGATGTAATACACTACACCCAGCCAAGTACTTTCTCTAAAACAGACACTAAATTTTTATTAAGTGAAGGCTATAAGCTTAACATACTTTGCCTTTTCATTTACTCCAGCGTCTTTCTGTGTTTTATTGGCATTTCCTCTATTGTTATTTGCATTTTGCTTGGTGCCTTCTTCTGCTGGGTAGAAATCATCCAAATGTGAAGTACTGGCAGAGATAACTCCTTGATCTGCTGCATCATCATCCTAAAAACACATCGTTATATTAAATAATCTTGATAAATCTAATTCATACCTTAGTAAATACCATTAGTCTGTCAAAGTTATATAAGAAAAATTAGAGAAGCAGAGAAAGTAGTAGAGAACACTGAAGTTCATTCTACCAATGGCAAGAAATGAAGTACTGAAACTAAAAATAGTATATTACATATCTGAGCTGCCTATTATCCAGTAATGATAAATATTAAGTTGCCTTTTGTTATTTTGACCAAATACTGAGCTATCAAGGAATATGAAGATAAAAAATATACTACTGGAACTGCAAATTCTTGAATATTAATTTTTCTTAAGATTTAACTTTTACAGTAACAATTCAAATAATCAATGCCCATTGTCACTTGCTTACATAAAACTTTCCCTTTCCTCACTGGCTTTTGTCTGCCAAACAAGTGCCAATGGCTTGCAAGACAAAAACTAATGAGAATATACCATTTCAAATTAGTAATCACCCGAAATACAACTGAAGTTACTATCTTCCTAACCGATCCATATTTTATTGAAATCAATGTACTTATTAAAAGATTTGGGGGGTAGTGCTCACAGCTCTTTTTGAATTTGTCTAGCAGTTCTTCCATTTTTTTTACCGGAAGGCCCTCAAAAAAAAAAAGGGGGTGTGGGGAATGGGTGGCCAGAGAGAGGTCAATGGGGAAAAAAGGAGACATATGTAATACTTTAAACAATGAAGAATTAAAAAAAAAAAAAAGGTTTGGGGTGAACTATTGCATTTTCTTAAAAATATTTAGTCCTAGCCCAGCGAGTGTTGGTCAGTGGTTAGCATCGACCTATGAACTAGGAAGTCATGGTTCAATTCCAGGTCAGGGCACACTGATGAGTCTGTATCTCTCTATCTCTCCCTTCCTCATTGAAATCAATAAAAGTATATTAAAAATTTTTAACTCTATATATTTTATATTTACTCATGCTTTCTCAGAAGCCCTCAACTAAAACTTTAACCTTTGCAAACATCATTCTAATAAAACCTTAAAAAGTTAGAGATAACTTAGTTATAAAACCGCCTAATCAATTTTAAGTTTAGAGATGGTGTTATTCTGGTCTTTGCAATCTAAAAACTAACCTAATTCATTACTATTATGGAGAGAAATATTAGAAAATAACTGGGTTGGGACTTGGGAATAAACAAACTAGATCATGAGACATTTTCTGATAATAAAAAGTGGAAAAATTAAAGTATGAGAAAAGATACAAAACAACTGCATGCTGTTTCAGATGGTAGTATGAAAGTGCCTGAACTGAAACGATATAACTCAAACACTAAAACAAAGAAGTATTGTGTTGACACACATTCATCAGACTAAGGAACTAAAAGAAATGGCCATCTGTAGACTCTTAAGACACATAAGGTTTCATAAGGGCCATGTATGTTGTCCAAGCTAATCTAATCAAGAAGCATAATACCTTTAGATGCTCATAACTATGTAACTACTGAGACTATCTCCTGAGTTTCTTGGGAAAGAGAATATAAGTAAAGATATAAGAACATGAAGAGTACCTTAGATAAAATAAGTAAAACTTACCATTTTTTCTTTTTTTATATATATACTAGAGGCCCAGTACATGAAAATTCATGCACTGGAGGGGGGTCCCTCAGCCCAGCCTGCCCCCACTCACAGTCTGGGAGCCCTCAGTGAAGGGAGGCGACCCGGCGATCAGGGGGAGGCAACACCCCATCACACCTCTGCTGCTGCCACTGCTGGCAGCACATGCCTCTGCCAGCCCTGGTTACCTGAGCCTCAAGCGGCCCTGGGCAGCTGGGCAGCCGCCATCTGAGGCTTGCCTGCGCCTTAAGCAGGCCCTGGGCAGCTGGGGGACTCCAGAGGCAGGCGCCCTGGAAGGGCTGAGGGGACTGGGTTCCTCCATCTTCGAGGGCGGGACAGCCAATTAGCATATTCCCTCCTTATTGGCTGTGAGCACCACCATCTTTAAGGGCGGACAGTCAGTTAGCATATTCTCTCCTTATTGGCTGTGGGTGCCTCCATTTTGCGACGGTGTGAGGGTCAATTAGCATATTCCCGCTTTATTACATACGATTTTCAATTGATTTTTTAAAGAGAGTGGAAGTGAGAGGGAGAGAGAAACATAGATGTGAAAGAGAAACATTGATATTCATTAATTGCCTCCCATATGCACCACAACCTGGGTATGTGCCCTAACTGGAATCGAACCAGCAACCTTCCAATGCATAGGACCACACTCAACCAACTGAGCCACACTGCCAGGACCAATCATTTTTTTCAATTGCTCTCTTTCAGAAGGAGACCCCTTATTCCCTCTGGGTTGCAGTTTCCTCGTTTCTCATATGTATTTTAGGTCCTAGGAACTCCCTAAAGCAAAAGATCTCGATTCAACATAAGCCTGAAATTAAGCTGGTTCATCTATAAGCCACCAAGTTATTTATCATTTCTGCTCTGTTATTCCCACTTTGGGTAATACATCTGAAGACAGAAATCTTATAAAAAAGGGAAAGTAACTAACAAGTACAATGATATGTAAGAAAGCACAACCTATTATTATTTGCTTTAGAAGCTGTTTTATTTTTTTCTAATGGTAATACTGTCATATAATCAAAGTTCAAAAAAGTAAAAAAGACATTTAGAAAAGTCTTCTTTCCATCTCTGTCCCCAACTGACTCCTTTCTCCATATGTAAACAATGTTATCAGTTTATGTACCCCACACCTATAATTTGTATAAGCAAAAATATTTACATGTGTATATACACACTTATATGTGTTTGTATACATGTGTTTACACAAAAGCCTTTCTTATATTAGGGAAAACTTGGAAAAAGCCAAAAACCAATTCCAATAATGGTTAAACAAGCTATAGTGTATCAATATAAAAAATGTAATCAAGGGTAGGAGAAAAAGGACTCATACACCACTGCTTAGATATCAATTAATAGAGTCACTTTGGAGAGCAGTTAAGCGGTGTCCATTAAAATTGATATGTGCATAAAATCTAACATAGCAGCCCTAACCGGTTTGGCTCAGTGGATAGAGCGTCTACCTGCTGACTGAAGGGTCCCAGGTTCGATTCCGGTCAAGGGAATGTACCTTAGTTGTGGGCACATCCCCAGTAGGGGGTGTGCAGGAGGCGGCTGATTGATGTTTCTCATTGATGTTTATAACTCTCTATCCCTCTCCCTTCCTCTCTATAAAAAAAAATCAATAAAATATATTTTTAACAAAATCTAACATAGCAATTCCATTTCTTGTACGCTCTTAAAAAACACAAATGCAGTCAGTGGCTCAGTTAGTTGGAATATCATCCTATATACCGAAAAGGTTGAAGGGGTTTGATTCCCAGTCAGGCGCATATGGGAGGCAACTTATCAATCTCAATCACTCTCTCTCTCTCTCACTCAAAAATCAATAAAAAAAATACATATTCTTGGAATGCACAAAGAGAACTGGGCAAGAATATTCACTGGAATTTTCCAAGTAGTAAAAAACTGGAAACAACAAAAGTATCTATCAGTAGGAGTCAGATTAACTAAATTAAGGTCTGTTAATACTACAGAAAACTCTGTTGCAGCTAATAAGAGTTGTATTTAATATATACCACAAACACACACATACATATGCAGTATGATTTATATTTTATAATTATTTTTCTATATAATATTTCATAATTATTTATCTATAATTATATAGGACTATATATGCTAATATGAAAAGTTCTCCAAGACATTGTGAAGTGGGAAAAAAAGCAAACTGTAAGTAATACTTATATGTAGAATCTAAAAAACAAAATAAAAGAACAAATAAAACAGAAATGAACTCACAGATACAGAGAACAAACTGATTGTCACCAGATAGGAGGGAGGTTGGGGTCATGGGTGAAAAGGATTAAAAAGTGCAGATTGGCAGTTACAAAAATAGTCACAATATAAATAAAGTACAGCATAGGAAATATAGTCAATAATATTGTAATAATCACGTATAATATTAGATGGGTACTACGCTTATCGAGCTGATCACTTCATAAAATGTCTAATCACTATTCTGTACATTTGAAACTAATATAATATTGTATATCAACTGTAGTTGAAAAATAAATTTAAGTGCTAAGCATGTAAAGCTGGCATATAGCAAGAACTTAATACATAAATATGTACTAGTATAACTGTTATGTAATTGTCAAAATACATAAATTTTACCTTATAAGACTGTACTATTTGACAAGCAGTTTTTTAAAAACCAAGCAGTACTTGCCTGTACCATAGCAACAAGATCTTGTAATTGCCTAAGTTTCTGTTTTGCAGCCATAAGTCTATTGATCTTCTGTTCAAATTCAGCATCCTCTGGAGCCTCGTCAGCCACACTGCTCCTGTGACTAGACAATGAAGCTCCACTAGCAGCCTCATCTTCTGCTTCTTCCTCCTCCTCATCATCTTCACCTTGTGCAACATGAACCCCCTGTTCTCCTTCTCTATTATATCGACAATCTGCTGAAAACAGGTATCATTGAAATCCATAATTTCATAAACTTAAGAGTACTAATGAAAGAAAATCTACTTCCCAAAAACAATATGGCAAACATTTCTGTGAGTAGAGTCAATCGTACCTAAAGGAGGCATGTTTAAAGCCCTTATGTTGGCCGCAGATCTGTTGTTAATTTCACAATTAGAATGAACTGATCTGCCATCTCTGTTATTAGAAACACACTGTGCATTGGAATTACTGTTTACTTCATTCCAGGTGGCAGCTACTTGGGGATTTCTAAAAAAAAGAAAACAGCTTAGTTATTTAAGGTAAAAATAATAACAACAATAACCAAGGTTTAGAACTGCTGATAAAATACTTCCAAACTATGAACGTCATTGGCTTTTCCACATTTAAATTCATACTATAAATAATTGGCACTTGCTTTTCATTAACTTCTGCAATTTAGAAACTTAAAACATTTGAAAAATCACAATTATATCTAAAATTAAAGAGGTAGAAAAATGCTAATTTAGATACTTCTTATAATTTACTTGCATTTGATCTAACAAATAGCAAACTTACTCAACTACTATACTCAACTCTTCCCTATTTTGTACACAGACCAATTAAGATTACACTGACCAAAACAGCAGACTTACAGGAGAAAAGTCAAAAAGTTCTTACCGAATGTTAGTAACAGGCTCAGAATTTTCATGCTCAGAATCATATTCTGACTCTTCAGTTTCTTCATCTTTTGTGTTTTCATTTACAGCATCTGTCATCATATCTGATGTTTGTTCATAATAATGAACTAATTCTCTTAGTTCATTCAATCTCTTTCGAACTTCATTTAACTTCCTGATAAACAGCATATATATATATAATATTAATAACTATTTTAGCAAAGTAAAGCATGCATTATTTTCATGTAATAGCAGCCAACACAAACAAAACTTAAGTCTAGTCAAATATCCAGGGGCTATGACTGTAAGTAATTTAATTTCAAGTATAGTCTACTCAAAATCTCAGCTTTATTTTTTTCATGCTGTATTAGGGACAAAAGCATATTAAAGAGTTCCAAGTGTTCATTTTAAGCAGGTATGGATGTTAACAGCTTAAAATGCAATGTCAGAAATATTCCTAGATTTCTTAATATGTATCTAAAATGAGAAGTACAAAATACTCAATTTGAATACTAGCTCTCAGGCAAATCAGGTATGCAGGCATTATTGAGCATTTGTAGATGGTTCCTATAACATAGAAATCTATAAAGTATGTCATATGTTTACCAAAAAATGACTAGCTTATGTTTTTATTAAGTGCCAAGAGGCACGCCAATGCTTTTTCATCCTTAAAACACCTCTGTGAACAAGTATATTATCATCCCTATTTTGCAGATGAAGAAACAGAGGCTATGTGAGGTAAGTTATTTGTCCACAGTCACAGAGCCTTGAAAGACACAGACGCAGAGCGATCTGACTGTAAAGCCAGCTTCTAAACCACTTATTTTAACTGTAGTTCAGCTGTTTCTAATTCTTTATTTGAAAACAGGAATACATTTGCTCATAGAAATGATCTATATTACTATGTCACATACCTCCCGTGAAGCCTAAAGATTGCTCATATAACACACAGACACACTTGTACTACCATATCACTTACGAATGTTTATCATATTAAATAAACCCAGAAATTACCCCCATTATTCAATTTTAATCTATTTAACAATATTTATAAAAGCGTTTTACTGGAGTTTTTCAGTTGGATTTAGATGGCCTTCGTTTTCACTCTCATTCTGAGAAACCAGAGCAGCAGCAGGGTAAGGAACTGATGACGTGAGGCTATTGGATTCTCCATTGACAACAGGAGCAGAGGGAGCTGAAGTTGTACTTCTTTGGTCCACACTCCTTTGTGGAGAGGCTGAAGAAGGCACAACTACACACATACAAAAAAAAGTTATCAGAAACAAATATGGCACCAAACACTTCCTTACAGTTTGTTTGGATGTAGAAAAATAAAAAGCAGAAGTCATGTTTTAACATCTTAAATTCTGCATACATTTTAGAAACTTAATAACATTAACATCCAGACCACTTATAAACATGACCCTCAACCAAACATAGTTAAAACAGAAAGAACGAAAGACAAGATGGAAATTGACAAGAACTATGATATTCTACCTTTAAAAAGTAACTACAGTATTCCTTGCTAAAGCCCCTGATAAACTTGGTTCTGTTAAGTTCATCAAGGCCACTGTGTATGATGTGCAGTGCACCATCCACAAATCTTTACAAGGCAGCCCTAGCATAGAATGTCCTTAGGAGAATACCAAATCTATAGCTCAGAGGAAATTACACCCGGTCTCCAAGCAGAACTTTTCTTATTCCAAAAAATAAAGCAAAATTATTAAAGTGACTGTGGTATACCCATACTATGAACTACTACTCAGCAATAAAACATTCTAATTAATGATGGCTAATCCTCTGTAGTCCTTTAACCACTACATTTTAATTACTTTTCTGTTCACACAGATCAGACAAAGGTTATCTTATGCCTTCAAGGGCAATGAATGAAGATTAAGAATTTTTGTACTTCTCTATCTTCCACCACTTTAAACTATTGTCACTTGTCTCTTTCTCACAGCAACATCATCTCTACTTGTTGCCTACATTATCAACTGCTATAGCTGCTTTCCAGTAGTCTCTTCACTCTATTCCCGAGCTGTTCTACCTTTGCTGCTGCTTTGCAGTTTTCCAGTGGAAAGAGAATGACTTTTTGGCATCATCAGTAAGCAATGTGCTACTTTCCTATGTGAATAACACTGATCACAAGGCCTTGAATACAACTTTCAAATTTTAAGGTTTTCTTAGTTGTGTTAATCTGTTTGGGAAGGATAAGTGTTGGGTTTAGTTTATACTCTAGAGAGTAGCAGAATAACAGAGGTCAGGGAAAAGGAGTATGTTTCAGGGTAGAAATATTAAGATTCTTTTGAACATGGCAAAGAGAAGAAACAGGGACTCCAGAAATATCTCTAACCCTTGTTTTTTCTTTAGTAAGAGAACAGCTGGAATGCTGAAGAATAATGACCAACTGAGCCTGTCTATTGACTCCATTTCCAATGCTAGAGCTCCTACTACTGTTTGGGCAAAAGGCAGGAACCAGGCTTGTGAAGATGAGGATAGCTAATGGGAAATTGTCTAAGGCAAGTAAAACATCTGCAAAGCAGAAAAGACCGTTTCTATAGTATAACTAGGATGATTACTGTCTTTCTTATTCCCACATGAGATGACTAGTTATATATTTTTTAAAAGGATGTTTTGGAATTTATGCATTAAACTATATGTACTATATAAACATTTTTTATCTCCCTTTTTTTGGTATAAATACTTTCATGTTTTTAAACCAAGTATTAATTTGGATTAGTTTTTCTTTAAGGGAAAATTTTGAATATGTTAAAATTGCAGTATTATTATGTCTAAGACTCTAATTACCTTCTACTTTTCCCTTAAATTCTCCCAATTTTCAAGGCCTAACTTTATCCTTTCCCTATTCTGAATTACAGAACCGATCTACCATCTATTTGGCTTTAATCATAATGCTTTATTACTTAAAAGCTTTTCACATGCAAGTTCTATCTCCCCACAAAAAAACGTAATTTTCTTGAGAAACTATGTGTTCATTCACTCACCAAATATTTACTAAGGAACTATTTATATGCTGCTATAATACTTATGTGTCTTCTACCTAATACCACTAAGCCAGATTTACTTACAAGATGAATTGTTGAGATGTTGATCTCGAAGTGTATGAAGTTCTCCAAGCAGTTTGTCCATTTTTTGTTTCTTCTCCTGTAACACTCTCATTTTGCTAAAAAGTTGAACTTTCTCATCAGGTAAATGTTCTGAAGCTGCTGGATTCCTGCTCTGGGAAACCTCCCGAGTTAATGAAAGACTTTCTGCCTGTCTCCTATTATCTGGAACAGGTAAAGGCTTATAAAAAAAAATAGAAGAAAAATAAAAACTAAGGTAATTAAAGGTTGCATCCTCATTTTAAAAAGGCATAAAAATCATTCATGAGAGCCCTAGCTGGTTTAGTTCAGTGGATAGAGCATCAGCCTGCGGACTGAAGGGTACAGGTTTAATTCCAGTCAAGGGCATATGCCCAGGTTGCAGGCTTGATCCCCAATAGAAGGCATGCAGGAGGCAGCCAATCAATGATTCTCGCTCATCATTAATGTTTCTATCCCTCTCCCCCTCTCCAAAATCAATAAAAATATATAAAAAATAAATGTTCTTCCTGAGAGATATATATTTGCCTAGGTTGTACGGTGGGTAAGTATATGCTTTTCTTATTCCTAAATTGCATAGTGCTTCCTTTTGTGCCACTAAAACATATACGTAGTTTTAAAGACACACATGACTACACAGTGCCACACTTTATACAAAACTAGAGGCCCGGTGCACGAAATTCGTGCACGGGGGCGGGGGGGAAGAAGGGTGTCCCTCAGCCCAGCCTGCACTCTCTCCAATCCAGGACTGCTGGCTCCCAACTGCTCGCCTGCCTGCCTTCCTGATTAACCCTAACCACTTCTGCCTGCCAGCCTGATCACCCCCTAACCACTCCCATGCCAGCCTGATTGATGTCTAACTGCTCCCCTGCCAGCCTGTTTGCCCCCAACTTCTTTCCTCTACCAGCCTGGTCACCCTTAACTGCCCTCCCCTGCAGGGTTGATAGCCTCTAACTGCCCTCTCTTGCAGGCCCGGTCCCTCCCAACTGCCCTCCCCTGCTGGCCATCTTGTAGTGGCCATCTTGTGTCCACATGGGGGCAGGATCTTTGACCACATGGAGGCAGCCATATTGTGTGTTGGAGTGATGGTCAATCTGCACATTACTCTTTTATTAGATAGGATAGAGGCCTGGTGCATGGGTGGGGGCCAGCTGGTTTGCCCTGAAGGGTGTCACGGATCAGGGTGGGGGTTCCCTTGGGGTGTGGGGCGGCCTGAGCGAGGGGCATGTGGTGGTTTGCAGGCCAGCCACTCCCCCTGGCGACCCAAGCGGAGGCCCTGGTATCTGGAATTTATTTACCTTCTACAATTGAAACTTTGTAGCCTAGAGCGGAGCCAAGCCTCCTGCTCGCTCCGTGGCCAGCAGCCATTTCTTTAGTGGTTTATGTATCTTCTACAATGGAAACTTTGTAGCCTTAAGAGGAGGCCTGGGCCAGCCAGGGTGTGCAGAAAGCTTTGCTTCTTCC
The DNA here is from genome assembly GCF_951640355.1 of Cnephaeus nilssonii. Taxonomy (NCBI): domain Eukaryota; kingdom Metazoa; phylum Chordata; class Mammalia; order Chiroptera; family Vespertilionidae; genus Cnephaeus; species Cnephaeus nilssonii. Next base: position 12,280,961 of record NC_137079.1, read on the forward strand.
ATTGCCAAGGGCAAATCCTAGCCTCCCCCTCTTTCCAGCTCCGTGGCTGCCGCCATTTCTGTTTGGATTTGTTTACCTTCTATAATTGAAACTTTGTAGCCTTGAGTGGGGGCTTAGGCCGGCAAGGGCAGGTGGAAAGCTTGGCTTCCTCCACTGCCTGGGAAACCCAAGCCTCCCTCCTGCTCTCTGTGGCTGTAGCCATCTTGGTTGGGTTTATTTGCATACTCGCTCTGATTGGCTGGTGGGCATGGTGGAGTGATGATTAATTTGCATATATTACTCTTTTATTAGGTAGGATAAGCCTTATCAATCCCTCTCTTACCACCACCATAAACTTTTAACTTCTTAAACCTATCAAAGGCTTTCCATCCACTTCTTTCCTATGTTCCTCTATTTAAAATAAATTATGAAACCTTTCAAAAGTCTACTAAGACTTAGGGAATCACAGCCTATATAATAAAGGGTAATATGCAAATTGACCCTACGGCAGAACGAACCGAAACGATTGGTTGCTATGACACACACTGACCACCAGGGGTCAGACACTCAATGCAGGAGCTGCCCCCCGGTGGTCAGTGTGCTCCCACAAGGAGAGCTCTGCTCAGCCACAAGCCGGGCTGATGGCTGCAAGCACAACGGTGATGGCGGAAGCCTCTCCCGCCTCCTTGGCAGCACTAAGAACGTCACATTGACGGCTTAGGCCAGCTCCCTGCCTAAACCATCGGCCCGCTCCTTGCCTAAGCTGTCAGTCGGACATCCCCCAAGGGCTCCCGGGCTGCCAGAGTGATGTCTGACTGCCAGCATAGGCCTATCCTCCAGGAAGCAGACCTAAGCCGTCAGGTAGACATCTCCTGAAGGGTCCCAGACTGGGAGAGGGCGCAGGCCGGGCTGAGGGACCCCCCTCACCAAGTGCACAAATTTTCGTGCACTGGGTCTCTAGTATTGAATAAATGCCATTGATCTCAAATTTTACCATTTTGCCACATTTGCATCAATTTCTTTTTTAAAGAGAACTATAACCTTATAAATACAGCTAAAGCTCTATACATAAAAATACCCAATCCCATTACTCTTTCCAAAGGTATTAACATGCTTTTAGTCTGTAATACCTATGTATGTACTCATAAAAAAATATACATTCTTTATACATTTTTAAACATACACTAAGTGGTACCCTTCTTAAACTTGCATTTTTCACTCCTCAGCTCTAGTTCAGTTACCATACTGGTTACAGGATTTCATTCTATGTATACATAACTTATTAGTCCATTTTCCTGTTCATGGATGAACATTTAGGTTGCTTTTTATGCTATTAACACAATCCTGCATGAACATTCTTGTACATAACATGACTCCTTGTGAACATAGAATTTCTTAAGGTGGGATATTGCAGGATTCCTGGAAAATATGTACTAGATATTGCTGAATAATTCCCAAGAGTGTTTGGGCCATATTCTTTTATTTCCAGTTGTTCAGCAGGCAGGTGATAGTGCATCTTCAATCATACTCAATTCCACTGGAGAGGTATTAATTCACTTTTCTTACTCAAGGCCCACAGACTGAAATGTTTGCATTTATATAATTATTTTTAAAGGTCATGCCCTAACCGGTTTGGCTCAGTGGATAGAGCATCAGCCTGCAGACTGAAAGGTCCCAGGTTCGATTCCGATCAAGGGCATTCGATTCCGATCAAGGGCAACTGGGGATGTGCCCGTAACCTTGGTTACGGGCACATCCCCAGTTGGGGGTGTGTAGGAGGCAGCTGATCGATGTTTCTCTCTCATGGATGTTTCTAACTCTCTATCCCTCATCCTTTCTCTCTGTAAAAAAATCAATCAAAAAAATGTATTTTTTTAAATAAATAAAAGGTCAATAAATTATGAACTTATTTACTCTGAAATTAAACTTAAGAACTTTCTTAAAATTGTTAGAAATTATTACAAGGACATAGATTCAAACAAAACAAGTTTAAAGATTGTGTCCATTCATCTTTGAGAGGAAAAAAGAACGTGTTATTCAGTAGCACACAAAGGAAAAATTTCACTAATCACTTCATTCAAAATAGATTTTCTTCTAATTTATTGTTTCTCAAAGTATAGTCCCTAGACTACCAGCACTAGAACACATGGAAGAAAGCCCACGCTAAATGTATGAATCATAATTTTAAAGGTGGGAAGACTCCCACTGAATAGAAATCTACATTATTTTAACCATCATATCAGATAATACTTATGCTCAGTAAGGTTTGAGCTCCACTGTTTATCAATGTGATTTTAAACTCAGCTATAGTGAAAAAATTGTTACCTGAGAATCACGAAGCTGATTATGAAAATGCTGAATTAAATCATTCAATTCTTCATTTAGTTCAGATGTGATACTAACTCCAGATAGGCTACCTGTAGTTTCTGTTACAACTGGAAAAAAAATTAAGAACGATTAATTAAAGTAAATAAATAAATACAACACCTTAATTTATGAGAAACTAAAAATAAATTGTGGGGAAACAGGACTTAAAACACCTCCACTAACATAATTTGAAACTAGTTAACCCTCATATTTATTTGTCAACCAATCATTTTATTGTTTCCATCTAATCTGAAAATAAAGGGAAACTGACAAAACTCTAAGATAGTGGTTCATCTTTTTCTATCCCAACATTTAAGGAGGGATACTTTTACATCCCAATTAACAACAGTGACTGAATGGAGTGGGGATGGGGACAGGTCTAGTAGTCTGGGTTGGGGCTGTTTTAGGGAAAGTACTTGTCTGAAAAAGAACAGCTGATTCTGATAGGGCTCAATTCCCATCTCCACTAACAAATTATGCTCTAGTTCAGAAGCTAGCAAACTTTCTTCAAAATTCAGATAGTATTAAATATGTTAAGCTTTGTAGAAATACAGTTTTTGTTTCAACTACTCAACCCTGCCATTATAGGGCAAAAGTAACCACAGAAAATACATAAACAAATGGGCATGGCTATAGTCCCTAAAACTTTATTGCAGATAGTGGGCCAAAACCAGCTGGCCATCAGTTGCTGACCCCTGCAACAGAACAGATAATTTATTGAAGTAAATGCTTGTAATACTAGTCATACTAAAAGACCATAGTTTTTATCTTCCTTTCTAAGGCAGTATTCTGATGACAATTTTGATAATGATTGGTGCTCTACTATCCAGCCACCCCATGCTTAGCCTAGCTCTAAATGAGACACTGGCTATAAACTGTTTCTGTTTAAAATGAAAATACTAGCTTTTTCTATTGAGAAATTCGAATTTCAGGGCTGGAGAGAATCCCACACATCTAGTCCAAACTATGTTCTGAAAAGGAAGAAATTACAGTCTAGATAACTAACACACAGCTTTCTAGTTAAATGATGAAAAGAGCACTCTTTCGCAGGAGTGCTCTTATATACCAGAAAATTAAATAAAACAATTGTGGCTTTCCATCAGTATTCCTCTGCAAAATCTCATAAATACAAGAGTAAATCTGTCTTAAAATTATTAACCTAAAGTTCTTTTTGAAATAGTATATAAAATAAATTATTCGTCCTATTCCTGGTCCCTGCCTCGTAACAGTACACATTTTTTTTTAAAATAGATTATCTGCTTACTTAAAAATAAAAGTTCATAAACAGAAGACCACTGACCTAAAACTCAAGAGATCTGATGCTACTAAAATTTCATATAAGCTTAGACAAGTCACAAACTCTGTGCTGGAGGTCCTTCTTTATAAAGTGAGAAAACAAGAAAAGCGCCCGAGACTAATTTTGTGATAATCAAATGAGATGATGTAAACTTAACTATTTCAAATAACATAACTATCACAGGAAAGTCTCTGAAATCTAACACTCCAATTTGAAAAGTGTTTAAAATGTATTATTAACCAAACTAGTATTGGTCATTAGTAATATATGTTTTTCCTAAATGTAAAAGCTAATGATACTTTGAATTTTAAAAGGGAAAGTGGGAATAAAAATCTTATAATTATTGCCCTGGCCAGGAATCTCAGTTGGAGCATCATGCTGTGCACAAAAAGGTTGTGGGTTCAATTCCTGGTCAGGGCACATACTTAGGCTGAGGGTTCCATACCTGGTGGGGGTGATTATGGAAGGCAACTGATCAATGTTTCTCTCTCTCTCTCTCTCTCTCTCTCTCTCTCTCTCTCTCTCCCCCCACCCCCCACCCTTTTCCTTTCTCTCTAAAAATCAATGAGCATAGGCTTGGTGAGGATTTTCTTTTAAATCTTATACTTATTACTATATGCTATACTATATATATTATATACAACTATATAATTATTATAAAAGAGTAAGTTACTTGCAAGTCATAAAGTTCCTTATGAAAAGGGAAAAATTAAATTATGCATAACAGTGACCAGAGGGCTGAGCCAGTGGGCTGGGTGTGAGCAGCAGGATAAATCGAGTAACAAGGTAACTTCAGTGAGGACCTAAAATGGAGAGCCCACAGGGTGATAAATTATTAGAATGGGATGACAGACTACTAGAAATATTACCTGAGTTTTAAAAAGTAACAATTTGTTTCCAACTTAATGAAGATTAAATACTTAGGTTTGAAGGTGATGAGACAAATTAAACTCAATACTAAACAATGCAATAACATTTCCACCTAAGTCATATACGACTATTAGGGGGAAACAAGAGTATTTCTGAGTCTCAGGAAGACTATATAGGATAAAAACATGGCCCAAAGGAACTACTGTACACAAATGGAAACCTAATTGAAATAAAAGAACTACCAGTAACCTCAGAAGCTAAAAAAGCTCTACAAATCTAATCACCATCTTACTTAAGGTCTTAACCCTTCCTTGGGAGACAAGCAAAATATAGCAATCCTACCTAAATAAAGTACAAAAGGTGGAAATAAAAGCATCAACGCCACTATCAGTCTGAGGTACAAAAACAGAACTACAGCCTGTCCCTTTTACCTCGTAAGGGTACTCTCTGATGAAAAGGAGAGCGAGATGGCTGTCTGCCCGGTACAGTATGATGGCCAGGAGTTGTCCCTGCAATCTTTTCTGCATAACCAGAGAAAAGCACAGGACAGGGTAAGCCTTACATTTAGGTTTCTAAACTTGTCAATGATCAAGATCTGACTATTTGATAACCAGCATCCACCTCGCAGTACTATCACGCCTTGCTTTTAAAACAACGTTCTAAGATTGTGGCATACCAGAGTCATCCATCACAGCAATAGCTTGCTCTGCTTTCTGTTGCAGAGCAAGAAGAGCAGCTTGTCTTCCCTGCAGAGCTCGCAGTTGCTCCTGCTGCTGTAACATCCTTTTTAATAAATCATGTTGTTTCTTCAAATTTTCTATCTCTTCCATAGGTTCCTGCTGAGGATCTCTGGCCTGGAAAATAAGACCAACAACAATTATAGCTATTAAAATTCATGTTTCTGTTTCAATTGCCAGTGGCAAAGTACATACATATATAATAAATTAGTACTAAATATACAACCCTAGACGCAGGTTTAGTACACTTTAAGAAAAAAAAAATGGTAACACAGGAAGCCTGCCATATTAAGAGAAGGTAGATAGGTAATTTCATAGTCAAAGACCATAAGCAATGGCTTAACATAAAGAGGAATCAACAAAAGGAAAATAAAGAAAAAGGCATACAATAAAAGACAGGAAGTCTAAAAGGCAAAAGGAGCTATAAGCACCTACATATACACAAATAAAGGAGGGATTCAGCCCTTACAGAAAAGGAAGAGCAAATCACACCAGGCTAATGCCCTAAAAGTACCCTTGAAAAAGACTAAAAAAACCCCACAGTTTTGCCCCACTCCTAAGAGATGTTTAAAAAAACCCACCAAACAATTTTAAAAATACATTTTTTATTTGATAATCTGATGTGAAAGGCTTTAATTTACTCACATCACATTATACAAGCAAAAGTAAAGCAGAAATTTTATATTTTGTATCAAAAATATTTTTTTCTTCTAAATTAAGTTCATTTAGAATACTCTGATATTCCCCCCAAAGTAGCCAGCATTTTTGCCTAAAAATAGAGGATCAGATTATTTAAAAACTAAGTTTTAAAAACTTAAAATTATTCATATATAACCCAACAAAAAAAAATAAGTCAATTAAGCAAAGAGACAAATTTAAATATAACTAGGAAACAATAAATTATAAACCAAATTATGCCTGAACTATTTACCATTATATTTTTCATCATAGATTTGCTTTTTAAAAATCTTGAATTTTAAAAGTTTAATGATTCTACTTAATATTTATATAAAATGCTTCTATTAACTCAGAAACGTATGTTACATTCTTTCCTGTCATTAACTCATCTTAGTTCTGGCTTATTTCAACAATATTTATATCTAAAAAAAAAAAAGAAAGAAAGAAATCTGAAGGAGGAGGGGTAACTATAAGTAGTTAACTTTCTCAGACTTGATCCAAAATAATTTCATCAAAGTCATTGGTAAAATGTGAAACCAGAGCTAAAATAGGTACAGATCTTAATGGAATGACTAAGAGAAATGTCTCCAGACTGATATCAAATATTCCAGCAAAGAATTAATGGTGATTAATTAGGAGAAGAAACATCGCACAAATAAGGCAAAATGTGATCTAGGAAAAAAAGAAAACCTTCAAGAATGTATATAACTCCACCTAATTTAAAAATTCTCCCATCTCCCAAAAACAGTTCAGACCTCAAGGTAACCTGAAAGCTATCTATTCCTAAAGGATTTACTAAACAACATAGTATTATGGATTTTTTACACTTTAAAAAGCAAACTTTTTAAATTAACTTTAATCCTTGTTAGTCACATCCATTTGCAAAACTTTTGATATTCTAATTATAAAGAATTCTGAACTATTTACTAAACACAATTACATTTCAGAATTAAAAGCCCAGAGAAAATAAAGCTATGATTTATCCAATCTCACAGTTCGGGGAAGTAAAATTCCTAGGTTCTAGTTTTGAGTTTTTAACACCATACTATCTGCCCCAAAATTATGCATTTAGATAGTTATAAACACAGAGGTCTAAGATATAATCTCTGAAGAAGCATAATCTGATTTGGGAAACAAAGTTAAACATGAAAAAAACTAAATGGTATTTTTAAAAGCCTACAAATTTTCTAAGAGCTAGGATTAAGGTTAAGGAAAAAGATGAATATGGGAAAACAATGAGGACATAAGTATTTGTGGAAGGCTTCTGTTTAAAAATTATGCCAAATGTCATCCCATCTATAAAATAATCCATAAAATGGACTCTGCCCTTGTAGGCAGCTTGAGAATATTAATCATTTTCTATTACATTGACTCTCAGGTAAGATCACAAGTTTCCCCCTACTCTTCTAACAGAATACTACATTTTGATAGGATGTTAAGGAAGGAAAGGTGGGGTAGGAAGAATGACAGATTCTGCATAGCAGAGAAAGAATCAAGTCGGTGGGAATTATGAATTTTTTCTGAGAAATAAAAATAAGTTTATGAACAGAGTACTGATAGAACTACTCTAGGATGGCCCTAAGAATCAAACAACTAAAGAGACTCAAATTAGAATAAACTCCAAGAAGTTCAGGAGAATAATATGATTCATTTACAAGGATGTTATTAAAAGAAACTTAAAATAAGGAAAGTGGTATATGTAATGTCTTAGGGAAAGAACTGGCAAATACTATGCTATAGTAATTATCAACTCTTAAGTTCTCTTTGTCACTATTTAGAAGACTTAAAGAACATTAGTTTCAAAGAATATCTACTGTGCTTCACGTTCACTTTCTCTTCTCCAATGCCAGTAGTTTTAAAAATAATCAACTACTTCACTGACTTTTCTGTTGAATTGGGGTACCTTTTGCTTAACACTTTATAGTAACATCACCAAAGAGGATTTTAATCTGTATCTTCAAACTCTTGTGGGAGCCATAAAAAAAAAAAACAAGACACCTAGAAGTTAAGCTTTGCCATTTTTAAACATACACAAAAAAATATAAAGTATGTACATAACAAAAAAATGTACATAACATAAAAGAAAGACTAATCCTAGGTAATAAGCTAGTAATAAAACATGAAATTAGTCTTATCTATACTCAGTTATTAAAATAGCCCTTTATTCTTGCCAAATGGATATGAGCACCATTAGAAATGCTATTTTTATTCAAACTGTTTAACTGGAACTATACAAATAGTTGTCTTTAAACTTTTCCCGAGTGCCTTTATGCAAATAATGAAAAATTAAAAGAAAAAACATTTAGAGCAAACACTGGAGGAAAAAAATTGCAAAAACATTAGCAAACAAAGTCAACTGGATTGTTTTTCACACATACAAAACAACAACAAAACAAGAATAGAAGGAGTTTCCAATAGGAACAAAACTACAAACCAAAAGGCAAGTAATGGTCAAGGCAGATACTTTGGTCTATTTTCAATTCTCAATAGCAAAAAAATTTGTTACATTTTGAATTCTCAAAGGAAAAATTGATTTTAAGTTTCAGGTCCTTTGTTAACGCAAATTCAAAACAGCTGCCAAATTTAACCCCCTGGAGAGGAGTATAAGAAAGCAGAAAAGAATAAAAACATTAAAAAACAGTATTTTGCTAAAGCACATTACAATATAATTAACCATGTTTATAACATATTTAAGAAAAACAGCAGTAACAGAAAAGCAAATAAGGAAGAGGAAATATGAACAAAAGAGCTGCTCATATACAGACTTCCCAAGTTAATATTGTGAAGTATATACCTTTGAGGGAAATCCACGTTTTCGGCTATATTTCCTATTAGGCCTCAGTTCCCTGTCATTCTGAGGAGGTCTGTCACCTTTCCCTTTTGGACTTGTAGTAACGTCAATGTCTGAAACCTGTTCTTGTGAAGCTGAATTCCCTAGTTTGTCCTCAATGAACGGCCGAATTCTCAGACTAAAAGATGCCTCCTTTATTAAATAGTGTAGCATATTAATTTCTTAACACAAACTCCTGTTTAACATACAAGTCACCCTTATAAATAAATACAGAAAATTTACCAGTCTATTTTTTTAAAAAATCAATCCACCCTCCCACAAGTGTCAATAAACTTACGACTTTTAAATTTCTTTACACTAGACTACTGCTTATTGTAATTATCTTATCCTAGACAATTTCCAAGTTATACAACTGCTGATGCATATTTTAACATTTATGCTGCTATGTCATTAATCAATTTTCAATGATTTTATGTTATTAAAAATTCTCTTCATAGTGAACACTATATAAACATTGTAATAACCAACTATACCATTTCCCACCCATCCCCAACAGAATTCCTTTACCCATAGGTCCCCAACCCTTCCAGTTCTGCTGGAATGAAAGGTGAGGAAGAAATTATTCCCAGCACCACTATAAACAGAAAAACAATTTCCTCATTAGAATCCATTCTTTTACAACTATTTTGATCAAGCCCTCTGAGTATCTCCTGGTGAAAATAAAGTAGAGAGAAAAAATTCAAATCTCCTCTTTAAATTAAGAAGGGCAGGGAAGTGAAAGGAGGCAGATAAGAAACTACCAGTATGCAGGTCAATACTAAAAGGAAACAAACCTTCAAATTCCTAATGCTGAATACTATTTGGGATAAAAGATATACATATATCATGTTTCATAAGAAAAGGTTTACTGGTAACAGGTTTTGAAGTTTACTAATGCAGTTATAGGTGCATCTATTAAAATAAAAATGCTTAAAAGCAAAATAGTTTCAAAGCACACTAATTTCTCTGAACTAAGTGTATTTTACAAATCTTTCCTCAAAATTCTGTAAAGTCTTATTTTTCAAGATATATTTTAAGAAATCTCATTTTGTAGAGTCAGAAGTTACAGTATTTTTCTGTGTGAATAAATGACAATGAAAATACTACCTTGTGCCATTTTCATCTCAATTTTTCAGTCATCTGATTTGCTACAGTTCCTAGACTAACCTGAGAAATGAAAAATCCTAATAGCCTTAAAATGAGTCCTCAATGGCAAATGAACTTGGCGACTTGAAATAGAGAATATGCTAGGCAGTGATACTCTATACTTATAGCTCTTATATCCATGATGAATTTGAACTTTCCCAATGCTGTTCAAGATAAGTAAACTTGTGGTTAACAAAACAAACTAGAAAAACCTTGTTTCTGTAAGGTGAAGATCAGAAATTATTAGATTTTAAAATCAACCATTAAAACTATATTTTTAATGTTAATAAATAAAACTTTTAAACTTCCAGGTTTAAAAAGAATATAGTCAGCATTAACAATTTGAAGTTTCTTCCCTGAAATATATTTTTCATTAAGGAATGCCTATAAAAATATAATCTTGAAAAATGGGAGAAAAGTTTAAATCTTCACTTCTAGCACTTTAATTACCAAAAGCCGCTTACCGTGGTATCTGAAGCCTCAGACTGCACATCTATGTTTAGCGATGTGCTCTCAGCTACAGAACCAGATCCCACAGCTGAATCTATAGTCCGAACATCCTCCTCCTCATTTTCTCTAGCCTGAAATATTTTAGTGGTATAAATCATACAACTATTAAAAAGGGCAGTAAAATGTTATAACGGATGGCACGATTTTCTGAAATATATCAACTCCTCTGAAGTGGCACAGAATGTCATCAGTACATGTACACTGATATACTAAAAAATAACTCAATACATTATTTAAAAGGTCCATAACTTACAAGGATTTTTTGGAGAAATCTCATATATGACTTTTCTTGTTCTTTAAGATGATCTATTAGATGAGTAAGTCGCTCAACATTAGCAGATCTTTCATTTTTCTCTACAAGATCTTCCCGCATGGAACTAGCTTTAGTAATATAGTCACGAATCTGAACAAGCCTGCTTACAATCTGCTGGGGAAATATTTTTTTAAAAAGGCATAAAAGTAAACAGTATGTAAAACTGAGCATAATTCATTCAACAGCAACAATTTATATACTTTACACTTCAATATAATGACTAAAAATACTTCTAGTAATTGTGTGAATTCATACATGCAAAACACCTGAATCAAATTTAGAATTTCATCAAAACATAATCAGCTATATTAATAACTCCAATTACTGTTAACTTAAAATTTTCAAAATTCGTTTACATATTTACCTGAAAATTTTTATTTATATAACTGCATATCAAACTATTATTTACTAGCGGCCTGGTGCACGAAAATCGTGCACTCGCGGGGAGGGGGCGTCCCTCAGCCCAGCCTGTGCTCTCTCACAGTCCAGAAGCCCTCAGGGGATGTCCAACTGATGGCTCAGGTCCTCCTTAGCGCTGCCATGGAGGCAGGAGAGGCTCCCGCCACCGCCGCTGTGCTCGCCTGCAGTAAGCCCGGCTTCTGGCTGAGTGGTGCTCCTGCTGTGGGAGCACACTGACCACCAGGGGGCAGCTCCTGCATTGAGCGTCTGCCCTCTGGTGGTCAGTGCATGTCATAGTTACCAGTTGATTTGCATATTAGCCTTTTATAATATAGGATATAAATTTTTTCTAATGTTTATATTTATTTATAAATAAACTTTAAAGTATTATAAATACTTTTGAAAGTACTTTTCCAAAGTATTATATCACCATTTTTAAAAATTCTTACAACAATCTATTAATCACTTTGCTCCCAACCCCACTTTACTAAAAATTGGCAATATAGTATTTGGCAGATAAACAGCATCCTTGATTTATCTGAATATGTCATTTCTACAATCGTTTTAGGTAAAATGAAATTTACTTTATTTTGAATAAATCTGAAAGATTAATGACAAGTGTCAGGGAGAACTTTAATTCTACCTAACAAATATTCCTATGTGCATAATCTAATATAATTATACTAGAGGCCCGGTGTATGAATTTGTGCTTGGGGGAGGGAGGAGGTGGGGCCAGGACTGTGGGAGGTTGGCTGGCAGGCCTGGATCAGGCAATTGGGGCAGCCGGCCAGGGAAGAGGGGCCGCAGGAGGTTGGCTATGGGAGCACACTGACCACCAGGGGGCAGCTCCTATGTTGAGCATCTGCCCCCTGATGGTCAGTGCACGTCATAGCGACCGGTCGTTTGGTCATTATGGTCGCTCAGGCTTTTATATATATATAGATTTTTAATGTTAATGTTTTAGACGTTGAGGTTTGTGAAGGCAAAGAGCAAAAGAAACATTTTACCACCTGGCTGCTCTCCATTGCAGGCTCTCCTCTCCCATCTTCTTCAGAGACTTGACAGTTTTGCAAAAGGTCATTACTTAAAGCAGAAGCAAACAACTCTTTACATTGTGCTGAGCCAATCACTTCTCTCTTTTGAGGACCTGGAGCAGCATCTTTGCTCTTGTTAGTGTTAATCTGCATAGGCAAAAAGTTGAAGGGCTTTCGGTTCTCACTAGGCTGACGTTTGTTATTAGCAGCTGTTGCTCGGCCTTGAGAATCACTTCCAATGCTTCTCTATATATGAAAAAGAAAACAAATCCACAAACATTAACCTTTCAACAATTAAAAAAATTCCAAATTCTTAGTCAGTTTCACCATCAGAGATTGATTCAGGAGGTGTGCATAAACACCTTGTGGTAAGATATGAAATAGCTTCAGATCTACAAAATTCTACTAAAATATCAAAATTTGATTGGTACAAATTTGATTCCTAATTTTCAGACTATTCAACTAATGATATCAGCAAGATTAATCTACAGAAAGTACTAGGACATATTTATAACTCACACTGCTAGTCTTACTTGTTCACAGATTTTTATATAGGCTTTAGACCCAATGAATCAATGTTAACTAATATGAACACCAGCATAAAGGTTTGTTTTTATGAAGCAACACCTAAAACAGTACTAGGCTCAGTGCCTGGCATATGATATGTGTTCAATAATTAGTAAATAAATGACTAATGACATATCATCATCACCATACAAGACTTGATCTACATTTATGCATATCTGAAAACCTGTTTATCTATATAAAGTACCAATGTTATAGTTAAATATTAAGAGTTCATTATCTGCCGAAACCGGTTTGGCTCAGTGGATAGAGCGTCGGCCTGCGGACTGAAAGGTCCCAGGTTCGATTCCGGGTAAGGGCATGTACATTGGTTGTGGGCACATCCCTGGTAGGGGGTGTGCAGGAGGCAGCTGGTCGATGTTTCTCTCTCATCGATGTTTCTAGCTCTCTATCCCTCTCCCTTCCTCTCTGTAAGAAATCAATAAAATATATTTAAAAAAAAAAAAGAGTTCATTATCATTTACACAAAACGGAATATTACTCAGCTTTTAAAAGGATGGAAATCCTGACATGTGCTGCAACATGGATGAACCTTGAGAACACTACGCTGAGTGAAATAAGCCAGTCACAAAGAGGACAAATACTGTGTAAAGCACATGTGAAGTTCATTAACATTAAACTCATCACCAACAGCAGTGGTCGGCAAACCGCAGCTCGCAAGCCACATGCGGCTCTTTGGCCCCTTGAGTGTGGCTCTTCCACAAAATACCACGGCCTGGGCGAGTCTATTTTGAAGAAGTGGCGTTAGAAGAAGTTTAACTTTAAAAAATTTGGCTCAAAAAAGAAATATCAATCGTTGTACTGTTGATATTTGGCTCTGTTGACTAATGAGTTTGCCGATCACTGACCAACAGCACAAGTTGTTATACCTAGTCCCACATGAAGTACCAAGAGCAGTCCAATTCAGAGACAGAAAGTAGAATGGTGGTTGTCAGGGGCTGTGGGGAGGGGAGAATGAGTTGTTGTTTTTTAATGGAAACAGAATTTTAGTTTTCCAAGGTGAAAATAGTTCTGTAGCTAGATGGTGGTGATGGTATCACAATAAGGTGAGAGAGTAAGTAATGTCACTGAACTGAACTCCTAGAAATGGTGAAGAAGGTTAATTTTTATGTTATGTGTAGTTTACCACAATTGAAAAAAATAAAGCTCAGCATCTTAAAAAAAAAAAAAGAGTTCATTATCATTTCTACTTGCTCTTACTTGTAAACTTTGAGTGATTACTAATACAAACCCTAGTTTTATTCTAAGTGAAGTTTATCCAGCACATTCCACAGAGCCAATAATGAATATTCTAACATGGATTTTCCTTTTTCCTTAATAGCAATCTTATTCAGTACTAACATACAAAATTTAGTTTCATAATGAAATAATTTTAGTAATAAGGTAAAGTAACAAAGAAAGACTTCTTTAGCAAATTTAGAAATAAGACCTTGTTGCCCTTCAAAGAACCTACATTATCATCACTGATTAAAATTCTTTCCATGCACAGAAACTAGGAAAAAATAAAAAGCTCAATATTTTACTTAAAAGAAATTATTTAAGCCATCTCAAATATTTCCCTTAGTCATAACTTATTTTTAAAATAATGCACTAACCTGATCTAAATCCCCGAAGTTTATCCGCTGTTTAAGTTTCTCCAATTCTGCCTGCTCTGGAACAGACATCTGAGTCACATATCTACTATGAGGAAATGTGTGTGGAGTCTTTGTCCTTCGTCTTCCAACTCCTGGTGATGACTCCGGAGAAATATCATTAGTTACCCTCTTGTCACTTTCTACAGCAAACTTTTTCTTATTCTTTTCCGATGATCTATTTGCCTTCTTCTGTTGGCCACCCCAATCCTTTAAAAAAATAAAGGCAAGGGTTAATAGGGCCTCTATCAAACCAGGAAAATAACTTATGCTTAAAAAATTTTGGTCAGCCTTAAAAATGACAAAACACTTTCACATCAACATGTAATCTTAGAGACAATTATTTACTACTAGAGGCCCGGTGCATGAAAATTCACGCTCTGAAGGGGGGTCCCTCAGCCTGGCCTGCCCCCTCTCACAGTTCGGAAGCCCTCAGGGGCAGGAGGGGACCCAGCGATCAGAGGAAGGCGATGCCCCATCACACCTCTGCTGATGCCACTGCCAGCAGCACAAGCCTCAGCCAGCCCTGGTTACCTGAGCCTTGGGCAGCCCTGGGCGGCTGGGGGTGGTGAGGGGACTGGGGGAATCCAGAGGTAGGCACATGAAGCAGCCTGACCTGCCTGGGGGTGGGCCTGGCCTTGCCACATGCCTGCTGCCCTGGCAGGGCTGAGGGGACTGGGTGCCGCCATCTTGTGACTGTGGATGCTGCCATATTTGAGGGCAGGGCAGTCAATTAGCATATTCCCTTCTTATTGGCTGTGGGCGCTGCCATCTTTGCAATGGCATGAGGGTCAATTAGCATATTCCCTCTTTATTAGATAGGACTAGAGGCCTGGAGCACGAATTTGTGCATGGGTGGGGTCTGGCAAGCCCGCCCAATCTGGGCCAATTGGGGGCAGGGCTGGATGAGGGAGGGACTCCAGGTGTTTGGCCAGCCAGCCTCACCCCTGATCAGGGTAGGGGGGCTGATCGGGGGCGGGGCTGGCCAGGGGGAGGGGCCGTGGGCTGTTGACTCCCAGTCGCAGGGATAATTTGCATATTACCCTTTTATAATATAGGAGGATTACTAAACCATCAGTTTTAGATCAGTACCAAAAAAAAATCCCCAAACTCCAACCCTAGGGTCAGTCTGAATATTTTCAAAACCATTTTTATAAATGGTTCTTTATTATTTATGAACTAGAGACCCAGTGCACGAATTCGTGCATGGGTTGGGTCCCTCGGCCTGGTCAGTGATCAGGGCTGTCTCAACCAGTCCCAATCAGGGCTGGTCCGGTGGAGAGACCGCAGGAGGTTGGCCGGCCAGGGGAGGTTGGCTGTGGGAGTGCACTGACCACCAGGTGGCAGCTCCTGCATTGAGCGTCTGCCCCCTGGTGGTCAGTGTGCATCATAGTGACCAGTCATTTGGTCGACCGGTCATAATGATCGCTTAGACATATATATATGTATATATATAGAATAGGGAAATGAATTTATAGATACCTTTACTGGCCTCCTTTAAAGTTAGTATGAATGATAAGAAGGCAGATCTGGAATCAACCTGGGTTCTAAAGTAATTACTGTTTTCTGAAGAAATGCTCCATTGCATGACCCTAAGCAATTTAACTTCCCATAGTTACAGCTGCCTAATCTCTAAAATAGTGTCACCTTTAAAACACAATTAAAAATAACATGCAAAAAACATCTAACACAGTGCCTAGTGTATAGTGAGCAATAAACATAACTTACTATTTTTATGGGAAACAGTGTTCTTATTACATGAGATTTGATAACAAAAAATGCTTAATGTTTTCACTAGAAAACATTTTTATTTACTAACCTAACTCATTCAACAAAAAGTCTATAAATTCCCACCATATCCAGATTAGAAGAATCCTTTAGTTTTACAATAATAAAACCTTTGGGATATTTTCCTCATTTATAACAAAACTTCCTTCTCTACAAACTGTCCCTCCACCCCAATCCATGTGTTGGTGTTCCTGCCAACCTCTTATTCTATCTACCCCATCCCATGCTGCCATAGATAACTGGAAAAAAAGATGCATATCTAATCTAAATTGGGATATTCATACTTTAAAATGTCACTAGTCAGTGAAAAAAATAACTAATCAGTATTTAATTGCAGCTATAACTGAAAACTTTAGAATCAAAGGGCAGCCATAGTGCAACATGTGAAGCAGAGGAGAGAGAAAGCTGGGCTGTGAAGAAAAAGTTGTGTTAAACAGAGGCACTCAGAAGGAGAGTGAAAGTAGCCAAAAAGTAATTATTGAAAACTTTCTAGTTCCTTTTTCTAGTCCCTTCTTAAAACCCAACTTTATTCCCTTAAACTGTTTTCCATAAAACAGCTGTATATCCTTATTAAAGAAACCTCTTTTTTGGCTTAAGCATACTCAAGTTGGTATCTGTTACCTGCAAACAAAAATGTCTTCACTAATGTAACAAATAGCCCAGCATCACTTAATACAGTGATGGGCAACCTTTTGAGCTTGGTGTGTCAAACTTCGCCAAAAAACTGAGCATAACTCAGGTAGTGTGTCACTTTGAGGAAAAAACTAACTCCAAGACTCTAGTCGCAAATGTTTCATCCTCAGGAGCAGCAAATGTTTCATCCTCGGCATGCGGCCGCGTGTCATCAGAAATGGCTATGCGTGTCAGTGCTGACAAGCGTGTCATAGGTTCGCCATCACTGACTTAATATCTTGGCCAGTTAGAAAACATGTGTCTACTTTACAGATAGTTTCAGTGAGTCTGATTTAGCTAAGTCAAGGGAAAGCTGAATTTTAATATCAGTAGTCAGTAACACACCATCAGTAAGATAATCATACCATATTGTTGAGTCGGTCATCAACATTCTCATTGCTCCAGTTTGGTAAATCCTGATCATTCATGCCTTCTTCAAAAGGACCTCCTCCTGCGGCCATCCTGGCTTTAACAATTAATTTCCTATAAAACAAGTAAAAACCTTTTTAACACAGAAAGACAAACTCTAATATTTAAATCACTCCATGAAACTTAGCAATATAAAAGAATCTCGGAAAAGTTGATTTTACAAAATTAAAAGAGGCACTGAAAACCACATATCACAAACACATTGATTTAGACATAGTATGATTAATATGAGTTAAGTAGTTGGAGTGATAGGGCGCGGGCAGGGAAGGAAAACCTCTGAATATCCACTATATAGACTTGCCTGTAAACTTTAAGGTTATTTCATTTAATTTATTCAACAAAGTCCTAAAAGATAATGTGGTAGGAAAAAGTTATAAATAACTAAAACCAATAGTGCTCTTAGAAAAGAAACTAATACTCTCCAGAAACCAGGGCATTTGCTTTATGTCAAAGATTCAGAGGGCAGAACTGCTCTGTATGAAACACTGAGGAAGGCTTGGTTTTAATAGAAAGGAAAGTAATGGTAAGCAAGACGAGAAGGCAGGAAGAAGCAGGACTAGATGGGTGGCCTATAAAAGCAAAGAATACAGTGGCTTAAATCACTTTAAAAATACTTTGCCTTTTAAATTGTATTTCTAGGAATTTTGTAAAAATCAAGGAAGAAAGTGAATTTCATGCCCGAGTCAGAGATGAGAAACAGTAGTAGCAATGGGAGAAGCAAGCAAAGGTTTAAGAGCAGAGATATTTAAGAGAAAATAAGATTTCTACATAACCTGTGGAGAACTGAATTTCCCCTGGGTATGGAACTTTGCCTGTTGGAGAGAGGCTGAATGAAGGAGAGGGTGAGACAACTTTATAATCTAATGGCAGGAAAGGACATCAGGGTTGTAATAGCTTTCTCATTTTATAAACAATAACACTAACATTAAAAGGAGTTAGATAATTTTGCCAAGGTGATGCAGTTAAAAATGTCAAAGATGAATACAAATACTAGGTGCTTTAATTCTAAGATCCTAACTTATCCCATTCATCACTAGAACACAGTATTAAAAGGACTATCATCCATGACAACGTAGGATTGATCCCCTGGATGTTTTAATGCTAGGATACCTATCAGAATCATGTGTTAACTGATTACAGGGCAGATTAAATTTTTTCATCTCAAAATAAAAAGTGATGTGATAAAATTCAGCACTTCAAATTTGAAAAAAATCTTAAAAGTACAAATATATTGACAGTTCCTTATAGCTATATTTATTTTTATAGTGGTTGTGTGTGTTTTTTCAATGAACATACATTACTTTAATAAACTTCTGGAGTTGAAAAAAGTACATTTTAAACCAATGGCCAATAATTTTAAAATAAAACCTGAAGGACATCCCTATTAAAATAAAGACCAAAACAAGAATGCCACA
Organism: Cnephaeus nilssonii; assembly: GCF_951640355.1. NCBI lineage: Eukaryota > Metazoa > Chordata > Mammalia > Chiroptera > Vespertilionidae > Cnephaeus > Cnephaeus nilssonii. Next base: position 12,299,641 of record NC_137079.1, read on the forward strand.
TTATCAGTTATTTAGCACTGTTTCGGAAGTCTTAAAAAAAATACAGAAAAATAAGAAACAAATGTTAATACTGAAAAGAGAGAAGGTAGTATTTTTAAAGAATATGCATTAAGCTCTGGCCATTGTGGCTCAGTTGGTTGAGTCTTGTCCCATGCACCAAAGGTCGCTGGTTTGGCCCTATCTGGTTTAGCTCAGTGAATAGAGCCTTGACCTGCGGACTGAGGGTCCCGGGTTCTATTCCGGTCAAGGGCATGTACCTCAGTTGCAGACTCAATCCCTGGCCCCGGTCGGGGCACATGCTGAAGGTAACCAATTGATGTCTTTCTCACATCAATGTTTCTGTCTCTGTCTCTGTCTCTCCCCCTCCCATTCTCTCTGAAAATCAATGGAAAAATGTCCTCCCGTGAGAATTAACAATAAAAAATAAAGGTCACTGGTTCCATTCCTGGTCAGGGCACATGCCCAAGGTTGCAGGCTCGATTCCCAGTAGGGGATGTGCAGGAGGCAGCCGACTGATGTTTCTCTCTTGGATAGATGTACCTCTCTCTCTCTCTCTCTCTCCTTTCCTTTCTCCCTAGAATCAATATAAACATATTTTAATATATATATATATATATATATGCATTAAAAAACCTAGACAACTTCAAATAATCACCAATAACCTTTCAGAAAATACACTGGGGAAAATTTATGCCACTTATAATACAGTAGGTCCTCGGGTTACGCGCTTTTTTCCGTAAGTCGGAACCCACCTACATAAGCACCTACGTCACTCACATGGAGCACAGACACAGCAGTAATAAAGTGAAACAGTAAAAAAATTTAAAAGAGACACAATTCCTGACCTTGTGGTAAATAAATAATAAAAAACATCAAGCACATATGTACATACGTCAAAATGACGGAACTTTATTTTTAATAAATAAATGGGAGATGGAGACGTAACCACAAAACGATGTACATCAAGTACGACGTAACCAGAGGACTATCTGTAGTGACAAAAAAAATATGTAGGAATAATATTATTTGCCCTATGTGGAGAAGCACTACTAAACTCTATAAAACAACAGAAGATAAAATTTTATAAGGATAAAAACAAACTCTCTTCTCTGGTAGGAAGTCAAGTATTACAAACATACCATTTTTTTTCTAAATGTACAGGCTTAATAAAATTCCAACAAAAACCTCACTGTAATTCTTCTTGGAATTTAATAGAACAGGTATGAATAAACAAGTCAGGAAAAAAAATTACTGTATGAAAAGTAAAAAGAATAGCAATAGAAGTCAGGAAAATAGAAAACTAGTTCCAAGATAATTCAACCACATTGAATGCCCATATGGGTAAATTAGTACCCACCCAAAAAAGAAAATCCTCAAATATACCTAATTAGAAAAAAAATGAGAAAAATTATAGCTACCATCTATATCTTTGTATTTACTATATGTAAGCCAAGCACTATGCAATTTTACGTGCATTTTATCATTAAATCCTCACAAGAAGTCTTTGATGCAGGATTATTCAGTTGAAGAGGCAATTTGCTAACCAATTTTGAAAGAGATTTATTTAGAGCTTTAACAGTCTTTCTTTAATTAGGATTCTTCATCTCAGATACAGAACCCAGGAAAATGACTTAAGTGACTGTTTTCTCAATTCTTCCAAGGATGGTGCATACCCAGTACCAGTCCAGAAACAGAGAGGAATTAATTCACAGTAAACAATGGAGGGCTCAGAGCATTAATTCTCTCCAACTGAAAAAGGCTGCCTTATACAACACCAAGATAGTAAGTAGATTAAAAATAAGTTTTAAAAATCAAACAACATACAAAATAGAACTTTTAAAAAGAGAGCTCTTACTAATTTGGGATACAAAAAAAAAGTTCAACAGATTTTATTCACATAAAAGTAAATCCTAAGTATGCTGAGAATAAACAGTAAATGATAAATTGGGAAAATCCACTGAAATAAATATGAAGTATACCGTTAATATCTTTACTATATGAAGAATGTTTTTGAAAAAAAACCCTCCCCACCCAAATAATCTGATCACGCAAATTACAAAAAAATCAGTAAACATAAAATGATAAAGATATGAATACAATCCAACTGAAAATCAAAATAAGAGATTATTAAATTCGCTCAATTACATATATTATTAAATCCTAACGACAGCAAAGGGAAACCAGACACTCAGTCATTATGGTGAGAACCTAAACAGGAATAAGCTTTCCAGAAAGCATTTTGGCAATACTGTATCAAGAACTAAAATTGTTTTGATCTAGTACTTCTACCTCTCCGTAGCTAATTAAAAAAAATATGGAGTGGTGGTGGGGGCACAGTTGAGGAGGAGACTATAATAAAGGAAGTTGTTTATTATGCTAAAATTGTAATAAATTGAAAACAAACTAAATATCAAACGGTAGACTGAATGCTATTAGGGAAGAGTACCCTTCAAAACATGTAATTATGAAAGCTAAATAATATTGCCTGTGTTTATAATATATCATCATCTATATTAAAAGCATAATATGCTAATTAGACCGGACACCTTCCGGACGAAGCTGGGGCTGCAAGGAAAACCCGGGTTCCAGGTGCCAGAGGGAAGCCAGTGCCAGCAACCGGGAGAAAGCAGACCTACTCTTGCACGAATTTCATGCATCGGGCCTCTAGTATAGTGTAAAAGAGGAAAAAAGCAATATGCAAAATTGTATACAGATTTTAAGAAAATACAATAAAATGCTTGCATGCAATCAATTATTGGTTAGAGCAGTGGTCAGCAAACTGCGGCTCGCGGTTTGCCGCTCTGTTGACTAATGAGTTTGCCGACCACTGGGTTAGAGGGATAGGAATATGAAGCTGTTTTCCTCTTTTCTCTGTCTTATACATTTTTTGCAATAATTGATACCCATAGAGAGATATGTCCAGTAAGCTGAAATGACTCATTTAAACTAAACATTTAGCAACTACTATATTCTAGATGTATTGATATCATTTTTATTATTTTTAAAATATTTTTATTGATTTCAGAAAGAGAGTAGACAGAAAAATCAATGATGAACCATTGATCATATCTGTAATATTAAACAGCTTAAAAATACATATGCAATACAGGTGATATATTTAAAAGTACTAAAAGTAAATTGTCTTAAAATGTAAATTAGATTGGAAAATTATTAAAGGTAAGTAAAAATTCTTACATTAACTTTTTCTTAAAATTAGAGTATGTTATGCTTTCTAGCAATAGAGTAATAAGCCCTTTAAGATAAATTTATAAATTTATTAACAATCTATTTTTAGGCTAATAACTGAAGACTACTAAAATAAGGTTCTAAAACAATTTGAACTCATTAAAATTAGTTTGGGAAAAAAATGGATCAAATATTTTTAAACCTTTCTAAGAAAACCACTTCCTAAATAAAGTCTATTAAGTTTATAAAATAAACTTTGTCTACTGTTATATTGTGATTAACAATACAATGAGGTAGAATATGTAATAACATAATACCAAATGTATTAAAAAGGCACATGCCTAGTGGGTGAGTCGACCTATGAACCATTCAGGATTCGATTCCCGGTCAGTGTTCGATTCCCAGTCAGGGCACATGCCTGGGTGGCAGGCTTCATCCCCAGTGTGGGGCGTGCAGGAGGCAGCCAATCAATGATTCTCTCTCATCATTGATGTTTCTCTCTCTCCCTCTCCCTTCCTCTCTGAAATCAATAAAAATACATTTTTTTTAAAAATGATCATTAAATATTTAAAAAGTTAAAACTGAAAAATGGAAGTGGACTAATTCTCGTAACATTATAAAAATCTACCCCATAAAAGGTGCAAAATAAAGGCAAGTTATTTCTCTCTTCTTCATGCCAACCATTCTAATCATCTCAGAGTCACCATTAGAAATATAGGATCTCTGCCTTCTAAATTTTATTCTGTAGACACATTCATATAAACTATTATTTATATAGTTTATTATTATAAACTACTATTTATATAGAAAGACTTCCAATAATCAAAACAGTAGGTATGTAGAGAAGAGGAGCCAATACAAGCAACATTTCCAAGGCAGAATCACAGGAATTGGTGACTACGTATTCTAGGGAGATGAGGCAGTGAGGAAAGAATACAAGGATGACCCTAGAACCACCTGTAGCTTGAGCAACTGGGTATATGATGATACATTCAAAGTGACTTGAAAAGGAACAGGTTTTGGTTGAGAAAAAATGTTGAGTTTGAGATACCTATGGTATACCAAATTAAATTTGTCTAGTGAACAAATACGAATCTCTCAGAAGTGAAATCGAGGCTGGAGAGAAATTTGCAAGTCATACATTCATAAAAGTACTTAAAATGGAACAGAAGGCTCAGGGAAAGATGAAGAGTAAGGGAAAAGAATGAAGAACACTGATATTTAAACAGAAAAAGAACACTGTGAAGGTACAAAAAGACTGAAGGGAAACCAGTGTACTAGAAATGGAGAAAAGTGTATAAAGACAGGGTATAAAAATGCTAGATGTTATTTTGTCATGTAAGAAAAGTACTGAGAAATGTCCACTTGGACTTAGCAACAAGATTACTGATGATAACCTTTGTTAAGAGAAATTTCAACAGGGTGGTGAGGGTCAATTCCATAATTGTCATCTGTTTACTAATGGGAAGGATTTGAAAAGATGGTCATTAGGTAATTTTTTCAAGTAATCAGTCTGTGAAGGAAAGCCATTCCAAAAATGCCTTGTTAGCATCCTTAACTTCCTCACCTATTTGCCTATTCTGTCAATTCATTTAATGGTTTTTCTCCGCTTCTACTCTGCACCTGTCAGTGGGGAACAGTTATAAAATGGCACTGCCTGTGTCCATTACTACAGTATACCACACACACACATACGTGCACACACACGCATTTTCAAAATGTAAATTTACTCCATGAGGTAAGGCACCTGGTCTGTTTTGCTCACTGCCATATCTCAAGTACTTTTCAGTCATTAAGTACCACCTGTAGGCACTCAATTAAATTTGTAAGATGTATTGCTATGTATCCATAATGGCTTCTCAATGAATTCCAATGTGAGAATTCGAAACCTTTTATATTTTCCCCCAGGTCTCAAATATACTTGCCTCCTTCAGGTGGCCAAACCCCTATTGAGAAAACCAAGTTCTTCTAATGTGAGTTAGCCCAAAGATCCTATGTTTTTGTTTAATCTTATCCATCTTCCTTACCATGTTAAAAGAAAAATTATTTTACTTTATAACTCATTTTACAATTCTTTTTATTTTACCAAACTCCTACTACATACTTTAGTGTTAAGAACTCTAATGCAGCCAAAACCGGTTTGGCTCAGTGGATAGAGCGTCGGCTTGCGGACTCAAGGGTTCCAGGTTCGATTCCGGTCAAGGGCATGTACCTTGGTTGTGGTCACATCCCCAGTGGGGGGTGTGCAGGAGGCAGGTGATCAATGTTTCTCTCTCATCGATGTTTCTGGCTCTCTATCCCTCTCCCTTCCTCTCTGTTAAAAATCAATAAAATAAAAAAATAAAATAAAAAAAAGAACTCTAATGCACACACTCACTTTTGACCTTTCCCCAGAATTCCATTTTTCTTGTCCTATTCTGTTATAGTCTGACAATTAAAAAAAGAAAATACTACTAAGAATTATAATCATATATATATATATATATAGATATAGATATAGATATAGATATAGATATAAAGAGGTAATATGCAAATTAGGCCAGGACACCGTAACCGTCACGACCAGCTCAGGAGGAGGGGCCTGGCATGGGTCCAGAGCCTGAGAGAACAACAGACAGAGCGGCCCGCGCGAGGCCCCGGAGCCGGAGAGAACAACACGCAGGGGGGCCGGCCCCCAGCCCCAGCCCCGCAGCGCTAGGCTGCTGGGGCCAGAGCAGCAGAGACACAAACCTGCAGGGGGCCCGGCCCCCAGCCCTGGCCCTGTGGCCGGGTTCAATTCTGATCAAGGGCATGTACCTAGGTTGCAGGCTCCTCCCTGGCCAGGGCCCAAGTCAGGGCTCATGCAGGAGGCAACCAATAGAAGTGTCTCTCTCACATTGATGTTTCTCTCTGTCTTTCCCTCTCTTCCACGCTCTCTAAAAATCAATGGGAAAATATCCTCACGTGAGGATAAATAAAAAAGAAAGAAATGTCATATCCTATGAGACATACGATATGAAAATGCCTAAAGAAAGTTGTCATTTTTTTTGTGGTGAAGGGACTGGAGTCTGTGTTGATGAAAACACCTTGGTGGCTGCAGCAGCCGGCAGTGGCAGCAGCAGAGGGGTGATGGGGGTCGCGCCTTCCCCTGATCAGCCCGATTGCCTCCCACAGAGGGAGGCCAGACTGCGGCTTAAGCCACCAGTAGGACATCCCCTGAGGGCTCCCGGACTATGAGAGGGGGCAGCCCGGGGACCTCCCCGCCCCAGTGCACAAGTTTCATGCACCGGGCCTCTAGTCCTATATACTAACGGGGGAACAAACACTCACTATGACACTCACTGACCACCAGAGGGCAGACACTCAATGCAGGAGCTGCCCCAGCCCACAGGCCCCAGGCCAGCCAAGGAGGGTGCCAGAGGGAGGCGACCAGCAGCAGCAGGACTAGCAAGCGGGCAGCGCCAGGCTAGCCAAGGCCGATGCCAGTGGGGGCCCCCAAACCGCCTCACCGGTCGCCCCACAGATCAGCCCTGATCGCCAGCCAGGCCTAGGGGCCCTACCCGTGCACAAATTTCATGCACCGGGCCCCTATTAAGATATAAATCCACTGTCAAATTTTCTCATGAGGGTCAGCTTATTTCATAAGGAAGCTGAAGATCTGTCTGCTTTCCTAGAAAGCAAAAACATATTAAATAAATTTAGAAAATGGTCTGCCTTAAAATTTTCAGAATTCAGACTGAGATTTTTTTTAAAAGAAATTATTTCTAAAACATTTTAAACAAAAATTTCTTCTACTCCTCATCCCTCAGTCACTTAATTTCTAAATTGTCCTTAGCAAACTTTCCCTCAATGAACTTACTAGTACACTGGCTTTTTTCTGCTGGTCAGAGAGTATCTTCACATAGCCAGGATTTAGTAATACTCTATGCATAGAAACTAATGTTTAAAGTAACTTTAGACAGCTAAAAGAAAAAAATAAACTCTAGTCAATAGTATGTATAACCCAAAAAATTGTGAATAAAAAAATAACAGCAATTAATAGAGAAGTTGTACAAGATTACTTAAGAATAAATGGATATGGCTATCCAAACAGTTGCTATAGGACAAATTCAAACTCAAATGGTCTAAAGCAGTGGTCGGCAAACTGCAGCTCTGTTGACTAATGAGTTTGCCGACCACAGATCTAAAGAAATTCTATGAAAAGAAAGACATTTCAAAAGGCATTACACAAAGTGTTCCAGTATTTAATAATTAGGAATGATATGGCTCCTTTCTAACAAAAGTATGAAGGCAGACCAAAGTGGCATTCCAAAAGGCAGGCAAACAGGGCAGCAAACCAGGACTGTGTGTTCACTAAGCAGAGAGGGCCCTCCGCCTGGCACGGTGTTTTCACTGCAGTCTTCATCACAAAGTCTTCAACTATAATACGAGGGACAGTAACATATATGATGATGTCAAATTACCTGTTTGGAAACTAGTCTTTGCAGCTCAGAAATAGCTCTTTTTTGCTTCACACTTCAAAGCTGTTGTCTGCTTTTGAGTTAAAAAAAAAAAACAAAACAAAAAAATAAAAAAACTTTAGTAAATTCTGTACACTAGGAAGTACAGAATAACAAGCACTATGTTGTTTAGACCTAAAATAGGTTTAGAAGATCAACAGGAAAGAAAAAAAATCCAATTTACCAATAATATTTTAAACTCAAGTTACTTTCATCCTTTTTGGGAAACAAGGCGATACACACAAATGTTTAAATCCTCCAAACCTGTAAGATTCCCACCACACAGCAACGTCAGACCTTAACACCTACCTGGAACCCAGAGAAAAGCGGCTCGCCCTAACTCTCCGGGGAAGACCCGGGCCAAGGCTTCCTCCCCAGACTGAACTTCCACTCCCCCAAACTACTCCTCAACTCTGTCCATCCGGGGGCGGATAAAGGGGTTTGTGTGAAAGCTACCTGCTTTCTTAAAGAGAAATAACTCTGTTGTTACAAAAGCACAAGGTGTACCTCCAGTTCAGAAACCCCGCAGGGCCGGCAGGTGAGAGGGAAGCGGGGCGGCAGGTGCGCCCTGAGCTTCACCCACGCCCGCACCCAGAAGCGACCACGGGGCGGCGGTGCTGGGGGCGCCCAGAAAGCCCGCTTCTCCCGGAGGGCAGAGGACACACGCACACAAGTGTTGCGGGTGTGGGTGTGCGTGTGTTTTGTTTTTGTTTCTCGGGAAGGCGAGCTCCCGCGCGGGCCGCGGGGATGGAAAGTTTGCAGGCCCCGCCTCCCCAGCGCAGGGTCTGCAGAGCGGGCGGCGTTCCCCGCAGCGCCTCGGGCCCGCAGCTTCCCCGTCCGAGGCCCGCCCGACCCGGACGCGCAGAGGGACCGGGGCGACGGCGTGGGGAGGGGCGCGGGTCAGCATTCCGCTCGCCACCACCAGGCGCCTCTCCGGCCGCCCGAGCCCGGGACGCCGCCCGCGGCCCTTCGGCTCCACCAACACCCCGGACAGCAGAGATCCCGGGCTCACAGCCCGACCCGAAAGCCGCGTCGCTCCTCACCCCAAATTCTGGGCGAGAGAGCCCCGCAGAATGGAATTTGGGGGAGGGCGGGAGGGAGGGGGCACAAGGACGGAGACGATGGCCCCCGAGGCCCCGGGCCGTCGAGAACCAGATCCCACCCTGCCGCTGACAACCACACCGCTCCCCCGGCTCCGCTCCCCGCACTCGGGGGACCTTCCCGGGGCGGCCTCGTCCCCGGGGCGGAAAGAGGGGCGGGGAGGCGGGCAGGGGGCTCGGCGGTCCCTAACGCGCCCCAGACGCTCACCCGGAGATGGCGCCGGCCGGTCCGGACGAGGGGGCGGGCTGTCTGCCTGGGGGACCGGAGCAGGCAGCGCGAAGACCCGGGAGCCCACCGAGGCGTGGCCCGAGGCCAGGCCCGAGGGGTCAAGTGTCCGGAGCCGTTGCTCCCCCGCCCCCGGCGCCGCGCTGCCTCGGTTGCCAAGGGCTAGGGACGCGCAGGGTATTACCTGGAAACCGAGCGGCCGCTCCGGCCGCGGGCGGAGTAACGGTCAGCCCCCTCGACCCGCCACCGACCGCGGTCCTCCCCTGGAGACCGCAGCAGGGAGAGTCCACCGTTCCCGGGCTGCCGCGGGCCCAATGGCCGCCTCCCCTAGCTCAGCCAGGCGGCGCCAACCGCCGCAGCCACCGCCATCTTAGGATCTCATTGTGGTGGGAGAAGAGGGGCGGGGGGGCTGCAGCGGGGGCTACGCGCTGGGCGACGTGCGCCGTCTCCGCGGCAACGGCCGCGCGCTGCGAGCTCTGGCCGGGGCGGGGGCCGCAGTGCGCTCACCGCGCTAGACTGCAGTCACGTGACCGGCCGGAGTCTCGGGTATCACCTCAGGCTCCTCAGTCGGCCGGTGCCGCTTCCACCAACGAACAACCAGAGACTACATATCCCAGAATGCCACTGGACCCCCGGGTTAGGCGTGTCCGCCCTTCCGCCAGAAGGGAGAGGAATACAAATCCCAGCATGCTGTGCGCTTCCCGAGGCAGCTCGCGAAATCGGGGACTCGAGGCCTGTGCGGAAGGGGGTTGACCGCCCTCGGCAGCTGGAAAAAGAGCGGAGGCGCCTTCTCGTTTTCCGTGGGGGTGTCAGCTCCGGGTGGTGCCGGATGGAGGAGACCTGACCCAAGTCCGCGGTCGCTCTTGGATTCCCTGTCCACCCACTTCCCGGTCACGAAGGGATGGGGACAAAAGGGTCTTTACAACCTCGTTTTAGGTTTTACCCGTGAGGAGCAAAATCCACGGGCGTTCATTGGCCGAAAGCCATCTATATATAGTTTGTGGGAGATCATAAATATTAATCATTAATGCCACTTTGGATAAATGTCCTACTTTTTATTTTCCAGAAGGACCAGGTGATTTACATCAGAATTTAATATTGAGACATTTTCTCTAAAACTGCATTCTGAATTCTTTTTTTTTTTTACGCTTCTCTCTGAGCAGCAGCTTTTTTAAGATTAGTAAACGGACAGTTCTCTCGTAAAACAAAAATATGCGACAAAGGGATATGTCAGGTTTTCAGGTGTGCCTGCCTGGGAAGTTAACATTGGTCAGTTTTGCTGGAGGGCAAGGGCATTCTATTTTTAGGCAGTTTATAATTCTGCTTTGCTTGTTGGCTTGTTTTAAGCAAAATAAGGAAGGGAAAGTGAATGGGCATCTGGGTTCCAACAACAAGTTGCTCTCAATGACCAACAGAAACTGTTCACAAAACCAGTTACTGGAACTCGCCTCCCTGCATAATTCAGGCGCGGGAGCTCCTCCAGCCTCCTGTCATTTGCAACTGTATCCAGGCTCAGCCTCCGTGCGCTGGTCTGGCACTTCTTTCTGTCATACATATTTTAGGACTGTGTGTGCTGATTACTTAGCTAACAAAAACGTTGCCCTTGAAGGGCTCCTATTTTACTGAACGATGTAACAGGCTGTGGTGTAAACAAATTCTGTTTTGTAAGAAAACAAAGTGCACAGAGCTTAGAGCAGCTAACCAGGATGTGCTGGTTGTAATCCCGCGCGCCCTAGCCCCTTCGAATTCCACACTCAGTAGCGCTAAGGTCTTGGGCAAGTCACTACCCTCTCAGAGCCTCTTTACGTAGTGTCTGTTTTGTACAAGGCACGGAGGTAAGCATCTCTCCTATTGTGATTATATTAATTCCCACAACTACCCCGAAGGGATTGATTCTGCATTCATTTCATTTTGCAAACAACAGGTTGAATAAATCACCAAAGCTCTTGACTCCAAGTGGTAGGGCCCAGGTTTAAACCGAGGTCTACTGAATCTTCGGAGGGATTTTTGGATTAAAGAAGAAAATGCATGGGAAAAAGTACTAGCGTATAAGATTTCAAAATATTAGCTATCAGTATCGTCATCATTACCATTCTGTTTTATATGGCGGTGCAAAAAATAATTTTTCTTCCAGAACAACCTTCTAAGTTGTTCTGGCTGAGCTAATAATCAAATTAACATGAGACAGATTAACAGGAGAAGAATGTCCAAACTGTATTACAGATATAATGCAGGGGGTGCCATAAGAATATGAGACCCAAGGAGGCACTGGCAGTTGAGACATATGCCATTCTGAACAAATGAGAGGGCGGCAAGGATCTGGGATTGTAAAGGGAAAGCAAACAGTTTAGAGGTGGATAGAAAGAGCAAACATGTAATAAATGCTGGCTGGGCCACCCAGAAACAATGGTACACAGAAGGAAGCTCAACAAACAGGCTTTGCTAGATTTCTCAGGGTCTGGCACATTTAGTCTATAATATTATGCTTTAAGCAGGTTTTTCTATTTAAATTCCTTTAAGCAGATAAGGGGGAGGGTCAAAGTTTCTTTCTGAGTCTTGTTTTCTTAATAACCAGCCTAAAATCAAAGTCCTAAAAGGCATATTTTGAGGAGGCAAAACTTTGGTCCCCCTCATATCTATCTATATAAAAGGCTAATATGCTAAGTGTCCCTCCGCCCATCCGACTGGTTGCTATGATGCACACTGACCACAAGGGGGCAGACGCTCAACGCAGGAGCTGCTGTGACATGCACTGGCCATTTACAGAGATACAGCAGCGTGGACCTGGCGCCAACAAAGCAACACTCGGCTTCCCCAAAATGGGACACAGGCCCCGCCACCACCCCAGAGCAACACCCCACCAAATCACAGCTGATGCTGCCATGGTGCAAAATGCAGCCCATAGCCCAGCCCAGCCCAGAAACGGTGGCTATGGACGCTGGGTAATGATGTCACGTAGCAACGTCTGGCTTCCTCTGCCTGCTTGCAGTTTCTTCAGCCCAGGAGCATGACTTGCTTTATGGAAAAGCGCACATATTTCACACTTTAACCAAATGTCTGTGAAGTCTTTCATGTGCCTTATCTCATTTGATCCTCACAGAAGTCCTGGAGTAGATAGATAGGAGACTCGATGGAATCCCATTTTCTTTTCATTAGCCAGAAAACAGAGATTTAGAAAGTTTAGAAACTTGACCTGACTGAAAAGAAGTAAGAAATGATGGACCTTGAAAATGACTTCAGGTTTTCTCACTGCACAGAATATAGTCAAACACTGTGGCAGTTAAATATTTTACCCTTTGTTCTCCCTGCGTAATCTACAATAATAATCTGCTTCGTGTTGATACTTACTGCTGTGTTGCTGACAATTACCTGAAAGAGAAGTTGGTTTGCTTCACGAGGCTGGAAAAAGTCTAGCTACATCAGAAAGCAGGTCTAATTAAGCAAGTTTATTCTATCTCTATAAAAGGCTAAGTTGACTCATACATGCGCGATACATATAAAGCTCTCACTGGCGCCAGTTGCACGCATGTGTTTCCATCTGTCATTGTTGATCGTGAATTTGGTTGACACTCCTATTATAGAGAAAGGGCAAATAGCGATATTAAAATGTCTTCTAATTAATTTCCTTTCAATGTGCATGAATTTGTGCACCGGGCCACCACTAGTGTGTGTGTGTGTGTGTGTGTGTGTGTGTGTGTGTGTGTGTGTGTCCTATCTAATAAAAAGGGAATATGCTAATTGACCCTCACGCTATCACAAAAGATGGTGGTGCCCACAGCCAATAAGGAGGGAATATGCTAATTGACTGCCCTGCCTCAAAGATGGCAGTGCCCACAGCCAATAAGGAGGGAATATGCTAATTGACTGCCACATCCTCAAAGATGGCAGTGCCCACAGCCACAAGATGGCAGCGCCCAGTCCTCTCAGCCCCACTGGGGCGCCTGCCTCCAGAGTCCCCCAGTCCCCTCAGACCCACAGCCATGCAGGGCTGGCCCGAGGCACAGGCAAGCCTCAAATGGCGACTGCCTAGCCACCCAAGGCCACCCGAGGCTCAGGTAACCAGGGCTGGCCGAGGCTTGTGCTGCCAGCAGTGGCAGCAGCAGAGGTGTGATGGGGCGTTACCTTCCCCTGATCACCAGGTCACCTCCCACCCCTGAGGGCTCCCAGACAGTGAGAAGGGGCAGGCTGGGCTGAGGGACCCCCCCGCCAGTGCATGAATTTTCATGCACTGGGCCTCTAGTGTGTGTGTGTGTGTGTGTGTGTGTGTGTGTGTGTGTGTATATATATATATATATATATATATATATATATATATATATATGAGAAAATCTAAGCGACTGGCCAACCCTATGACACGCAATGACCACCAGAGGGCAGACGCTCAATGCACAAACATGAAAACATGGAACAGACTGATGAATCTCAGAGGGAAGGGGGGAGGGGAGAGGGCAGGAAAAGATTAACCAAAGATCTTATATGCACACTAGAGGCCTGGTGCATGGATTTGTGCACCAGTGGGGTCCCTCAGCCTGGCCTGCAGGGATTGGGTCAAAACTGGCTCTCCAACATCCCCTGAGGGGTCCTGGATTGCAAGAGGGCACAGGCCAGGCTGAGGGACCCCACTGGTACATGAATTCGTGCACTGGGCCTCTAGTATCTATAATAATGAAAGCGTAATATGCAAATTGACCCAACGGCTTAACAGCGGAACAACCTTCCAGACGACCTTCCCGATAAAGCCGGGGCAGCCAGGGCTGCAAAGGCCTACTCTTGCACTAGTTTCATGCATCGGGCCTCTAATATATTTATATTACATACCCACTACCTACCCTAATGATTATCTATAATAATAAAAGCATAATATGCTAATTAGACCAGACAGCTGAATGACCTTCCAGACGTAATTCCAGACAAAGCCATGGCGACAGGCAGAGGCAGAGGTGGTTAGGGGCAATCAGGCAGGCAGGCAGGCGAGTGGTTAGGAGCCAGCGGTCCTGGATTGCGAGAGGGATGTCCAACTGCCAGTTTAGGGCCATTCCCAGACATCCCCTGAGGGGTCCCAGATTGCGAGAGGATGCAGGCTGGTCTGAGAGACTCCCCCCTCCACCCCCCGTGCATGAATTTTGTTCACTGGGCCTCTAGTGTGTATATAATTTTGTAGAAGCTATTGTCATTAAAACAATTCATATTAATTCTGAAGTGTTACTGAAATCAATATCGTCATTATCTTGTTGTTTTTTTAATTTATGCAACCTGAAAAATGTAAATGCTATTATGTCTGTTTAGTGAGGGAGGAGTCTGAGAAATTTTTACATTAAAATGGGGTCCTCAAACTCAAATATGGGCATTACACATCTTAGCAGGGGACAGAAGAAAGAAACCTTCCTAAAACTAGGAAATTATCCCAGACTTCCAAAAACTTACCTAACTTAGAAGACAAACCTTATGTAAAGGAATCAGTTTTAGTATCAGTATGTGAAAATGGCAAATAAATGATACAAACAGTAAGTGCTTTAGGAATTCAGAGAAAGTACTCCCTCAAAGATAATGATGGTTCCAGGATTTCTGTATAGGGTGAAATTGGGCACCGGTCTGGTGGAAATGTAGATGGAGAACATGAATGGCTTCTAATATGAAGTAGTTATTTTAAGACAGCGGCAATGTTTAGAACAAACGAGGGAGAACAGAGGAGAGGGGAGAGACAAGGAGAACAGGTGGTAACTGGCATGAAGTAACTGAGGCCTGGCATAAGGTAGTGGCAAGAAGAATCAAGTCAAGGGGTTGGATTCTGATGGTAAACTAAATCAGTTTCTCATGCTGTCAAATATTGTTTGTTTCTGTTATTTAAGTATGACGCTGACAAAGGGGCCCTTACAATATAATATTGTGTGCTATATCGTTTATTTCCTTAATGTGTTCTGGATGTTCTTTACCCACAAGTGGATTTAAGGCATGGCTGGAGCAGAAACCCAGCCTTTTGCATTTGTTTATATCCCAAATGCCTTGCAGAGTTCATCTATTTTGATGTTCATTCATTTGGTTTTTGAAAGACAGTTCTTTGCAGTACCTAGTATTAGCCTGCAGAGGGTAATAGAATTTAAAGGAAAAATCTTCAGTGGCCATTGCACTGATATAATAACTGAATTTTAGTTTAGTTTAATATATTTTTATTAATTTCAGAGTGGAAGGGAGAGGGAGATAGAAACATCAATGATGAGAGAGAATCATTGATCGGCTGCCTCCAGCACATCCCCCACTGGGGATGGAGCCGAACCGGGGCATGTGCCCTTGACTGGAATCGAACCTGGGACCCTTCAGTCCGCAGGCCAACGCTCAATAACTGCATTTTATGATTGTTTGTATTATGTGATCTTTGATACCCCCAAGGGAATATATGACATTTATGTAAACTATAAAGTACAGTAACTTCACTCAATAACCCACTACCTACTCTAAAAATTAGAATGTATATTGAAGGGTCCCCTGTGCTTTTCTCCAAATCCGTTTTCCTTCTTTGCAGACATAAATGCTATCCTGAATGATGTTGTTGTTATCATTCTTAATTTTCCTCATATAACTTATATATCCCTAAATAACATATTGTTTAGTTTTGCTTGTTTTCAAACTTTCTATAACTGGTATCACACTAAATATATTCTTACTTGGCTTGCTTTGTCATTCAATATTATGTTTCTGAGAATCATCCATGTTGATGGGTGGAAACACAGAGTCTATTAAGAGCAGAATGTGAAATTTGGAATATTCCTGCAATTGAATATAACTAATTTTATCTTCACTCTTCATATTAGCTTTGTGGGTAGCTTGATGAAAGAAGAGATTGATCATGTCAAACAAGGGACTATTTGGAGGCCTCTGACCTAGTTCTTAGACCTTTTAATTAAATTTATGAACTTTACTTCTCTGCCTTAAGCTAGCCCAGCATTTCTCCATCTTGGTACAACTGTCATCTGGGGCTGAATGGCTCCTTGTTGTGGGAGCTGCCCTGTGCAATGCAGGATGCTTAGCTGCATCCCTGGCCTCTTCCCATAGATGCTTGTAGCATCCCGCCTCCCAGTTGTGACAACCAAAAATGTCTGCTGACATTGTCGGAATGAGGGTCGGATGAGGAGAGGATGGCAGAATCACCCCCAGTTAAGAAACACTGATCTAGTGTTTGTATTGGGGAAAAAAGAGGCATATTAATTATGATTTTTCTTATGTACCTCTTTTGCTAAAAAAAAACCCGTACTTATAAGTAATTAAATCAATTGCTATATGTAATCCTATCAACTAATTATATCAAATCCACGTGTGTAAGTAATGTTCCCGGGCTCCTCTTACCTTCTTGTGTTTTCTTCATATCTAATCACCATGACATCTCTCATTACTGCCTACTTCGCTTGTTATTACTAAGTTCCAAAATACCTAATTGCTACTCTCAACACACAATATTAATATTTACACCAGTCTGAACTGCCCTTTCCTTCATAACCAGTTTGTCCTTTTCTTTAAAAAAAAATAATAACCATGTGATTCTGACAATTCCATCCAAATTTGCGTTTCATCCATGTGTACATGGTTTTAGTTCTTTAGAGTTGTAATTACTATATACTTTTTCCTATATTTTTTCTTTGGGGGTCTATATGTTTTTACCCCACCTTCTCTATTCATGGTAAGCCCTGAGTGGAATGCTTGCTTCCCAGGACATATCAAATTGGAGGGTTTAAACCAGGGGTTTGGATAATTCTAAAGGCAGTGTTTTTTAAAATACATTTCATTCTCAAAATGTAGCTATCAACTGTTAAAGTGTATATATATATATACAGGGTCCCCCCCAAAATGTATATACACTTTAACAGTTGATAGCTCCCCCAAAATGTATATACACTTTAACAGTTGATAGCTCCATTATATATATAAAGCCTATAGATAACCTTCTGAAGAACTTAGGAAAGAATATTCATGTGTCCATGTCACCTGACATACATTATTCAGACCATGGGACAACTGAAAATTACTATCTCAGACCAATCCAGAGGCTAAGAATGCAGGACCTATTCTTCTCAAGAATTTACTTTTTACTGTAAGAACTCTATTCTCTTTTCTTCAGAACAAGCTGGGTGTTACCTGGTAGTGTTTCTGATTTGCAAATCCTGAGACACATTAATAAATCTTTGTCATTTATTTCTATATCAAGCCTTCTCACTTTTTTGTGCTCAGTTGACACACCTACCCGAATATTTTTTCTACTGGAATATAACTAACTATAAATTGTTCCCTAACAAAGTGCAAAAGATGTTTTCTTATTCAGCTTTTCCCCTGCAAAGAATAAAAAGAGCTCTGCCAAGGAATGTTTGGGGTATTTTTTTTCCATGTGTAGGCAAGGACTTCAGAATGGCATATATTTTATGATTCTAAATAATAACATCTTTCTTATGAAACAAGAATCTCCTCATAAGATCACATCATAAAAAACAAAACAATTGAAACCAAATAAATGTTAAATTCTAATAGAAAACAGATTGTTTACACGTAACACATGAAGAAGAAATGCAGCTATATTGTGTAAAAATATGTGGAGGAAAAAGAAAACAAGAACACATGTTAAGTAAAACCACACTTTAAAATATGCCTGTGCACATAAGGAAGATGGGCAGTAACTCAAGATGTCTGCTTTCACTGTAGTCCTCAGTATGACTTCTCTGCTTTCAATAACTTTGTTATAAATCTTTTTTGTTCAGATACCTAAATCCAATCTCTATGTGTACTTTTTCTCCAGCTTTTAGATTCTTAAAATATTATCTCATTTTAGAATATTATCCAACTAATTGGAAAACACAGGATGACTCAAACTTTTATGACCACATTTAAAAATAGAACCAACCCCCAGAGTTTTTATCTATATGTCAAAAGATAGAGCATATAAGTAAGACCGCTATTAATTTATTTATCCAGTTCAAAGTCTTGGCATTATCACACATCATTTCTTGCCCTCATCCTACACTTCCTTAGTGGTAAGTCCTATTGATTCTTCCTCCTGGATGCCAAACTCTCTTCATCAGCCCCGTTGTCACAACCTCAATGCCATCACCTTCATTTACGTCCTCACCACCTTAGCATAATCTGTTGGTACCTCCTGGAGGATCAAGCTACTTCCAGTTTCTTTCCCATGCAAACCATCTCCTAGGCAGTAAAAAAAAAAAAAAAAAAGTTTATCTTACTTCTTTCAGCCAGTGATGTCTGGTCTCATTCTCATCTCATACCTTTGGTGCAATCATACAAGATCGAAAATTTGACCTTTCCTGATGACAGTCTTCCACCATGTTTTGACCGAGCAGCCAAGGACTAAAGGAAGAACATCCTCCCCAGTTAAGTTCAGTCTCTGGCATGCCTTCCCAGAACATTGACCTTTATTCTGCCCTTCGATGAGCTTTTTCCAGGTTTTTTTTCTGAGGCAATGTCCCTCAGAGACAGAATTGTCTATTTTTAATAGTGAGGAGTGCAGATTCTGAGCCAGACTTTGAATCCTGGCCACCTCTTTCTAGCTGTGTGACCTTGGGCCAGTTACTTAAACTTCTGTTACCCAGTTTCCTCATTTGTGAAATGGAGGTATTAGCAATACCTGCATATAGGGCTATTGTGACTGAATTCTTTGCTAAACATACCATGTCTGGCACATAAGAAATGTGCCACATATGTTAGTTACTGTTATGTTATTACTGTCCCTCCTCTGAGGAAGTGAGCAGAGCAGTTATTAAATGCTTGAATGGGGAAAAGGCAAAAGGGATACTAGGAGGAAAATATAGGTTTGTATTTCAAATTATTTTATCACTAGAGGCCTGATGCATGAAATTCATGTATCATATCTACTTCTCCTGGGTGTGTAAATCACTTCAACCTAACTGACTGTTTTTCTTTCCAGTAAATCATCAGGATTACCTTTTCCTGGATGAACTTCAAATTTCCTGAGTGAATGACAGGAAAATGTTCAATGGGAAGGCCTACCACCCGCAGTACTTGAGTCCAGAAAACAACAAAGAACAGAGAGAAAACATAACTTCAGTATTTTACTGGAATCTGAGTTAAGAAATAGGGATCACAGAACAAATAGCAAACAGCAGCTTGAGTAACATCAGAATGAAAAGAAAACGATGAACCAGGATTTGCAGTCTGAACTATTATGCAATATGGCGAATGGAGCTAACAAGTCACCTCCTACACATTAAAAAATCCGCTAGAGTTTAAAACAAAAGGAACAACTCGTTTAGAAGATTATTGATGCTTACAGATAAATTTCACAATTTTGCCCTTCAGGGAATCCTTTTGCAAATAAACTGACCCTTTCATCTTGGCAATTATTAACTTGCCCCATTTCTATAACTAAGAAAAATTTAGAATCTTATACTGTAGTTGAAATGACATTTTAATTCATATCTTTATAGGTAAAACTTTGTCATTATTATTAGTACTATAAAGCAAAGCTTCAATTGAACTTTGGCTTTATTTAAGCTTTAAGTGAGCATTACTGAAGTTAATCAAACTACAAAACTTCTCTGAGTGAGCCCAATAATAAGAGGTTAAAAATCAGAGATGAGTTTTTTTGTGAAGACATATTATTGTATCTTTCATAAAAAGTCATACAAATAGGAGAAAAATATCAGAGTATTGGGATTTGTCCTTGAATCTCCTCTTTTAGCTTTGCTTCCAGTTAAACTGATTTCCTCACATATTTGTTTCTGGATTAAAGCCAGAATCAACATTGTCCGTATTTCTAATCAAATAATGGAGAAACAATTACAAATCCTGATGCAGTTAAAGGATCCTGCAGAGTGGCCGGACCTAGCCTGCGCTGTGTCTGACTCGGTTCTGACGTTAGCAAGGTATTTAACATCTCTTCGCTTTGGACATAATTGTAATAATGCTCATTTATTTCATAGATGTGATACTCCGCAGAACTCAATAAACAACCGTCAGCTACTGAGAGAGGTCAGGTGGATGAAAGAACAGGCTGCTTCCGCAGCTGGGAAAAGAGATTTCGAATTCTACCTCCTTCCCATTCCCCGTGCATCATGGGCGAATTGAGTGGGAATTTGATGTGAGTGATTATATTTGAAGTTACATTATACAAAGTGGGAAATAATGGAGCATTTCATAATTTCCACTTCAGAAGTAAAAACTTCAGAAATATTTTTCTTTATTTCTATCTTTGGGGATAAACTCGTTTAGACTTTGAAAGCTTTCATTGAGTATAAATTCTTGAGGTAAGTAAAGATACTGCTATTTTCTATTTTTTTTAAAAGGAATAAAGTTGGAGGAAAATAGCATATAAACAATCTCTAAGTCCATGTCATGGGTAAATTTTGAACTGTCTTACATTAAGGGTGCAGTCCATTTGTGAATGCTAACTTATTAAATATGCTTTCTTTGATAACCCTTCCTTTCCTTTAAAATGTCTTTTATCTTGTATTTTTTCCATAATAGCTCATTTAAAACATACCATTTTTTGAAATTTTACATGCTTTTATAATTGTGTTCGTAAAAGTTACATATCAGCTGTTGAACTTTTACGTTCCAAACTTAAATTTAATCCACTATAGTCAACTAACTTAAAAAATTTTAGTGGGTAAGAAATTAGACTTTATAGACTTAGACTAGTTTACTCTACCAAATAATACAGTACATCAAAGAATAGCCAATTGAAACTGTTTTACAATAATTAAAACTTTTGAAGTAGCCCAAAGCAAAAATATTGTAAAAGAAATACAACTAGTTGCATAGTAAAGAACTAAATAATCTGATATAACTTTACCACAAGCCAGATTTGCAGAATAATAATGGTTTATTATTGGTTTATTATTATTTGCAGAATAATAATGGATTATTACTGATGAATGATGGAGACCAGATTTTCAAAGCAAGTTTCTTAATACCTAAACATTTCTTCAATATTGTAGAAGGTGGTTAGAATTAGAAATGAGGTCAAAACAAAACAAAACAAAAACAAAAAAACAAAAAACAAGAAGAGAGAAAGAAATGAGGGCACTGCAGACTTGTAGCAGACTTAAGATAGCCTCAGGAACTATTCTAAAGGTGGTCAAATTAACATAATGACTATTAAGATGTATATGACATTTTGAAATGTCTTATTTTTTAAGGATCTAAAGACTAGAAGCTGCCTCCTTTCTCTGGGAAAAATCAGATTTGATTATCTTAATGCCAATGAGATAGGAATTTCAGAACACCAAGATGCAGAGACCTGCCAAAGCATTTCTTTGGCCCTTTATTTTATAGCAAATCTAAGGTATAGCAATATGAACATATGTTATATAGTTTCCTAGTTCCCAGAGCACTTTCAACACTGTTACTTATGCAAGAATCAGACTCAGACATAGATATAAAAACAATATTTTTAGAGCTGTAGTTTCTTTTCTATAGACATCCTGAGGATTGACTCATGGCAGAACTATAAGATTCCACATGTTGGCTATGTGTTAGCAATTTTAAAATATATTTTAATTGATGTATATTAATGTACTAGTAGCCCTGCGCATGAATCCGTGCGCCAGTAGCTCTCTGCGGGGCCTGGCCACTCCGCACCCACTGCCCAGAGGCTCTCCGCGGCCCAGAGGCCCATCCATGGCCGGGCGCGGAACACTTGCCTCGTTGCCGCGGCAACAAAGCAAGCATTCCACCAGGCCGCTCAGGCTGCCTGCTCAGTGGCCAACCCCTGCCCCCCGGGACTGGGGGACTCGTAGGGCTGAGAGGACTGGGCGCCGCCATCTTGTGGCTATGGGCGCCGCCATCTTTGTGACAGAGTGATGGTTAATTTGCATATTACCCTTTTATTATATAGTATTCACATGGAGGCAGCATTCATATAAAAACAGGCTGTTACTAACTTGTTTTCTTTCATTATATAAGCTGCAAATATTTTATTTTTAACTTACGCCTTTTGGCAAAAAGGCTATGATGATTTCAAGTGTGTTTTTTCCATCTAACCAATATGTATTAATTTGAATCATGAAATTTCCAATTATGTACGTCAAAAATGCTCAAACATATGTCATTTCTTATTGTTTGATTTAATATATTAAGAAAGGAACAACTAGGCACTAAAGAAAGAGACTCAGGAGACTCAAGGGGGCTCTGGAGTAGGGTTTTGTGAGAAAGAAAAAATAAATTCATGAGTTCAATCCAACTAAAAGTGCCTACCTCCTCCTTAACCCCTACTTTAAAAAATGCACTTAGCCCATTGTTTTTCCCTTGACCAAAATAAGGGTAGAGGAGGAAGTACGTCAGAATAAACAGACTGCAGATTTATGGCAAGGAAATCACATTTTCCCCTCCGTAAAAGATTTTCCCTCCTGGGGAATATTTTCTGCAGAGGCAATAACTACACTTTCATCTGAGTTGCCAAAGTAGGTTAGATGCTGGGGATACAACAATTAGCAAGCTGTGGCCTTTGCCCTCAAAAATCTTACTCTAAGCAAAATAGCTTGGATAAAGGGAAGCAGTTGGAGAAAGACGTGAAAAGCTGACTAAATGGGAATTCCATTACTTGGCACAGTGCCTAGAGCACAGCAGGCATGCATACCATGTCTACTGAGTGAATAAATGCTAATTGGTCTATAAATATAGTGTGTGATCACAGTGGAGGAAATAATTAATTTTTTCTTGAGGGGTGGTCTGGGAGAGTTTAGTTTTTATATTTAATTACATATGGTGTCATGTCTACATAATTTATATTGTCTTTAATTTCTGTTTTAATATTTATTTCCTGTTTTTCCTCAAAACATCACTTTGCTGAGGCAGCTGTTTTATTCTCTCGCAGCGTTTAGCATAGTGCTGAGCGGATAGCAGGTCATCAGTAAATGCCTGCTGATGCTACCATTCCCTAGGACTGCTTCGGCTTCGGTGCAGCTGTCTCCTCTCCTGCCAAGTGGGCCTAAAGTCCCTTTAGAGAAGCATGTGGCTCAAGAGCAAATAAGTCACAGCCACGTTCAGGAGTGAGAGTGATGTTCAGTGGAGAAGGCCAAGTAAGAGGGCCTCTACTCCTCGCTGTAGCCTGTGTCCCTGAAGATAGCAGGGATATTCAGAATGTATGGAAAATAATACAATAATCCTACCTAATAAAATAGTAATATGCAAATTGACTGCACCTTCGCTACGCCCAAGCCACGCCCACCAGCCAAAGCCACACCCACCAGCCAATCAGGGCGAGTATGCAAATTACCCAACAAAGATGGCGGTTAATTTGCATATGCTGAGAGAGGGAGGAGTGAAGACTGAAGACACCTTAGAAGGAAGAGGGAGGAAAAGCAGAAAGCAAGGTGGCTGCCTGAGGGAAAGCCCGGGCGGGGCGGGGCGGGGCGGGGCAGGGTGGAATGGGGCAGAGCGGGGCGGGTGGCAGTGGCGAGCGGGTGCAGGCGTGGTGGCCGAAAAGGCGGCGGCAGCAGCAGCGGCAGCGCACACGGCCACAACAGCTGCTTGCAGGATTTTCCTGCAAATGGGCTACTAGTCTATAATAATAAAAGTGTAATATGCTAATTAGACCGGACGTCCTTCCGGACAACCGTCTGGACAAAGCCGGGCTGCGAGGGAAGCCCAGGTCCCGGGTACCAGAGGGAAACCAGTGCCAGCAGCCGGGGGAAGGAAGGCCAACCCTTGCACAAATTTCGTGCATCGGGCCTCTAGTTAATATATAATAATACAAGAATAAACTTTGTGTTTCACGTACTCACAAACGTAAGTCTACTTTTGCCCCATGCTGTATGTATGTAGGGAGGAAGGCCAAGTAGAGTACAGGTTGGGGGCAAGCCTTCAAGGTGGAAAGCTCAATTGCTTGGTCCTCCAAACACCAGCTGTGTGAGCTTAGGGAAGTGACTTAACCTCTCTGATCTATAATTAATTTATTTGATGAGGATAATAGTACTTGCCTTGTATAGTTATTTGAAGATTAAGTACGAGGTTTATAAAATGCATAGCACAGTTCTAGGTACACAGTTATAAAAATGTCAGCCACAAGTAATCATGTGTGAAGTAAGATTATACAGTTATATCTAGCAGACTCTTTCTTACTCTCTGTAATGCCCACATTTCACATATTCTAAAAATTCATATTGTATTTTACAATGTTTCCCAAGAAGGTCATGCATGCTATTTGTGACTGGATGTAAGCAATGCCTCTCCCATTCTGTAAGTATTTTGTTTGGCCCCAGGAGGACTAAGAACTACCTACTTTATTAACATAGACTAAACATATATTGTCTATTCAGTCTTTAAGTGATTGCTTCCCAAACTTTGCCAAACGTTGCACTCGGAGAGGGGTCTAAAAAATTCCAAGGTCTGGCTGCCACCTTTAGACATGGAGATTATTTAAAAGCTCCCAGAGACCCTAATGGATAGCCAAGTTTAGGAACCATTTACATAAAAAATGGAGACAGAGACACATTAAAAGGGCCTAGTGATCATAGCTTCTATAAGAAAAAAAAATTGGCTAACAAATGTCAGTTGATTCCAGTTTTTTTATTTTAACAGAAACCATATGTTTACAATTTGTTTGAAGATAATACAGATATTTCTGTCCTTCTAAGGATAGCTTCTAAAATGTATAAAAACTCACTGCTTCCCTGGCAGGTGTGGCTCAGTTGGTTGGTGTCATCCCATGCACAAAGGGTTGCAAGTTCAATTCTTGGTCAGGGCACTTGCAGGCTTGATCCCCAGTGGGAGGCATGCAGGAGGCAGCAGATCAATGTTCTGCTATCACATTGATATTTCTCTGTCTCCCTCTTCCTAAAAATCAATAATAACATTAAAAAAAAAAACTCACCACTGGCAGCATACAGAAGTTATTCTGAGGATGGGCAAAATTTCTCATTAAGACTAATGACTTCAAGATTGATTTTAAAAAATCTTGAGAAATGGTAAAGTGAATTTTCCTCCACAATTTCAAATAGGGCCTAAAGATTTTATATTACCTTGGTAGTTTGCCTAAACATTAAGACATTAAGGCAAACAATGTACATCACCTTCTATTTGTTGTAACTTTTTTCTTCTTCTTTTAAAAATAAAAGCTGTCTTCCATATACAAAATGAGTTACTATTCATTTAGCACTTATCATATGCCAGGGTATCTTAAAATCTCACATCAAAATTGCCGCAGTCCTGCAAAGTGGGAATTGGGATTTCCATCCTATATAATAAAAGGGTAATATGCAAATTGACCCTAACAGCAGAACGACCAGAATGACCACTCGACCAGTCACTATGAGGTGCACTGACCACCTCTCAGTCCCTTTCCCCGGCGGGCAGGCTCCCATCGCCCAATGGTGAACGTGGAACTGGGGGTGGGTGGTGGCAGAGAGTGGAGCAGGCTGCTGGCAGCTGGGGAAGATGGCCCTGATCGCCTAGGGACCGTACCCACGCATGAATTACATGTGCCGGGCCTCTAGTTTTAGAGATAAAAAGCCTTGTAGTAAATTGCTTGAGGCCACACACCAGGAAGCAGTTCAGCGAAAATCTAGACCCTTTGTGTTGTGTTAACAGAGCCTGTGCCTTTTCAGCACAGTGTACAAGCAGCACATTCGGACCACCCACAGATCCCGAGTCCCTCCTTTATATTTGCAGTTGAACAGGTTCAGTTCTATGAAAGGCACTGTGAGAGGATCTGTCTCTGTGGGGGAAGCCAGGCAAAGTCCAGGAGAATTTCCGCGGCAACGCTCAGGTGACCTGGAACTGCAGCTGACCTCCTGGATGGTCTTGAGTCTCACCCTAACCCTGCCCTCATGAAAAATTCACAGAAAATAACTTCATGAAAGTCTTCTTGTTCTTGCAGTCCTTTCAATGGGGAAAATGGCAAAGATGTTCACTTTCATCCTCGTCACCACTGCTCTGGTAACGGGCAAGGCAAGCTGGGTAAGCTCGTAAAAAGACTATTGTTGTGTCTGTAATGCCTGCTTTGACCTGCATGTTATTTTATTTTGCAGAAAATCTATAGTAAGTTGTGACACTGAAGAACTTAACTAAGGGGTGGAAAGGAAGGTTTGTGGCAGCACCTGCCACATAGTAGGTACTTACCACGTGCTTTAAAAAGTTTTTGAAGTAAAAAATCAGTATTGACAACAAATCAGTAAATTCTTTTTTAATTTACTGGGGTTATTTGGGTGATTACCTAACATTAGGAATTTAAAACTGTCCATTAAAATGGACCCTGAGCTTCCGGCTATTGAACACGATTAGTATAAGTTAGACCGATTGTTTGAAAGTAATTACAATGAACTCATGCCTTCCTCCATTCATGAGTAAAAAGGTAAAAATTCTCATTTACTCAGTCCTGGGAGAAGAAAACTCCTAGCTTTTAAATAAGCTTACTAACATTGTATGTCCAGTCTCATGAACATTGAACAGATTGAACATACTTGCCCTGTAATCCCTTCAGTTATTTTTAAGTTGCATAGTCCACTGCATTTAACAAGATCACAACCAATTTTCCACTATTAGAAAGCAACATGGGATTCCAGACACCATCAAAAGTCTTTGCTGTTCATTTTTTTAGACAGGTGGGACTCAGGGGGCTAAGAGGATAAATCAAGAACAAATAAGAAATAGTCCTAGAGAAATAGCTGGGCGAGTCAATGACTTGGACCAGGAAATCGGAGGGGGTGGGTCTCTACCTCCCCTTCTCCATTCTCTTGTGATGTGTCTTTCAGTTGTGAGGCTACACTTCTGTATTTACATCATAATCCTACCTAGGAAAGCGGTGTACCTCTTTCCTTTGTCCCGAAGAGGCTACCTAATTGTGCTGTTCTCACTGCCCAGCAGAGGGCCTGGAACACAGTAGAGCCTTGTATTTATGGCATGAATACAAGGTAGCCCATAAAGACAGGGACAGGAAGTGATGCAAATATAAATTGGGAGATATATCGGACTACAACCCAATGCCTGCTTGAGAAATTACTGTATATAAAAGTAGTGTGAAGCACTTACACATTAAAATTGATAATTTCTCAGAAGTAAACCTTGGCATGTACCACAGGAGATCATGACATTGGCTGCAAATAGAGAAGTCAAGGTAAAAATGGCAAAAATTTGTCTTTTGTCCTTTTTTTTTTTCACTCCCCCTTAGTACAGCTCCCGCATTGAGCACTCATGAGCTTTACTGCAGCTTCCTGGCCTCAGTCCCTCTTCCCAGGAGACCCCGCTCTGCAAGCCTCCTTCCCCATTCACCCACCACATTGGCTTTCTCTTTGGAGGGTTTGCCCAGTCAGATGCCCCTTTAGAAAGAAGCCAATAAACTCTCTCACAGGCAATATTCTTGGGTTACTTGGCTTTTTAGAGTAGATAAATGACTTAACTGGAAGGCTCAGGCTCCTGCCATCCCTTTTAAAAGTGATTGAGGAAAAAACGATAAGTAAGCAAAAAGTTAAAGTGAACCCCGTAGAATTTTCAGCAACAGGTAAATGGGTGAGATGTTCAAGGATATGAGAGTCTAAATTAAGCACTTTTAACAAAGGTGACCATATGTCTAAGGTCATAAGCATTCAATTATAATTTTAAAACATATTAAACATTTCGGGCGGATCACGAGCATTCTCATGTTTTCATACTACCCAGTGTTTTACAGAAATGTTAAAGGCACGCCTTAAAATGAAATACCCATTGCATTTTGCAGTTATTTATTACATGTTCTTACAAGCTAATATCTTTTTAAAGTATGAATCTTTGTACAACGTTTTTTTTAAAATATATTTTATTGATTTTTTACAGAGAGGAAGGGAGAGAGATAGAGAGTTAGAAACATCGATGAGAGAGAAACATCGATCAGCTGCCTCCTGCTGTACAACGTTTTTTGTACTCATTCAATAGAAACTTATCTGGCCACTGGGTAAAGCTAGCAATAAAACTACTGATGCGCAATGTGTTAATATCAAAAGGTCATTCAAAAGCCTAGTTAATTTCACTGGTAAGAGGCACTTAGTGTCATGTAGAGATTGAGAATAGAAACCTTGAGCTGGATTTAAATCTTGACTTCTCTTGCCCACTGGGAATTCCTGAGCAAGTTTCCTCATCAGGATCGAACCCATTCCCACATCATGGAATAGTTATGAGGGTCAAAGGAGACAGTGACTCTAAAATTCTTAGCGTAATCATCAGATTATTTTATAACATTTTTTAGTTCAAGCACATTAGCATAAACCATGACTTCTTATCCTTCAAATAACTAATAGTATTGGAAGTTTTAACGACTTCCTGGTTGGAATAATATTATTCTGAATGGGAATTTCAGAACATTATTGAATCGTTAATTTATCCAACTTACCAGGAGCATTTATTTCCCATGAGAACAACATGCACGTTACTTTGCAGGCTCTAGAGAACTGTCTCCAGGAGCAGGCGCGTCTCAGAGCCCAGGTGCACCTGCTTGAGACCCGGGTCAAACAACAACAGGTCAGGATTGCTCAGCTTTTGCACGAAAAGGAAATCCAGTTCCTGGATAAAGGAGAGGAGAGCAGTGTCATTGACCTTGGAGGCAAGAGGCAATATGCAGGTCAGAATCCATTTTTCTTTATGTTTCAATAACTTATATAAACCCACGTGCAATGATGATGCTAATCATTTGATCACTTCAGGTTTTGCTAAAGAGCTTTTATTATTCCAGTAACCAGCAACATAAAGCATTATATCAAACTAGAGGCCCGGTCCACAAAATTTGTGCACGGAGGGGGGTTGTCCCTCAGCCCAGCCTGTACCCTCTCCAATATGGGACCCCTTGAGGGATGTCCGACTGCCCGTTTAGGGGCCTAAACGGGCAGTCGGACATCCCTCTCACAATCCAGGACTGCTGGCTCCCAACTGCTTGCCTGCCTGCCTTCCTGATTGCCCCTAACCGCTTCTGCCTGCCAGCCTGATCACCCCCTAACCACTCTGCTGCCAGCCTGTTTGCCCCCAACTTCCCTTCTCTGCCGGCCTGGTCACCCCTAACTGCCCTCTCCTGCAGGGTTGATCACCTCCAACTGCCCTCCCTTGCAGGCTTGGTCCCTCTCAACTGCCCTCCCTTGCAGGCAGGGTGCCTCCCAACTGCCCTCTCCCGCTGGCCATCTTGTGGTAACCATCTTGTGTCCACATGGGGGCAGGATCTTTGACCACATGGGGGCAGCTATATTGTGTGTTGCAGTGATGATCAATCTGCATATTATTCTTTTATTAGATAGGATAGAGGCCTGGTACAGGGGTGGGGCCAAGAGGTTTGCCCTGAAGGGCGTCCCGAATCAGGTGGGGGTTCCCTTGGGGTGTGGGGTGGCCTGAGCGAGGGGCCTGTGGTGGTTTGCAGGCCGGCCACACCCCCTGGAGACCCAAGCGGAGGCCCTGGTATCTGGAATTTATTTTCCTTCTACAATTGAAACTTTGTAGCCTGGAGCAGAGCCAAGCCTGGGGCTCCCTCCGAGGCCGGCAGCCATTTGTGTTGGGGTTATAATTGAAACTTTGTTGCCTTAAGCGGGTGGGCCCGGCCAGGGTGTGCAGAAAGTTTTGCTTCCCCTGTTGCCGGCGGCAACCCTGGCCTGCTCTCTCAATCTCCATTCTGCCGCCATTTGTTTGATTTGTTTACCTTCTACAATTGAAACTTTGTAGCTTGAGTGGAGGCTTAGGCCTGGCTAGGGCAGGCAGAAAGCTTGGCTTCCTCTGTTACCTAGGAAACCTTGCTCTCTGTGGCTGTAGCCATCTTGGTTTGGGTTAATTTGCATACTCGCTCTGATTGGATGGTGGGCGTGGCTTGTGGGTGTGTCGGAGGTATGATCAATTTGCATATTTGTCTATTATTAGATAGGATTTAAATGTCTTCCACCAGATTTTATCCTATTTTCTCTGTTATCTCTGTACGGGACATTTAATATCAATGCTCAATATCTGAGGGTTTCTATTGTTTAATAAGAGATCAAGACAACAGATTGTTTAAATATCAGTTTGCAAATGGCAGATTATATTTGCAAAATCTTACAATTGAGCTTTGTGGGGTTTTTAAAAAAATATTTTTATTGATTTTTACAGAGAGGAAGGGAGAGAGTTACAAACATCAATCAGCTGCCTCCTGCACGCTCCCTACTGGGGATCTAGCCCACAAGGTGCATGCCCTTGACTGGAATCGAACCTGGGACTCCAGTCTGTGGGCCAACACTCTATCCACTGAGCAAAACCGGTTAGAGCAAGCTTTGTTTTTATTTGTGTATTTTTTCTTGGTACATTAACACAGTTTTTCCCTCTGAAACTCTGATGTGCCTTAGGAAATAAGTAAGGTAATAGAATAAAAGTTTAGAAAAGGAAAAGGAATGAAAATAATTTAGGAAAATAAAAGAGTTGTTTTATGTGTATCTTCTATAGTTTGGTGACTTCCCTTTTCATGAGGCCAGTATTCCCCCCTAGAAACATAGCACTGACCATATCACTGTTACCTTCAGAAAACTGCTCACCTGATTTCCTCCAGGTGTCTTTTAAAGTACACAAGCAATAGTTGTAAGATCTCACTGGGCCATGTGGGTCGATCATTGTGGGGGACAGAAATGATTCACAGAGAAGGGGATCACCAGAATGGTCAGAAGGCCATTTGATTGATGACCCTGCCTCATGGGCTGAATTCTGTCCCCTACCTCCCAATCTTCACATTGAAGCCCTAACCCCCAGCACGGTGAATGTGACTATATTTGGAGTCAGGGCCTTTAAAGAGGTGATGAAGTTAAAATGAGGCCATTAGGATGGGCCCTAATTCAATCTGACTGGTGTCCTTATAAGAAGAGGAAAGGTGGACACACAGGGAGATACCAAGGATATGGGTGCACAGGAGAAAGACCACGTAAAGACAGAACAGGAAAGCAGACATCTGTTAGCCAAGGAGAGAGGGTTCAGAAGAAACCAAACATACAGACACCTTAACCTTGAACTTCCGTGCTCCCCTACTGTGGGCAAATAAATTTCCGTTGTTTAAGCTTCTGTTGTTTAAACCTGCGATACGGAGACAATGGCATTTTATTAAGGCAAGTTAATGCGCCTTGCATTGCCTTAGATATCAGCTTCTGGCCCAGAAAGGTAACACTCTTATAAAGAAAGGTAACTAGAAGTGCCTTGAGTCAGAGCTCCCAAGGACTGTGAAACCAGACAGGCAACCCATAAAATTAGCATGTTTTGGTGAAGCTGACTCTAATGAAGAAAGCCTAGAAGGATCTTTGTTGACAGAGCATCTTCCTAAAGGACCAGCCTGGATCTGCCCTCCCTGGATGTCCCTGCTCTTAGTCATCCAAACACAGATTAACAGTCTATTTTGAAACGAGGGTTGTCCTGCCTATTGTTTGAAGAATGGATTGCAGCCCTGCTAGCAGTATGTCCTCCGGCGAGTTATTTAACTCCTCCATGCCTCAATTTTCTCAGCTGTAAAATAAGGATAGTAACAGCTGCTAGTTTATAGGATTATTGTGAGAGTTAAATGAATGAAAGCATTTAGAATTGTGCCTGCCACACAGTAAGTGCTCACGGTATAGCTATCATTTAAAAAACATTTCAAAGGTAAATTTGTGTTACACAAGAAACTGTGTATAAAACTGGAAGGGGTCCCGACAAAAATGAGCAGATTTATGTATCGTATCTATTTCTCTCCTGATCTAATTTCCTAGGGGAGGATGGATGTAAAGTCTTTGCCATTCAAATTATTTTTTTATTTTAAAAAAATATTTTTATTGACTTCAGAGAGAAAGGGAGAGGGAGAGATAGAAACATCAATGATGAGAGAGAATCATGGATCGGCTGCCTCCTGCACGCCCCTCACTGGGGATCAAGGCCACAACCCAGGCAATGTGCCCTTGACCGGCAGCCGAACCCAGGACCCTTCCGTCCACAGGCCAATGTTCTATCCACTGAGCCAAACTGGGTGGGGCTGCCATTTAAATTTGATGCAACTTCCCACATGCCCTTGAATTTGCTGCTGTCACCCTCAGCCCCTGTTGCTGTGTCTTTAGCCCCTAGATCAGAAAAGGGATCAGGGCTGGGGGAGGGGGTTAAAGGAAGTAGTGATGAAAATCTCAAGGGCGTGATCAAAACTAGAGAAAAGAGGAAAATGAGAGTGGTGCAAGAAAGAGAGAGAGAAGAGCCCAGCCAGTGTGGCTCGGTGGTTGAGCATTGACCTATGAACCAGGAGGTCACGGTTTGACTCTGGGTCAGGGGTACATGCCCAGGTTTTGGGCTCGATCCCCAGTAGGGGGTGTGCAGGAGGCAGCTGATCAATGATCCTCTCTCATTGATGTTTCTATCTCTCTCTCCCTCTCCCTTTCTCTCTGAAGTCAATAAAAAATATATTAAAAAAAGAATACCTGTTTATTTGTTGTAAAGATTAAATGAGTTAACATACATGTACATGATTACAAAAGCATTTAGCATTCAGCTCAATGAATGTCAGCTATCTGTGCTATTAGAGGAATCCCCTCTTAGCCTCAGGAAATACGTTCCAAGACACCCGGGGATGCCTGAATCAGCAGATAGAGCCAAACTCTATACATACTATATTTTTTCTATTCATACATACCTCTTTACTTAAGGAGGCAGTTTACAGCTTCTGTTTGGCACATCCACATGGCCAACAACACTATTTAGATTTTGGGGTCATTATCACTGAAATAAGGGTGACAAACACAAGCACTGCGATACGGAGACAATCAATGTGATCACAGAGACGGCTACTAAGTGACTAACAGGTGAGGAGTGTCTACAGTGTGGAGACCTGGACACAGGGATGAGTCACACCCCAGGCGCATGTAGTGGGACTCGAGAGATTTCATCACACTACTCAGAATGGCACACACAGGCAGCTGAAATGGTGTAAAGCAAAACCGTGGATACGGGGGAACTACTGTATATGTTTTCTCCCTGGCTTTCAGAAGAGAGCCCACTCACCCCACGCTACAAGAGTACTACTGCACTCCCCAAGGAACCATAAGAGGTCCTCCTGTTACGTTTCCTTCTTTTTTTAAAAATATTTTTATTGATTTCAGAGAGGAAGAGAGGGAGAGAGAGATAGAAACATCAATGAAAAGAGAGAATCATTGATTGGTTGTCTCCTGCACGCCCCCTACTGGGGATCGAGCCTGCAACCCAGGCATGTGCCCTTGCCTGGAATCTAACCCAGGACCCTTCAGTCCGAAGAACCAAACCAGCTAGGGCTCTAGTGTTTCCTTCTTATGTCACCTGGCTGAGAATGGCAGTGGGAGAGCCAGTTCTGGCATTTCCCAACATGCCCCGTGGAGGGCCGGCTGACCTTTTCTTAAATCCACACCAGAGGATATTTTTCCCATTGTTTTCTAGAGTGGAAGGGAAGGAGGAGAAAGAAATGGAAGGGAGGGAAGAGGGAGAGAGAGAAAAAGAGAGAAACATCTAGTGAGAGCATCAATTAGTTGCCTCCCACATGCGCCCCCACCAGGGCTGGGAAACCTGCAAGTGAAGTACATGCCCTTGACTGGGAACCGGGAATCAAACCCGAGACCCTTCCATCAACAGGCCAGTGCTCTAACCAGGGAGGCAAACCGGCCAGGGCTTGCTGGCCTTTTTTAATGCCTTTAGTTCTCGGCTTTAAGCTCAGCCTCCATTCTGGGACAAGAGGAAAAGCCCATTTGGCAGGTTGTCATGTCCCTTTATGAAAAGCTTTAAACATTCAAACTTCCAACATGGACTGTTTTCTGCGTGGTCAAAGAAAGTATTCACCTCGCCCAGTTTAATGCAGTGTTTGTCAAATGGGGCAGGAGGCCTTGGCTTCACTCTAATATTATGTAAGTATCCAAAAATCTTTTTTTTTTTTTTTAAGTCCCATGAACACAGAGCTCTTTAACCCTGTCCTCCTGCCTACTCTCCAGGGGGGTTGAGTGACTCAAAACATTTTGAAAATTGTAGTTTTAGTTAATATTGAAAACCCTACCCTGTTAGTGGAAGTCACATTTCCCCATGGCAGGCGCCTACCTTATTTGATATAATTAATTTTGCTACAGACGCTTACTCCATTTATATGTTAGGTGTTGTTCTGTGTTGTTTTGCCCCCTGCTTGAAAGCTTTCCTCTGGATCTTAAGTTGTAGATAACATTTTCCTCTAGGAAGAAGAAACTTTTAAAAAAACACACAAACAAACTCACACTTGGCATAAAATAAAAACAAATAGGAAGTGTTGGCTGAAAACTCCATATTCACAAAGTTTTCCAGATGCAAACATTATATCTAATTATTTCCATATTTGCCTGGAAAACAGTCTCAACCTTATGAAACTTTACTATTCAGCATTTTGGTAGGAGGTTAAATGTAAGCAAAAAGATTTCTTAACAAGGAAAGTTAAAATCTGCCTTCTTTAATGAAAAGTGGCCTACAAGATGTAAGCTTTTGAACAAAAATGGAACTAATTTTAGGTAATCATTTCCCTATTGTTTTTACTCTTGTTTAATTGACAAAACAGAACATTTCTTTATAATTCAGCAGTATCAAGAACACTTGTGTTTCTGAATCTCAAAAATAAATATGTGAACAAAGCTTAAATCATTACAAAGATGATCATCTCACCAAAGCAATAGTGTGTGATTCGTTTCAACTTGGGGAGGGCTTTAGAAAGTGACCAAGTTTCTTTGTTTCCTTTCTCTCTTTTTTAAAAATATGTTTTATTGATTTTTTACAGAGAGGAAGGGAGAGGGATAGAGAGTTAGAAACATCGATGGGAGATAAACATCGATCAGCTGCCTCCTGCACACCTCCTACTGGGGATGTGCCCGCAACCAAGGTACATGCCCTTGATCGGAATGGAACCTGGGACCTTTCAGTCCACAGGCCGACGCTCTATTCACTGAGCCAAACCGGTTAGGGCTCCTTTCTCTTCTGATTCCTATTGCCTATTCAATCTATTTAAAGTGGAGTATATGTTAGTAACAAAGCAGAGTTGTAGACAGTTTGGTGTCAAAACAATGAAAATGAAGAAAAAACTTAAAAGTATGCTGAAAGGATAGAATTATCCAATCAGGAAGATAAAACTTTTTTAAAAAGATAGGAAATTAACGAAATAGTAAGGGTAAAATTTGAAAGTTAGTGATGTCATATTATAGTCTTTATTCAAGAGTCTGTGAATGAGTGTTCTTGAAATAATCTCTGGATAGTGACCAATACCAGTACTTCACCTTAAAACATAGATTCCTGGGCATCTAAACCATAGCTTACTTCGTATTTGCCATATTCTTTTTTTTAAATATATTTTTATTGATTTCAGAGAGGAAGTGAGAGGGAGAGAGAGATAGAAACATCAATGATGAGAGAGAATCATTGATTGGTTGCCTCCTGCAGGCCCCCTACTGGGGATTGAGCCCGCAACCCAGGCATGTGCCCTGGACCGGAATCAAACTCAGGACCCTTCAGTCCGCAGGCCGACACTCTATCCACTGAGCCAAACCAGCTAGGGCTCGCCATATTCTTTAAGTCTGCACAGATCAGCCTAGATGAGACCCAATGATATTAACTTGTCTCACCCTCAAGTGGTTTAAGAAACAAGAATGGTCAAAGAAATACCCTGGCTAAAAAAAGAATGCTGAGATAAGAATAGTAGAAACTTTCAGTTTTCAGCAAAAATATCTAAGAATATATGGACTATTAGAAATGTCAGTGGCTTAGTAAAACATCTAATGAGACTGGAAGGTTGTAAGAATATAACAAGAAGATTATGATTTTATCCCCGCAAGTGTGGCTCAGCGGTTGAACATTGACCCAGGAATCAAGAGGTCCGCAGTTGATTCCTGGTCAGGGCACATGCCCAGGTTTAGGGCTTGATCCCCAGTGGGGGGCGTGCGGGAGGCAACCCATCCATATGTTCCTCTCTCATCAATGTTTCTATCTTTCTGTCCCTTTCCCTTCCTCTCTCTCTAAAAATCAATAAAAACATATTTTTTAAAAAAGATTACTATTTTGAGTTCATTTCCAGATTTTCTGAATGATTTGCAATGCTCTAAGTCAAGATAACCCATATGACTTGTTTGGTGTTATAGTTCTACTTTTTATTTTAGCTTCAGAGGAGAGATAAGTTCCACTATTCTGTCTGATAAATCTGTAAGTTCCACTTAAATAAATGTAATCAACTGAACACATATCATTTTAAAAATTGTGTTCCACAAAAATTAGAAATGAAAAAGCAGATTCGCATTTCACTCCTTTTTTTTTTCATGATCATATCAGGGAGTCAGAGGATAATTAAATACTAGGAAAAGAAATGCTTTCCTAATGTACAAGGTGCCATTTTAAAAATCTGATTATCTATGTCATGTGTTTATCTGTCTCCATTAGTATTGAGTAATCTCATTCAGAGGCTCCCTTTATTAAAAAAAAAAAAAAGACACGTAACAAATGTTACATTACCTTGTTTTGCAAACAGATTGTTCAGAAATTTTCAATGATGGATCTAAGCTCAGTGGATTTTACAAAATCAAACCTCTCCAGAGCCCAGCAGAATTCTCCGTTTACTGTGACATGTCTGATGGAGGAGGATGGACTGTGATTCAGAGACGCTCTGATGGCAGTGAGAACTTTAACAGGTGTGCTAATTAGGACATAAGGGTTTATTTGCAGTAGCACATGTGAGATTTATAAGTGAGCCCTTTTCTCGGGTCCTAAACTCTACTAATTAGACAGACTCTCACTCTCTCTAAGTAAGAATACTGAAAGTGCATTAACAAATCAAGGAAATATTGGGTGTGAGAGCAAGGGGGTATGGACACCTTGGGTACTGCAAAGGTCTATTTGGATTTCGCTAAAATCAGCTTTCACTTTAAATTTTGTAGAGACTGGAATGACTACAAAAATGGCTTTGGAAATTTTGTCCAAAAAAATGGTGAATATTGGCTGGGTAATAAAAATCTTCACTTATTAACCACACAAGGTAAGATTTGCCTAATATCATATTCATTGGAAATACAATAAAAACAACACTAAAATGTTTTTCTCTAAATCATAGACAATAGAACTAATATGCAGATGGCAATGGTCTCTTTTGGGCAATAATTCCCTTTCTAAAATGTGGCTGTTTAAAGCTAAGATATAGAGAAAAAGAAACTAGGCCAACGCTCTGTCCACTGAGCAAGACTGAATTTTTTTTAAAGCTCAGTAAGTCATTGTTATCTAATACATTAAAAAAGAAACCACTACGATTTTTTGTTGTTGTTTTTTTTTTCTAGGAGACTACACTTTAAAAATCGACCTTGCAGATTTTGAAAGAAATAGCCGTTATGCCCAATACAAAAATTTCAAAGTTGGAGATGAAAAGGTACTAACATGTTCAAATAACTAATACCACCAATTAATGCGTAAAACATACAAGATGAACCCCGAAGTCAGTGGAAACATACATATACCGATAGAATTCTTTTGTTTGTTACATAAGCCTACTTTTTTAATAGTCACAACTGACAGTAGAAATGGCCTCTGTTCCTTCAGGATTCCTATGAGTTGAATATCGGGGAATATTCTGGAACAGCAGGAGACGCGCTTGCAGTGAGATTTCATCCGGAGGTGCAATGGTGGGGTAGTCACCAAAGAATGAAATTCAGCACATGGGACAGAGATCATGACAACTACGAAGGCAACTGTGCGGAGGAAGATCAGTCGGGCTGGTGGTTTAACAGGTTTGACGTCTTATAAACATAGGTGTAATGGCGTTGATGGTATCTCACTGTTGGGCATTCATTATATCTGTATGAGGTCATGTTGGTCTTTTTTGTAATACTGGTATTAAGTAATCATCTTTATTAGAATTCTTCACCGATGAAGTATTTTTGAGGATTCGTTCATTGTGTATGTTAGCAAAGCAGGAAAAATATGTCTTAGTAATAAATCAAATTACTGTTTTTACAAAGATGTTTGTTCCCGACTGGTGTGGCTCAGTGGTTGAGCGTCGACCTATGAACCAGGAGGTCATGGTCAAGGGCACATGCCCAGGTTGCTGGTTTGATCGCCAGTATGAGGCAAGCAGGAGGCAGCTGATCAATGATTCTCTCTCATCATTGATGTTTCTGTCTCCCTCTCCCTCTCCATTCCTCTCTGAAATCAATTAAAAAAATTGTTAGCAACCTCAATTATGGATTTGTTATCATAAATAGCAGGCCACAAATTGAAGAAAGTAGGCATGAAGAAAAAGAAAGTATTTACATATAGAAAAAAATTTTTCAGGCCTTTTAGTAACCAAGTAGCTCTTCACCTTCCCCCTCATAGGAGGTGGCCATGTTATTGTTGTAAATTTTTCTGTGTAATAATACTTTTCAATTACTGTGACTTTCATTAAATCATTGAACCCAAGCTCCTCCCAATGCAGAAATTTCCTCTATCGTATTCCTGAGACCTAATTCCACTCTCTGATGGAACACTGCAATGTTACTTAATCCGAAAGCTCGCTCCATTATTGATTGTATTAAGTTTTTGCTTTTATTAACCTGACATCTGCCTTCTTGTACTTTGCCAGTGTTTTCCTCAGTTAGCTACAAAGTAATTGTAATTCCTTTTCAACGTAAGTCTTCAGGCTCTGGCCCAGATGGCATGCACTGTATTCCTCCATATTCTCTCTTCTCTAGGCCAGATCTCCCCAATTCCTTTAACTCTTCTCCACCCAACGTGGTTTCAAGACAGCTCCCTGTGTTATAATCACACTTTTAAAGCATTTAAGAATCATCTACTGTATAAAGTGGAGGTATGCCAGATATATGTTAATTTTCCCTAAAATCAGGAGAGTCCTCATTATGAACATCTGCTATTGTGAGGTTTTAGAATTGTATAGTCTTAGGGCAGTGGTCGGCAAACCGGGGCTCGCGAGCCACATGCGGCTCTTTGGCCCCTTGAGTGTGGCTCTTCCGCAAAATACCACGGCCTGGGCGAGTCTATTTTGAAGAAGTGGTGTTAGAAGAAGTTTAAGTTTAAAAAATTTGGCTCTCAAAAGAAATTTCAATCGTTGTACTGTTGATATTTGGCTCTGTTGACTAATAAGTTTGCCGACCACTGGTCTAGGGGATACAGCTAGTTGTAGGTAGGGTCAAGTTAAATCTAAGTAGTTGTAAAGCAGTATTTTCTCTGGATTTTGCTTTTCTAAAAGTTCAAATGTATTTACTTTTTGGTCATCTGTAAGGGAACTGAAGCACATACAGCAGTGAGAAGGGTCAGAGAGACAACGTTATCTTTCCTACTTAGAGACTCAAAGGCAATGACAGTCTTTTCCCTAGCAATTTTCTTGTTCTTTTAGAAACCATCTTTGGTCACCTTCTCTTTCTCCTCCTCCCCACCCCCCAACCCCCCGTCCTTGTAAGTTATGTAAAACTTACCTATAATTTACAAAGTTGCAAGCATCCCTTCATGTTTAGTTTTGAACAGAATTCCATATGCAGACATCGCAATTACATCGGTTAATATTAGCATAAGATCAAAACCATGTGTCTGCTCAGTTGTTCAGCTTGTATTGTGTCTGAATGATGCTGGCAGACGTGTGAGCCTGGGCAAATACATTATCTACCGGACTTTAAAGATAGGGCTTCAGGGAGGACAAAGTCCGTTCAGTGGCTGGCCCCCCAAGGAACCTGCATCATCCTTGGAGTCAGAGGAGATGAGAAGGCTGTGCAGGTGGGAAATCAGAAAATCTGGAGAAAAAGCCCATTATTCCAGAAGTTTAGTGTTACTTCTACCATGCCTGCTACTACTGTAGTCTAACTTTATCAACCTCTTCCTCCTTATTATTTTTCTGTCACATAGATTTTTCTTTTATTTATATTTTAAAAAATATATATTTTTTATTGATTTCAGAGAGAGGAAGGGAGAGAGAGAGAGATAGAAACATCAATGAGAGAGAAACATCATGGTTTGGCTGCCTCCTTCACGCCCCCTACTGGGGATTGAGCCAGAAACCAGGTCATGTGCCCTGACCGGAATGGAACCAGTGACCTCTTGGTTCCTTCGTGGACCCTCAGCCACTGAGGCACACTGGCCAGACTCCATACAGTTTTAAAAACACAGCACACTATTGACACTTCAAATTTAGTGTACTTTTCCGATTAGCTCCATCTATTTAGATTAGGACGACTTTCAGGGTGGTCAGCAGGAGTGAATTACCAAGTGGGCAAATGATCCAAGCCAACCACTTGGCATTTATGGGCAAATTATGTGGTTTTGTGTGTTTTTTAATTCAGGAAAACCATATAATTTGGGTGCTTTCCATAGATGTTAGAACTATTCTTTGTTCTCTTTACATCCTATTGCCTGACATCTTTTCATTGGTTATATCAATAAAGAAATACACAGCAGTTCATTTCATAACACTGCACATACTCTTAGTCCATGCCAGGGACAAAATCTATATATATAAAAGCCAAGTGACTGGAACAACAGAATGACCAGAACGACCGGTTGCAATGCGCACACTGCAGTGGTCAACTGGCCTGATCCGGGCCCCGATCGGCCCTCCAAACCTCCACGGTCCCTCCCCCTGGCCGGTCCGGCCCCCTATTGGTCCTCCACCCCAATCGGAGTTGGGGCCAACTGCCCACGGGCTCAACCCCCCACCACCACCACTGGCCCAGCCCCCATTGGCCCTCATCAGGGCTGGCCGGCCAGACCCCACCCGTGCATGAATTCATGCACCAGGCCTCTAGTTTATTGATATTAAAGGAAGAGGGAGACTTTTTAAAAAGCATGATAACCTAACCACTTTACCCAGATTGGAGCAATATATTAGAGTAAAAAATTAACTCAGCAACTCAGACAAATGATTATTGGTTGTCGGCTGGGAAAACTTTAAACTGTGGGTTTAGTCTTTGTTTTCTTATCCTTGAGGTTGAAATATTGATATGCTAGCGATTTTTAAAAGGGGAGGGAAAGAGTTGGAATTACGAAAGTGGCGTCTTGGCAGCAGATGGGTAAATGTGTCAGCGCAAATTATGGGGGGCGGGGAGCAATGGTAGAGCGCTCCGCCCCACCTCGCTGCGTTACCCACTGCCAGTCTTGCCAAGGCCGAGAATCACAAAGCTCGGCCTTTGTTTGCTTGTTTTTCTTTTTTTGTTAAAGGCTGTTAAGAACAGAAATGCTTCTTTATCAATATGCTCGCTCCAAGTGTCCTGGCTCGGATCCTCAGACTTGTTATGGTGCTAAAATCCACCAGTTTTTTTAAAACTCCATCTGTTGTAGGAATATCTTGGCTTCTGAAAACTGATAAATATTTCCTTGTCTGAAATGGAAGAATTCATAAAGATGTTTTTGATCATTTGTTAGCAAAATACTACAAGGGTGTCGGGATATTTTTCTGGTCTGATTGTTCTGTGTTTATGTTTTCTCCCACTAGGTGTCACTCTGCAAACCTGAATGGTTTATACTACCTGGGCCCCTATAGCAATACAACGGACAATGGGGTTGTCTGGCACACCTGGCATGGATGGTGGTATTCTTTGAAATCCGTGGTTATGAAAATTAGGCCAAATGACTTTATTTCTAATATCGTTTAATCGTTCCCCCTGGGTTTTTACTTCTGCAAATCATGTTGATTTAAAGTGATTTGAAAAATAACAATTCTGAACATATACATGTATGATCATGGTCATTGTTGTGTACTACTTTTCATTCTTACTTGTCTTTGTTACTTAATGTACAGAAATTGTATGTAATATTCACCAAATAAATGTAGATTATGTTAATATTGATTGCATTCCTGTGTAAAGAGGGATATGATGAGTTGAATACAAAATTAAAAGAGTTGAATAAAAAATAAAAAGCATAAGAAAAATAAAAAGCATAGAATATATGCCAACTTGAGAGATAACACAAGCCTAAGTACATACTAAATTAAGTATGAATGTAGTGGAATATACACATTAAAAAATCCAGCAAATAATGGATTGCCAAATCAACTGCATGGACAATAAATATTATGAGTAGGGATTTGAACTCAGGTCTCTGATTACAAAGCTGGAAATCTTATAAACACAACCCAGGATCTTAATAACTAGAAAACATATCTTGTACTTTTAGGATGTTTATGTAGGTTGTACTCTTCTTTCCGAAGCCTTGTTTATACCAATCCTGTGAAGTAATATTATCCCAATGAACAGAGCTGAGAATTTATGGATCTAAGGTTTTGTGACTGCTCAAAGTTACAAAGCTAGTAAGTAAGGGAACAAAGTCTCACATCCAAGCCTTCTGAGGCTAAATGAAACATATTGCCACCATGCTACAGGTTCTTCTGACTAGAATGTGGATGGGTGAGGTAGAGAGAGAACCTTTAAAGTGACAGTGAAAGCAAGACTAAGGGTAAGATGTTCCCCCAAATATTCGAGTGCCGACAAGAATCAGGCACAGAGAATACAGTTAAAGTCCACATGAAGCTCAGGTGTTTTTAGTAAGATATACACTAACCATCCTATATAATGAAAGGCTAATATGCAAATGGACTAAATGGCAGAATGACTGGTCGTTATGACACACTGACCATCAGGGGGCAGATGCTCAATGCAAGAGCTGCCCCCTGGTGGTCAGTGCGCTCCCACAGGGGGAGTGCCGCTCAGGCTCAGCCAGAAGTGGGGTTCATGGCTGATGAGTGCAGCAGTGGTGGCGGGAGCCTCTCCATGGGGAGTAGGCCTAAACCATCAGTCGGACATCCCCTGAGGGCTCCCAGACTGCGAGAGGGTGCAAGAGGGTGCTGAGGGACTCCTCCCCCCCCCCCCCCCCCCAGTGCAAGAATTTTGTGCACCAGGCCTCTAGTATAGTCATAAAAATATAATTTTAAAGGCAGATAAGAATGAAGGAAAAATATGTGCCTCAGCCATGTATACTGGTAGCAGGGGGCCTGCCCTGGTTTGGGGGAGAGGATCAGAAAAGCTTCCTGGGAGAACTAAACTTTTCAGCTGACATTGTTTTTGTTGTTGTTAATCCTCACCAGAGGGTATTTTTTCCCATTGATGTTTTAGAGAGAATGGAAGGGAGGGGTAGAGACACAGAGAGAAACATCGATGTGAGAGAGACACACCACATGTGCCCTGACCAGGGCCGGGGATAGAGCCTGCAACGAGGCACATGTCCTTGACCAGAATCGAACCTGTGACCCTTCAGTCGCAGGCCGACGCTCTAACCACTGAGAAAACCGAGGAGGGCTCAGCTGACATCTTTTAATTAGGTGGGTGTGGGAGATGGTTGCAGGCAGAAGGAAACCCTTGTGTAAAGCACACAAAGCAGGAAAGTGCATGGAAACAAAACCGGTTGGAGGGGCAGTATCCCTTAGTGATCCTTACAGCCTCAAACCCAGGATTCTGCCACTTAATAGCTGTGTGACCCTGGGAGGCTACTTAACCTCTCTGAGCCTCAGCTATCTCATCTATAAGATGATTACAATAGTACCTGCCTCAGGCATTAATCTCAGGTTGAGTGAGAATTACTCAAGTACTTAGGATAATGTCTTGCACAAAGTAAGCAGTCAGTAAGAACTAGTTATGATGATCAGTGAAGTAGGCATGAAGGGACAATAATAATAGATGTCTCAAAATAATGGGTCACATAAAAATGTTAAGGTTAGTTTTACTTTGTTCTCTAACCAGTGTTTCCCAAAGT
This sequence comes from Cnephaeus nilssonii, assembly GCF_951640355.1. Classification (NCBI taxonomy): domain Eukaryota; kingdom Metazoa; phylum Chordata; class Mammalia; order Chiroptera; family Vespertilionidae; genus Cnephaeus; species Cnephaeus nilssonii. The sequence goes on from NC_137079.1 coordinate 12,343,242, forward strand.
TGTGCTTCTCAACCTTTAATGTCATGCAAATCACCAGAGGCTCTTGTTAAAAGGTAGATTCTGGGGTGGGGCCTAGCATTGTGGGAGATTTTTTTTTTTTTTTTTTTTAGGATTCTGGTTTTTTGTTTTGTTTTTTAACAAGTTTCCAGATGATAGCAGAAGTTGCTGCTCTAGGGATCACACTTTGAAAATCAAGGATGTAGGGAACTGTAGCCCTTTGGCAGTGATGGCGAACCTATGACACGCGTGTCAGCATTGACACGCGTAGCCATTTCTGATGACACGCGGCCGCATGCCGAGGATGAAACATTTGCTGCTCCTGAGGATGAAACATTTGCGACTAGAGTCTTGGAGTTAGTTTTTTCCTCAAAGTGACACACTACCCGAGTTATGCTCAGTATTTTGGCGAAGTGTGACACACCAAGCTCAAAAGGTTGCCCATCACTGCCCTATGGGATAGTAATAGCTAACACAAGAATAAAAGGGCCCCTTGATACAAAAAAAAAAACAAACAAAAAAAACAACAAACACACACACAAAAAAAACCCCAAACAAAACAATAACTAAAAGGGCCCCTTAATCAAATGAGTTTAGGAGATGATTTATTAAACAAAATTCAACAGATTTCTCTTGAATATTTTCTCGGGTCCTTTAATATTCTAATGTGCATTCCCAAGTTCCAAGAGAGACAGATAGTATGCTGCATTTTTATATCTAGTTAGAAGTGTGTTCCGTCGGGAGGCATAAGTCACCTGATTTGGAAATGCAAACAAATGGGATTGTTCTTATGTAACAAGAACCCTGGAGGCAGGAGGCAGCTGCCCAGGATCGGGGCTCTGCAGTGTGGAAGCGGATATCTCTGCAGTTCACTTCGCCCTTCCTTCAAAATCTCAAGGTGTCCACCGCAGTGCCTGCTTCCGGCCCATGGAAAAAGCAGGAAGAAGGGCAAAGGGTCGATGGACTTCAATTTCTGCCTTCTTGGCCAACACTGCGTCATGTGGCCACTCCATCTGGAAGGAAGATCAGGAGAGAATATTCCGTTTTATAGTCTCTAGAATGTGCAGTGAGAGAATTCTTCCCCAATGTTTCTGAACATTTGTTTTCTAATGCAGTCTTGTGGGAATAGCGTTCTGCAGATCACACTTAAAGAATGGGGTACCAGTGACCATTTTAAACACAGCTATTATTTGCTGCTCGAGTAGCAGCCTGAAGAACTCGTACAATTAAAAGATCAAAAGAAGAAAAGCTTTTAAAGGTTAAAAAAAAAAAGTGATTCTACAGAAAAGTGGGGGGGGGCAGCTAAACCAGTATGGTGTTACTTAAAGCTCCGTATAAGAGTTTTTCAATTCGGCAGGAATGATACGAGAATGTAAATGCCATAAAAAGATGGACGAGGAAGAGTTCTAATGAAAGAACGTTGGATTTACCGTATTTTCCAGCGTATAAGACGACTGGGCGTATAAGATGACCCCCAACTTTTCCAGTTAAAATATAGAGTTTGGGATATACCCATCCTATAAGATGACACCCGGCGTATAAGACAACCCCCGACTTTTGAGAAGATTTTCATGGGTTAAAAAGTCGTCTTATACGCCGGAAAATACGTAGTGATAATGTGATTTGTATCCTTAAGTCTGTTTCAATGGGCTAGTGCAGAGAATAACCGGAGGCCAGGAAATAAAAGCAGAGAGAGAATAGGGAGGTCACCTGAGACGTTTAGATGTAAAAGAGGGAAATCGGCTGCCTCACCTGAAGCCACAAATATCAGGAAGAACCCCAGTCTGAAATAAGCTCCTCTGAAAGGTCATCCTTAGGGAGTTACTTATTAGGATTCATCACGTTTTAACATGCAAATACGCTTTTCCTTTCTATCAGCTGATTGGACATCAGGGTCCACAAACCAGTGTGTTCTTTTCAGTGCTCAGTCTACTAGCATTAGCGACCCCGCCTCCCTGGGACAAGCCCCACCCACAGCACCTTCGGGAGCACAGTGTGAGGGGTGGGGGAGATGGGAAGGGGGGGATGCTGGGGCAGGACAGAGGGGAGGGAGGGGCCTGTCATCCTGTCCTCTGAGAAGGGACCTGGTGAGGTCTGGGAGTTTGTGGCAGTGGCTGGGAGGGGCGCTCCTGTCCTGCATGGGGCGCAGGTGAAGCGTGTCCCAGAGCAGGCCACGGGGCCCTTCCTGTGGGGGCAGCCCGCGAATGCGAAGGCAACAGCCGAGGCCTGGGCTCCCCGGGGGCTCTTCCCCGGGTGCCTCCAGGCCCAGCCCTCTGGCCCAGCTCCCTAGAAGGTGATTCTCTCCTGGAGGGTCACAGTGGGCGCACCTGCCTCCGATTGGCTGTCTGACCCTTGCCTGGCGCTGTGATCTCTCCTGGGAGCCGGGCTCCTAACCGCTCAGAGGGAGGATCCCTTGAGAGGGCCCTGTGGGCATGGAGCTGGTGCAAACTGGGGTGGGGGTGGGGGGAGGAGACATGGGGGGACAGGGGCCTGGGCATGGGGGGACAGGGTTCAGGAGAGCCCTCCACTCTGACAAAGCTCAGTTTTTATATATTGTACCTATTTACATTCCAGATAACACTTTGTGATTTTAAAAACCTGTTTGTTTGGGGGGAAGAAAAATAAAGCTGTTCTCTGAAAGAAGGTTTAGTTAGACCTCTCCCTTTACTGTATAGACCGAGAGACCGCCTGCATTTTCCAGGTATTTCTGGGGAAGGACTGACTTACTCCCTTGACTCACAGAGTCACAGGCATCATCACAGACCTAAGAACGTCGGCGCTTCGCTTAGAAAGCGGCCTTAGAAGGGATGTGCACCTGGTGAAACCTAGTGCAGCGGTGTGCATGGCGGGGCAGGGGTGGGGGGGGGGGAGAGGGCAGGCCCCAGACCAGCTGCAGCCTGGCCAGGAGGACCAAGGGCGGTGTGAGGCTTTTAGCTGCAGCAAGCCGGCTTCTTCCCGGGGAGCCGGTGACACGGGGTGTTGTGTCCCGGACTCCTGGGTGCTGGCACCCGCTGCCGTTTCTAGGCCTTCCTAATTATAGGCGTGCCATGAAACATTGCCTCCACCCGCACCTCTGACCAGAACAACATTCAGCCCTTAGCATTATCAAAGACCTTCCCAGCTTGAACTAATTAATTCCTACAATTCCCACCAGCTGGGAGGCAGTATTATTATCCAGGTTTTACAGACACAGAAAACTTCAAAAGAGGTTTCTCCAAAGTCACATAGCAAGGGGGATGGGGCCAGAGTCTGTCTTAGCAGGACTAGGTTTGTACGTTCATTAGAAGACGTCGGCCTTACACCGTTTTGAGTTAGGGGTCATTTGAAGGTTTCCTTCAGGGCGCCGAACAGACACCCCTTTGTCGGTTAGTAGCTGCCTCCCTGGGTCCCGCGGCGGCTTCTCTCCCAGGAGCAGTGACTACACCCTTCGGAGTGATCGCACGTCATCATTGGGAACACCAGGTAGTTTTGCAGCTCTCAAAGGTGGCCGACCTGTGCCAGCGGTCCCATCTCGTGCACGCTCCTCCTGTATCACACCTCAGTGTCTCTTTTCGGTTGGGTGATGTTAGAACACAGGGCGCTTAAATGTAAAATTGAACCTCCGGAAAGTCTGCTGGTTACAAAGGCTTCTTTGACCTTTTCTGTTGACCAAACGAACTGAGCTTCTCAGGAATCGCACACGCCTCAAAGGCGGCTCTTTAGAGATAATACCAGCTCTTTAACCACTAGTTGTTGTTGTTGTTTTTAAAAAACAGCACGTGTTTCCCTAGTTATGAGGAAGTTAAATTTGAAACACTAAGTAGCTCATTGGTGGAAAATCGACATAACCCCAGCCACTTTTGTCCTGTTCTAGTAGTTGTGGCTGCAGGGAGTGATAGCCTTATGCATTTACTCATATTGAAGAGGCAGAAAATTGTATACTTAAAAAAAAATAGTGCCCGGCCAGTGTGTCTCAGGGGTTATAGGTCATAGTTGGATTCCCTGTCAGGGCACATGCACAGGTTATGAGCTCAATCCCAGTAGGGGGCATGCAGGAGGCAGCCAATCAATGATCCTCTCTCATCATTGATGTTTCTATCCCTGTCTCCCTCTCCCTTCTTCTCTCTGCAATCAATAAAAACATATACATTAAAACAAACAAACAAACAAAAACACAATGTAAGGGATTTTAAAAAAGAGACAGAAAATTGTATACTTAAAAAAATGTTTTTAAAAGTCAAAAGCTGATAGACATATGCAATGATTATGCAAAGTAAAGCAATGTCAAATTAAAATGAAACATTAGCAAGAGTTCCATGTTGACTTGGAGACCAGTAGGGCCAGAGAGAGAATAACTCTGAAAACATTCACAATATGTAAGGAATTTGGTGAGTATGCTTACGAACTTTTTCTAAACAGGGATCTTTTGAAACTTGGGTTCAAGGAACATCTGCGTATTGTTTGTGTATGAGTCAGCATGTAGTAGGCTGTGTAACTCGGAGGAGCTAGAAGGAGTTTGGAAAGACAATATATTTTATTCTCAAGGCTATTTTTAATGTCAGCTCCACGTTGGAGGCCTGAGCCACTTAAGTTTTAACAAGTTCCAGAAATAAATCTGATTCACCCAAAAGTTTAAAGATCCTTGGTGTTATTCCTCAACACTGTTCTCATTCAGAGAAGTTGAACAGTTTGACATAGCAGTTTTAGCTCAAGGACAATCTTCCAGGGTGAACCTTAATGGGATAGAAGTTCAGACCTACATTCTCTTACAGTTTTCTGAAACCCAGCGAGAAAAAAGCAATGCAATGATGATTACAGCATGCAGATGGCCATCAGGTGTGCGCCCACATTCTTCAGCAATCCCTTGAGGACCGGATGCCTGAGCCAGGATGCTTGGACAGCTGGTGAGCTCTCCATACTCATTCCTTCGGTCAGAAAGCCTGGATCATACTAGCTGCCACGGGGGTGTGAATGCCAGCTGGCCTCCTTGCTTCATAATTTAGTAAAAGATTGACTTCTGGAGCTCATTGGTCACTGTAGCTTTTATTTAATAGGTCAATGTTCATCAAAGCTGAAGTTAGGGTGACAAACTCTCTGTAGACCATCTACACCATCATCCAAAACTTCCTAAAAGAGTCTATTTAGAGAGGAAAACTTTTCCATGCTGGAAGTAGGCCCAGAACAAAAAAATTTTTTTTTAATTTATTTTTTTTAAAGTGTGTGGTAATCTCCTTGACCATTTTCAGTTAGTCCCTTTTTCCTATATCCATAAATAACCCCTGCCAAAACACAATCTTCCACTCCAAGATGTGACAAGTCTTCACTAAAGAGTAATTTCTCAGTCAAAGAGTGTTTTAAATACAAACCTTTAAATATTTAAAAATAAATATTTGTGTATTTTACCTGAAAAATATTTTGTTTAAATTTCCTAAAATAAAAGGAAGAAAGAGTACCAGGAGGGGATTTTGTGGTTGATGGAAAACGTCCAGCAGTGGTGGGGAGAGGAAGACACTCTGGTTAGCACTGGTGTTTCTGAGTTTGGCAGGAAGGGGTAGTAGCCCGGAGGCCCCTCATGGAATGGCTGTGACCTGGGTCCTGTCGCCCTGGTAAGACGTGGCCACTATTTGCAGGACCATCTCCCTGCCTGGAGATGTGGGTGCTAACAGAGGAACTGCCTCGATCTCGTGTCCACAGGCAGCTTTGCAGGTCTGCTCTTGCTGCTTCCCAGGCAGGATTGTATCGTGAATTCACAACGTGGCTTTGCTGACCCTGCAAAGTTACAGTGGCAAGAATGCCACCCATAGAGGACTTTCTTCCCAGAGCAAATCCTAAGTGAGTCTCGGCTTTCTCCCCTCCTGTCTTAGTCTTCCCTCCCTAAAGGGCTGGCGCAGTGAACTTCCTAGAGGTTGGCCCACGGGCTTCAGGCCTCACCATTTGGCATTCTCCGCTCAGGCCACTCGGGGTCTTCTTGACCCTCAGAGGCTCCACGTGTGGGCCTGGGGAGAAGTTCGGTCACTGGGAACTAACTGTTAGGGACCTGGTCCCTCAGGTAGAGTCTTTCTTGTACCTTCTCAGGTGTTGACTCACCATTGCTGCCTGAGGTGCTAACAAGGAAGGACGAGACTGTCTTCCTTGTCAGGTCAGGGAAATGCCCTTCAGTAACCAAGCGATAAGCTCTATTTATTTTGGTTCTAACTTGACTGATGGGGATTTCTGGACGGAAAGGAAGGGAGTTGTGACTGGCTGTGATAAGGGGCAGAAATAGAATATTGGGGAGCAACTATAATTGTAAGAATATTAAGCATGCTCTGTTAATCGTGATTGTTTTGTTCTGATTGAAGAAGGCACACTGTCACCTGGCTGGGAGAGGCACGTGGGACCTGGGAGCTCACCTGGAAATGCGGCCCCTCCTCCCCATCCAGGAGCTGCCCATCACCCTGGGTAGATGAACAACCTTGTTGCAGAGACCAGAGCCGCCAGCCCTTTGAAAACCCCAGCCTTTGCATACCCGCAGGCCTTTGCAAATCTCCAGCCCGCATTACCTGTAAACTGCCTCTTTGGCATACCCTTTTGCCTACTTCCCATGTAATCTTTGCCCTTCTACACAATGTAAGCATTGTGGAGAGCAGATTTTTGTGGATGACCTGCTGCTATCCCATACTGCCGGCAGTATTGGAATAAACGCTCAAATGATTCAACCCTCTCTCTGCTTAATTGGCTCAAGTAGTGACAGGCAGCACAGACCCATGGATTGTCCGGTTACAGATGCAGGCTGTAAGCCACATCAAAGATACAGACAACTAGGTTCCAGTGTTCCGATCTCCTCAGTGCACACAAGATCTCATGGTCAGGAGAACTTGCTTCAGTGTTTTTTTACTTATTATGATTTGAAAGTATTGCTATCAAAGCTAAGCTGGAAATTGAATATCAATTTTGAAAAATCCAGTAGAATTTAAGGCCTTGAGGTAGCTGTTCCTCTCTGTTCAATATAGCAGCTATTACCAAACAATATTTATTAACCAAAACCAATGAGGAAAAGGGTGTCTTTCTTATGTTGTTTGTATTTTTATATATAAAACATATGTATATAACATATAACATATATATATATATACATATATGTTTTATATATAAAAACACAAACAACATAAATAGAACCATAATCTTCTAAGCCCCTAGTGTATAGTTTAAGGTCCGATTCATTGCAATCTCCTGAAAGGCACGCTTGTTCTCTAAATAAGTTTCCTTGGTCCAGAGTGTTGGATGCCATGTGCCTGCCGAGGCAGCAGAATTCACTGAAAGTTTCCACATCAGGTTTCTGTGGAGCAACTTTGTGTGTGGCTTCTGTTTTCCAAAGCTGCTTCTCTGCCATGGTAGGTGTTGAATCTGCGCAGTAATCCACCCCTACTGTTACATGCCCAGTGGTTGTGTGGTTGGAGCATACATAGGGCAGATGCGTGACTAAGTTATTGGGTTTAATAATCCCTTTTCCTGATGTTCATAAGACTCAAGTTCTACAACTCGTCAGCTGGATGGTTTGGTGTAAGCCGGACTTTAGGAAAGGAGATGGGTTTATTAATCTCTGTGGGCCTCTTCTATAAAAAATTTCATGTGATTAAGAAGTACAAATTGGTGGGGTGGGGGGGGGGAAGGGGACATATGTAATACTTTCAGCAATAAAGATTAAAAAAATTTTTTTAAGAATTACTTTCAACAATGTAATGGTCTCATTGATAACTTAAGTTGTATATTTCTTTATATACATTCTTTATTAATGACTTCTTTTTAGCTATTGAACTTAACCTTTTAAGTACAAAAGAGAAATGTCTGGTCCCTACCTCATTACATTCTGAACTTCTACTCTAATAACATTCATAAAGACATTTACTTCATTAAAAAAAAAAAGTACAAATTAGGCTCGTCCTATTTGGCTCTCAGTGGGTTGAGCATCATCCATGCACCAGGAGGTTACCTGTTCAATTCCCACACTGTAGTGTTTACCAAGTGCCAGATGCTGTTCTTGGTGTTTGTCTGCTTACTCATCCATCCTCTCAACAACCATATGAGGTAGGCTTTATAATAATCATTCCCTTTTGATGAATGAAGAAACACAGGCACAGAGAGGTTAAATAAGAATGCCTAAATCACACAGCCAGTAGGCAATATATATATTAGAGGATTAGAGGCCCGGTGCATGAATTCGTGCATGGATGGGGTCAGGCCAGCCTGGTCAGGGGGAGGGGACATGGGCGGTTGGCCAGCCTGGTCGAGGGGACAATTTGCATATTAGTCTTTTATTATATAGGATATACACTGAATGGCCAGATTTATGCATTCAGAGATCATAATAATCTGACCACTCAGTGTAGGTAGTAACTACTTTGGACTTATCCAAATTTATATGAAATATTAGATTCAATTTTGCACCAACATTAAAGGGATATTAATAAACCAAAGCTCATTTGGAAGGGACCATCCACAACGGAAATTATGAGTAATACTTAGCTCAACTGAGACAGCAAGAGAATTCCAGGAGAAACGTGGTAGTAGTCAACGAAAGCTGAAGGGTTTGTATGGGAAGATGTATTATATGCATTCCACAAAAACCTCAAGAAGAAAATTAGTAAGTCAATTAAAATACATGATAGATGAAAACTGCAAGTATGCTAATTTTGAGTAAAGTTAGAAAGAACCTCACAAGAATCACAGCTACTTAAAAGGTAAAATAAGCTGCTTCTTGAGTTGATAAGGTTATCATCCTGGGACTGACCTCATTGCAAATGCCCACAAGCATCAGCTAGGTAGTTTAAGTGATCATTTTGGTCTCTCTCAAAGCTCAGATTTTATGATTTGGAGATGTGGTTTTAATATTACACATTATTGCCCTGGCCAGTTGCTCAATGGTTACAGCATTGGCCTGTGTACAGAAGGATTGTGGGTTCAATTCCTGGTCAAGGGCAGGTACCTCTATTGCAGGCTCCACAGCCTCGGTAGGGGCACGTGTGGGGGACAACAAATCAATGTGTCTCTCTCACATCAATGTTTCTCTCTCTCTCCCCCTCTTCCCTCCTTTCCATTTCTCTCTCCTCTCTCCCTTCCACTCTCTCTAGAAGTCAATGGGAAAAATATCTTCAGGTGAGGATTAAAAAAAACACAACACATTATTTCCAAAACATAACAAAGTAGATGAGTGTTCTTATAATATGTGCCTTTCAATCGTCTTATGACCAGTGCATGACAGTAGTGGGTAATTAATGAATCATTTAGCATGTGACAAGCTTACCATACTGGCCATTATCTACTTCCCCGAGAATCTTAAAACTGTTGAGAGAAAATGTTCACCAAGAAATAAGCATTGAGCTCATGAAGCTGATGTAGAGGAAAGGCTAGAGTTATGACAGAGAGAAACAGCAACAGAAGAGGCAAATTGTGGAGTAAAAGGTACAAGAGAAGCAATCCCTCAGCAAGCATGGATACAGCTGACACACTGTAGTGTTTACCAAGTGCCAGATGCTGTTCGTGGTGTTTGTCTCTGCTTACTCATCCATCCTCTCAACAACCCTATGAGGTAGGCTTTATAATAATCATCCCCTTTGATGAATGAAGAAACACGGGCACAGAGAGGTTAAATAAGAATGCCTAAATCACACAGCCAGTAGGCAAAAAGCTGGCATTTGAACCCAAGTATCTTGCCTCTAGAATTCACTCACCTACCTACTTTTTTCTAAAAAGTAGTGGATTGCCCTAGCCAGTTTGGCTCAGTGGATAGAGCGTCAGCCTGCGGACCAAAGGGTCCCGGGTTCGATTCTGGTCAAGGGCACATACTTGGTTGCAGGCTCCTCCCCGGTCCAGGCCCTGGTCAGGGCTCCTATAAGAGGCAACTAATTGCCGAAACCGGTTTGGCTCAGTGGATAGAGCGTCGGCCTGCGGACTCAAGGGTCCCAGGTTCGATTCCGGTCAAGGGCATGTACCTTGGTTGCGGGCACATCCCCAGTAGGGGGTGTGCAAGAGGCAGCTGATCGATGTTTCTCTCTCATCGATGTTTCTAACTCTCTATCCCTCTCTCTTCCTCTCTGTAAAAAATCAATAAAATATATAAAAAAACAAAAAACAAAGTGAAGACAGAGAAATTAATATTAATTTTAAAAAAAGAGGCAACTAATTGATGTGCTTCTCTCATATTGATGTTTCTGTCTGTCTTTCCCTCTCTCTTCACTCTCTATAAAAAACAATAAAAAAAAATATGAAGGGGGAAAAAAAAAGTAGAGGGCAAGGGTGAAGAAAACCACTAAGAAAAAATGAGCTAGCAATTTCCCTTTAAAAAGAATGGTAAATAGCCATTAAACATGAATGCTTCGTTTGAAATCTGGATAAATAGCCAGATGTCCATAATACAATTCTAATTCTTCTCTTTTAGAATCGCTTTACCAAATGCACTTTCGAATGTCCTTTCGCATCTTGGCATCGGCGCCTCCTGGATCTGACCTCGCATACCAATGACAAAGGCTGGAAGCGTTCTCTTGCAACCATTTACAAGGACAAAGGTAAGAAAGCACCTCCTTCCATCATTGTCTCTGCACCAAAGCCCAGACTCTGTCACATGAGTGAGGATCAGCCACCCTCTGACTCAGAGCCAGTAGAAAAGGTTATGTCTCACGAGGCTGCTGCTGGTGGTGAGCCGTGGAAGAATGTTGACAATCTCAGGACTCTATCCTGCAAGCATTCCTCTGCGTCCCCTGCTCTAGGCCAGGATAACACAATGCGCAGTCCTTCCTCTGGATCCTAGCTATTTCTCTCTCCCTGATTTGGTACAGTGTTGAGTGGGGGAAGAAATCACACTAGTCGTTGCTATTTCTAATGGGCTGGCCGTGCAGAAATTCCAGCTTCTCCCTTCTGCCTACCCCACAGGATGTACCCTACACCTGAGGGTAGGAGCTAAGTAAGCTACTTCGACCTTTTCCAGTTGCATTTAGGTGCCACGTTAGTTCTTCTTTTTTTAAAAATATATATTTTTATTGATTTCAGAGAGGAAGGGAGAGGGAGAGAAAGATAGAAACATCAATGTTGAGAGAGAATTATTGGTCCGCTGCCTCCTGCACGCCCCCTAATGGGGATGGAGCCCACAACCCGGGCATGTGCTCTTGACCGGAATCGAACCCGGGACCCTTCAGTCCGCAGGCCGACACTCTATCCACTGAGCCAAACCAGCTAGGGCGGAGCCAGGTTAGTTTTATAGAATGCAACATACAGTGCACCAGCATGTTGTTAACATTCATAGAGACATCCCAAAGATTTTGCTCTGGTAGAGGTGACCTTTCGAACAATTTCTAAAAGCTTATTCATTGGGATGCCGTGGGCTGCACCCTAATCGTACCTCACCTAGAGCCACTTCAACAGCAGGCAAATGAAAGCCCAAAGTAAAAATCTAACTGTTGCCGGCTAATCCAAGTCCAAATGCCCAATCTGTGTTGCATTACGAGGAAAGGGGGCTGAGGGCGGGAGGAGGTAGAGAACCGGCCCCCAGGGACGTCCAGGAACCGGCTAACGGCATCTGCAGGCCTTAAGCATGTGTCATTTATTTATGCCTGTGTTGTAGAATGTGGAAAACCATAAAATCTGACAGAAAACCCCCTCACAGCCAAACCAAGAATCTGTGGTCAGTCGGGGCACCGTGTGGGGGAAAGGTTCCACTCCCTGCTCCTCCACATTCTGACTCACACATGACTCACCAGAGAGCAGATTCACTGTATATTCGCTACTCACTACTCTCCCCCGAATGTCCCATGTTATTGCATCACACATAATGGCCTGGGCAGAGTGTAATATTGCCACATCAAGTCCATATGCAGGAAACTCAGCTGTGGATCCTCCTGGCTAGATTAATATCCAATATTTTCCCGTCTTCTAATTTTCCCAGAGCTGGAAGTTATTTAGCATGGAAATATTCATTTCCTAATATTAATCAGAGATATTGGCTTTGCTCTCTTTTTATTGAGTTGTAGCATATATGCAGTTAAAAAGCATAATATTTTTCTTAAAGAAAAGTTTCTTTATTTATTTTTAAATTGATGTCAGAGAGGAAGGGAGAGGGAGAGAGAGATAGAAACATCAGTGATGAGAGAGAACCATTGATCGGCTGCCTCCTGCAAGTCCCACACTGGAGATAGAGCCTGAAACCCCAGGCATGCGCCCTGACCAGGAATCAAACCATGACCTCCTGCCTGGTTCATAAGTCGATGCTCAACTGCTGAGCTACACCAGCTGGGTGGTGGTTAGTGTTTTTGGATGACCAGTTTAAGAAATGCCCTGAAGAGGATGAATTTCTGACTAAGTACGAGATATATAAAGACTCACTCCATCATTCAGGAGTTGATAGATTATTTAGTGGTTGTATTCCCAAATAACTATTTTTATAAAGAAATAATTGAGCCAATGATTCTCCCTTTGGTTTTTGTCTGACACGCTTGATGATTACTTCCATGTCTATACTTGGCAAACATTCCTATTTGGGTGGAAATTTCTTCCTCCTTATGTATCACTTGTATGATAAAAACATAAAAGTTGACCAGAAACTAGAGAAGAGTATAATAATCAATAAACACTCACTAGATGTTATCTGGATTTAACAGCCTTTTATACACTGATCTTCAAATACATACTGCATTGTACACACACACACACACACAAACATACAGTCACCTATGTATATGTGTTTTCTGTACATTTGTAATAACTTATATTGAGACAATATATTTAAAAAAACAAATAGAGGGCAATGTATATGTCCTACTAAGGGTAGGTAAGAATGATTTACCTCCAACTTTTAAGAGAGACAGCCCAGGTATTCAAATCCTGGCTCTATCACTTACTGACGGAGTAACCTTGGACAAGTTTCTTAATCTCTCTGGACTTCAATTTAATCATCTGGAAATGGGGATAACAATAGTACATAGTATCTCATAGGGCTATTGTGAAAAGTAAATTAATGAATGCCTACAAAGCAGTAAGGGTTCAATAAATGTCTAGTACATAGTAAGTAGGCAGCCAATCTATGATTCTCTCTCATCATTGATGTTTCTGTCTCTCTCTCCCTCTCCCTTCCTCTCTAAAATAAAAAATATATATGTATTTCGAAAGAATAGTTCATGGATTTTTAGAGAAAGAGGAAAGGAGAAGGAGAGAGAAACATCAGTTGGCTGCCTCCTGCACACTCCCCACCAGGGATGGAGCCCGCAACTCAGGCACATGCCCTTTTCCAGGAATCACACTGAACCGGCAACCTCCTGGTGCCTGGGTCAATGACCAACCAACTGAGGCACACTGGCCAGGGCCCAAGGCTTCTTGAGAGCAGAGCAGCATCTTAGATGTCACTGTGTGACTTGTCGTAAATGGCTGAGTGCTGGGCATGGTGTTGGCTCCTGGGTCGCCGAGAGGACCTTCGGGAAGCCATTTGCCCAGAGATGTTGTCTGTGGGGCCTGTGACATGTTACACCTATAGAGTTTTGCTTATGTTTTCTATAGTCTGATTTCTAACTCACCACACATTTTTATTTCTTCTGTGGGGTGTGAAGAGAACTTTTCTAGCACTGGTGACTCATTACTGATGTAACTGCTAGGACAGGGGTTCTCAGTATGTGGTCCCCAAACCAGCAGCAGCAGCACCTGGGAATGTGTTCAAAATGCAGGTTCTTAGGCCCCCACCCCAGATCTCATGAATCAGAAACTCTGAGATTAAGGCCAAGAAATATTTTCAACAAGCCCCAGGTGACTCTGGTGCACGCTAAAGTTAGGGACGAATGTGCTGGAGAATAATTACTATCCTACACATCTGACTACTGGTGTGAGTTGACTTCTTTATTAACAAAATGAACATCCAATCTCCAGAAGCCATGTCAAAGATAACCACTTTATTTGCAATCATTTGACTTGTTTGTCTGACTACTAATTGAACTACTTAACTAACCTGAACCAAATTAAAGAAAAATACAAAAGAGCATGCGAAGAATTGTCTCCCCTCTACGCCTGTGCCCTAGAGGCAGACCCAGATCAGCAATCGGTTTTATATCCTTTCAGGGTTATTTCACACGGACACTGGTAAATAGGTGTGTTCTTTCTTCACTGTCTTTTCTGCACAAGTGTAACACACTCTATGCCCTCCCTGTTCAAATGCAGCCTTCTTCATTAGTACTCAAACATATACAGTTTCACCCTAGCCAGTTTGGCTCAGTGGATAGAGCGTCGGCCTACAGACCAAAGGGTCCCGGGTTCAATTCTGGCCAAGGGCATATACCTTGGTTGCAGGCTCCTCCTCATTCTGAGCCCTGTTCAGGGCTCATGCAGGAGGCAACCCACCAATGTGTTTCTCTGTGTCTTTACTTCTTTCTTCCATTCTCCGTAAAAATCAATGGAAAAATAGCCTCGGGTAGGATTAACCCAAAACAACAACAACAACAAAAAACATACGGTTTCAACAGAAAGTTTTGTAAAAGAAGGTAAGCTTTATAGAAACTTCTTAAAATAGGGACCTATTTTGTGTTTACATGTTTCCATTGTACTACTAATGCTTTATATTAACAATATCGTTCCTTTTAACTTGATTTTCAAATATCCCATTTAAGCAATCAGATATATAGACTTACCATTATCACCAAGTCCTACTTCCCTTACATCATGCCCCCAACCCTCAGCCTTCTACAAATTTAAAGATCTCATCACATTTACTAATGTAGTTTTCAGATTAATACTTGAACCATGTGTTATTCATTCAATAATGCTGGAATTTATTCCAAAATTGTGCTGGAGAATACTTACTTTTAGCTTCCCACCAAGAGTTAAATTGAAACTCCTTTTTAAATTTACTTCTATTTTGTTCTCACACACCTGGCACAATGCCAATTCATTTTTTTAAATAAAAAATACAACCATATTCTCCTTCTTTATTCTCTTAGCAATGTTACGATTCTGACATTTGATCTCTGCAAGCAATTATCTGGTTTCTTCAATCCTCCTTTTAATATTCTTTAAAGGAGTTGAAACATTTAAAATAGCCCTTTGGTCTGTGCCAAAACGTTCCCAGCTGTCTCAAAACATGAACCAAATTATACCAAGGGGTTTACCTTTTAAAAATAAACCCCACAGGAGTGATTCTAAATTCCCTAACTTAGAATTCAAGGCCTGCAATTTTTTTTTTTTTTCGGAGATCTCTCCCATAATTGAGCTTTGAGCTCAATGAAGATTCTGTTCTTTTGGTTTCCTGTATCTTTGTGATATATTTCTCTTTCCATGACTTCATGAAGGCCATCCCCCATGCTAGCCTGTCAACTGGTTTCTCCCCAGATGTCAAGATTGCACTGTGTGAGTGACATGCTCTGATCACTTAATAATACTCTTTCTTATTTGCAAGTGGGCATATATTACCTTATTGTACTTTATTTTTTGTTAATCCTCACCTGAAGATATTTTTCCATTAATTTTTAGAGAATGGAATGGAAGGTGGAAGAGAGGAAGGCCGGTGAGAGAGAGAGAGAGAGACAGAGAGACAGAGAGACAGAAAGAGAGACAGAGGGGGGTGAGGGGAGAGAGAAAGAGAGAGAGAGAGATCAATTGGTTGCCTCCCACATGTGTCCTGACCAAGGCTGGGGATTGAACCTGCAACCCAGATATGTGCCCTTGACTGGGAATTGAACCCAAAACCCTCCAGGGCATGGGCTGACACTCTAACCACTTGGCCACACTGGCCAGGGCTCATTGAGCTTTATAACCATCATCTGGGATAAAAGGTGTGAGCATTGCTACCCCATGTTGCAAATGAGGAAGCTGAGGCTTAGAGGGATGTTCTTACGCCTTCTTCTGAACTCTTCTGCACTGACAGTGGCTTCACTAACGCTATTGCCCCTCACAATGTTATCTTTTTAATGTGTGTATGGCTTGTCATCACAGCTCAATCTCCTTCAAGCCAGAGTTTATCCGATGGTTCTTTGTATTCTCCCAGGAAAAGAAACTTAATAAACAATAGTTGCTTGACTTGTTAGAATCAAAGAATCATAAAATTTTGAGCAAAAAAGGGATCCTTATAGGTCACGTAATGAGTACTTGGGTTTCTCAAAAGGTTTGAGTTTTGTGTCACCCTGGGGGTAATCTGTACCATGCTATTCATTTTTATTAGAAGATTTGAAATAAAATTACCTTCATTTTAAATAAGTGCTGGTATATAATGGCATGGAATGTAAGTTTTTTTAAAAATTTAAATTCTTTAATGTTTAATGTATTACATAAGTCTCCTTTTCCCCTCATTGACCTCTCCCCGGCTGCCCCCACCCCCCAGCACATGCCCTCACCGCCCCCCCCGCCCCCCGCTCAAGCAAGTTTTAAGATGAAACATGAAACAAGTTTTTAAGATGAAACATGAAACTTTGAAGAAACTGTGGAGAAATATCAGAACTGTAATGGGCTGCTTCAGGCTACCCCAGACTTCGAGGGTTAAATGTTTTCTTCTTCCCTGTAGTTGGTGCTATTTCTGTTGAAAAAGTTGAGAAGCATAAAGTGTAACCCTAATTGATATTTGAGCCATGTATAATTGAGGCCTGGAGAGGTTAAGCAAATTGTCCCAAATCACTCATTATTTCAACCAATATTGATTCAGAATCTACTAGTGACACCTGAGATTGATTCAGAATCTGCTAGTGACACAATCTAATTGTGACACCTGAGCTAAAATGACCAGCAAAACTGACAGGACATTGACCTTATAAAGTTTAAATGCAGGTGGAGTGAGGGGAGGAGAGAGTCATTAAATTCATATTTAGTGTGTGTAACCCATATAAACCTGCCACTCTATTAGTTAGTCCAGAAGAACATTTAAAAAAAGCAACTCAAACCTTTATTACAGCCTCTCCAGAAAATACCCACGGGAAGTCCATTCTTATTGTACAACAAAAGATACTTAACTTTTATTTTCTACTAGAGGCCCGGTGCACGAAATTCATGCATGGGAAGGGTCTGTAGGCCAGGCTGGCGATCAGGGCCCACTGGGGCCTTCCAGCTGCCAGCCAGGGCCTTTCTTCCTCCGGCTGCCGGCTGCCGGCTGCCGGCTGGGGCCTTCCTTCATTCCGTGCTGCCCCCTGGTGGTCAGCACATGTCATAATGAGTGGTTGAACTCCTGGTTGGTCGAACTCCTGAGGGGACAATTTGCATATTAGCCTTTTATTATATAGGATACCTTACACTCTCAATATGGCTCCCTTCACTAACAATGAAAACCTGGCTTTTACTATCCCTTCGTACATTCACCCAATGCAGAATATACAGAGAGCAGTTTCAGAACTGCTAACCCACTGAGAAAAAGCAAACCTATTATAGCTAATATTTGTTTCAGATTCTTCATCTTTGGAGTAAAATTTATATACCATGAAATGCACAAATCTTATGTACACTGTCTCAGTCACTTTGGGCTGCTGTCACAAAGTACCATAAATTGGGTGGCTTATAAACAACAGAAACATATTTCCCTGAGTTCTGGAGGCTGGAAGTCCAAGGTCAGATATCCAGCAAGGTCAGGTTCTGGTGAGAGTCCTCTTTCAGTTTGAGATGGCTGACTTCTAGTTACATCTTCCCTTGGTGGAAAGAGGCTGAGAGAGCTCTCTGGGGGTGAATGCACTTAAAATGGCTTAGAATCCAAGTGCTTTGCTGAATACAACCACGGTGACAGTTCCTGAATGGTTCAGTAAAACGAACATTAAGGATAATGCTCATCATTAAAATAATTTATTGAAATTCTTAAGAAAAGTGTGGTGATAGAGAAAAATGAGGGATATTTCACAGGTTAGTTGCAATAATTTCAGATCACAACCCAAGTAATTAAGTCTAAATAAGAAAATAACCACTTAAAAGAATAATGAAATGGGACAAAATGCTTCATATGAATTTCAAACAATCATTATCTATTAGCTCTTTTCTTTTTTATTAAATTTATTAGGGAGACATATATATATATATAAAAGGCTAATATGCAAATTGTCCCCTCAGGAGTTCAACCAGGAGACCAGGAGTTCGCTCGCTTGCTATGATGTGCGCTGACCACCAGGGGGCAGCGCGGAATGAATGAAGGCCCCACCAGCAGCTGGCAGCCAGGGAAGGAAGGCCCCTGCCGGCAGCCGGAAGGCCCTGATCGGCCCGGATCACTGGCCAGGCCTAGGGACCCTATCTGTGCACGAATTTCATGCACCAGGCTTCTTCTAGTTGGTTTATAAAACCATACAGGTTTCAAGTGTGCCCTGTATAATACATCTTCTACATAATGCATCGTCACCACCCGAAGTCAAGTCTCTTTTCATCACCATTTATCCCCTCTTTGCTCTCTCCCACCTTCCCCAAGCACCCTTTCCCTCTGGCAACCACCATACTGCTGTCTGCGTCTGTTTTTCTCCAATATTTCATACTTTGCACAGTGGATTTTTTTAGAGTAGTGTCTGCACATGGTAAAGCACATAGAGAACATAGTATCCACTTAGTAAACATTTTTAGATTAGCTAGAATAAAAACATGACACACAAACTTATGCAATGTTTTATGTTCATTATATCTCAATAAAGCTAGAAACAAAGGAAATGACTATTGCATGTACCCATGTATATTTTCCATAGTAATAACTGGTCTCTCTTAAATATTTACCATATCTAACATGTAATTAACATATTTGAAATTACAGAGGGCACTATTTTATTTAAATCCACTTTGTGGAAGTTAAGACACATCATACACTCAACCCAAAGGGGTCTCTCATAAGAACGTGGATACTTCTGTGAAACTGTCCTGCCCTAGCCAGTTTGGCTCAGTAGATAGAGTATCTGACTGTGGACTGAAGGGTCCTGGGTTTGATTCTGGTCAAGGGCACATGCCCAGGTTTCAGGCTCTATCCCCAGTGGGGGGTGTACAGGAGGCAGCTGATCAATGATTCTTTCTCATCATTGATGTTTCTATCTCTTTCTCTCTCTTCCTTCCTCTCTGAAATCCATAAAAATATATTTTTTTTAAAAAAGAAACTGTCCTGAAAAAGTTACTGAGGCTATGCCTAGCTCATGTGACCCAGTGGTTGAGAGTTGATTCATGAACCAGGAGGTCACGGTTAGATTCCCAGTCAGGGTACATGCCTGGGTTGCAGGCTCAATCTCCAATAGGGGGCGTGCAGGAGGCAGCAGATGGATGATATTTCTCCCATCGATGCTTCTTTTTCCGTTTCCTTTCTCCCTTTCTCTTCCTCTCTCTCTCTTAAAAGAAAAAAAAATCAATAAAAACATACTGAACAATACGTTTGCAAAGATTCTATTAATCACAAGTTTAGGTTTAAACTAGAGGTAAGTAAATCTTCATGAAGGGCCTTCTCAGCTAAATAAAACTAATTCTTCAAGGGCGGCAAAAGGATACCTGTAGCCCTTAGCCTCAGACCTCCCTGAAGGCTCCATTCTTCACTGTTTGCATAATTTCCTTTCAAAACAATTAAAATCATGTCTGGTAATCATGTCTGTTTTCTATTTTAATATTCTTGTAAATAGATAAGGGGTCAGTTACAGTTCAGTATCATTGGAGGTCTTCATGAATAATGAGAATATAGACTAGACGAAAAAATAGAGAGCCAAGTTCTAACATTCTGTTTTTGAAATCAGAAGACAAATATATCTGCCAATCATGGAGTACACACCTAAATATCACCCAAAAGTACTGAACCTGCTGAAAGCTGTTCCCAAGGACAACCCCGCAATCAATACAAAGCAGTAAAGTGCCTGCTCTGTTTGTCTTCCAAAATGCACTGTGGAGAATGAATATTTAATGATCCACAAGCCAATATGCTGAATGTAAGAAATAATGGCTTGGAAAAGTAGACAGAGGCATTTTGTTACGATGGAGGATCAAGTGAATTACAATTAGTCTAATGATGAAACCTTTTAAGTCTCTCCTTCATGGCTGTGGTCCTGAAATACTAGCCATGGGTTTATCAGAATCCTGTTTTCCTGGTCCACAGAGCTCCACCACATGCGTGCAGATAATATGTACTCCTATTTACCCACAACGGGTCCACAAACCGAAGGTTGAGTTTAACTTTATTTCTTCTCCTTGGCTTATCATTTTTATCTGGGGTACAAACAGAAGACATATCAACAGTACATGCTGTTTTCAGAAAGCCATTTCAAAGACCTTCCTGTTTCCAGTTCACTTGGTCTCTGAATGAAAGATGAGGGACAATTCAATCAAGCTGCCACCAAGAAGTCTGACAGGTCAGGCCTACCTGGAATAGTCAACCGACAGAAGGTTTGGAATCCATCTAACTGGGGAAATTTCCCCCTTTAAAAACAATGGGGTTCGTTAGTCCGTTTCCCGAGTGATGAAATGGCCAGTCCTTTGATTTCACACATAGTCCATGAGGATTTTTTCTGTGGAGTCTAACTGTTTTCTGAGATAGAGCTGCTGGATTTTCTCCAAGCCTTGGGATTATTAGGGCCCAGTGGGTGTATCTGCAAGATGTTGAGTCAGGAGATAAAGAGGGAGATGGTTGTGTGTGTGTAATGGGGGAGGTGGCTGTGGAAAAGGCTCTCTTCAACCCCAAAACATGTTTACAAGCTCATTATTAGTTTTATCTCCCTAATTAAACTTTTTTGGGGGCTATGGTTCTATTTCCTCCTTTCAAATTCTGTATTCAATAATTCATTGTTTTGGCTTCTTGGAATGCTCTTGAGATTTTCAGTTCTTACTTTTCTTTTTTTACCCTAGTGGAGTAAATGGGGATATTTACAAGAGCAGCAAGGCCCAGAATTTGGGGCCAACGTACAGCAACCGGCTAGTGAAATCATTGAAATGCTTCCTGAGACACTGTCACTCTGGAACAGTTAAGCTAACCAGTGTAACATAGAGTAATTTATTTGACTACTCGCAATGTTCTCATCTATGAAATGGAGCTTAAGAACAGTATCCAGGCCCTAGCTGGTTTGGCTCAGTGGAAAGAGCGTCGGCCTGCGGACTCAAGGGTCCCAGGTTTGATTCCGGTCAAGGGCATGTACCTTGGTTGCGGGTACATCCCCAGTAGGGGGTGTGCAAGAGGCAGCTGATCGATGTTTCTCTCTCATCGATGTTTCTAACTCTCTATACCTCTCTCTTCCTCTCTGTAAAAAATCAGTAAAATATATTTTTTAAAAAAAAGATATAATACATCCTATCTAATAATAGCGTACCGTGTAAATTACCATCACTCCGCTACGCCCACGATTGGGCAGCGGAGGCTGGGGGGCGGGACTCAGGGTGGCCTATCCTGCCATTGAGAGGCACGGATCCGCTGCCACTGAGAGGGGCTATCCTGCTGTTGAGAGGCGAAGGGGGCGGGACTCCCGCCCCCTGTGCCTCTCAATGGCCAGATCCGGGCCGCTGAGGGGGTCCCACCCTCTGGGCCTCTCAACTGCAGGGTAGCCCCCCTCAGCGGCCGCGGATCATCAAAAGTGGGGGAGCGAGCTCTGGCCTTAGTCAGCGAGCCACGGAAACCCGGCAGAGGATGGAGAGCAGCGACGAGGAAGACATGGAGAAGCACCGCATCCACCTACGCCCCGTCACTCTGCGCACACGCTGCACCTCCTGCCCTGTGAAGTCCGGGTTAACCGGCCCGCCCCTGTGGGGCGCTTTTTCACCCCGGCCATCCGTCAGGGTCCCGATGGACTCAAAGTGTCGATTCGGGGCTGCAGTCTGAGGGGCGAGGAGGTGGAGCTGCCGCCTGGCCTGCTGGGATACGTGATGGTGATGGAAGAGCAGTCGGTGGGGAAGCAGGACTTTTCAGCGGGATCCGACAAGGAGGAGCAGGAGCTGGTGGAACCCCCGGAGGCGCTGGAGTGGGACTTCGACCGCTTTATTCCTGCCTCCGCCAGTTTCAGCCGCTTCACCCTGTGGGGCCTGGAGAGCATCCCTGGCCCGGATGCCAAAGTGCGTGCGGCCCTGACCTGGCCCAGCCTCGCCGAAGCGATCCCTAAACAGGTGCCGCAGGACTGAGAACCAGCGCTTGAAACTGGAAGCCACCGATCCCTTCACCAGCTCTTCACTTTGGATCCACTGAGTCCACCACCCCAATAAATGAGCTCTTTCACAGCAAAAACAAAAACAAAAAAAACAAAAGTGGGGGACCTGGGTGCCTGTCTGCTCCGGCACCAGGCCTTTCAGAAGCCTCCGCCGAGCCGGAGGCTTCTGAAAGGCCTGGTGCACGAGTGGACAGGCACCCAGCTCCACCGTGAAAAGCGAAAGCGTGTAGGGGACCCTACACGTGCATGATTCAATCATGCACTGGGCCTCTAGTATTACAATATAATTGCTATATTTTAAAGAAAAAATAATTTGGGGCATCTAGACAAAAGAGTCCACTTATAAAAGAAAAAATCAGATCTGTCACCAAACTTTTGATAGCAATGATTTAGGCAGAACAAAATGAAGTAACATTTAATACATTCAAAGAAATTAAATGAGAGTTGAGGGCTCTCAGGAATAAAATCTGCATACAAAATGTTATCACTGTGCTAAAACTCAGGGAATAATATTTCCTTTTTCTTTTTCTTTTTCCCAATTCCTTTAATACCTGCAGAATTTCAGAAGGAATTCACTGGCTGGGATTGAGCTATAGTCACAAGAGAAAATCCAGCAACTGTACTACAGTTGTATTTTTCCTTTTTTATGGAAACTCTTCCTTGTTCCCCGATAAATATCTTTGTGGTCTAGCCACAGGGTTTTCAGACTTTATGATATTTTATTTAGCTGCCAACAACACTTCTTGAGGAATCTACTTGAGAACAAGCTTCAGACAATCATAATGATGAGAAACATTGACATATGAATTGGGGGTAAGCATTAAACACACACACAAACACACATCAATGTGTGTCTGATAGCACAATAAGACTAATAAGGTTGTGTGAGTACAATCTGTAAAAGCAATACACTTGACAATATAGATAAAACACTACTATTAAAAACATGGAAAGATGATAGAGATAGCAAATGCAAAAATCTTCAATTGTTTTCAGTAATCTTACTGGAGTTGGTGTTAATGGTATGATATTCTGAGGTCCTAATGTGTGTATACTGTGTGATTACACAAATAAATCATCATGCAATAATCTAATTCCATCACCTCTTTTGTTTTTGTAAACCAAGATTATCAATGTGGAAAACTTACTACATATATATATATATATATATATATATATATATATATTATATATATATATATTATTGCCTACCTCTCCCTAGAAACAGTAACTAACTCAGTCTGAATAAGCTTCCTTAGCACCCAGAACTAGCAATACTCCTTGTGGTCTAGGAATACCCCCTCATCACTAAAAGAAACCAGCTTCTTAGAGAGATGCTAACTCCAAGTGTGGTCCAGGAAATGTACGAGCTAGTCCTGGAAAATATTGTCACATCAGCTAGCAAGGAGGTTCTCAAAGTTCACTAATATCTTGTGACAAGGCCTTAGGAGCCAACTTAAAAAGGCTCCCAAAGGCCAAAGATGAGAACATTTGATTCAGGTCTTTTGCCCATTTCTTAATTGGATTGTCTATTTGTTTGTTGGTTTTGAGTTTTACAAGTTCTTTATAAATTTCGGGTATTAATCCCTTATCAGATGTATCATTGTCGAATATGTTCTCTCATTTAGCGGGTTGTCTTTTCACTTTGTTGATGGTTTCCTTTGCTATGCAAAAACTCTTTAGTTTGATGCTAGCTGTCAGCATGAGCATCATGAATAAATCAACAAACAACATATGTTGGTGAGGATATGGAGAAAACGGAACCCTTGTGCACTGTTGGTGGGAATGCAGATTGGTATAACCATAGTGGAAAGCAGTATGGAGCTAGCTTAAAAATAAAAAAGAAAATAAATAAAGAGGAACTGACTTGTGCCCAGCAATTCCACTTTTGGGAATTTATCCAAGGAAACTGGAAACACTAATTTGAAAAAATATATGTACACCTATGGGCATTGTAACATTATTTACAACTAGAGGCCCGGTGCACGAAATTTGTGCATGGGTAGGGTCCCTAGACCTGGCCGGCAATCAGGGCCGATCTGTGGGGTGATTGGCGGGGTGATCAGGGGCTCCTGCAGGCACCCACCTTGGCTGGCCTGGGGCCTGCAGGCTGGGGGCAGCTCCTGCATTGAGCATCTGCCCCCTGGTGGTCAGTGCGTGTCATAGTGACTGGTCATTCCACCAGTTGTTCTGCTGTTCAGTCGATTTGCATATTAGGCTTTTATTATATAGGAGAGCCAAGATTTGGAAGCACCCCAAGTGTCCATTAATAGATGAGTGGATAAAAAAAAGCCGTGGTACATTTATACCATAGAATACTACTCTGCCCTAAAGAGGAAGAAAATTTTATCCCTTTGTGACAGCATGGATGGACTTGGAGAACATTATGCTAAGTGAAATAAGCCAGTGAGAGAAAGACAAGTATCATATGATTTCACTCATATGTGGAATTTAAACTGAACTACCAAGCAAAATATAGACAGACTCATAAGTAGAGAGCAGGCAGACAGCCCTGGTGTGGTAGTGGTGGTAGTGGGGTAATGGGGTGGGGGAATTGAGCAAAAGGAAACAAAAAGAGAGAGAATTTATGGACAACAGTGTGGTGATTGGGGGAGGTAGGAGGAGTTGGAGTTGAAGAGGGCATATAGGGGATAAATGGTAATGGGAAAAATAAAATAAAATAAAATGAAATAAAATAATAAAATAAATAAGAGAAATATATTTGCTCTTTAATCCTGGTTCCTGGCACAAAGCTCTTAAAACCCTTGGAATTTCCAGAGTGATAGGAGTATCCTTTGTCATTCATAAGAAGCCCCTCTTGAGTACACCAGAGTGTATGTGAATAGGGTAACAAAACGGGGCCCCTCGATTGCCTCAGGATGGGGCTGGCCACCAGAAGGACCAAGTCGTCAGAGGTTTGAGACTTCCATCCTCTCTAGCACATTGGCGGAACTTCAGGAGGAAGTGCTGGGAAACTCCCATTTATAGCCAGTCTTCAGAAGCACAGGTAACAATCTGGATTTGCATTTGGCATCTGGAGTAGAGGCAGTCTTGTAAGACGGAGCCCTTACCTGCTGGATCTGATACTATCTAAGGATTGCCCTGGCCGGTTTGGCTCAGTGAATAGAGCGTTGGCTACAGATTGAAGGGTTCTGGGTTCGATTCTGATCAAGGGCATACATGTAGGTTGCAGGCTTGATCCCCAGCGCAGATTGGGGCGCGTGCAGGAGGCAACCAATCCCACATTGATGTTTCTCTCTCTCTGTCTCTCCCCCCGCACTTCCAAGCTCTTCAAAAAAGAAAATCAATGGAAAAATAGCCTCGGTGAGGATTAAAAAAAAAAAAAAAGAATTGAGTTAAATTTATAGGACACCCAGTCAGTGTTTGCTGAGAATGAAATTGCTTGTGTTGGAAAAAACACATTGGAGCCCTAGTCAGTTTGGCTCAGTGAATAGAGCTTAGGCCTGCGGACGAAGGGTCCTGGGTTCGATCTGGTCAAGGGCGTGTACTTCAGTTGCAGACTTCTCCCTAGTCAAGGTGCGGGCAGGAGGCAACCAATCCAGGTGTTTCTCTCACATCAATATTTCTGTCTTTCCCTCTCTCTTACACTCTCTAAAAATCAATGGAAAAATATCCTTGGGTGAGGATTAAAAAAAGAAACACATTGGAGAAGGTTAAAAAAAAACTTTATCTGTTGAACAAATATTCAATGGAGTAAATTTAAAGATCTAATTAGTTTTATTGAATGATCCATGAGTTGGGCGGCATCCCATCTATTAAATATAAAAGTGCTCTGAGGAGCCAGACAAAAGGGACGGCTTTTATAGGCAGAAATGGGGCCCAGACCAGAAAAGGAAAAGAGTGGATTATTTCAGCAAGGTCACCTTCCCCTAGAGCTGTGGTTCTCAACCTTTCTAATGCCACGACCCTTTAATACAGTTCCTCATGTTGTGGTGACCCCCAACCATAAAATTATTTTCGTTGCTACTTCATAACTATAATTTTGCTACTGTTAATGAATCGTAATGTAAATATCTGTGTTTTCCGAGGGTCTTAGGCGACCCTGCTAGCGGTTCTCAACCTGTGGGTCTACCACTGCTATAGAGCCTAAGTCGTGACCCACAGGTTGAGAACCGCTGCTGTGGAGCCTAAGACCATCAGAAAACACAAATATTTACATTACAATTCATTAACAGCAGCAAAATTACAGTTATGAAGTAGCAACGAAAATAATTTTATGGTTGGGGGTCACCACAACATGAGGAACTGTATGAAAGGGTCGCGGCATTAGAAAGGTTGAGAACCACTGTCCTAGGGGAAGGCAGAGGGTCTTATCAGGGAGATTACCTCACTGGGCCGACCAGGAAATTCCAGACTGATTGGTTTAAAATTCCACTCCTGGGAGAGGCCGGAACTACAATTAGGCTAGACATTAAAGTTGGTGTGGCTTAGCACAAGTGACTCCATTTTGGACCTGTGGCCTCTTTGGGCACACCCATATCTCTCTGGATGGAAGGTTGGACTAGTTAGATTAACGTTTGAAGGGTTGCTTCCAGGGGCCTACATTAATGGAAACCTGTTAGAGGACTCCAGGCTGTTGAAATAGGTAACACTAGGTATTTACACGAAAAGTGATGTTTGTTTTTGCCTTTTAACTTTTCAGCAATGAAAATTCTGCTACAATAAAGACCATTAAGAGAAATAGGATTGTTTCTTGGCAGCAGAAGGTATCTGGTGGGATCTGGGAGGATAATATGAGAACTTCTCTCTAGCTAGCTATCTAAATTTTAAAAAACTATTTATTATTTATTTATTTATTTATTTGTTGTTGTTAATCCTCATTCAAGGATATTTTTCCATTGATTTTGGGAGGGAGGGGGAGAGAGAAACATCGATGTGAGAGAGACATAATGACTGGTTGTCTCCTGCATGCACCCTGAACCAAAGCCTGCAACCAAGGTATGTGCCCTTGACCAGAATTGAACCCAGGACCCTTCAGTCCACAGGCTGACACTTTATCCAAACCAGCTAGGGATATCTAAACCGGCTAGAGATATCTATCTATTTTTTAATCTTACCCTTTTCTATTTTTATGTATAATTTACTGTGTACATAATATATTAGTATTCTAGTGCTATATATAATCTCTATATATAAAAGCCTAATATGCAAATAGACCAAATGGTGGAAGAACCAAACAACCAGTCACTATGATGTGCGCTGACCACCAGGGGGCATGCATGGAACATGGCGGGGGTTCATCTGAGCAGGTGAGTGGGGGCGCCAGACCAAGGCAGGGCGCCAGTTGCTGTCATGGGGGTGAACCTCTGGTGTTTACTGAAAATTCTGCAGTCCTGCCTGGCGCTCGCACCTGCTGCAGGTGCCGGCCCCCCTTACACCCATTGCCGGCACCTGGCACGGGTCCTGATCGCTCGGCACCATCAGTGGGTGTGAGCGGCGACTGCTGGCCCAATCACCCCTGAGGGCTTCTCCATCTCCCCCTGCTCCTGAGGGGAGATTGGGGCAGCAGCTGCCGCTCACACCCGCTGCTGGTGCCGGCCCCAATTGCTCCGCGCTGTCAGCAGGTGCGAGCAGGGCCGTCCGTGTGTTGGAGCCGTGGCAGTGGGAGCCAGGCTGCAGGCAGACAGGGGGCCGTGGTGGGAGGGGCCGGGCAGGGGTGCCAAGGATGGGCCGAGACCTGCCCCTGTGCCCACTGCAGCCTCCTGGCCCACAGTTCCTTTCAAGGTGCATGAATTCGTGTACTGGGCCCCTAATTTATAAATAAATGTTGGGCATACATATTCAATTTGCTTTATAGATAGGGAAGGATAAGTGAATAGGTTTAGAGACTACTGGTCTAGTCACTTGAATAGTTCAGGTGTGAATGGAAAGGCTGAAGTGAGGAGGGTGGCAGGTGTCAGTAGACTGACGGGAATGATGTTTTGGGGAAGACAAGTTTTTCTGTAGCCTCAAGTTCATAGGTCAGTGGGAAGGGAAATGAGTGATATCAGTAATTCTAAACATGTTCTCATGCAGAAATCATAAATGCATAAATAATAATATCTCATATTTTATCTCACAATAATTCCACGAGATCTAAAAAACTAATTTTATAAAAGGGAAACAGAGATGCAGATAGGTTGAATCAACAAAAACATATGTAGGTGTCAAAAGGAGATCTTTTAACTTCAATTTGTATCTTAAGTTTTGGAGTGATAATGGTATTTTTGGTGTTTGTATTCTCCTATTTAAGATATGATATGTAAAGATATGCAGGCAATAACATTTTTTTCTTAGATTAAACAAGAGATAACAATTAGCTGTGAGTTTTCAGAGCAGATAATCAGAATGTAAATTACTGGGGACTAACTATAATTTTGTAGCTATTCAAAAAGAGATTGGAAGAATACTTATCTAAAATAAACATTTGGTGTTAAATTTCTGTCCTGGGTTAGCAACCTGACTTCTCAGTGTTCTAGATACCCAAGGGTAAGGTTGCCTTACTTCTGGTAACTAATCGGGCACTGACTTGCAATGTTGGCACACTTCAATGTGATTTAAGCAAACAGTGTTAGTCCTTCCTACTGTATGGAAAACATAATGATGATAATATTTTCAGTGGCTCTTTCCTGAATTGCCAGCCTATGTTTAGAAAAGTGATTATATTTTGAAGAATGCTTATGCAACAGCATGAGGGCTAATTGCTACTATTCATTTAGTTAATGACTCTTCCTACATTATTATGTTTTGCAAGCATTTGTTACAGCTTAGAGCACTTGATTGCACACCTTTTGCAAGGGACTTGGATCTCAGAATCAAATATGGATCAGAATCTATGAATCAAGACCAAAAGCTGCAAAAGGAAAGAACTAAATGTCAATCAGTAGACCAGACCTAAACACTGGGTACCAGTTACAATGCAGCAAACACTGACCCCATTAGACTTCATGCATTTGTGATCTGCATTCTTTTCAGGTGATCACTAGTCTTCGAGCAGGGCCCAAGGGGATGGGAACAAGTTAGGAGGCTGTCCCCAGCTCTCTAAGGCAGGCGTCCTCAAACTATGGCCCGCGGGCCACATGCGGGTGTTTTTGCCATTTTGTTTTTTTACTTCAAAATAAGATATGTGCAGTGTGCATAGGAATTTGTTTATAGTTTTTTTTTTTTAACTATAGTCCGGCCCTCCAACGATCTGAGGGACAGTGAACTGGCCCCCTGTTTAAAAAGTTTGAGGACTCCTGCTAGTAAGGGCTTACATTTGGCCAAGGGAGCAAGGCCAGGGCATAAATTAAAAGCAAATTCACAAAGTATAAGTAGATTATGACAGTCTCAAAGGTATGAGACTTCAAAGCCATAGACTTGTTATTGTATTTGTCATGAAGCAATAAATACTTTGAAGTTGAAAATACATCCACTTTTTAAGGGAAGACTCCATCCGATTAGAGCAAAGATTAACCAATTCCAAGTGACACAGTTATGACTCATTGTCAAGAGTAGATGACGCAGACCAGTAGTTTTTTTAGTCGTGACATTTTGAGCACTCAATGTAAACATTTGCAAAGTGATTGCATAACAAACTGGTGGTGCTATATTTTTCTTGATTTCTTCCTAATATGAAGAGGTCAAAAGCAGAATTACAGAACTACTTGTTTGTGTATGAGCTAAAATAATTTTGGCATCATGAATGGTTCCTTCTACAGAGTTTATAAATGGAATAGGACTGTTGAAGATGCCTTCCAGGGTTGGGGAGGACGAATTTCTCAGATGCTCTCAGGTCATTGTGATAAGAGGAAGCGATATTTTCTTATTACTGCCATTGCTCTGAATTTGCAACAAGAAACTCTTTTCTTTCTTGAGATACTTTATTTACAAATCTGCAGACTTCTACACCCGAAGATCTCTGCTGTGATAGTTACCCTTCTGGAACATTGAGAGGAGAGGCTGCTTGAGTCTCCAAATCCACTAGAAAGAAGAATGTAGGAACTCAAGAGTTATTTGTAAATAAATTAGAACCATTGACTTCTTCTTCTTTTATTATTATTATTTTTTATTGACTTCAGAGAGGAAGTGGGAGGGAGAGAGAGAGATAGAAACATCAATGATGAGAGACAATCATTGATCGGCTGCCTTGAGCCTGAACCCCAGGCATGTGCCCCGACTGGAAATCGAACCCATAACCTTCTGGTTCACAGGCTGATGCTCAACCACTGAGCCACACCGGCTGGGCATTGACTTCTGTCATGTTGTTTCTTGCTGTGCACTCATTGCTACAGCCAGTCAGTTTGTGCATTTGGCCATGCATGATTCACCATCTTGAGATACAAGAATTAAAAATCATGTGGATATGTGTAATATATGTTTTCTCTCAATAGAAATAGGAGAACAGTCAATCAGGAGTATCACAAAATTCCAGCATTCTGGGTCTTTGTCGTTTCTTGCAATTAATTCTTCAGCTCCTCTCAAATGGGTAGATGACTGGAAAATTCCTGGAATGTTGTATAAAGCAAGTATGTCTTATATCTGAGTCAAGGGATTTGTGAACATGTTAGAATTTTACCATGAGCAAACTTGACTTTTAAAAGCTTTTACACACCTCTATTTATGGTCAACCCTGGATCCGAATATGCTGTTATAAGGCTTGGCAGGGTGAATACTTTCATCAAGTTGAGTTTTATTATAATATTTTTGTCTTATGTTCTAAGCCATTATGAAAAACAATCATTTAAAGTTTCTAACATATCATGAATAATATATTGTTTTTTTTTTCCCATTCCATAATCTTGATCTGAAATATGAGTGAAAAAACTTCTCTTTGAATTCAGTGCTAGGTAAAGCTTTGCTTCCCTTAAAGAACTCCTTCGCCCCTTTTGAAAATGGCAATTATGTAACCAGTTGTGGCATTTGGCAACCGAAAAGCTCAGTGGTTTAATTTGTTACTCAATGGTATGTTTACTCTTATCTGTATGTTTTTCCTTGGATCCTGTTTTAATATTTCCAAATATTTATTTTTTAAATTTACTCTGCCTGTCTTTTAGACTTTGTTTGAATCCCTCATTCAGTGATGTGGTGGTCTAAGTAAATATAAATAAATAACAAATTAAGAAAGGGGATCAAGTTTGAGAATAAAATAAAATGACTCTATGGAATTCCCATGGTATTACTTCCTCACTACTCAAATCAATGTACCGAAGTTTTCCCCTTTGGGAATCAAACCAGCAATATATATATTTTCCATTTCTGGTAGAGTGTGACTGGGTAAATTAGCTGGAAGCTCTATCTCAGGGAGATATCAATGCTTATAAAATTCCAAGGAGTTAGCTAACTCATCATTTGCACCAAAATCACAGCATGTTAGAGTTTTATGTACTGAAGTCTTCCTTTTCAATAAACTAGAGAAGAAAAAGTTTGAAAGCATGTTGGGGCATTTTGCTTTTTTTCTCTCCCATTAATGCATGAGAAATGTATCATGAAATTAGTAGGGAAAGAATCTTAGTCATTCCTGATGGCAAAACAATACTTTAAATGTTGAAATGGTACTGAAGCATCCATCTTATATAAAAATTGCTGTTTGAAATTTTAACCCTGCTATTTGGCTTCTGTAAATGCTTGCTTACTTAAATAATAAGGAAAATAAGAGTACTCTCACTTCAGAGAGGCCATTAAACCTTCCCCAGAGGAAGTTATCAGTGCTGGCACCAGGCCAGGCCTTGGTTGAGGTCTCAAGGCCCCAGCACATAGGGGCTCTTTAAGAACTTGCAAAGGGGGCCGGAAACACCCCATATTTGGGAGACAAAGAAGGTAAAAACATATCAATAGGGAAAGTTCCTCCATGTTGGGGCCCAGAATTTGAGAGACATTTTCCTCTGGACCCACGCGTAATAAATGTAACTCCATCTCTCTAAGTGTTGCTTGGTTCTTCTCCGGTTTTCTTTAACAGTGCTATTATTTACATGGTTCAAAATTTTAAAAATACAAAATTATATTTAATGAAATGTTTCTCTTCAAACCCTGCTCTTCGGCTCTCCAACTTCTTTCTTAAGACCAATCAATTTGATCAGTTTCTGGTATATCTTTCCAGAGATATTTTATGCTTATACAAATAAACATATGTATACTTGTAATTTCTCCCTTTTTAATAGAGTGTAACATACTTGTTTTGCATTTCAAAAAGTTGTGCACATAATGTATCTTTTTTTTCACATAATGTATCTTGAAAATAATTTCATAATAGCACAAAGAGCATTCTCATTTTTTAAAAAGATACTTCATAAAATGTAATTTTATGGCTGGTTTGTAAATCACCAGTCCTTTATCAATGAACATTTATACCTTTTTTGACCTTTTCTTATTATAAATGCTGCTGAAATGGACAAGCTTATATATGCGTGCCATTTCTCATGTGTGTTGTCAGAGAAATTCTTATATGTGGACTTACTGGCTCAAAAGATAAGAGCATTTATAATTTTGTTAGATATTGTGAATTGCTCTTGATGGAGGTCATTTAAATTTACAAGCACATCTGCTTTGTAACTGCCCGTTTCTCACACTTTTGCCAACATACTGTGGTTATCAAACTTTCTAATTTTTGTCAATCTGAGTAAGTGGAAAAATAATTTTTCAATGTAGTTTTAATTTGCAATTTTCTAATGGAGAAAATAAGTTAGGCGAACTTTTATTTTAGGACAAAGAGCTACAAAGTTATGGGGAATTATTATCTGAGCCTTAATGTTGTTTATGAAGTCTGTAGCAGGTCAGCATTGAAGGTCAGAGATCAAGAACATGGCCACATGCCCAGAACAAAGATGGAAAAAAAAAGTCAGCAGGCCCCTGTTAAAGCATATTTGCCTCCACAGAGTCCCTGATGATGTCCCTAGAAGGTAACCCTTCTTTTTATGTGGATGCAATTAGAAGCTCAGTTTCAGATTCTCCGATGGCCACAAAAGTTGCTTCTAATTACTTACAGATGGTGTGTTTTTTTTTTCTTTCTTTAATCGATCCCATGGAAAAATGAAGTAAAACAGCTTCTATATTTATAGATATAACTAGGGTACACAATAGAACTGTTGGGGGAGGGGGGGTGGACTAAGTCATCTGGGTCACCTGAGGGTTATAAAGATTAAATGGTATGTCTAACCATAGGAGTACTCTGCTTGGGAAGGAGGCATGCTGCTAATTAGCATAATTGCCTGATGACTTACAGGGACAATGTCAGTGGTTTGTTTTTATTTTGTTTTTGGTGCTTTTGCACAGGGACAATCATTCAATGGTGTTTAATGCCGTCTCCCTAAAAGCAGTCACATGCCTTTCCCTAGAGTCATGTATGTGTTAGTTACACGCCTGTCTTTACAACAGGAACTTCAAAAGCACCTGAGAGTTGTCATCGTGTAATGAAATAAAAAGGGAAGATTGGGAGGTAGGCCTGTAGGGTTTGCACCTGCTCTTCGCTAGCTGTGTGACCTGGAGCAAGTCACTTGACCTTTCATTTCTATTAAAAAATTTTTTTTTTAAATCCTCACCTAAGGATATATTTTTAGAGAGAGGAAGGGAGAGAGAGAAACAGCAATATGAGAAACACTCATTGGTTGCCTCCCGTGCCCACCGCACTAGGGGTCAAACCAGCAACCTAGGTATATGGGTAGGTATGTGCCCGGACCAGGCAAGCTTTTGGTGTAAGGAGGACACCCCAATCAACTGAGCCACCGGGCCAGGGCAAACCACTGACCTTTCCCAGCTCCCATTTCTCAAGCTGAAAAATGGAGATAGCAGTCTGACCATATATGCCCCTGGGTCTTGTTGAGGGGATAATGGAACCCTGTAGGCGTGAAAAGGCTTTACAACCGGAAATGGCAACACATCTGTTAGCTGATCTAATATTGACAGTGTAGAAACTTGGTCAGATACAGTATCCTCAGCTTAAGTCGACTCCTCTTGAAAAGCTTTTAGCACGTCCTAAACAGGCAATTAGAGAAAAATTTGGATTCAGGTTGTCTGGCATTTAATGACCAGCAACATCCCTCGTTAAGTGGCAAGCGGGAGAGCATCTGTGGAAAAGCTTTGCATTAAAAATGTGCTCAGAGAAGAGACTATTTCCTGGGCCTAACCGACAGCTAGGGGTGGAATTTGTTCCATTAGCAAGGAGCAAGGCTTTCGTGTGTGTTTATGGAAAAGTGGGTCGCGCCTGCCTCCCAGGAGTTCCCGTGTCCTTAGCGCTTTTTTATCCGAGGATCTCACAGCTCCGGAGCTCATTTCTTTAACCTTTAGCAGGTATTTGCTAGTAAACCTCTTAGAGGTGAAGATAACGCCTGGTATTTGCTAGTAAACCTCTCAGAGGTGAAGATAACACCTGGTGTTTGCTAGTAAACCTCTCAGAAGTGAAGAGAATGCAGAAGAAACAGTCCCCGCTGGTTCCTCGCAAACCTCTGTCCTGATAACCCCGCAAGCTTCCCGCGCCCCCCACCCCCGGGCCGCCGCGGACGTCGGAGAGCTCCCTCGGGGAAGCCAGGTGCCAGGAGGGCCGCGGGAGGCAGGCCTTCTCCGCAGCCGGGCCCGGGCCCCCGCACTGGGCGCGGGGGAGTGCCGGTGACACGCGGGGACCCGTGCGGTCCGGCTCGTGACGCTCGGCCAGGTGCGCAGGCAGCCGCCGCGGGCGCCGCGTCGCACGTGGCAACAGGTGCAGCGCGGTCCCGGGCGGAAGCCCCGGGCACGGAGCGCGCCCGCATTTAGCCCGGGAGCGCGCGGGGCTCCGGGACCGGCCGCCGGGAGCGCGAGAGGAGGGAGCCCGCGGGCGAGCGGAGCGCGGAGCCCGGCCGAGGTAGCGCCTGGCGCGTCTCCCGAGCGTCCCGGGGCGCAGCCCCCACGGCCGCCGCCCGGCCTGGGTCTCGGTCTCCAGCGGCGGGGCGCCGGCCGGGGCGGTCTGGAAGGGGCGGCGGCAGGCGCGGGGGCAGGGGCGGCCTCTATTTACAAGTTTCCCGAACTCCCCGCCCTCGCTCCGCCCCGCGGCGGCCCGAGAGGCGGAGGTGCGTGGGGGGGGGGAGGCTGGGGCGCCTCTGGGACTTCGGGATCCCGCCCCGCAGCAGCCACCGCCGCCGGCGCGCGGGTGGGGGTGGGGCCGACCCGCGTGTCCCCAGGTGCCGATCGCCCCGGGGGGGGGGGGGGACCTGCAGCGCCTCCGCCGAGGGTGCCAAGGGCGCTGGGGCTCGGAATGCAGCTCTCCCGCCTCCCGCGTCTGGCTCCCCGGAGGGCTCGGGGTTGGATCCGAGGCGCAGAGGTAAGTGCGGAGTTGGGTCGACTCCTGCCCCGCCTGTCACCGGCGGGGATCGCGGGCGACGGCGGCGGGAGGGCGCGGGGCCAGCCTCGGGGGCGGGTATTCCGGGGGCTCGGGCGCCCAAGTTGGGGGAGAAGCGGAGAGGCAGCGCGGGCAGCGCGGAGGCTGCAGAGAGCAGGTCTCACGTGGGCGCCGCGCGGCTGGTGCGGAAGGGACGGATGCGGACCTCGTCGCTGTCACCTTGACAGTGACCGAAGGGTTCGCCGTAGACTCGGCTCGCTCGCTGCAGGCTGACAAGCCGTACCCTGGGCCCGAAGCCGCCCACCAGACCCTGGCCCCGCCGGGGCCCCGCAGTCCAGCCCTCTCGCTGGGCGGCTTGCTTGGGCCCATTCCCGGTGTAAGGAATCGGGGTGGAAAATGGCATTCACGGGGCTGGGCCTCTCGCCACGCGCCTTGCTACTTTCCGCGAGTCCCTGTGCCTCTCCGGCTTTAAGGCCACCAGGTGGGACTCCTCTACAATCATTAGTGCATGTGTGTGTTTACTTGCCTTACAACTCTTTCTGTCTCTTCAAGACTACTCTCTTTCTGTTATTGTTGTGTGAGTGTTTTTTTTTTTGACTCGGATTTATTTTGGAGTAAACATGGGGAGATTAATCCTTAATTTAGCCTGCATAGAGTTTCACAGACTTTATCAATAGTGCTTAAGTAGGCAGTGGACTAATAAAGGAAATCCAGTGTGTTGTGTTTTGTTTGAATAAAATCAAAGTCTTAGGCAAAACAGGGAGGGGTGCCTGCAGATGAAAGCTGGGATGAAAGCCTTCATGTTTTGCCAGGTAATGGGGATCCAATCACCATTACGCTAAGTCCTGAGGCCTGGGCTGGCGGGTGGGCTGGGGGGGGGGGGGGGGAGTTTAGTCTCCCTCCTTAACACCACTCCTAGGTGGGGTGGGGTGGGGTGAGGTGGGGAAGAAAACCAGAGTTTCTGCTTCCTGGGAGCCTGGGACTTCCTTAAGGAGGGTAGATACACCCAGATAACAGTGTTTGGTTAACCCTGGAAGGAATTGCATAGTTGGAATTGCAGTTCTGGAGGCAGACTTCTTTTTCAGGGATAATTAGGGCAGGAAATGATGGGCAATTTCAATAGAAACAATGATGCCCTATTTGTATAGTGCTTTACAATCTGCTTTAATAATTTTTTTCTTAGGTACAGTACTCCATTGGAAAGTTATACAAAGAAATGATTAGAAACTACTTATCCTTAAGAAAAATAAAAACCTGAGGAGTGGAATTTAGTTTAAAGTAATGTATAGTTATACATTAAACTCACACCAACTTTTCCACCTATTATTTTTAAAATCCGCTTAGTGTGGAGCAATAGTGCTTGCACATGACCTGCACCTTTTAATTATATATCAGTAATTGAAGGCTTCAATTTTGAGTATTTCATAGGATTATAAAATTATAGCTAGATTTCTTTGGGTATTTCTTGGAAACAAAACTGCAGTTATTCGATTTAAGCATTTCAAAAGCATGCCACTCATTGGCCCTATTTTGTTGGTCTTTGTTTGTTATGATTTCAAAAGTAATGCATGCTTGCTGTATAAAAATCGGTAGGTTCAGAAAAAGTATGAGTTAAATAATCCGCCCTGGCCCGTGTGGCTCAGTTGGTTGGGCATTGTCCGTCCTGTGCACTGTAAGGTTATGGGTTCAATTCTGGATCAGAGCACATGCTGGGGTTTCTGGTTCAATCCGCAGTAGGGGGCATGCAGGATGTTTTGTTCTCACATCAATGTTTCTCTCTCTAAAAAATAAAAATAAAAAAGGAGTTAAATAATCATATCTTCCAAAGATAATCACAATATAACAAAATTTTTTTTACAGTGGTGGTATAAATATACTGTTGCATGCTGATTTTTTTTTTACTAACACATGAAAAGATTCTCATGTTTTCACAGTTCTTCAAGAATATTATTTTAGTGACTACATAATATTATGTAGAAGTAACAATTTACTTAACCATTTCCTTATAGGTGAACTTTTAATTTATTTCCTATTATTAAATATATACTGATGCAACAAATATTCTTTATAAAACTTGATCTACAGAGCATAGTTCCTTAGATGGAGTCCTCCAAACTCAGTTGATGATTCACAAATCTCTTTATACAGATTGATTAATTGCTTTCCGAAAAATGTTATACCGAAGTGTGTCCCCGCTGGCACTCTATGAGAATACCTGTGTTACTGTATTCTTGTTAATACGGGGAAGCATCCTTAAAAGGAAAAATAATTCTTGCTAGCTTTATAGGTGAACAGTGCTAT
This sequence comes from Cnephaeus nilssonii, assembly GCF_951640355.1. NCBI lineage: Eukaryota > Metazoa > Chordata > Mammalia > Chiroptera > Vespertilionidae > Cnephaeus > Cnephaeus nilssonii. The sequence goes on from NC_137079.1 coordinate 12,380,853, forward strand.
CTCAATATTTAAATTTCCGTGTCTTTGATTGCAAATAATGTTGAACACCAAAACATCCAGTAATTTTTCATTTTCCTTCCCCTTTTAATTTGAATGTAGTGCCATTTTTTTTTTCCTCCTGGGGCATTAGCATTTTTCTATCAATTTCTAAGAGCCTTTTATGTCTTGATAATTTTTGCCTTCACATTGCAGCTATTTTTCCCAGTTTTGTCTTTGCTTTACAAAGACACTTAGCGCATATTTGTAGTGGATTTGACTTAGAGAAGTTCTAGACTTTAATGTAGCCAAATTTGTTGACTTTCTCATAACAAAATTTTTAACACTCCCAAATCATAGTTGAAGAGCGATGTATGACAGTGACAGAAGGTGACTTTCAAAAGTACCCCTCCCCCCCCCCCCGCCCCCCAATTCTGGTTTAGATTCTTATCAAATCTATTGTCAGAACCTGCATGCCCTGGAGTAGAGACTGCTGCAACACAGACTGTGTTTGTTGATGAGAAATAGTGTGCCTGGTATATACCGTTAGGAATAGCATTCCTGCAGATAAGAACAGAAAAGTTTTAAATTCCAGGGAATGAAAGTCTTTCAGACCTGCTGTTCTGTGGTTATGTAAACCAGACTCACAATCCACTTATTTTCCGTAGTTCATCTCTAGTATTACTGTTTTGCCAGAATTCTTTTTATAGCCATTATTGTAGTGTTGCATTGTTGACATGAATCTCTCCTGATTTCTAGTTGGGTGTATATGTAGTTCATAAGTTTTCCCAGATTGATTTCGAATACTACTCCTAGATTAAACTACTTACTTGAAGAGGAGACAATGTCTTCTAGATTTCCCAAACTTGAGTTACCTTTCCATACTGTGGAAGCTTAAGTATACCCTGAGGACTTGTGATCGGTCCCCATCAGAGCCCAGTCCCCTTTCACTCTCCATCTTTTAGAGCCTCAGAATAAGCCAGGGGACCAATAAGAGCCCAGAGGATGAGGTCAGTGTGTGGTGAGGGTGTTCGGGGACACTTACTAGTAGAAATGCGCCCAGACTCTCTGTTGAGGCCACGTAGGTGACCACTTAGCTGGCAGGTGCTTGGCCAGTGGTGGCTTGTGGCCTGCAGAGGAGTGACTGGCTGAGGATGAGTGACCCCCATTGTGTTATTTTTTTATTTTTATTTTTTAAGAAAGAAAAAAGAGGGATTAGATGATATGGTCTGACTTTAGCCAGCCTGACACTTGGCTGAGAAAAGCCTGCTTTGACCAGGGTTCTTTATCCTTGGCCTAGGGCTGTTCAGGATAACCAGGAACTGAGTCTGACTGTCAGCTACTGCTCCCAAAAATGTATTTCTAAACCAAGTTTTATAAAACATTGCCCTGATGATAGTTATTCTTTAAATGACCTCAAGCTTGTCTGAAATCAGCAGTTCTTTCTTTTATGTGGGCAGTTACCCATGCATGACTTTTTCTTGTTCACTTGGCTCACGATGAAATAGGTTTTTCTGCTGTGGGGATGACAGACTCGGGGGCTACTCCTTCCTCTGCGGATAGATAACAATAAAACGTCACTCTCACACACTGTAACCTCATTGGCTATTTGTGATTGCCCTACCTTTTATGCAATCAAGGAAGAAATGTTGAGCAAATTTACAGTGTAAGACAAATTCAATCTAGAGGAGCTTTACTAAAGCAAATAGCTTGAAGCAGTTCACAAGTACATATTTGCATATACATCTTTGATTCCAAAATCTTACTTTTAGTACATTATAGCTAGTAACTTTTCCTTGGCCTTCAGTTTAAGCTTCATCCTGAAAAGAAATAAAAATGTATTTACTTAAAGATAAACTATTTTTAAGTCTTGTTAATAGACCCAGGTCAGAATCAATGGTTGTTCTTGTGTGCCCATTATTTACAAGAGTAAAAGTAAGAAAACTCACACATTCTCCCTTTATTCGCACCTGGAGATTTCATTTCATTTTGAAGTTGTAAAACTAAGAATTTTAAAGTTGCTTCAGGCCCAGCTGGTGTGGCTCAGTGGTTGCGCATCAACCTATGAACCAAGAGGTCACGGTTCAATTCCCAGTCAGGGCATATGCCTGGGTTGCAGGCTCAAGCCCCAGTAGGCAGCGTGCAGGAGGCAGCCAATCAGTGATTCTCCCTCATCATTGATGTTTCTATGTCTTTCTTCCTCTCCCTTCCTCTCTGAAATCAAAAACATATTTTAAAAAAATGAAGTTGCTTCAAGTTTCTCTTGAGGAAATGTGTCCTTTTTAGCAGGTTGAGTAGAGTCCCTTTGAGCAGTGAAAGAAGATGGGCAAGTGCAGGTTGTAAGATTCTCAAACCAGCTGGAAAGGGTGAAGGGGTCACAAGGAAATGACTTCCCGGTAACGTGATTTTGTCTGAATATTGTGCTAATTTCATGTTTTAGTAGGAGTTGGGCTGAGCAGAAGGGTGGGCCTAGCCAGTTCCCCACTGTGTTACCCATAGCAAGATGGGGCGGGGGGAGAAGGGGAAGAAGACAGACTGGGTCCAGCCAGCATGGCTCAGTGGTTGAGCATCGACCTATGAACCAGGAGGTCATGGTTCAATTCCCAGTCGGGGCACATGTCCGGGTTGCAGGCTCAATCCCTAGTAGAGAGAATGCGAGAGGTAGCTGATCAATGATTCTCTCTCATCATAGACTTCTCTCTCTTTCTCTCTCTCTTTCTCCCTCCCTCCCTCTCTCACTTTCCCTTCCTCTCTGAAATCAATACAAATATATTAAAAAAAGAAAAAGAAAACAGACTGGGAGCGTATCAGTCTTCCAGGGAAGGTGCCCTGGAAAGGGGTTTAAAGCCATCAAAATCCTTATCATTTCCTTTAAAGACTTTAAAATATTTGTACCTTGTCAGCTTATATGTAAGCTCAATGCAAAGAAAAGAAAATTAGTGTTAAGTTTGAGGGCCAATCAGTCATAGTTACTCTGATCCCCTACAATTAACTAAAACATTGTAGGACGTCTTATGTCCCGAATTGTCATTGAGAAAAAGAACTCCCTCTGGGAGAGTCCCACTTATCAGAGGAGCAGGAAGGAGAGGTAGGAAAATACATTCCTTTGTCAATAAACACGTAGCCTAAAGAATGGGTATGCCAGTGTTCACTGGGTCTGGACTGGCGGGTTAGCTCGCTTCTATACTTTTTCTGGAGTGGAAACGCGGTAATATTTAACTCTGGCATTGTTTACTTACAGGCCGGTTCTGAAGGAAAAGTCAATATTTCTTCACCTTATTTCAGATAAGCAGTTCGTAACCTATGGTGTGTTTAACAGCCTTCAGTGACAGACGAGAAGTTGTCTCTCTTGTTTATCTCGTAGATTGTTTTGATGATGGTTAACAATGATACCAAGTTGCAACTGCATGGCCTTTTATTTTTTATTTTTTAAAAATATATTTTATTGATTTTTTTACAGAGAGGAAAGGAGAGGGATAGAGAGTTAGAAACATCGATCAGCTGCCTCCTGCACACCCCCTACTGGGTATGTGCCCGCAACCAAGGTACATGCCCTTGACCGGAATCGAACCTGGGACCCTTCAGTCCACAGGCTTATCCACTGAGCCAAACCAGTTAGGGCTGCATGGTCTTTTAAAACCTAGGTCACTTGGTTAGCTTCTGGAACAAAAATAGAAGCCAGTATAGATAGAAGTAGCCTAAGAGATGACATTCCAACATGGATTCCCCTGCCCACCCTCCAACCTGTGTCAAGTTGTTTGAGTTTTATTTTTTTAAATATATTTTTATTGATTTCAGAGAGGAAGGGAGAGGGAGAGAGAGATAGAAACATCAATGATGAAAGACCTGCACGACCCCCACTGGGGATGGAGGCTCCAACCCAGGCATATGCCCCTGACCGGAATCGAACCCACGACCCTTCAGTCCACAGGCTGACGCTCTATCCACTGAGCCAAGCTGGCCAGGGCTGTTTGAGTTGTTTTTACTAGAACTACTGGTGAAGTCCCTTTGCACTATAAAGTATATATTTTATTATACAGTAACCCACTGCACCATAGTTGTCTCATTCTTAGGCAAATTATAGAACTGAACCATATTTGCACATTTCTGGTTGGCTAACCCAAAGGTCTGTAATTCCACAGAGGATTGCGGAAGTCCTACTCGCTGGAGAGATAGAAAGATTGGAGAAACAGGAATGGGTTACAGAAGGTACATTTTCTACTGAGCAAAAGGCACTTGTTTGATCAGATATTCAACCTAGACCCTTTATGTAGAACCAAGTATGTATAGGGGATAGTTAGGATCATGTTTTTAGTTTTTTAAAAGAACTCTTTAAAAAAAACCCATATTTTTATTGATTTCAGAGAGGAAGGTGGAGGGAGAGATAGAAAGATCAATGATAGAATCATTGATCAGCCGCCTCCTGCACACCCTGTCCTGGGGATTGAGCCCACAATCCAGGCATGTGACCTTGACCGGAATCGAACCTGGGACCCTTCTGAGCCAAACCGGCTAGGGCATGTTTTTATCGTAAATAGTAAATAAAAGGCATGAGTAAAAACCCTTGCTCTTAGAATCTTAAGTTTGATTTTTGTATTGAGCGCTTTCTATGGGCCAAACACTGCAAAGCGGAAGTGCTGAACCTGGGAAAAATTGGCCCTGGTTCTCAGGCCAGTCTGTCAGAGAAGCCTCAGCCACTGTGAAAAGTGCAGTTTCGAACATTTTAGTAAGTGTTCAAAATTGCTAGGAATATTCTCTCCAGCCATTAACATGGTGCCATGCGCTGGGGATTCTGCTGCCGGGACTAAATTCTCATCAACCCAAGGCTGTTTTGACAATTCAGTTCTGTGAAGACTTGTGATCTTGGATGGCTCTTCCTTCTCACAGAAAGAGCTGAGAGGCGAGATACTCAGCACTGCAGTCTGAGTTTCACCTTCCTTCTCTGGATAATCTTTTTAGTGACTTCCCCCCCCCCCCCCAATATCTTTTTGTTACATCTTGTGTGTGTCTGGAGAGGAGGGTCTAAACCTTACGATGCTGGATACATTCGCACTTTCAGAATTATTTGTACCAGATGTGGCCCGGAATAAATCATCGAAAGCTCTGATAGCATGGAGCTGGAAATTCTTGCTTCAGTTAGTCACAGCTGCTAGAAGGTCTTTTAAGCCAGAGATATCAGTGTCCTTGCTTTCCTTGACCTTGTCTTCTTTGTCCTTGTCCTCTCCTCGTGCCCGGCCCCCTCATTCACTGATATACGAGGCAAGCAAAGAGCGAGGCCGCTCAGCCCGTGAAATCGGGGCCAGTAGTAGTTAGGCTAACGTAGAGCTGGAAGGTGGGAGGTTCCTCTTCCTTCTGAGTGATGATTCTGTTTTTAATAAAGTACCCGGCATGCCCATATGCATATACTTGTACAGAATTAAGTCCACTTGTGAGAATTTGTGACATTTCCACTTGTACTGTCAGTCGCAAGTTGGCAGCTGCTCATGAACAGAGAATTGGGCTGATCCTTGTTTGGAGAAATATGTATTTACATTTTAAAGAGGAATTCGGATGGGTTTTCAGTCTGGGGTTGCTCTTTCTCTTATTACATTAATAAGATGTGTGTTTCAGAGTAGTTTTGCATTTCTGGAAAACTTTTTGATGGTTCACTAGAATTGCTGGTTATTGCATTGGATTCAGTACTCTCAAGTATGGAATTTTTTGGTTTAATGTTTAAAAACTTCTGCTGTTGCTCTATGGAGATATTCATGACAACTATGCAGAGGGATTTACTAAGTAATTTTTATTCCCAGATAAGAGCGAGTCTAGTCAATGAAAAGGGAATGGAGATAGGAAAAATCCTGTATTCTCTTTTTTATACAAAACTTTAAATGATTTTATATTGCACATATGAGTATTATAGTAGAAAATGTTGGTTATGTCTTGCTACACTAAATATTTAAAATTTACAACTTTGTAGGAACATAGTCAAATGAAAATTATTTTCTCTACTTATATTGTATAAATAGAAGCCTACTATTATTTTTCACCCTCTCCTTTGTCCTTTTTTTAAAAGAAATAATAATATTTTTATTGATTCCAGAGAGGAAGGGAGAGGGAGAGAGAGATAGAAACTTCATTGATGAGAGCAAATCATTGATCGGCTGCCTCCTGCATGCCCCCTACTGGGGATCGAGCCCATAACCCGGCATGTGCCCTTGACTGGAATCAAACCCCGGACCCTTCAGACCGTAGGCCAACGGCTCTATCCAACTGAGCCAAACCGGCTAGGGCTCCTTCCTCCTGTTTTTATTAAAATTGGAATAATAAAACAAATAGAGGCATGTTTTTTTTTTTTTCTTACCCTGCTGACCATTATGAAACCTTGGAGACATACTTGGTTATAGAACTGGAAAATATGTTACTGGTATCTAGAACATTTGGGACAGGAATGTAATGGAGTGTGCACAGGCTTCGAAGTTAGACCAAGTCGGGTTCCTGTGTGAGATCTGCTAGGCCACGTGATTTTGTGCACCTGTGGCCTCATGGGGACAGTGGGATAATACCTGTCTCGTGGGGTTGTTCTACCACATTGCCAGCCATAGAGAAGATAATGATTTAATGCTAATCATAGTCTTCCCTTGTTTCTTGTTTTAAACCTCTTCCGATCATGGAATTTAAATTCCTCCACTCCCTCCTGGTGGAGGTGTTTCTTGAATCTGCATAGGAGCCTGGAATTTAATAACTTTCCCTCTTCCTTAAAAAGAATCAGTGTGTACTAATAACAGTTGAGGTTATTTATTCTTGGACTCCAGCTTTGTAACCTCCTGATTTTCTTGAGGGTTTGAGTTGAGTGAATTGCTCTATTTTGATATATATGAGCTGCATTTAAAAAAAAATCAAAGCAGATACTTTGATCTTTGCTGAAGTCTGTAAATTATGTTGCTGGTTTGCTATCAGCACATTCTAAAAGCACTTAGAGTTGAGTCATCACTTTGAACCAATAAGCACTTGTGGCTTTTAAAGTACTGCCATCCTCTGCTCTAATTTTTAATTTGTAGGTTAGTCCACCAACATTTATATTTAAGAGTTTTGGTTGTAAAATGTTATCATTCATATATTTAAATACTAAGGCAATTCTGAATTTTCATTTTTCAAACAAACTGAAATAATAACTCCATGTGTTTTTGGAAAGCACCTTGTAAATACGACATTAAGGATGTTTTCATTCAACTATCACATCAGTCAGCCCTGTGAGGTGGGCGGGGCTAGTTGTGCGAATTCTGTTCTATATTTGGGTAGATGTTTTGTATTATGATGAGTAAGCTAAGGAAATAGGACAAGGACCCAGGTCTTCCCTCCTGGTCCATTCCCCACTCCCAATGTGATGTTGTTACTTGACTGCTTTCAATTCCATCCGAAGTAATAAATTGTTGTTGGTAGAGTTTTCTTCACATTGGTGCTGAAATGAGATCAAAGGCATGCAGTAGTTCGGATAGGTAACATTTCAGATGACATAGCTTAGAATTGTGATGTGTCATTTTTTTTCCATTTTTCTAACCACAGAATATAAATCAGAATGTTAAAATCTAGTAAGCCATTAAATTACTGGCATAAATTGAAAATCGACAGCTACAGATTATTACAAGGATATATATTACATTTCCATGATATTTTATAGTTTTCAGACTTTTTTTCAAGAAGAACCAAATGAAATTTTATCAGAACAGTCATTTGAATCATTCCATTGATTGTACAATAGTACATTATTAAAATGTACCCATTTATAGATAGCAATCCAAGGTCACATATCTTTTTAAAAAAAAAAAAAAATATATATATATATATATATATATATATATATATATTTAATTGATTTCAGAGAGAAAGGTAGAGACAGAAACATCAATGAGAGAGAATCATTGATTAGCTGCCTCCTGCACGCCCCACACTGGGGATGGAGCCCACAAGCTGAGCATGCACCCTGACCAGTAATTGAACCGTGGCCTCCTGGTTCATAGGTCAATGCTCAACCACTGAGCCACACTGGCGGGGCCAAGGTCATATATCTTGAATAGGGGCTGATATTTGCTTTTTTGAAACACTTTTTCTATAGAAATTTTGAATCCCATTTCCTTATTTTAAGCTGCACGGAGGCAGGTAATTCTTGGGTAAATGGAGCTAATCCCAGGTAGAAATTTAACTAGGAGATGAGGCCTGCTATCAGCCAGAACTGGGAAGAGAATGTCCCATAAAACCACAGTTACACCCGGATATCAGTCATGGTTTCTAGCCTGAAGGTCAACAGTTTTCTGTTACCAAAGTGACTTCTAAGGGAAGTACAGTGTTAGGACTTGAAAAGTCCCTTAACAGAGACTGGCCCTTCTTTGGCCTGCTCCTGCAAGTTAGATGTGAACACACCTTAACCTCTACGAAGGAGCTTTTATTTGCCAGTGGAAAGCCTAACGTAGGTAATCATTTTCAAGTAAAGGGCACAGGAAGTTGGTGTTTAGTGAAGCTTGGGAGATACAGTGTGAGGTGCCTGCCAGCTTGCATAACTACACATACAGGACATTTTTCATTTGGCCTTGGCCTGACTCAAATGGAAAATTATTTCCTTTTAGCCAAGTGGACTTTGAAGAGAGATGGCAACTGTCTGAAGGGTTCTAAACAAGGAGCTGTTCATGCTTATTTAACACTTTCAGGGAAAGATTTCATTTTAGTTTTAAACACTGCCCTGCACACCCAGTCTATTTTCTTTCCCCTAAACAGCCTGTGCTACCTTTTGGGACATTTTTTTTAATTAATAGAGTTTAAAAAATATATTTTTATTGATTTCAGAGCGGAAGGGAGAGGGAGAGAGAGAGATAGAAACATCAATGATGAGAGAGACACATTGATTAGTTGCTTCCTGCACCCACCCCAATTGGATCAGGGATCATGCCTGCAACTGAGGTATGTGCCCTTGACCAGCATCAAACTCGGGACCCTTCAGTCCATAGGCTGATGCTCTGCCCACTGAGCCAACCCAGCTAGGCCTTGGGCAATTTTTTTTAAACTAGCTGTATATAATTTAGAAACAAAGAGAATGCAGAGTCTTTACATCAAATTTTTTTTTTTTTTAGCCCAACTCTACAGTCCTTGACGGTGGCCCTTGGTTGGTACTGGGTGTAAGAGGGGATTTGGTTTTATTTCTTTACTTTTATGGGGACAGTCCAGTCTGTGTTGGCTCAGTGCTATCCTGGAACTTCGTCTTATTGTTTTGACTCTCACACTTCTTACTGATCTTCATGAAAAAGCCTACTTTTTGATAAAGTTCTGAAAGTTATCTACAATACGATGTAATACCCACACAAGCAAGAAATTAATTTTGTTCACCTCTTTATCAGGAGTACATAGAATCGTGTTTTATATTTAGTTGCTCAGAAATGTGTTGAAGGAATGCTGACTTAGAGAGTCTTTCAGATTCTCAGTTCTACTGGTTTGGGATTGTAGACACCTGGTATGTGGTCCTGACCGACTTCACTAGTATAAGGTGATTGTTTAGGTCAGTGGCTATGGAGGGTCATAGCCAGAAACCAACTCCTCAAGAGGGGTCTTCATGAATATATTCAGGAGGTAACAGTAAAACTTAAAATTCTACTTAAGTTGGGCATATTTGATGTCAGACAAAAATGGTAGTTAGTAGGTGTAGTCAACATTCCAGGTTTTCAATTGGGTAGGAAGGAATTAGTGGGAAGGTGGATTATAGAACAAGAGCCAAGGAAAACATCTGTAGGTTCCAGTGCGAATGAACAGATGTCTTCTGGAATATGCACTGCTGTGTGCTGGCCACATGATCTATGAGAAACACTAGAGATAACATTAAGTACCATGAAATGCACCTGGACTAAGTGTACAAAGATGAATTTTGACAAATGCAGATCTATATAACCAATACAGTTAAGATAGATCTATCTAATCATATCTATCTAGTACATATCCATTACCCCAGAAAGTTCCCTTGACCATATGAACATGTCGCTAAGCTTTGGTCATAAGTTAAATGAGGATAAATAATAAAGCTTATTTCACAAGGTTGTTGCCATGATAACAGTAGCATCTAAAAATTCTGAGTTAGAAAGTTTTACAAAGTTCCTGTTAACTCTTAAAACAACCCTTAGGAGCTCTATTGTTATTGTGATATCCATTTTTACTGATGAGGGAAAAGTGGCCAAGATCATATTTGACTTGCCCAAGGTAGGGAAGCCACCTGTTGAGTAGATGTGGGACCTCCCCATGAATAGCACATGTTCTCTGTGTCTGGGCAGCTGTGGGTCCATATAGCTTTCTAAAGCTGCCAAAAGTTAGTAGATTTTAGTCCTGTGGGAAGGAGGGCGGAAGGGAGATCAAGATTACACATCTGAACTGGGTTTAATGGCCATTGCTATTTATTAACTCTGTTTCTTGGACAAGGTACTGAAGTTGTGGAAATGTCAAGTTTGACTTCTATAAAAGGAGAGGAGGCTTAGGAGGAAGGTGATGGTCATGGGACCCGTCTGTCCCACGGGCTGTCACTGGGAGGAGGACTGTGAGAACACTTTGTGGACTTTGAAGAGCTGTGTGTTGCCTTTGTTATCTTTATCCACGGAAGAAGTAGCTGCCCGCTGCCCTGTCCTGGCCTCACACACTTTGCTGACTGTGGCTGGACAAGTAGGAATTGACAACGTGTCAGCGAGAGACAGTCCCCACTTGTCAGCCCCTGATGCCCTGAACACGGTGGACACAGCTTTTTTGCTCACAAGTCCTTCCAACATTCAAAAGCCTCAGATAGTGTGTCAGCTGTTAGGTCAGCCTCACTCTACACAATACTTGTCAACTTTATTAGGAAAGAGTATATATGATTTAAATAATATTTTGATTTTTCTTTCTGAAATACATCTGAAACAGTATGAGTTGGTGTGAGGGTGGGTGAGTTCCTAAGTGACCCGAAGAACCGCGGTGATGTCTGGCCTGACCGGAATGATTTTGTGCCTGCTCCCTCTGTTCCTGAAGGTGAACTAGTTCCCCAGGATGTTTGGGTGCCAGTTACTAGACATACTACCTAACTTCAGGATTTAAATTTGGTCAATTCAAACTTCCTTTCCAGGGCTGTTCTCTCATCTCAAGGGTTGTTTTCCTCTCTTCCCAGGACACCCACATCTGGGATGGTACCTGGGTCCTGGAGGAGCTTTATAGCACCAGGATCTCAGGAAATGGGTGAGGTTGTTTGGTCCAGGTTCTGCCTTCTGGAAGTCATGGCCTCTGCAGAATCATTCCTCATGGTTAGTCTGTAGATGACTGTGTGTGTGACCTGGTTAGTCAGTAGATGGCTCTGTCCAGATGTGTCCTGGTTGGTCTGTAGATGGCTCTGTCCAGGTGTGTCCTGGTTAGTCTGTAAATGGCTCTGTGTGTGTAGATGGCTCTGTGTGTGTATGTGTGTGTGTGTGTGTGTGTGTGTGTGTGTGTCCTGGTTGGTCAGTAGATGGCTCTGTCCGTGTGTGTCCTGGTTAGTCTGTAGATGGCTGTGTGTGTGTCCCCTGGTTGGTCTGTAGATGGCTCTGTGTGTGTGTGTGTGTGTGTCCCCTGGTTGGTCTGTAGATGGCTCTGTGTGTGTGTGTGTGTGTGTGTGTCCCCTGGTTGGTCTGTAGATGGCTCTGTCCAGGTGTGTCCTGGTTGGTCAGTAGATGGCCGTGTGTGTGTGTGTGTGTGTGTGTGTGTGTGTGTGTCCGTCCTGGTTGGTCTGTAGATGGCCGTGTGTGTGTGTGTGTGTGTGTGTGTGTGTCCGTGCCCTGGTTGGTCTGGTGTGTCCTGGTTGGTCTGTAGATGGCTCTGTCCAGGTGTGTCCTGGTTGGTCAGTAGATGGCCCTGTGTGTGTGTGTGTGTGTGTGTGTCCTAGTTGGTCTGTAGATGGTTCTCTCCAGGTGTGTCCTGGTTGGTCTGTAGATGGCTGTGTGTGTGTGTGTGTGTGTGTGTGTCCTGGTTGGTCTGTAGATGGTTCTCTCCAGGTGTGTCCTGGTTGGTCTGTAGATGGCTGTGTGTGTGTGTGTGTGTGTGTGTGTGTCCTGGTTGGTCTGTAGATGGTTCTCTCCAGGTGTGTCCTGGTTGGTCTGTAGATGGCCGTGTGTGTGTGTGTATGTATGTGTGTGTGTGTGTGTATGTGTGTGTGTGTCCTGGTTGGTCTGTAGATGGCTGTATGTGTGTGTGTGTGTGTGTGTGTCCTGGTTGGTCTGTAGATGGCTCTGTCCAGGTGTGTCCTGGTTTCTGTGGTCTCTGTTGTGGCTTCCAGTGGAGGGATCAGGACACAGTGACTCTTCCTTGGTCTGTCCTGGCCTTTTCTGGGCCCTGGCCCTCTCAGCACTTCTTTTATGTGTGCCTTTCTGGTCCTCCTCTTTGATCTTCCTGGAGAGTTGGGAAACTGCCATTCGTATCCCATCTGGCAGCCTCTGGCAGCCTCCCTTCTGCATCCTCCCACCCTCCTCGCCCCTGCTGCCCTTTTCACCCAGCCCAGAGGTTCCACGTGAGGATCTGTGAAGGGGAATGGTGGAGGGGCTTGGAAGCAAAGTGTCTACCATGATACAGTGAAATGGAAAAAAAATATGTGCTGACATTTCCATCAGGCGAAATTTACATAATGTAAGCTAAAAGAAGGTTCTTTAGTCCGCAGTATCTACTCCCTTCAGTTTTGTGTTAAAAAATGACTTGTGTCATGTGCTGGTAGTAGCAAAGATGTTCTTTTATAAAGTGTTGGTAGTAGTAGAAATGTCCTTTTATCATTGTGGGTAGTAGTAAACAGGTATTTTGTCTGACGTGTCCTTAGTGGCAACATGAAAAGCTGGCTTCCCCATGTTGTGTGTCCAGATTTTGGGAGGGGAAAGTTTACAGAACATCTGAAAGGCTGAGACGCACTCCCCGGCCTGCTCCTTATGCTTCATCTCCTCCCGGGAGCTACCCGAAAGCACCCCCTCCGTGTCCACAGCTCCCTTAGGCTCCGGTGGCTTTTTCTTGTGCAGCATTTGTAATTATGTCCCTGAACTGTCTGTCTTCTCAGCTGCACTGAAGGCTCTCTGAAGGCTCCTTGAAGACAAGGGCGGTCTTGTGCTCCTAGCAGCTTAGCTGGCACGTGGCAGGCGATTGATGAGTGTTTGGAGAATGAATGTAAGCTTTGGCAGTAAACGGTCACCTTATAGCAGGGATAAGGGAATTAGCAGGGAGGTACACCAGGTAGCCGATCCCCATTCTGTAGCTACTAAGTTTCCCGGGACTAGTGCTATTGTACGGGCGCCTCCTTTTGTAGTTAATTGGAGGCTGTGACTATAATAAAATCCACATAAGGATTATTTCTTTTTTGAAAAGTTTCTGGTGTAACGAGAACAGTTGTAAGGAAATTGGTGAGGTTGATATGGTTAACTACAATGTCCAGTGTTTATTTAATGGTGGGGAAATAGAATTTTTCTCAGTTGTGAACGTGGATTAAATGAAACCACACAGCCATCTTGCCTTTACTGCTAAACTGGGAACTTAGTATCCAAGAAGAGAAATGTTATTTCGTTTAACTTCTGGTTAAAATACCTTATGCAGGGGGTTGAAGTCATTTGGAGAAAGGCCTGAGTGGATACTGGGATTGTTCACTTGGAAGAGCTGGGCCACTGAACTCCACAGATACTTACTGAGTGAGCACGAGTGGAACATGTCCTCCCCATGTTTAAGTGCACGTCTCCATTGCACCCATCTCGGCCTTAACCCCCGAGCCAGCCTGGCGTGCTGTGCGGGCCCACGGATCTGTGAATGGGAGCAATGATTCCGGCCTCAGCCTGGGAGTTGTTGGCCACAGCTGAGCTGCAGGTTGCTATGAAGGAGTCAGCATATTCCTTGAATTGTTGCTGTTGAGAGTTTATTGCTGAGGGTAATTGTTTAGAGGTGTCTGTCTTTTTATGTTGGTAATCCTCACCTAAGGATATTTTTTCCATTGATTTTTAGAGAGAGTGGCAGGGATGGGGGGAAGGGAAGAGAGAAAAGGGGAAGAGAGAGAGAGAGAGAGAGAGAGAGACAGACATTGATTGGCTGTCTTCCCCCCCCCCCCCCCCCCCCCCCCCCCCCGCCGCACATGCCCAATCAGGGTGGAGATCAGATCTTCAACCCAGGTATGTGCCCTTGAGAGGAAATTAACCTGCTTGACCTGCAGGCAGACTCTCTAACCACTTAGCGACACTGGCCAGGGCTAGAGGAGTCTGCCTTGATTGACTTTCACCTACCAATGATTTTAAAAGCTGTCACAGGTCATCATACAATTGGGAGCCAGACTCGGATCATTTTCACGGACCTAAAGACTTTGCATTAAACATGTTAGCCTTAGAAATATAAAGCTAAACAAAGCCGAGTTTGTGAATTTCCACATTCTTCTATAGCACAGTGCACATTCAGTGTCCTTTTTTATTTAAAAAATTACATCATCGATTCCTCTGAGTCTGTTAAGATTCTGAGATCCCCTAGGCTCCCTCTTCTTTCACTCCCATCTGAGAAACGCACAAAGTAGCCAGTTTGAGAGCAGTGAGAGTCTGTTCTGGGCATGAGGGCAAGGGACGGGACTTGCCTGGGTTTCTTGCTTCTAAGGTCCATGCCGGGTTATTTTGTTCTCTCGGCACCCCTCCTCCCCCCCCCCCCCCCCCCACCCATGTAGCCATCCTGGTGCTCCACAGCGGGAGGAGGGGAGGGTACCTGACAGGTAGAGATGTGCTCACTCACCTTCTGGGCCAGAGACTCCCGGTGAACTGACGCTCACTGCCATGCCAGGACCAGTGAGCGAGCCTGCATCATTCCTCGGGTCCGCAATTCCGAGTCAGGCCAGCTTGTCTGCTCAAATCCTGGGGCCAGCGTGTTATCCCAGTGCTTTTCTGAGGCCTTCATTTAGTGTTCCCCGTACGGATCTGGAGAGCAAATAATTTTGACACGAAGCTTGGGGGTTCAGAAAAGATATACAGTTTTTCAAATACATATTTTTGTTGACTTCAGAGAGGGAGAGAGAGAGAGATGGAATCCTCAACGATGAGAGAGAATCATTGATCGGCTGCCTCCTGCAGGTCCCACACTGGGGCTCGAGCCCACTACACGGGCATGTGCCCTTGACTGGAATCGAATTTGGGACCCTTCAGTCCCCAGGCCGACGCTCTGTCCACTGAGCCAAGCCGGCTAGGGCAAAGATTCTTCACAAAAGTTAGGTTGAGGATGAATGAAAGAGATCAGTTTTGGTGTGCTGTGGTATCCTCGGAGGAACGACACAGGTGAAATACATAAGTGTATTTCCCCCTCTTATTTCTTAGATGCGCTCTCCCATGAAGTTTCAGTCGTTAAGACATTCAAACCTAGTTTGAGGTTCTCATGCTTCCTTTTAGTAATGAGATGGGAAAACCAACCAAACATTGGAATTGAAGTTCACGTTCCTATTGCTGTCTTTTATAGAAATGTCAGAGTAGGTGATGTAAGGTTTAACATCAGACATGGTTCGTGTTGCTGGTAGGCCTGTTCCAATTTCCAGACATTATAGTATATGGTTATATTTTTAAATAGCACAAGGGGATAGTTAACATACTACACTGTCTTGCTGCACTATCCTTTTTTTGAAAGATGACTAAAAGTTTCTTGGAATATTTTTATGAATAGCAACCTCTTTCCAAAGCTGTGACATAAATCTTAAAATTTTTTAAAAATTTATTGATTTTTAGAGAGAGAGAAAGATTGATTTGTTGTTCCACTTATTTATGCATTTGTCGGTTGCTTCTTGTATGTTCCCTGACCAGGAATCGAACCCACTGCCTTAGTATATTGGGACGACACTCTATCCACCTGAGCTACCTGGCCAGGGCTATTATATAAATCTTAACGTTGCTGCTGGACATGATATTTTAGGAAAAATAAATCTTACCACTGAGTTGTTTCACATTTTCTGGTACATGGATTAAAATTCTCATACGATCAGGAGCTCTTTCATCTTTGATTCCTTTTTTTTTTTTTTTTAACCGGATGAAATCACAGGCGGGATCGGCTGGCACATTTGCAGTGGGAACCTGGCGTTGGTCCGGCCAGAGGAGGGCTATGAAGGCCATGACCCCGCTGACCTCGGAGGGCATTCTCCTCTGGAGCTCAGGGGCTTCTTGCTGTGTTAGCAGAGGAGAGCTGCTAATCCTCCTGGGACTTGCCTGGCTTCTGAGGGGTTTCTTTCCAAAGATTGCCTCATGGATGTCCAGGGCCAACTTAGAAATCAGAGAGAGGCCACAGGCCTAAAAATAGTCCCCGTCCAGGAGGAGGGCGGCGTGGCCCAGAGCCTCGGCTGCTTCCGGTGCCAGAAGAGGCGGCGGGCGGCAGGGAGGCGCTGGCTGCAGGCGGTGGGAAGGGGGGGCACCGTGACTGTCCTTCCCGGCGGGTGTAGGGGGACGTGAATGTTCCGCTGATTGAATGACTTAGAAACTTTTACTCAAGTAAATATTACTGGTGATTCTTTTTATTTTTTATTATTGTTATGTTAATCCTCACCCGAGGACATTTTTTCCATTGATTTTTAGAGAGAGTGGAAAGGAGAGGAAGAGACAGAAAGAAACACCGATGTGAGCGAGATACATTGATTGATTGCCTCCCGCATGCCCCCGACCAGGGCCTGCAACCTAGGTGCGTGCCCTTGACCGGAATTGAACCCAGCACGCTTCCGTCCGCAGGCCGACGCTCTATGCACTGAGCCAAGCCTGCTAGGGCAGGTGATTCTTTTTAGGAGGCTGGGCGTATAGTGGGCTATATTTCTCGATGTTTCTAACTTGCAAAAAAAAATATTTTGTATTTAATGTTGGTCACAGTACGTTGGAAGAATGGAAACAGTAACGTGCCTTGTCTCCTATACGGCCCGGGAGCACAGAGCGAAGCATTGTTCGGAAACCTGCAGACAACGGGTCCTTTAAACAAAGACCTATACATTTAAAATGGGAATTTATGGGAGAATTATGTGACCCACATCCTAACCACGCTCTGGATATATTGAATTTTGACAAGATGGAGTTGTGTAATCACCAACCACAATAAAAATAAACAGAAATTTTCATCATCTCCAAGTGTCCTCGTGCCCCCTCAGCCCTCCCCCTCCTCCCCCTCCTCACCCGGACAGACGCTGGTGTGAGTCCTGTCCTCATGGGCTTGCCTTTCCAGGTGGTATGTAAATATCTTCCCAGACAGCACGGTTGCCGATTGCGTCTGGCTTCTTTCACTTCACGTATGTGTTTGCGGTACCTTTCTCTCGTTGTTAACAGTGGTCTGCCTGTTTAATGCGGAGTGGTATCCTATATAATAAAAGGGTAATATGCAAATTGACCCTAACAGCGGAACGACTGGTCATTATGATGCACACTGACCACCAGGGGCAGATGCTCAATGCAGGATCTGCCCCCTGGTGGTCAGTGCGCTCCCACAGGGGGAGCGCCACTCAGCCATAAGCGGGGCTGATGGCTGTGAGCGCAGCAGTGGTGGCAGGAGCCTCTCCCACCTCCTCGGCAACACTAAGGATGTCCCACTGTGGCGTAGCGCTGTCAGTCAGACATCCTCCAAGGGCTCCAAGGCTTCCATAGGAATGTCTGACTGCCAGCTTAGGCCCAATTCCCTGGGGAGCGGGCCTAAGCTGGCAGGTGGTCATCCCCCAAGGGCTCCCAGACTGTGAGAGGGCGCAGGCTGGGCTGAGGGACACCCCCCAAGTGCACGAATTTTCGTGCACCGGGCCTATAGTTTCATTATATGGATCTACTACGATTTTTAAATTCATTCACCAGTGATGGACATTTTTGTTATTTCTCATTTCAGCAACGATTAGATTTTTCTTCCTGGTCTTGATGAATAACAAAGACAGGATGAAAATAGCATCAGTAACCCACAGCCCCCTACCCCATTCACATCTACTGTTTTCATTTTCTCACGTTCTTTTCCTGTGTATTTTAAATGGTAGTATTTCATTGACTGACGATAGTGTAATTTTTAAATCAGTCCCTTGCTAACATTTGGATTGTTTCTAAGTCATCATAGTTGTAGAAAATAAGCTGGAAAATCCTCTCTTTAAAGTCTTTCCTATGGCAAATTCTTGGCAACAGTTTACTTACGACTCTTAATTGAAGTAATAGAAATCCAAGCTACCTCGGGGGAAACATGGATCAATGTTATTAGTGCACGGGCTATTTCTCAGAATTCAGTGTGAAGGAAGTTGTAGTGAATCAAGTCAGGCCAATCCATCTCCTCACTGGTTTTTGTTTCTGCATCTCTTGGGACATTGGGAGCAGTCTTTTCTCTTCCTGTGCTCTGGGTGCGTGGAGGAAGGAGGCTAATCCCCAGAGCTTGGATTTATTCCATGGACTCACCGTGCCTAACTAGCTGCTCCATATTCCAAATGCTGGGGAGAGAGACTCCGGCCCCCTTTGAGGCAGATGCTATCCCAGGCTAGCTCATCCGGTGGAGCCCCCTCCAGTGAGGAAAAGGGGGCTGGTCTCAGAGAGGGGGGCTGCTCTGAACTGAGCTCAGGCTCAGAGGTTTTCACTTAAAGATGACATCCAACCCATTTTTTATGACTGTTGACCTTGCTTTCCAAAAGGACAATGACCATTAGGTCTTTAAAGAGAAAGAGTATTACACATATTGACTTTTAAAAAAATGTATTTTTATTGATTTCAGAGAGGAAGAGAGAGAGAAACATCAATGATGAGAGAGAATCATTGATTGGCTGCCACCTGAACACAGCCTACTGGGGATCGAGCCTGCAACCGGGCATATGACCTGACCAGGAATAGAACTGTGACCTCCTGGTTCATAGGTCGATGCTCAACCCCTGAGCTATACCAGCTGGGCTACTTTTTTATATTTGTGTTTAAATATTAAAAATAGTTGTCTTGAGTCATGTGGAATCTAATGAATAAAGTTAACTAATAAACAAAGTAGAGACGGACTCAGAGAGAGCAGACTGACAGCTGTGTGTGTGATGGGGGGCGCTGGGGGAGGGAAGGGATTGAGCAAAAAAGAAAAAAAAAGAGAAAGAACTCATGGACACAGACAACAGTGTGGTGATTGCAGCGGGGAGCTGGAGATGCATATGGGGGGGAGAATGGTGATGGATGGCGACTTCATTTGGGGTGGTGAACACACAGTGTATAGATGCTGTGTTATGGGATTGCGCACTTGAAACCTGTATAATTTTGTTAATCAGTGTCACCCCAATAGATTCAATAAAAAGAAAAAAATATATAAAAAACATGTAAGGTTGAAAAAAATAGTTGTTTGCCACTTAAGAATTTTTATTTTTATTGATTTCAGAGAGGAAGGGAGAGGGAGAGAAAGATAGAAACATCCATGATGAGAGAGTATCATTGATTGGCTGACTCCTGCACTCCCCCTAGTGGGGTTCCAGGCCGCAACCCGAGCATGTGCCCCTGATCGAACCTGGGACCTTCCAGTCCGCAGTCCAATGCTCTATCCACTGAGCCAAACCAGCTAGGGCTGTTTACTACTTTTTAGTTTTGATCCATCATCTGTGAGTGCTGTTTAATGGGTCACTAAGAAAATCTGATTATAGTCAACATTCATTGAGTGCTAACGTAAAGTAAGACTTCATGCCTGAGACTTCTGACACAGATGTTCGCCAGACAGCTCTTATTCTCGGAATCATGCGATCAAGTTGAGATGTATTTAGCCCTGAAGAAGGAACTTCTTATTACGTGGGCCTGGAGTGGGAGTGTTCCATGTAGAGGTAGTTGCATCAACCTTTCTCTGGAAATAATAGCAACACTATTAATGAGTGGTTTTGGGGGTCTAAGCACCTCGATTTAACTGTGAAACGGCTGCCTAGAAACCTGTTCCTTAGTTGTGGGACTCAGTTGGGTTTGCCCTGGTTACTATCGCAGTTTTACTCTTCTCTGAAATCATTTATCTGTTGGATGACTCATGTTGGTAGAGTGAGAATTGAAATGAAGGATTTTAACAACACAACTTGCAAACTTAAGGTATGTGTTCCTGTGTCCAAGTGGGTTCTTTCTCTGGGACTGAGGTTCCACCTGGCAGCTGCGTGGAGCCACAGCGGTTAGTGTGGTGACAAGTGCTCTGGTGTAGACCTCTCCATTCATGGCTTTACTAGCAGCGTATGCGATCTCAAATGCTCAGGAGGCAGCCCCGAATTCCAAGACATGGGCTGTAATTTTTAAAAAATATATGTTATTGATTTTTTACAGAGAGGAAGGGAGAGGGATAGAGAGTTAGAAACATCGATGAGAGAGAAACATCGATCAGCTGCCTCCTGCACACCTCCTAATTGGGATGTGCCCGCAACCAAGGTACATGCCCTTGACCGGAATCGAACCTGGGACCTTTCAGTCCACAGGCCAACGCTCTATCCACTGAGCCAAACCGGTTAGGGCTGGGCTGTAACATTTTTCTCCTGTTCTATAGATTGGGAAAGTTGAGGTAGCAATGAAGTTAGACCATTAGATCTGGCACTTCTAGTTTGTGGTGTTGCCTCCCCCCCCCCCCTTTTTTTTTAAATTGTG
Organism: Cnephaeus nilssonii; assembly: GCF_951640355.1. NCBI lineage: Eukaryota > Metazoa > Chordata > Mammalia > Chiroptera > Vespertilionidae > Cnephaeus > Cnephaeus nilssonii. The sequence continues at coordinate 12,401,381 of NC_137079.1, forward strand.
GTAAAATATACGTAACATAAAATTACCATTTTAACCATTTTTGAGTATACAATTCCGTGGTATATAGTACATTCCAGTGCTGTATAGGCATCACCACTACCTAGTTCCAGAGTTTTCCATCATCTCAAACAGAAACTTTGAACTCATTCAAGAAGAATTTCCCATTCAACTTTCCCACTAGCCCTGATAACCTGTCCTACTTTCCATGAATTTACCTGTTCTAGGTACTTCATGTAAGAAGAATTAAACCATTTCCTTTTGTGTCTGGTTTATTTCCTTTAGCATGTTTTCACGGTTCATCTCTTTGCAGCATGTATCAGAATGTCCTTGTCACTGAATCATACGCCATGGCATCTGGTGGTAGTCAGAGTCAAGTAGAAAAAGGAACTAGTTCGCTTCTCTTTTCTGACTTGGAATGCATTTTCCATGGAAGTAATGCTCTAACTTGCATTCAGCTCCTTGGTCCTTGTACATCTATTAAGGGCCTACAAGGATGTGTGTAGGTCTATATGAAGTTGGTAATACTTACATCATGGATTCAATGGGTTTCTGTTTGGGAGCCAGCCTGGGAACCTGTCATCATAAATAGCATTGCTCTAGGAAAATTGGTTTTGGCTTATAATAAACTTCCACGTGAACTTTGGAAGAGAACCTGCTTGTCCGGTGGGGACTGCCTGTCCCAGCAGTACAGCTGAAGGTGGAGTCACGAGGAGAATGGAGGTGAAGGAGGAAGTAAATGTGGGCAAGAGCATGAGCGTTGAATTAGCAGCCTGGCCTCTGAGGCCCACGTACCAACTGGGTGCTTTGAGCTCGAGTTTCCACTCGGACACACTAGCTGTTGATACCGTGTGTGGAGCGGTGATGACTGGACGCTGGTGGACAGAAACGGAAGTGATGAGGGAGATGTGAGAGAGCTCTTCCTGGGAGGCCCCTGCTGGGGTTTGGTGCTCCATCCAAGCGCAGCGTCTTACCCTGCGTTTGCCTTTGTGCACGCCAGCCACTGATGCCAACACTGGGCTTTCTGGGTTCTTCCAGCCCCTCCAGGCAGCCTCGAGTTTCTGCAGCTAATCCTAGCCTCTCCCCTCACTGCTGCACATGGGTTTGGTGACCGGAGGCATCACAAAGTGTTTTAAAAGTTTGGTTCGGAGACATTAATTTCCAGTGATGTATAATTCATTATTTCTCTCCTTGGGATCTGATTTCTCGTCTTTCTATTTATTTTACTGTTGGCCTTTATTTCTCTTGGCTCCTCACTGGTGTCTCTGGGAATAAAGGCTAATAGTTTCTTTAAAAAAAAATAGATTTTATTGATTTTTACAGAGAGGAAGGAAGAGGGATAGAGAGTTAGAAACATCGATCAGCTGCCTCCTGCACACTCCCCACTGGGGATGGACCCGCAACCAAGGTACATGCCCTTGACCGGAATCGAACCTGGGACCCCTCAGTCCGCAGGCCTACGCTCTATCCACTGAGCCAAACTGGTTAGGGCAAGACTAATAGTTTCTCAGCCTAAGTTAACTTTTCAAATCAAGCAGAGAAAAGAGGAAAGTTGTGTGTGCGTGTTTGTTGCACGTGCTTAGGAAGCTGAGGGGTCATTTAGTTCATAGTAGCTTGTGTCTTTGGAGGACTAATCTCTTTTCATTTCTCTTACCTGGATTACAATAGGCTTGCTCTGTAATCTTCCCTCGGTTCCTAAGACACCGCTTTTTCAAAGACCTGTGCCCTTTAGTTTCTCCCTACCTCCTACCCCCGTTTCTTTTTTTTTTTTTTTTTACCCCCGTTTCTTTGCGACGAATCACAGGTGGTTGAACGATCCTCCGCTTATTGACTGAGTAATGTTCTCAAACGCTTTTACTTACTTAGTGCCTCTGTATCACTGAGTGATACTGGGTTACAAAAAGGGTTGAGCATATGGTGTTTAGTTTTTGGCCTAGTTTCTCCTTGTAGAAAAATTTAATCTCTTGTGAGACCCGGTAGGGAACTGAATGTACTGGTTTCTTATCTTAATTGGCATCAGTGATTGTAGCCAGAAGTGCTTCCTTGGTATGACATCAGTAAGGATGAAGCTGGCCTCGTCTGCTAGGAAGCAGGACCAGATCATTTTGTTTCAGCAGATGCACATGACAGTTGTAATTATGAATCTCTTTATTCATCTCCTCTGTGGTGAGAGATTGAGACCAATAGGGATGCAGGGTAATACAAGTGTAGTATTTACTCCTGTTCTCGCCTGTAGCTTTGGGACACAGACTAATATGTTACTTTGGGGTAGGGCATCTTTATATTTTTTTAAAGTTTTTCTGTTCTGTAGGCTCGTCTCTACTTTCTATAGGCTTTCCTTTTAGTACATTTAATGTTCTTAATGCAAATTAGTCTGTGGTATTCCTGCCATTTAGGTTACATGCATAGTGTTCAAGAGGGTAAAAATTGGGGTGTTATCTTAAGTGCACCATTACCTTTTGCCCATCCTCCCCAATATTTGTATGTGGCAAGATGGTGGTGAGCCAAAGGGGCTGGAGGTAAGAGTTCCTAATCCTGGTTCTGTCTCTAAATAGTTGTAAGAACTTGAAAGTCATAAGGCTCCTACATTGCACGATTCTAGGAGCACCGTTACCGTCACCTTTAATGTAAATGGTGATTTCTTTTCCATGAGCTGTGTGTGAATGGTGACTCCTGGAGTTATACAATGGAGACAGAACCAGAAATCAACTGTTTCTCTTTAGGCAGCAGTTTTCTCACATACGGAGTCAGTAGGTTGGATGGAATGAACTCCAATACTCTACGCACTAGAAGATGAATCAGTCATTAGTGTTGGTCAACCCCTTGTCCATGAATGGGCCCTCTTTCTAGGACAAGAGAAAAATTACCGTTGTGAAGGAGAGTCGTGTTTTATTTCAGGAGCAGTTTATCTGTTGTGTGTTTGACTTTGTGTGTAGACTGCCTGCATACAAGACTTCTTGGCATGTTTCTGTATGAATTGGACCATCTGCTGTTCAAATTTGAAAGTCCCATTTATTCAGGAACTATGTACATAGGCTATTTTGTAAAGTAACAGTGTTGATGACACCAGTTTTTCATGTTGTAAAGAGCAGATAGCTGGCCCAAGATTCTGAATAAATGATTTCCAGATCTTTTCATTTCAGTTTCTGTGAAAGAAATTTTGATCAAAAAAGGACAGCCCATAAACATGTGTCTTTTTTTTTCCCATGGGCGCATAAATATATTTTTAATATTTTGGTATTTACATAAGATTCCAAAAGCAATTATAAATATTTAAATAATAGTAGAAATGTATGAAGCAAATTTATAATGTGGATGCCCCCTTCTGCCTGAGGGAGTGGTGATGAACCATTATCATGGTATGGTACTTATCTTTCTAGAACTTTCTCTGACACATAAAATACATTATTAATTTGAAAATTTCTTGAGTACCTAGAACTTTCTAAGTTTAAAAGATATGAAATGCCTAAGAATTTATTAGTATAGGAAATAGAAGTAAAGCTGTAGATAGATTAATAAAAGAATGTACCTTAAAAATATTATACCTTAAATCGAGTTCCTATTTTGATGTAGTTGCATACTTAACGTCCTTCCTTTAAAACTCCATCCTCCCTCTTTTTTTTATTGTCCAAATCACTGGCTGTTCTGGGCCCTTTAATCCAGAAGCAGTCTCCAGTCACAGTGAATGCTGATCTAATCTGACAGGCCGAAGTCCCTCTGGTTTCCAGAGATGGTCTGGGCAGACCAGTAAGTTGCTTACTTTACAGAACCCTCCGTTTTTGTTTTGTTTTGGGTTTTACTGTAAGTGGTGTCGAGTATGACCAAGAAACATCTGCGCTGGAGTTTTCCACCTCCGAGCCTCAGAAAAGTCTGTGATGTTTTGTTGGCAGAGAGTCCAAGGGAAATTCTTCGGTTCAGGGAAAAAAGTCATTACACTGAGCCGTGTTACTGTTGCAAGGCCGAGCTGTCTGAATAACCGTGGTCTCAGGAGAGGATTCATTTTATGTCTGGTGTTCCGACTTTTTTAGTCTGGTTGTGGTTTCTGCATTGCTGTCTGAGAAGACAGTCTCTTAGGTGCAACCAAAAGCGATTTTTTTCTTTTTTGACAAATAACTTGCTGTCTTTTGCTTACTTTCACAGCTGTCGATTTTGATATTCTGAGGAATGTAAGTAAGTTACCTTGATGTACTTGATTTGGGCTGTTGAACTTCAGCAAGAGCACTAGAGTTAAGTTTTAGGAGTGGTACTTTTGCAGACCAGCTGCTTTTAAAATCTTAAATGCTTTTCATCTCTTTACATTTTGTGATATTTATCATATTGAAATACTCCTTCAGGATAGATTCTAGAATGTGTGAAAATGCAAAGATTATGATGAACAAATGTGAATACGCTTTCACCTACTTTTTGGAGAGGAAAAGAATAAAATGTGGTGCTTTGTTTTGAGCTTAAGTTGTCAAGCACAAAAACTTTCATTAGCAACATGTAAAAAGGTAATATATTGTTACTACTGACCATGGTCGCTTTACGGTCACATCTGCAATAGCATGGAGCGTGCAGGAAATTACTCCTTTTAAATGTTAGTTTACTATGTCATCTGAAATGTCTAGATCCTTGGTGTTCTTTTTGGTTATAGCTCTGAGTGCACATGTGGTGTGTGTGTGTGTGTGTGTGTGTGTGTGTGTGTGTGTGTGTGCGTGCGCGCTTCTATACTTGAACAAAGAATAAATGAATGAGGCCAGTTTCAAACTAGAACTGTTTGAATATTTATGATTTAAAATGCTCTGAGCATGTTTAATCTGCCACTATCTTAGTAACAAGATATGAAGATTAGGGAACACAACCTTGTTATTTCTGCTGTTTTATGATACGTTTAAAGAATATAGGCTATTCTGAAACGTACTCATTTGTAAAGGAAAAATGTTGAGACGATGTAGTAAAATTACTAAGTTTTTAGGAATGCAGTTTAAAGAGTTTGTGATGTGTGGGGTCTTCCATAGGCTGGTTTTGAGGTTTTAGGAAATTCTTAAACTAGAAAATCTTGGAATAAAAGAATATTTTTGGAATGAAGTCCAGGAATAAGAATTCTTGAATTTCAGTAGGTCAGTTAATTGGCTTTGTGTTGAATCTCCTAGCAGAGTTTAGCGAGTCACTGGTGTCCTTACGGATCAGCCCAGGGTCCACCTTCATATCCCAGAAGGCTTTATTTTTATTTTATTTTTTAAAAATATATATTTTACTGATTTTTTACAGAGAGGAAGGGAGAGGGACAGAGAGCCAGAAAAATCGATGAGAGAGAAACATCAACCAGCTGCCTCCTGCACACTCCCTACCGGGGATGTGCCCGCAACCAATGTACATGCCTTGACCGGAATCGAACCTGGGACCTTTCAGTCCGCAGACCGACGCTCTATCCACTGAGCCAAACCGGCTTCAGCCAGAAGGCTTTAAATGGCATATGTGAGCTATCCAGGAAAGACCCATTGTGCTGTATTAGCAACAGATTTAGTTTTCAGTTGCCCATTCTCATTAAAATGCACCCATAGCTTAAAAAATGTTATTTATCCATGAGGTTTAAATAGAATATAGGTTAATTATTTAATCTTCATTAGTATAAAAATAGATATTTTCCTTTGGATCATTTAAAATTTTTTTCTGGTGTTTTAGATCAGTTTGGGATACATTTTCTGTTATCTGCTGATAGTCTTGTAGTAACTAGGGTTTGTTTGTTTTTGTGGGGGAGGGGCTTCTACTACTTTTAGGAAAGTTGGGAATACTTGGTTATTCCTAGAAAAATATTCTAATTAGTGAAGTGCTGGGTCTTAAAGATATTTTAAATACAAACCTCATGTGGTTTTAGGGGTGGATAGGGAAAGGTGGTGATATATTTTTGTTGAGGTACTTGTTTTAATTGTTTTACCATGGCATAAGCAAAGTTTCTCTGATAGGGTTCATTATTGAGTAATATCTTCACTTAAAAACTCTTAAGTTTGTATGTTTTAGAAACAAATGAGTTATTTTTCCTTAGATGATCCAACTACATGGTATTTGTTTCTTTGCTTAATACATTATTTATTTTAACCCAGATCTCTTATTCGTCCTTTGAAAATCTCCTTTATATTTTGTTGTTTTAGCACCTAGTGCACCCAGAATTAGTATCCTACTCCTGTTAGTTTATTTAAAACAGAGAAAACATAGTAAAACTCTTAAATTTTATACTAAAAGCTTAAATCCTTTTTGTATTTACCTAGTATGTGATTATTTATGCATCTTTCCTATGTACTATCTGCTGCACTTCCTTCTGAGAATGTTAATATAAGCAAAATAGTCTCTTAAAATGAAGTTTAGTTCAATAGTCACGTTTCCAGCACTCACCGTGGGGCAGGCTCTCCACTGTGCCATGCAGATGACACAGAGCTGAGCCGTGTGTGTGTGTGTGTGTGTGTGTGTGTGTGTGTGTGATTTTGTTGTTGTTAATTCTCACCAGAGGATATTTTTTCCATTGATTTTTAGACAGAGTGGAAGGAAGGAAAGGAGGGAGGGAGGGAGATAGAGAGAGAGAGGGAGAAACATCAATCAATGTGAGAGAGATACATCGATTGGTTGTTTCCTGCACTTGCTCCGACCGGGGCTGGAGGGTTGAGCCTGCAACTAATGCTCCAACCACTGAGCAAACTGGCTAGGCAAGGCTGAGCCTTTGAGCTTTGCCTGGCTTCGTCTTCCTTCCCTCTCATCACCGCTGGGTCAGTTCAGATCCATCCGCACAGTTTCCTGCCGTCGATCTTTCCTCACCGGGACACCTGCCACATTCAGCCAAACCAGAGTGTTATATCCATCCTCTCAGCTTTGGCAGGCTCGCATCGGCCCCAGAATAGAAGACCAATTCTTGAGCCTACCGACTGCTGCCCTTCATCCCACCCGCGGCCACTTTGTGCTACTTAACTGTCTCCACCCATGCCGGTCCCCTCACACTTAGGGGCTGGAGTGATCGCTGCTGGCTGCATTGCCTGTCTTTTTTTAAAAAATAGATTTTTATTGATTTCAGAGAAGAAGGGAGAGGGATAGAGAGACAGAAACATCAATGATGAGAGGGAATCATTGATTGGCTGCCTCCTGCCCGCCCCACCCTGAGATCGAGCCCACAACCTGGGCATATATCCTGACTGGGAATCCAGCCATGACCTCTTGGTTCATAGGTTGATGCTCTACCACTGAACCACGCTGGCCAGATGCCTGTCCTTCCATTTCTACTTGATTTATCCCCTGGCACCCCTAAGCAATTGTAAATCTTCTCTCAGGTATGGCCTGCTCATTCCTTCAGCTCTAATAGTCCAGCCCTTATCTCACTGCCAGTCACACGTTCTGCACAACTGATTCTCATCCAGTCTGTAGCAGCCCCAGAACCTACCTGTGCCCAGCACTTGGTAGACACCACATACATGTTTCAAAGAGTATCTCAGATTGTCTTTGTTTTGAGATTTTATCAGTCTGCAGTTTTGGATTGGATTACAAATTTTAGTCCAAGATCCATAAGCACAGCTGCCATTAATCACACGTGAGGGAACCATTCAAGGACTTGTATTCACTGAAGAGCAAAACCAGACTGGAAATCAGCTTGATGGACCATCTTTATTAAAAGAAACTAAAATTTTCTGTTATGTCAAAATGGTTCAGAGGGATCCGGATCCCTCTTTAAGGGCCTACAGGCCAACTGCTAGGGTTGTCATAACTGTGACATCTATGTGAAAACTGTGAAAGGACCTTCTCTCTTACAGATCTTTTCCCCTGAGTCTAGCAAGGTACCTTCAGAGGGAATTTGAGTTTAAAGCAGGTTTCTAGAAAAATCTCTGTTGAAATGTAATAGATAACCATGGAGGTCTAAGTACAAACCTAGCCTCTTTTTAGTGAAGAGCAGTGCCCTGTCGCGTAGGGCATTGGGTCTGCGATAAGTGTGGTGGAGATGGCTCTTTGTCCCTCAGGCTCTATTGTCCCCCTCTGTATGGTTTAAGAAATTTTAGCTGGGTATAGTAGCCTGTATTGGTTTCCATTTCCCAGCGTGCCGTGGAGGGAGGTGTGGCCATGTGATTGAGCTGTAGCCATTGGCGGGTGGTGTTATGTGGAGGTAGCTTCCACACTTGTTGCCTCTTCACCCTTCTTCTACCCCTTAAATGAAACACAGATTGTTCTATTTTGGGCCATAGGTTGAGGTCATGCAGAGCAGAGGAATGAGAAAGGTGGAGCCTGGGTCCCTGACAGCTGGTTCCTTAATCCTGGACAACCTTTCCCATGAGACAGAACTAAACGTTTACTTTGTGTGTTTTTTTTGCCACTTACCTGAGGTTTTCTGTCTCCTGTGGCTAGACTTGGAATCCCCAATACTGTAGTATGCTTTATGACTTTGGACAGGGAATGTCTAGACAAGGTAAGTAGGAATTGCCTAGAACCATGCGACATTCTCTGGGTTGGGCAGACATTTGACTAATTATAGTCTAAGAAGATCTAAGTGTTAGTGTTAAGATTCCATTGATTATTTTTTTTCATTGATTATTTTTAAGGGTACTTCTAACTCCGAGAGTCCATGACTTTGAAGTGTTGAACTCTGTTTTAATAAATTGCTATATTTCATCATTTCTAAAACACACGTATTTTCACATTATAACGTTTCTGATATTAGAATGTGTTTTACAAGACAGCCTCTTGGCTTTGACATATAATTAGAGCAGAATTTGACAATTGACCTTGATGGTCCATAAGCATCCCTGAAAGTGGCTAGAGGTAATAGCCGAAAAATGTGGAGGCATGAATACTGGCTTAAAATGAGCAGGTTCTAGTAGCCAATCAGGATGCATAGTGTAGAGCAGCCACTGAATAATTCACTAGTCTCAGGCTCAGAAAAAGGCCACTGGCCGCTCAGGTCTACCAGTGGGTTCGTGGAGTCTGTAGTTTCACTCTGAGCTTTGCCTAAAGCTCAGAGAAGAGCTAAGCTATTGAGAATTTCAAAAGGAACTAGAGGGATTCATATTGAAGGAGCAAATTGGGTAGATGATAAAGATTCAAAATAATCCTTTTACATAATTCTTTAATTCTTATCATGTGCTCAGAGTTTAAGAAGACAAGTAATGGCTAATAAAAGGATTATATAACAGAAAGCCCATTGTCTATTCTCCGAGGCAATCCCATTTCCTCTCTTCATTATTTCTCTTATTTACTTCCATCTTTTAAACAAAATATGGGTAGTGGATAGTGTCTCTGAGACCGAGTGTACTAGGATGATGTTTCCTTTCTTGTACAACTACTCCCCTACTCTCCCCGGCCCGATCACTTTGTTTTCTTTGAGTATCTGGCAGAAACAGCTCTGATTCTCCAAAAGCACTCTCCGATTTCCCTCCGTTCAGTTTCTCAGTTGGTTAAAGCTTTCAGTGTTTGTTAGTTCTTGTGTTTTTCCTGGAGACATCCTTACTGGCCCTCTGCCTTTCTGCTGCCATGTGGGCTGCTTGCCATCCAGGTGTCGGGCACAGCGGCCATTAGAATAGCTTATTGTGCAGAACAGTCATATGTAGGCCGCTGTTGGTTGTGATAATGTGGCTATTCTAAAACATCACAGTGACACGCAGCGGGCAGGTCGTTTTCATTTATCATGGAGGGGGAACAGGAAGAGATGTGGCGGAATGGGACTTGTCTGTGGCTCTTGGGATGGGTGGGAGGGAAACAGCTCCCCATTTCTTCAGTGTCTAATCAAGGGTGGTGACTACTTGTGCACTGGGCGTACTGCATGTGGTACTCATGCAGACATTCAATTATCGATTAGCTGCCAAATTTCTGATCTTGTTCTTTAAATTGCACTGATACTGATTTGTTTTTGTGAATAGAATGTGCTTTCAGTTTTACTTAAAAAAGATAAAAGAGCCCTAACCGGTTTGGCTCAGTGGATAGAGCGTCGGCCTGCAGACTCAAGGGTCCCAGGTTCGATTCCGGTCAAGGGCATGTACCTTGGTTGCGGGCACATCCCCAGTGGGGGGTGTGCAGGAGGCAGCTGATCGATGTTTCTCTCTCATCGATGTTTCTAACTCTCTATCTCTCTCCCTTCCTCTCTGTAAAAAAATCAATAAAAGATATTTTGAAAAAATAAATAAAAAAGAAAAGAGAGAGGGGGGGCAGAAAAAAAAAAAAGGAAATGAGTTTGGTGACCAGCCAGTCTCTGCCACAGTTACTGGTCATTAAAAGCACCTTACATTTGGAGAACAATGAGATGGTGGTGACAGAAAGCTTTACTATGCCTTACCTTTTTTTCCTTTTGCTTTCCTGAAAGCTGGGACTCAATGATAAATGATATCGACTGAAATGGTATAATTTGGACATAGGAGCTATAGTGTCAGGCATGCCAATTTCAGTGAAGGTGCATAATTTGGTGCAATGCACTCTATACTGAATGTTGGTATAATTAATGCATAATGGAAAGAAATTCTCCCCTGACTACCTCATGCTTTGCACAGATATTTCCGGTTCTCTCACTTCTGGGTAAACGGTAGCCTGCCTTGCTGAAATGTGAGCAGATGTGTGTCCCTTTTAGGCAGGAACGCTAAGAGCGAGTAGAAGCTTTGCTGTGGTCCTGCCCCAATGTCTGCTGACTGGACGTTTTTGTTGCGATGAAGCCTCGGTCAACCTGGGTCCCTGGTTGACCAGGAATATGAGCCGGGTTCCCTGCCAACGCCCCTGGGGGTGTTTTTATTTTTTATTTTTAAATTCTCACTGAGGATATACTTTTCACTAATCTAGAGAGAGGGCAAGGGAGAGGGAGAGAGGGAAACATTGGTGTGAGGGAGAAACATTGATTGGTTGCCTCCCATACACGCCTTGACCAGGGACGGAACGCATAACCTAGATATGTGCCCTGACCAGGAATGGAACCTGTGACCCTTCGGTGCCCTGGATGGTGCTCTAACCAATCGAGCCACCCCAGCCAGGGCTTGGGGCTGTTTATTATTGCAGCAAAGCTGACCCTATCCTGAGGGGTCGATAGCAAGTGCTCATGCTATGTATGCTCCAGGGTCTTGACCTCTGTAGAGTTTAAGATTCCAGACTCGCATGAGATTGATAATAAAAGGCAAACCTCTTTTCCATTGTTTCCAGTGCTGCTGAGCATTTGGACTGTTGCTAGTTGCTACCTATGTAGGCTTCTCTCCAGGTAAAGATACTTTTGTATTTATACCAAGATCTTCACCTCAAATAATTTTTTCCACTGCTGCTCATTCTTGAAATGAAGGACTATGTTAGCTCCTGCTGTCTCTGCAAGCAGGGAGCGAGAAATCTGGAGGCAATGTGATTTCTCTTGTCCCTGCGTGCACAACTGGGCTGCAGGCGTGGGCCGGCGGAGCGAGGATGGCAGACGCTCTCGCCATCTGGGAAACAGAGCAAGCCATCACTCTCTTTGAGTGGTCGGGTGAGGAGTAATTACTGTCTGCACTCTGCCCTTTAGAGAGAAGAGAGAGATTTACTTATGTAGAGGCTGCGCCTATGGCAGAGGACATGTGTTTCTGACATCTAGGGCCCCGTGTGCGACGCTGGCTGTATTGGGCACAATTCTGGGGGAAATAGCAGTATTATTGGGCAACAGTTGGGCTCTATCACGGGTTCATATGTCATCGGTTGGCTATCTGCGAACCTAACAATTGTTTATGTGTATTTTTTTTCAATAATGGAAACCGTGTCCTGAATTCCAGACTACCAATCTGGAATAAGAGGACTTGAAGAATGCACTAATTTTCTACGAATGCATTTGTAGGGTAGCCTCTCCATTTGAAGTTTTGGTTTCCGTGGTCTGTTACCTGTGCTTAACCACAGTCTGAAAATATCTATACTAATAAAAGAGTAATATGCTAATTAGACCGGGAGACCTTCCAAGAGACCTTCCGGACGTCCTTCCAGACAAAGCCATGGTGGCAGGGCCAAGGCATAGGCGGTTAGGGTGATCAGGCCAGTGGGGGGCGGGGTGGGCAGTTGGGGGTGATCAGGCTGGCAGGGGAAGCAGTTGGGGGCGAGCAGACTGGCAGGGAGGCAGCTGGGGGTGATCAGGTTGGCGGGGGGGGGGGCAGTTGGGGGCAAGCAGGCCAGCAGGGTGGGGCAGTTGGGGGCAAGCAGGCTGGCGGGGCGGGGGGCAGTGGGGGCGATCAGGCCAGCAGGCAGAGTGGTTAGGGGCAATCAAGCAGGCAGCCAGGTGAGTGATCGGGCCTAAACCAGCAGTGTGATATCCCCTGAGGGGTCCCAGATTGGAGCGGGTGCAGGCCAGGCTGAAAATTCCAGGAAAAACCCCCAATTCGTACCTTTAAAATTTTATGCCATTCTGAGTAGCATGATGAAATATTGAGCCATCCCGCTCTGTCCACCCGAGACTGAATCATGCTTTTGTCCAGTGTCTCCACACTGTAGACATTTCAGTCATCGGAGAGAGACCACTTTCACATAACTTTTATTACAGTGTATGGTTATAATCACTCTGTTTTATTAGTTATTGTTGCTAACCTCTTACTGTGCCTAAATGCTTATGTATGTATATATAGGAAAGTGCATAATATGTACAGGATTCGGTACTATTCATGGTTTCAGCATCCCTGGGGGCCTTGGAACATACCCCCCCCCCCCCCATGGATAAAGGGTGGGGGGAGACTGGAGCTACTGCCAACCCTTAGTTCAGCTGTGCTCCTTCAGCACCCGTGTGTGCAGAGGACACAGATGATCACAGAACTGCCTCTTCCCCCTCCCTGCGACCGCCGCAGTTTGAAAAACAAGCCAGTCCCTTAATCCTGAAACAGTAATGCAGGGAAAATTACATTCTTAGAACCCAGTTTCTGGAACAGTGTTTCCAAAGACCGTCCTGCTGCACCAGGTGGGCCCCTGCCTAGGACACATCTTCGGCTCTCTCTCTCTCTCTCTCTCTCTCTCTCTCTCTCTCTCTCTTCTCTCTCTCTCTCTCTCTCTCTCTCTCTCTCTCTCTCTCTCTCTCTCTCTCTCTCTCTCTCTCTCTCTCTCTCTCTCTCTCTCTCACACACACACACACACACACACACACACACACATTTTCAGGGGTGTGCACCTACAGCTGTTGCTCCTGCCTCTCGCTCTACAATTACTTAAGTCTAAGAAACCCGCCTCCTGGGGAAGATTTATCCCTAATATTTAATTATCCAATCAAACCCTAATTGGAAACTCTAGAGGGAGAGTGTGCATGTGTATGTGTGTGCCCGCACGTGCATGTGTGTGAGGGGGGTTGACTCTTGAGACTGGAAGAACCACCTGGGTTCCAGCCTACCCCACCCACCATTTACTCCTTGTCTTCTAATGTGTGATGGAATTGGGGGTATCCCATGCAGCATTGCCCACCGGACCTATTATTAACAGTTTAAAGCTGGACATACTCTAGTTTTCTACAGGACACACAGCAGCCTTCTGCGTGGCCACTTTAAAGCAGTAAGTACGACGTTGCTCACCACTGAGTACAAGGGCCCGAGTCCACTCTGTTCCCTGCGGCTGCAGCTGTGCTCACTGGCGCCCGCTGCCCTTCTCTGCGGCCTTGCTGGTGTCTGGGTGCAACTGCCAGGGGTCGTTCAAGGTCTCGCTGTGTGGCCTGCACCTGGAGGCTGCCTGCTTAACGCCTGTCGAGTGCCACGGCCCAGACGGCTTTGTTTCAGGCGCGCAGCCCAGGCCTCGTTTCCTGGACGTTACCCGTGCCGCCCTCCTCCTGTGGAAACACTAACCTGTGGACAAAGCAGTGTTCCACTCAGGTTAAAAGAAGGAATGGTTTTAGGCCTAAGGTCTGTGCTATTTTAACACCAACATCCCAGCTGGGAAAGTGAGCTGGATTGCAGGATTTAGGCTGCAAACCACCAATGTGAGAAAAACATTTGGCTCGTACCCTGAACAGAAGCGCCAGCCACCTTGCCCCCGGGACAGAAGCCCCCGTTACCCTATGTGCAGTTTGCTCCCATAAATTTGATTCCTTGTTTATTTCTCATGGCTCGTTGCCTAGGCAACATATTTACAGTTTGGAGCGGGCTCAATAAATAATATCCCCTTTTCAAGACTGCTATTCTGAGTGGCTGATGGTTAAAGTACAGGTGGTCTCCTGCAGTGGTAGGTGAATGGCTGTTGCCCGAAGCCCCGTGTGCTTCTTGGGGTTCATCAGCCACCGCAGCCTTTTCTGGGTGGGTGCTTGGACCTCTCCAGCAGCCAGGAACCGAAGGGGACATGCCTGGCTCCCCAGGGACTGGCCTCCCGGACCCTGCTCCAGGGCTGCGGCCAGGACACGGTCAGGATTGGTCGTTCACTCTTTTGAATATCATTCCTGCCTTCTTCCTCTCTCTGGTTATGAACCATTTGAGAAATAAAAAGAATAAGGTGGGCAGATTGTCATAGATGAAATTATAGATGAATTATAATGATAGGACTTCATTTATAATGACAGGTGAATTTTAGACGAGAGCTAGTTTGAGGGACAGAGACTTAACTGACTCACTTGGTCACTGTAGTGTAGAACAGGGCACCGCCAGGCCACCACCCCTACCCCCTTCCACTGTGGGGACAGGGCCTGCTCCTGGGGGGCAGCGGAGAGCTTGTGCCCTCGGTGGGCAGGGCTGGGACTAGGGTAGGAGAGTGAGGTACTCGCCTCAAGTTGGGAATTTAAAGGGTGCCCCCCAAAACCTCAGTGATTGAGATAAATAATATTTGGTGAATTATTTTTAAAAATCGGCATTAAGGCAAAAAATCCAGGATGAACAAAAACTAAAAGTTTAATGTAAAAGCAGGGTCAGTATTATCAACTTTTCTCCTTGTTTCAGGCTTCAGTGTGGCTCAGTGCCTGAGACAAGTACGTACCATATGATTTCACTGAGATGTGGGATCTAATGAACAAAATAAACTAATAAACAAAATAGCCCTAGAGAACCACTAATTGACATTCTGTCTCTACAGCAGTGGTTCTCAACCTTTCTAATGCCGCGACCCCCAACCATAAAATTATTTTCGTTGCTACTTCATAACTGTAATTTTGCTACTGTTAATGAATCGTAATGTAAATATCTGTGTTTTCTGATGATCTTAGGCTCTACAGCAGCAGTTCTCAACCTGTGGGTCACGACCCACAGGTTGAGAACTGCTAGGAGGGTCGCCTAAGACCTTCAGAAAACACAGATAGTATTTACATTACAATTCATAACAGTAGCAAAATTACAGTTATGAAGTAGCAACGAAAATAATTTTATGGTTGGGGGTCACCACAACACGAGGAACTGTATTAAAGGGTTGTGGCATTAGGAAGGTTGAGAACCACTGCTCTACAGACTTGTCTATTCTGGGCACTTCATGTAAATGGTACCACATAATATGTAGTCTTTTGTGAATGGCTCCTTTCATTAAGTATAATGTTTTCAGTTGTAGCATTATATCCATGTTGTATGAGTCCATATTCTATTCCTTTCTGTTGCTGAAGAATATATCAGTTGTAAGGTATATAGCATGTTGTTACCTGTTTACCAAGTAAGGGACATTTGGGTTGCTTTTACTTTTTGCCTATTACGAACAACTAGAGGCCCAGTGCACAAAATTCGTGCATGGGGGAGGGTTTCTCTCAGCCCGGCCTGCACCCTCTCCAATCCAGGACCCCTGGGGGATATCCGACTTCTGGTTTAGGCCCAGTGCCTGTGGGATTGGGCCTAAACCGGCAGTGGGACATCCCTCTCACAATCTGGGACCGCTGGCTCCTAACTACTCACCAGTCTGCCTGCCTGATCGCCCCTAACCACTCTGTCTGCCTGCTTGATGCCCCTAACTGCTCCCCTTCCGGCCTGATCGCCCCTAACCACCTCTGCCTGCCTGCTTGATCACTCCTAACCTCTCTGCCTGCCGGCCTGATCCCCCTAACTGCTCTCCCCTGCCGGCCTGATTGCCCCTAACTGCTTCTGCCTCAGCCCCACCACCGTGGCTTTATCTGGAAGGACGCCCAGAAGGTCACCCAGAAGATGTCCACTTTAATTAGCATATTACCCTTTTATTAGTATAGATACTTCTATTCAAAATCATGCTCATTCCTGTATAAGTTTTTGTGTGGACATTTGTTTTCATGATACAAAAATGTTAAATAGTTACTGCATGACACACCAACTTGAGAGTAGAGTTGGTGTGTCATGCAGTAACTATTTAACATTTTTAGGAACTTCCAGTAGAGTACCTATTTAACTATTAAGAATCAACAATTTCTGCCTGGCTGGTGTGTCTCAGTGGGTGAGCGTTCTCCCATGCACCAGACGGTCACTGGTTCAATTCCTGGTCAGGGCACATGCTCGGGTTGTGAGCTTGATCTCCAGTAGGGAGTGTGCAGGAGACAGCTGCTCAATGATTCCCTCTCATTATTGATGTTTCTAATTCTTTCTCTCCCTTCCTCTCTCTGAAATCAATTTTTAAAAAAATTTTAAAAAATCAACTTTTTTTCAACTTTGAAATGGGATGAGTTTGAGGTAGAGAATGAAAACATGGAAAAGAGAGTACCAGCTTCCTATCAAGCATGTCAAACGGCCTTGAGTTTGACATGCTTGCAAATCGTCACTCATCTTCAGCTCCTTGGCGGTGCCTGCCAGGCTGCCTGGCGATCACCCTCCAGGGAAACACAGGGACCCTTCTGAAAAGCGAAAAGGGCATCATTACTAATTATGTTGGGACCACAGGCATAAATTGGGACCGTCCTAGACAAATTAGGACCAATGCTCACTCTTTCAACCAACAAGAAGGAAACGGTTATCACATCCTGTTTCTTCTCTCTTATGACGAGTAAGATTCACTGAGAGTCGAGAGGAGGCATCTACGATGTGAAGTCAGTCGCCGGGGCAACAGTGGCAGTGTCTGCCTTCCATGGGCCCCATGCCCTCAAATGAAAAAGCGTTTTGAAAAGGGGTGATACTTTAGCTAACGATACCTGAATTACCCGCATCCGTAGTCGTAAGTTCTAAACGTAAAAAACAAAGGGACTGAAATGAATCAAGTGGTGACTTGCTCATTTTTCTAACATTTCTGTGAGTTAAATATTTTATTTCTTCCAGGGAACAGCTTCAAAACATCTCAGACTAAGAAACTCTCAACTGTGCTGAAGAAGAACGTCGAAGATGGACAATTTTTCCTCCCGTCTCATTGGAAAGGATTTAAGAAAGAACTGAAGTGGCAGAGGTTTTGAGTTCGTCTTCAGGATGAATGACTTTAGTTCAGGAGACAAGCCGGAAGACAACAGTGGAAACCCTTATGCATACCACCCCAGACCACCACCTCCGCAGAGCTGTTCGGCGGGCTGCTGGCATTCTGCCAACCCAGACGACATGGTGGTGGATTATGAAGCCCACGCTGCTGCGGACGTTGGTGAAAACATGGCCTTAAGCCCTCCGTGTGTCGAAGACCTTGATCACCAAAAGCCTCCAGGTGATTTCTCTGGTCCCGCACACGCCGTAGTCACCGCGGAGCCCAGCTACCCGCGGAGCAGCTGTCATTCCCGACAGTCCCCTCAGGGCCAGAGTGATGAGCCATCGCCGCCTTTTGCGCGGAAAGCCAAGGAGGGCGATTGGAGCTGTGCAGACTGCCCGGATGCCTGGGAGCTAAACCAGACCTTTGACATGAGAGTGGATAACGCTCACTGCACCTTTGCAAAACACCACGCCGTGGGAAAGAGCCAGTCTTTGCACGCCTCTGGGAGCCTGCAACCAACTGGCATGAGAAGTGGAAATACATCTCTATCCTGTTCCGTTCGCCCGGCTTCCCATTCTGAGAAGACACACGTGACAGAGACGAGCTATGATAGAGGCGTCTTTCAATGCCCTGCGGCCACAGCCTCGGAGGCCCAGGGTGCAGCGTTCACAGCGTTTTCTGAGGTGCTGATGCAGACTGATGCCTTTGTTCCAGATGTTGGAAATGCCTGCCCGTATTCTTCAGGAAAGGTCACCAGTGAGTACACAGATGGGCCACAGCGAAGGCTAGCTGGGGAAAAAGAGATCCACGCTCTGGCACCAGTTTCCGATGGCATGGATGTTCCCAGCGGGTCTGCAATAAAGGAGTTCTTTTGTTTATCTAGCGATGAACCACATAGTGAGACACATTCAGCGAGCTCACATGGGCCAAAGGAAATGGGCCAAAATCTAGGAGAAACAGCGTCTGATTGTCTTATCGATGACGAATGCCCTTGCCTGGTGCCAGCTTTTGACAACAGCACAGCCCCCGTGCTGCGCCCTGAACCCAATGTCACCGGGGCCGAACACACACAGATGGCCCCCCATGAAGAGGACCTGGAAATCCAACATCATACCATAGAGCTGGTCCCAAGTAGCCCCCCTGGACATTCGCTTGAACTGACTTGGGATGAAAATGACATGGTCATCAGTGCAAATGACGCCATTTGCATGTCCACGCCAGTCCCCAGACCCCTGAATGCAACCTTTTTTGTCTCCCCCGTCGAGGCGACGGAGAAATGTAGTAACCTGGAGAAGAGTCACCGAGAGCTTTCTAAACCGAACCTAGGGAAGCCAACCTCCAAAGCCAATACCCCGATAGGCAGCAAAGTCAGAAAGAACAAAATCATCAGTTACCCAAGACCTAACTTCAAGAACGTCAAAGCAAAAGTGATGTCGAGACCCGCAGCGCAGGCCCACGACCCCGCTTTGTCCAAGGTCACACCCAGACCTCAGCTGAGCAGTGCCTGCTCATCCCCCTCGTCGGTCTCTTCCTCGAGACAGTTGACCGCGCTGAGCAAAACCCGGAGATCCGACCTGAACGCAGACACGAAAGCAGAAACCCCAATTAGCAAGACGCAGAAGCAGCAATTGAATAAACTCATCACGAGCCAGGCCGAGCATGTTGCAACGCATTCTAAAAACGCTTCCCACAAGGTTTCAAGAACAACACCTGCCCTGAAATCGAATCGGGAAGATGTTGACAAGGCAAGTTCTTCCCATTCGGCCTGCGAGCCTGGGTCCGTGGCTTCGTTTCTCCAGAAGTGCAGGGGCCTGTTCTCGGTGACAGCGGAAAGCCCCGAGTGCTTGGAAATGACGTATGTGCCCAACATCTGTAGGACTGGCCCTGAAGAGAAGGGAGAACAGGAAAATGGGACCCTTCTGGAAAAACAAGACCTCAAGAAGGACGTTTTGAATGAGACCTTTGACTATGGGTCTCTGTTTTTGGTGAGTCGGATTTCTGCCTGCCTCAGGGAACGGTGGGGGAGACTCAGGGCTGCGTGAGCAGTTGGTCACCCACTAATTGCCAGTCACATTGCAGAGTGAGGCGCTCATTTGCTTTCAGTTGTTACTCCGCTGGCCAGTCATCCTTTCCCTCGTCGGTACATTTTCGAGTGTTAATTGGAAACCTGCATGTTGGGGAAAAGAAATTCCTGAAGCTTCGTATTTTGTATTGAGTATTAATGTTCCTTTGGGCGTAATAGTAAACTTAGAAGACCAGGCTACTTGACTATTTTAGGGTAATTAGTTATTTGAAGCGACACATCTGATTGTTTTCTATCTATAGGGAAAAAAGTGGTTTTTTTTAAATGAACTTTAAAATGGATTGGACCACAGTTTTAGGAATGGCTGGGGATGCTGGCACAGTGTCAACACAGAAATAATAATACCTGGTCTCCTGGTGAGGAAGCGGCTCCGGGGAGTGGTGTCTCTCCGGTGAGCAGGAGGACTCTGGATTCTGTCTCTGATCGCTCTTGTGACTTGGGG
The DNA here is from genome assembly GCF_951640355.1 of Cnephaeus nilssonii. Classification (NCBI taxonomy): domain Eukaryota; kingdom Metazoa; phylum Chordata; class Mammalia; order Chiroptera; family Vespertilionidae; genus Cnephaeus; species Cnephaeus nilssonii. The sequence continues at coordinate 12,421,117 of NC_137079.1, forward strand.
CCAGTCATCTTTTGAGAACCTCCTCCCCCCCCCCCCCCCCCCCCCCCTGCAAGGTGATGAGTGAGGGCTCTTGCAGCCCGAACATAATTGATTTCTGGTACATTAAATAAAACCCACTTTATTCTTATAGTAAAAACCGGCATTTTTTCTATAGCAGCTCTCAGATATTTGTGGGAGGGGAGAGGACTTTATAGTTCCATTTTAAACAACAGCAACAAAAAAGGGTTCACGTGCAGTTCAAGGATTCTGGAGTTAGACCTGGTTCCAAATTGTAGCTCCTTCGTCCACTGGCAGAGTGACCTCAGGCGGTTACTCAGTCTCTAGGAGGCTGCGTTTTCCTTGCTGGAAAGGGAGGATACACGCGACAGCCTGTGTTGTCGGAATTTGCTCTCCGAGGAAGGCCCAGGCTCTCATCTCTGTATGTAGAACGGGAACATTTATGGGGCACCTGCGGCATGCTATATGGGACGGTGACTGTTGGGATATAGAAAAGAAAGACACAGCCGCTGGCCAACCGTAGTGTTTAGAACAGTGGGTAATTTTTACTTATTTATTTATTTATCATTCATTTTTAATCCTCACCTGGGGATATTTTTCCATTGATTTTTAGAGTGAGTGGAAGAGAGAGAAATATCTATGTGAGAGAAGCACATCGATTGGTTGCCTCCTGCACGCACCCCGAACAGGGCCCAGGTCAGGGAGGAGCCTGCAACTGAGGTATGTGCCCTTGACCAGAATCGAACCCGGGACCCTTGGGTCCACAGGCTGACGCTCTATCCACTGAGCCAAGGCAGCTAGGGCTGCAGTGGGTAATTTTAGAAGATAAACCAAAAGGGTATTAAGTACTAAGGGTATTAAGTATATATGGGCTGCTGTGCCGCAGGGGTCAGAATGGGGTGGTGGTGCCCTGGCTGGTTTGGCTCAGTGGATGGAGCGTCGGCCTGCGGACTGAAGGGTCCCGGGTTCGATTCCGGTCAAGGGCATGTGCCTTGGTTTATGGTCACATCCCCAGTAGGGTGTGTGCAGGAGGCAGCTGATCGATGTCTCTCTCTCTCATCGATGTTTCTGGTTCTCTATCCCTCTCCCTTCCTCTCTGTAAAAATCAATAAAATCTATTAAAAAAAAAAAAAGAATGGGGTGGTGGTGATGGGGAGAGTAGTCATGGAAGGCTTCTTGGGGAGATACTGTGTTAGTCACCAGCTGGAGCTTAAAGGGCAAGTATGTGTTGGCAGGGCGTGCTGGGTGTAGGGAATAGCATGCACCAAGATGAAGAAACAGGGTCTCCTCATTCAGGGGACTCCAGGCAGTGAGTGTGATGGGAGCCAGGAGTGCAGAGCCATAGCAGTAAGCTGGAGAAGACGGCAGGGGCCGACCCGTCCGAAAGGGCTCGGCCTGCCTTGTTGCGGAGGCGGACTTGACCTGGAAGACAGAGGGAAGCCGCTCTGAGCCTCATTTGGACTCTGGAGAGATTGCCGTAGCGGTGGAGTGCCAGATGAACAGAGGGCCGGTGAGACCAGAAAGATCCTGAGGATGTGTTTTCAGTAGTCCTGCCAAGAAACGATGTAGGCCTGCCCCGAGGTGGGGGAGAAGGGAGAGGATGCCATCGAGAGGGCTTTAAGAAGTGAGGAAGAAGCACCTAGAAGAGGCGTTTATTGTTTAAGTTGGGTGTGTGCGACTGTTGATGTTTTGAGATGAATAGGTGAAGTGAGTTTACTTTTAGAAACTGCTTTCTGTTCTTCTTTTGTAAAATAGGATGTGATGAAAATATCCACCTTTGTAGGGTTATGAGGATTAAGTGAGTTGATGCAAGCATTTCGAACTTAAAATGGTAGTTTTCATCCTGTAAGGACTAGATGTTGATCAGTAAACCACAACAACATGATCATTGTCCACATTGTTAGGTAGAGGTGCCTGAAGGATGTCAGGTGGGCAGGTGCAGATAGAAGCTAGGTCTCTGAGAAATTCCAGAGAGACTGCTCGCTTGGACATGCGGACTTTGAACTTGACAATGTATAGGTGAAGGTTAAAACAGTAAACACAATCATCGAGGGCAGTGGTCGGCAAACTGCGACTCTCGAGCCACATGCGGCTCTTTGGCCCCTTGAGTTTTTAGCAAAGGCCAGCTTAGGAGTACCCTAATTAAGTTAATAACAATGTAGCTACCTATATAGTTTAAGTTTAAAAAATTTGGCTCTCAAAAGAAATTTCAATCGTTTTACTGTTGATATTTGGCTCTGTTGACTAATGAGTTTGCCGACCACTGATCTAGGGAGAGTATATGGTGAGAGAAGAGAACAGGACCAACTTAAGACCCTCATGGTGGCTAGCCTTGAAAGGCTTAGAAGAACAGAATCCAGAGAAGGAACAAGCAGACAGGTGGAAAGAAAACCAGGAAGAACCGTGTCGAGAAACCTAGGAAAGGTGGACTCATCGTCACCAGATGCCACAGAGAAGGCCTACAAGCCATTGGTCACCTTGGGAACAGTTCCACTGATGGGGCCAGAAGGCAGATAACGATGATTTTGAGAGTAAACTGTGAAGAGCTTTAATTTCTTCATGGTAAAAATGAAAATTAAATATTCACCTGGCATCTCTGCTTAAAGAAATTGTTCTTTTTAAAAAGATGGATGACAAGCATTTATTTCTCAGCATTCTGGAGGCCGGGATGTCCTAGGTCAGTGATGGGCAACCTTTTGAGCTTGGTGTGTCAAACTTCGCCAAAATCTGAGCATAACTCGGGTAGTGTGTCACTTTGAGGAAAAAACATTATTTCGCAAATGTTTCATCCTCAGGAGCAGCAAATGTTTCATCCTCGGCATGTGGCCGCCTAAGCGGTCGCGTGTCATCAGAAATGGCTACGCGTGTCAGTACTGACATGCGTGTCATAGGTTCGCCATCACTGTCCTAGATGAAGGCACCAGCAGATTCGGTGTCTGGTGAGAGCCAGCTTCCTCTTAGACAGCAGTCCTCCCCTGCATCCTCACATGGCCGGAGGTGGCAGGACAGCGCTTTGGGGTCTCTTTAGGGCATGAATACCATTCATAAGGGTTCCACCTTCAAGACTTCATCAACTTTCAAAGGCCCCACGTCCAAATACTATCACATTGAAGATTTATGAATTCAATTTATGATTTTTTTTGGGGGGGTGGGGCAGTAAACATTCAGTCTATAGCAATATGTATATGTGTATAGCTAGACATGTGTGTATGAATATATAAAGATACATGTATCTATGTATGTATAGGAAGATAGATATATAATATTGATTTTTAAGGAACTGGCTTATGCCACATGATTGTGGGGGCTGAAACATATAGAGAAGGTTGGGAGGATGGAAATTGAGAGAAGAGTTGATGTTGTAGTCTTGAGTGTGAAATCTGCAGCCTGAAAACTCAATTTCATTAACCAATATCCTCCCAATAAATTAAAAAAAAAAATTTAAAAAGACAGCACCATAGAAATGAATTGTTTCCTTCATGTAGCTAACACCATAGGGAGTAGCGTGGGGGTGATGTGATCTGAACTCACATTTTAACCATTTTCTTCACAGGGTTCTGCTTCAAAAACTGCAGCCCCCGCAGGTAGGAATGCACCCAAGCCCGACGCCTCCAGTTTGCGGATAACACCAGGTCCGAAAGCCAAAGTGGGCCCTTCTGCTTCCTGCTTGAGGTGTACCAGCAACAGCAGAACTCTCAGTTCCGACCGGACCTTATCTTTGCAGAGGATCAGGCGTGCGGCCAGTTCTGGTGAGCATAAAGTACTGCAGCCGTGCCTTCTAGCAGTGTATGAGTTATTCCCATGTAAAATTAGGCGTGTTGGAAAGCGGAAAAGCAGGTTTTGGTTTTAGAACAAATGCGTTCTGTCATGAAGTCTTGACCTTTGTGGACTAGCATCGTAGCAGGGAAGGTAGGAGAAGTCGGGGACACAGCCCTCATCTTTGAGCCATGTACAGGCTCAGTGGGGAGAGATCTTTTTGCACAAACTCACTTACAAGCCATTCAGAAGCAAGCTTATAGAGATATAGCCAGCTACCTGTTCTAGATGAATTATTAACAATTTTTAAAAAAATGGTTAAGTGCTTAATAACACTTAAGTGTTATATGCTAAACTTACAATGTACCCTCACCGCATGTGAAAAGATTAGCCTTTAAAAAAATTTTTACTGTAAGATGTTTTAGAAATTTTCAGGGACATAAGAGGGACTAAAAAGTTAAACTTTTCTAATAGGAACTTTTATTTATGTTGGTTCGTATTTTGGAAGTAGTAGCTTTAAAATCATATTCGGTCTATGAAATTTGAGAGCCTCAAGAGTAGCTAGCTGTTAAGTGTCTGACTACTTTGGCAGATGCACAGAGTTCTCCGAATGGAAGGCTGCGCTTACAAATCAGACCAGGAGTTGTCTCTGTCATAGGGACGGAGACAGAAAGCCATGGAAAATGCCCTGCAGGGAACACCCCTATTTTAACAAGTAGAACCTTGAGCAAATGAAAGGCACATCAGAGAGATTTAGAGGTTTCCTTATAAAAAGAGTGACTATAATTGAATGGTCTAAAAAAAAAAAAAGTGCCTCTAGCATTGTGTGTTCACACATGTGAGAACACTTTACAGAAACTAACAAACCAGCCAAAACCCAGAGTATCTCCGGACATCTCCACACCTTGGCATCTGTTTTCCAGTCCTGTTGTGAAGCCGCCTGGGCGAGAGGCCTGTAACGTGCAGAAGGGTTTTACGGATGCCTTACTTAGAGGCAGGCCTGGCATCAGGGTGCTGAGGTTCTGAGGCACAGACCCAGGAAGAGGTATGGGCGGAGGAAGAAAAATTAGCAGCACCTTCATCCTTTGGGAGAAAAACAGAAGAGAAGTGACAGAAATTCGGAGAGGAACCGATCCTTATTTTGTTTTTTGTTTGTTTGTTTTTGTTTCTTTTAAATATACTAGTATTTTTAATTGATTTCAGGAAGGGAGAGAGAGATAGAAACATCAGTGATGAGAGAGAATCATTGGTCAGCTGCCTCCTGCACGCCCTCCACTGGGGATCAAACTTGCCTCCCAGGCATGTGCTCTGACCAGAGTCTAACGGAGACCTCCTGGTTCGTAGGCCACTGTGCAACCACTGAGCCACACCGGCTGGGCGTGATCCTTATTTTGGATATTGCCACGGACGGGGAGTTGAGGCATAAGTGAGATCAAAGCCTTGGTTCTTACTGTTGCTGCCAGACAAGGCTCATGGAGTTTGCTGGATGATGGGGAGACCCCTTCCTGCTTAGATGTCTGGAGCGTCTGCGGCTTGGTGTATTGGAGGAGCCACGCCACGGCAGCCTGGCCTGTCGTTAGGAGCCCCCCCAGTATCACTCTTGCACCAAGAACTGCCTGGGCAAGTCCATTACCCTCCCTGGCCTTCAGCCTTCGCATCTCTGACGTGTGAGGGTTTAAGAACGGGAGGCCCTGTCAACTTTTGTAGTCATCTTTCTAGGGGCAATGTGGAGCTCACCTAATTTTCCGAGTAGTGGCTACTGCTGGACCACACGATGCTCAAATCCCAGAAAAACCTTAAGTGCACATGCTTTTAAGAAATGTGGCCAATATCCGGCATACACAGGGGTGGGCAAAAGTAGGTTTACAGTTGTGAGTATGCAAAACAGCACTTATTCTCACATTATTATTTATTACTAGAGGCCCGTTGCACTAAGATTCGTGCAAGAATAGGCCTGCCTTCCCCTGGCTTCGCTCCCAGACGCACGGGAGCCTGCAAGTCCTTGCTCCCGGCCGGAGCACCACTCCTGTAGCTCCCTCCGCCCCCCGCCCTCCCTCTCATAGCAGGCGTCCCACCCCACCTGGCTGTTCTGTGCCTGCATATGCAAAATAACCTGCCAGCTTTGTTGGGTTAATTTGCATACCCACTCCTGATTGGCTGATGGGTGTCATCTTGGTACGGTCAATTTGCATATTTCTCTTTTATTAGTGTAGATTATTACCTACTTTTGCCCACCCCTGTGTTTTACAAGATGGGATTCTTTTATGTAGGTAATTGGTCCCATCAAAAAGTGAATCATTTTTAAGTCCCTTTACTATATACTGTTATAAGGGCAATGTTGTAAGGAGAGAAAAATAGGTCTGTTTAGTCTTAATAAAAAGACGGGGAAGTTTATTAAGCTTTTATTAACCTGTATAAACAAGCTTGATAACTAAGTTATACTTTCAGAGTTTTCAATCTGAGTTAAACATGAAATTATATTTCACTTGGTCGTTTCCCATATATAAATGGGGGAAAAAAAATTTAATGTAAGCAGATGCTGTATGGGTTTGCACTGAAAGACTTGATTATGCTGTGTTATGTTTTTAAAAAGTTAACAGCAGCTCACTTGTTTGGATGCTCACCGTCCATGGAGCGGTGTTTGTTGTAGGGACAGGAAACTTAATCACCACAGAGTGAAAAGTAGAACAGAACCCAGGAGCAGAAACAAAGTGCCCTCAGATCATCGAGAGCATGTTGCCATTCGCTGTACAATGACGTGCTTGTGTCTTAGAAAACCGAAACCGAATGGACATCCTCTGTGCTCATACAAAGTTACTGTGCTGAAAGGTAAGCGGCAGGAATGTTCCAGCTGACCTGGGGTTTCAATGACTCCTTTCAGAGGACGAAGCCGAAAACCAGGCCTGGAGTTCAAACAGCCACTTTCTTGAAGCTGTCAAGTGAGGATGAGAAAGAATTGGGATGAAGCACCACGGAGCTCTTCCATTGGGCAAAACCAGGGCATTTATATGAAACCAGATTATAAGGGATGACAACAAAGCAAACCCAAAGTACCCGTTGCTTCTTTTGGGGGTATGCGTGTGTTTTAAACACTCAAACAGGATGAGAGAGTGGGGGAAACTATTTCTAATAATAATTTATAATGCTAATGATAGCAGCCCACGCTTCTTCAATGCTTACCAAGTTTCAGGCTCTGTCTTAATCATTTCCCCTACAAATTCATTTAATCCTCACCGCAGTTTTGTGAGGCTTTCCCCCATTTTGCAGATGAGGAAACGGTCACAGAGAAGTTAAACAGTTTGTCCAGGTTATGCCGCTAGAAAGTGGCAGAGGTGGGATTCCGCTCAGGCGGTGGGCTCTGCATCCATGCTCTTAACCTTGTAGCCTAAGAAACACTGTTATGCCCAGCCGGCGTGGCACGGTGGTTGAGCATCGACCTATGAACCAGGAGGTCACGGCTCGATTCCTGGTCAGGGCACATGCCCTGGTTGCGGGCTCCATCCCCAGTGTGGGGAGTGCAGGAGGCAGCCGATCAATGATTCTCTGTCTCAGTAGTGTTTCTGTCTCTCTTTCCCTCTCCCTTTCTCTCAAATCAATAAAAATATATTTAAAAAACAAACAACAACAACAACAACAACAACAAAAAGAAACACCATTAGGATGGCCACAAGTTTTGGTCAATTAGAATTCTTCTGCTCAGCTGAATAGTTTAGATCAGGCGTCCTCAAACTACGGCCCGCGGGCCACATGTGGGTGTTTTTGCCGTTTTGTTTTTTTACTTCAAAATAAGATATGTGCAGTGTGCATAGGAATTTGTTCATAGTTTTTTTTAAGCTATAGTCCGGCCCTCCAACGGTCTGAGGGACAGTGAACTGGCCCCCTGTTTAAAAAGTTTGAGGACCCCTGGTTTAGATGCTGTGGCATTTCTCTTTTCAGGCCTTTGGCTTAAAATCTAAATCCATTTATCATGATGTAAATGATTTTACACGGTTATTGCACGTTAATGCCACTTAATGTGCAATAACCAGATCGATTCAGGCGTTTTCAGAGACACGTCTGCCCGCACTTTCAGGGGCGATACCAGGTTGTGGATGACAGACAGATGTGTGTGTTCCAGGGCCCAGCCTGAGTCAGGCTGGACGAGGGAAATGGTACGGAATGCACTCCCTCCCCTGGGGGCCCTTCCCGCTGCCCCTGGAGGGCGAGGGCCCATGCATGGGGACGCTGCAACCACAGAGCCCACAGGGGCTGGGTGGGGTGTGGAAGAGGCCCCTGCGTGCTCTAGGACTCTGGGGAAAAGAAGAATCAATGTTCGGGGACCGGCCTTATTATGCCAGAGCCTAAAGAAAGGCCTCAGGAAAGAGCTGGTCTTTAGTTTTGTTCTAGAGAAAGAGAAATAACATTTCAAAAGAATATATACCTTTGTTTTAATTCAGTCCCTTGTGGGTTAATAGGATAAATTCCTTTCAAACCAGGAGTACATCCCACCTGTAATGACTTGCCTGTCCTGTAGGTTTCTCTTCTTTCACGCTAAGTGGTTTCCCTCTTAGTTGCTTTTCTGTATGTAAACTGATTTCTGTGTACTTAGTATTAAAGGGAATTGAAATCATTTCTATTTATTTTATATCTTTTCTAGGCAAGAGTTTGAGAGACAGGGAGAACAAGCAAAATTACGAGAAATGTATTCACACGCTTACATAAATTCATTATTAAAAACCAGGAGTGGTCATCTCATACTTACTCTAAACGCTGACTTTAATGTGTTGCTCCTAGATGTTTCTATATTTGTATGCAATTAAAACGCTTCTTAAGGAATACATCTCAAGGTTTCTTTCCATAAAAAATAATCGTGGTAATGTGTTTTGAGTGCCAATGAGGTGCCAAGCCCGGTTCTAAGCTTTCCAAATGCACCATTTTATTTAATTCTTGCAGCTCATGAGGTACGGATACTATGATTATCCCCTCTCTGCAAATGAAGGAGTGAGGTTTTGAAAGCTTACGTAACTTGCCCCAAGGCACCCAGTTGTAATTGGTGGGGAGGAAACCCACCAGGCCATCTGTGCAGAGGTCTCCGCTCTTCACCTCTGCTGTGCACGTGCAGCGGGAGGGCCCTTCCACACCCTCATTCCTCTAACAAGCCGCGGCCGAGCCTGCTGCGCTGGGAGCTGCTGGAGGTGCTGGGAAGGAGGCACATTCTGGCCCTTGCAGAGCTTGAATTCTAGGAGGGTGAGTCAGAACACAAACCAGCACGGTGTTTAGCAGGTACGGTGGTGTAAGTGATGAGGAGAAAGACAAAGCAGTGACGGGCGTTAGATGTTTAAATAGGGTCTCGAGGAAGGCCTCGCTGAGCAGGTGACATTTGAGCCAACCCCCAGAGGAGGAGAAGGAGGGACACACTTGGGCGTCAGATGGAAGGACTTTGCCGGAGGAGGGAACAGCGAGTGCAAAGTCGAGGTGAGGCAGTGCGGGTGGTGCTTGCGGGTGCTGAGCTGACCAGCATGTGAGGTGGGGAGCGGGGAGGAGGCCTACCAAGCAGCACCTTGTAGGCACGTGGCAGACAGGCGTGTTCTCTTCCTTACCGACGTCATCACTGGAATTCTTTTTAAAAAATATATATATTTTATTGATTTTTTGCAGAGAGGAAGGGAGAGGGATAGAGAGTTAGAAACATCCATCAGCTGCCTCCTGCACACCCCCCACTGGGGATGTGGCCGTGGCTGCAACCAAGGTACATGCCCTTGACCGGAATCGAACCCGGGACCCCTGAGTCCGCAGGCCTATGCTCTATCCACTGAGCCAAACCGGTTAGGGCATCACTGGAATTCTTGATCGTTTTGCAGGCATTCTTACAATTCTCACTTGGCAAGTACTTCTGGGGAAGATTGCTTTATGGAATGACTCAAACTGTGCTTACTATGTCATCATGTAGTCTTATTTTTCTGCATCCATGCTCTTTCACGCTGTAGTCTTATTTTTCCATGCAAGAAAGGTTTTGGGTGTCTGTTATGTGCTGGACAGTCAACTGGATTCTGAGGATACAAACACGGTGGATGCCCTTTTAATGAGCTCACTAGTTGGAGGGTGAGGTGAAAGAGGTATTTAAGCCAGTCATTTGAATTCAGACTCTTCATTCTTCAAACCCCAGCTGAATGCCTGGCCTCTGTGGTACTTCGCATTTATCATTCTCTACTGTAATTATTTTCTTACATAGCTGCCCTCTATAGAACTGTGAGATCCATGAGGATGGAGTCCAGGTCTGAGTTATTTTTATATTTTCCAGTGCTCAGCGCAACAGGTGTTTACAGATGTTGTCGGACTTGATGGGAGTGGAGACTTGTATGAAGTTCTGTGTGCTCACAGTAGAGGGAACCCCAGTAACCCAGCCTCAGGGAAGACTGGAGAAGAGCCGTGACATTCGAACTGGCCTTGAAATGTCCCTGTAGGAGTTGGCCAGGCATGAAAGGTTGCTGGCATTCCCGGGGGCGCACATGTAGAGTCATGAAAGGGTATGGGGTGTCTGGGGAGCCATCATGCCTTGAGCAAACTGTGTGTTGGGATAAGTGATAGGTGAGCCCCAAGGGAGGTTAAGGCAGGGCAGTTCTAATAGTCTGGACACAAGCTTGTAAGAATCATACCAGTATTTGGGAATCAAAAGCAGATGAAAATATTAGAAGATGTTTTGGAGAAAGAGGGCCCTTCAGTGGTGAATAATCCTAAGTGTTTCCTCAGTTTTCTCGTTCTGGTGACCATGAAGCGAAATAGGTTTTTCCTAATAGAGTAGCAAGAAGAGGTGACCAGGAGAAGGATGGTTTAGTTTGAGTCATGTTAAGTTGCAGAGACTGAAGACAGAGAACCACCTCAAAGGCTGTGTTCATGTTGGAGGTTTAAGGCAGTAAGACTGTGTAGAGGGTCAGGAAGCCTCTAGGGAAAGAGCTGATGAAGACAGGAGCTGGGATGACTGACAACCAGGCCATGGGAGCATCGGAATGTGTCCAGTGAGCTGGTAAACGAAGAAGGGAAGGCAGCAGTGTGTAGACATAGATCCACTTGGAGATGAAGCAGTGGTTTGAAGAGTCAGAGTGGCAGCTGTGGATAATGGGCTGGGCAGGTTCTTTCTCGTGTTTTGCAACGCGCTTTTATGAGATTAGGTGATTTCTTTCAAATAAATTTGTGCAAATTTTATTGATTTGCTTACTTTTGTAATTTTCTAAAAGGAAATAAACTTAAGATGATGACCCACTTGGAATCTCAATGACCTCATTGTTCAAAGCTCGTGACCTGGGCTTCTAATGAGCCAGGAGGCTCCCCACGTGCCTTCCTCGTTCTGTTAGGAATTCTCAGGGCGAGTGCCAGGTGAGCTCATTCCCTACCAGGCAAAAACATGTGCTGAGGAGCAAACATCTGAAGACCCGTGTTCATCTTCTTTGTTTGGGGCTCCAGAAAGGATGCAGCCCCTCTAAATCTTGGGTATGTTGCACCCGTGGTTGCGGGGCCCAGGTTCCCAGGCCTGTGACTAAGGAAGTTATTTTTGCTTAATCTCCATCCGAAGCAGCAGACTCTTGTGAACACGCTTGCAGAGGCAGGTCCTGACAGTGTCACCGTGAATACTATGCTGCCTGCCACCGAAGGCATCATGAGAGCCTTGCTTTATGGGTTGCTCTTGTTTCTCTGTCAAATCCCGGCCCTCCTCAGACTTGCTGTGCTTTTGTTGTGACTCACTGGAACTGTTGTGACTTTGTCTTTTGAGTTTACTCTTGAATTTAGGCCAATGGGTGATGGCAATGCAGGATGCAGTTTCTTGTACCCTACTTCCATAATATTGCCTTGGCATGTGGAATATTGAAGTCACATTTTGCAATGTGCAAATGTAGGGTGTTACTGAAATGTTATGTTCTTGAAGATCATTCATTCACTCAACAGTTTGATAGTGTATTCTGTGCAAGTCATACTACAGACCCTGAGGAATCATGAGATGGGTAAGATGTTCCTCATTACATATTTCCCTATAATACTAAAAAAAAAAAAAAAAAGCTATAGGATTTCAAAAGAGAGTAGATTCCTAATACCAAAGTTTGCTTAAATTCTTTCTTGTTATAATATAAGCAATTCTATAACATAATAAAGCCATACCCTTACAGATGTAAGCACTAGTCTTGGTTTAGTGTTGATCCTTTCTGCTGTTTAATTTTTGCCACTGAGACCCCAGAAATAAAAATAAGAAGGATACATATGGATTTGGGACTTAGCTGGTGAACTGGGGAGTAGAAATGAAGGGGCAGTTAGGGTTCAGAGGATAGAAAATAAAGTTTGAGGAAGTCAGTACAGATGCGTGGAAATAGGGAGGAGGGCAGGTGGGCAATTAGGACGCAATGCATTGGTGTTCTGACGGTCAACATAAATAAGGAAGAGGTCCAGGTGGAGCTCAGGCTGGTCCATGGCAAGAAGGGAACATGGGGCATTGTCCCAAGCAAGGTGAGTCTTATTCTACCCCTCTTGTATCTTGGATTTAGCCAGTTAATTTGGATGGCTCATCAGGTTTCCACTGCCCTCTTTCCAGTAGGCGATTTAAAAACTACAGTGCTTTAAGTGACTAGTAGGAAGAAGAGAAATCACCCTCGATCTCATCTTATCATAATCTATGACTATTCAATGCTTTTCTTTTTGCATATTCTCATGCACACATGCTTACATATATGTGATGGGGATAAACAGTTCCTAGTATTTTTGAGACCTCATATCTAATAGTCGGTAGGCACCTGATTAGTTGATTGAATTTTCTTTTTCATTGACAAGGTATGGTACCTATTTCCCTCAATTCTTAAATTCGTATATATTCTTAGTAACATGATTTTAAATGGCTGTATAATATTTCATCTTGTGAACGTGCTATGATTTATTTCTTCAGACTTCTTTACACATTGGGTTGTTTCCAGTATTTTTTAGTGTATTCAACAGCTCTACTCAGAAGAACTTTGTAGTGAGTAGGTAAGCACGTCAGGTAAATACCTTCCTTTTGGTGGAATCAGAAGGGGTAGCATTTTTAAAGCTCTTGATACGAGTCACCAAATCGCCCTCTGGAAGCTGCATGCAAGTCTGTGCTCCTGCTCCGAGCGTGTGAGGATTTCCCAACACCTACATAAGAATTTTGACATTTCTAACACTCTTGCCAAATAGTCCCTCTTTAGGAAAAGTATAAACTGGTATCTTATTTTAATTGAAATATGCTAGGTACTCAAATATTTATTGAATAAATTCAGATCCTATGGTCAGAGCGCTGAGGTATAGAAGTGAATATAAGATCAAAACATGCCCTTCTTGAAGGTACATTCTGGTAGGAGAGACAGACCATATATACACAATGAAGTATATAGGATGTTTGATAGTGTGAAGTTCTAAAGAGAGATGAAAAATACTAACACCAAGAAAGGGAATATGCAGTGTTGGGGTGTGCAGAAGAAGAGAGGAGGGAAGGGGGAGAAATGTTGGTTAGTGTGGCCAGGGAAAGGTGGCTTTTGAGTAAAGGCTCGAAGGAGCCAGCCATGCGAATGTCGGGGTGAAAAGATAGCAGTCTCAGTGGAAAGAACCTGAGGTGGAGTTTGACTCATGTGCACTGGGAACAGCAGGGAATGAAGGAAGGAAAAGTGGAGTAGGGGGTGAGGGTGGACAAGCAGTGGAGAGCCAGAACAGGTAGAGTCTTGAAAATCATAAGGACGTGGGCTTTTAACCAAATGGACTTAAATTTTCACCGGATTACTCTGATAGCTGTGTCGAGAGGACATTGAATTGGGGTGAGGACAGGATCAGTGAGGAGGTGTTGCTATAATCATGGTAGGAAATTGTGGCCTCTTTGACCAGGGTTGTGGTCAGGGCAGGGGGGTGGGGCGGGGGAGGGGTGGTCAGATATGTGTGTGGAAAGTAAAGCCAACAGAGATTTGCTAAGATGAAATTCGAGGGTGAGAGCAGAAGAGAGGAGTCGGAGATGACTGTACACATTTTGGTGTGAGCAGTGGAAGGATGCTGTTGCCATTTACTGAGAAGGGGATGGATGATGGAGACACAGATGTTGGAAGGTAGATAATTGGGAACTCAGAAATTAAGTTGAGATGAGTAATAGGTTATAGAAGAGAAGGTGTAGAGTAGAAAGTAGGATATACAAGTCTAGAGTACACAGAAGAAATCTGGGCTTAAGGATATAAATTTGGGACTCATTAACATTTAAATGTTATTTAAAGCCACTGGGTTGGATGAAATTACCAAGAGAGTAAATGTAGAAAGAGAACGTGTCAAGAGCACCCCTGGGGACCTCCCTGGAGTACTACAAAGTCCCCCTGGAGTACTCCCAAGCTTTAAAGGGCTGGGGAAATGAGGAAGAATTAATTACAAAGGAGTCCAAGAAGGAGCTGCAAGCAAGGTAGGCGGGAAGTCCGTCATGAGTGGTGTTCTGGAAGCCAAGTAAGGGAAGTGTGTTCCAAGGAGAAAGAAGACCGGGAATGTGGTCATTAAGAACACAATTTGTCTTTTCAAGAATTTTATTGTTCAATTACAGTTGACTTTCATAGTTTCAGGTGTACAGCATAGTGGTTAGATAATTATAGGTTTTATTTTACAAAGTGATCTCCTTGATATTTTCGATACCTACCTGGCACCATACTTAGTTATTACAATATTGTTGACTACATTCCCTAAACTGTCCCCTTGACTATTCTGTAACTACAATCTGTACTTCTTAATCCCTTCACCTTTTTCACCCAGCAACCAACCTCCCTCCCCTCTGGCAACCATCAGTCTGTTCTCTGTATCCATGAGTCAGTTTTGTTTCTGTTTCGTTTCTCCATTTATTTTGCTCTTTAGATGCCACATATAAACCAGTTCATATGGTATTTGTCTTTATGCGTCTGACTTATTTCACTGAGCATAATACCCTCTCGGTTCATCCAGGCTCTCGCAAATGGGAAGATTTCATGAAGAACACAATTTGGGTTAAACCAGAAGGTTGTGTGTGTCGAGAGGCAGGCAGTTCCAAACTTGGTGATTCAATAATGTCATCTTTCTGTCCTTCCACTCCTCCTGCCTCAGCATGTTGCTTTCGTCAGTGACTTTTCAGTTAAAGTATGGTCGCTAAGAGTTCCACGTGTTAAGTGCTCCTACTACCGTGTCCAGAGGCTGAGGGCAAAGGACAGCAGCCAGAGGAGAGCTCCCTCCTGACATGCCTGGCCCCATTTATCACGGAGGAAAGATCTTACTCAGCACCTCATCCCCTAGTGCTCGGATCTTGAAGTCTTATTGGCAGAGGTTGGATCACATGGTCACCCCTAACTTGAAGAAAGGTGGGAGACACAAATATTTGGCTTTTTAGACCTTTCTATAGAATGTGAACAATGGAAATGGGGATTAGGAATGACAGTTGAGGAGTCAGGAAAGATGTTAGATACAATCAGGTTAAATTAAAAATACAATGTATTGACTATTTTTATGTACCCTTTAGCTTAGAGCTTTTGCTCCCTTATATTTTGGGGCATATGATTCTTTTTCGTTGGTTTGATCTTATCTGTTGTCCTTTGTCCTGTATTTTTTACTCTATGCCCTTTTATTGCGCATATGGTGTTTTGTTTTTTGTTAACTTCCCGTTTTTATAGTGTCAAATGCGTCTTGTCCTTTAACAGTTCCTTTGTTTTTATGCTTAACAAGACCTTCTCTACTGAAAAGGAAGACTAATCTATATTTAATTATTATGCTTAATTTTTATGTTTTTTAACCCAACTCAAATGTTTTTTGATAGTGAGCACTGGTAGTTAATAGTCATAACACCACTTACTTTGGACCAGGGGCTGTTTTAAGCATTTAAAAAATATGAACTCATTCAACTCTCACAAGAACCTATGAAATACCAGTATAGTCACCCCCATTCTTACATTTGAGAAAATAGAGGTCCAGAGAGGTTAAATAACCTGCCCACAGCCAGTGCAGCTAGAGCTAGGTTTATGCCTAGGCAGTTTGGCTCTAGATTTAAAAACAAAAACATACACACACACACACACACACACACACACACACACACACACACACATATATATACATACATACATACACATACACACATTTACATTTCAGAGAGGACGGGAGAGGGAGAGAGAGTTAGAAACACCAGTGATGAGAGAGAATCATTGATCGGCTGCCTCCTGCATGCCCCTCACTGGGGTTCAAGCCCGCAACCCTGGCATGTGCCCTGACTGGAAATCAAACTGTGACCTCCTGGTTCATAGGTTGATGCTCAACCACCGTGGCTCTAGATTTTTGACTTTTAATCCCTATACCATACTGCTTCTCCAATTTTAACCTTTTAAAATTCACATATCTTAATACCACAAATTTCTTCACTGATTTGAAATACCTCCCCTTACCCTATTCTGTTGCCTCGCCCTCAGAAACCAGCAGGTGTATATGTCGTGTTCATGTAAAATCACTCAAACCTGTAGAGAACTTTTATGAGTTTACTTGAGCCAAACTGTCCACACTTGCTGGGAAGCAGAATCTCAAGGGGTTGGGACAATGATCCAGAGAATGGCTGTTTTTCGCTTTGTTTTATTCATTTTTTTCTTTTTAAAATTTAATATATTTTCATTGATTTCTGAGAGGAAGGGAGCGGGAGAGAGAGACAGAAGCATCACTGGTGAGAGAGAATCACCGGTCGGCTACCTCCTGCATGCCCCCAACTGGGGAATCAAGCCCACAACGAGGCAAGCATCCCACCCCCGCCGTGGAGAGCCTCTGGGCCGCGGAGAGCCTCTGGGCCGCGGAGAGCCTCTGGGCCGCGGAGAGCCCCTGGGCCGCGGAGAGCCCCTGGGCCGCGGAGAGCCCCTGGGCCGCGGAGAGCCCCTGAGCCGCGGAGAGCCTCTGGGCTGCGGAGAGCCTCTGGGCCGCGGAGAGCCTCTGGGCCGCGGAGAGCCCCTGGGCAGCGGGCTCGGAGCGGCCAGGCCCCGCAGAGAGCAGAGAACCACGGGGAGTGGGCCTAAGCTATCAGGGCTCCCGGATTGGAAAGGGCTCCCCTGAGGCCCCCCAGATTGGAGAGGGTGCAGGTCGGGCTGAGGAACCCACCCCCTGTGCACAAATTTTGTGCACCGGGCCTCTAGTTATTAATAATTATGTATGACAGGCTATTGTAAAAATTACGGAATTTTTTTAAAATGTCTCTTACGTACCCTTATATTGGCTGGGCCGCAAAAATATTCCTTGTGGGCCGCATGCGGCCCGCGAGTTTGACACGCTTGACATAAGGCAAAGAGCAAATGTTATTCCTTCCATATTTTCCCTAGACAAGAGATGATTATAATAATAGAATCAAAACCAGTTCTCTCTATATAAGTTTATGCTAAAGGCATGAACTTAAAATAAACCTCTAAGGTCAGTAATATCTCTACAGGTAGATCTTAATCTTTATGGTTCACATCTGGGATGAATAACATAATGTGGAGTAAACTGATGAACATCGCCTTTTTGGGACTGCCCGTCAGAGCAGTCCTGTATTGACTTCATCGTTTAAGAACTTGGTGCTCAGGTTATTCACAACCTCTCAGCCCAATATTGACATGTTGCCTATACTGCTCGTGATGACTGTGTTTTACTGCTGCTTTATATGAAGTCTACTTACAGGCACTTTAGACCACCTTGGCCATTAGGCAAACATTAGGCCTGTTGGTGAAACAGTCGCACACCTTGTTGTATCGTGGTGTTTTTACTGTTGTAGTCTAGGGACACCCTTCTAGAGGGAGGAGGAGCTCACACTGGCCTCCACGCCTGACACTTCTTCCCTTAACCGTGAAGCCTCTGTTCTGTGGCTCCGTAGAGGGAATGTTAGGTTGGTGGTAAGTGGCCTGTACTCTAGGTCTCAGGTATGTGACCCAACTAAGCCATTTAAGTGCCCAAGGAGTTTTCTCATCTACCAACTGGGGATAGTTAATGCACTGTCAGGGTTATTCTGAGTTTCAAGGGAGCTAGTTAGTCCTTTGGTGAAGTAGGCTTGGTTCAGTACCCTCAGTGCCCAGCAGTCAAGAGTATGTACTAGTAGAATGGGCGAGACTTTGGCTAGGACTGCAAATTGCCATTAGGTGGAGGGGGTGGTGTGGGTGGGGGTGACAGTGTGACTTGTAAAAATGGGGTAGTGCAGTCTGGCTGGCATGACTCAGTGGCTGCCCATCGACCTATGAACTAGGAGTTCACGGTTTGATTCCTGGTCAGGCCACATGCCCGGGTTGCAGGGTCAATCCCAGTGGAGGGTGGGGGAGGGGACATGCAGGGAGGCAGCCAATCAATGGTTCTCATCATCCTCTCTCTCTCTCTTCCTCTCTTCCCCCTTCCTCTCTGAAATCAATAAAATATATATGTTCTTTAAAAGGGGGGTAGGGCAGGTCAGAGGAATGATAACTGAGGAGTAAGCTTGCTTCTGGTGCCAGGCTGTGTGTTGGAATCAGGGTACAGGTCTGTAGTAACTCCAAGGCACACTGAGGAATGTATGTAAACCTCAGTCCTTCAGGAACAATGCTGTGAAACATTCCTTTCTGAAAAATAAGTTGATTTTCTAAACTTGTTGAGTCTTGATTGCATGTGGCTGCGGCCCAGAAGCTTTCATATGTAGCTTGCCCAACCTTGTTCATTGGTTTCGATGATATGACTCATCAGAATTATTTTGCTTAAAGGGCAGCAATTTGATGAATTTATATTCTAAAAAACTTTTTCTATACCTCTAAAATCAAGTAAAACTTGTGGCTAACTGTAAATTTAAAAATCAAATGGGCATTTGAATATCTATTATTTGCTAATCATCATAAGCAATGTAAAGAAAAATGTCTCCTTTTATTTAGCTAATAGGCTGTAGTCTATTAACAAAGGACAAATAAATTTGGTTAAGTGTTTAATGCTTCAGTATAGATGATGAGATTACCAAAATTTATTTACTCTTGCCTTTAAAGGAAATTTTAATAGTTTTATTACTATCACCATTATAATTCTACATTTATAATTATAAACGCCTGATTGAGGTATAATTGATAAAGTTGTAAGATATGTAAAGTGTACATTGTGGTGATCGTATGTATGTATACATTATGGAAGGGTTCCCACCATCAAATTAATTAACACATCCACCTCATATATTTATCTTTTGTGTGTGTGTGTGAGAACATTGAAGTTCTGCACTCTTAGCAGTTTTTTAAAATTTATCTTTATTGTGGAAAGTGTTACACATGTCTCCTCTGTTTTCCCAATGACCCCCTCCACCCCACACTCACCCCTCCCAGGCCTTCGCCACACAATTGTCTGTGTACATGGACTGTGCATATATGCATGTAAGTTCCTGGTTAATCTCTCCCCCACCCAACCTTCCTTCTGAGATTTGACAGTTCTCTGCTTCTATGTCTCTGGATCTATTTTGTTCATTGTTTATTTTGTTCATTAGATTCCACATATGAGTGAGATCATGTGATACTTGTCTTTCTCTGACTGGGTTATTTTGCTTAGCATAATACTCTCCAGGTCCCTCCATGCTGTCTTAAAAGGTAAGAGATCCTTCTTTTTTCCCAGCTGCATAGTATTCCATGGTGTAAATGTACCACAGCTTTTTTGTATACTCACCTACTGATGGGCACTTGGGCTGTTTCCAGCTCTTTTCTATAGCAGATTTTAATCATCCACCTTAGGTGTTATCAGCCTTAGTCACCATGTTTTACATTAGCACCTCAGACATTACTCAATCGATAACTGAACGTTTGTACCCTTTACCTACCTCTCCCTAGTTCCCATACTTAACTCTTGGCCTGAAAAGAAAAATTAATGAATTCAACAAACATATATTAAGTCTCACTCTATGCTATCCACTTTGCTGGGCCCTGAGGGACGGAATGGAGTAAGACACTCCTCCCATTCTCAGGGAGACTCGGCCAGAGACACAGTAAATAGACGCTGTGATAGAAGCAACATAAAGGGAGGTGTGGCCCACTGTGCACACAAAGAGGTCCTGATTCTTCCCAGGGCTTCTCACACTCCATGTGTATTTGAATCGCCTGGGGATCTTGTTAAGATGGAGATGGTGATTCACAGATCTGGGGTGGGGCTGCCAAGGATTGAAAAGCACTGTCTGTTGGCTTTGTATGCACCAGACAAAATAGAGGACTAGACGGAAAGGAGACCATTGCGTTCACAAAGATGGTCTTCGGCAGAAGAATAGAGTAGAATGACCCAGAGAGGTAGAAATGAGCGTGGAGGCATGGCAAAGCATAAGGGGGAAGAAATTGGTATGAGTCAACCCCTTCATGCCTCTAGAATTAAATATTCACTGAGAGGATTGAAAATAATATCCTGCAGATAATGGGGAAATGGAGCTTTTTAAATTGGGTCATGACCATAGTTCCCATGTTCAGGAGGTCCATGTGGTGGGGTGGGGAAGGATAGAAGGACAGGGCGTATGGTGCCTAATACAGTTGTTTAGGCAAGATATCAGGGGTTAGTAAGGATTGTAGGACTTGGATGGGGAGGAATAAGACTGTTTTGAAAAGAAACAATGTTCCTAGTGGATTAGAATAGTAAAATCCTGGTGTCGAGAGAAGAGTAGGCTGGTTGCCCATAACAAAGAACAGTGCAGGGGTGAGGCTGGAGGCAGGGAGAACTTTAATTTGGGTGACTTTAGATGCCAGGCCTAAGGAGAGTCAGCTCCTTTTTCTCTGTTAAGATGAGATTTTGACAGGTGAACGCACTGGGACAAAGCAATGAGCATTACTTTTCAGACAAAGTTCTTTTCTCACTTACGGCACCATCAGTAATATGCGACACTATCAATTTCATCTAAGGTCTTTTCATTTTCTTGACATTCTTCAGTATGTGATACTTTTAGCATTGAGAGACTTGGTGCTAGATTATATGGTAAACTGGGGGAGGGAGGGGAAATGATTCCTGTGTTTTGAGGCTGGGGGAAAAAGGAAAACTAGACTTAAATTAGCATCAGTAGGTAGGAGGTTATCTGTCCAAATGGAATCCTTCAGCAAGGAATTGGAAATGTGAGCAGCATTGGGGTTCAGAAGGAGGCTAGGGCTGCAGGTGCGAATCTGGGATTCATTCATACAGGGCAGGGTTAGAGTCAAGTGAATAAGATAGAATCTGCAAGAGAGGTGGAGTCTTGAACTTGGGAAATGCCCACATTCAGACAGTGTGAGACAGTGTGATTTCAAAGATGCCAGAGAATGTGAGGCATGTGTATTTTGTTGATAAATGGAAACCCTTCTGCTGCAAGAAAGAGAAGTTTGAGTGGAGATCATTTAAGTTTGGCAAATAAGGAGTAAAGATGAAAAGTTAAGAGGAAAAAAGAATACTGCTAGTCATATAGCACCACCTGGTGTTAGACAGTAGGTATTTTCTAAGTGAAGTTTTCTTTTTCGTCATCAGATGGATTTATTTCCCCCTTTCTGTTTGGTTGTTTTAAATTTTTCATCTTTTTTGTTGTTGTTGTTGTTGTTGTTTTACATGGAATCCTCGTGCGTGGATGGGCTCATTTGTATACTTTTCAGTCAACAGCATGGGGGGGAGTCATATCAATTTGTTTATTCTTTGATTTTAACTTGGCCACAAGCTTCTATCTCACATGGCTCTTTCTGACCTACCACTGTATCACAGAACACACGAGTTAAGTACGTGAGGCTCCTTGGTTACAGCCAGCCTGCTTGCCTGCTTCTAATATATCAGCAATAAATAAAGTCTAGGTGAAGACTTCATCTGAAGTTATGTGATTGGGAATATCCATTTTACGTTGTCAGTGAGGCGTTTGCGTTTATAAGCTAAAAACTTCCAAATATATGAATAGCGGTAGAAACTTCTTTTTTTCTCCCCCCTCAAGGAAAACCTACATCTTTGAAAACTGCACCTCCGTCCTGGGTGAATTTGCCTCGGCCGCTTCCGAAGTCCAACGGGTCCTTGAAGAGCTCGGTGCTCCGGCGCACGGGGAGCCCCGCCTCCATCGCCAGCACCCACAGTGATCTGAACGCCTACAGCAGCAACTGTGAGTCGGCCATACGTCTGTCATCCTTAGGGGGTTGTTGAAACGGTCGTTATATGAAGAGCCAGTGCCCTGCAGATAATTACTAGACTTTTTGGTTCTGTGGTTTATGAAAACATTTGCTGCTGCTTCGTCCCAATTTTTTTTCCTTTTTTTTTTGTTTGTTCTGAAAGTTTGGCAGGAAAAACATTCTTTCAACAACATTCTCTTTGGATGAATGTGCTATGAAACATTGAAATATTGGTGTTTAAAGGGACCTGGTATTGTTTAAAATAGGGATTCTGAAGTGTGTCATTTGAAGTGATAGTGTTTTTTTGGTTTGTTTAAGGCAGTGATGGGCAACCTTTTGAGCTTGGTGTGTCACACTTCGCCAAAATACTGAGCATAACTCGGGTAGTGTGTCACTTTGAGGAAAAAACTAACTCCAAGATTCTAGTCGCAAATGTTTCATCCTCAGGAGCAGCAAATGTTTCATCCTCGGCATGCGGCCGCGTGTCATCAGAAATGGCTACGCGTGTCAGTGCTGACACGTGTGTCATAGGTTCGCCATCACTGGTTTAAGGAAAGAAAGCAATCTAGGGGGCCAATGGAACCCAACTGGAAACCAGGAAAAAGAAAACTTCAGCTCCATTTATTTTGTAAAAGACCACATTTTGTGGGTGTGTGTTTTATAATCTTTGGATGCTAGATTCAGTGTCAGATGACTAGTATATTAGAATTTCAAGCCTGCTTTTATGTAATATTTTTAATGTTGCTAATGTGAATTCTGTTTTCCTGTGTATAAAAAGGGTGAATGAATTGAGTGTTCCCTTGCATTCAAAAGGTGTGTTTGGTCTTGGTACTTCTTTGCGCATGGAAATTTTCTCACAAATGTAGTTAATTTGAACAATTTAGGAGTGCCTGGCTGTGTGCAGGCGTCATGATAGATGCAATGAGAGAGGTACAGGTTATAAAAGAATGGCGCTTCTCTAAAAGGAGATGAGAGGAAAGAAGATATGTACATGGATAACTAGAATAAGCAGATGAAACCAGATGTTCGGGGGTGTGGGGCGGAGGGGAGTTCTTTAAGGAGGGATCGGTTTCTTCTTTCTGGGGAGGGGCCGGGGACAAAGCAGAGTCATGGGTAGCGAACCTTTTGGGGTATGGAGCGTATTACAGGGTTACCATACACTATTTCATTTTTTTTCCCCTCTCAAATAATTTCTGTTGCAACTCATTATATATGTAAGGTAATTCAGGCTCAGCGAGGTTGTCACCGGGCCAGGGCACTCAGCCAGCGTGAGAACAGAATTGACGCGCGTGTGGAGGACAAGGCGTTGAATGAATGAGCGCGTTTCCGAGAGCTCACGTAGCAGCAGTGGCTAGTCTCATGGCAGGAAGGAGCTGGATACCAGGACTCCAGGAATGCCGGAACATGCTACTGACCATGGACCGGGGTTCCTCTCCGCTTACTGTCTGCACTTGAAGTTGTCGCGTGAAATCAGAGGGGTTTGCACGGAGCAGAGAAGTAGGAATTGGGAAAGGTGATTCGCGGGCGCGTGTTGCGTTAAGGTCACTTCTCTTGCCGCTTTCTCTGTGTGCAACGCGAATGTTAAAAACCACCAGCAGCCGCAGCGTGCTCTCAGGGGACCCCTGACGCCGGAATCTGTGACACTGGAAGCAGACGCTCCGGAGTGTCACCACCCAGCCTTTTCCATGGACAGCCATGTTGACACGGCCACCGGTTCCCTGGCGGGCCTGACAGTCCTGAGGAGGCTGTACCATGCCTTTGTCTGCTCCTTTTTGTCTTGTAACAAAGGGCTTTTCCCTCCACCCACCGAGCCTGTCTAGCTTCCCCCGCTGCAGAGTTAGCGTCCGGATCAATGAGCCTCTTAGCGTGATTTGCTGGCTGGTCCGATCTGTTTTGTGCAGCGCCTGGGAGCTTACAGATACCTCCCTCCCCCGTTTCTAATTCACTAAGCGCAAGCATGAAGGATGTGGGAGCGAACATGGCTGCAGTGTTTCCTGCCTGAGCTTGCTCTGACCCACTTAAATGACTGTACCAGGAGGATTTCGCAGTTGCACAGAAACGGATATTTCTTCCAACGT
The DNA here is from genome assembly GCF_951640355.1 of Cnephaeus nilssonii. Lineage (NCBI taxonomy): Eukaryota > Metazoa > Chordata > Mammalia > Chiroptera > Vespertilionidae > Cnephaeus > Cnephaeus nilssonii. The sequence continues at coordinate 12,444,995 of NC_137079.1, forward strand.
ATTTATCAATTCGACACTCACCCCGCCGGCCGGCTCAGAGGGGCACTACGATGCCACTCTCCTGACACTGCTGGTCCTGGGATCCTACAGCCTTTGTGTGGCTCCTTTGTTAGCCGCGCTCCCCGGGAACAGAAGTACGTCGGTGATTTCTGGTTTGATTCTTCTCTTTGTAAGCATGCTCTCAATGTTATGCAGTCCACCGATCTAGCATCTTTTGCTATTTTTGTAACTTGTAGTTTATGTTAGTTGCAGTGTTTCTCAGACATATTTTAAGCTGTCAATGATTCCACACGGAACCATTTTTATTGTATATTGTGTGTGTTTCCGAACTCCACATAAGTCAGCAGCACTGTCGATGTTCTTGGCACACGAAATCACTTCATTTTCAAAGGTTGTCTGACCGTCTCCTTTCCAGTTAAATAGCTAGTAGTTTTTGTGTGTGTGGCTGATCGTCGCATGACTATGAAAATATTTTTGTAGAATTAAAATGAAAACACATCTTTATATTACTCGTGATATTAAAAGTGTTAAAGCTGTGCACTTTTTAAAGATTACCTTAGGACCTAAGTCATTTGGAGCTGAGGTTTTCCTGTTCTGATGGGGATGGGTCATGTTGGGAAGCCATCTACTGATCAGTGCTCGGTTCACATTGGGTGGAGCCTTGGGACCCCTTTAAAGAACACTTCCTTGGCTTTGTCTGCTCGTTTCTTTGTGATGTGACCGTGTCAGTGGCATCATTTAAGAACTCCTGAGCCCACATGGTGCCGCTGCAAAATTAGCCCCTGGTTCTGGCTGCATTGAGATCCTATGGAAATAGCATTGCCAAGTTTTAAAGCGGCTGAGTCAAGATAGCTAAGATAGTAAAGCTCTGTTACTTGAGGGTTTTAGCAGGGTTTTTTTTTAATGTTCTTTTAAGCATAGAAACATTTAAAGTTATGATATAAATTTTCCTTTTGCATATTAACATAAAACATTGCATGGTAGCTTCTAGGTCAGATGTGCTCATTTATAGAGATTAAACGCCTTCAGCTCTTCAAGAACCAGATAGCTAAGGTCCAGTTTTTAATACACACACACATACACACATATATTTTTTTACTGATTTCAGAGAGGAAGGGGGAGAGGGAGAGAGAGAGAGAAACATCAATGATGAGAGAGAATCATTGATTGGCTGCCTCCTGCATGCCCCCTACTGGGGATCAATCCTGCAACCCAGGCATGTGCCCTGATCGGAATCGAACCCATGACCTCCTGGTTCATAGGTCGACACTCAACCACTGAGCCACGCCGGCCGGGCTGTAGTCCAGTTTTTGAGATCACTGAATAAAAATCAACGATCTCTGCAGGTCTTGACAGAGGGGAAGGCTGGAGGACCACGGTGCCAAAGCAGAAGGGAGTCTTTGGAGAGTCTGATTTCGCCACATTAGCCAATATGGAGTCCAAGGGCTTCCCTCTCCTTCCATTTTGGCCACAAAAGACATGTTTATTTTTGAGAGACAGGTGGTGAGAGGAAACATAAGAGACGCACACCAAAGCTATTTTCACTCTCTTGGGAAGAGGAGAACAGGAGGAGGCTGACGAAAGAAATGGAGCCTTTTCCTTCACCTTCATGGCCAGCCCCGGCCCAGGCGGTGTGATGCGTAGAAAAGGTTAATTGAACTCAGGCTCCTCCTCATTCCCCTAGGACAGTGATGGGCAACCTATTGAGCTTGGTGTGTCAAACTTCGCCAAAAAACTGAGCATAACTCGGGTAGTGTGTCACTTTGAGGAAAAAACTAACTCCAAGACTCTAGTCGCAAATGTTTCATCCTCAGGAGCAGCAAATGTTTCATCCTCAGCATGTGGCCGCGTGTCATCAGAAATGGCTACGCGTGTCAGTGCTGACATGCGTGTCATAGGTTCGCCATCACTGTCCTAGGAGCTGATGTGATGCTGGACAGTGTTTCCCTCTCTGAGCCTCAGTGTTCTCACCGGTGAGTGGGAGGGGAGGGCCAGGCACTTGTATTTTCTTCATTACAATACGACCGACCGAGCCTAATGGCTTGGAAGGAGGTGCTTGCCGTTGTTGAAGCGAGGAAGCTGGCAGAGAGAAGCAGGGGTCTGGTTTACGCGCCGTCTCCTCCTCATTGCAGGGTGACAAGTGGGAGGTGGCTCACGGCCAGCTCTGGTCGGTTGGAAAGAGTCGGCTGGAGAACAGTGTTGACAGTTTTTCAGGCTGCTTCCAGGTTCTGAGCAAAAAAAGTCTGTGTTTGACTAGTCATGTCTGCCAAGGGGGAGGAAGGGCTGGCAGACAGGCTGTATCCTCCTATATAATAAAAGCCTAATATGGTAAGTGTCCGGTCGTTTGATAGGCCATTCAACCAATCAAAGTATAATATGCTAATGATATGCTAAGGCCGCTCAACCACTCGCTATGACGTGCACCGATCACCAGGGGGCAGATGGTCGACTGGTCAACCAGTTGCTATGATGTGCACTGACCACCAGGGGGCAGACAGTCGACTGGCCAACCACTTGCTGTGACATGCACTGAGCACCAGGGGGCAGACACTCCGACCAGTAGGTTAGCTTGCTGCTGGGGTCTGGTTGATCGGGAGTGAGTGAGATGGATTGAATATGCCCTGGAGCCCTCCCATGGTCCCTCCCTGGCTGGCCAACCTCCCGTGTCCCTCCCCGGCCCCAATCATGCATCAGTGGGGTCCCTCGGCCTGGCCTGCACCCTCTCGCAATCCTGGACCCCTCGCGGGATTTGGGAGAGCCGGTTCCAGCCTGATCCCACAGGCCAGGCCGAGGGACCCCACTGGTGCACGAATTTGTGCACCGGGCCTCTAGTATATATGTATACTCTGGTCCTATATTACAAATATGTTTAATACTTAATGTGTGTCTAAATGGACTATTAAATAAGAAAATACTATTATCCAGACTGCTGTTAATTTTGTTTTTTGTTCTTTTAATGATTTTCCAGGGTATATATGAGACATTTTTGCTATCACAGAGTGGAGTAATTTTGCTTTTGGAATCTGAAAGCTTAGACTTCAGTAGTGATTTGATTTCGAGCCAGGTGAGCAGATGATCTGGCGCAGTGGGGAGTGTTAAGCGGATTCCCCCCCAAAAATTCAAGAAATGAACAGAATGTTGGCTCTGTGTGTTTATACATACTTTAATAAGCAAACCCATACTAATGTTTGCTAGATGCTAAAATGGAGCATGAAATGTTAGTTCACAAATAAAAGTCTGGAGCAGTGAAAAGCCCTTCTCGCATAGGAAAGCCATCGCTTCTGCCTGGGCTTCTCCAAGAATCTCTCTCCATTTTTTCCTTAGACTCTGCCATCTCTCTCCCTCTCTCTTTGCCCCTCTCCCTTCTCCCCTCCCTTCATCTCTCCTCCCTCCTTATCCCCCTCTCTGCCTCCCTCCTCCCTCCCTCCATCCCTCTCTCCCTTTTCACTTGAACTACATTTTGACCTTGAGGAAATGAACACTAAGGATTCCAGAGAATCTATTATCCTGGTGTAATTGAGACAGCTAGGACCAAGGATGGAAACAGGAGAGGCCAATTTTAAGCTGCATGCTAGAGCTGGCTAAGTCCTAGGGGAGCACAAGTGGACTTTCACATAGGGATTCTACAGACCAGCTGTCATTGCATGGTCATGGCCGGGGCCCCTGGAGCACCGTGTTTAGGAGGATTCTGAGGAGGGGTTTGGTCTCAGTGGGACTGAGCACCATGATCAGTTAGTGGGGGCCCATGACAGCTTAAGTACTGACTGTTTCCACACCTGATATTCAGTCCCACTCATTAGGCATAGAGAGGTGGAGTGATTGAGGGCAGCCAGGTAGTGGCCAAGTCAGGACCAGAACTCGCTTATTATAGACTAGAGGCCTGGTGCATGAGATCTGTGCATTGGGGGGTGGGGGGGTCCCTCAGTCCCTGTGCCCTCTCGCAGTCTGGGAGCCCTCAGGGGGTGTCCGACTGATGGCTTAGGCCCACTACCTGTGGCAGTTGGACATCCTTAGTGCTGCTGCCTTGGAGGCTGGAGAGGCTGCTGCTGCACTCGCCAGCTGTGAGCCCGGCTTCCGGCTGAGCGGTGCTCCCCCTGTGGGAGTGCACTGACCACCAGGGGGCAGCTCCTGCATCGAGCGTCTGCCCTCTGGTGGTTAGTGCACATCGTAGCAACCAGTCATTCTGCCATTTGGTCGATTTGCATATTAGCCTTTTATTATATAGGATTCCACCATTCATTGAAACTATTATGCTTCTCATATTATATTGGAACTTTTGGTGCTGAAGGATGTATGATTCGGATATAATAACACTGGACAAGAGAAAATTTAGATATCACCCGGGTACCAATCAGCTGCCGTGGTAGGACTGACAGAGGGCAGGAGAAATACTTACATGGCACTATGCCTCATGGTGAAGTGCCTCCTTCAAGTTGAGGTTTATTAACAGTGGGCCAGCTTAAAGGAGAGTGTTGAGAGACTTGAGGGTCAGATGTGTCAGTGTTGGCCATAAAAGTATGTGCAGCTCAGCACAGTTTGTCCCCCCATTAGTAAAGTGGGGAAGAGAGAAGGTGGGAAGTATGTACAATAGATGATCTTAGAGTGTGTGTGTTTGTGTGTATCTACATATGTATGTATGTTACATATAAGGGTAAACATATGGGTGTGTTTATATCTGGATCAGAAATGTTGTCCTTGAAATGTGGATTTTGACTCTCACGTGTTAACCAAGTTGCTGATAGATCTGGGCTGGATCCAGGGATCAGGATAAGAATGTTGAACCTGAAGAGTGGCCGTGAGCTTGTTTTCAGGGGAACACCTCCTGTTCTGTGTGACAGAGAGCCAAGCGACACGGGGATTGTTCCTCAGGAGAAATGTGTCTCGTGCTGAAGTGAGAAAGCCTTTTATTGAGTTCTTTGGAAACTAAAGGTCTTTGTGCTTTAAAGCTCAGTAATGCAAAGTGTGAGTTTAGGACCATATGAATTTTATTCAGTATGTAAACTCAGTTCAACGTTTCAAATTCTGAATAGGTGATTTATTTGCTGCTGAATATAATTTTAGAAATGTTTCAAGAAAAGTAAGACTAGGTGGGCACACAATGCAATGCACAAATATTGTATCATAGACATCTATGCCTGAAACCTACATGATCCTATTAACCCATGTCACCCCAATAAATTTAATTAAAAAAAGAAAAAAAGCAAGACTAACATCCAGATTGTTGTAATACATGTTTAAGACTCTAATAACATCATTTATTTCCTTTCTTGGATTTTGATTTAGCAAAGGCTGAAATGCTCATTGAAACCCAGTTCCCATTTTGTACATAAATCTATAAAATATGCTCTGTGAAACTTCGGTTGTGTTGTTTTACATTTGTGAAATTATTCCCCATCCATCCTTTAAGAAGTTGTATTGAATTTTATAGTAGTAGCCTCTTCAGGATTATCACTTACATGAGCTCCCTGTCTATTTTGGGAAAACCAGGTAGGTCTCTAGATTTGGGGGAAGGAGAGAATTGGAAAGAAGGATAGGAAATGGACAGAAATTTGACAGTAGGAGGGAAGGCTCTGTGTTGATTTGACCTAATACTGCCAACGTTATCTGGGCACAGGAAGAACGAGCAGATGGCTCACTGTAGAGGGACTTGACATAGATCAGGGGAGAAAATAGCATGTTTCTACAGGATTCCAAGGTGACATCTGTCAGCACTGCGGTAGAGTCAGGATGGGTTAGCCCAGTGAACAACTTCTGGCTGTTTCAAATTTATAAGGTATCAGTAAACAAGGCACACATCTAACCTTTTTCTAGAAATGTGAGGTAGAAAGATCAACATTGGTAAAGACATTTGTGATGGTAAGTGTTGACTATCAGCATAGAATTGGATGCTTAGAATTAGGTATCAAAGATTATTTGGAAACAGTGAAAAAAAATCCCATCTGGGTTGGTGGCAGGGAAATTAAGCTGGAAACCAGGTGGTGAGTGACTGAATCTCCAGACTTTCCCTCTGGCTCAGTGAGTACGTGGCGGTAAACATGCCAGTGGTTTGAATGGTTAACAAGGGAGATGGATTAAAAGGTTAATGTTTATGGGAAGAGAGAACCATAAAACTTTCCAAGTATTTTTGCATGGATTTTTTCCCCCTTGGGTAGGGAGAGAAAAGGACTGTGTACTTTTTACCCTCTTGAATGTTGTATAACATGATAATGTCTTAGGAAGAACAAAGAGTTACTGCCAAAATTCCTCGTAGGAGCTAAGTTGCTGGACAGTGTACTTTTTCAAAGGTTATTCAGTTACGGAGACTCAAAAGTGAAAGTGTGAATTTAGAATGATCTCTATAAAGATATATGCACCCCTGTGTTCATTGCAGCATTATTTACAACAGCTAAGATATAGAAGCAACCCAAGTGTCCATCAATAGACAAGTGGATACAAAAGCTGTGGTACATATATGTACAATAGATTATTACTCGGCCCTAAAAAATAATGAAATCTTACCATTTGCGACAGCATGGATGGATATAGGGGGTATTTTGCTAAGTAAAATAAGTCAGACAGAAAAAGACAAATACCATTTGATTTCACTCATATGTGGAACCTAATGAACAAAAACGAACAAACCCAACAGAAACAGACTCAGATACAGAAAACAGACTGATGGTTGCCAGACAACGGTGGTGGTTAGAGGATTGGGTGAAAAATGTGAACGGATTAAGAAGTACAAGTTGGCAGTCAGAGGGATGTACAGTTCAACATAGGCAATATAGTCCATAATATTGTAATAACTGTGTGTGGTATCAGGTGGGTACTTGAATTATTAGGGAGATCACTTTATAAATTATGTAATTATCTAATTACTGTGCTATATACCTGCAACTAATGTAAAATAATATTGAATGAAAAAAAATATGGGGAAAAAAAGAATCATATGATTTCAATTTGCCTCCTTCCTAGTGACTTTAATTCTAATTATTTGGTTAAGGAGGTGTTTGCCAGTTTTCTCCACTCTAAAGTTGCTATTTTTCCTTTCTAATTAGCAAATGTCTTATGGAGTAATATTTTGCTATCTTTAGAAATATTTGATATGTAAAGTCCTCAGAATTATCCACTAATGTTAGCATCCACTGACATTTTCTGGTCTGAATCAAGTATTTCTGTAACAGTAGCCAAATGATGATTTTCTAATTTCATTATTTCTTCTACACTTATCAGTTGGCATTTACATTTCTAATATTTTTAATGTGCATGTATGAGATATATAATCAGAAAAAATAATAAATACTGTTAAAACATTAAAAAAAGGAAATACCGATTTTAAAAAATTAAGTTAGGCTGCTTTCTTTTTTTGTTTTTTTACTCTTTACCCAATGATATGTTTTTATTGATTTTTTTTTAGAGAGAGAGGAAGGTTGAGAGAGAAACATCAATTGGTTGTCTCCCGCATGTGCCCCGACCAGGGATCGAACCCGCAACCATTTGGTGCACAGGATGACACTCTAGCCAGCTGAGCCACTGAGCCAGGGCTCCTTTGTCTAGTTTTAATTACTACTCAATGAAATTTGAAATTGTTTTATATGCTTTTATCTCTACACGCTGGTACCATTTTTCAAACCTTTCTTCTAATGTTTTTGACATTTATGAGGTTTTAAAATGTAGATTCTCCCTGCCCCAAATGGTGCAATAAGCGATGATAATGGTGGTTATAGTCCTAAAGTAGCCACAGAGTCCACTTCACCATAGCACAGCAGAGAAACACAGCCTCATAGGATCTCATTGTGGATCCAGCACACATTCAGCAAAAACAGAACGTGAAAAGGCATCCTCATTTGGGGTTCAGAACGCAGAAACAAGTCCCAGTTTGCTTACTCTTTTCCTTTCCCTGCCCACAATACAAATACAATTCTTAAGGATGCTACAGCAGATTTGGGTTCCCTTTTCAACCCAATGGGAGGCCATAAAGACTGAGGGGAAATTCACAACTTAGGAAGAACCTATCTAAACATGGTGTGCCCACCTGTCCTATGTGACTGAAAGCTATTTAGTTGTTTGATGTCCAGGGCTCCAATTAATGTTGGGCAAAAGAAGAAATAAGAGTGAGTCATCTACCTGAAGCTTTGCCATGATGGTTTTAAATGTTAGTTCCGATAGAAAATGAACAAGTTACAGGTTATGACTGTTGCTTTGCTCTTTGTTCTGGTATCACAGACCCTTAATATGCTAAGACTGTCTTTAGAATTCCAGCGAAGAAAGAGAAGCAAGATCAGAGACTGGAGCAAAATAGAGAAGATGCTCCTTCCTGAACTCGTTGACCTGGTCTACTTAAAGTGTAGTAATTGCTCACTAGATTCTTCTCTCCTGCTTTTGCCCTGATATTTTCTCCTGAAAGTAGTGTGGGTCCCTTTATATTAATCGTGCAGGAGCCCCTTTGCCTAACTAACTAGTGGACTCACCAGAGTTCCACCACAGACCAAGCAGGGCTGGTTACTATCCAGAAGTCCTTTCTTTAGCATTTCTTTTAGTGCCTGGGAAGTTTTTTGTTTGTTTTTTTCATCTCAGAGAGGATTCCTGTGTGAGTGAGAGAGGAAAGGTTTACAAATAACATAGAGGATGGTTTTTATTACTTAGGCATGAATCCCTTTTATGGTTTAGCATTGGGACTTGGGCTTCTTGGTTCCAGGACAGATTTGGGTCCCCAGCTCCTTGCTGGAGCAGAGGAGGAGCGGAAGCAGGTCTCATCCTGTAGCAGCCAAGGAGTGTGCACAGTATTGTTTGCGCATGATTGACACAGATGGCAGCCTGCACTCTGCCTCGTCCTCGGCCACATGGGTGCTCCTGCTCCCTGCACTGAGGGTGTTCTTGTTGCACAGCATGGATGGCCACATAAATCATCTCCCGATTTTTATTGGAGATTGGAAAACTGAGCTGAACACCATGCATAAATTAGATGAATCTTTTTAACTCTTTTTTAAAATTCTCACCGGAGGATTTTTCCATTGATTTTAGAGAGAGGGAAGGACAGAGAGAAACATCGATGTGAGAGAAACACACAGATTGGTTGCCTCCTGCAGGAGCCCTGACCAGGGCCCCGGGCCCGGGAGAAGCCTGTAACCAAGGTCCGTGCCCTTGACTGGAATCTAACCTGGGACCCTGGGGTCCACGGGCCAACACTCTATCCACTGAGCCAAACCAGCCTGGGCTAGATGAATCTTTTTGAAATTCCTAGTATTTGTTAGTACATAACTTTCCAGAAAGGTGTTAGTCTCTCAGAACTGTGTGTCTGTTGCTCTGCACCGTGTGTGTGTGTGTGTGTGTGTGTGTGTGTGTGTGCGTGCGCGCGCACATGTGTGTATAGCAAGCATGTCAAACTCGTGGCCCAAGGGCCACATGCCTCGTTTATTTGGCCCGTGTTAGCCTTTGAGTTTGACATGCTTGGTGTACAGCATCATGTGGTAACTTCATGGTAATTACCTAGTGGATGTTTATCAACACTTTTGCCTTTCAACTGAATTGAAGAGAAAACAGGCAAATGTACTGGGAAAGATTCTTTAGCGTGCCAGCAGGTTCTCGTCTGTTCCAGGCCTTAATACATTTCTGGGGCATCAGTTGACACCCTGCTGGGATGGCAGGAATCTGTGGTTTTTATTTATCATAAAGCCCCATAATCTACACACACACACCAGTAACTGAAAATTCAGAACTGTCCAACTTCGATACTAAGACAGCTTTCAGATAATTAGAACTTCGTGATTCCACTGATAACTTTACAGGACAGGGCACTCCAGTATGTTTCCCTATTGAATTTGTGAGCTTTTGAATCTCACAGGTTTTACGTGAGTGGGGAATCCATGCTTTCCATTTATAGCAGCCACACATTTTCAGACATTATCGTTTTAGCTGCCTGTTTTAATCTGAATTAAATATGAAACTGGGAAAGGCAGTCTTAATGTCTCAAGACTATGACCATGTAAACTATTAAAAGGGATGTTTCTTCTGATGGGCATAGTACACAATGATCCCCAATGTATAGCTCCTTTCTACTGGAGAGAAAAAGTATTAGCACTAGGCATTTTCCCTTGGCACAGTGTTGGACTGACATTATGCCTGCCTTATTTCCAAAGTACATAACGGACCCTTTACAGGTAAGGTTATCAGAATGGAAAATGAACTCCTGATAAAGTAATAAAAGAAATGGAAAGTATGAATTATGGTGTGGTTTTGTTTGGCAAAACATTTAACCCTTGAAGTTAAATGGGGTATATGATAGGGTTCAAGAATTCCTGTCTCCAATTAGTAATCAATGCTACAATTATTTCAGTGAAAAAACAAAAGATGTATTTTAAGGGGTCAACATTGCAATTTTACCTAGACCAGTGGTCGGCAAACGGCGGCTCACGAGCCACATGCGGCTTGCGAGCCGAGCTGCGGTTTGCCGCTCTGTTGACTAATGAGTTTGCAGACCACTGGGGTAGGGGCGACCCCTGACCTAGACTCTCGATTCCAATAACTACAGGCTGTTGTTGTTCCTTGTGATTAAGCCCCTATCCCAGTGGTCGGCAAACTCATTAGTCAACAGAGCGTCAAACCGCGGCTCGGCTCGCAAGCCGCATGTGGCTCGCGAGCCGCAGTTTGCCGACCACTGACAGACTGTGGTATGAACATGTATTTCCCCAAAATCAGAAACATGACGTTTTCAGGTTTTTCTAGTTGGTTGTTCATTATCATGACTTAAGACTTGCTTGTATCATGCTGAGCCTGCTGAGGAAAAGTCACAGTGTGTTGGTTTTGGGGAGAGCTTTGATGCTAAGAAGTGGTGTTCAAACAGCTGGTGACTTTGAGTGGATCATGTAATCTCTTCAATAGCAAATATTCTGCATAATTGAAATGACTGATCACTAAGATGTTTCCCTACTGTCATATTCTATGTCTACAAGTCACCTTGACTTTCTTCATATTCTGCTTGCAAATGTCCATCTTTTGGATGATATAGAAGAGATCGCCTCCACATATAAACATGTTCCTCTGGGGATTAAATTCTAAATAATTGTACTATGGCTTTTTATTTTAAAAGCAACAAACTGGTGAAAATTAAGTTGACCACCTTGATATCCTTTTGTTTTGGTAAAATAGTAATTTAATTTTAATTATGGCAGTTTGCTAAAGTCTAAAAAGTTTAGCATGTAGAGATTTAGAAATCACCATTTAATTTTTTAAAATTTGAGTTTAAATAAAATTCAGATAATTTTAGTGCTGTTTTGTCACTTAAGTAATCACTTTCATAAGTTACACTTAGCATAGGCAGCATAATTTAACTACTCTTGAATATTTGGGGCACTCCTATCATACTTAAAAATGATTCTATGCCCTAACTGGTTTTACTCAGTGGTTGGGCGTCGACCCATGAACCAAGAGGTCACTGGTTCGATTCCTGGCCGGGGCACATGCTTTGGTTGTCGGCGTGCAGGAGGCAGCCAGTCAATGATTCTCTCTCATCATCCATGTTTGTCTCTCTCTCTCTTCCTCTTCCTTCCTCTCTCTGAAATCAGTAAAAATATTAAAAAAAAAGGAAAAAGAAAACAAATGCTCCTGGTAAGTTAGATAAAAATGATTCTATGATGAGCATCTCTACAATGATCACTTTTAAAGTTTGGGTTAGTTTTTTGTGATATATTTTTAAAAAGTAATGTAAATAAATCAAGACATATCCATACTTGTCCCTGCCCTCAGGTAACCAAACTGCTTTCTAAAAGTGTCTTGCCCCACCCCCTAAAAATAAATAAAAGCTTCTTTCCCACATATACCGTGAATGACAACATAAAATAGTGCTGCTTTCACCATACTCTGGTCAGCATTGGGTATTGTTTTTTTAAATTGTTGGCTAATGTAACCATTGAAAATTTTGTATGGTGTTGTTTTAGTTTAACCTTAAATCAATTATTGCAGAGATAATCCTGTTATCTCATAAGACAAGGAAGAGAAGCAGAAAGAGAATTATCTTTAGAGGCATTGAGTGTTGTTTTAAATCTTGGTCTTGCCACATTCTACTTTTGTTCTGACCTTGAGCTAGTTGCTAAGCCTCTCCATCTCTCAACTTTCTCACTTGGGAATAGGAAAACATTTGGGGACGAACTCCCTGTGTAAGAGTAATTCCGACCCCAGGGAATTGTTGTGTAGAAAGCTCTCAAATGTGTCTTCTGTTAGGGATGGTGATGATGGTAACCCTCTCCATTGATCTTCCGATCCTAGTGGCTTACTTTCAGAGTTCTTTTCCAGGAAGTTGCATCATTTTAAATCCTGAAAGCAAGCAGAAAACCCACTGAAAGTCAAGAACCATCTCGTGGAGACTAGCTGGTGTAATTTATTTGAAGATTATGATGTTATAAGTTCTAGCCAACACTGACTCTAAATAAAGCTCAGTTTACTCTTCATCAGGAAGCTGTCACACATGCCACGAACTAGTATTACCTTGCTTCTGCCACATGTTAAGACTGTTTGGGAAACCGAAGCAGCAGGTTATTTCACACGAGATCATCGGGCCCAGGTGCCATGGTGTCTTTCCCGGAGAGGAGAAAATGCGCCGCTCCTTCCAAATCCATTTACTAAACGTGGCACAGGAGGGCGGGCTGCTCTCTGTCCCCTTTCCCAAGCGTTGGGAAATGGATGCAAGTTGCAAACCTGCTCTGATGAGGTAACACGGGGGTGGCCTGGGTTTCCCCTGGTGAGAGGAAGGACGAGGCTGTCATTCAAGGTCGGTTTCTGATTATAACTCTCCTCTCGTACTGCAGATGTCCTTATTTGTACTAAATTTGGTGTTTCAAATCAGAGAAATGTATGAATTATTTAATAAAATTCTTGTTGGGACAAAGGCCCCCTTTTTTTTTTGGTAGGAGCTGAGTGTCTACTTTACATACGATATAAATACAGGGTAGAGCAAAAGAAGGTTTACAGTTGTTTGGAAGGAAAAGAATACAGTAATTAATAAATAACAATCCTATGTAATAAAAGGCTAATATGCACATTGTCCCCTTGACCATTTGACTGGAAATTTGACCAGGGGGCGGGGCCGGCCGGCCAACCACCGTGGCCCATCCCCCCCGGCCGGCGGCCCCATCTGCCCCAATCGGGTTGGGCGGGCTGGACCCTACCTGTGCATGAATTCATGCACCGGGCCTCTAGTAGAAGAATAAACTGTTTTGCATACTCACACCTGTAAACCTACCTTTCCTCCACCCTGTATATTCTACACTGACTGAAATTTTACCCAAAAATTAGAATGATAATTACACTAGGAATATAGACTTGGATAGAAAAGACCTTCCCAGAAACAACTGTATGAAAGAAAAGATGAATAATTATGTCAACAAAAGTTTTAGACTTCTCCTCTGTCAAAAACATTATAAACATGGTGATGGGTGTTAGCTATAACTACACTTATTGTGATCATTTCACAGTACATACAAATATCGAATCATTGTGCTGTACACTTGAAACTCATATAATGTTATCTGTCAATTATATCTCAATTAAAAACATTATAAACAATATTAAAAAGCACACAACACAATGGGACAACATAGGCTACAGACTTACTCCATAGAGGCTTCGTCAAGTCAGCAAGATAAAGGCGTCTCCACAGTAGGAAAATAAATGGACCGACACGAAAGAAGAAATATGGAGGGCTATGAAACATGTGAAAAAAAGTTTGCAAAATGCTAATTAAAATAATGTGCTGTCAGTTCTTGTCTGTTGTTAGTGAATGAGTGAGGTGCCTCAGACATACTCCTAAGGGGAGTATACATTACAACCGCCTTTCTGAGGCACTTGGGTGACAAAAGTTTTCTATCCAGGAATTCCATTGATCAGAACTGATTCTAGGAAAATAATGGACTTACCGTATTTATTGCTTTCAAAATTATTTAAAAGGGGGAAAAATGGGAAACAACCTGACTGATAGAAATAACAGATGCTATTTAAATTACGTTCATTGACAATGACATTTTTAAGCCATTAAATAACAATATAGAGGATTATTTAATGCTATGAAAGATAAGTGAAATTGTTAGTTTAATAAGTTTGTTAAGCTTACATTAAGTTTAGAAACTTGTTGCAGAGCACTGTGATGTGCATGTAATTTAATTTTTATCTTTAAAAAAATCTACAATGAACACATGTTTTTAAAACAAACATAGTGCATGGGTAAGACGTCACTGCTCTTATGTTGGGAGACCAAAGAACTAAAAGGTGATGGTACTGGTATTGGAGAACTTACAAGCTTATGGGTGGATGGGGGTTGAAATTTTTTCTAATTGTTTTGTGTTATTTTTTAAATCATTATTTACAATATATCTTCTAGGCATTCTTCCTCCTACTAAAGAATATGGAGAAAAATAGGGCTTTGAGTTGAACTTTCTACAATTGGACTAGAGATAAGAACATAAGACCATAAAGATTTTGAAGTCATAAAAATGAAGAAAATGTAGCTATTAGCATTCTTTTAGGGAAAGTAAGGAGATAAATGTTAAGATTGATACTCCGTGTTAGAATTCTGGGGAAGATGGGTTGGACGTAGAGGCTTGAATCTGTGATATAAATATCAATTTGCTACAGATTCTTCGTGATCATTAACAACAGACAAAAAAAATCATACAATATTTGTGTGCACTTCTTCACATCTAAGCATCCCTGCATAGCACATGCCAGAATCATGTCTAGAATCATAACATCATTGTTTTCTACAGTCAGGTCTCCGATTAATCTCTCTCTCTCTCTCTCTCTCTCTCTCTCTCTCTCTCTCTCTCTCTCTCTCACTGCAGTGGAGTCTGTGATTCTGCTTTGAATGTACTGTGACATCATAACACACTGACCTGCCAAATGCTTATAGCACCCCTAGAATATCTTCTTTTGTTTCTGAAGCCTTACTAAAGACTTACAAAATTTTTTCTTTGTTTTTCTTTATTTGTGTCATTAACTGAGACTCAGCTTATTTCATAGGCTTTTCATAAAGCTATTTTGTCACACTTTTTTAAAAGTTTCTTTTTCTGCCTCTGATGCTTGTTAAAAATAATGGGGAAACACAGAAACATATGGCCAAGAAAATAAAAATCACGCCCACTCCAACTTCCAGAGCATTGCCAACATTTTGGTATATTTGCTTTAATATTCTTTATTATTTTTGTTTAAAGTTGAGATCCTGCTATACGTATTTTAAATCATGGTTTTGTTTTTCCACTTGACATCCTAACACAAGCTCTGCTGAACTTCCTAAAACTCAGTCCTAATTTTTATAGCAGTAACTACAGTGTTTTTTATCTTAGGTACCAAAAGTCCCTTAGATTTTTTTTTCCCTTGGTGATCCTTATCATGTTCTCTTAAATCACATTAAGACTTTGTATAATAATGAAGGTGGATACTTGCTTATCTTTAGGTACTTCGCATATTTAGTATAATCTCAGGTAGGGCACAAGTGATAAATAGCTGATCAATAAGTAATCAAAGTATATTTTTGAGCCAATTTAAAAATCTGTGCTTCCCCAATGCCCGAAGTAATACATTTACAAATCGGTGTTACTGTACAGTAACTGCTTTTTTAGTTATTTACGTGAGTGAACATATATGAAGTATTTGGGTGAGTGCCCAGCACAGAGTAGATTGTCTTACATAAGAGTTGGCTGTTCACAGATTGTCAAGGCTGCCGCTTCGCTTTGGCTCACTTGTGCTAAATTGCCATCAGGGGGCAGACTATGTTTGGGAAAGAATTGAAACCTAGTTTAAGCTGTGCTTAGTCTTTAGTATACCTTCCTTGTGAGCATTGTACTTTGCTATAAAAAAAAACCCAAGAACTATTCCTTCTGACTTTTTAAAATATATATTTTTATTGATTTCAGAGAGGAAGGGAGAGGGAGAAAGAGATAGATACATCTATGTTGAGAGAGAATCATTGATTGGCTGCCTCCTGCACGCCACCTATAAGGAATCAAGCCTGCAACCCAGGCATGTGCCCTTGACTGGAATCGAACCTGGGACCCTTCAGTCCAAAGGCCGACGCTGTATCCACTGAGCCAAACCAGCTAGGGCCCTTCTGACTTTTACTTTTTTCTTTTCATTGGCACTGCTTCTCTTTTTAGTTATTATAACACTAGGGGCCTGGTGCACGAAATTCATGCACTCAGGTAGGGGGTTCCCTCAGCCCCACCTGTGCCCTCTCACAGTCCAGGAGCCCCGCGATCGATTGCCCCAAAGAGGTAGGCCCTGCCCACCCGGCCGGGGCTCCATGATGGATCACTCCCACAGAGGGAGGCCCCTCCCACCCGCCGCAGCCCGCCAGTCGGTGGCCTGGGCCTCCCTCTTTGGGGCTATCATGGAGCCACCCGATTGATTGCCCCGCCGGCTGGTGGCCTGGGCCTCCTTCTGCAGGGTGATCATGGGGCCATGGCCGGGCCCCCGACCAATCGCATCACACCCGCCTTGGCTGGTCTGGTGCCAGTGGGCATCATAGCGTGGTCGTCTGGTCGTTCTGCTGTTCAGCTGTTCGGTTGATTTGCATATTAGCTTTTATTATTATAGATTATTTACTGTACTCACAATGTTGTACTATACATGCCCATGACTGTTCTCTAACTACCATTTTATACTTCTTAATCCCTCCACATTTTCCATAAATCCTCCCAATCTCCCTCCCATCCGGCAACTGTCAAAATGGTCTCCGTAGCTGTGAGTCTGTGTTCTGCTTGTTCATTTGTTCTTTAGGTTCTACATATAAATGGAATCTTTTGTCATTTGTCATTCTCTGTCCAATTTATTTCACTCAGCACAGTACCCTCTAGGTCCATCCATGTTGCTGCAGATGGTAAGATTTTATTCTTTTTTATGGCTGAGTCATATTTCATTGTATATATGCACCACTTCTTCTTTATCCATTCATCTACTGACAGAAACTTGGGTCATTCCCATATGTTGGCTATTGTAGGTAATCTGTAATAAACATATGGATACATATGTCTTTTCCATTTAGTGTTTAGGTTTCTTCAGATAAATACCCAGATGTGGAATTGCTGGGTCCTTCTTTGTCTCTTATTATAGCCTTTGCTTTAAAGTCTATTTTGTCTGGTATAAGTATTGCTACCCAGCCTTTTGTTGTTGTTTGTTTCCATTTTTATGAAATATCTTTTTCCATCTCTTTACTTTCAGTCTGTGTGTCTCTTTTAATCTGAAGTGAATCATCTTGACCAGAAGCCCTCTTCTCTTTATTCTTGCAATTCTTTGCTCTGATGTTAAAAAAGGGTCATTCACAACATTTTCTTTCAATGATTTTGAGAGAGAGAGAGAGAGAGAGAGAGAGAGAGAGAGAGAGAGAGAGCAGGGAAGAGAGAGAAAGCGGGGGGGGGGGGGGGGCGGAGATTGTTGTTACACGTATTTATGGTTTCACTAGTGGCCCGGTGCATGATATTTGTGCGGGGGGAGGGGTTGTCCCTCAACCTGGCCTGTACCCTCTCCAATCTGGGACCCCTCGAGCCTAAACCGGCAGTCAGACATCCCTCTTGCAATCCAGGACTGCTGGCTCCTAACCGCTCATCTGCCTGCTGACCTGCTCACCCCCAAATGCCCCCGCAACCCCCGCCGGCCTTCTCACCCCCAACTGCCCCCCCCTGCTGGCCTGATCGCCCCCAGCTTCCCCCCCCCCCCACCGGCCTGATCACCCCCAACTGCCCTCCCCTCCTGGCCTGATCGCCCCTAACTGTCTCTGCCTCAGCCCCGCCACCATGGCTTTGTTTGGAAGGTATCCCAGTCAAATTAGCATATTACCCTTTCATTAGTATAGATTGGTTGATTCTTATCTGTGCCCTTACTGGAGAACCCCCCACAACTTTGTTGTATTGGGATGCTGCTATAACCAACTGAGCTACACCGCCAGATCCAGCAACGTTTGCTTTTAACCCTTTGCACTCGCTGGCTTTTTTCTCGATTCCTTTATTCTACTCGGGATTTAATTTTTTAAATACCCCAGATTTTACAAAGCGCAGCAGTAGAATAAAGAACTGGAGTTTCTTTTCATACAAACTTATTTATTTGGATTTTTTTATATTTCAAATTATTGATACATTCAAAGAGTATAAAAAGAGCTGCTACCGATGCTAACCATGTCGAGTCACACTCGACATCCGAGTGCAAAAGGTTAATATATGTGGTAGCTTAGTGTGGTACAAGTAAAAGCTTTAATGAGTAGGATGGATAGGTGGATGTTGCTAATTTCTTTATTTGAGTGGTCTAGGCCAGTGGTCGGCAAACTGTGGCTCGCGAGCCACATGCGGCTCTTTGGCCCCTTGAGTGTGGCTCTTCCACAAAATACCACGTGCGGGTGCGCACGTACAGTGCGATTGAAACTTGTGGCCCATGCGCAGAAGTCGGTTTTCGGCTCTCAAAAGAAATTTCAATCGTTGTACTGTTGATATTTGGCTCTGTTGACTAATGAGTTTGCCAACCACTGGTCTAGGCTAAAGGATTTCTTTCTTAACCAGGGTATTTTGGAGTTTACTATTTCTTAACAACCCCACCCCTCCAAAAACAACAACAATAACCAAAAAACCCAAATCCCATATGGAGTGGTGTCATGTCTATTTTTAATAATGTTTGATATTTAACTTTATTCTTCTTTACAATTTTAATGCTGATTGGCATCTTGGTTTTTACACGTTTCTGGAGAGGGGGGTTGGAGGAGAGGTGGTTATAGCATACTATTAATATTCAGAAACGGAATAAAAGGTGGGTTTTTTAAAATAACAATAAACTGGGATAAGTTGTAAATCAGCATCTAAATGTAGCTGTTTTGACTTTTTGTCCATGGTTATTTGTGTTTCAGTTGCCATGGGTGCAGTGTGTTTGCAAGCTCCATTGTCTGTGTGTGAACAAGTGAACAAGTTGTGTCTTTCCCACAGTGAACGCTGGACAAGTGACTGGTGTGTCTCTAAAATGACAGGCTGGGGACTGAGTGAGGAGGGAGAAGAGATTATTCAGAATTTCCTTTCCTGCCTATCAGCTTCCCTCGTCACACCCTAAATGCTCCATACAATTCCTGAAAGAGTGCTTCCTGCGCATTAAATAGCAATTAATAGGATTACTCATAGTTAACAATCTCTACATTTATTCTGATACCGAGTCCTTTTTTTTTTTTTTTTTTAAGGAAATCTTGGGAACAAGCATAGATCATTTTTGACACATTGTTTTCTTGTACTTTGTTAGATTAAAAAAAGAGTTAGGATTTTGGGCTGTTCCAGGTTTAATATTTGCTTCACTTAAGTAGCATATTTGCCGCTGCAATTTTCTTATACCCATACCTTTACCTTTTGACTTCCTTGTTGTTGTTTTTTTGCCATCATATTTTCATGTGCTTTCATAAACCACTCTACTACAAAAAGCATTTAATAGATCCCGGTAAAAAATGCACATAACCACGCCCCTCCCGCGTTTCTAGTCTCAGCACCTGAGTGTGAGAGGCTACCTGGTTTTCTGTACCTGGGGTGGGTCTAGCAGTAAGTGCAGCCCTTAGCACACTGCCTGTGTGAATAACTAACATTTTTATTCCTCTGGAACCACTACATTACACCTGCTAGAGAAATTGCATGAACCTTTTATTGTTGGTTACGCGTGAGGTCCTCAGAACGTGTGAAAGTTGGCACTTGAACCTCTTATCAATCCGTCATTGCTATCATAGACATTTTATTAAAAATCATAATAGGGAACATTTATTGCTTAGAGCCATTTAAAAAAATTTTTATCCAGGGTGTCAGGTTTATACATAGGCTTGCATAGAAGTAATCTGCAAACGTGCCGTGTTATCAGTGTGAATGTAATAAAAAATGTTAAAAACCAGAACACAGATTACTTTAATGAAATCTTTTTTTTTTTCCTAATTACTAAATAAGCACGAGGCACTGGAAGTAGTTAATTTCCCTGAACCATCGCCCAAGTGGTTCCAGACTCTGTGGCGTTATTGGCTGTTACATAAAGCTCCTGAGACCACCCCCTTCCTCCCCCTTTGCCATCTCCGATGAGAACCATAACAACCCCATAGGCATGTGCAGTGTGATGTCATGCACAGGCTGCTCCGCGCTGGGGCTGCCAAGAGGAGATTTCATTCCGAGGAAGAGCATTGTTTTGGCAACATCTGGGAGAGCAAAGGGAAGCCGGAAACAGTGGGACCGCTCTGGGGTTGTTTTTTTTTCTCTCTCTGTGTGTGTGTGTGTGTGTGTGTGTGTGTGCTGGAATGACATTTGCTATGTAGGCATGTTTTCTCCCGCTGGGTTTCTTGGCCTCGAGGAGTGCCGAGTTTAAAAAGACAGTATGTGACCACCCGCGGGAGCTGTTCCTTGTGCGCACTCTGCCCACCTGCTCCGAAGACATGCTGCTGTCTCCCAAGTTCTCCTTGTCCACCATCCACGTCCGCCTGACTGCCAAGGGGCTGCTGCGGAACCTGCGCCTCCCCTCGGGGTTCCGGAGAAGCTCGGTCACCTTCCACGCAGGTTTGTCCGGCGTCGATTGCTCCGTGGTGGCCGGTGCATGGGGGGCACCTGGATGGACGTGCAGATGTCTGCACACGGTTCCCAATGAGATAGATGAGTGGGGAGTGGCGGGAGGAAGCTCTTTCTTTGAGAGCACTAGGCTTAATTTGTAAAAATAAAAAAAAAGCAGTTTTCTGATGTTTCAACACAGGCGTGTACGGCGCTGTTACTGTTTGCAAGCAGATGTGTGCTCGGTTTGTTTACAGAAAACAGAATTGTTGCCTTGGAGCTCCCTAGCTTTTCTCTCGGATGCCGACCAAATCTGTGAAAATCAACACCTGCCAACTGGCATGTTACTTCCAGTGATTTTGGAAATAGGACGTGGGTATATCAAGAGGAATATTTTTCTTTCCCGCAAAGGATGAGAGGAGATGAGAGGGTTTCTGTGGTTTTTCATTATGTAATTTCTCACCGAGATGGTGATGTTTCATAGACGACAAGATTTCCATATTCTAAACGTTTGAATTTAAACACCCCGATGGTTTTGTGGAGAGGCAGGTAACAAGCGAGCCACAAATGAAGTCCTCCAGGGTTCATAGTGAAAATGTTTGCAGTTGCAAAAGACCGCCTCTGATGTGTACGCTCATATCTGCCTTTTATTTTCTGTGCCTCAGATAGGAATCAGTGCGGCGTGTATCTTAGGCATGTGGGAGCCTGTGAGTCCCTCTGAGAGGATTCAGGAGCCGGACAGCCCGGCCTCTCGTTCTGATCATTGCAGCCATGGTAAATGAGGTTGATTTTAGGCTGTAAAAACGAGAGTGCTGTACATTGGATTTGGGCTGAGTAGTGTTCACTGTAAGGGGATTGTTTGGGGATGTAAACAGAAGCTATTTCCTTGTTTCATATGCCCAGCAGCCCTATGCATCTTATTTTTCCTTTCTGTCCCTAGAGATTTTATTCAGCAACTGTCTCCCTGAGGCATCTCCCTTCTCTGTAGGATAATTCTCATTTTTCCAGCACCTCTTCTTCGTGTTTCATAACTCCCCCTGACCTGCCACCTGAGCCAGCCAGCCTTTCCCTCCCCATCTGGTCTGACAGCTAAAGGTACCCAGGCAGATTAGGAGGTCAACAGTGGCCGTGTTTCTCCCAGCCGAAATGTCGCTGTGGTTTTTTTCAGCCTTAGAAAACAAAAAAGGGTGCCCTGTACCTGTAATAATTTGTGTGATCTAAAGTAGCTCCAAAAGCTTTCAACTTTAACTTAAAAATATAATCCAGACTCCAAGTTAAAAGGAAAACCAAACAGTACAGAAGGTTGTTCAATTCCCAGGGATCCTCCTTGTCACCCGGCCCTGCCCCCTCCCGCAGGCAGCCACTCTCAGGGGGTGCCTTACAGCCCCTGGTAGCTTCTGATCATGTGCGAGCCTGGGTGGCCCTTTTACATCCTTCTTGGTTATACGGAAATGGACGCATACTATAAACACTCTTCTGTAGCTTGCTTTTGAAAGTTAATGTGTCTTAGATTTTCACATGAACACATTTATTTATCGCACTCCTCCTTCTTAATGGTCACATGGCATCCCATTGTTGGGCGAGCCAAGATTTATTTCTCCAATCTTCAACTAGTGAACGTTTTCGGTTGTGTGTGTCTCTTTGTGAAGCAGCTAGCTTTCCAAGGCAGCTGAAGCAAAAAGAGACAAGGCTTTGATCACCAGAGTTTAACTAATAGGGTTCTTTCCGCTACATTTTTATTTTCGGAACTTATATAAACCTATTTCGCAACACCCGTCTGCCTGCAGTCACAGTTTTCAGAGCTGGAGTGCACCGAGAGGGGATCTGGTTGGTCTTATTTGCCGCCAAGAAGTCTGCGGCCCAGAGCCGTGAACACGGCCTGTGGCGGAGATGGGACTAAAACCCGGGGCCTCGGTTTAGAATTTCTGGGTTATAGATTTTCCTCACTGTGAATTTTGCTCTAATTCTGATCCAGCAAATAGTAGTGATCCAGCAAATAGTAGTGATGAAAAAGAGTTTTGTGCATGGAGAGGATTTTAAAATTATGTCAAGTACAGAATTCTACTCACCCCCAGGAAGAATCTTTTGTGAGCTTTATCTGCATTACATACCTTTAAGGATGAGAAATCTTCCAATAGAATGCGTAACGAAGACCTTGTGTCTTTTCTTATCCGCGTGGCTGCAGGCAGTGGCTGTGTCTGTATTCTTACTACGGGAAGTTGTGTTGGTTGCCCTAGTGGCAGTGGTGGTGACCTGGATTCCAGGAGCCCGGGGTTTGTGGCCTTGGTTCTGCTGGTCACCACGTCAGAGACTGTGATCACATAACCATACAGGAAGTCCCTTTAACCTGAAATTCTGAGGTTTTTCTGGATATAGATTTAAAACTCCCTGGATGTATTACTGACACCTGAAAATTCATCGCCTCGAAACCAATTCTCTCCTTCTCTCTCAAGCTGTTAATATGCCTGATTTATTTATTTCTGTTTGTGACACCATGTTTTTCCCTTGTCTTATCATTAAGTCTGTCACCTTGGAATCCTTGTTCTTGGTCATTTGGCCGTAAGTAACTGGTTGCAAGAATCTAAGACTCTGTCGTAGGAAATCTCTATTTGTTTTTACCCTCCGCCACTCCTCTAGCTCAGGCTTTGCTATTAGGCTGAAGCATTGCAAATTACTCTTTTTACAAGTAAACAATATGGACAGTTTCATATCCCCTAACCTAATACGTCGGGCTATTTGAAGGATTTTATATTTTTGGTTTTGGGCACCAGCCTTTCCCCTGTTTCTAAACTTTTTCACATTGCAGGATCCATTCATTCATTCATTTCATAAATAAATACGTATTAGACGTGTATATGTGTCAGGTGCAATGCTAGATGCTGCAAACAGAGCCAGGACTGCGTCACACGTGGCCCCTGTCTCCACACAGCCCACAATTTAATGGAGACAGACAGACGTAGAACATCAGTAATCCTGATGGGGCCTGGGTGAGGCGCCCAAGGGTGAGGGTGTCTTTATCCAGGTGGTCCAGACTGTGGGCATAGACGGTGGAGAGAGAGGTGCCAGCGGTAAGGATGGTGCTCATAGGGACCCAGCGGGAGCAGGCTCTTTCACTGAAGCCTCACATGCTTTGTGTGCTGTGCGTGTCCGTGTGTTGTTACTGTGTGGCACCCGTTGGCAAGAGTGTGTTGTTGGAGCCAGCATGTAGTTTCCTCTGTGAACAGGGGCAAAGAAAGAAAGAGAGAATTTCCCGGAGTTCTGAGTGATGTGCAGGGCGCCGGGCATGGATGAGCTGGCGGCGGGAGGTCAAGGCTGGCATCTCCTGAGGCCCAGGAGTGGCTTCACTGGCCGCCTGAGTGCTGGCCGAGGTCTCTGCCAGAGTGCTCGGCTCAGTCTGCTCCAGAATCTTGCCTGAAGGCAGCAGTGCCAATTTTATAATAAGTCAGTGAAGGGAAACGAATCTTCTAAGGAGAAATAGTTCTTGCCACCAGTTTGATTAGAATTCAGGTTTCCTGTGAAGCTGGACAGAGCTATATTAATTATTCTGAAAAGTGCCATTTTGAGGAAATGTTCTCTTTGATTCAAGTGAAGTTACTTGCACTGAAAAATGGAGTTGGTTTTGCTGAGCTAGTGATCTTAAAAGCACATCGATAGCCCAGCCGGCGTGGCTTAGTGTCAACTTAAGAACCAGGAGGTCACGGTTCGATTCCCAGTCAGGGCACATGCCCGGGTTGTGGGATCAATCCCCAGTAGGGGGTGTGCAGGAGGCAGCCAATTAACGATTCGTTTTCATCATTGGTGTTTCTATCTCTCTCTCCCTCTCCCTTATTTGAAATCAATTAAAATATATAAATATATTGCCCTAACTGGTTTGGCTCAGTGGATAGAGCGTCAGCCTGTGGACTGAAGGGTCCCAGGTTCGATTCTGGTCAAGGGCACATGCCTGGGTTGAGGGCTCAATACCCAGTAGGGGGCGCACAGGAGGCAGCCCATCAATGATTATCATCATTGATGTTTCTATCTCTCTCTCTCTCTCCCTTCCTCTATGAAATCAATAAAAATATATTAAATATATATATATATATATATATATATAAATAAATATATATATATATTTAAAAAGCACATCGAGGATTCTCTCCTCCTTCCCCTCCTCCTCCTCCTCCTGCTCCTCCTCCTCCTCCTCCTCCTCCTCCTCCTCCTCCTCCTCTCCTTATCTAAAGTCAATGAGAACATATCCTTTGATGAGGATTTAAAAAAAGGCAATTATTATAGCAAAAAGAAGAGATATATATACAAATATATTGAGGAAGGCATGAGGACTGTTAACAGAAAATATTTTCATTTACTTAAAGCTGCACTGAAGAGAACTATTTTTTTTGTTATCCTCACCCGAGGGTAATTTAAAGAAAAAACTGATGAGAGAGAGAGAGAGAGAGAGAGAGAGAGAGAGAGAGAGAGAAAGAAAGAAACATCAATCAGTTGCCTCCCCTATGTCCCTGACAGGCTATGGAACCTGCAACCTAGGTATATGCCCTGACCAGGAATTGAACCCGAAACCTTTTGGTGTACGGGACACTCAAACCAACTGAGCCACCTGGCCAGAGCGAAGAGAACTATTCTGACTAATCTGATATTCTGTCATAGTGAGGCAGAATGTGAATACGTGTGCTTAATTAGAATGAAAGTCATCCAGTTATGTTCTTTGCTTTGGTATTCATTTTTGAGACTGTCAAGTAAAATTGCTTTTAGCTGCAGTTTGTTAAGAAAACTAAGAAGGTGCTTCTGTGCCTCACCTAAAAAGCAGCTCCGATATCGTTCAGTAGCTCAGCAACTTCAGGGTCAACTTCTCTGCTGCTTTCTTAGCACTTTCCTCATGATTGTTGCCTCATGATCTCACAATGGCTGCTCCAGGCAGGAAATAGGAAATAGGGAAGGGGTGGTGCCATATCACTAAAGCTTACATCTCATTGGCTAAGTCTTGTCACATGGCTGTCTCTACCCACAAGGGACTCTGGGATATTGAGTGTCTGACTTCTCCACTCTCTATAGTACATACAGGTATGAGAGGGTTAGAGCCTTATTGTAGTTTCTACCACAGAGAAGGCAAAACAGTGATTTCTCAAAAGCTGATTATTAGCTGCTTATACGTAAGGGGAGTACATCATTTAATAGGCTGAACTTCGTGATAGACCCTATTGTTTTTTCTCTTTTACGACACAAAAGTTTTTTGGTAATGCTTACCTATTTTGTAGTTATGTCAATTAAATGCTTTCAAGTCACTTTGTTGTTTGAACATAAAGATTAATATTTTGACCTCTTAAATGAATTAATTTTCAGGTTTTAAATAATACATTGAGAGAAAATGTTCTCAACTTTAGGTATGGCTTTTATATACTTAAAATGTGTTAACAAAAGATTAATGTTTTATTAGTAGAGTATTTATGGTGGGTATTCTACATTGTTAAGTTTTATACAAATTTAAACCAATAATTGATGACATGAATAATGATTTCTTAACTACCTTGGTAAGGTCCAGGTTACCGTGGGTCACTGTTCATAGATACAACTAGACAGTATGTTAATGGTGTGTGTTAGGAGCAATATTCAGGTCAGTGGGAAATAAAGAGCTGATTGCTCCTCAGGAAAATGCGATGGCAGATGACTAAATTTGGAAAGTGCTATGGAGCAGGTGAGTTTAGAATAGACTCTCTTTGGAGAATAAAGAGCAGTGTTAGCACATGACCCACACCTTCCTCACCCTGACCCACACCTTCCCCTCTCCCTGCCCTCACATTCTCAAGCGATAATCTACTCCTCTTCGTGTTATTTCCTAGCTGGAAACGTGTGACTCACCCCGGATTCCCTTGGTCCAGCTGGCCACTAATCCTCCTGTTTTGCCTCATAAACACATGTATGTTTTGCTGCCTGTTCTTACCGCCGCTGACCCCTGAGTGTCTCTTGCTGGGCTCCCTCCTGACCACACCCCCTCAGAGTTTCTCCCACACGCCTCCAGTCTCCGGCTCAGCATTGTTCTGTGCTTCCTACCAGATGAAACCTTGAATGGCACGCGTGCTCTCGCCCCCATTTATGCTGCCAGCCACTTCATCTTGCTGTGACACCAGGAGCACTGGCTTCCAGGGCCTCCTGTACCTCTCTATGCCTTTGTATGTGCTCACCTTCTCTGCTTATCTGTCTGCCAAGTGTGCGAATGTCCATCCTGTCTGTAGAACCCTTTCTTGACGATCCCAGATCATCTTCGCTCTCCCCAGTCTGTGTACTCATTCTGCTATCTAATTATCAAATCATATTGCCGTTGTCGATGACCTATTTCTTCTCTGCTGCAAAGAAGTTCCTTAAAAGCAAGGGCCGCTTTGTTAAGGAAGACATTGAGTAGACACTTACTGGATGAAGTGTCATTTGGGCCATCGATTCCTAACTGGGCACTCCCTCTTATTTGAACACACATTGCCCAATAATTTGCACTTTAGTGCTTTGCTTTCATGGAATATCCCAGGGTACACACCCACCATCCAAGGCTGAGGAAATACTGACCGAAAGGACTTGTGCAGAGATAGGTGTTTTTACTAAGGTTTATAGATACATAAGTTCAAACTAAGGCAGATAGGGGAAGTGGTTGTGTCTCCAAGGTGCGGGTAGAAAGTTAGAGAATGCTCGCTAGCCCATTAGTTCATTACCTACATTTTATTCGCCCACAAACATTCGTTTTCAATGCGGTATCTGGTAGAAAGCACAGACCACCTAATGACTCACTCACATTCAGATAGGTGGATGTGTGCGAGTCGAACAGGAAGAGATTAATACTAGGGAAAATCAATTCAGCAGAGACCCTTGGCGTCTTCAGGCCTCCCTGTACACTACCAACCTCTTCTACGTGCCTCCCTTGCTCCCCAGGACCCCAGAGAAGGTCTGCCCGACCACAGAAAACCATCACGGTAGATTTTGATAAATATTTGGCGAGTGAATGAGTAGATCAATGAGTCTACAAGACACGAGGCCGCAGTATTACTACATTCTGTGTTGAGTTGTGTGTTTCATGGAAGCCAAGGCACTCTCCTGGAAAGTCTTGTCTCAAAGTCAATTTTAATATTTAGAAATCCAGGAGATTCAGTAAATGGCTTGTTTGGCCTTAGGATGGATGTGTCCTCAGCAGCTAGTATGTGATGATGGTTAGTCCATGTCTCTCAAGAATGGTGTTTAGTCTTGAGATGGGGATCTATATGTTTGAGTGACTTGAGCCTGGAAAAAAATGGTTCGGTTTCTCATTGCCTGATACTTTAAGATGATAAATAAGATAATTAGACTAGTTTTAACTTTTATTAAATTTGAGGTTTCTGAGGAGAAAGAATAAAGATAGCAAGCTGTGTTATCCAGCTATTTTTCAAGTAAATATCTTTGGTGTAGGGCAGTGGTCAGCAAACTCATTAGTCAACAGAGCCAAATATCAACAGTACAACGATTGAAATTTCTTTTGAGAGCCAAATTTTTTAAACTTAAACTTCTTCTAATGCCACTTCTTCAAAATAGACTCGTCCAGGCCATGGTATTTTGTGGAAGAGCCACACTCAAGGGGCCAAAGAGCCGCATGTGGCTCGCGAGCCGCAGTTTGCCGACCACGGGTGTAGGGCTTTTGTTTTCCTGATGGAGGTTTCGGTTTCATTCGAATGAATCCTGGGAAGATTGGCTGGGACACAATAGTGGTAATTATCTTGTTGATAATTATCTTGTTGAGAGACATATGAATCTATGTAGACATTAGCGTTTAATTTGAAAGCTTCAGGTTAAATTGATCCTTTGAAATCAGAACATATCCTGTTAATAGGTATAATAGAATATTTTATGCCTTTAAATACAGCTTTTATTATCAAAGAGGTAATATGCTAATAAATGGAATGTAAGGGCAAAGTTTGGTTCACATTATGCTCATTTCTTATACATGATGAAATCCTGTGGGATTTAAGGGAAACTGTTGTGTGTCAGTAGTATGAAATACCCTATGTTTGAGCACTGGGGCTTTGAGCATCACTGGAGATTTTTGCATCATCTCTGATCTTCAGTTGAGTCAGGAGTGAGGAGGGTGAGAGGGATGCTCACATTGGGCCATCTGCTACCATGTGGTACAATTATGTCCTTAGGGAGCTCAGTGTTTGGAGCGGAAGATTGAGGCCACAACTTGCTTCTCCAGCTCTAGGTAGAGTGCAGCTTGTTAGCTTAGTGGCTCTTTTGTTTCCATTTGAAGACATGTACTCTTAGAAGGATAATGTGTCTGTGTTCTTTTCTCCTTAAATGTAAGTCTATTCTCAGTATTCATATACAATAAAACTCACGTTATTTAGAATCCTGTCTAGATTCCCCAAGGAAGAAACACAGACTGACTATGTTGTCTCGATAGCTAAGTGGATTTTAAGTGCTCAGAATTAATTTTAACCATCTTTTAAACAAATAATACTACTTGTTCATTTTGAATAGGTAATATTTACCCCATGGTTAAAAAGTATAAAAAATGTGTTAGAATGCCTTGTATCTGTCTGGTTCCCGTTCTCTTCTAAGGAAAAGCAAACATTGTTAGTGCTTTTATGTGTATTATGCAATAGCTTTGTTATGCCTTTATAAGAAGAAAATAAAACGTGGTCTTATATTCCCATCTTTATACAATAGGGCATATTATCTACATTGTTCCTTAGTATGTTTTTTTTTCATTTACCACAAGAGTTCTTAGTTCTATGTCACAGCTGCGGTGTTCCACTATATAAATGTACTGTAATTTTTTAACCAATCCTCTACTTACGGACATTCGGGTTGTTTCTTCACCCTTTTCTTTGCCAACAAGTTTGCAGTGAAGACCGCTGTATAGATGTTATTTTTCTCCCTTGTAGGATTCATAACAGGATAAATTCTGGCTTCCCAGCTATGAATCCAATAGTTTATGCTAGGGTGTGTTAGAGAAGGGTTCTCGCCAAGCTTTTATGTCTTCCAACATCAACTTGAGTAAATGAAATTATGCAGACAGACGTGACCAGAATCGTTTTAAATGCTTGGATGAGGTTCTCAGGTAGCATTTAGCACTGCAGCATGATGGACAGATCTGAGGATTTTGATCTCTTCCCGAGGCAGAGCATGTCTGAGTTCCGGGCGTGATGCTTGGGTTTTCATGGCTGGACACTCAGGAGCCGATGCTGATGAATGGGCTTCCCCCACTCTTGAAATTCCGGTTCTCAGGCCACTCAGGAAGCCTGAGGAAAAAAGGGGCTGGTGTACTAACTAGTAAGGACAGCTTGGGTTTTACTGAAGCAGCCTCGTTCCCTCCCCTACGTCTCTAGCAAATACTTTCAATACAGTTGTAAGTTAAAATTTAAAAAATCTTGATAATACAGTGGGGGAAAAAAGTAGTTCACAAAGGAGCCAAACATATACCAAAGTCAGGCCATAGTTAAATACTTAACTATGGCCTGACTTTGGTATAAGAGATAATTTGCAGAAAAAATATAAAATTTGGTGCTATAAAGATAGTACCTGAATTCTGAACCTCAGTGTGAAAAACAATGTTTAATATGCTAATTTACATTTAATTAAATACGTTTTCTTATGAAAAAACCTACTAAAACTTACCGTTGAATACTAAAACTCATCTGAAAGACTAAGTAGATGAGAATACTTAATGTTTTCTCTAAAACTGTTAATATGAAAGATTTACCACTCAGATTTTGTAAATAATTATAACCTTACAGTTTTTAAACTTTTGATATTGTGTTAAATTATAAAAGTGATTAGCATATAAATTTTAGAAAGAAAATCAAACATTGTTAAGGTTTCAAGAAATGATGAATTTAAAGCAATGTATCAATAAATAAATGAGTATTTCAATAAAGTATTGGTAGGACATACAGCAATGACACCAACCAGGAGCATGGGGGTATATCTACATATGTTGCAGTAAATTCTAGGTGGTCAAAGAGTTAAAAGTGTTTATTGCTGTCCTGGTTTTGTTGTTGTTGTTATCTTGTTTTTGGTTTTGTATAAAATATAAAAAACACGGTATGAAACAGATGTTTATATGTAAGTTTATTGAAATGAAGAGTTCTCAGGTAATGGGCTTGAATGTGTTAAAGTAACATCTTACCAAGATTATTGCATACATATTTGTTTTAGTTATGAAATATATTACATCTCCACCCCATATTCACTTTCCAAAATGTGTGGGAATAGTAGAGACCTGACTTCGGAGGTCTAGGTCCTGACCTTGAATCTGTCCCATAGAAGCTGCCTGTCTACACCTGGGCAAGGCCCTCATCTCTGAGTATCACCTTCCCTACCAAGGGTGACTGGGAGAACGGAAAGAGAGGAAAGTGAGACACTATGAACAGTAAAACATTATTAATTATTATTATCTGTATAGGAAAAGTAAAATTTCTAAGAACACTTTAGGAAACGAAATAAAGGAATACAAAGCTCAGATATTTTGACATAATTTAAAAATATTTTTCATTAATATAGTGACTTGATAAAGTTGTTCTTCCTTCAAGATTTTAATATTATGACTATTAACTCAGTTACTTTCTCCATCTGGGGAACTGGCAATTATTGACAGACAACTATTAATGATGACTAATAAAGAATCCTGGAGAAACACTTTCCCCCTCTTTTCAAGTAATTTGAAAACACAACAGATATCTTAGTCATTTTAGAACTGGGAATTGTCAAGCATGAGTACAGATGCGAGTTGTTTAACTGTGGAAAGCAGCCATAGAAAATGAACGCCTTTTTTTTTTTTTTTTCTGTTTTTGGCCATTGGTTCTTGGATCACGAATACTGAGGTTTCTTTGTTTATTTTCCTTCAAGCAATCACCGTAATTTTCCTTCCCCTGAAAAATTAGAGAAAAAAATTAGTTTATAAAATTGCCGTGGTTACCACAGAATGTGGATGCCATAGCAAATGCCTGTGAGGACAAGGAAACGTGGGTGTTTTTTACATTTTCTGGTAGCTTTTTTATTTTTTAGATTTAGATTTGTTTTGAGTGTGTGGCCTCCTTGTCTGAAGAAGCTAAACAGCTTGTGTCCTGCTTTCCCGGGCTGTTTGATATTTAAAGTGACTGAGGCATTTGGAATGGCTCCTAAACTGAGCAGGTTTTCATTTAAAATAGAGCAGAGTAGTTCCCAGGGCACCGTGGCACAGAAAGTGAGTAAGCACTCGGCGTGCGAGTATTAACATGTGCTTTAAACAAGATGCTTATAGCTGTTACCACTAGTTGGAAGGGGAAAAACCAGCCAAGCTTGTATTTGATAGAAAATGAAATAGTACAGTCAGGAGTCTAACGCTCTTGACAGTGCATTTAAAGATAAGGGACAAAACGTGAGTAGATTTTAAATGTACACGATGATTCTTTAGAGACTAGGGAGTGACTCGTCTGCAGTATAAATCTTTGTAATGGCCAGGCCAGCAGCAGGGAAGGGGTGGGAAGATCGTAAAAAATGTGTAGGGGGAGGGAAAGGCATTAAAGTCCAATAATTTGTGTTTTTCTTTCAGCATATGTGACCAGCGTATAGAGTCAGGCTAACAGTGACAGTCAGGTTTCTGTACCAGTGTACCTAGGAAATGAGAAGCTACGAAATCAACATGATTTTGCACACAGTTTTTCTGTTTCTGGATTGTTTCGTGTAGATAATTTCTCTGCCCCATAGAGAGCTTTTAAAGTCCCAATGAAAGCCATTGTCTGTGTTCATGAATTCCAAACATTTGGATATGTGATTAATTCCAGTTCTCATTCATATGCTTTCCTTCAGTAAACATAACTTAAATGCATTTCTGTGGCTTCTCTCGTTGTATCTGAATGCATATGGTGCTTATTCTAGAAATCACAATCATATATGTCACTACCTCTTATTAATTCCTTTTGCAGTTGAAAACGGCAGACAGAAGACTCCCAGAAGTTTATGTATCCAAACTCAGACGTCTCCAGATGTGCTGTCCTCTGAGAAAACACTTGAGTTGGCTCAGTATAAAACAAAATCAGAGAACCAGAGTCGGTTTATCCTGCACCTTAAGCAGCTTGTTTCCTGCGGGAATGCCAAGTTTGAAGCATTAACAGTTGTGATTCAGCACCTACTGTCTGAGGTAAGGATATGTGCCCACCCCCCCCCCCCCCAGGCAGTCTTTTCCCCTGAAGTGGGGGACCAGGATGGCGGGGGGGGGGGGTGTGGGGGGAGAAGGGGAGCAGTGTTCATGGGTTGTTTTGTGACTATCTTTACGTTGATGATTGGTAAAATCAGATATAATTCACCCAATTATGCTTTTGCCACTCACTTGATACCCAAGTCACTCTTTAGAAATTTGGGGTGAAACATTTCTTCTCTAGATAGTCTCATAGACCAACAATCGATCGTGCAAAGATATTTGCCTGTGATACGCCTGTGCACCTGCAGTCTATACAGTAAACCCTTGATTTTGTGGACCTCGATTGAACAGACTTTGGATCAAACAGACAAAATTTCCAGCCCGCATGTCATATGTGAAAATTAATACCGTGTTAATGTTTTTAAAATTTATCTTTATTTTTGAAGTATTAGAGATGTCCTTCCTTTTTCCCCCGTTGACTTGCTCCACCCTGCATCCAACTTCACCACATTATTGTCTGTGTCCGTGGGTTATGCATATATGCATATAAGTTCTTTGGTTAGCCTCTCTCTACCCACACATCCATCCTCACCTTCCCTCTGAGATTCAACCTGTTAATTTTAAAATGCTTTTAACCAAGATTTGCTTATAATTAAATTAACAGGTTATTTTTTATTGTTATTAATTCACTGTTGTTATTATTTTTTAAATATATTTTTATTGATTTCAGAGAGGAAGGGAAAGGGAGAGAAAGATAGAAACATCAATGTTGAGAGAGAATAATCAATCAGCTGCCTCCTGCATGCCCCACACTGGGATCGAGCCCACAACCCAGGCATGTGCCCTGACCTGGCATCGAACCGTGACTGTGGTTCATCGGTTGACACTCAACCACTGAGCAACACTGTTGGCCAATTCACTGTTATTTTTTAAAAACTTTAGCAAATAGGCCATGTGTTGAAAAAAAATACTGTAGTAATTTCACCAACGTAAGTAAATATTACATATCTACAACTATAGTGTACATATTTAAATACAACAGTCACCACTCGTAAACAATGTTCCGTGAATGATTAGCACATGATCACACTCCATCTCGAGGTAATTGGTTCTTTTGTCTTGTGGCTGGACTTTCTGCAGCAGTTTTTTATTTATTTTTTATTTTTTTATTTTAGAGAGGAAGGGAGAGGGAGAAAGAGATAGAAACATCAATGATGAGAGAGAATCATCAATCGGCTGCCTCGTGCACACCCCCTACTAGGGATGGAGCCTGAAACCCAGGCATATGTCCTGACCAGGAATCGAACCATGGCCTCCTGGTTCATGAGGCCATGCTCAACCACTGAGCCACAGCAGTTTTTTCCCTTCTCTTTATTAAGATATTACATATGTCTCCTTATCCCCCCATTGCCTCCCCACACCCCGCCCCCCTACTCATGCCCTCGAGCCACAGCAGTTTACACACAGGCTGGCTGAATGTTCCCACATGGGCCAAATTGTGCCCAGCTATGTACATTTCTGTACTCTCCGTGACTGGTGAATGCACACATTTGTTAGACTTAATTCAGTATAAATTTAAAAGTACAGCCTGGCCTGTGTGGCTAAGTGGTTGAGCATCGACCTATGTGCCGGTTCAATTCCCAGTTAGGACACATGCCTGGGTTGCAGGTTCCATCCCCAGTTCAGTCTGGGTGAGTGTGGGAGGCAATCAATCCATGTGTCTCTCCCACATCGATGTTTCTCTCTCTCTCTCTCTCTCTCTCTCTCTCTCTCTCTCTCCCTCCCTCCCTCCCTCCCTCCCTCTCCCTTCCTCCCTCCATCCCTCCCTCTCCCTCCCTCCCTTCCTCCCTCCCTCTCTCCCTCTCTCTGTCTTTTTCTCTCTCTCCTCCCTCCTCCCTCCCTTCCACTCTCTCTAAAAAATCAATGGGGAAACAATGTCCACCAGTGAGAATTAACAAAAGGAAGGGAGAGAGGGAGGGAGGGAAGAAGGAAAGAAGGACAGACATTGATGCTAGAGCTGTTAAGAAATTTGACGATCATCAGACGGCTAGTAAGAGGAGGATCAAGACTTGAACTCACATCTAGGACACTTTGAACTGAAAAGCCTCTATGAATATCCCTATGTGCTTTTCCATCCTTCGTTCAAATGCCATTATTGGGCTACTACTTCCTTTCCCGCTAACAAACACATGTTCAGATCTTCCTTATAGTGGCATCCCATCACCACCTGCATTTAACTTACATTACATTTGGCAGGTTCCTTGGGCAGACAGCCGAAGTTAAAAATGCAAATTAAATAGGTCAGGCAGTTCTGCGTTCCATGCCCCTCAGGAAGCAGAGGACAGGAGTCAGCTCTTCCTTCAGCTGTATTCTCAGTCCCCAAACACCCGGTGGGCATGAACCTTCCACAATCTGTGTGATCCTGGTGTTTAAAGATATTTTCTTCCCAGCCATGGCCACCGGCGTGGCTCAGTTGATTGGAATCATCCTGTGCACCGAAAGGTTGCCAGTTCGATTCCTGGTCAGGGCACATGCCCGGGTAGTAGGCTCAATTCCCAGTAGGGAGGGGGTGCAGGAGGCAGCTGACTGATGTTTTGCCCTCACATTGATGTTTCTCTCTCTCTCCCCCTCTACCTTCCTTCCTCTCTCTCTAAAAATCAATTTAAAAATCGTAAAAAAAACACACACATCATACTTTCTTCCCATGTGACCTGGCTCCTAAACACAAGCCAAAGACACATTATGGGGTGTTCAGTTGGAGAAAGCAATTCCCACACTGGAGGATAACCTCACAGGACGGGGCGTGCTGAGAGATGCTTTGCCAGTCGAAGTAGGGCAAAATCTTAGTGTATTTTAGGGATACTTTTACTGGATGTGAATTTCATCCTCTACCTAATTTAGGTCCTAGCACCTATGTAATTGTGACTCCACCAAATTTCTAAAAATTCCAGTCAAAACTCCCTCTTTTATGAAGACTTTCCTGATCCTTCTAGATATCTACCTACTGTCTGGGTTCCAGGTGCACTTACATTTCTGTAGCTCTCTACCTTATAGGTAATCAGCTAGCATATGTTTTTGCTTTTTAAGACAGGAAGCTCACTGGGAGCAGGATCTGTGTTTAGCTCTTTCTTAGACCACCCAGCAGCTATGGTGGTGCCTTATGTCTAATAGACATACAATGTATATCCGAATGTACAAACGGATGAGTAGAGAGGAGGGAATCCCAGATGCGAGTTGAACATATAAAGCCTTAATGTGTATGTTCTTTGCTAGCTCTTTATAATCAACTAGAGGCCCAGTGCACAAATTCGTGCATGGTTGGAATCCCTTGGCCTGGCCGGCGATGGGGGCTGATCGGGGCCATCTCGCTTAGTCTTGATAGGGCAGATAGGGGCCCGCCGGGAGGAGGGACTGTGGGAGGTTGGCTGGCCATGGGAGGTTGGCTGTGGGAGCACACTGACCACCTAGGGGCAGCTCCTGCATTGAGTGTCTGCCCCCTGGTCGTCAGTGCATGTCATAGCTTAGGCTTTTATATATATAGACTAGAGGCCCGATGCATGAAGATTCGTGCAAGAATGGGCCTTCCTTCCCCTGGCTGCCGGTACCGCCTTCGCTCCGGCCAGAGCTGCCTTTTTGCCTTTGCTCCTCCTGGAGCCACCTTTCCACCTTCCCACGCTGCCCAGAGGCCCGGAGCGGCTAGGGTGGTGCGGAACACCTGTGTTGTTGCCATGGCCGCTCAGCACCTGCATATGCAAATTAACCCGCCATCTTTGTTGGGTTAATTTGCATACTCCTGATTGGCTGGTGGGCATTGAGAAGGTAAGGTCAATTTGCATCTTTCTCTTTTATTAGTGTAGATTAGCAAATATTTACTGATTGCCAAATGTGTGCAGGGCACTGTTATAAAACAGTTGGGAAGGAAGGAAAGACATAACCAGGGGGAAAGTTAAGCAATTTCTTCAAAACGATTTTCTCTTAACCCTCCATTACAGAAGTGATTGATTGATTGATGTGTCGACCTATAAATATAGATCTTGTAGATTGATTTGTATATGCATGTATATCTTGTTATTGCTAATTTTTTTCTAATTGGTTTTGGAGCTTTAGATTATGGGTAAAAATTATTGATTATAGGGCATATTAGAACATTAACTTATCTTTTTGTTGCAAGTCTATTTAATAACTGCAATTTCCCCACTTTAGTGGCAGACTCAATTTAATACATACTGGACGTTCTAAGAAATGTCTCATATATCTGGAAACTAATACCACATTTCCTCTTTCTCAAAAGGACACAGTAGGGTTTTAGTTCTAATTCTCGCTTTGCCCTTGCATAGTTGTACAGCATTCTGTGCAGACTGCCCCAGGGGAGGACAGTCTTGGTAGTAATCCCAATTTCTTCATAAAAGGGTCTGTGGATGAGTTTCTAGGTAAGCCTGAGCAGGATCGAGGTCACCCCCCAAACCTCTCACTGATTATCCAGTGTGCCTCCAATTCTATTTTTGCAGGAGGAATCTAACATAAAGTAGCACCTAAACCAAGGTGAATTTTGAGTGACACCAGCAGTCTACTGTAAATAAAATAGTCTCTGAACAAAAAACACAGTGGACACAATTGTGTGAGCACTGGGAAGGAGGTGGGGCATTGCCCACATCTCAGCCGTCTGACGTGGCTCTTTCCTGCAAACCCCCGAGCTGCACATGCTCTTCGACAGCCAGCAAATTCTGGCCTGCTGATGGAATGCCGGCCAGAAGCTAAGTGCCTGTGGCCCAGGACGTCCTAATTAAATTGTGGTGAATCCATTTTTTTCTTGGAGCACTTCATATATTTAATGTATGAGTATAAAAGCATTTTTCTATCTGGAGTCCCACCTCCCTCTTTTTTCACATTGGGTGGAATTCTGCATGTTATATGCTACAAAGGGAATGAAATAAACTTGTTATCTGGACTGTAATGACTTTATGATCTAAGACAGGAACACTGATATGGGAGCAGCTGGATCAGAAGAAATAGGCAATCAGTATCTGAGTGACAAAATACATTTTGTCATCTAGAAGTAAAGGGTAACGTATCTTAAAGGGCAAGCTACTAGGAAGAGTTGAGCAGAAACTAACAGTATGAGGCTGTTACTGTAGGGGCTCTGTGGCCAGCATTTAGGCTGTGGCTTTAAGAGGATCATTGGTTTTTCCATTGTCCTGTACTGCTTCCTCTCCGATGAGGTCATCTGCTTTGAGACATGATAAGAGAATTGGGCCTGGACCTTTTAGTTCTGTCTACGTGCCAACCTTCTCGAAGGCAGGGACCATGTCTTAAATTTCTCTCATATTTTTTTCCCCAGCATCTGGACTGGTGCTTGGTCAGTTGATATTGAGTAATAATTTTCCAACCAACTCAGAAGGATGCATGTGCTGTCTAGGCATTTGGGGAAGAGGGAGGGTGTCTGTGAGTGACATGTAGCCTTCTCCCAAAGTTTGCACAGGGGCCCAAGTGAAGCAGACCAGGCATTCCCGAGTGTGTAGGTGGGACATGCGTGGCGAATGTGCCTTGGACAGGGGAGTCAGGAGTCTAAAGAGCAGTTGCATGATTGAGGTTCGTGGAATTGGGGTGATGTTTATTTTTTTATGTAAATCAGTGGAAGACTCGGGTGTTTAGATGTGCAAGGAAGATGGGATAATGTAGCAGCCCTCTGCAAGGTAGTGTGGAGGGATGCTTCCGACAGCCCAGGGAGGGTTGGTGAGGATCAGGACGAGGGTGGAGGTAGTTAGTTCTAATAGGAAAGAGCAATTCAAGGCACACCAGGAAGGAAAAACCGACTCGGGCACACCCAGGTAGACAAAGAAGAGTCAAGATGACCTCACGGTTTTCCTGTTCCTGTTCCTGGGGTTGACAGAGGTTGGAAGGTGTCCACGGCTCTGGGCACGGAGGGCAGGAGGTAGGGTGCAGCAGAGTTGGGAGAAACGGCACATGCTACTGAGACTCCTTGTCCCCAAAGGCCCTTTAATCAGCAAAACGATCACCTGGTATAGATCTGTGATAGGATGTACAAGTTTTCACAAAGTGACTGCTGGCAATTATATACCAACTTAATTTTTTATGGAGGTTTGAAAAGTGGTGGAACTTTCTTTCTATTGGCAATCAAGGCACCCTTGGAAGAAGGGAATTATAAGCCGGTTGACTGAACGTGCTGTAGGGTTGCTTGCATCTCATGAAGCTGTCTTCTGATTTTCTTGTCGCTTGAGTGACAAAACTTGCTGATACTTGAACTAGATTACTAAGCAAACAAAATTAAGGCTTCACTCGAAGGTATGAGATTCAGAGAAGTATGTAGTGTATGTATTTTTCAATTTTCTTTTATTTTATTCAGGTTGGTTTTCCACAAATGTCAATTTCTACATTAGAAAACCCATTACTTGTTGATTTAAACAAATATATAATTGTATTGATTTCAGAGAGGAAGGGAGAGGGAGAGAGAGATAGAAACATCAATGATGAGAGAGAGAATCATTGATTGGCTGCCTCCTGCATGACCCCTGGGGATCGAGTCCATAAAGTGGGCATGTGCCCTTGACCAGAATCGAACCCGGGACTCTTTAGTCCACAGGCTGACGCTTTACCCACTGAGCCAAACCAGCTAGGGCTACTTGTTGATTTTTAAAACCTGGACTAACTGACCTGTGATTTCAGAACAGCTCAGTGTTGTATCTTAAAAATCAAGCACTCAGAATACCATCGAGGCCAAAATGACTCAGTGAGAAAGTATTTCTTAAATTTCACTGTTAAATATCCAAATGACAGTGCTGGTGTGTTGGTAAGTCCAGCTCTCAAATCAGAATTTCACACTTTTCCTTAAAACACCAGAGGACCGTGTTCTAAGCATTCAAATGAAATCTTGCGGAAAACAGCGTTTGTTGTAGAAGGGCATTTTATATTCCAGGTCACAACACACACATGCTTTCGTGGTGGTTCACCTAGTAGTTCATAGGCGCGTTCACATACAGGCATCAGAGACCAAGTTTCCCTCTC
The DNA here is from genome assembly GCF_951640355.1 of Cnephaeus nilssonii. Lineage (NCBI taxonomy): Eukaryota > Metazoa > Chordata > Mammalia > Chiroptera > Vespertilionidae > Cnephaeus > Cnephaeus nilssonii. The sequence continues at coordinate 12,484,652 of NC_137079.1, forward strand.
CCGTTAGTCAGTGTGACCATCTGATGACCTCAGTTAGGGAGGGGCATAGCAGGGCTCACAAATCTAAGAATCACTCCATTATCCACGCAGCGAAGGTCTGTCTTTCTTTCCCCCGCACCGGCTGAGATTTAAGTAAGTGCCCATCGATCAGTCTGACGTCTGGCTCTCGTTTTCCATAAATGAAGGGCTGTGGCTTTAAGTGATCGCAGGCTGCCTGTGCCAAAGGCACTCGCTGCAGCATCAGCCTGTGTGCGGAGAGGCGAGGCCGCAGAGGCAGCCGCTAACCTGCAGGACGAGAAGTAAGGCTAACCCCGGACCAAGGCCCGCCTCCCGGGAGAGCTGCCTCCCGGTAGAGCTTCAGATGTAGACAGACCGGCTGGTGGGTGGCGTGGCCACCTGTGCGCTTCGCGGGCAGTGCAGGGGGCGGGGGGATTGGAGACAGAAGCTGGAAAATGGGCTGCTCCGGCAGCAAAGTGTGCCTCTATTCTCCATGTGCAGCGACCAGGGTAATTAGTATTTGTTTCTAGTGCTTCTCTGGAGGAGTGGCAGGGACTAAGGCAGAGGTCTGTGGAATGAGGGGGAAATGCTTTTAATGACAAGCCACTCCCGCCTGCAAAGGCCGGTCTCGTGATCGCTGCATCACTGTGATCAAGATGTGGCGGGGGGCTCCCCTTGGCGGCTCCTAGGGGGGGCATTTTCGGGGAGCTGTGACTTCCGCCTTTGCCTCCCTCCCACCCTGGGTTTGGGGCTCTGCCTGATAAAGAAACGGTATCTCATGGCTGTGTCTGTGTGAGCGTGTGTGCATGGGTGATGGCTGCGAGTTGCAGTCCCTGGGAAATTCTCTCTTTTGCAAGGTTGAAAATTGCTTTGTGACTACCAAGACAGCTGCCTGCTTTTCCCTGATTCATGTCTGTAGCATCTACTGAAGAACTGCAGCTGATTCAGAGTATTATCATCTTCAGAAAATAATGTGGCTTGCCGAGTGAAATCAGTTTAATTTTTGTCTTTACTAGAGGATTATTTTTTCGCCTCAGCTTTATCACAAACTTTGTGTCTTCCTCTTAGAAGTCAAGGGCTGTCACAACTTCTTTTTATTGGTATTTGCAGAGATAGGACAAAGTGCGCGCCAGCGCAGATGCTGGGAACATTAAATATTTATCTAGAGCTGATGAGGTCTGGCTTGCCCTCGGAGGGGGGACTGCATCACCTCTTCAGCGCAGTGCGCACCCGCGGAAAGGCTTTGCTCCGGGCGCGGCTCCAAGTAAACATTCTCAGCGCCTCCCGTGCACGTTGCACGCGGCCCTGAGAAAATACAGATGTGTTTTTGGGGGACTCGGATTTCCTTCACCCGGAGGGACAGCTGTGTTTTTGAACAGCGCACACTGTTAGCCTAAGTGACTCACATCTTGGCCTCTGGAGGCTGAGTCTCGTCTTCCTGGTGATAACAAATGTGCGCCTCGCTGGGAGGGACCCCCCCCCCCCCCCCCCCGACCACCGGAGTAACCTGATGTTTGTCTTCCGCAGCGGGAGGAAGCTCTGAAACAGCACAAAACCCTGTCTCAAGAACTCGTGAGCCTCCGGGGAGAGCTGGGTAAGAGCTTTTCTTCTTGTTGAGGGTTACGGGGCGCGGGGCGGACTGGCCGGCTTGGTCTGCCCGGCTGCGTTGTGGCTGGAGGTGCCGGCTGGCAGCTGGTAGCTGCCCCCTCTGGCATCGCCGAGCAAACACTTAGCCATCGACATTTCTTCTGAATCTTGGCAGCGTGGCCACCGTTCACAGAATTCCTGGCACTGATCTGACGAAGCCTAGCAGAGCTTCTGATGACCAAAGCATCCCTCTTCCCAAAGGCAGGGACGGGCGCTTTTTTATAACCGCGAGGGCTCCTGGGCAATCATTCCGTCCTATTATTTTCGGAACCACCTTTCACACTGAAGGGTGGTGAGAGAACCCCCCCTCTCATGACGGTGCTGGCGTCACGCTTCCTGGGGAATGGGCGTGGGGGGTGAGTATAAAGTGAGAAGGATGCTGCCTGCCTGGAGAAGGCCCGTTTCTGTGCCGATCTTCCTGTGTGATGGGGCTGATGGTGAATCAGGACATGGTTCCACGAGCAGCCATGTGCCTCTGAGGCCTGGCACGCTCGCCACCCAGGTCCGCTGTTCCCGGCTGGCCTCTGTTTCCGTTCTGGTCCCTCCCGGAAGAGTCCTCGGGGTTGGGGTGCGTGCAGCTGACAATACGGCCTCCCCTACCCCAGCCACCGGGTGGGAGTGAGCTGCTGCCTCGGGGTCCCCTGTGTGCTGTGGGCACCCCCGCCCCAGAGAATCTGCTTTCTGCTGTAGCTTCAGCCAGGCCTGGGGATGTTCACCGAGAGGCGAGCTCCTTGACCTTTGCACGTGCTGGTGTCGCCACATAAAGTGTGTGCAGGTATGTGTACACATCATGCAGAGGCAACGGCCAGAGCAGAACTGTGTTCATCCAGTTCCGGGAGAAACTGCTCCTTTTTCTTGGGGTGAGACCAGAGCTGAAACACTGTCAGCAGCATGTGCTGGACTCGAACACCCCTGTCTCCCCAGGCGAAGCTCAGGTGGCCGTGGTGTGGGCTCAGGACCTCTCTGCGGGCCTCGTCCCTGTGCCCTTCTCCCCGCGCTGCAACGCCCCGCTCCTGGTCCCAATAGCTGGCCGGGGTCCTCGGCTCCTCCCCGCATTGGGGGCCGTGGGAATGAAGGGCTCTGTATGGAAACGTAACGTTTAGACAGATGGCACTTCAGGACCCCAAAGACTTGAGGGTTCTAGGGGAGCAGACCCCGAAAAGCACAGCTGAGAGCCAGCGCCGAGAGGCTTCAGGCTCTCTGCCCTGTGACTTACTGGGCTTCTGCGCTGCTGATCACCCACGTGACCGGCCTGGGGCGCTCTTGGCTGGGCCGGAGGTAATGTGAGGGCTGCAGAGGCAGATCAGGCCGGGGGCCTTGTCTGTGTGTTTCATTCACTCTAACCCAGTGGCGGGGAGATGAGCCTCGCTGCTGGCTCACGTTTCCGCGTCTCCCAAGACGGGACGGGAGACGGAACACTGCTCTCATTCACGCGGCTGGAATGGGGCACCCTCTCTGCCCCTTTGGTGGAGAGCACAGCTCATGATTTGAATGGGGACCCAGGTCCTCAGCCTGACAGGAAGCGGACCTCCCAGGCGGCACCCGCTCTCAGCTTTCCGCCTGTGAAAAGAGAGCGCGCCCCGGGGTCCTTTGCTGCTGTTATCACAGTGTCGGGATGCAGCGGCTGGCCCGGCCGGCGGTATCATTCGGTCACCCGAGGCCGGACTCGGAGAATGTCACCGGGGCTATTGAATCAGGTTGAACTGATCGGGTAACAGTGTGAAGCATGTGGGGAAGGGCTTTTGATTCTGCGAGGGGGCAGAGAGGAATCCTTCAGCTAGTTCTTCTGATGAAGCAGGCAGGATGCTCTCAAAGCTGCCAGGCTGTGTGTTTATAGCGTGAACTGAGAAGAAACAGGTCCCCCGGTGAAGTTGGAAGCTCAATTTTAAAATTGGAGGCGGTAGGGCGAAGTGGTTTGACTGTCCAGGTTCAACTCTTGGGTAGCTGGGCGGCCTGGGGCAAGTCACATGACATGTCTTCTGTCCTGTTTCATCCCCATGTGAAAGGCCTGTCCCAGTTGCCTGCCTCCAGGGTGGTCATGAGGATTACACGTGGTAACACGCTGTGAAATATTTAGCAGCAAGTGCTGACTGCTAGTAGACATGCAGTAGGTGTTAAGATGTATGCAGTTTGCAGCTGTGCAGTAATGAACCACATGTGCTGTTGTGTGACATCATAGACTGCACTGGAGAAAGGAATATTAATTAGGCAAAATATTAAGAGACCCCCCTAGGACAGGATGGTTTTTTTCACACTCAAAGGGAAGTTGCATGTGATCGATCCCTGCCTAATGCAGTAGAAGTGCTTGGGGTGTGGTTTTGTCCATTCATTTGTTAGTTTCTTGGACTGCAGTTCCTCACGGGATGTGAAGTTAATGTGTACTTTGCTGGCTTGTTGGGGAGCTTGAGTTAAATGGTAACGTATATGCAGTAACTGGCATAGTCCATCATGGGAACTCAAGAAGAGGGAGCCGCCCCTGTCACCATCATCCAAGCATCCACCTTTTCGCTCCAAAATAAAGGAGGGGCCATTGGTGTGTCTCTCCCACTGGGTGATTTTTGTTTACCTTCTCTGTGAAAACTGAGGTAAGGTTCCCAAACGCCGAGAACTGCAAAGAATGGAGAACAGCTCATAAACTCAGGAGCGCTGCAGCCCAGATGGAGTCTGCACTAGTGCCCTTCAGAACCCACCTCGTCCGCTCTGTTGACTGACATTCCCATTGTCCTCTCCCTCATCCCATTGTCCTCTCCCTCATCCCATTGTCCTCTCCCTCATCCCATTGTCCTCTCCCTCATCCCATTGTCCTCTCCCTCATCCCATTGTCCCCTCCCTCATCCCATTGTCCTCTCCCTCATCCCATTGTCCTCTCTCTCATCCCATTGTCCTCTCCCTCATCCCATTGTCCCCTCCCTCATCCCATTGTCCCCTCCCTCATCCCATTGTCCTCTCCCTCATCCCATTGTCCTCTCTCTCATCCCATTGTCCTCTCCCTCATCCCATTGTCCTCTCCCTCATCCCATTGTCCTCTCCCTCATCCCATTGTCCTCTCACTCCCTCGTGGCCTGGACTGCCCGGTTAACCCAGCTTACCCAACCCTGCAGCCCGCACGCTCCTGCTATCTGTGCCGTATCCTCATCCTGGAATAACTTTCCATTTGCTCCTTCCAACACCCCCCCCCCCCCCCCCCGGCCATCTTACAACACAGCCCTGAGGCTTCCTTCGCTCCAGTGAGCCCTCCATCCTTCCATTCGTGCATTTATTGTATCTCGTGTCTTCCCGCTGTCTTCAGGTAGTAACTTCTTAATTGCAGAGACTCTTTGCTGTCCCCTCTGGAAAAATAGATAATCTGCTTTCTGTTTTTATGGGTGCCTGATCAATATTTATGGGCATTTGAAGCTTTAGAGTTCCTTTTTATTTAAAAAACAATGTATGAAAATTAAAATCTTGAAGTGAGAGGAAAATCGCCATAGCTCCCCTATCCTGACACACTTTTATTTTTGTATATTCTTCTTTATTTATATGAATATATACAAGTTTTACTCTGATCTTGTATTAGGTATAATTTACACACAATAGAATGCTTGTTGTTCCATCAGTTTTGACAAACACATACACTCATATAGCCTCCACCTCTATCAAGGCACAGAATATTTCTCCCATCCCAGAACCGCCCCCACCTGCCCCCTCCCCAGGGCCGCTTTTAGTAGCCCCCTCTTCCAAAAGAAACAAACACGGGCCTGATTTTTATCACCATACCAGTAGGTTAACTTTGTCTGTTGTACAATTTCATATAAACGGAAACACACAGTATGTTCTTTCTGTGCCTGGCTTCTTCCACACAGCATGACGTTTCTGTGGCCCGTCCATGTAATTTTGCATACACTCTGATCTTTTCATCTTGTATCAGGCACTGAGGTAAGGTTCCCATACGCTAAGAACTACATACCACCTCCCAGTCTTCACTGTGGTGATGCTTAATGACTGTGGGCAAGCCTACCGAGTGGGCGCAGCACAAACGGTGTTGTAGTGGAGAGAGCGTCTCATTGTTGGCTGTGTCCCCGCCCATCCCCATGGCTTCCACCGCAACCTGTAGGGGGATGACCGACACGTTTACTTCCCTGGTCCTCTCCGTCCTGAGCAGCAGGGGTGTTTTCCCCAGTGAAGATCTGCCTCCAGCAGAGCCAGTCCTGTGTACTCACCCCTCCCGGACTTCCCCGCCCCTTGCTTCCTGAGCACTCTCTGCAGTGTCTTCTCATTCAGACCTAACCCTCCAAGTCCATTCATCATCCTCCGCAGTGGCACTTAGTCACTTACCAGCCATGCCCAAGGCTGAGGTCAGGCTCCTTGTCCTGCGTCCCCCACCCGCTACCAGGCTGTGTTCTCAGCCTCGCTCAGCATTCTGGCTGCTGCTGCTCTAACTTAAGCACCATCGTTTCTGACCTGGAATCCTGGTATATCACCCTGCTCACCTAACAAGTCACCTTGTCTCCGGGCTTGCTTCTCTCCTCTCCACACGCCACTGGGACTATCCTTACAGTAAATCTCACATGTGTCCTCTACTGGACGTTTTTAACAGAAATGACTCCATTTTTTGGGCTTTGGGAAAAAATCCAGACTTATCAAAGCCAGCACATAAGATTGCATAAGATTGGACTGTAACCTTCCAGTCCAACTTCATGATATCGGCACACTCATTTCCCTTTGTTCCCATTGTCTTTCCCCTGCCAGGCCCCAGCCAGGGGGGTATTCAGACGTATTCTGCACATCTTTGGCACAGGTTATCCTCGCTGTCTGAAATGCTCTCTCCCCTTTTCACTAACTTGCTATTTTTTTTTTTTAGCCTTTCAAAGGCCTTCTCATTTTTCAAAACCTACCTAAAATATCTCGTCTTCAATTGAGTTTCACCCAGATCTTTCAAGCGCGTTGATTAATTATGCCTTCTACTATGCCCTTCAAGTTGCTCTTATATATGTATTTATAGGCCTCCTCTCACAGTCCAGAACCGTGAGCTGTTCAAGGGCAAGGCCAGGATCGCCTTCCTCTTTGTGGCTCTATCGCTGGTACTCCAGTGAAGGGATGATTTTACTTGTGAAGGACAGGAGCTAGGGAGAGTTGGGGGATCATTTTAGATTAACATTAGTTTGCACTGATAACGACTTTTGGGATCTTTTTATTTGAATGAAGAGTTCAAGAAGTCTTGTTAGATTCAAATATGCCTTGTTATTACCTACTAGGAAATAGTAACGTGGCTTTGCCAAAAGTAGTGTACGGATTATGTAATGTATGCTTAGCTGGTGTCTGTGAGCGTGGCTACCTCACACCTCGGGGATGTGTCCCTTCTTTCTCTGCTCAGTTGTGGTCTGACAGGCTGTGTACTTAAAGGAGTTTTGGTCTTAGGCTCTACAGCAGCAGTTCTCAACCTGTGCGTCGCGACCCACAGGTTGAGAACCGCTAGCAGGGTCGCCTAAGACCATTGGAAAACACAGATATTTACATTATGATTCATAACAGTAGCAAAATTACAGTTATGAAGTAGCAACGAAAATAATTTTATGGTTGGGGGTCACCACAACATGAGGAACTGTATTAAAGGGTCGCAGCATTAAAAAGGTTGAGATCCACTGCTTTACAGGTAAGTCACTCTTTGGTTACCAAACTCCAGAAGTGATATTTGAAATGGGCTTTAAGGAAATATCTACTCATATAATGAAAACCTGTTGTACATAAAAGTAAATCTTCATCCCACTGAGATGATTGAAGATGGAGTTGATACCACCTCAAACTTAGCTCATTCTTTTTTAAAATTTTATCTTTATTGTTGAAAGTATTACAGAGGTCTCCCCTACTCCTCCCTTCCCCTCGCCCATTGATGCCCTCCTCCCCACTCCTGTCCCCTCCCCAGGCCTTCCCAGTTAGCTCATCCTTTTCCTATCTGTGTCTCTCTATCCTAAACGTAGACTTGGGCTCGTTGTGTTTATAGGTAAGAGGACTCATTCTCTCTCCTTGCATCATGTTACCAAGGGGATCTGTTTTGAAAATCCATTGAATATTTTTTCCTTGTCCTAACTTGTCCTTGCCCAGTTTTGACCTGTTCAGTTTTTTCCTCATTTCATGTCATCTCTCTAGAACGGTGGTTCTCAGACTTCAGTGGGTACTGAAATGGACCTGGTTAAGATGCAGGTTCCAGGTCCTGACTCAGGTGGTGTGGAATGGAGTCCAGGCGTCTGCTTTTAATGCTCAGGCAGGTGACCCTGATGCGGCTGCTCCCTGGACGACACCTGGCACCACACCCGCTGTCCAGAATGTTGTTGCTTTTATGTCAAAAAGTACATAAGAATCAAGTAAGCACCTAAGAGAGGAAACAGTACCAAATGGCTTTAACTGAACCGAGTCCATTCTTGTACACAGCTTTCCAAATTTTATGCATTTCAGCAACATTTACCTGCCCTTTTGAACCTTGCACCCTAAAAATGAATCATCAGGGAGAAGGAGAGGCCAAATATTACCTGGCTCAAAATCACCTTTTTATGAACGTTACATTTAGTCTCTTGGTGGAAATGGGATTTGCTTGAAGTCTGAACTCTTTTTTTTCTCAGGCCTGAGGCTGACAGCGTTTTGTCAGTTATTGAGTCAGGCTTTCGCCTCCAGTGCACTTTCATCCTAAGGTTTTCATTGGTCCATGGGATGTGTGTTGGTGCGGTTAGGAGAGCATCTGTTTTGCAGCCCTTTGCTGGCCGGTGAGTAAGCTGAAAAGCAGCAGAGCCTTTTATTGGCTCCGAGGATGCCCCCTGGCACCTGTGTTCTAAGGTGGGCTGATTGGGCCAGATCATCATCTCAGGGAGATGAAGAATTTGCCAGGACTAGTCAGTGTAGGGAGAGAAAAGATCATGTCTACCTGCCTTGTCATGCCGTCTTTCTAGCTCTCACTAGAGAATTAAGTCCTAATACCCTGAGGCGTCCATTGGATGTAGGAGCTCACTTTTCTCTTCCTCATCTCAGGCTGGGAAAAGAGCCACTCAGATAAGGTTGGTGCTCTGTGGTGTAGAACCCGCACTGGAAAAGGCTGAGCAGATTGCGCTGTAGACCCCTTCCAGACACTTCAGTTCCCTCTCTAGTGAAATAGGATTTTATGTAATACCGATTGTATCAACTCAACATATATCCTTTCTTCTCTAACTTTGGGCTCCGTTTGTTCTTTTTCTAGTTCCTTAAGGCATAGAAGTCGAGTTTTTATTAGGGTCTGTATTGCTGTGAACTTCCCTCATAGAAATGTTTTGCTGCACCCCGTAAGTTCTGGCCTGTGGTATTTCCATTTTCAGGGGTCTCAAGAAACTTTCTTACTTCCCCTTTAATTTCTCTTTTGACCCATTGGTTGTTCAGGAGAGTGTTAATTTCTATGTGTTCATGAGTTTTCCAGTTTCCCTCTTGTTATTAACTTCTAGTTTCATGCCCTTGTGGTCAGAGAAGATACTTGGTCTGATTTCATTCTTTTTGAAGTTGCTATGAATAGTTTTTTGAGCTAACATATGGTCTAGCCTAGAAAATCTTCCATGTGCACTCAAGAATGTGTGTTCTGCTGCTGTTGGTAGAGTGTTCTGTCTATGTCCGTTTGGTCTATCGTGCTGTTCAAATATGCTGTCTCCTTGTTGATTCTCTGTCTCGAAGACCTTCCATTGCTGAGAGTGGTGCATTAAAGTCCCCAACTATTATCCTATTACTGTTTATTTTTTTTCTTTTAGCTCTGTTAGTTATTATATTACTTGTAATAATAAATGTGAGGGTACTTTGTCAGGTATGAGCTGAGTTTAAAGGTTAGGCTGTATTATTTATGGGAGAATTGATTTGGTAGTGCAGGCTTTTTGTAAAAGTAAATTTCTGGTAAGTTATGATTAATGGAAGGCTTTGAAATCACTTTGTGTCAATTCATATAATTCCCTAGGGCAGTCAGAAAGCCATTTGTAACTAGTTTTGAAATTGAGTAAAAAACCTTTCTCTAGCACAGGCCTGCAAATTTCTAGGTCACATAAAAAAGTAGTACCTCTTGGGAGGTGAAATGTGGGGCTCTTATGAGTCAATGATTGTGCCACAGACAGTCTGTGAAGGCTCACTCTGCAGAATACAATGCCGTCTCTTTCACTGTATCTTCACCAGACTAGAAGCTCTGAGCAGGTGATATTTATTCCTACCGTGTGTATCAGGAAATTGTCATGAGGAAAGTTAGGAATGACTGTTGTAGGGTAGTCTACCCTACCCCTTTTTTGTTCTTCTGTAGGCTACTGCCTCTCCACAGAGCAGCAATTTTACTTTTTAAAAATGGCTTCTTGGTTACTTTGTTCAGTTACATTACTATCTCCAATTTTAAACAGATTAAACTTCCTTTTAAGAGAGTAACCAACAAAATCACTTGCCCTGGAAGTATGTCATGACTGGATTTCCCTTCATAGAATAATATTATGAAATAGTCACGCTACTATGGCAGTAGGTTGAGTCCCCATTCATACTTCTAGGGCAGGGGTACAGGGGAAGTAAGATAACTGTTACGTAAGATGTTAATACTTGGGGACGCTAGGAACTCTCTCTACTCTTTGTTCCTTTTCTACAAATCTGAAATTATTCTACAATTAAAAGTTTAAAAACACAAACTATGTTTATGTGAAGAAGTGTATGCTACTGAAGACAGTTGCAAAGGTGCCCAGAACTAAAAGCAGGTGTCTGACTTCCCAGGTGGCCAGAGAGAGATTGAGAAAGAGGCCCAAAGCAGGCAAGCAGAGCTGGATACCAGCATCTCATTTCCCTCGTAGACGGTGCAGGGAAGGGGATCTCTGCTCCAAGAAGCACTGGTATCCACAGCAGGCCTGCAGGAAGCATCTAGAAAAAGCACGTGTGTACAGCTGGGGAGTGAAGTCATCTTACTTTCCAGTTTTTCTCATTTTTCTTTCACAGTCTCTTACATGGCATCACAAACTTTGCAGGCTCTTCCATGTGACTTCCCCAATTTTTAAAAAAATATATTTCATTTACTTTTTTACAGAGAGGAAGGGAAAGAGATAGAGAGTTAGAAACATTGATGAGAGAGAAACATTGATCAGTTGCCTCCTGCACACCTCCTACTGGGGATGTGCCCACAACCAAGGTACATGCCCCTGACTGGAATCGAACCTGGGACCCTTGAGTCCGTAGGCCGACGCTCTATCCACTGAGCCAAACCGGTTAGGGCAGTGGTCGGCAAACTCATTAGTCAACAGAGCCAAATATCAACAGTACAACGATTGAAATTTCTTTTGAGAGCCCAATTTTTTAAACTTCTTCTAACGCTACTTCTTCAAAATAGACTCGCCCAGGCCGTGGTATTTTGTGGAAGAGCCACACTCAAGGGGCCAAAGAGCCGCATGTGGCTCGCAAACCGCAGTTTGCCGACCACTGGGTTAGGGCAACCTCCCCAATTTTGTTTTTTCTTTTTCCTTTTATATTTTATGTCCAATGTAGATAAAAATCACCTAAAAGTTGGGAAAATTCTATTGCATAGAATGCCAAGAACAAGAGTGGTCGAAAGGGAAGATTTGATGGATGTGTGTGTGTGAGTGTATTTATCTTCTCTGAATATGAGACAAGCAGTGCTTCGTTTTAACGGTCACATTCTGCCATGGAAACCCACGCATGTCTTTGAGGGCTCTCCAAACACATGTGAATTGGTGGCCCTTTGCAAGGCTATTAATGAATAATAACATCTATTACATGCATACTCTGGTTAGGCACTGGGCCCGGCGCTTCACATGTATTATTTTATTCTGCAGGGAAGGCACTAACATATTATCTCCATTTAAAACAACGAAATGCAGACTTAGAAAGCTTAAGTTTCTCAAATCGCATAGCAGGTAAATGGTGTGGCTGAGATGTGAACCTAAGAATTCTACCTCTTTTCTATTAAGACATGTAATTGCGTTCTTGAGAATGAAAATATTTGTGGTTGTCTCATGATGAAGCATGCTACTGAGACATAAAAATTAAGAAATGTCAGTATTATTTCAAAAGACTATTAAAATTTAGGACCATGGTTGTCTAATGAGGTTTTCTCTGCACGTAGCACACTTATCAGTTACCAAAGGGAAATTAGTCTCTACAAAATGGAAATAATAAAAATCCGACCTCCCCCTCTTAGGAAAGCCGCCAGGACTAAGTATGTAATGGCTCCATTTCCTCTCCTTGGGGGTGACTCTAAAGGACCTGGGATACGTCCAGTTCTACTTCCCAGAGGTTATATTTGACTCTGACATTGGGCATTTTCTAGAAGTCATCCAAAGAGTTAGTGGAAAAGGATAAGTATCAAGCATTTCACCGCTTCTTCTGAAATATCTGCTCCTTGCTCGGCTACCGATGTTTCAAACTGTCAGGGAGTGTCCCTACGTTTTTCCTGTTTTTGTCGTTGGCCTAGAATTCTCAGGCCCGGTTTCTCCCAGAGCGAAGTGTTGACTTCTCATCGGCAACACGGCTCATGTTTGAGGGCTAATCTTGCAAATGAGGGGTGTCTGTTTTTCTGATTGAAAACTGTATCCCTCGTTTCAAGGTGGATTGCTGGAGATGGCTTTTCCAGTCTGTGTACGAGAGTCGTCATCCTTCCGCTCTGCTGCAGGCAGGGGGACTTTCGGTGCCCTTAATCAGACTTGCTTTTAAAAATCACCTGATGGAAGGATGTTTTCAAAACCAGGACAAAGGACTACTTCATTACTGTGTGGATTTTGTATTTATCCAGTAACTTCTGGATAAGTGTCGCCTAACAGGGTGGGAAGACTCCGGGCTTATTAGTCTGAATTCTGAAACATCGCGTGTCTGATTGGGGCTTTGTTGGGTGTCTGACTAGGTGACTGGAAGCGAGTGGGACTCAGAAGAAGAAGCCAGGAGGGACAGGACTGAGAATGGGAGTCGGCAAGCGGAGGGACATGAGAAATCTCTCCTTAACTGTAGGAAGCACAAGGACAAGGCCGTGCCTGACGCCTGGGGCGACAGGGACGCTCGGAGTGCCCTTGATAACTCTCAGTGCACGTGTCCTTTAAAAAAGCCTTTCACGAGCCTTTACACCAAATGAATGTTTCCCCAGGAGCCCAGGCCACCGCCTTAGAAATAAAGGCCTTTGTGTGAGTGATCACGCAGCCCAGCTGTTCTCCACAGCACAGCAGGGCTACACAGGGCAAAGGTCCCAGCACAGCTGTGGGCTGACGTCACCATCTGGGGCTGCGCCTGCGCACTGGGCGGTGTACGAGAGCAGCAAAGCACCCGCTCCCCATCTGGCCCAGCTTCTCCCGTCCCCTCCCCTCCCGTCTGTCTGTCTGTCTGTCCTCCCTTCACCCCACTAGCAATGGCGAGCTTCCGCCTAGAAGCTCTTCTGTTTTCTAGTTCTGATGTGAGCATTTGGATGGACTAGAGTCATTCTATTCCACCCTCCCCCCAAAAACCTGGAATTCCAAGGGAATTAAGCAAAAAGGCTGCGTGAAACCAGCATTTTTCTGACTAGAAAGCTATTTGATACCCTCACTGACTGCTTCCAAAATACTTTCCTATTGCCGACTTTCCTGTAGAGTTCTAACAGAATTCCCACCAAAGAGGCTGTGGCCCGTCCTTTTACTTGTGCACCGTGTGAGGTTAGGCGGCAGAAGCTAAGTTGTGTTTACTCGTTTGCCTCCCATGGGCCTTCTTGAATCATTATTTCTCAGATAAATAATTAGTGCAGTAAAAGGACAAGTGAATGTTGAAGATGTCCTGTAGTAATTGACATAGCCCCTTATCTTTTATGAAACTGTTTTAAAGAGAAAAAAAATAACTTCCAAAGTTTCTTCCCAAAGAATGAGTTGTCAGTGATGTTTCATGTAATGGCCTCTATAATCTGCCTCCAGCTATAATCTTCCCCTGTGTTCAGAGCAGCATTATTCAAAGACGCCAGAAGGCGGAATCAACTCCCCGTGTCCACTGAGGGGTGGCTGGGTAAGCAAAAGGTAGTGTGTACCTGCAATAGCATTTGACCCGGCTTAAAACGGGCAGGGCGTTCTGACACATGCTAGGACATGGAGGGACATTGAAGACATTCTGGTAAGTGAAGTAAGTCAGTCGCAAGAGGACAAATGCTGTATTATTCCTCTTATAGGACATACCTAGAGTAGTCAGATGCTTAGAGACAGTGGGATGGTGGTGGTCAGAGCTGAGGAGAAGGGGCAATGACGAGGTACCGTTTAACTGGTGGGGAGTTTCCATTTAGGGGGAAAGTTCTGTAGATGGATGGCGGTGATGGTTGCACAACAATGTGCATGTACTAATGCCACAGAACTGCACATTTAGAAATGATTAAAATACTAAATTTTATGCCTATTTTTCCAAACTTAAAAAAACCCCACCGCAGATAGATGTAAACTAACTGACTGCCCTTCATTGGGCCCCTTAGGTACCGCTCGGTCTTGTTGCTGCTCGTGTGTGTGTGTGTGTGTGTGTGTGTGTGTGTGTGTGTGTGTGTATGTGTGTGTGTGTGTGTGTGTGTGTGTCTTGTCTTCCCAGTTGGACAAGGAACTGCCTAAGGAGAGGCTCCCCCTTGCCCCTCGGTTCCTGGCACCAGAGGCAGCTGGATGGGAGGGGCGGGGAGGCACACAGACAGAATCAGAATCCAAACTTCTTACGACAATCCAGTCCTCTACCCCTTATGGCGGTGTGCCCATGAACAAGTTATCCTCTCTGTTGGTTGCCTGATGTACGTTTACAGTTAGAAATGAGGTTCTTACAGGATTTCATGAGGGTTAGATGAGATAATGGGTAGGGGGCCCCAGACTGGGCCAGTCATCAAATAGTAGTTTCTTGTTGCTGTTATTTTTAAATATATTATTGATTTCAGAGAGGAAGGGTGAGGGAGAGAGAGATGGACACATCAATGATGAGAGAGAATCATTGATTGGCTGCCTCCTGCAGGCCTCACACGGGGGATCCAGCCCACAACCCGGGCATGTGCCCTGACCAGGAATCGAACCGTGACCTCCTCGTTCATAGGTCGATGCTCAATCACTGAGCCACATGGGCTGGGCAGCAGTTTCTTGTTTTTAATGTAAGTTCCTTTCTTCCTTTCCCCTTCAGTAAATATTTGTGGGTTTATTTGAATTGTAAGGGTTCTCTTTAGCGGACACCATTCTTGCTATTATTTCAATATGGCCCATTTTACCTCTGAAAGAAGACTGATACGGGACAAGTGACTGGTTTTTCTACTGCCACGTGGCGTATTCCTAAGAAAACAGTCTACGTCATTACCAGAAATTCATCCCAGGGGCCAGCCAATTCCACATTACTTAGGTAGAATAATCATTGATCTAAACTATTATTTTCTCTGCCCTAAAACCATCATTTTCCTTCTATAACTCCTAAAATATATATTCCTTACAAAAAGAGAGGTAAGAATTAATTTTACAGATTCACCAGTCCCCGTTTCCTGTTATTCCACTTATCTGTATTTACCATCAGTGAAGGAAGGCTGGAAAAGTCCAAAGTCAAACTTTCCAAGAAATGAGAACTTCCAGGCTTATTATAGTGAGTGGGAGTATGTATTTGTGCATGAGTTCTGCAATGTACTGTTGGTAATTCTGGTCTTGGTAGTGGTGAAGAGTAGGATGTTCTGATTTTAAGTTATGTTTATCAAATTACTTTGCCTTTTTAAAACTATTAACCTTTCAGTATATTATTATTATTATTATTATTATTATTATTATTATTATTGTCATATTACATTATATAGCTTTTAAAATGCATTTTTTTCCCTAAAGTTTGTATGCTCTGGTGATTTGTTTCCAACATGGTCCAATCTTTTGTTGTTTATTGCTGTATTTTATAAATAAGTTGAAATCGGTTCCAGTGAAGTAGAAGCTAAATCCATTTGTTCTTCTCTCTGGTCTTCCCTGCCCCTTCTGTGTCTTAGCTTCTTCCTACTGGCTGGCTGCCCTCAGATACACCTGGCCAATCAGAGCCTCCTCTCCTTATGTGCCCTGCACTGATTGGTCACCATGGAAAAGGGTGATCTTCACTGGGAACCTGGCTCTTTTTCACTGTTGAATTCTGTGCTACTAGGTTTGAAGTCTGGTCACCAAAGAACTGAGATATCCCAGCTGTGTGTGAAGGTTATGAATTTAGGACATTGAACAAGTCAAATGTCATCTTTCTCTTTTTTTTATCTCCAGTCACTGCTTCGACCACCTGTGAGAAATTAGAAAAAGCCAGGAATGAGTTGCAAGCAGCTTATGAAGGATTTGTCCAGAAGCTGAACCAGCAGCACCAGACGGATCTAACCGAGCTAGAGAATCGGCTCAAAGAGTTCTACACCGAGGAGTGTGAGAAGCTCCAGAGCATTTACATCGAAGAAGCAGAGAAGTACAAAACTCAGCTGCAAGAGCAGGTCTGTGCGTTAGGAACCAGTGTGTCCTTGGCTCTGTACTTGAATTGTAATTGTTGTTTGATGATCCACTTCCTTTTTATGAACTTGTCTTTGTTGAACATCCCTCTTTATTTATTTAAAAATGTGAAAAGGGTTTTTAAAAAATATATATTTTTATTGATTTCAGAGAGGAAGGGAGAGGGAGAGAGAGGTAGAAACATCAATGATGAGAATCATTGATTGGCTGCCTCCTGCATGCCCCCTATTGGGGATTGAGCCCGAGACCCAGGCATGTGCCCTTGACAGGAATTGAACCTGGGACCCTTCAGTCCACAGACTGATGCTCTATCCACTGAGCCAAACCAGCTAGGACAAAAAGGGTTTTTTAATTAATTTTTTTTCTTATGATGAAAGCAATGTACGTGTATTGAGCAAAAGGGAAGGAAAAAGATAAAATTAAAAACAACCCTTTATCTTATTACCTAGGAATAATCCCTTTGTGATCATTCTGTTGTGCTGCTAAACTTTGGTTTGAATTTCTTCTTTATTTTTTTAAAAAATGGCCCTTGTTTAATAACCCATAATTTTCACCTATTAGTATATTAGAAGCTACTCTCTCACTTCCTTGTTCCCTTTTTAAATCAGCTTACCGTTTAGCAAGTATTTATTTAGAGTTCCTACTATACGCCATGCGCTAGGGACTGAGGATATAGATGCCCCCATGGCAGGGGTGGAGCCACTGTGTCCTGTCACCGGGACACGCCCCCTCATTCCTTGTGATGGATTCGCCACGTCCGTCAGTGCGCCCTGGCGAGCTGTGTGTCTGATCCTGGGTGGGACGGAGTGGAGGCCTGGGAGTGGCAAATTCAAATGGGGTTGGTCTTGACATGCATTAGGTAGGCCTTCAACTTGAATTCAAGTGTATGTGTCAAGTTTCCTACCCTTGCTACTTACTGTTCAACTAAGGACTTCTGATTTTACTGGTAAACTATTGTTTTGTTGTGTTTTTTTCTCATAGTTTGACAACTTAAGTGCTGCCCACGAAACCTCGAAGTTGGAAATTGAAGCTAGCCACTCCGACGAAGTAGAATTACTAAAGAAGGCCTATGAAACCTCCCTTTCAGGCAAGAATGCGTGTTTTCAGTTTAAATAGAATAAGGTCTAATGGAACAGCATGATATGTTTTAAAGCGGAAATGATTCACCACTTCCTCCTCCAGAGAATGCCCTGTGACATTCAGTTTGGGGTGTTTTGGCTTCTTTTTTGCATTGTTCATTGTTAGCCATGTCCTTTCCCTTATAACAAGCAAATAATAGTTTGTTATAAATGACAGCATTTTGGGAAGTAGGCAAGCTTTTAAAGAACTTAAAGGCCTTTTAGGAAAGTTGTATTTGACCACCTTAAGTTCTGGGACATGGAGGTGTGAGTTCATATCCTGGCCACGGTATGGGGTCCATGCTGAGCAGCACTCTTGCTCACCAACATACCTACACACGGACACCACTGTGAAAAGGGAGATGGCACTTGTTGAATGAAGAAAGAATCTTTATTATGTCACCATGATTGGGAGGGTTCAAGTGGAAGGAAAAGAATAAGAAGCTGTTTCTTTCAGAACATAGTTGGCCGTGTAGCCAAAGTTGTTACACTAAACTCATTGTATCCTACACAGCAGCGTGTAGATGGGTGGTAAGAACTGGAAATACAGCCCGGCCGGTGTGGCTCACTGGCTGAGCATTGACCCCTGAACCTGGAGGTCACAGTTCGATTCCCAGTCAGGGCACATGCTCAGGTTGCAGTCTCAACTCCCAGTAGGGGGTGTGCAAGAGGCAGCCGATCAGTGATTCTCTCATCATCTCTCTCTCTCTCTCTCTCTTTCTCTCTTCCCTCCCCCCCTTTCCTCTCTCTGAAGTCAATAAAAACATATTTTAAAAATTTAGAAAATAGAGTTGTTGTGTGAAGTCCAAGATGATAACATGGAAAAGTGACCATTCCAGGGTAGACATTTAGTAAACATTGTTTTCCTTCCTTTCTCCTAGAAATGGGTTTAAGTTTATATTTCTGTTTGGTTCCTGAAATGCAAATGGAGAACACAGGAGCTCCAGGGCTGGGGGCTGCAGGCCAGGGTTCGAGGCCCGTCCCTGAGAGTCTGCTCTGTGTCCCCTACGCGCTCCTGGCCCCTGTGGGCCTCAGTGGTCGCGGTAATAAACTGGGACTATGCGCCTGTCTCGCCTCACAGGGCTGATCCGAGAACAGGTTAATTTATATAAAAGCATGGCACAAATACGAAGCAGCAGCCATATTGCTTTGTCACCAACTCTTAAGAATGTGTGCTTAACAACTACAGAACACAGTGACCTCATAGGACATTAAAAATATCACTTCTTTCCAGAAATCAAGAAAAGCCATGAATTAGAAAAGAAATCACTCGAGGATTTGCTTTCTGAGAAGCAGGAATCCCTAGAGGTGCGTACATCTCAGAACAAAAAAATAATAATAATCTTGAGCTTTGGGGTTTGTGGGTTTGGGTATGTTTCTGCGCACATTCTGCTGTGGTTCTGGTGTCTGTGTGCCGACTCATGTCCCACGTTTCATTATTTGTGTTTTAGAAACAAATCACTGATCTGAAGAGTGAAAATGAGGCTTTAAATGAAAAGCTGAAATCAGAAGAACAAAAAAGACTCTCAAGAGAGAAAGCGAATTCAGTAAGTTGTGTGATCCTCCATCACTACTGAGTTCTCCTCCTCCTTAGCCACCGTTTCAAGTCGAGTTATGTTCAGCATCAGAGAAACAGCAGAGTCTGGGGCCCTCCTCAGCTCTTGAGCTGTGCTGTTTAAACTGTATGGAACGGCTTCTGTGTTTAGTGGTGTGTTTTTAAAATCTTAAACACTGGCATGCAGCCCTAACCAGTTTGGCTCAGTGGATAGAGCGTCAGCCTGCGGACTCAAGGGTCCCAGGTTCGATTCCGGTCAAGGGCATGTACCTTGGTTGCGGGCACATACCCAGTAGGGGGTGTGCAGGAGGCAGCTGATCAATGTTTCTCTCTCATCGATGTTTCTAACTCTCTATCCCTCTCCCTTCCTCTCTGTAAAAAATCAATAGAATATATTTTAAAATAAACAAAACACTGGCATGCAGATGAAGCCCAGTAGACAGGGTGTCCTCCCCAAATGTATACGCCGTGTTTATTAAAATGCATTTCATTTTCGTTTAACAGCTACCAGCTGTTAAAGTGTGTACACATGTTGTGGGGATACCCTATATATTGCAAGTGGTCAAAGCTAATACCTACAGCAAGACAAGAAACGTATCAGTTTAGGGTCAGGCTTTTGTTTGAAGTCTTGACTTTTTTTTTTTTTAAGCTGACTGCTATATTGAGACATAATTTATATACCCTATAAAATGTGCAATTCGGTGGTTTTTAGTATAGTCACAAAGATGTGTGTTGGTCACCAGTTACCCAATTCCAGAACATTTGTATCGGCCCTAAAGAACCTTGTACTCATTAGCAGTCACCCCCTATCACCCCACAAAGCCCCAGGGAGTCACCAGGCTACTTCCTGTCTGTGTGGCCTTGCCTCTTCACTTAAACAGAATCTTGTCTGTGGCCTTCTGCACCTGGCTTCTTCGGCGTCCGTGCATGGTACAGCAGGTGTAGGGACTCCATGCCGTCCCTTGGCCGATCAGTATTTCACTGTATGATTGCTCCTCCCTTTTGAAAAGTACAAATTTCTCTTGTAAGCTCAACTTGCTCTTGTAGCTTGTATCCTCGCTCCCCCGCCTCACTCCTTTTTTTTGGAGAAAAATAAAGTTTACCGCTTGTGTTTTGAGAACCACTGTTCCATAGCCTGGTGCGCTGAGACTGGAAGCAAAGCTTTTTGCCATGTGAACGTTGCTGCCAGCTCAGGGAGTCCCTGGGGGGGGGGGTGGAGAGGCTTTCTCCCATTGACCATTTGTGCCATGCATTTTGGATGGCTCACCTGAATTTCCATAAGTAAAGCAAGGAGTCGGGGCATCTTCTCTGGAGTTGGGGCTCTAGGAGGGTGTCTCCCTTACGGAGTGTTTATTTGGTAGACTTTTGGTAGTACCTGTGCTATATGCCGCGTAGGTGTTGGCTGTCACAAAATAAAATGACAGGGCGTCACAGCTGCCCTAGGACAGCCAGGCCAGCGCAGTCCCATCACACTAAAAATCCAGAAGACGCAGGACGGTACCGGCATCCCTGTGGGTTTCCAGAGAGCCCTGCGCATGCACCGTCTTTTCATTCCTGGTCAGGTTCTGACTTCGGTGAGAGAGAGCTGTTGTTCCCTTCCCTCCCCCCAAACACCAGTGCTGGGCTTGGAGACACCCCATTTCTGGCCAGAATTCTGTTTTCTATCGTTAAGCAATAGTTTCCTCCCATTTCCAATAACATACGTGGGGCTGCCAATATCTTCTCCACGTTAAGTTGCTGATAAATGCGTGAAACGCTTGTTTCCAGATATGAAATGTTTTATGTCATCCTTATAACCGACGACTGTGAGGTTAACGTTATCCTAACCATTCCCCTCACCTCTTTTCTTTGAAACAAACAAGGTAAGGCAGTAGAAGCTTGCTGCCACTTGGTCTAATTCCTAGGTCTAATCAGAGATATTTTTTTTAATTAAGAATTTGCAGAGTGGGATTGCATTTAATGACCTGCTGTGTCTCTCCCAGAAAAACCCGCAGATCATGTACCTGGAGCAGGAGCTGGAGAGCCTGAAGGCCGTGCTGGAGATCAAGAACGAGAAGCTGCACCAGCAGGACGTGAAGCTGATGAAAATGGAGAAACTGGTACGTTTCTGTCAGCGCCTCCCCAAAGGGCCTGGCGTCTGGGGAGCGGGGACCGGGCTGTGACCTAGCACTGGGGGCTGTTGTAACTGCTCCTGAAGCTACTGGGAAACATGCCACAGGCAAAAGAGGTCTCACTTCCGTTTCTGTGCTTGCTCCAGGCTGGCCGTTGCTGCCTTCTGCAACACTTTCTTCTTTTTTGTTTTTCAAGGAACAGGTAAAGCAGCACGGGGTCCTTGGAAAACCCACAACTAACGAACCCGGCTCCCCTTTCAGGGGTCTGTGCATCTTACCCTGCGTGGGGAGAATTTTCAAATCATGTCAAATCAGTACTTGGATGTTTCTCCAACTCTGGGCAGGTTTCGGATGCCCCGAAAAGTTAGACATGGGAATTAGTCACGGTGGAGCAATTGAATCTGGCTCCCGAAGTTCTTCGTCTTGCTTCTCGTGAATTAGAACGGGCTGACCACTGTGCTTAGTAAGATGAATGCAGTGGGATAAATAGCACGCACTGTGGAGGCTGTGAGTGAGATTTAGTTTGTGGCTCTCGGACAGGGAACGGATGTTCCAAGGCCTCCTTTTCCTTACATTCTAGTCTCGTTTTGGAGGACGTTGTTTCATTTGATTGACTTGTCCGGAGCATTTCCTGGATAATATGATGTGTTAAGAACAATAGGATCCCACACTGAGAGCCATAATCAAAGTAGAGTAGTCGTACGGTACAATGACAGGGACTCGGAATTAACTGCGACAGAGCTGTGATGTCATCTCCTAAGCCAGTGGTCGGCAAACTCATTAGTCAACAGAGCCAAATATCAACAGTACAACAATTGAAATTTCTTTTGAGAGCCAAATTTTTTAAACTTCTTCTAACGCCACTTCTTCACAATAGACTCGCCCAGGCCGTGGTATTTTGTGGAAGAGCCACACTCAAGGGGCCAAAGAGCCACATGTGGCTCGCGAGCCGCAGTTTGCCAACCACGGTCCTAAGCGAGTAATAAAATCTTACCTTTAGAAAGCGCTCTGGGATGTAATCAGCTCCTCAGCATGTGAAATGTCTTCTGGGATTTTATCCTTTCATCTCCCAACCGATCAATGTGTCTTCCTTGAAAGTGTAGCCTGGGCAGGCCAGCAAGGAGGCCAAATGTGCCTTCAGCTGAACTGAGGGGGGAGGCTTTCTGTACTGGCGTTTCTCTCATTGGACGCTCGCTTTGTAAATTGCTGCTTTGTGGGGCCACTGAGAGGTAAGTAGATGCTGAAGAGGAGCTAGGAAACCATGTTTAAGGCCACATTGAACATCACCCAGAGTGGCGACCTGTTGTTGGCCTTAGAGTTTTCATCAAACGTGGGAATTTATTTTTTGCAAGATGGACCATAAGAAGTGCTGGTGCCCTTGATAAATGCAGGCCTATGTCTGGCTGCTGCTTTTGTTTTACCACCTTGAATCCAAGAGGCACGGCCCCATGGTTGCCCAGGTCAGGACCCCAGTTCTTGGGGGGTTGGGGGAACCTCTAAAATGGCGTGACATAGACCAACTCAGTCACCCCCTTGTGTTCATTGTTCAAGTGGTTCTTGAAATCTGACAATGCATTTAAAAAAAGCCACACACCTAGATCATCAAGCATGTCAAACTCGTGGCAGGTGGGCCTCATCCCTCCTTTATAATAAACTAGAGGCCCGGTGCATGAAATTCATGCACTGGGGGGGGTCCCCTCAGCCCAGCCTGTACCCTCTCCAATCCAGGACCCCTTGGGGGATCGGGCTTAAACCAGCAGTCGGACATCCCTCTCATAATCCTGGACCACTGGCTCCTAATCGCTCACCTGCCTGCCTGCCTGGTCACCCCATACTGGCCCCCCTGCCGACCTGGTCGTCCCCAACTGCCCCCCTGCTGGCCTAGTCACCCTTCACTGCCTCCCTGCCAGCCTAATCGCCCCCAACTGCCCCCGCCACCAGCCTGGTCGCCTCCAACTGCACCCCTCCCACTGGCCTGGTCGCCCCTGACTTCCCCCCCACTGGCCTGGTCACCTCTTACTGCCTCCCCCCACCGGCCTGGTTGCCCCCAACTGCCCCCCCTGCCGGCCTGGTTGCCCCATGCAGCCTGCTTGTTCAGTTGCTTGGTCATCCCTCACTAACCCCCCTGCCGGCCTGGTCGTAGGCAGCCATCTTGTGAGGGCATGAGGGTCAATTTGCATATTACCTCTTTATTATATAGAAGGATGAGGCATGCAGTCCACCAGCCACAAGTTTAATATGCTTGACCTAGATGCTCTGCTTTGCTGCTTCAGATTCTGTTTTGCAATGTGTCCGTGGATAGGTTTTCACTATACAATTAAACTTGCCTCAATTAGATCTCTCCAGTGTGTGCTGGTGTCAGGAATCTGCCGTAGGAAACGAGGGCTTTGTTTCCCTGTTTTTAATGTCTAACCGTTGGCATGCTTGTTCGCCCCCAGGAGGACAACAACACAGCGCTGGTCGACAAGCTGAAGCGATGTCAGCAGGAGAACGAGGAGTTAAAAGCTCGGATAGACAAGCACATTGCAATTTCAAGGTAAAGAGAAAACGCCCAGTTTTTCCGATCTCCCCCTTCCTCCTACGTTTAGTGTCACTGGGCCTCACCCCACTCCCCAGCCGCCTCCTGGGAGCGGGATCGCAGAGGGTGGTGGAGCAGGTGCTGGTTTCTACCTGGGAAGTGTGATGGTGGCACTTCATGGCCTGACCGTGGGGGCCTGGGCTGGGTGCTGAGACCTAAGCAGGCCAGCCTCCCCCCAGAGCCCCTGGCGTAGTGACGCTGAGATGCCTTCAGAGAAAGAGCATCACAGGACCCAGTGGGGAACCGCCCCACCCAGGACAGTCACGTGACATTCAGGTGATCTGCGGGAGCGTCACGGAGCCTCCTGTGACATTGGCCCCAGAGAGCAGCTTTCCCTTTGGCTCCCACTTCCTGGGTTTCTTAGGCAGCCAATACCCATGCCCAGGGGTCATTTTTCTGGACTCTCAAATTTAAAAAGGCATGAAAAAATTTTTTTCAAGTACATTTTTCAGAAATTCAGATCCATGCCCAGCTGGGTGTGGCTCAGTGGTTGAGCACTGACCTATGAATCAGGAGGTCATGGTTCGAGTCCTGGTCGGGGCACATGCCTGGGTGGCAGGTTTGATCCCCCGTAGGGGGCGTGCAGGAGGCAGCCGATCAATGATGCTCATCATTGATGTTTCTCTCTCTCTCTCTCTCCCTTCCTCTCTGAAATCAATAAAAATAAAGATCCATGTGGTTTCTGCCTCTTTTTTTTTTTTTTGTCGTTCAGGCAACTGTCCAACGAGCAGGCCACCCTGCAGGAGTGGCTGGAGAAGGAGTCGAAAGTCAACAAGCGCCTGTCCATGGAGAACGAGGAGCTCCTGTGGAAGCTGCACAACGGGGACCTGTGCGGCTCCGACAGGTCCCCCACGTCCCCCGCCATCCCCTTCCAGTCGCCGCGGAATTCCGGCTCCTTCCCCAGCCCCAGCGTGTCGCCCAGATGACGCTTCGGCCAGCGGGAGACTGTCTGAGAGCACTGTCACGGGTCCGCAGGGCTGACCCTCACCACGGTCGAGGGGTCCAGAAGCCACGTGGGCCGGCGTGTCCTTACCGCCCTAGAACTGGAAAGGCTCGGCCCCCTGCATCGGCTCCTTGGGGAGCCCCGGAGCTCAGGAGGAACACGTGGCTCTCTGGCCAAGAGACTCCTCCCCAAAAGGATTTCGGAAGCGATCTGCACGGACATTTGCACAAAGCACTTAAAAGAACATTGCCTTTCTCACGTAAGCATAAGGGGAAAAACTCTCAGGGGCCTCTTAAGATAAAGATTTATATAACCTTTATAATGTTCTTCGCCACAGGCACCTTCTTGTGATTTTTATTTGGGGGATGCGTGAATAAAAGGGATGTCGCGAGTGTCCTGTGTCTGATGCTGCCTCCTTTGCTGTGTATTGCACGTCAAAAGCTGCGTGTTTCTGGGCCTGTACTAATCAGCTAAGTCGGTGTGTGCATCTCTGCAAAAAGCCATAGAAGGAAGAGCGATCCTTGCTTGAATGATGACTCTCTCTGCCACCCACTCCGCTCCGCCCTCTGACACGGGGCGGGGGTGACAGGAAGCGTTTTGATTGGTCCGCATCTGTGCAGTGTCTGTATCCTTTGGAAGTTTCTTGGCATTCTTTCAGTGTTCAGCCATGTCAGTTAAAACCAACAAGATTTTTTTTTTCCTGTAGCATTTTAACGTTCCCCTGTGAACCTGACATTTTACTACGATCCATTTTCTCAGGCTACGAGCAAATGTCAAACCCAAATTTTTCTAAAATTCTGTACAAAGAAAAGGGGCGGCAGCAGTTTGCTCCTGCCTCACGTTTACCGTGACCTAAGCTGTCCTCAGTGATGTCAGCTATTGTCTTCTCCCCTTATCCTCGCCTCCTCCCTTTCCTTCCTTCCCTCCCCCAGCTAGAGCCACAAAGCAACCCTCCTACCTCCTTCCTATTGCTCTCTGGGACAAGGATAGTGGCATGTGCTTTTCCAGAGCCAGCTCATCCTCAAGGTGCTGACACCACTCTCCAAATAAGCCACAGCCTGGATCTGATAGTACAAGTTTTGGGAACCCCTAGAAGGAATAAAGAACGAGAGAGTCACTGGCTCGCAGAACTAAGAAAGGTAGACTCCGTGTGTATCCATGGACAGGAGTACCTTGATGAAACCAGCGATGCAGCATTTCATAGAAGATAAAACGCCAAGTTCCCGTGTGCCCTTTGAGGGATCCTTCTGCCTTTGGGAAGGCAGAATGGCCAGCTTACGAGTAGAAAATGTGGCTTTTTCTACTCGTAGGACTCTCCTCCGGGTTGCATTTCAGTTTCTCTTCCAAACTTCACTTATTACCTCCCCCCCCCCCCCCCCCCGTTCTCATCCTTGGCTTCCCCCGCCCTGCCCCCTCCCTGCATGTGTCAACCTGGTGATGTCAGTATTTACTAATCTGCATCGCTGACGTTTGATGGCTGTACAAATAGCCCCCATGGTAAGAACAGGTCCAGGATGCTGGGGCGGGGGGGGGTGGTATTTGAGTCATCATTACATGTACACTACATAGTAAATTAATATTCATGATGCATGGTGTTTTTTTCCCAATTATTAGTGATTGTGTCTGAAGTCTAAGCCTCACTAGTGTATTGTGTATGTAACCTTCCGTGTGTGCTTCTGACAAGCGGGAATCGGCCCGCTGCCACCTTCTGAGGTCTCTCTGCTTACCCTTCCCAGCTGTGCTCAGTGTCATTAGCCGGAGGTGGATTTGCCATCCGTGCCCGCGCATGGTAAATCTCGTGCTGATCCCTGCTCTCCTCCATACCCTTTAGGTGTCTGGGGAAATCAGTCTTACACAGTTAGTATAAAGTGTCCTCAGAGAATGGGAGACAACTGGAGAGAAGGTAGGAAACAACATGGAGAACCTGGAGACTGTTTTCAAACCACATGTTTCACGTAGGATGTCCAATGTCGGCACGTCATACAGTATACGGATGTGTAAAAACTATTAATTGTGCTCAGTTTGTAATGATGCAAAGTGTATTTTTACCTTGATTAAATAAACAATGCTGGAATATTTAATATAAGAAGTGCAACCTGTGACATACTTCACTCTCCCAAGCGCTGCCCAGCTTACAGCCCTCCTCGCAGCCCAGGCGCTGGCGCTGGGCCGCCTCCTCAGCCGTCCCCCAGGCATTCCCACTGCAGCCACAGCACTGGCCGTGGGCTGAAACGTGGCTCACAGAGCTCAACTCAGAATGAAGCTTTCCTTTTCTAAATTCAGAGCTCTGTGTTTTGGAGGAATAACTTTTGACTGTTTTTAACAATTTCCGCTCTTGAAGGTGAGAAAACTATGCTCTAAATATTTTTGCAGATGCTAAATGAAGTTGAATTCTCCTTGATCTGCATACCTATTTTATATTGAAAATTAAACTTTTAAAAGCACATGCTGTAAATCTTTCTGAATGTACTAATCTAGAACTAGTTACTTCTGAGTGCAGCCTTTTTTTTTTAAATAAAAAGCAAGTTTCTATGATTTTTTGGGATACTTTCATATCATAGTCCATATATAGTTACTACATTTTTAGATGCTCATGTATTGTGATTAAAATCAAATGGAAGTTAAGGTTAACCCAAACATCACTACCAACAAGTCCTTCTGCCAACCTAAAACACGAGCACTTAGCCCAGTTTTACATTTATTTTACAAAAACTTGCTCATTTAATAGAGACGATTATAAAAAGTTGTTCACATATATGCTCTCTTGAGTATACAAACCAGAAGCGCATATATGTAGGTAAGCAATCAAAAGACATGCTTTCTGTCCGAGGAGTGAACACGTCTATTATTAGACCGGACGACTTCCTGTGTGTTTGGATGTCTGGGTCTTACTCACAAGGCGGGGACCGGGGTTTGGCGCTGGACATCAGCCTCCGGCAAAGCACGAGCCACAAGGACGCCCGAGCTGGTGGTGTGCACACGTGGGCTTCCCGTCAGCCCACTGCACCTCGTTTTCCAAGTCAGGAGAACTCCACAGCGGTGGCTACTGTGGTCTGTCCGTGGAGGTTCTGGGCCGTGCAAATGTAATACCCCGCGTCGATGGTCTCCAAGTCTTCCACCGTCAGGACGCTCTGGGAGATCCTGGTGGTGTGCCCCAGGACCCTGTGGATCAGCCTCCAGGTGTCCTGGATGGTCACGGGCCTTTCATCCTGTTTAACGACACCCACAGGGATGAAGAAGGGACGACACGTGGCTATAAACAGGTCCCAGTCACTCAGCACGGAGCCGTGCTTAGACAAGACCGGTCTGCGAGGCCCATGGGTTGAGGTGACCAGATCGTCCCGCTTTTGGCGGGACAGTCCCGATTTTTAACAATTTGTCCCGCGTCCCACGGCGTTTTAAAAAAGTCCCTATTTTTGGAAAGAATCTTAGGGACTTTTTAAAAACGCCGTGGGACGCGGGACAAATTGTTAAAAATCGGGACTGTCCCGCCAAAAGCGGGACGATCTGGTCACCTTACCATGGGTGCTTTCGCACTGGATCGTCATTCTCAGCGGCATGTTTTCCAAAGCACAGTCTGGGATTTCATTACACTGTTGACTCTCTCTGCCCTTTTCTTTAGTAAGTTTTTAAAAAATGTATTTGCATTTATTTCAGAAAGAAGGGGAAGAGGGAGAGAGAGGTAGAAACATCAATGATGAGAGAGAATCACTGATCGGCTGCCTCCTGCATGCTCCACACTGGGGATTGAGCCCACAACCAGGGCCTGTGCCCTGACCGGGAATCGAACCATGACCTCCTGGTTCATAGATGGACACTCAGCCATGCCGGCCGGGCTCTTCAGTAAATTTCTACTGAATATAAGATGGATTCTTTTGGAATTGGAACTCCAAGGAGTTAGACCTGGTATTACTCAACAAGACGTAGATAAAATTTTCCACACTTCTCTACGTTGCCCACGTTCACCCTCTCACTCACTGGTTCTTATTTACAGAATTTCTGGTCAAAAAGAGCCCAAAGCACTCCCCATGCAAGTGAATAAAAGCTCCCAATTGTGCGGCTTTGGGAGAAAGAGAAGGATGATAAGTCAAACATGCTGAGGGCTCCCGTGGGAGAGAAGTTGTACCAGGGATGGATAAGGTGACGCCCTAAGTGACGTAACTCCCTATTTCCAGAACGTCAGATGGTCACCTTGGAGAGACTTCATCCAAATCCGGTGATAAGAACGTAGTATTTTCTGGATTAGCTTACCAACTGTAATATAGTGTAACTCAGTTCATCCCCCTTCTGCTCGTAAAATAATAATTAGCAATGTAAAAGAAATCTCTCTTGAAAATCATTAATGTTTTCTAATTGGGACAACTGTGTAAAAGCTGGTACCGGTACCAGAAGGCCGGAAAATACCATTCTCCAGGGAGAGTTATTTTCCACCAATCACAGCCCCTAGAGCCAGAAGGGTGTTGGCTACTGAGTACATCTCAAGAGGCCAAGTCTCTTCTGGCAACAAAGGGCTCGTTCCATGTTGGTAGCAGAGCTGTTTCTATTAGTGAGCAGAGCACGCACAGAGGCTACATAAGCTGTAGCTGCTTTTATGGGAAGTCTATTTTAAAAAGATCTCTGGCCTCACGGCACCTTTTGGACGGGGCCTGTGGGTGTCTGCTCAGAGCTCCTCACCACGGGCACAGCTTGTGTGCCAGACAGAAAGGAACCAGAAGGAAGTTAGATTGGCCTCTAAGCGGCCCAGAATTAAGACTGAAGGTTGAGGTTGGGGTGGAGAAAGAGGGAGGCCCGTCCTGTCCCTTTCAAACCCCTGCTCCTTCTTATTTAAGGATTATGAAGATAAGCCCAGCTGGTGTGGCTCAATGGTTGAGCATCAACCTATGAACCAGGAGGTCACGGTTTGATTCCTGGCCAGCTACATGCCCGGGTTGTTGGCTCGATCCCCTGTGTGGGTTTGTGCAGGAGGCAGCCAATCCATGATTCTCTCTCATCATTGATGTTTCTATCTCTCTCTCCCTCTCCTCAAAAATTGATTAAAAAAATATATTAAAAAAGAATTATGAAGAGGAATCACACATGAAGAGGGTACACTGAGTGAATTACCTGATGGAGCCCAGGCACCTTTTCTATTAAGAAAAAAAGCCATTTGTAAATATACTGAAACATCTTAGAACAGTGGTTACCAACTGGTGGCCCATGGACCACTGGTGGGTCCGTGAGGTCCGAAAGGTTGGCGACCGCTGTCTTAGAAGACAACCAGCAAGTCCTGGCCCCTACCTTAGCCCCACACATTTCTTGCACCGCGTAAGTTAAGGTCTTCATCAGTGGCAGGTGGGGAAGAGGGAGACACACCTGAACTTGAACAACTGGCTGAGTGAGGGTAAGGTCTTACCTTCTGGCCTGGGTAGATCCACCTGAACTCCACCTCGACGTCAGGCTCCCCGAGGACAGTGCAGAGGACACTGATGTCGTCCCCACTGTTCACTCTGTTTGAAGATGCCAAGATGGTTGTGGATGGGGGGCCGCTGGGAACTGGCATTAAGCAGGAGACAGGGAAAGTGAGGTGAAATTCATGAGGGCAACACTGAAGACAAACCTACAGGCACATTGTTTTCTTTGGACAGATGTGTAACATTTCCGCCTCTCCCAGTGAGCACCAGGCTGCCTCCATCCCACCATTTTCGGATTCCTTAAAGCCTCCTCTTTCTCTACCTTGGTGGTCCTAATGGGGTCGGCACCCAGAACTCCCCAGGCCCAGCCATTCCCCTTGTGATTAGGGGAGGAGGCTAAAAGGTCTGCCAGGGTTCATCTGAAGGTCATGGTCACAGACAAGGAAGTAGAACATTCTAGAAATGGTGGTGCAATAAAGGAGCCATTAAGAACGGCATTCTGTGCCTCCTAATTTCCATCCATCCTTAGGAACAGCAGTGCCTGCTACTGACCAGCTGGAAGCCACTGAAATCTAGGCACTGGTGGGAAACACGCTTACCTTCTGCGTAGAGCAGTTGATACTTGACAGAGATCTGCGACTTGCCCCCAGCCTCCGCCTTGCAGTAGACCACCCCCTGGTGGTCAGAATGAGGTTGCAGGTACACAAAGCCTCTCTTCATGTCATAAAGGATGTCTGTTCCATTGGCCGGGATTTCCTTGGCCGGGAACTCCCTGTGGAGCGTGACTTTGGCTGACAGGACGGTCACTCGACAAGGAACCACAGCCTGTCTGTCCGGGCTCAGGTAGACAACATCGAAGTAACTGGGAGAAGGCACAAAGAGTTCTCCTTTCTCTGCAAAGCAAGGGACACGGGCTTATTTGTTCGGGAGGAACAAGGTAAAGAACACTTTATGGATTCTCCACTCCAGGGCACAAAGATGAGAGGGGACTGACAATATACTCAGAATACTGAGTCCTTGGGAGTAGAGAAAGCTATTTTTAAATAATTTTCCCCTTTCTGAAGAAGGATGCTATTATTTCCCAACTCCTTAAGGGAAATAAAGTAGGTCTTAGTTCAAGCCCAAATCAGGCCCATGGCTCACTCTCTAAGGAAGCAGGGGAGGAGGCTGATTTCCATCCGATCAGGGCAGCCTCAAGACCTGGAAATAACCGGCTGTGTCTCTGGAGAAATTAGCCCCGTGACCTGCTCAGGAAGTGCGGTTGGAGGCGGATCCCAGCACGGCAGAGCTCCCTGAGAATCCAGCCCAGTGCACCCCGTTCCTGCCAAGGCCCATGGAAAGGGAATGGAGAAGAGACAGACGAGGAACCTGCTACCGCTAACCTCAGGTTCTGAGCTCAGCTTGGCTGCCTCAGGGCTGGGGACCTCCAGCCAGTTTCTTACACCCCTGTTCCCTCTGAAGTCACTCCGTGTGTTTTTTAAGCACAGAAAATGGCATTTTTATCTTACAGAAATGAGGAGAAAATGGCTTTTTTATCTTACAGAAATGAGGGCTGGTATGCCCCGACTTTCCTTAGTACAAAGGACTCCGAGTTGACGTTTATTTTTTGTTTATTTTTGGCATGGCACGTTAAATCTTTTGTTTTCTATACTATGAGAGGATATTATCGTAATTAAGAGAAGTCATTTAACTTAATTATACCCCAACACTTGTTCAATTGTTTCCCATGTTTTTCCTGCAATGTTCCCGAAACAACCAATTATTCTTGGCTTTCTCCTGCACTACCCTTCTTTGTGCGACAGTCCATGCGATGTTTTAGGTCAGGGCCAGAATTCCTGGATATGTCATCAAATGTCTTCACGAGCCAAGACTTCTTTGCAACGGGTGCCACTACCATGCAGGTCCTTCCCCCCGGCTCTGCCTGAGGTCAAGGAAGAGTATGCTAGGCCCTGTCTTTTCCGGGCTTCCTATCAGCCTGGCTGGCTCAGGCCACCTCCTGAGAAACTGACTCTCAGGCTCAGGCAAGGGGCACCTAACAGTCCTGTGTTCACAAACAGCAATTCTGCGTGGCCTTGGGTATGTCAGCCCCACCTGTAAAGAGAAGAATCCAGAGTAGGTAGTATTCAAGATGTCTTTTTGGCCAAAACGTTTAAGGAGTTGATGACTGTAAGGCTTAGAAGCAACTTCGGTTTTAAGGGTTTGTAGAGAAAACTGAAACCAGGGAGCGAAGCCAGTATGGTAACCATCGGAATCTCGGAATACAAAAATGTGGTCTCACTTGGACCTGCTTTGAAAAGAAGTGACCACACCAGTGGCTTTAACAAACAGAAAAAAAATTTTTCACTTACAATCAGCACATTCCATCTGCCCAAAAAAGTATGTTAAAGTTCAAAGAATTGTAGATGACATAGGCCCCTTGCAAATATGTTTGCATCTACTCGAGCAGATAAAAAAATATGACTTTAAGAAAAACTAAACACATGGAAATGTAGATTTCCAAAAGAATTAGTTAATAGGCTATAAACTAAAATCCAAATGATTACCAACTCCATAACAGTGCTCCTTCATGTGGTTTTCCTACATATGAAGGCTGGAGCCCAAGCCCTTTGCCATGAGAAAGGCCTGTTGTCAGTGATGTTCCCCTCTTTGATCTGGTGGCAGTCACGTGTGACTTGAGGGTAATTGATTGAGCTGTAGAGCTATGATGTGTGTACTTTGCTTTGTTATACTTCAATAAAAAGTTAGGGGGGAAAAACACATGAGTGCCTCCTGGATAAGATTAAATATAATATGTCACAGTTGCACAAATTAACACAAAAATTGCACAAATTACCAACAATCAAAAGGAAGCTTCACAGTGTTTGCAATCAAGCGCCAGGGAACACGCGAACATAATGAATGCCAGACGTTTCTCTGTGTGGGCAGAGGGAAAGCATATGTTCTGAAGGGATCCAGAGCCAGCAGCAGAACGCTCAGCTCTCACCACAGCCCATCCTGGTTTTGCAGACTCACCAGGCCTGAGAAGACAAACTGCTAAACCCCATACTGAAAATCCAACTGGACTCTCCACTTTGTGTTGAGGATTGAGAAAATGCTACAACCCATTGGGTCACACACACCCCACCCCCCTTTTTGATTGATTTCAGAGAGGCAGGGAGAGGGGGAGAGAGACAGAAACATCAATGATGAGAGAGAATCATTGATTGGCTGCCTCCTGCACGCCCCCTACTGGGGATTGAGCCCACAACCCGGGCATGTGCCCTGACCAGGAATCGAACTGTGACCTCCTGGTTCATAGGTCAATACTCAACATAATATTTATGTTGAAATAAATACTAATTTGGGGGTGTTCCTTTGATTCACAAAGGGGCTTCCCTGCATTGAGGGAGAAGACCTGCCTCTAAAACTCAGAGAGAGCCCAGGACTCTAATAGGGCATTTTGCTCAAGGGAAGTCTTCAGTTCAAAAATCTCAGTTCAAAAACCAATGTTTTGGGAATACACAACAGGGCTAACTGTGACAGAAAAGTCTTCCTTCTGTCATGTGAAATATGCTATCAGTCCTCGTCCAAATAAGAGGCCCTGATTTAGTCGTAGGTGCCTTTTCCACTGTTGCTTCCCAGGGCGGTATAACACTAAGGCACGTGGGCTTTCTGCGTAGCACATTCCAGAATGAGGATCAGAAGGGATTACCTGTGAACAACTGTGAGCAGTTCTCCTGACAACGCCCGTTATGCTAGCTAGTGCCTGTTTGTCTGCCCATCAGTCAATCACCTGGTCTTCGAAACGGGTCAGGGCAGTAAGAACATTGGGTCCCGGGTCAGAAAAACAGGGCTGGATCTTCACTCAGCCGCTGTAAGCCATGAAACACTGAACGGGTCACCTTGCCCTCCGAGGCTCAGCATCCGCGTCATTATTTATCACTCCGAGATAACAAATCAGTTTCTACTCAGTTCCCGGGGGCATTTGGAAGTGAAATGAGATCCATGGGCCTCCGGGGCCATGGGAGGCGCTGGCCGGAGAGGCGCTCTCTGGACGGGAAGGGATTATATGTGAGATTTTGTTAAAGCACTCATTAATGGCCAGGGCATCAGGTCATTTGAGTCATAGGCCTAAATCACTAAGGTCTGAAAGGCAGATGGATTCAGGAAGTGGACAAAACTCCTGAAAGTGCCTGCCTACGACACTAAGAAAGAATTCTGGCCCAGCTGGCATGGCTCAATGGTTGAGCGTCAACCTATGAACTAGGAGGTCACAGTTTGATTCCCGGTCAGGTCACAAGCCCGGGTTGCAGGCTCGATCACCCAGTGTGGGGCGGGCAGGAGGCAGCTGGTCAATGATTCTCTCTCACTGATGTTTCTATCTCTCTCTCCTTCTTCCTTCCTCTCTGAAATCAATTAAAAAAAAAAAAAAGAAAGAAAGAAAGAAAAGAATTCTGACTTCACCAGGGGGTGGCCTCTGTAAGGCCCTGAAAGCTGCCCCTGACCGCTGGGCCCTGGAGAACGCCAACTCCCTCCTGCAACCTCCTCTGCAGTGCCTGTTTCTCCAAGTGCAATTCCCCCGGCAAAGCCAGACCTAGCACCACGGGGGAGGAGAGTTCACTCTGACCTGCGCCTTCTCAGGCACCTCGCTCAGGCTCAGGCTCCGGGACTGGGGCTGGAGACTCAAGGACCACCACCTCTGGGAATCCAGCCCCTCAACCCTCAGCTCTCAGCACTCACGAGAACAGATACAAAGAGGCCTCTGGCCAGGCCTCCTAGGACCGCGGGGGTTCCAGAGAGGCCATCACAGGTATGAGAGCATGTGACTCAAAGTTGACAGCCGGGCTTTCTGCAATGATGGAGGTGTTCTCTGTCACATGACCACTAGGACAGCCACCAGCCACACGTGGCAATGGAGCCCTGGAAACATGTAAGGGCCACGGAGAAACTGAGTTTTAAATTTTGTTTAATTTTAATTCCCATTTAAATGTAAATAGCCAGGTGTCCAGTGGCTACCATATCGGACAATGTAGGTAGGTACAAACTCTGGAGTCAGACTGTCCTGGGTTCAAATTCTGATAACAGGCATTCCTTGTAGTATAACCTTAAGGACTTACTTAATCTCTAAACCTCAACTTTTCCATTGGGAAAGGAAATGGAAATGATGTTAGTACTCGCCCTGAGGGGCTGGTGAGAGACTTACCTGAACTAATTGATGGAAAGCCTTGAGCCCAGGGCCTGACCGACAGGGAGGGCTCTGACCGTCATTATTGATATTCAGCACACAGTGCAACCTTTACCCTGAGCAAGTCCAGACGTGTGAGGAGTCCACTGAGGCAGCGAACCTTTTACCTGGGAAAAAGATGTAGGTGGAGCCGGTTTTGGTCTCGTCCTTCGTGCAGATGTAGCCGGTGCAGAGCTGCCCCCAGCAGCTGAACTCGCCGGTGTCGGCCGCGGTGGAGTTGACCAGGGTCAGCTGGCCGTAGCGCTCGTGCTGCTTCACACTGTCAACAGAAGCAAAGCTGGTCACACACCCGGGCCTTCGCCTCTGCTCCCCTGTTCTCACATATAAATGCACACACCCGGGCCTTCCCCTCTGCTCCCCTGTCCTCACATATAAATGCACACACCCGGGCCTTCGCCTCTGCTCCCCTGTTCTCACATATAAATGCACACACCCGGGCCTTCCCCTCTGCTCCCCTGTTCTCACATATAAATGCACACACCCGGGCCTTCCCCTCTGCTCCCCTGTTCTCACATATAAATGCACACACCCGGGCCTTCCCCTCTGCTCCCCTGTCCTCACATATAAATGCACACACCCGGGCCTTCGCCTCTGCTCCCCTGTCCTCACATATAAATGCACACACCCGGGCCTTCGCTCTCTGCTCCCCTGTTCTCACATATAAATGCACACACCCGGGCCTTCGCTCTCTGCTCCCCTGTTCTCACATATGAATGCACACACCCGGGCCTTTGTTCTCCGCTCCCCTGTTCTCACATATGAATGCACACACCCGGGCCTTTGTTCTCCGCTCCCCTGTTCTCACATATGAATGCACACACCCGGGCCTTCGCTCTCTGCTCCCCTGTTCTCACATATAAATGCACACACCCGGGCCTGGGCCTTCGCTCTCTGCTCCCCTGTTCTCACATATAAATGCACACACCCGGGCCTTCGCTCTCTGCTCCCCTGTTCTCACATATGAATGCACACACCCGGGCCTTCGCTCTCTGCTCCCCTGTTCTCACATATAAATGCACACACCCGGGCCTTCGCTCTCTGCTCCCCTGTTCTCACATATAAATGCACACACCCGGGCCTTCGCTCTCTGCTCCCCTGTTCTCACATATAAATGCACACACCCGGGCCTGGGCCTTCGCTCTCTGCTCCCCTGTTCTCACATATAAATGCACACACCCGGGCCTTCGCTCTCTGCTCCCCTGTCCTCACATATAAATGCACACACCCGGGCCTTCGCTCTCTGCTCCCCTGTCCTCACATATAAATGCACACACCCGGGCCTTCGCTCTCTGCTCCCCTGTCCTCACATATAAATGCACACACCCGGGCCTTCGCTCTCTGCTCCCCTGTCCTCACATATAAATGCACACACCCGGGCCTTCGCTCTCTGCTCCCCTGTTCTCACATATAAATGCACACACCCGGGCCTTCGCTCTCTGCTCCCCTGTTCTCACATATAAATGCACACACCCGGGCCTTCGCTCTCTGCTCCCCTGTCCTCACATATAAATGCACACACCCGGGCCT
Source organism: Cnephaeus nilssonii (assembly GCF_951640355.1). Lineage (NCBI taxonomy): Eukaryota > Metazoa > Chordata > Mammalia > Chiroptera > Vespertilionidae > Cnephaeus > Cnephaeus nilssonii. The sequence continues at coordinate 12,521,171 of NC_137079.1, forward strand.
TCGCTCTCTGCTCCCCTGTCCTCACATATAAATGCACACACCCGGGCCTGGGCCTTCGCTCTCTGCTCCCCTGTTCTCACATATAAATGCACACACCCGGGCCTTCGCTCTCTGCTCCCCTGTCCTCACATATAAATGCACACACCCGGGCCTGGGCCTTCGCTCTCTGCTCCCCTGTTCTCACATATAAATGCACACACCCGGGCCTTCGCTCTCTGCTCCCCTGTCCTCACATATAAATGCACACACCCGGGCCTTCGCTCTCTGCTCCCCTGTTCTCACATATAAATGCACACACCCGGGCCTTCGCTCTCTGCTCCCCTGTCCTCACATATAAATGCACACACCCGGGCCTTCGCTCTCTGCTCCCCTGTTCTCACATATAAATGCACACACCCGGGCCTTCGCTCTCTGCTCCCCTGTTCTCACATATAAATGCACACACCCGGGCCTTCGCTCTCTGCTCCCCTGTCCTCACATATAAATGCACACACCCGGGCCTGGGCCTTCGCTCTCTGCTCCCCTGTTCTCACATATAAATGCACACACCCGGGCCTTCACTCTCTGCTCCCCTGTTCTCACATATAAATGCACACACCCGGGCCTGGGCCTTCGCTCTCTGCTCCCCTGTTCTCACATATAAATGCACACACCCGGGCCTTCGCTCTCTGCTCCCCTGTTCTCACATATAAATGCACACACCCGGGCCTTCGCTCTCTGCTCCCCTGTTCTCACATATAAATGCACACACCCGGGCCTTCGCTCTCTGCTCCCCTGTTCTCACATATAAATGCACACACCCGGGCCTTCGCTCTCTGCTCCCCTGTCCTCACATATAAATGCACACACCCGGGCCTTCGTTCTCTGCTCCCCTGTCCTCACATATAAATGCACACACCCGGGCCTTCGCTCTCTGCTCCCCTGTTCTCACATATAAATGCACACACCCGGGCCTTCGCTCTCTGCTCCCCTGTTCTCACATATAAATGCACACACCCGGGCCTTCGCTCTCTGCTCCCCTGTTCTCACATATAAATGCACACACCCGGGCCTTCGCTCTCTGCTCCCCTGTCCTCACATATAAATGCACACACCCGGGCCTTCACTCTCTGCTCCCCTGTTCTCACATATAAATGCACACACCCGGGCCTGGGCCTTCGCTCTCTGCTCCCCTGTTCTCACATATAAATGCACACACCCGGGCCTTCGCTCTCTGCTCCCCTGTTCTCACATATAAATGCACACACCCGGGCCTTCGCTCTCTGCTCCCCTGTTCTCACATATAAATGCACACACCCGGGCCTTCGCTCTCTGCTCCCCTGTCCTCACATATAAATGCACACACCCGGGCCTTCGTTCTCTGCTCCCCTGTCCTCACATATAAATGCACACACCCGGGCCTTCGCTCTCTGCTCCCCTGTTCTCACATATAAATGCACACACCCGGGCCTTCGCTCTCTGCTCCCCTGTTCTCACATATAAATGCACACACCCGGGCCTTCGCTCTCTGCTCCCCTGTCCTCACATATAAATGCACACACCCGGGCCTTCGCTCTCTGCTCCCCTGTCCTCACATATAAATGCACACACCCGGGCCTTCGCTCTCTGCTCCCCTGTCCTCACATATAAATGCACACACCCGGGCCTTCGCTCTCTGCTCCCCTGTACTCACATATAAATGCACACACCCGGGCCTTCGCTCTCTGCTCCCCTGTTCTCACATATAAATGCACACACCCGGGCCTTCGCTCTCTGCTCCCCTGTTCTCACATATAAATGCACACACCCGGGCCTTCGCTCTCTGCTCCCCTGTTCTCACATATGAATGCACACACCCGGGCCTTCGCCCTCTGCTCCCCTGTCCTCACATATAAATGCACACACCCGGGCCTTCGCTCTCTGCTCCCCTGTCCTCACATATAAATGCACACACCCGGGCCTTCGCTCTCTGCTCCCCTGTCCTCACATATAAATGCACACACCCGGGCCTTCGCTCTCTGCTCCCCTGTCCTCACATATAAATGCACACACCCGGGCCTTCGCTCTCTGCTCCCCTGTTCTCACATATAAATGCACACACCCGGGCCTTCGCTCTCTGCTCCCCTGTCCTCACATATAAATGCACACACCCGGGCCTTCGCTCTCTGCTCCCCTGTTCTCACATATAAATGCACACACCCGGGCCTTCGCTCTCTGCTCCCCTGTCCTCACATATAAATGCACACACCCGGGCCTTCGCTCTCTGCTCCCCTGTTCTCACATATAAATGCACACACCCGGGCCTTCGCTCTCTGCTCCCCTGTTCTCACATATAAATGCACACACCCGGGCCTTCGCTCTCTGCTCCCCTGTTCTCACATATAAATGCACACACCCGGGCCTTCGCTCTCTGCTCCCCTGTTCTCACATATAAATGCACACACCCGGGCCTTCGCTCTCTGCTCCCCTGTTCTCACATATAAATGCACACACCCGGGCCTTCGCTCTCTGCTCCCCTGTTCTCACATATAAATGCACACACCCGGGCCTTCGCTCTCTGCTCCCCTGTCCTCACATATAAATGCACACACCCGGGCCTGGGCCTTCACTCTCTGCTCCCCTGTCCTCACATATAAATGCACACACCCGGGCCTTCGCTCTCTGCTCCCCTGTTCTCACATATAAATGCACACACCCGGGCCTGGGCCTTCACTCTCTGCTCCCCTGTCCTCACATATAAATGCACACACCCGGGCCTTCGCTCTCTGCTCCCCTGTTCTCACATATAAATGCACACACCCGGGCCTGGGCCTTCACTCTCTGCTCCCCTGTTCTCACATATAAATGCACACACCCGGGCCTTCACTCTCTGCTCCCCTGTTCTCACATATAAATGCACACACCCGGGCCTGGGCCTTCACTCTCTGCTCCCCTGTCCTCACATATAAATGCACACACCCGGGCCTTCGCTCTCTGCTCCCCTGTTCTCACATATAAATGCACACACCCGGGCCTTCGCCCTCTGCTCCCCTGTCCTCACATATAAATGCACACACCCGGGCCTTCGCTCTCTGCTCCCCTGTCCTCACATATAAATGCACACACCCGGGCCTTCGCTCTCTGCTCCCCTGTCCTCACATATAAATGCACACACCCGGGCCTTCGCTCTCTGCTCCCCTGTCCTCACATATAAATGCACACACCCGGGCCTTCGCTCTCTGCTCCCCTGTTCTCACATATAAATGCACACACCCGGGCCTTCGCTCTCTGCTCCCCTGTCCTCACATATAAATGCACACACCCGGGCCTTCGCTCTCTGCTCCCCTGTTCTCACATATAAATGCACACACCCGGGCCTTCGCTCTCTGCTCCCCTGTCCTCACATATAAATGCACACACCCGGGCCTTCGCTCTCTGCTCCCCTGTTCTCACATATAAATGCACACACCCGGGCCTTCGCTCTCTGCTCCCCTGTTCTCACATATAAATGCACACACCCGGGCCTTCGCTCTCTGCTCCCCTGTTCTCACATATAAATGCACACACCCGGGCCTTCGCTCTCTGCTCCCCTGTTCTCACATATAAATGCACACACCCGGGCCTTCGCTCTCTGCTCCCCTGTTCTCACATATAAATGCACACACCCGGGCCTTCGCTCTCTGCTCCCCTGTTCTCACATATAAATGCACACACCCGGGCCTTCGCTCTCTGCTCCCCTGTCCTCACATATAAATGCACACACCCGGGCCTGGGCCTTCACTCTCTGCTCCCCTGTCCTCACATATAAATGCACACACCCGGGCCTTCGCTCTCTGCTCCCCTGTTCTCACATATAAATGCACACACCCGGGCCTGGGCCTTCACTCTCTGCTCCCCTGTCCTCACATATAAATGCACACACCCGGGCCTTCGCTCTCTGCTCCCCTGTTCTCACATATAAATGCACACACCCGGGCCTGGGCCTTCACTCTCTGCTCCCCTGTTCTCACATATAAATGCACACACCCGGGCCTTCACTCTCTGCTCCCCTGTTCTCACATATAAATGCACACACCCGGGCCTGGGCCTTCACTCTCTGCTCCCCTGTTCTCACATATAAATGCACACACCCGGGCCTGGGCCTTCGCTCTCTGCTCCCCTGTTCTCACATATAAATGCACACACCCGGGCCTTCGCTCTCTGCTCCCCTGTTCTCACATATAAATGCACACACCCGGGCCTTTGTTCTCCGCTCCCCTGTTCTCACATATAAATGCACACACCAGGGCCTGGGCCTTCGCTCTCTGCTCCCCTTTTCTCACATATGAATGCCCAGTGGGTCGGGACAGAGTGCCCTCTCTCTTATGGCACAAACTAAAAAAGTGTGTTTGGGGGAGGTGTGTGTAGGGGGAAGAGGCAGAGACAAGAACCTTCTCTAAAAGGGAATTAAAAAACGACAGTTATGGCCTGGGCTGGTGTTGCCCAGAGGTTAGAGTGTCAGCCCTCGTACCATAGGGTCACAGGTTCAATTCCTGGTCAAGGGCATGTACCTGGTTGCAGATTTGATCCTTGGCAACCAATTGATGTGTCTCTCTCACATCGATGTTCCTCTCTCCCCCTCTCCCATTCACTCTCTCTAAAAAGCAATGGAAACAATAACCTCAAGTGAGGATTTTAAAAAAGACAGTTTTCTAAAGAGAGGAAATTCTCTTCCATCTCAGCGCTCAAGGTTCCTTAAGTAAAACCACGGGTCCACTGCCACGCAGCCACGGAAACTCAGCCAGAAAGCCTGGGGCACGTGTTTTGCTTTCAGCTTTTGTTTTTAATGAGTTCATTGCAGCAACAGTTGCGGTAAAGAAAATACCCAGGGTTACCCAATGTGCACAATCTCTTTCATCAGCAAGGACAATTCTCTGAATACAAGCTTGGAATCTTTAAGATGCTACATTATTGTATTAAAAATAAAAACTCTGCATAATTCTCTCAAGATTATGCTAAGTGTAATAAGTCAGACGGAAAAGGACAAAAAAAAAAAAAAACAAACAACCACAAACAACAAACCCACCTATGATTTCACTCATATGTGGAATATAAAACAAAAAGTAAAATAAAGGGAAGGGGGGGTGCGAGGGAAGAGATCAACCAAAGAACTTATATGCACATATGCATAGCCCATGGACTCAGACAATCAGACAATAGTGGGGTGAAGGCCTGGGGAGGGGGTGGGAGAGGGGAGGAGGAGAGGTCAATGGGGAAAAAAGGGGGACATCCATAACACTTTAAACAATAAAAATAATTGAAAAATAAAATAAAAAGTAAAAGAAGAACTCACAAAATAAATAAAAACAAACTCATACATACAGACAACAGAATGGTGGTGACCAGAGGAGGTGGAGGGAGGGGAAGAGCCAGTGAGTAAAGGGGGTCAGATATATCGGAACAGAAGGAAACTAGACTTCGGGCGTTGAGCACACAGATATCAAATTATAATCTCATACGCCTGAAAATTATATAATGTTATTAACCAATGTTACTCTGATAAATTTAATAAAAAATAAAAATGTCAAACCACACACAAAATAAAAAAAACAACTGTATTTTAGACTTCCAGTCAAGATGGAAGAGTAGGTAAAGGCTATGTTCCCTTCCTCCCACAACCACATCAAAATTACAACTAAATTATAGAACAACCATCAATGAGACCCACCTGAAGACTAGCTGAACAGAAGTCCTATAACTAAGGATAGAAAGAAAAGTCCACGATGCGGCCACTTCTGGGTATTTATCCAAAGAAACACAGAACACTCCTTCGAAAAGATACGTGCACCCCTATGTTCACTGCAGCTTTATCTACAGTAGCCAAGATGTGGAAGCAACCTAAGTGTCCATCGATAGAGGAGGGGATAAAGAAGAAGTGGTACATATATACAATGGAATATTACTGGGCCATAAAAAAGAATGAAATTTTGCCACGTGCAACAACATGGGTGAGCCTAGAGGGTATTATACTAAGTGAAATAAATAAGACGGAGAAAGACACATAACATATGACTTCACTTACATGGGAAATCTGAAAAGCAAAATAAACAAACCAACAGGTTAAGAAGTAATTACCAGTTACAAAAATAGTCACAGGGATGTGAAGTACAGCTTAGGGAATGGAGTCAATAATATAATAACTATGCACGGTTTCAGATGAGTACTAGACTTATTGGAGGGGGATCATTTCGTAAGTTATATAAATGCCTAGTCACTTTATTGTACAGCTGAAACGAATACGATATTGTCAACTGTAATTGAAAAATTTAAAAACAATTTTAAAAGAAAAGGGACATTAGGTAATAAAAGAAATCTGATTAAACTATGAACTTTACTTAAATTGTATCGATATTGTTCATTAATAGCGTTATACGTATATATACCATACTAATATAAGATGTTACTAATAGGGGAACTGGGCATAGGGTATTCAGGAATTCTCTATACTACCTCTGCACAGTAATCCTGTAAATGAAAAATAGTTCTAAAGTAAATGTTTATTATAAAAAAATGAAAAAACCCACCACTTTTCTTTAGGACAAAATGCACTCATTGCTCAGATGTGAGCCCCAGCTATGCAGCCCACCTCTGGTAAAAGCATTCAGAGCCTTTGAGCATTCACACCTCTCCTTTGCCTCACCCTATTTCTACTTTTATCTCCTCATGCTTTACCTCTTGTAAAGATTTTTATCTTGTCCTTGTGAATATATTTGCAAACCCCTCCAGTTCCACTTCGAAATGAGGAGAGTCATAAATAAATATTGTATTACTATCAAACACTAGTATTAGCCAGTTGTCAATGTGATGCATTGTGTCAGGAATCCAGATGTGTCATTCTGGGACAGATGTTCCCCTGGGGCTGAGCCTGCGCAGATGCCAGAAGAAATGGTTTTAATCGGAGGATGCAGCTCAAATATCCAAAAGTTTCACCCCCAGGAGCGCCACATACTTTTCGGATGCAGTCGAGATTCTCCGGTTGTGTGCAGCAGCCACATCAGTACAGTCACCCTTTAAATTTAGCTCACAGCCACACGTCTGGCCGGCCGGCCTTAAACACAGCCGGTCTGGCTCACCGCTGAAGAGCTGTGCCCACCAGCTCTGCCAGGAGGTGCCTCCTTTCAACTGGACGGAAATCTCTCCTCCTTCAGGAAGCTTCTAATTAGAATCGACCCCCAGGGACCTCCCCGCTTTCTCCTAGTGATGTAACTGGTCCCTGTTCTCTCCCCCGCAGGCACCCCGGCTTCCTGTTATTTACAAAGGATGGTAAAAACTTTGAGGACAGGGACTGTGCCATCATTGTTTTATATTTCCTAAGCAGTAAATCTGTGCAGAGTACACAGTAAGGATTCCCTAGAAACGAGTGGACTGGAATGGAATCGAACCGGGGGTTGGAACTGGTAAGAAATCTCGAAAAGCAGACATCCAGCTCCCAGTATTGCTGGAGGGGAAACTGAGTCTGGGCAGAAGTGACTTCCCTGAGACCCACGGCTGGTGAACACGGAGTCGATGACTTCAGTCAATTAAGCCTGTAAGAAATACTCACTCATTAGATAAGAAAATGCACATAAAGCACTTCATGCCATGCCTGGTTCACGGCAATTATCCTAATTATGGCCTCATTACCTGTAACTGCAGATTAGTAGGAGCTATTATGCATACTACTACAACAATGACACACACACACGCACAACATTGGGCATAGTTAGCACGACAAACAAAAACCAGTGGACCTCAAGGATATTACAATCCAGTTAGGAATTATAACTAATATACATGAAAAAATCAGAGAATCAGTAAAGGGGTGCTCACAGCAAGAACAACAGGAATTCTGAAAAGGGATTCGCCACTGTGGTTTGAAGAAGGTGAGGACAGATCTGGGCGGAGGTAAGACAAGCTGGACTTTCAACAGTGCGGGTGAAAGGCAGCGGACAGCGAGGAGGCTGAGAAGCAGTGAGCTCACTTGCTCAGGAAAACTCCAGCCCCGTAAGGAGTGGGAGGGACCTCTGTTCATTGCCATAGCCGCAGTGCATGGTGGGTAGAAGGCATTCAATGACTAGGGCAGTGGTCGGCAAACTCATCAGTCAACAGAGCCAAATGTCAACAGTACAACGATTGAAATTTCTTTTGAGAGCCACATTTTTTAAACTTAAACTTCTTTTCACGCCACTTCTTCAAAATAGACTCGCCCAGGCCGTGGTATTTTGTGGAAGAGCCACACTCAAGGGGCCAAAGAGCCGCGTGTGGCTCGCGAGCCGCAGTTTGCCGACCACTGGACTAGGGGCGTCAATCCATTAACTGTAGAAGGAGACAGAGGGAGGGGGTTGGGAGTCACGGGACATAAGGTTGAGAACAGCAAGAAGGGTGCACGTTTCACTCAGCAGGCAGGAAGGGCCACTTCGGTTTGGGAGATGGGAAGTGATGGGCCCACCTTAGTCAGGTCACCAGTGAAGAGAACAGGAGTCGGGAGGCAGGAGGAAGAGGAGAGAGGCTGAGAGGTCTGTGTCCATGATACTCAGCAAATGCTGGGGCCCGGTCGGGTGTTGGCAATGGCAGTGAAGCAAATATAAGAAAAGTTTTCTTGGGGGAAATTTTTGACAGACATAGTAAGCAAGGTGGAAGAAGAGAGATATCAATAATGAACACTTACTTTGTATTTCTATTGAAAAGAATGTTGTGTTCTTTTTTAAAAAAATATATGTTTTTATTGGTTTTTAGAGAGAGAGGAAGGGAGAGGGATAGAGAGATAGAAACATCAATGAGAGAGAAACATCGATTAGCTGCCTCCTGCACGCCCTCCCACCAAGGTTTCGGCCTGCATGTGCCCTGACTGAGAATTGAACCAGTGACCTCTTGGGTCATGGGTCGATGCTCAACCACTGAACCACACTGGCTGGCAAGAATGGGGTTTTAACTGCCAGGAATGGGATAGTTGAGAAGAGAAAGGAGATTGGGGGTAGGCAAAATAATGGTGGTGATTTGGGATTTGGGATCAAATGTGGGTCATTTAAGTGCGGATGTCCTATAGGCAGTTGGAAATTCAGGCCTGGCACAGAGGAGAAAAACAGCACTGGATTTATATTTGGCACATCATTTATAACATAAGTAAAAGTTGAAACTAAAGGAATGAACGAAGTCAACAAGAAAAAGCAACAAGACAAGATGGGAATAGGTTGAGGATAAAATCTGGAGCCAAATTAGAGGGCCAGAAGAAAAAGAAGAGGTAGACAGAGGAGAGAGAAAAGATCAGGAAAGAGAGAAGAACTGGATGAGGTGGTGCTCAAAAACATCAGATGCCTAAAGAGGGATTGGTGGCCACACACACACACACACACACACACACACACACACTTCCTTTAGCAGAATGAAAGTATTTGGCAACCACCAAATGAGCAATTGCAGTTGTGAGGATGGAGTTAGATTTCAGCAGATAAAAAAATGGAACTGTGGCAAGGAAGAGAAGGTGGAGGTCTTCCCGAGTAGACCAGAATGTCTTGGCCACATTCCCTTCAGAGTTCAATACCAGGGTACGAAATCAGCAAGTAATCAATACATTAACTTGGCACTTTGTCTGGGCCGGGCATTTGCTAGCACTGTAGTGATAAAGAGTATGGGATGCCATTCCTACGGGAAAGGAACTGGGCACATGAGAATTTAGCATCGGGAATAAGCCTACCGCCACCATGAAGTCTGCATGCTGTATCTTTAGCAGGATTGGGGGTGGAAGGAAGGAAATGCACTGGAAAACATTTCTGGATTTTTCCACCCCCTCTCATAGGCAAACAATATAAAACAGGAAACAAATTATTTAGCAGGATTACGGTCTAAATGCCTGGATTTAAGTGTTCATTTCTACTAATGGCTTCACACAGTCCAGGGGGCAGGCTGCCCAAGGGGTTGGACTATGACCTACAGCCGCTGAGGGAAGAGTCTGCACCATGAAGTGGAGACAAGGATTCAGGGAGCCCTGCCGAGTGCTGCACAGAGATCCTTCACCCCAAGTTCCTTCCCTTCCCTGGTAACCACTTACCCAACCCCAGGGATGGAAGACGTGGAGGATGTGAAGTGGAGTGGAGCAAAAAGAGCTGCTGCAACAAAGTGGCCCCCAAAAAGTATAATTAGGAAAAGCAGAATTTACATTCACTGGATGTGGCTCTGAACATGCCAGCTCATCAGCTCACCTAAGGCCTTTGCCTTCCACGCTAGCGCATTCAGACCTGGCCCGACCTGGCCCGCAACCAAGGTACATGCCCTTGACCAGAATCGAACCCGGGACCCTTCAGTCCGCAGGCCGTTGCTCTTATCCACTGAGCCAAACTGGTTTCGGCAGCCCGCAGCTTCTTGCATGCTGCCCAGCACTCTCTCTTCTGAAGGGGACCTGTCTCCTGGGACAGACAGAGGCTGGGCTGACAGTTCCCAAAGTGAGGGGCCACTGGGCATCTCACCTGGACAGTGACTAGGTGAGGATGGTGGGGTCCACGCTCCTGTCCCCCTACAAGCCACGGGCAGGAGGTGAGTCCTGGATGACAAGCTATTCAGCCATCGGTCCCCAAAATACTTAAAATGCAAATTACATGGCAGGTTCTGGAACAGAGAGGGAGGGACACGGTGATGGAAAGTGTTGGAGCCACAGGAGAAGTTGAAGGTCTGGGTAAATAACTACATCAGTCCAGACATTCTGCCTTGGAGACTGATGCCTCCATTGGCATAAAACAGAGATAAAGAGTAAAGTAAAAGATGTGATCAAATATCTTCCTTACTCAACAGTCATTTCACATTTACACATTATTTAGCTGCTACCACATTGCAAGGAACTGCACCCAGGATCAAGGGAGATTCATGCACATCTGCTTCTCCATGTTTCAAGTGTTTGTAATGGGTCTGTGTTTACACTGAGCCTCCTTTTAAGAATGTGTCACAAATAATTGCTCCATGATATGCTGGGAACGAAGCCATGTCCACAGAGCACACATCCTGGGAAACAGACAGCTGGGTAAAGCATAGCGAAGCTCCACAGTTTATGATTAAAAAAAAAAAAAGATGAAAAGAAAAATGTGTGAGAAACCAATATGCAAAACGAGAAACTTCAAAGCGAATACAGTTTCAATATAAGAAATTAAGCTTCTCTCTCTCTCTCTCTCTCTCTCTCTCTCTCTCTCTCTCTCTCTCTCTCTCTCCCCCTCCCTCCCTCCCTCCCTCCCTCCCTCCCTCCATGTTAGAGGACTGTCCAAGGACTTGCTCAAAACCCTTACAGTATAACCACAGCATTTCTATTCCAACAACCAGTTATGTTAGTGTCTGTGAAATGGGACTCAGGTCTGTTCTACTGAGTGACTTACACCAGATTCTCCTGTGTTATTTGGAAAGAAGTCACTATGGGCATGCTTAACTCTTTCACCGAGTAATGGCCCTCCAGCTCCTGCCCCTGACACTGACCCCGGACTCCAACCGCTGGGAGGTCCCCCTTCTCTCCTCCCTCCTCCCCATCCACCCAGCTGATGTCATCCTTCCTTGTTGCTTCTCTTGCCAACCCATCTGGCTTCTGTACAAAGGAAGAGGGACTCCTCCTCCTCCAGAGATTTCCCAGAGTCTAAGAAACTGAGGCGTGGCTACCCCTTTGACACCATGAGCCAAGCCAGGCCTGATAAACCAGAGATTAACCCAACAGAAAATCCCACTGGGATTCCTAGAATAAAGGCCTTAAGACATGCCAGCCTGTGGCCCAACAATTTTTCCCTCTTGTGGGAATTAATCATTGCTATCCAGATGTTTACTTGCAGCAATGACTGTGACAGTAAAAAAAAAAAAAATTAGTTACATGTACTATGGAATTACAGTTATAACAGAATAATATTCATGATACACTACGTAACAATTAATCATTAAGGCGTTTGTACATTGTACTTTAAGAAATCTGAAGGTGAGTTTTATATTGTGTTGTCCTTTTTTGAACGTGGATTCCAAAGGCAGGACAAGCAGGAATTCCTTGGAAGGTCTAAAAAAGCCAGTAGAGCCCAGCCGGCTCAGTGGGTGAGCGTCGACCTATGAACCAGGAGGTCACTGTCCAATTCCTGGTCAGGGCATATGCCTTGGATGCGGGCTCAATCTCCAGCGTGGGACATGCAGGAGGCAGCTGATCAATGATTCTCTCTCATCACTGATGTTTCTATCTCTCTCTCCCTCTCCCTTCCTCTAAGAAATCAATTATATATATATATATATATATATATATATATATATATATATATATATATACTGGCATTATTGCTCTGATTAATAAAAAGACTGCCAGTGGAGTGTAAGAAATAATCAGAAATGCAGCGTGACTATTCTCACACCTGCTGTGCTTCCCATGCACAGGTGGCCACCAGGCTATGCCGCCCCCTCCCTAGCGCATCACCTGCCTCCCAGGCTCCTGAATCCCAGGCAGCCTCCCCTCTCACCTGGTTCCCCCTCTGGATCTCCCTGTTTCTTTGATGGAGTCATAGCTCCACCTTTCTCCCAGGCTCGATGTTGACATCAACATTGACTCTCCATCTCTGTTCCAATCCTTACACTTTATCAGCCGACAAACTGATCCTTCCTGAAAAACATCTCCTCTATACCTCCAAATGCCCTATAAAAGGTCACATATACTTTACCCAAAGCCATTTTGTGGTGGCCTCCGGCTTTACAATGTGAGTAGCTCCCAGTGCACACAGAATTGAAGGCATCCTTCTCTGCCTAGAATGCAAGGCTCCCAGGGGCTCCTGCGTTGTCGACTTTTCTTCATCCAACCAAAGTCCACAAACCCAGACACCTCGGCTCGTTCCCACCCCAGCCCTCCAGCTCCGTTTCCCTCTCAGAGCTCTCTTCTTTTCCCATCTGGCCTGTACCTGGTTGTTCTTCAGAGTTCTGTCCTCAGGGAGAGCTTTTCTGTCCAGTGGCATTTGGAAAACAGGGGTTAAGAGCATTCATTCAAGAGTCTGATTTCCTTGATTCAAATCCTGTCTCTACACTACTGGCTTGGTGACCATTATTAGCACATTATTTAATCTTATCATGCTCCGTTTCCTCATCCGAGACAGGAAGATAATAATAGTCCCTACCTTCCAGGGTTATTATGAGAATGAAATCTATATATATAAAAGCCTAAGCAACCATTACCACCGAATGACCAGAACAACCGGAACGACTGGTCATTATGACGTGCACTGACCACCAGGGGGCAGATGCTCACGCAGGAACTGCCCCCTGGTGGTCAGTGCGCTCCCACAGCCAACCTCCCACAGCCAGCCAACCTCCCGCAGTCCCTTCCCGTTCCCCTCCCCACATCCAGCAGGCGCCATCGGTGGCCAGCAGGCCCCGTCCAGCGGCCGGCAGGCCCCCAGACCCTGGCCAGCAGCTGGCAGGCCCCCACGGACTGGGCAAGACGGCCCCAATAGGCCCTGATCGCCAGCCCAGCCTAGGCACCCCATCTGTGCACGAATTTCGTGCACCAGGCCTCTAGTTAGTTAATAACTGTATAAGATCCTAGAAGGATGCTGGCACAGAAAAAGCACTGAAATGTTAGGTGCTACTGGGGTGTGAGATCTAAGCTTCTCACACCCAGCACTTAATGTCTTTATCACAAATCTTAGAGATCTATCTATCACCTGTCTATCTATCTATCTATCTATCTATCTATCTATCTAACTATCTCTCTGCCTATCGATCTGCTGTCTTGTGTGACCTTTTCAACTCCCTGTTATATGTCTCTGGTAAAATGATTCCTTTCCAAGAAGGAACCATGTCTTTTTCCTGCCTGTATTACCCATAGCCTTCTGCATGGCATAATGCTATGCAGACAGCGTTATAGGTGACTGTGAGCAGAACAAAACAGAATTCAGCCGGAACCGGTTTGGCTCAGTGGATAGAGCATCGGCCTGCGGACTCAAGGGTCCCAGGTTCGATTCCGGTCAAGGGCATGTACCTTGGTTGCGGGCACATCCCCAGTGGGGGGCGTGCAAGAGGCAGCTGATCGATGTTTCTCTCTCATCGATGTTTCTAACTCTCTATCCCTCTCTCTTCCTCTCTGTAAAAAATCAATAAAAATATTAAAAAAATAAAAATAAAATAAAATAAAATAAAATAAAATAAAATAAAAAGAAACAGAATTCAGTGAGTGGAACTGAGCTGAATAATTTGTCCAAGAGCTCTCACTCCTTGGCCCCGTGTCATCTAAGCGAATGAACTACAAATGCCAATAACCATTTTGGAGCGAGAAGGGACTTTAGAGACCATCTGGTTGGATCCCTCCTATTACAGAGATCAAGTGGCTCCCCCAGGGTCACAGAGCCAGTTCACGGGTGATGCTAAGATACAGCTTAGTGGATGGAGAGAAACTCACGGAAATAAGGAAATCATTGTCAATGTAATTTTTTAAAAGTCATCTTTCAAACTTGGCAGCCATATGATTCTGATGTATGGGGGTTCTTTATATTAAAGACTCACATTACATTTTTGGCAATTCTAATCTTACTAGGTAGAATAAGCCCATTAACACAGCTCACAAGAAACAGACACCCACCTTCCCCTCCCCCAGGGCTCACGGCCACACTGGGGAAGAACAGGCCTCGGGAGAGGAGTGACAGAGGACAATGGAGCAAGCCACCACCACCCTCGTTAGGGAAACAAGCGGTGGGTTACCAATGGGCTGGCACACGGCCAGTGAGTGCGTTGTGGCCAAGTTATACCAGTGAATGCAGAGGCCGGGGGCGGGGCCCCACTCACACCTGGCATTCAAAACAGAGAGAGATCCCCCGAACCTCCTATCTTGCCAACATTCTCAAAGTGCCCACAAATACTAATGTTACTTGGCTGGTCAACCTTCTGAACAAACATCAGACATCTAAAGAAATAGACTGCTTTCTTGAGACTGGGAGGGGGCTTGAAAATTAGGTTCAAGTCTAGGCTACTTTTACTAAAAGCTGTACAAACTTGAGAACACCCCTGAGCCCTGTGGGTCTAACCTAATCATCTGTAAAATGCAGGGTCCAGGCCAGATCAGTGGGTCCCCACGCGGACTGCGTCTGGCAATCTCTTGGGGAACGTTTATGCCCTCTCCTTGGCTCTTCTTTCCACATCTCATCATCTGATCTTCAGGGCCCGTCTCCTACGATTAGGTAATCAGTCACTCAATGAACCAGCGTCTCTCTAGCGCTAGCCCATGCTGACAGCAGCCTTCTCTCTTCCCGTCAGCCCCCGCGCACTCGCACTTGACCACAAGCCGTCCATTGTTGCTCTGTAATTGTATCTGGCGTGTGTGTCATTAGTTCCAAAGCCACCGGTAGGCAGGACCACGTCTGGTTTTCTCACATTTACCTTTCTGACCCAATAGACTGTCTTTCTGCATAAATCAGGCTAACAGTCACTCTAGCTGCCATGCACTCTGCTGAACCCCTTTAATCTATGAGTCTCTGAGTGCCCATTAGTCTCGAGTTGTGACACACTTGTCATGGTCACCCCTCCTGCTCTTATATGGACAGCTGCTGTTCCCTGCCTCTTCCCCCAGGATGCCCACCTGCTGATGCCATAGCTCATGCCATTCCATGAGCCACCTATGAAATGCATGCACGTTCTCTTATATCTATTTTGGTTGGTACACAAGGTCTCATGCCCTGCCTTGTCCCAGCTACTAAGTCACGTTCATAAAGAAGAGCAAGGTTATCCGGGAAGTGAAAGCACTGACCGCCCCTACCAGGCAAGTGAGATACCAGACTGGACCTGGGGGCTGAGAAGTAGGATGGGGTTGGGAGGAGGGCTTTAGGCAATAGGACAAAGTCAAGATCAAGTCCAAGAGGGAATCTGAACAAAACGTCTGAAAAGTAAAGTGCAGGTGACAAAGCAGAGTGAATAGTGTTGATGGCGGGGGGGGGGGGGGGGGGGGGAGGCGGGGGAAGGGGAGTGGGATGGTGACACCTGAAGTCCTGGGCAGATTCCCGAGGGCAGTGACGTCTCACTCACCCACACACAGCCGCCCCATGGGCTGCATTATGCTATTCAGGCAGCTGAACCCAGACTGGAGGCAAAGCTCTGACATTTCCGTTTTGCTGTTTTTTATAATGTGCCATTTTATGCAGTGACATACTAGTAGACATAGCATTTTCCATTTTATAGCTTATTCTTTATTCCTGTGTGTGTGTTTTTACTTCCTCCCCTGATATAACTTGCAAAATTGTTTTATTTGCATTTTGTATATTTAAGTACTTGGCAAAAAGAATTATCATGCTACAATAACACCCATTTTCATATTTGCACATTAAATCCCAGACCTCACCCACATATATTCTTTGTGTGTGGTGGTTGGGGGGTACAACAGAATGATTCTGCCTCAGCCATAAGAATGAATAAAACCTTGACATTTGTGACAACAGCAATGGACTTCAAAGGCATGATGCTTAGTGCAATAAATCAGAGAGAGAGAGAGATAAATACTATATGATCTCACTTACATGTGGAATCTAAAAGAGAAAAACAAAAGCACCGAGGTTATAAATACAGGGAACAGTTTGGTGGTGCCAGAGGGAGGGGTGTTGGGTGTACAAAACAGGTGAAGGGAGTGAAAAGGTACAAACATCTGGTTATAAAATAGATAAGTTCTGGGAATGTAATGTATGGTGTGGTGACTATAGTACTGTAGTGCATATTTGAACGTTGCTAAGAGAGTAGGTCTTAAAATTTCTCATCATGAGAAAAAAAAATTGTTAACTGTGTGAGGTGACAGGTGTCAAATAGATTTATTGTGGTTGTCATTTTGCAATATATACAAAAATTGAATCATCACCTAATGTGTACCTGAAATTAACATAATGGCATATGTCAATTATACCTCAATTAAAAAATAAAAATACTCCTAACGAACTGGCTGTTTTCTTGTGAGTTCCCTCCCTTGGGTACAGTATGGTGAGTAAAAATAGCGCATCTTTGTTGACATGGCTTACCACGTGTGCCAGTGCTTTCCTTGCATGACCTCATCTATCCTGACAACAGCACAAGAGGCTGGGTGCATTACTGCCTCCCCCACCCAATCCTGAGCGGAACTGAGCCGATTAAAATTAAAATCTTTTGGAGCTACTTTAGCTCACAGAAATTATTACAAATACAGGGCACCCTTTTGTTTTTAACTAACCCTAACCCTAACCCTAACCCTAACCCTAACCCTAACCTGAACACTGCCAGGAGGTCTCACACACCGGAGAGGGCTCGCATCCTGCCGCCCCCACGTGGCCATCTCCGGAACTGCTGGAGGACCTGAGGCTGGTGCCGTGGAGTCTGGGCACAGAGAGCTCTCCCTTCAGGGCAGGGTAAGTTACTTATTTTTAATTCCACTGTTTCCTGGGGTAGAAATCCATCTGAAGGTAAGTGTCAGTTTGGTGGCTGCTTTTGATTTCCCAACGCAAATTGGACCCCAACGGCACCTCCAGGGGAAGGAGGAAGACAAAGGGAGAGGACTCTCATGGAAACTCACTGTCTTCATTTGTTCTGCTCAGAAAATAAAGTAAAATGAGCTTTGACGGGAAGTGAGCTTGAATTAAAGACACCTGTACAACAGTGTGAACATATTGCCACTGAACTGTACACTTAAAAATGGTTAAAATGGCTAATTACATATGTATACATATATATGCACACACACACACATATGTACATATTTGAGCAAAATAAAATAAATTGGAAAGAAAAAGACATCTTCCTTAGTATAATACCAGAGCATGACCAATAATATTTACCAAAGTCTGTATAGGTTCTTGCTCAGCAGAAGGATTCTGTTGATAAACACTTCTTAATAGCTTTCTCTTTTTCTTTTAAAATGGTCCCAGACCACGCTCCTCCCGGTGCTGGGGTGCAGGGTTGGACTGGCCTGGCGCCGGCTGCCTGCCTCCTCGCCCACCCGCCCTTTGTGTTGTCTGTGGGTGGAGAAAGCTGGTGCCAACTGTGGCCACGTGGAAACCCAGGCACCCTCCCTCCTCTCCAGAAGCTGGTTGTTGTTTTCAGGGCGACCAGCCATCAAAGACCTCCTGCCCCACCCACTCTGAACGCACAGTTCTTGACTGAAAAATGCTAACCTCCCCCAGACACCACAAGAGCATCCTGAAAGACAGTGTCTGCCCCCGGACTTTCTAGGCACAGAGCCGGGGTTCTTGACTGCCACACGTCACCCCAGCTTGCTTTTACATCTGTGACGTTGCTAACTAACAACCTCGCTTACATCTCCAATGTCTCCCTCTTAGTACTCAACAGTGATTTACAGGTAAGCCATCGTCCGGGCCACTAATTCTAAGTCTCTTCTGATTTCCCTCCCTGGCTCTGCATTGCGCCAAGAATCTCCTGCTGTGCATAAGCTCAGGACGTGTGCTATGATGAGATTGAAGAGACAAAATGTTTCCAGAGAAGATGGAAATGGATTGTGTTGATCGCCCTGTAGAGGTTGATCAGATGGTCCAGAATATTCTTATATGAATGTTTTTTTATATTATCAACAAAATAAGAGCAACATTAAAAAAATTATTGTAAAGAAACGTGGGTCCAAGAATATGTCTACAGACGCCAGCGTGCGGAAATCGAGGGTGGGACACATGAAGAGAGATGGGTACACCTGAGACAGGGAAGGGGCGCTGTCTCGCCCCTAAAGGCTGTGAGAAGTAATAGCCCTCACACTGTGGTGTATATCCCTCTGTACTTTCTATGTTTGTCTACACAAAAAGGCTTCAAGTCAGTGACTCATAATTGACCTTAGTTTCACTCTGAATTCCTCATCATGGTTGACAAAGCCTCCCATGTTTTGACTCTGGCTTATCTCCCACATCATCTCTACTTGGTCATCTCCTCCTCCTCCACACCCTAGAGCATCTCCCTCACACACCCTCAATGCTCCAGCTCTAGGCAGTTCCTCATGCTGTTCCCTCCTTCCGGAATTTTTTTACATTTCTTGTCCCATCCCCTTCTTTTTAAAAAAAAAAAAATATATTTTTATTGATTTTAGAGAGAGAGAAACATCAGTGATTGGCTGCCTCCTGCATACTCCTAATGTGGATGGAGGCCACAACCCGGGCATGTGCCCTGGCTGGGAATCGAACCGTGACCTCCTGATTCATAGATTGACGCTCAACCACTGAGCCATGCCGGCTGGGTTCCCATCCCCTTCTTTAGCTGGTTAATGCTCTACCTTCAGACATTAGCTTGAGTTTTCTCCTCCCTGACCCTATACTTTTGCTAGCAAGGCACTCACACAGCTATGTATCAATATTGCTTATTAAACAGTCTGTCTTCCCACAAGAATAAAAGCTCTATAGCTATTGAGGTCGTGTCTGTCTTGCTCACTATCGTATCTCCAGCATCCACATAGCACAGGACTGTGACGGCTATAGATGCTAAAATAAACACTTGTTGGAAAAGAAGAACAACACAAAATAAGGGAGGGCGGGAAGATGGAAGCCAAATGGGAGAACAGAAAGGGAATGAGGCAGAGGAGTCAGTAAGCATTCAATGAATGGTAACATATATACAATCAATACTAATAACTATTGTCAGAAAAGTATCCTCACTCTTTTCTGATCTCAGAAGAGAATGGAGAGCCCTAGCCAGCTAGGCTCAGTGGACAGAGCGTCAGCCTGCGGACTGAAGGGTCCCGGGTTCGGTCAAGGGCACATGCCTGTGTTGTGGGCTTGGTCCCCAGTAGGGGCCCTGCAGGAGGCAGCCAATCAATGATTCTTTCTCATCATTGATGTTTCTATCTCTCTTTCCCTCTCCTTTCCTCTCTGAAATCAATAAAAAAAAAAAGAAGAGAATGGAGATCTGTGTGGTTGGGATATACTGAGTCTGGAATAAAAATCCGAATCAGTTTTTACTGTGGCCACTGAGGAGCCAACTAAGCCAGTCAAAGGGCCCAGTGCTCTGGGCAGACTAGCAGTACTCAAGGCACATAATCTGACACATGCCCATGCCGTTTTTAATTTGTTTGTTGGGAAATTGAATTCTATGTTGCTTAAGATATAACTCTAAACTGTTACCACTAAATGGGCTAAAAGGCTGAAGGAACCATAAACACAAGTGTGCAATTATTTTACCCAATCTGCCCTCATTTGAAATGCTTTTATACTGGTGAGAGGAAGACAATTGAACACTGCCATCTCGTGGTCATCCAATGACATAGGTCTGCCAAGGCAACAGAAAGCATCACAGAATGAGGCTGGAGAACCAGAAGGCACACATCACTTCTAGGGTGGGCGTCAGACAGCCTTCTATAAGAGCTCCCCTTTCTCAACAGCCACAGTAATGTTTTAACACCGAGTGTCCAAAACATCTGAAATCAATCCACTTTCAACCCACCACCCTGGAAAAGAATTTTATTTCTGTTTTGAAGCTTAACTGTAGAAATCAGATTTGTCAGTCTAGTACCCAAGGAACAACAACAAAAGTAGACACACATCTATCTTCCCTGAAGCTGCTACCTTCATTAAGCCAAGCATGTTCTTTGGTCTGCACCATGCCACTAGCCACACTCGGAGCACCTGAGCAGGAGGGCACAGTTTAGGACTCAGGCTGCCCCTCACCAGTCTGTCTCCCTGGACCAGCTATCTATCCCCTCTAATTCTCAGTGTCCTCATTTGTTAGAAACAGGGGCATAAGCATGATACACACTAAAGTCCCTTTCATCTCTAAAGTTCAGAGACACAGATCTCATGATCACAGGGCCCTGACTTGAGACCAGCTCTAGGCTCAGTGGCCCAGCACCATGCTCTCCCAGAAACACCAGTGGAGAACCTGCAGCGTGCTGGGTGCTGGGGAAGCACCAATGCATACACAGACATCTCTGCCAAGCTTTCAGCCTACAGAGGGACACCAGCATCAGTGAGGGAGGAAATGGTAATTGCACCATTGAAGATCAGTGCGCAGCGAGGGTATGTAACGGGGGCCGGTGGAAGTGAGGTCCGGGAGCAAGGAGCTCTCACAAAGGATGTGGCAGGCCTGGATCTGCAGGCTGGAGCACAGCTATTCCAGTGTGTGGAAATGAAATGGGGCAGAAGGCAAAGGCAGGGGCTGGACTATGCATGGCCTTTGGGCCATGTCAGGAGTTTGAACTTTATTCTAAGGGCAGCAGAATTGCTCCACTGAAGGGCTTGAGGCAGAAAAATGACAGCACCAGATGAGCTTTGTGAAAGATCTCAGTGCTCTGTGGAGGACTGAGGTCAGGTTAGGGCTTTGGTGCAGGGAGGCAGTTATGTGATCACCAGTGACCTGGTGCACGAAATTCGTGCACATTAAAAGGGAATTAATTAGAGGAAATATTTTAATATTGCTATTTGCCCTTTCTCTAGAATAGAAGTGTCAGAGATGAAAGAAAATTAGTAAAATGTATATGAAAATCTTCCTCCTTGTCAGAGTCTGGGGGGCGCCATGGGAACCAGAGTCAAGTCCCCACCCACCCACGTGTGCCTTGAAATCGCGCGAGACCCAGACCCAGCCGGCCTCTCCCCCATTGGGCTAGATCCAGACCCAGCCGGCCCCACCCTGTCAAGCCCTGCCAGGTGGGGGGCATGGCCTCAGGTTGCCTGGCCCAGCACCGGTGCAGGGGGCATGGCCTGAGGTCCCCCAGCCCAGGCCAGGGAGCGCACCTTGAGGTCCCCTGTCAAGCCCCGCTGGGCAGGGGGAGGGGGCGCAGCCTCAGGTCCCACATCCCGGCACTGGGGCATGGGGCGCGGCCTCAGGTTCCCTGGCCCAGTGCCGGGGCAGGGGGAGTGGCCTGAGGTCCCCCAGCCCAGCGCTGGGCCGGGGGTTTCAGCCTGAGATCTCCCATCAAGCTCTGCCGAGTGGGGGACACAGCCTGAGGTTCCCTGTCAAGCACCACCAGAATGGGGGCACAGCCTCAGGTCCCCTGCCCTGGCCCAGCACCATGCAGCCTCAGGTTCTTGCTGATTGCTCATTAAGGCTCATTACGGGAACTCAGCCTCTGCTGTAGGCGCAGCCATCTTGTGTTACGAAATCCCTGTCTCTGCTATGGGCGCAGCCATCTTGTTATGGCGTGACTGTCAATTTGCATATTCCCTCTTTATTAGATTGGATTACTGTAAGTGAGAGACTCGGGTTACTGCTGCTGTGGTGGAAAGAAGTGGGGAGATTCAAGAAAGAGTTAAACAGCAGCACCATTAGGGCCTGGGGGCTGATTGGAGGTAAAAGGGAAGTGTCCAAGATGAGTCCAAGGTGAGTCCCAGGCCTCTGGTCAAGGACAACTGGGTGGAATTAGTGCCAGTCATCAGCTCAAGGCCACAGGAGGAGGACCAGGTGTGCAGAAGACCAAGAGCTCAGTGTCAGGTGGTTTCATTTAGAGAAAGGCTCCTGAAAGGTCCAGGCGGGTGAGCAGGCAGTGGGAGAGTTCAGTCTAGAGCCTAGGAGAAACATTTAATCTAACCTACGACAGATGAAGGGCATTTGGCAGCAGGCAGTGAGCAGAGAAGACGGCACAGAACCAACATTTAACAGCTGGGGCAGCAGAGGATGTGAAGCCGGGGAAGGATACTGCTGAGAGGCCGGCGAGGCAGAAAGAAAACCAGAAGCATACAGCCTTGTGCAAGCCAAGAGGAGAGTGTTCCCTTCTGCGGATGGACCTACTGGAGCAGCCATGGGGAACTGAAAAGTGAGCTCTGGATTTAGTGACCTTGACCGGGGTGATAAATGCATGTGGAGCAGGAGCAGGCGCCAGGTGCAGGAGTTGAAGAGTGGCTAGGAGAGGAAAATAAGACGATGGAAGCAGAGAGAGACTCTTCCAAGGGGCTGTGAAGGTAAGAAGAGAAAGGAAGGTGGCCAGAGGGTAGTGGGACTGAGCTGGGGTTTCCTAATATGGAGAAGATTTATGGAGAGAATCCCCTTGAAAAGGGGAGGGTGATGAGCCAGAACAGCAAGGCAATACCTGATGTCTTGAGGTTCCTGAGAAAGATTGTAAGGACAAGATCCAGAGCACAGACAACACTTTGGCCTGGGTTAAGTGGACAAACTCTTTCTCCACTAAAGCTGTGAGAGCAGTGAAGAAAGAGATGCCATAAGAGGAAGGTAAGACAGTTCTAGGGGCCCAATTTCTAATAAATCAGGTGATCATTTAGCTGCAAGTGAGAGCGATGGAGATCAGAGATTTGGGAAGAGGAAAAAAGTGAGCTCCCTAGAGAAATGTCTTCTGCTTTGCCAGGCACAAGTGAGGTGACCAGGAACCAGTGGCACCCGCCCGGCCAGCTGCCTGGTTTCCTTAGCAGCCCTCCGTGTCCACGTGCCTCCAGAGGAAGTAGGTAAACAAGTTCGTTTGGGGCTGGAAATTTCCAAATGGGAGTGAAGTGAAGGAAAACAGGGGGCAAAGTAACTTACCCAAGACATGTTCAAGAGTTTAAGATAGAAGGAGGGGGAGAAGTGAAGACAGGGGTCAGGATGGGTAAAGAGGGTCAACTGACGAATGAATGGCTCCAGAAGGCCAAGCAACAACAGACTCCGAGATAATAGGGATGGATACGGGTGACACAGCGCCCTGGATATAAAATGCTTTCACACTTTCCAATAAACAGTGTCACTAAGTGTAATTATCTTTAAATACTGAATGAATGAAGGCATGTGACTAGGAACTGACTTCCGACAGGGTCACTAAACCCCTACGGGAACCAGGAAACCATTTCCTGAGTTCTGGTATGTGCCGGGCACTGTTCCAGGTACTAGGAATCTGACCAGGAACCAAACAGATGTGGTATCTGCCCTCATGGGGCGTACGCTTTCATTTTTTTCTTTTAATATAAATTTTTATTGATTTCAGAAAGGAAGGGAGAGGGAGAGATAGAAACATCAATGATGAGAGAGAATCATTGATCTGCTGCCTCCTGCACACCTCCTACTGGGGATCAAGCCTGCAACCCAGGCATGTGCCCTTGACCGGAGAACTCGAGACCCTTCAGTTCCCAGGTCGATGCTCTATCCACGGAGCCAAACTGGCTAGGGAGGGGCTTACACTTTCAGGGGGAAGATGGACACAGGTCCCAGATGACAAAGAATTGATCAATTAAGTGAAAGTGGGAGAGAAGTGTACACACTTTCTTGGATCCTCTATATTCAAAGCCACGTAGCTGTGCATAATTCTCTGGTTAATGCGAGTGCTGGTCAGAATGAAATATCCCAAAAGGTCTTTTGAATCCCTGTGATTGAGAAATACGCATTGCCTCGTAACCATTAGTCATAATTGACTGGACATTTACCAGGGGCCAGGCGGCACTTACCATCAGTACTATTATCTCCGTAGTCCAGACGAGGAAACAGGGTTCCAAGGAAATTACTGATCAAAGACCACTTTGCTGGTTAGTGGTAAAGACAGGATTTCAATCTGGCTGTGCATCAGCCTGACCTCTCTGGTCCATCACACACTTCCTCTTCCGGTCAGAGGATTCCATTTGGACAAATAGGGTAGCATGTGAACTTAGTTCCAGAAAGCTACCAAAATGGCTCACAACCACCGAGTTTTGTTAGACATGCACCTGGGGAGCCTCCAACCCCAAAGCTGTGAGAACGATGGAAAGAACTCATTCCCCGGGAAAGGAAAACACCGAATGAATGCTTCTCTTCTACCCAAAGGCACCGCGTTCCGGGAAAGATGTCAAGAGTCGATTTGTTGAATCTCTGGTGTCAAATAAATCGTGATTTTTTTGGGTTGTTGTTTGATACAGAGTTATGACTAGGTGTTTTTCACATTTTCCACATTTTTTTGTGTGTGTGGAGTCCTGGGGGGCCCACATCTGTCTTTACTTTCTTATAAAGCCCTAACTGTGCTTTGAATGAATGCTACTTAATGTTAAGTCGAAATTGGCTTTTTCAGCTACTGGATATTTCTTTTCCATTCAGATTCATGTTCCCTTTACTTTGAGTCCTTAAGCTATTTTCAAGCATATTTTGGCCAACATAACTTTGAAGCTACTCCTAGAAAATATTAAATCTTTAAGGGCCAAATCATCTAGGTTTAGGAACTTTGTGTACGTCCAAGACTAAATGTTCTGAATAATTTTAAATGACTCCATCTGTTGTTGTTTTTTAAGTGTAAATCTTGACTTTGGTAAATTAAGACATTTAAAAAGTTTGTGGGAATAAATAGTCCCAGATTTGTTCTAAGGGGATGGACGGACAGGGACACACACACACACACACACACACTCACACTTATTTCAAGTGTGGAGATTCAAATGGGAAAAACTGCTTCATTCTTTCCCCCTCCACTCGTTCAACCAAATATCCCGTAAGAAAAACCCTACACTATTATACACCATGAAGCCAGAAGAGTAACTTCAGAATAAAATGTAAAAGAGGTCTTAATGCCAGAGGTTAGATAGAGAGATATTACTTATACATATATTTTAATTTCTTTATTCTCCAAGGTGTATATGTGTGAGAACGAGGGGGGAAAGACTGTCATCCCATCATTCAATAGATAAAGCTGAAGGCCAAGCACTTAGCTAAGTCCCAGTGAAAAACACAGATTAGAAAAACAAAGAAGCAGGAATAAAAATAAAGAGTTCTCGGAAGAGGATGCCGGGGGCCATGGGAATAGACCTGGGGGGGCCGGACACAGGCTTCCCAGAGAAAGTGACTCTGAGGCTGAAGTTGGCCGCTGAACAGGGGCTGAGAGTGGGCACAGCCAAGTTTTAAGGCCCCGAGTGCTCGAAGCACTTGATGATGTCCCAGGAGCCCAGCCAGCGAGAGCAGAGACACGAATCGAGAGGCGAGAGGTGACTGGTGAGAGGCTGCGGAGAGCAGGGAGGGTCTCAGCAGTCATGTGAGGATGTCAGACTTCGTCCCCAGTGGAAACCCGCCCAGTGATGAGTAGGAGAGTGACAGGACCAGATGAGCACTTTCTAAACTTCACTTTAGCTGCAGCGAGGAGTCGGGGGAGGACACACCGGGGCGTGCGGTCTTCGGGGGGAGGGATGACACCAGCTGGGACTGGGGCAGTGACACCAGAGATGGAAAGAGGACAGGTTTATGGCTCTGAGGAAGCTGAACTGGCTGAACGGGGTGGTTGACTGGATGTGGGGAGTGATGGGAGAGGACAAGGCAAGGATGCTCCCTGGGTTTGTGGCTGAGCAGCTGAGTGGATGGGGGTGTCCTTGCGGGAGATGCAGACGGAGGTGGGGTTTGTCCGTGTTGAACATGCAGTCAGGCTGCTCTTAGGAATGTCCTGTTAGCTCATTTCTGTTTTCATTATGATTGAAAAAAAGTAACATACAGCATCGGATCCATTATTTTTCACAACATGCATTCTTAAATACCTATATGCATCACCGTTTCAATTATTTGTCGTGTGGCTTCCTATAAGACGTCACTGTTTTAACCACCAGTCATAGGATTTGCAGTAATTTTTGGTAACTGGTCAAAGAAATAAAGTCAATGTCCTTTGCCCATTTTTATAAGCTGGTAGAGTGACATGGTCAATGTCAGAAATGATGCAATATTTACTGAGGGAACGAAACACACCCTTGGCCCAATGTAAGTAGAATAAAAGGTACACGCATGCTCACCTGAGGCGGGAGTCCTTGAAGGTGTCCAGGTACGCGGGGTAGCTCCATCCAATTTTATTCCCTTTACACCGGAGCTCCAGGGTCTGCCCCGCCGCCAGGCTCAGGGTGGCAGCGGGCTTCTGGAAGCGCCCTCTCTCCGTCATCTGCACCATGATAGACTGATTCTTCGGCGCCGGGTCATCGGCCGAGTCCCTGTCCTTCGTTCTGGGGATCTTGGGCTTCACCTTCTTGTTGGTGGGCTTGATTCTGTTCTCTCCTGGCTCCTTTGGCCGCTTGTTCTTGGGAGGGTGTTGGCCGGTAACTAGTACAAATGTGAGGAGAGAACAATGGGCTGTAGGAGTGACACACCCAGGGCATTTAACACCTAAGACAGGTCACTTTACAAAGCAAACATATGTTTTTATTGATTTCAGAGAGGAAAGGAGAGGGAGAGAGAGATGAACATCAATGATGAGAGAATGGTTGATCAGCTGCCTCCTGCACGCCCCGTACTGGGGGTTGAGCCCACTACCCGGGCATCTGCCCTGGACCAGAATTGAACCATGACCTTCTGGTTCACAGGTCGACGCTTGACCGCTGAGCCACACCGGCCAGGCCAGATCACTTTTTTTTTTTTTAAATATATACTTTATTGATTTTTTACAGAGAGGAAGAGAGAGGGATAGAGAGTTAGAAACATCGATGAGAGAGAAACATCGATCAGCTGCCTCTTGCACACCCCCTACTAGGGATGTGCCCGCAACCAAGGTACATGCCCTTGACCGGAATCGAACCTGGGACCCTTGAGTCCGCAGGCCGACGCTCTATCCACTGAGCCAAACCGGTTTCGGCCCAGATCACTTTTTAATACCCCACTCCTCATCTACCAACGTCGTTTTCAGCAATAATCACCATTTTCTTGGTTCATTCTTTAGCTTTAAAACAATGCATGACCGAAAGGGAATCTATTTCTCTAAGGGGTCCCATGGAATGGCAGGACGGAAGCCACTCACAGGGCCTGGTGCCTGCTTTGCAATCGCAGGGCGCTCACTGTTCAGTTTGAATCTACTGTTTAAATGTTGTCTCCAGTGAGTGGAGACACAACCGGTACCACAAGCTCACTCAGGAGATTTTGAGCCTTTAGGAAATTTACCCAAGACAAGCGGGGACCGTGCGTCTTTGTGTGCCGGGGGCTGACAATGTCCATACAGATCACAAGGTTTAGTGAGAAACGAGTACTGAACCCGTGCTCCAGAAATCCCAGCTGTCCCCCCAGCTCGGCAGCCACGCGCCTGGTGCCCCCAGCAGGATGAGAAGGAGACTGTGCAGTCAGCGCATCTGCCTGCATGAGCTCAAAGACTCACAGAATCACAGTGTCCAAACTTACGGGACCCCGAGAGGTCACTGAGGTCAAGTCCGCATGCTGTAGATTAAAAGATTAAGGAGGCCCTGAGAAGTTACATAAATTGCTCAGCGCTGGTCCTGGCAGAAAGTGAGAGCAGAACTCAGATCTTCTGAACCTCATTCCAAATGCTCACTCACTCTACGTAGATAAACATCCAGGATTATTTTGACCAGATAAGCACAGGAACCATGGCTAACTGAGGGAATCACAAGGCATTTGTTTAAAAGAAGTGGGATAAGTCGGGAGAAAATCCTTTTTTCCTTTTTGGTGGATGTATTTATCCAATACTACCTTAGCGTACAAAAGGCTTGGAGTGGTCCAAAGTACAAAGACGCTGAAATTGGGAATCAAGAGATGCAAAAAGACAAGTGTTACAAGTTCTTATGCCAGTGGCCAAGGCAGGTGACAAAACAAGGTGAGTCAGCCTGGCCAGCGTGGCTTAGTGGTTGAGGGTCGACCTATGAACCAGGAGGTCACAGTTCAATTCCCAGTTAGGGCACATGCACAACTTGTCTGACTTGTATGTTGTCAGATCCTGTGGCTATCCTACTCAGGAACATTTAATGACCTAATTGCGAATAATATGCATCCAAATATGTGCTATTATCCCTGCAAAGTAATTTAACCTTTTGACCAAACAGGCCCACCTGTCAATCTAACTACAGTTGGTCCAGCTGGCTGCCCATGGGATCGGTCAGTGGTTTATGGTGATGACACTAAGTTAAAGGAGTCAGGTGAGTAACCCTACAGATACCCAGACAGTCCTAGGATTGAGTGACTCCCAAATCCCAGGCCTACTTTGTAAAGAATACGACTCTTCAGCCGAACTATGTAAATTATTTCTCAAAGGCCTAAAACATGTAAGAATTTCTACTGTAGGTAAATAAAAATGAAAGTACATTACCACTGCATTTTTTGAGACTACTGCATTTTATAGAGAAATAGGTGGTAAAATAATAAAAACCAAAACATTAAATATCATTACTGACTTCAGGTCCTGGCTACCACCTACTAGCTGTGTGATCTTGGAATGTTACTTAGCCTCTCTCTGCCTCAGATTCCTCATCTGAAAATGGAGAACTATATGGCAATAACGATGATCTCATAGATTGGTGGTGCGGGGGGTGGGGGGGGGTGGTGGTGGTGGTGGTAAATGAGTTACTGTTTTAAATACTGGGAGCAGTGTCTGACCCCAACAGGGGCCAGTTAAGTGCTCCTTGTTTTGTAATCTCATGATAACGTCCCAGGATGATCTCCATGATAAACAGGTGACGGAGACAACGGAGCTCTTATTCTTCCTGGTTTACAGGTGTAAAAACCTGAGACCACAGAGGCCAAGTCGTTCGCCCAGGTCACCAAGAAGGTGGTGACAAACCAGACCCTTTGGCTCCAGGTCTAGAGTCTCCTCTGGGTCATGCCCTTGCCTTTCAGTTCACACAGAGATGAACGTTCTGCAGCGGTTTCCCTCCATTGGCACAAACCTCCTGCGCAGCCCCATTGTCTAAGTGGTTCCTTTGTCTCTGTGCCCTGGGCTTTGACAACGAGTTCCAAGTCAAACAAAACTTGATGCCAGGGATGAGAGCACACCCTTCCTGGAAGGGCCGGGGATGCTTTCCCAAGGCTTACATTAGACTCCCCAAGCGCGGAGACGCCGGGCAAAACCCCGTCTCCAGAATGAATGAATAAAGGCTGCAACGCAGGAAAATGGAAAATGGACGGTGATTCTTCCGCACGAACTGAGGATTGCAATGAACCCTTGTTCGACTGACTGACTATTAACTCTTTAATCCTCTGGAACTGTGCAGGAGGAGACAATATATTCATTAGAAGAATCCCTGACCTCGCTTTAGATCAGAGTCATTAACATAAAGACCTGTAGCTGTTGGGTGTTTTCTCCCCACAGGCAGGGAGCAGGAAGGTCTGCCCTGCAAACGTGCTGAGCAGCTCAGGGTTATGCACTGAGGGCCATGCCTCACGCTCATGTTTCCGTTCCTCGTGAAACACCCACCGGAGCACTGAGACTTCCAAGACCAGCGCTGAGCCGATGGGAAGGCACTGACACGCAACATAAAGAAAGAAGAAAAAAAAGATTCGAGCCTGTCCTTCCCTCCTCTCTTCTAGAACCCTCCTCCAAATCGCCCCCCTACCATTCCTCAAAGTACCATTTTCTTAACACAGCAATGTCTAGGAATCACATGCTTCTGTTCCAAGGTAAAGACCTTACTTTGAATGAAACCTTTTTCAGAATATCCATTAGAACAGGGTTGATCGCTGTTCTTTTTTTTTAAATGGAGGTAATGGACATATAGCATTATGTCAGTTTCAGGTGTACAGCGTAACGATTCCTATTTGTGTTCACACACTGGAAAAGGATCACTCTCTAGCTGAAGCAGCTTTATTTGCTCGGCTCCCAGGACGTGGCACTGTGGCTGTTCCTCCTGCATCCCCCACAGCTCCTCAGTGTGCCTGCAGCCCTTCCTGCTCTTCCCTTCCTGCCTGACCCGAGTCCCGGGGGCTCTGTCCTCTCCACCGCTAAGGACACTCCATCTCCGAGTGGCCTCACACGGCCCCCTGGGCGTTGGCAGCCTTCAGATGCCGAGAGCTGCCTGGTTCCTGTCCTCACGTTGCCTCTAAGCTCCAGGCCTGAACCGCTTACTCAGCACTGCGCTTGGAAAGCTAGGCGGCAGCGCAAGCTGACGATGCCCACGCAGACCCTGGGTGCCGCTCAGAACCTCCGTCCCAGTGTCCCTTAATCAGTAAACGGCAAGTCTATTCACCAGTTTCTCAGGACAAAAGCCTCAGAGTCACTCATGATTATGTATTTCTCTCCTGCGCCGTGTCCAATCCAGCAGCAAATCCTCAGGGAGAGGACTGTTTGCCTTCAAAATAGACCCTGAAGCCATCTCTTCTTCCCTCCATCCACCGTGACCACCCCGGACCAAGCCTCTTCTCACCTAGACCCATGGTCGGCAAGCTGCGGCTCGCGAGCCACGTGCGGCTCTTTGGCCCCTTGAGTGTGGCTCTTCCACAAAATACCAGGGCCTGGGCGAGTCTATTTTGAAGAAGTGGCGTTAGAAGACGTTTAAGTTTAAAAAATGTGGCTCTCAAAAGAAATTTCAATCGTTGTACTGTTGATATTTGGCTCTGTTGACTAATGAGTTTGCCGACCACTGGCTTAGACCATTAAATTGGTCCGGGCTCCTGGCTTCCACACAAGCACTTCAACATATGAAAACATAAACCAGAGACAGGCACGCCTCTGCTAAAGACTCACCTTGACGTTCATCTACTTTAGAGTCAAGCCCCACGTCTTCCTGTGCCCTGCAAGGCTTTGCCATGTCCTGCCTCAGGCCTCACGGTGCTTGAGCCCCACTGGCCACTGGGAAGCTGCTGGGCCTGCCTCCTTTCTCACACCTGCAGCCTTTGCCTCCTCCTCCAGGCAGGCCTCTGCCTCTCCTCTCCCACCCACACTCACTTCATCCGCAGCCCTCTCCATCCGCTTACCCTGTGTTTCGGGGTGAATTGTGTTCCCGAAATGACACACTTAAGTCTGAATCCCTGGTGCTGGTGAATGAGACCTTATTTGAAAACAGGATCTTTGCAGATATAATCGAGTTACGATTAGCTCATTAGGGTGGACTCTAATACAATATGCCGGTGTCCTTATAACACACACACACACACACACACACACACACGAAAATGCCATGTGAAGAGAAACATACAGGTTGAAGACGGCCAAGTGACCACAGAGATAGACATGGGAGTGATCCAGCTAAAAGCCAAGGAGCCGGCTACCTGCAGAAGGACGAGCCGGGCAGGGTACGCTCCAGAGTGTCAGAGGGAGCACGGCCGGGCGGCTGAACCTTCATTTCAGACTTCTGTCCTCCAAACTGTGAGGGAATGAGCTTCTGTTGTCTTAAGCCACCGGTTTGTGGCACTTGGTGACAGCAGCCCTAGGAAATGTATGCACCCCGATTATTGATTCTTCATGCCACTTGCCACTCCCTGAAATGAATCCTTACTTGTTTGTTTTCCACCTCTCCTCTCCAGTAGATCATTAGCACCACAAAGTAAGGGTTTTACAACCTTGTGCAGGGAAAGCCTTCAATGCCCAGGCCTTCTCTCCCTCCTCTCTCTCTTGCCCTCAAATTTCTCTTTTTCTGGTTTAGGGATCAGAGATTATTCTGTATGTCAAATATATAGGCCAAAATCCTACATGCTTCCAAACATTCGTGATTTACACTTACCAACAATGAAAATTTTTACAATTCTTTTCTCATTGTAAGAATTTCTGGCCCTGGCCGGGTGGCTCAGTTGATTGGATGGAGCGTTGTCCCATACACCAAAAGGTTGGGGATTCAATTCTCAGTCAGGGCACAAATCTAGGTTGTGGGTTTGATCCCCAGTCGGGGTGTGTACAGGAGGCAACCAATTAATGTTTCTCTCACATCGATGTTTTTCCTTTCTCCCTCTCTCTCCCTTCCTTTATCGCTAAAAATATGTCCTCGGGTGAGGATTTAAAAAAAAAAAAAGAATTTCCGAACTAATTTTTACCCTCTCTTTCCAAGGAATAAACTGAGACACAAAAATGATAGTGCGGATAGAGAATCGTCATTAATGTGTCTCTCCTTACAGAGATCTGGCTGCATTGCCCCCACATCAAAATGAATCTCTTTAGTCCTCCCCGGAAGAGAACTTTTCACAGGATCCAAATGAACCCATGTGAGACCGAGGTTCAAATCAGCATTGATCAAGATCAACGGAACAGCAGTCACAAATCAATTACGCTTCATCGTTTACTCCTGACATCAGATAAAATATGTAGATCAGGCGTCCTCAAACTACAGCCCGTGGGCCACATGCGGGCGTTTTTGCCGTTTTGTTTTTTTACTTCAAAATAAGATATGTGCAGTGTGCACAGGAATTTGTTCATAGTTTTTTTAAAACTATAGTCCGGCCCTCCAACGGTCTGAGGGACAGTGAACTGGGCCCCTGTTTAAAAAGTTTGAGGACCCCTGATGTAGATGATCAAAAGTTGGTAAGTACCTGTGGCTTTATATTTCTTAATGTAAAAAGAGCAGCACCAATCCGTAAAGACCGTGGCAGGTGCTCCATACAAAAGCTGGCAACCAGGTGCTGCGAGCCACGGCGACCTGGTGGGATCTCGGGCTGTTTAGTAACTATTTTCACGACACCCTGTCATGATTCAAGAGGAATGTGTGCCATTTCAGAACCGGAGGAGAAAGAACATTACTTCATGAGGGGAAATAACATCACTCCTACAACTCTAAAGCATTCTGGAATCAGGCAGGCACATGTTGTTGGGTTAGAGCCGTGGTCGGCCAACCGCGGCTCGCGAGCCCCAGGCGGCTCTTTGGCCCCTTGAGTGTGGCTCTTCCACAAAATACCACGGCCTGGGCGAGTCTAGTTTGAAGAAGTGGCGTTAGAAGAAGTTTAAGTTTAAAAAATGTGGCTCTCCAAAGAAATTTCAATCGTTGTCCTGTTGATAGTTGGCTCTGTTGACTAATGAGCTTGCCGACCACTGGGCTAGAGCAGCTATCCACCCACTACACGCTCACAGGGCA
This sequence comes from Cnephaeus nilssonii, assembly GCF_951640355.1. Classification (NCBI taxonomy): domain Eukaryota; kingdom Metazoa; phylum Chordata; class Mammalia; order Chiroptera; family Vespertilionidae; genus Cnephaeus; species Cnephaeus nilssonii. The sequence continues at coordinate 12,554,689 of NC_137079.1, forward strand.
GCCTTTCTCTATCCGAAAACAGGGGAAGGCAGTGGGATACGGTGAGTCAGGGCCTTGTGTCTGGGCGTGGCCATGCCCCACAGCCCAACCTGCCAATCAGAGCCTGGCACTCTGACTGGCCTGTTCCCAGCCCCAGCCGGCCACAGCATAATTCAAACCAGAAGAGGCATCCGTAATAGGTTTAGGGAAATGTTATATAATCTAACGGGGCAGGTTTACTTTTCTAATTATGTGCTCAGTATTTTATTCATAGTCTATACTCTATCTTTTAAAGTAGATACTTTAAAAACAAAGACAATGGCTACTGCCATGCCTAAAATGTACCAATTATTTCTTATAAAGGGTTTCTTCTGCGTTCAACTTTCTCCGATGGTCTCACAACTGTTGACTGTGCGCATGGATGACATTTGACTGAAATAATGCTAATTCATTCAGGCAGTTTGCAACCGTTCTCACGGTCTGGGCACACGTCCGCCGGAAAAACCTCGGGCGCTCTTTCCTGAGCCTCAGGCAGGCATCTTGGGTGAACTGTATAATCAAGTGAGTGGGTTATCTGAAATTATTTTGTCTGGCCATCTCCTGCCCTTATTAAAAAAAGAATACCAAATACTGCATTTCCGTCACGTTAGCGATCCCATCCGGACCTGCCAGGAGCGGATTCGTATCGCATTTTACAACGTGAGCTCACGCCAGCTCCTCTCTGGGCAAACAGTACCTGTTGCTTCCCCGAGCAGAGAAACTCCCTACGCTTTATTCAGCAAGACTCCAGGAGGCTTAAGGATCCTCACGCTCAGCTTCAAGTCCCACAACCATCTTGGACTTTGCAAAGGAGGATGTGGTATTTTTTGGCCAGCGCCCCTAGTTTCATGGGAAAGAAAGGAACTGGTCAGGGCTGAGTGGTGGGTAAAATGCGAGCCAGGTTGAGCTGGCTCCAGCGTGAGGTTGCATAACAACAAAAGCTGCTTTTCAACCAAAACTAAGCAGAGACGGGCCGAGGCTGAGCAATTCCAAGGGCGGGTTCAGGATGCCAGGATGGACCCAGATGCGCAATGTACTGCACACATAACCCTGATCAACCAACGAATGGAGCCAGCGAGGCAATCGAATGCTGACGGTACCGTGGATACAGACACAGACATAAACAACACATGCACACACACACACACACACACACACACACACACACACATCAAAATACAGCCTGACCTTGCGGTGGTGAGACTTTAAAACAGCATGGGCCCAGGACAGGCTCGCTTCACCTTTCCCCATCCACTCAGATAGGAGGTGTAAGGAACAGCTGTGGGATTTGGATTCGTGTTGAGGTTTCACCCATAGAAGTATTTGCTGGAAGGCTTAGGCAGGTCTTTTATTTTTTTTTAAAATATATTTTAATTATTTTAGAGAGGAAGGGAGAGAGGGATAGAAATATCAATGATGAGAGAGAATCATTGAGTGGCTGCCTCCTGCACACCCCCCACTGGGGATTGATCCCACAACCCAGGCATGTGCCCTTGACCGGCATCGAACCTGGGACCCTTCAGTCCGCAGGCCGACGCTCTATCCACTGAGCCAAACCAGCCAGGACTGCTTAGGCAGGTCTTGCAGGATGCAAGCCCCAGGTGGCCGAGGACACAAACCCAGGGCTGCAAAAGCACCAGCCACTGCCCGGCTCAGGGGGCCCCCGCCCTCAGACCGGAGATCCCGAGCTGATGCGAGGCTCGGAGGTGGAAGCCAAGCGGCTGCCTGCGGGTCCTGCCACCTCCCAGACCGACACGTTGACACGGGCTGGCCCAGGCGCTGGCCGGGACGCTGGGCTTGCCCGCCAAGGGCTTTCCGGGAGGGAGCGCGGAGCTTTCCTGGTGGGGACCGAGGGGTCGGGGTGGCTGCCGCCGGCCCAGGGGCCCCAGGGGAGGTGGGAGAGGGAGGGAGGGAGACCCTGCTAGGAGGGGCAGGTGCACGTGGCAGGGGGCGGCGCCGGGGCCGAGCCTCCTAAGGCCGGGAGTTAGGAAGAGCTGGCGGGAGGACGAGGGTGGGGACCCCCGCTAACGCCGGGGCTCAGACCTGTAACCGCCGCTCCGAGTCACTCACCATCCTCGAGCGCCTCGTGCACGAGCAGAAGCCCCAGCAGCAGCCACACCTTCATCTTCAGGGCGGAGGGTCGGGGCAGAGGCGCTGGGCACCGCGGGGCCGAGGCGCGCACAGCTCGGGGCGCGGGCAGGGGCGCCGCCTCGGGGCGGGAGCCGGCGGGTCGGGGCGGGCGCCTGGGACGCCACAGCTGGAGGATTCGGTTTCATGAGGAGGAACACCGTTTTTGGGGAAAAGTCCTGGGATTTTTAAAATTCCGTGTGTGAGCTCTCCTGCCCCCTGGCGGCGCGGCGCGGAGCGGCGCTGGTGGCCGGCGGGAGGGCGGGCGCAGGGAGCCCATCCGGAGCTGCTCCAGGTGGCGGGCGTCTTCCTGGACTCCCCCTCCAGGCCGGGCGCTCTGCGGGTGCTGGCAGGGTCCCTGCGGCCAGAAAGGTGCAAATGTCCCCCCGCTCAGGCGGAGCCGGAGCTTTGTAAACAGCGCCCCTAAATATCTCCTTCCCAGAAGGCTGTCACCTGTGCCCACAGCAAGCCCATCCCCCTCAGCTGTGCCTGCGGACTGGGAAAGCCCTCAGGTCAGAGGGAACCTGGCCCCAACACACACACCCCACACCCTCCGTCTACACACACACCACACACACCACACACACCACACACACACACATCACACCCTCAGCTGTGCCTGCGGACTGTGAAAGCCCTCAGGTCAGAGGGAACCTGGCCCCAACACACCCCCCCACACCCTCCCCCTACACACACCACACACACACACACCACACACACACACACCACACACACCACACACCACATACCCCACACACCACACCCTCAGCTGTGCCTGCGGACTGTGAAAGCCCTCAGGTCAGAGGGAACCTGGCCCCAACACACACACCCCACACCCTCCCTCTACACACACACACACACACCACACACACCACACACACACACCACACCACACACCCTCCGTCTACACACCACACACCCCACACCCTCCCTCTACACACCACACACCCCACACCCTCCCTCTACACACCACACACCCCACACCCTCCCTCTACACACCACACACACCACACCCCACACACACACACCCCACACCCTCCCTCTACACACACCCCACACACACATATCACTCACTCACACATACCACACACACCACACCATACACACATCACACATTCACACATTCACACACTCACACACTCACACACACCACACCATACACTTCCTTCCTAGTCAAGACCAGCACTCTGGGTGGCTTCTAAATGTAGACTCTACTTTCTCCCAGGAAGCTCCTCAATTCTAGCAAATTCTCCCCTGCGGGGGCCAGACATGGCGGGGATCTCCCTTTTCCGCGTCCCACGCGGGGAGAGAGAGAGATGAACGAACCGGTTCTAAATGGAGGCGGCCAGGGATTGAGAAATAATAGAAATAAAGAAAACAAGACGCAAAAATAGATTCATGAAGCTGGGGCTGGGTGGGACGCCATCTTTCCTCTCTGATGGAGAGGCAGCATGACGACGACAACGCTGAGCCACCCAGCAGGTTTATTTTATATCCCAGAAATCCAGGAAGTAACACCAAAACTTAGGATCAAAGGAGCTTATTTGCATTCTTAACTAGGCCCTAGCATTACTGGATTTACATATCTAGACCCGCCCCTGCTGACACCTGGGCTGCTACGAAGTCAGAACTGATTAACATGTCCAGCCTCATTGGGGAAGCAAGTTCCCAGGGCGTGACTTGGCCTACGCCCTGAGTTCAGCTGATGATAATTCAGGAAATGCCCAGGTGCCTCCCAGGCGGCCCTCTACACTCCCCCCAGACTCTCCTGTGTGCTCATCATGAAGCATCCTGAGGAGGTGACTAAGGTGGAAAGAAAAGGCATTGCAAACTAAAATATAATTAAAGGCTAAATTGTGCGGTACAAGCTTTGAATATTGGAGTAGTTCAGAGAGGTGAGTGCAGGTTGGAGGAGGAGGAAACCGGAGAGGGGGAGGCCTTGAATTTGGAGAGCAGAGCGGCAGGGGGAGGGCGCCGAGGAGTGCGCGCTGTCCGGTGTCGGCCAAGGTCAGGGGGGCTAAGGCACGCGGCAGGAAAGAACTGGCAGCCGCGCTCACTGGCCCACTGGCCAGATGGGAAGAGCGTGGGAACAAAGGGGGACAGGAGACTGAAGCAGCAGCCTGGGGCTGGGGACGGGGCTGTGGCGGGTGGAGGGTTTAGGCACCCCGTGCCTGGGCGGGCACCCATCCCGGTTTCTGAGCGTGCGGGCTCACCAGGTGAGAGCAGCCTGCAGGTGTGGGCAGCCAGTGCGGCCCCCGGGGGGAAGCAGGGCCTGGCTCCCCGCTGGCCCACGTGCACATTACAGCTCCCAGCAAGCAGATTAGAGACCACGGGAAGGGGCCTTTCCTCAGCACCCCGGGAGGAAGCGCTGCCCTGCGGGACAGACGCGTGCTCAGCAGCCACGTCCCGCAGGAGGAGCCAGGAATCCCGCCTTCCATCGTCAGCTCTGGGCCTCGCTTCGCAGGTGGGAGGAGGGAAGTCCCAGGTCAGGCCCTGCCTCTGCCACCACCTCTCCACAGCTCCACAGCCCCCCGGAGCCCCCTGGATGCTCCCTATGTGCTCATTACCATGGGGATAAAGGTGAAGACGGGGCTCCTACTTCTGCGGCCTGAGCATGGCCTGGAGGCACGGCCTGGGGAGCACTCTGGGCGAAGAATCCAGGAGCACACACCGGAGTGACTCAGTCGGCCTGGGCTGCTCCCCACGGAGATCCCGTCCCATCCTGACCCTGTGACGTTGACACCTGTCGCTCTGAGTCGGAGCCTGGGGTTCACCACGCCTCACCGTGGCCAGGTCCTGCCTGGCCGGCCTGCTGACGACACACCCAGTCTGCGCCTATTTGCCATCATCCCGGGCCTCACGGCGCAGGCGCCAGCTGCTATCTTTCCTGACTGGGATGTGGCCACAGCCCCCTAAATACACTTTCAAATTGGGTAAGCGGCATACAGAAAAAAAAAAATTGGAATTTTACTTCTCTGTCACGTACACTTGAGCTGAATGTAGGTACCTAAACTATCCTAGGTCTGTGCTATGGGCTGAATTGGGCCCTCCTCTCCCCTACCCCCAATTTTTAAAAAATGATGACACCCTAACCTCCAGTACTGCGGAATGTGACCACATTTGGAGCTAGGGTCTCTGAGGAGGGAATTAAGTTAGAATTAGGTTATTGGGGCACGAACCCGATCTGACTGGCATCCTTGCAAGTAAGAAGGGGACGTGTACACACAGACGCAGGCGCAGAGGGAAGCTCAGGTGAAGATTCAGGGGGACGTTGACCATCTACAAGCCCAGGAGAGAGGCCCCCAAAGACACCAGCCACCCTGCTGACATCTTTTTTTTTTTTAAATATATTTTTATTGATTTCAGAGAGAAAGGGAGAGAGAGAGAGAGATAGAAACATCAATGATGAGAGAGAATCATGGATCAGCTGGCTCCTGCAGGGCCCCCTCCGGGGATCAAGCCTGCAACCTGGGCATGTGCCCCTGGCCAGAATCGAACCTGGGACCCTTCAGTCCACAGGCCGATGCTTTATCCACTGAGCCAAACCGGCAAGGGTCCTGCTGGCATCTTAATCTCTGACTTAAAGCCTCCGGGACTGTGAGAAAGCATGTCTGTGGTGTAGCCCAGGCAGCCGGTAGCCATCGCTCCGGCAGCCCTTCGGAGCCATGACGGTCGGCCAGGATGGGAGCAAGGGTTGCCAGAAACACAGGGGCTTTCCAAGGCTTGTTATCCTTGAATGAGAGGACTTCACGATGACTCTGAATCGGAAAAATAAAACTGCCAGACTTGTATTTTTTATAGGCTTGATTTCACTGTGAAAACCCATGTGCTTTGTCTCCAGGGTGAGAAGGAATTTTATTATTAGAATCTCAGTTTATGTGGATCTTTCCCATTCTTTCTCCAACCATGGCTATAAAATGGGCCAATTAAAACAAGCCTTGACTTACAGGTCAAAGTCAAATCCAACTCGAAGCCTGAATTCCCAAGGCATGATTCACTTTTGTATGTTTGCACCTTTTCTATTAAATTTATGGGGGGTCACATTGGTAAATAAAATTATATAGGTTTCCAGTATACAATTCTATGACTTATCATCTGTGTATTACATTGTGTATTTACTACCCCAAATCAAATCTTTTATTACCATATATTTGACCCCTTGACCTTTTACAACCTCCCACCCTCCTTCTCTCTGGTAACCACCATACTGTTGTCCATATAGTTTTTAGTTGATGTCTTGGGTTTTTAGGTAAATGACCGTATTACCTGCAAATCCATGTTTCCTTTCCTTATTAACTATTGTCTGTCTGCTCCCTCCACCTCACTCTTACGTTCATTAGCTTTTAGTGTTTATAATCCACTCACCCCTGACCTCATGACGCACAGGGTGGCTCAGGCGTGGCACTAATCAGGGGTCCAAGCCTCCCTGAATCATCAGCTACTTCCTCATGCGGGAGGAGAGGAGGCTGAAAAAACAGAAAACAGCCCTTTTAAAAACAGTGTCCAGCCAGGCCAGAGGGGCTGAGTGGTTGAGCATCAGCCTGTGAACCAGGAGGTCACGGTTCGATTCCCCATCAGGGCACATGCCCGGGTTGTGGGCTTGATCCCCAGTAGGGGGCATACAGAAGGCAGCCGATCCATGTTCTCTCTCATCATTGATGTTTCTATCTCTCTCTCCCCCCGCCCCCTTACTCCCTGAAATCAACTTAAAAATATATATTTAAAAATAAAAATACAGTAAAATAAAAGCAGTGTCCAGGGAAGCACCATCACATTCGGGAGGGCACAGCATCTTCTGAGCGACTGTGCATCAGCACCTTCCTCTGAGAGCTCAGCCAGCAGCCCCAGGCATTGACTGAGCAAAGGCAGAGCTGGAGAGGAGAGGAGAGTGGTGGAGGGAAGACCAGAAATCAGCAAATGGAAGAGAGAAGTGAACGTGGTCCAGGGTTGGGAGCAGAGATAGCACACTGTGCTGATGTATCAGCTGTCCGTTAGTCACAGCTCTAAGGCCTCGGGGAAGAAAGACAACTCTAAGCTAAAATGCAAATGACGTAAAACCTCCATCCTCTCCTTTCTTTGGTTTTTCTTTACTTAATGGTCCTTCCTTCTTCCTTTAAATATCTGTGCCTCTTTGCTTTGTCTGTTTATTTGCTTTTTAAATGCTCACTTTTTGAAAAGCATCTTCTATTGGTCATTTACAACTTCATGCCAATTGAAGTCGGTGTTTCAGTTTCAAGAATATTGGACTTTAGGTCTGATCTCTACCCTCCGTCTTTGTTTTTTTTATTTATTTATTTTTTAATTTTTATGTTTTTAAATTTCTTTATTGATTAAGGTATCACATATTTGTCCTCATCCCCCCATTCCCATCCCACACCCCTCCCCACACATGCCCCCACCCCCCTGTTGTCCTTAACCGCTGGTTAGGCTCATATGCTTGCACACAAGTCCTTTGGTTGATCTCTCCCCTTTACCCCCACCCTCCCCTACCCTTCCTCTGAGGCCCGACAGTCTGATCCATGCCTCCTTGTTTCTGGGTCTGTTTTTTTAAATTTCTTTATTGATTAAGGTGTCACATATTTGTCCTCATCCCCCCATTCCCATCCCACACCCCTCCCCACGGATGCCCCAACCCCCTGTTGAACTTAACCATTAGTTAGGCTCATATGCATGCACACAAGACCTTTGGTTGATCTCTCCCCCCTCCCCCCACCCTCCCCTATCCTCCCTCTGAGGCCCGATAGTCCGATCGATGCCTCCTTGTTTCTGGTTCTGTTGTTGTTCATCAGTCTATGTTGTTCATCATTTCCCCTAGATGAGCGAGATCATGTGTCACTAGAGATATACTTATAAGAACTGAATGTGAGACGAGCAATAATAGTTATGCTGACAGGCCAATGAATCAGTCTGTAGTGAGTTTCTTTCTGGACCAACAGTTCTTTTGAGACCCAATATCAATGTCCACCAGTTCCTTATGTATACATGCCGGCACTGACCCCTCAGCTCTGGATGGTGGACAAATGGTGGTAATGCAGGTCCCACTCCCTCTGGTTTGGTCTCGGCCGGACCCAGGGACACGGCTTCACCCGGACACAGGGGCACGTGGCCTCACCCGGACCCAGGGGGTGCGTGGCCTCACCTGGACCCAGGTGCGCATAGCTTCACCCGGACCCGGGACCCAGCCTCACCCGGATCCAGGTGCACAGGGCCTCACCCGGACCCGGGATCCAGCTTCACCCAGACCCGGGGGCGCGTGGCCTCACCCGGATCCAGGGGCATGTGGCCTCTCCCAGACCCAGGGTCGCGTGGCCTCACCCGGACCCGGGACCCAGCCTCACCCGGATCCAGGGGCACACGGCCTCACCCGGACCCGGGATATAGCTTCCCCCGGACCCAGGGGCGCGTGGCCTCACCCGGGCCCGGGACCCAGCCTCACCCGGATCCAGGGGCACACGGCCTCTCCCGGACCCGGGATCTAGCTTCCCCGGACCTAGGAGCGCGTGGCCTCACCCGGACCCAGGGGCGCGTGGCCTCTCCCGGGCCTGGGACCCAGCCTCACCAGGATCCAGGGGCACACGGCCTCGCCCGGACCCGGGATCTAGCTTCCCCTGGGCCCAGGGGCACGTGGCCTCACCTGGACCCAGGGGCGCGTGGCCTCTCCGAGACCCAGGGTCGCGTAGCCTCACCCGGATCCAGGGGCGCACGGCCTCACCCGGACCCGGGATCCAGCTTCACCCGGACCCAGTGGCGTGTGGCCTCACCCGGACCCAGGGGCGCGTGGCCTCTCCCAGACCCAGGGTCGCGTGGCCTCACCCGGACCCGGGACCCAGCCTCACCCGGATCCAGGGGCACACAGCCTCACCCGGACCTGGGATCTAGCTTCCCCCAGACCCAGGGGCACGTGGCCTCACCCGGGCCTGGGACCCAGCCTCACCCGGATCCAGGGGCACACGGCCTCGCCCGGACCCGGGATCTAGCTTCCCCCGGATCCAGGGGCGCGTGGCCTCACCCGGACCCGGGACCCAGCCTCACCCGGATCCAGGGGCACACGGCCTCGTCCGGACCTGGGATCTAGCTTCCCCCGGGCCCAGGGGCACGTGGCCTCACCCGGACCCAGGGGCGCGTGGCCTCTCCCAGACCCAGGGTCGCTGGGTCTGTTCTTGTTCATCCATCTATGTTGTTCATTATTTCCCCTAGATGAGTGAGATCATGTGCTATTAGAAATACACTTATAAGAACTGAAAATGAGACAAGCAATAATGGTTATGGTGACAGGAAATGAATCAGTCTGTAGTGAGTTTCTTTCTGGGCCAACAGTTCTTTTGAGACCCAATTTCAATGTCCAACAGTTCCTTATGTGTACATGTCAGCACTGACATTACAGTTCTGGATGGTGGACAAATGGTGGTGATGCAGGTCCGATTCTCTCTGGTTTGGTCCTGGGCAACCTGCAGTGACGCACAGCCGCTAACTGCTAGTATATACCCTCCGTCTTTGCATGAAGATGTGTCAGGCATCAGGGAGCAGGCTGGGGAAGATAATGGAGCCCCGGAGACTCCGCCATTGGGATAGCAACAGGGCTGTGGTGCCTGTGGATTAAGGGACCCAGAGCCCAGAAATGAGCTTGTTCCCTGTGGCGGAGATAGGAGCCCAGCCTGGGTTGTACCATGCTCCTGGGGAGTGTAGTCTGACCTGTGTTCTCCTCTTCATGTTGACTACTCCCGTCTTAGTAGAGTCACGAGGATGCTTTACCCAGGATCTGTGACATCTGCAATGTCTGGTACCTCAAAGTGTTTAAGAGTTGGCTATGAATCTGTTACTAGAACGTTTTAAGTAAATCAGCATGGAGCTGAGTTTATTTCTAGATAGTTTCCCCATTCGTTGACCCTACTTTGAGATAATGTGATAATGGGTGAGTTTTGGATGTCTTTGAGAATTTTTTTGAGACATTTCATGGAATGAATGAAATGAATCACTCTGTCCACACAGACAGGTGGATACTAGTCAGCACAATCAGCACTCCATGGGCCTTGAGCCCTTAGCCTGTGGCCTTCTTTAAAGAACACTAAGGAGACCTAGCCGGTTTGGCTCAGTGGATAGAGCGTCGGCCTGTGGACTGAAGGGTCCTAGGTTTGATTCTGGTCAAGGGCAGGTACCTCGGTTGCAGGCACATCCCCATTGGGGGGTGTGCAGGAGGCAGCTGATCGATGCTTCTCTCATCGATGTTTCTAACTCTCTATCCCTCTCCCTTCCTCTCTGTAAAAAATCACTAAGGAGAAGGTGTCCTGTTTTGGGGAGTTCCTGGCTGGCCCCACAGCCCAGACACAGCTCCTGGGGCATCACTTTTTTTTCACATGATCCCATGGTATCAAAGCAGAGGCGGTACAACAAAACCTAGTCACAATCCTCATCGAGCCAACAATTAGGTAAAGGAGGTTTGCAGCTCCTCCTTGGCAAATACTCTGCTGTTTCAGCTCGGTTTTCAATGCTGGCTTACTTGGTCTTCAAGTTTTTAAACCAACATCGGGTTCCCTCCAACTTACTAGAATAAATAGCAATTCAGTGTATACACAAAGACATTTCAAAATTAAACAAGCTAATTTAAGAGGTTTGCGAGATAACTTGAGCCACTGCCAGAAAGCCCTTTGACTCCTCCCTGCAAGAGGGTAAATAGGGTTGAAGTTGGTAAATATTCACTCACTACACTGTGAAAAATTTCTTAGTTACAGAGAACTGATCACCGATTATTAGAGGCTATGATTTGGTCAGGAAAACAGTGAGGAGCTTCTCACACACAAAAGCCATGTCAGAGAGATTGGTCCACTAAAGGGCAGTGGAAGTGGTGGATCTCAGGGTGGTCCTGGGGTGGTATGCTTCAGGAGCAACTGATCTTTTCTGGAAGGTGCCATGAGGATTGAGCATATGTGAAGGCATTTCCTTTATCTCCTAGGACTTGGCTAGTCACACAGTAAGCCCTAGGCTTCCCTCTGAGTAGTATTAACAATGTCATTATTTCAATTTAGATTGTATTATATTTCGGAGATTTAAAGATTCCCAAATTTTTAAAAAGCCCTGGCTGTTTTTTTTTTGCCCTGGCTGGTTTGGGTCAGTGGATGAGGCATCAGTCTGTGAACTGAAGGGTCCTGGTTCGGTTCCAGTCAGGGGCACATGCTCGGATTGTAGGCTTGATCCCCAGCAGGAGGCAGCGATGATTCTCTCTCATCATTGATGTTTCTATCTTTCTGTCCCTCTCCCTTCCTCTCTGAAATCAATAAAAGTATATATATACACACACACACACACACACACACACTAGAGGCCCTGTGCATGAAATTCGTGCACGGAGGGGGGACGTGTCCCTCAGCCCAGCCTGCACCCTCTCCAATCTGGGACATCCCTCTCACAATCCAGGACTGCTGGCTCCCAACCGATCACCTGCCTGCCTTCCTGATTGCCCCTAACCGCTTCTGCCTGCCAGCCTGATCACCCCCTAACCACTCTGCTGCCAGCCTGATTGAAGCCTAACTGCTCCCCAGCCAGCCTGTTTGGCCCCAACTTCCCTCCTCTGCCGGCCTGGTCACCCCTAACTGCCCTCCCCTGCAGGCCTGGTGCCTCCCAACTGCCCTCCCCTGCTGGCCATCTTGTGTCCACATGGGGGCAGGATCTTTGACCATATGGGGGCAGCTATATTGTGTTGCAGTGATGGTCAATCTGCATATTACTCTTTTATTAGATAGGATAGAGGTCTGGTGCATGGGTGGGGGCTGATAGGTTTGCCCTGAAGGGTGGGGGTTCCCTTGGGTGCATGGGGTGGCCTGAGCGAGGGGCCTGTGGTGGTTTGCAGGCCGGCCACGCCCCCTGGCGACCCAAGCGGAGGCCCTGGTATCTGGAATATATTTACCTTCTACAATTGAAACTTTGTAGCCTGGAGCAAAGCCAAGCTCCGCGGCCAGCAGCGATTTCTGTTGGAGTTAATTCACCTTCTATAATTGAAACTTTGTAGCCTTGAGTGGAGGCTTAGGCTGGCAACAGGATGGCTTCTTTTGTTACCGCGGAAACCCTCCCTCCCGCTCTCAGTGGCCGTAGCCATCTTGGTTGGGTTTATTTGCATATTTGCTCCTGATTGGCTGGTGGGCGTGGTTTAGGCATAGCGAAGGTGCAGTCAATTTGCATATTACTCTATTATTAGGTAGGATATATATTTTAAAACATTTTAAATTAGATAAGTGTGAAATGTAGACTTCGGTTTGTGTGATGCACATGCATACGACATTATTACAAGTTGTATTAAAATTTATTTAAAAAATACATGGTCACATTAGAAAGCCTATTTTACAGTGATAAAGCAGCAACAGTTTTCATTTGTTACAAATTCTAAAAAATAATCCAACTTTATAAGTAAAAAGGAACGCTGATTATCATTACAAACATTTAAATTTAAAATTACCTACTCAACAAACACATCTTTACATTCTCAGAAGTCCAATGTATCTGTTGGTTTTCACAGACACAGAATTTCTCTAGGGTTTTGGGCCCTATCTACAGTTTCTATTGAGTACAATGGTAACAAGAGAAAGCAATAAAATGACTAGGCACCCCTGGTGGACGCAAAGATGAAGAGCCTGTCAACCAGGCATGGGCCAGAGACACCACCCTGTTGGTCACACAAGGTTCTTCATCAACCCAACCTTGGCCCATGCAGTTCCACCCAAGGCTGTCCGTGGCAGTCCAGGGATTTCAGTAAGACACGCCCTATGGTGCCAGTTCCAGGAAGCAGCCGTCCCTCCCATGAGGCACAGAGGTTCCTTCGCCCTGATCATTTACCTTGACGCACTCATGGGGTATTTGGAACTGATATTATGGACCTCAAACTACCTTACTTTCAGGTGAAGTCTTTTACTTCATATCCTCCCCTGACATGCCAAGACCCCACCCAACAGGTAGCTATGGATGCCCATACTTTGCAGGCTGCATGATCCTGGAACCAGCCCAGGGTCCTGGCTCATGATCCCCACGGGGCCCCGGTGGTCAGTGACGGCTCTTTAAGGCCAGAGATTGTGGCAGTGGCTTCGGCCATAGTGAATAAAAGCTACACAGACTGCTCCAGCAAATAGGGTTGCCAACTGGGTTGAGCCATAGCCAAATGCATTTGAAATCAGTAAGACTAAACTGTGTACATATATAAACAATAATGAATGTTACAAAAACCAACAGCCACAACAATAACAGAGAAGGCCTCTTAAAACCCAGAACACAGAAAGCCATGTAAAAATGTTTAAACATAATTATACAAGGAGGGGGAAAAAAAACAACTAACACAGCTAAACAACAAAGGCAAGCAACCTTACTTCTAAGTCTACGTTTAAAAATGACCTGTGCTGGCATCATGTCCTACCTGAACTTTGATACATTTCCCCTTGATGGTTTAGGACATGTTAGAGAATGAAAGTAGAAAATGTACAGAGAAGGCACTATTGTATTTTGGCACTAGTAAAATAAAACCACCAATCCCACCCCTTCAAATCCACACTAATCTTGTTCATTTTAATACTCCATGATGTGCAATCCAATCCTTTAAAATTCTGTGGAAACTGTATTGCTGGTGTTAACTTGAAGCACATCAGGAGAAATCAAGCAGAGAACACTGTGAGCAACCTCACAGGGAAGGGAGCAGTGGGACAGGGCACAACTTTATCACGTGGTTTGTAGTCTCAGAATATGGCCCCGATTTAAGAGGAAAGAAGATAAGGCCGACCTGCTCCCTGCAGCGCTCTCAGCAGTGAAGGGCGATCCCTGTCCCTATTCTCCTTGCTAAGCATTCAGATACGTGTAGAAAACAATTTGATGAATATAGATTCGAATTCAAAATATTGTAACAACCACCTGCAAATTCCCAGGACTTCAATGATATTTTGGCTAATATTTAAAAAAAATTTTTTAAAAAATCTTTTTTTCAGGAAAATTAAGAGGCTCTTGTCTTTTGAAGGAAGACAATTCTGAAATGGATATGTTGCATCAACTATGGCTGGTAATAGTCTAGTTGTATATATATGTATATATATATACACACATACACACATACATATATATATATATCAACATTAGTTTTCCATAATGTACATACCCCAATGATGTTCTGGTCTTAGTTTTTCCTGATACTTGTCTCTGGGGAAAATGTGACTATGCAATGCATTTCAGTATACATCAAAAGCTCTAATATAAGTTTTCTCATAAATAATTTTTAAACTTGAATCTGCATAGCTACCTTGTTAAAGGTAGGGTAGGGGTGACCTTCATATGGCCATTCACAAACCATCTTCTCTTTTAAAAGAGTATACAACAGAGGTGCCATTAGAAGAAGTTTCTCACTGAAAATATCAAGAGAACATATTTCCTAGTGCAAAAAAAAAAAAAAAGTAACTGAAGCTGTTTTTAGGCAATCACAGTTAAGAGGATGTGTATATGTACTTTTTAATTTCTGGAGAGGCTTTCACATAAGTGTGATTAATGACTAGTGAAATCTATAAAACACACTTTGGTAATCCTAAGAAAGGAAAAACAACATTTTGTTCAAAAGGTTATAGTGCAAGTGGAGGAGCAGGGAAGTGGTGCCGGCGTTGGCAGTACCAGCTTTTCCTAGATGTACCAGGACAGAGATGCAGAAAAGGTACCACAGAGACAAGTAAACAGCAACACCCTAATATTCCTACCCCCCTCCATTTCAGATTAGAAAGCACCTGTTGCAATGAACTAGAGTTTAGTGATTTCGTCTTAGGAACATTATAAATACAGCTTTCTTAAAGAATCTATCTATAGAAAATATCATATATATAAAATCACTGTGCATTTCAAAATACTTTAAAACCTAAACATTTTATATAAGCATACCCATCAATACAAAACATTATATTTTCTCTACATCAGTTGGATTTTTTTTTATCCACACAATGGCATTATTTCCAAAGCCCATCATAAACCCAACTGACTTTTACACTCACATTTGAAATACGCAGACATACATATACATACATATATATATATAATATATACACACTCGCACATACAGACACACATTTGAGTCTTCAAAGGAAAAACAAAACAAAACACAGTCACCGACAAAGCATCTTTTCATAAGACATTTGCGTTTGCAAAGTGTTTCAATGTGGAAAAATAATTTTTAACTGAATTCTGCTCCTAAATGAACACCCGGGGCATAATAGTTTTAGCTGCCTCTCACATTCTAAACAAATTTCTTGATTTTGTTACAATGAAAGAGTTAAGTATTCATATAAGAAGTACCTCATGTTCTCTGGGTGAAGGGCCTACTCTAGATTGATAAGGGGATGAAAGAGGTTCTCGTGATATGGCTAGGATAGCAAAGGTCTCCGAGCATCCCTGCAGTCCTTACAAGTCTCCTTTCCCCCTGCCTCTCCAGTGAAACACGCAGCTTGGAAGAGAATTCTCAGCCGCAGATTTTGCCACGAACACCCCGGGGATTGTGGAATGTCAGTACTGAGTTCTATGTCAGGGACACCAGGAGTCTAGCAGCCCAGAACCCAGGCTTTCTACCTGTTTGTTTGATATTTAATCACAACAAAGTCTTGGTTAGACAATTCGGTCACGACTGGCTTTTTAATGGCATCAATACAATAACTGATCTCTTAGAAGGGCTGTCAGAAACGTGTTCCTTGTTTCTGGATGAGGCTGGCCAACTGGTGTGCTTGACAACGCTTGTCCCGGGAATGCAACCCATTATACGTGTATTGAGCCTTTGCTCTCATCTGGTCGACCATTTAATGATTTGAAAGAAAAACAATTCATGAGAAGCAAATCACACTGCAGGTAAATAGTCTACTATTAGAGAACCCTACAAAGTAAAATATAGTATTTAGAGAATCTTACACGTAAAAATAAATTATTTACTCATAGAAAGGTTACTGTCATCTATAGCTTTAATTTGGTTAATTTTTTTAACTTAAAGTTTTAAACAATCATGTATTTAACCAAAATATTTTATTGGCCAACCACTGATAGAATACTGGCGTTCGTATAAATAGCTTTAGTGTGGCCATTTAAAAATAAATGAAATTAAAAGTGCTAAACTATTATGGGGTAGGGGATGAAAAACATCCCTAAATGTTTCTAAAAGAAACAGCCAAATTAGATCTGAACCCCTTGAATCGGGCCAAATGCTCTTTAATATCTGAATAGGCACTTTAAAATTAGAACAGAGGAATTTTCCTGCTTTTATCCCTTCATTTTTTCCTCTTTTGCATGTAGTATAGATAGCATTTGCTACTATATGTAGCCCTCATTTCTAGGACAAGACAAAAATAATGGTAGAAAGAGAGGAGTGAATACTTTGTCTGATAGGGTTAAAACACCTGACTGACTAGTTTTTAAATAATGGAAAGAAGTATGAACCATTCCACCAGCAGTGTGATCTGGGACTCTATTGGCTTATTTTAAGTGACTTTTAAAACAAGGATGCTTGGTATCTACTGACCCACGCATATGTCTAACTCTGATTCTCAAACATATCCTCACCATTGCCACTTACACCAGCTTTCTGGCCATAGCGACCACCTTCCACACAAAGGGTCTCACGTAGATCACACTGCCTGTCTCAAGCCCCTGATTGGGCCGAGCGGGCATATCACTCACAGCAGGTGAAGGCCTGATATGTAAGGACCACTGCTCTCAAAGAAGACCACAGGTCAAAGGGGTGTCGTCTGGTTTGCGCCCTGTGTAGCATGGCGGGTGCAAATCCTCTTATTGGCTAAAGTTTTAGCAAACTGTCACACCTTGTAGAAGAAAACTCTGTACTAAACCCACGGCTGGCATTTGTAAGGTATAGAAAAGGCTCATATCTTATCCCCTCCTCTTACTCTGACCAATGACAGATTCCCAGATGAGGAGCTGCATTTGTAGCCTGTTCTAAGTTGACATTAATGAAATCTAACAAGGAAAAGCAACAGTCATTTCCCTAACAATACCAAGCACATACAAAACACTCTTTGATTCAGTGATTACCTCTATTTCAGTATGTGTACCATATGACCCCAAATCATGACAAACACTGGAAAAATGTCAAGCAGTAACAGTAAAAACACCAACAACTTTTACCATGCGTATTCCCCAACACAGACACACATATACACACATACACACATACACACATGCACACACACTGTCTGGGAGATAGCACTAGGAGAGAGCTCAGGTTTCCCCAGGTAAAATCCACCACCTGAGGAGGTGCTGTCCAGGTGAGTATAAATTAGGGTGAACTATGTCTGCAGCAAACCCATGACAAGCAAGCACGATGATGACATCCTGCCCGTTTGCTCAGTGTAGGATACACACATGAAGACTATGACCTGTTCGGCTCCTACAAGCGTTAGCATTCGCTCGTCTTTTCATTGAGTATGTAAGGTAAACTGAGGTTTCTCTGGTGATGGTCATTTGCTTGAATGGCAGCTTTCTCTTCGGTTGCTGCGTTAATGTTGTCTGAATACGAATCTTCGTCTTCATCTTCATCCCTTGAAGTCCCCTCCAGGCTGTGTCGAATGCCGTAAGTGAAGTAAATCAGGAAACCTTTTAGAGAACAAAGTATCGGTGTTTAGGTGTGTCAGAAAACGACCGTTGGAACATGGACAATTTAATACAAACTCAATAGGGCCTTTTGCCTTCTCTTTCTGTGTCACCGGGAGAGGCCAAGTTCTGTGTCCAGAGCAACTGTTAACAGCCGTGCTGACGGGGATTAGAAGACAATGTTTTAAGGATCCTCCAAAAAATAGTTTATTACTTTTATATATGGACATTCTGCTGGGCTTTAGTGTTGTTGTTTTTAAGGACTGGTTGAGAGTTTTGGGTTGATGTGAAATGCATTATAATTTTCCGCTTTAACATTATGGGAAGTAGGCTACCAATTAGCATTTGGGCATGTCCAATGATCAGGAATGATTCTATTTCCTCTCCTGTCCTCAGAGGTCCAAGGATCCAGCCCTCCCTGTCCTCAGATAAAGGTACTAACATGACCATTTTACAAACACTAAGGCACAAAACTAGGTCACCCAGCTAATCAATGGCAGAGCTGGATTCAAATCCAGAGAATCTGACTCTGTAATTCATGCCTTTATCCAAGGTCAAGTGTATGAGTGTGGGTGTGTGGGGGGGAGGATGGGCAAAATGGACTGAGGTTCATTCTCCCATAAATTCAAATGGGGTTGGTGGCTGAAACTGAAAATAAGTTAATTTACAGCCAAAGCAAACACATACATACATACACCAAAGTGAGTTACATTCATTCTTATTGAGCCAATGGGAGGACTGTCAAAAAGCATCAACCCAAACTCCTCATGCCACCAAAACCAATGCAAATTTAATTCTCATTTCTCACTACTTCAGCTCACATTTTGAAGGTAGTCGGTGTTCAGTGGTTGAGTTACAACAAACGTAAACTCTTAATTTCTACCTCAATCTTCACATAGGAAATTGAAGAAGTCAAAATGAAAAGCAAAGTAGTATAGATATAAATACGCTAACTCGTGTTATTTAATGTTAAATCCCCTACAAGGCTCTAATAAATTTAGATTTCAGAAAAAATATTTACACACACACACACACACACACACACACACACACACACGTGTGTGTATGTAGGTATTGCTACTAGCTCATTCAAAATGTCTCCAAAAATCCGCTGGCTCACTTTGGGATCAGTCTTTGACTGCCATTTGTAAATTAGTTTCTTTGACATTTTGGGGCTTACTTTTTCTTATCTATCAAGTTGGAGGAAATAGAACCTATGGGTTCTACAGGGTTACTTGGAGACTTGAGTTTTTAAAAGGCATCTGAAAGCCTGTGGAAAAGCAAGCACTCAGATGTTCTCAAAATTGGGAAAGGAAGAAATTGGGGGGGGGAAATTTGGAAGCATTACTCCAATCACAGTGCAGAAATCAGAAAGAGAGAGCCAGAGCTGAGAAAGCCAGAATATTAAAAGACCTACCAAGTGCCATCCAAATGCTAAATCTGATCCAAGTCTCCGCGCTCAGCTGGACCATCAAGTAAATGTTCACCAGGATGCTGAACGCTGGCAGAAATGGTAAGAATGGGACCTGAGGGGGAAAACAGCTTCGTAAATACACTCTGAAGTTTGAAAGCACATTCCGACACGGTGGTAACCAATGTGGCACAGTACACACTTGCATTCTGTGTAAGTTTACCGTTTTACGAAAAGGACAACCGGAGTAAAAAAGCACTCTTCTGAAGAGCACTACGGAGATCACTGTTTCCTGCGGCCAAAGCCACAGAGGATGGGTCCAGCCTGCGAACTCCTGTGCCATCGCCGAGATGCAACTGGCTTTACGGCGTGGTTCAGTTCGGGGTTGCAGGTTCCCCTTGGACATCAACAGGACATGCCTCTGTAACCCTGGATGCACACAGCAGCTCGGGGGACACTCCCAGCTGAAACCTGCTCTTAGTTCGAGTGGGACAGGATCATCTCATGTGCAGTGGAAGGGTGTTTTGGTGGGAATAACCTTCCTGAGACGGTCCTGACTTCCTAAAATAAGATATTCTAATTACTCCTTTGATACTATAGATTACTGGACAAGAAATCTGGTTACTATGATGTATAATATTGTGAGAGGAGCATCCTCAAGTTTTTGAAAATGGCAGTAACACAGCCAACGCAGGCAGAATACGTGGGACAAAAAGGAACATCTCAAAGAATTGTGACACTCTTGTTCATTGGCCAACTTCATCGCAAGTGTTTCATTTTGATTTTGAAAAGAAACAACTCATAAAAATTAACGTCCCGGGGAGAATGCGCACGTACCATAAAGGATACTTTATGCTGGTTCTGGGGTTGCCTCCAGATGGTGAAGACGATGGCGATGCAGAGGACGAGAAACAGCACCAGGAGAGCCACGCTCCACGCTTCCCGCCTGGCGATGGCCTGGACCCCGTACGTGGTCAAAATGCTCAGGCCCAACACGAGAAAGGCTGCAAAGGAGATGCGTGTGCGCAACAAAATCAGCAGCCGCACTTCATTCAGATGCCTCAGTTCCAACAGTCCATTTAGATAAGATATCGAGCTCTTTACATATCTACTTGGCCAAATACTCAGATTCTTCCTTTTCCTTGTGGGCAGCAAGGGCTGATCTCACTGAATGAAGCAACGCTACTTGCTCACTCGCGACTGTCTCCTCCTTGGAAGTCAACCTCCGGCCAGCACGACCTCCTGCTTTTCCTGCCCAGGTGCCACCTCGTCTGCTCCTGTCTCAGACTCTACCACGTGGACTGAGGGGCCATAGTCAGGGGTGGATAGTACCCTTGGCCCACTTTCAGCTGTTGCAAACACTACTTGCTAATGTAAACAAATACAATATGACCTGCATCTTTTCTCCCTGTTTCAGAGAGTGACATCGTCCTCCCCACCCCCCGGCCCTGTCTCTGACCATCAAGTCTGCATTAGGGGTCCCTCCGATGTACTCTCAGTGAAACCTGTACCTCTCCTAGCTTGCCACCCATAGTCCTGTGTTGTAAAGCCCAGTGCGTGCACCCATCTCTCTTGATATCCCAAGTGCCCAGCAAAGTTCCAGACACATAGATGATGCTCAACAATGTCGCTGAGAATATAAAAGATTACGTAACTGGGGGTAAGCAGACAGGCTTTTCTAGATTGCCTCCCAGGCT
The DNA here is from genome assembly GCF_951640355.1 of Cnephaeus nilssonii. Classification (NCBI taxonomy): domain Eukaryota; kingdom Metazoa; phylum Chordata; class Mammalia; order Chiroptera; family Vespertilionidae; genus Cnephaeus; species Cnephaeus nilssonii. Next base: position 12,575,533 of record NC_137079.1, read on the forward strand.
CCTGAGTCCCAGTTCCGTGATTGGCAGGTGTACTTGGCCAAATGCTTTCACACAGGAAGCTCCCTAACAGCTAATGAAATGTACCAATGTTCTCCTTCTAACCCTCTCACCTTATGAATTTCTTCCTGTCCTCTTCATGTACCAAAATATGATACATGTATCCTGCTAATCTAAAGATGATCTCTCACCTGGCTGGCATGGCTCAGTATTTGAGCGTCAACCTGTGAACCAGGAGGTCACGGTTTAATTCCCGGTCAGGGCATATGCCCGGGTTGTGGGCTTGATCCCCAGTAGGGGGTGCGCAGAAGGCAAGCTGATCAATGATTCTCTCTCATCATTGATGTTTCTATCTCTCTCTCCCTCTCCCTTCCTCTCTGAAATCAATAAACTACACATTAAAAAAATAAAAATATAAAAAGTTGATCTCAAGTCTAGTGACCCACTAGATGGACATTTCAGGACTCCAGGAAGTGGCTAATCAGGTCTAGAGTAACACGAGGCCGTGTGTCCTCTCTCACATCCCACTTGCTCCATCTACACACTCCTGCTGGCCCTTTCTAATGCACACAGTGGAGAGGACTTACCCAGGAATCCTACCAGGAAGCTCACGAGAGAAGCCGACTGCTTTGTGGGCAGAGCCGAGGGGCTGAAGAGGGTCTGCAGGCTGAAACCCTGTCCCTGCAGCATGGTGACCTGGGACGCGCTTTCCGAGTCCGCCCCGGCGCATGACTCCAGAGCTTCTTTCTCAGGAGAATATCTGGGCTGCTCGTACGACAGACTGGGCTGGTACCTGTCCCCAAATAAATGTGGGTGTCTTGATTCTCAAAGAGACACTTGGTCCCAATGACACAAGCTCCTGGGACTCTCAGCGAGACATGCGACAGTGCCGCAGCCGGTGCAGCCCCTGAGCGTGCGGAGTCAGAACACAATCCCACTCAGTATGGTATCTGCAGCTACTCTGAATTCCCTTTGATGGCCATTGAATTTATTTATTAGATGCAGAAGAGAGTTACAGTTTCAAATGAGGCAACTGTGATAACGGTGATTTTTACCCAAATATCTGTGCCCCAAGGAGACATTCACGAAAACAGCACAGAAACTCTGGTTAAGTATCAGCGAAGTATAGTATTTTTAAGTGTCTTTACACATTACTAGAGGCCCGGTGCATGAATTCATGCATGGGTGGGGTCCCTCAGCCTGGCCAGTCATTGGGGCTGATTGGGGCGGCGGGAGGTTGGCCGGGGGGAGGGGCCGCAGGAGGTTGGCCGGCCAGCTGGGGAGAGGGACCATGGGAGGTTGGCTGTGGGAGCGCACTGACCACCAGGGGACAACTCCAGCGTTGAGCGTCTGCCCCCTGGTGGTCAGTGTGTGTTATAGCAACCGGTTAACCAGTTGTTTGGTCGTTTGGTCACTCAGGCCTTTATATATATAGATGGAAACCTGCCGTTCACATAGAATTGGGCCAACCCAACTCCTGCTAACTATCAATTGTATTTGATTCTTGGCTAAGGACCAATACTTTATATTGACGTTTGTATGCCCATAGCCTCTCACTCTGAGACTGCTAACTCCTAGGAAGCAGGGAAGGTGAGCTCTCACTTCCTTTACTTCCACACCCTCCAGAACCTTCTCACAGCAAGGACGGCTCACCTGAGGATGAGGACGCAGGCTGCGACCAGAGAGTAGGCCAGGAGAGTGCCGATGGACATCATGTCCACGAGTGCCTTCAGGTCAAAAAGAAACGCCATCACCGCTATGGAGGAACGAAAAGGATGGTGAAGAAACGGCCTCGGATAAAATTCCGTAAAGCTGATAACTGACTGACATTTTTGTTGTTGTTTTAGTACCAATGATAAGTCGAACAAGGTATATAAATTATATTTCTCACAATTAATAGGATGTTTTTTGGATCATATAAACTGCTAACAAAACTTCAAAACCCCTCAGTTATCAGATTGATAGCTACTACTTTGATTATTAAAAACCATCTACTTTGATTACTTTAAAAAATATTGGCCTCAATGTGTTGGTAAGAATCACAGCTAGCCAAAATAAGATGGCCAAGATAGAAGGACATAATTAATTATCCCTACAAGCAATCTGATCTAATTAAAAAATCAAGCACAATAAGATGGGAGTATGAAATAAAAATATTGAAAGAAAAGCCTCTTGTCACAATTATCTTCTTTTAATTAATAATTTTAATATCTTGTTATACTGCCAAATTAAAGAAGGAAGAATAAATTTTTTTTAATTCTGAATATACAGTATATCTATAATATATAAAATTCTGAATATAACTGGGTAAAGTTCTGCTGGAAAAAAGAAAAGTCTTTATGGAGTTAATAAAATGTGTGATCCTTTGCCATGATTTTAAACTACAATATCCTAAGGCACCGTTTAATAATAAAATGGGCTGCAGATTATCTAGTACAACTTTCATTTATGGTGCAGAGATTAGAAAAGAAGTGACTCGACCTTCCAATGTATGCCTAACGAAGCGCCAAATCTATGAGGAAATATATACAAAGTGAAGCTGTTTAGACAAATACTTTGTCTCTGAAAAAAACAACCCATTTCACACAAAATTAAACATGAGCATTCCCTACCCTCATTTCCCAACAATTTAGAGCCTCAACAAAATGACCATTTTTGGTTTGGATTTCTACAACACCTAGACAGTCTATCATTTTATCCCTAAAGCTTGCTAGACTCTCCCTCTCTTGCTTCTTGTAACAGGACCTTTAAGGCCACTGTCTTGATCTGTGGAATACCTGAAAATTTCTGCAATAAAATCTGGCCACAGGCTTTTGACGTGGTTATCATGATATGCCAAAAGGTAAGCTTCTGGGGTTCTTGCACATGATTTAGGAACCAAAACTGATGAAAGGAGAAATGGGTTCCTCATGGGGTGTAGAGACCGAAAGAACAGTGAGGCCCCGGGAAGTGGGTCGTCTGCCATTCTAACGGCAGTGACCACCACAGCCAAGTACCAGTCATCTTGGACATTCCTTAGGCTTAATTAAGAATGGGTGAGCTTTAGCTTTTCAAAAACCCTCTGTCCCTTCACCAATATTCAGCTTAAATCCTGGACAAACAAGGAAATACTACGTAATTATTTTTAATCAATATGTCCAAAATTAAGTAATCATTCTTTAATTAAAATGCTGTGTGTCGGCGATACAATTTTATGTGCTAATCAATCTGAAAAGCATTTAATACCTGACATATAGAGAACAACCATTATAACCCTTTGCACATTTGTTAGAAGCCCCAAAGGTTAAAATAACAAAATGGCAAAAAAAAATCCCCAAAGGGTCGATTACAAATGAATTTCAGGAAACCGCTGCCACCACGATTTTCAGGTGTCTTCCCAATGCCCATACCATCATTTCTCAGTGATTTTGTTCGTAACTTACATGCACAGCAAGCAGACCCTCCTTGTAAGTCCATGCATGCGCACAAAACGTTCAAGTCCAACATGGAAGGAGCCTATGTTTGGAAAGCTTACCAGAAATGACCCCTGCAGTCAGTGTGGCAGCAACTGGTGACTGCCTCTTACTCAGTTTGGCAAGAAATCTAAAGAGTAAGCCATCCCGGGCCATGGCAAACAGAATTCGGGGTAAAGGAAACATAGAGCCCAGAAGACTAGAACAGAAAAATTCATAATCCATGTGAGTTATGACAAGCATTTTTCTAGACAGGTAGATACAAGTACAGACTGGACACGCTAAAGTGCAGAACCAACCATGGCCAAAAAAAATTCAATACAGGAAACATTTGCAAACAAGTTATTGATCTTCATGTGAATCAAAACAGAAAACCACCTAAGTTTCCATACTTTTTCAGAATCCTTGATGAAAATAGACACACACACCCCCGTTTCTTAATAAAAGTTAACTCTCTCTCACCTGCCACTGCACCCGATGATAAAGTAGCAATTATTGGTGTCTTCGTTTTGGAATTGATTTGAGCTAGACATTTGAAAAGCAACCCATCCTCCGCCATAGCATAGATTACACGAGGCATTGGGAAAATGCATCCAAGAAGACTGAATAAAAAGCAAACACATGCAGTATGCAAACATGTTCATGCACGATTACACCCCAGATCTCCAATTAAGCAATTGTATAAAACGCAGCACACAGCTCTGATTATGAAGTCTTGTTATCCTTAAAATTATGATTGGGCATTCAAAAATATTGCCAATGTTTACCACTGTGCACTTATTATTCTGTTGCAGAGATCTGCACAGCACAATGATCAGACTAACAACAATGCAAGTAATTTGTGCATGCCCATAATTATTACTGAATTAAAACTAAAAATTAAGACGTAACAAGAAAAACAAAGCAATCATATCATTAAGCCATTTTTAATGGCAATAACTCAGGAAATAAAATTCCTAAATTGACATGTCTTTTTAAAAGAGATTAAGTAACTTGATTCATAGAATAGCCCCTTTATTTAATAATTATATATTTTTAATATTTATATTACCATTATTTTTCTCCATATAGCCTGATCTTTGATCAAATTAGTAATAATTCCCAGCATCACAAGATAATCAAGATTTAAAAAATCAACTCACTGTAAAATTACTACATAGATATAGCCATGATTAAAAGTTTAAGAAAACTTTAGATACTTCAGAAAAACCTGTATGTTTACTGGCAGTACCATTCCATATATGGCTTAGTGGTGAAAAAGAACCATTTAAGAGAAAATGAGTAAGATGTTTTATTTTTAAAAATCCATCTTCTTTATTTTTAATAAAGCTGGGTTGAAGTTGGCCACAGTGAATTTGGGTCCGTCTCTTCTAAGTCTGGTTGGCAAGATATCATCACAGTTCAGATTTTTGAAACTATTTGAAACTATTCAGAATAAACCTTATTGTTAGCAGATGGCTAAGAAACCAATGGGAGTAATTTCTAATTGCTACTTCACATTATCTTGAATAGAAAATAAAATAGATTTGAGAAAAAAAAAAAGGCTAGGCTGATAAATTATATGAAATATTTCTTAATCCAATATCAGACTTTAATTATTTTTACTTTAAAAAATGAGTAATCAGGCAGAGATCAATTTTCTTTTTGTAAGAATGCTCTACTACACAGCACAGTATAATACTAGAATTAAATATCTTATGATCACAATTGAAAATATGAGTAGTCAGGAAACCTGGGAAATGAATTCTGAAGTGTTAAAACAAGCAGCTACTGAAAATGCAAACACTTGAGATTCAACTACCCTTTCGTTTTCAGATAGATGTTATACAAATTTCCACCATGAATTTGAGAAGGGTCATTTCTTTCTCCAGACCAAGTTCACTTTCATCAGTGCTAAGTGGAAATGTCTCAGTGTTTCCCAATAAAAAGCACATTACATTTAACAATGCCACAGCATATGGCTTCCATGCCCATAGACTTGAGGTTACTTTAAAAGACAATGTCAAGTCTGTACCTAGGGTTTCAATTGTCTGGGCCAGCATGGAAACATACTAGTATAAGCATCCTAAAGTTTGATAATACACACATATATGAATACGTGTGACACATATGTATATGCATGTGGATGCCTGTCCCCATGCTGTATTGTATTTCTGCTGAAGCTCGGACCATCATTATCTTGAGAAACTGACTCTAGACTGATGGAGTTAAAAGACTTTATCACTTAAGATAAAGATAGAAATTCCAGGCATACTATTCAGAGAATACATAACTGCATAATATGTTCCTGAAATCAGGATCATTTTAAAAGCACACAAAAGGAATTCTTAAACAGGGACTACACTTTGCAGAAACCCAAACAGCCCTGCCCCGGAGGCAATGCAATGTACCTTGCTGACAATGCGCAGAGGGAGCCCGCAGCCACGACGTATTTGGCAGGACCCCATCCGACGTACTCAAATGCTACAGGAAGGGGGCTCTTTTCATCGAGGAGGTAGTACGGCATCATAAGTGTTAAAGCGGCAGAGACCCCAAAATAGGCCATAAAGCAAACAAGCAGAGAAGTCACAATTCCGATAGGAATAGCTTTCTGAGGATTCCGGACCTCTTCACCTAAGGAAACATAAAAGGTTCGAGTGCTGAATAAAACATGAATAGGTAAGCCAAGCATTTTCCTCCTCCTCCATGGTCATTCTGCTCTGCTTTTGGCCCTTCTGTGTTCTTAGCTTGATCCACCTAGTCTACACGAAATTCTCTCTCCTCTTGAGGGTACTCGGCTATCACAAAAAATCCAATTCCAGATAGACAAAACAGGGTATACCAGCACTATTAAATGGTTAGTGGTAGGAAGGCAGTCTTAATTCATTTTGAAAACGATTCACCCACAGAGATTAAATGCCTGTCATGCCATTCTGTAGGCCCTTAAATATGAAGGCTTCAGATAAACTTCTACCCAATTCAACTACTTTATATTGAACTCTAGTTTCAATAGAAAATAGTATACTTTGGGTCCTTCTAATAAGACTTGGCATTTGAAGCATCCAACACACGATAGATTATAAACCATGCAAAAAATATGAACCCAGAGTAGACACTTGGAGAGTGATTCTGGCATGATGATTTCCTTGTATAAGATTAAGAGGAAAGAATTATCACAATATATTGTCCTAATAGAGAAGAGATCATTTAAGAGTGTGATTATCATTGGTTACTCATTGTGATAGCATGTCCAGATAGAAGGTTGAGGATAGTGTGTGTGTGTGTGTGTGTGTGTGTGTGTGTGTGTGTGTGTATCTTAGGTAACCTTCATAACATCTGAGGGGTAGGTACCACTCTCCCAATTTCACCAACCTGGACACCAAGGCTCAGGTTGTTTCATACAGTTCCTTTTTGTCATATACAGCAGGTGTCACAACTGGGTCTGGAACCCAGTCTAAATCCCATTCTCTTTCCTGGACTCTCTGCTGCCACCCACAGGTACTCATGTGGTACAAAGAGACCCTCTCCCTTCTACCTGGAGCCAGGACTCTGCTCTTACCAGTTGTTGCAATGCAGTCAAATCCCACAAAGGCATAAAAGCAGGTTGCAGCCCCGGCCAACGTTCCTGCAATGCCGTACGGCATGAAGCCACCGGCCCCATAGAGACTTGTTCCATTTTCAGAAGGTGGCTCTCTAAGGGAGAGAACATAGGTCAGAAAGTCATTTTCATAGGACACTGCTTCTGGTGATGTGACTGAATCAACATCCTCAGGAGGCTGTGTGCTCATCAGCTCTGAAGCTGATACACTAAGAGCAAATCCTGATTCTCTCTGACTCTGTCCTAGAGAACACAGTGTTACCCCAACAACAGCATCCTCTCAGGGGTACCAACACTGATCTTGGTCAGAGGCTGACTGACAGCAGGAGCCGAGGCCCAGACCCCCTCTGAATGGAACTCAGAGCCAGGCAGGATCTTGAGAGCAGAGATTCCATCTGGGGACCCTGATCTGAAAGAAAATCAGGACACTTCCTCTTCTCACGGACAGTTGGGCAGCAGTGAAAACTTTACTACAAAGGCATCTGAAAAGGTGAAATAGAATTCTCTCGGCTTGATTAACAATACTAAAGTTGAACATGTCCTTGCATGTTAAAAACTTTTAAAACCAGAGGATACAATTTTTTGCTTCATCAGAGTGCCTATTAATAACTCATGTAAAGAAACGCAGGTAGATAAACCTCACTCCATATAGTCGATATTTTTGTAATCTTATTTTACATGCACAAATGAGAATTATGATTAAATAAACCTTAGGATAAAACCTTTTCTAAACTATTATTTATTTAATTTCTGAGACCATCTAGTTTAAAGTGAAATGCAAGGACAAGTCTGCTTATGCAACTAAAAACATTCTCCAAAAAAAAACCAAGGCCTGAAATTCACTACAAGGCTGGGAAAATGCAATGAAACCAAATGGTGGTCCCAACAGGCGAACTAAAGGATGAAGGATGAATGACTCAAAAATACTCCTTGTTATGTAGAGGTAGCAAACCTTTGGGAGAAAATAAAAGCATTCTTCCAATGGTTAGAGTCTCCCTTTTTCCTTCCCCTACACCTGGAGCAGAGCGTGAGAACCAGTAGCTGCAGCAGCTCAATGGTGAGCACACCTATGCATTCATGTCTGAGGGGTAGGTACCATTCAGGGAGGGGGAGGGGGGCAGTGAGCAGGAGGAAGAGTCTTGGAATAGAACAGACCCTCAGAAAGGTCTCCAGAGCAAAAAGTCTGAGAACCATTGTTCTAGAAAAAAGGTAATATAAATAAGACACAAGTGAGTAAATAAAAAAAAAATAAAAAAACAACACCCAAGAAAAAGAGAACAGGAGGAGGAAAAAATCCAAATATTTTACCTGGCAGTTGCTGATATATTCTTGAGAAATTCTTCACTAATCTTCCAGTTTGCCACGTTTCCTTTCACAAACCCAGCAATCATAACAAAGAGAAGGACCAGGATGTTGACAGCTGTGAAGATTTTGTTCACCCAAGCAGACTCTTTTACCCCGAAAGATAGAAGACCTATGGAAAAAGAAAGGGTGTTTTAAGTCTGACCTAAACTTTAGGAAAGGCAATGGCTTTTTGAGGCAGTTTCAGGCTTTAGGATGTTATTTCGCCAGCATTCACATATTTAAGTCCTATTCGTCCCTTTCTGTTGTGAGTTCTTACTCACTGGCCTAATTGAGACACAGTATCTCTGAATTCAACCAACCAGAAGGCAGATGTGCTCACAGCTACGAGACACCACACCAGCCTAGAAACAGACAAATCCCATCACCTTGGCTATTACTACCCATGGGTAGCTAGAGGTAAAGTAACTTCGTTTTCATGAAATGCTGTTCTAAAGCCATTCCAAGGTTAATTAAGCTGCAAAATTTTGAAGGTAAAAGCTCAATCATATGTCTGCCTCATATTTACTACATACATAAACAAAAACAATTCTTTAATTGTCATGCCAAAAAGATAGTTAGGTCGATTCTCATCTTTACAGTTTTATTTCATATTCTGATTGTAAAAGTAATCAATTTCCTATCCAAGTAATTTGAAGACACAGACAACATATAAAGGAAATAAAATCAAGATTAATCTCCTGTCTAGAATTTTGCGCGCGCACACACACACACACATCTCAATGTCAACAAATTCATTAAAAAAATATTTTCATTGATTTCAGAGAGGAAGGGAGAGGGAGAGAGAGATAGAAACATCAATTATGAGAGAGAATCATTGATTGGCTGCCTCCTGCACACCCCACACTGGGGATCGAGCCTACAACCCAGGCATTTGCCCTTGACTGGAATCAAACCTGGGACCCTTCAGTTCACAGGCCGATGCCCTACCCACTGAGCCAAATTGGCTTGGGCAACAAATACATTTCTAATGGCCATATACTCTCCCTCTACATGGAGACACTACACTTTTATCTCTTATTTAGAGACAACCAGGCCACTTTAGTTTTTTACTACTATAAACAGTATGGACATAAATATCTTTCTACACTTTCTAATTATTTCTTGACAATAATTTTCTAAAATTTAATATTGTATCAAGGCCATGTACTTTTATACAAGGCTTTTGGTTCATATTATCAAAATATTCTCCATAATGTTTGGCCCACTTTAAATTGCCCTTTTTTTTCTGTTAGGCCAGTGGTCGGCAAACCACGGCTCATGAGCCACATGCGGCTCTTTGGCCCCTTGAGTGTGGCTCTTCCACAAAATACCACGTACGGGCGCACACATACAGTGCGATTGAAACTTTGTGGCCCATGCGCAGAAGTCGGTTTTCGGCTCTCAAAAGAAATTTCAGTCGTTGTACTGTTGATATTTGGCTCTGTTGACTAATGAGTTTGCTGACCACTGTGTTAGGCTATTCTTGTTCATACTGATTTATAAGATGTATTTATATAACAATAATGTTCTAACCTCTCTGTCTATCATGTATTACCTCGTTTTCCCCAGTTTATCATTTTCTTTTAATATTAATGTTTTAGAATATAAAGTTTTCCTTTATAGTTTCTACCTTTAGATTTTCCCTACTATTAATCCCCCAAACATTCACCTTTGTGTTCTTTTTATGATTATATTTATATCTTTAATCCACCTTATATAGATATGAATAAGTATAATCAAATAAAATTTATTTTTCATTTTTGAGGAAATTATTGAGATGAAAGGACTATTAGGCCCTATGTTTACTTGCTTCTTTCTCATCTACACACCCCTGACCTCATAAGCACAACTCTACAAGTAGAGATGAGAGAAGCCAAATTTCATTCCTCTTCCTTTATAATTCCCAGAATGTTTACTAATGTAACTACATTAACAACATGAAGGAAAATTGTATAGTCAGTAGAACTATGACTCTAACTCCCTGTTGCTCAGGAACCACTATACACCTAGGAAATACACACTATGCTCTATGCCACTATACACACTGCAAAGTAGCAAAGCCACTGTCATGCCCTAGGAAAGCTTCCCAATACCCCACGTGCCCTCTCTATTCTGAGATCCCCATCTACAGCCAGTAGATTAGAGAGCAATAAATATCTCATCCAAATACTGCATACACTTCCCTTGGGCCCTTAAGAAATAACAGCTTCAGTTGCCAAGATATTTGGTATTACACTCCGAATAAAGATTTGTAATAGGAGGTTTTGATCTTCAAAGATACTAAGAACAATGTTAGCTTGTAAGCTTAGCCTCTATTTAAAGTAGAGACACGAAGGTCAGGAACTCAACAAAAAACGCAAGCCAAGGCCTGAGTCTTGCTGTGGAATTTAGTGATCCGAACTGTGTCATAGCGACACGCTTCCCATTGTTTAGAGATTACAGCTGAATACTTTAAGTTCATTGAAACCATCCCTAAATAAAATATGATCTAACTAATTTCATGTTAGCTAGGCTGTTTAGAAACCAAAACAAAATCTATCACCTGTTGAAAAACAAGTAATGTGATTTTTCTTGATATTAGAGCAAAATGCCAAATATTATAGATCTATTGTTTTTGTTCATGCCCCTAACCCTATCCCTTTACAAAACATTTTATTAACAACCAACTTTTAAAGGGTAAAGCTATCTTAAAGAGTATATAACTTTACAAGTAAACATTCATTATAGAATGTTTGCAACCAAGGAAGGACAGAGTTAGAGATAAGGTTGGCTAGGAAAACAAGGGGCGGATTAGCAGTGTAGGTTAAGTAGGAAGTGGAAAAAAAGGTGGACTTTATTCTTAGTGCAATCCTTGATGGGTTTTAGCAGGAATGCAGGTAGGGATTACAATCAAAATAGAAAATGTTCAAATAGTTAAAAACAGATAAATATAAGGGGACAGCAGGGATTAACTACGCCTACAATACAAAACCGCCTTCCGTCTAAGTGCTTACTAGGTACCAAGCAGGAAGCCTGTACAAGAGAGACACTGATACCTATGGATGAGCAAACTGAATCATGGGAAAATGAAGTCACTCAATGTTCGGAAGACCCTAGGTGGTAGAGTAGGAGAAACCTGGCTTCTCGGACCCTATTCCCTTGTGCCTTTCTAAACCACTATGCTACAGTGCTGGTGAAAACAAAAAGAATCCTACTACCAAGTACGTTTGCCTATCTGATGTCTACACCAAAAAATAACAGGAAAAGAACAAAAAAATCAAAACAAACAAACAAAAAACACCCCCCAAAGAAAGAACCCACCAGATGCCTGCAATATACAGATAATGGCATGATTGAAAAGACGGAGTTTCTTTCAGAAATAGTATGCTTGTAAATATCCTCAATTGTATATAACAAGATGAAATAATGCCAAATACTATACATTCTTCCTTACTGAGATTTCACTGCCATTTCTGCAACTCTCCAATGAGTGTTATAAGTTTGATGGGCCTCCAGCTATTATTTAGTGTATTCCAAGTGCCATGAAGATGAAAGTGCTATTTCTACCCCTCGACACAATTCAGACGTCTCTCGGAAGCATGCCTATCACCTAAGGTAAAATGGGATGCTAGCCAGGCCCACGGATCTCCAATGACGATCTAAGTGTAGAAATAAGCTGCCTGGTCTTGGGAACACAGGCCCCAATTTCAGAGGTAATCTTTTTCCCTGGGACAATGAGTCTGGCTCACTATAGGGAGGAGTGTCACTAGTTTTCTTACCTGATAGAAGCAATATGAGGAAGACAGCAAAGAAGTCCGGATACTCTGCAAGGCCGGTATAATTGATATTGAAGTACGTCCTGAAAAACTGGCCAATCTGTTTGTTCAGAAGTTCATCAAAGGTGCCACTCCAAGCTCTTGCAACACTCGACGTACCTTCCCAAAACACAAGGACATTCAGAGAATACACGGTCACTGGGCAAAAATTAACATGACATCAACTGCTACTCTATTCTAGGAGACACATGGGTTAGTTCAGACTGACCTGGCCATTTTCATCCCACATACAATTATTTCATAATAGTACAATTATAACCTAGTAATCAAATGCTCCACTCCATCACCTGTGGAATCAGGTACCTTTATTTGCATTAAAGAGCTATATTTTTGAAAAGAGGTTTATAAATCCACTAAGCGGCGTATTCAGAGATGAGGCAGAATCGCCCAGCTGTGCAGTGAGGAGGAGAGACTCTATAGAGATGAGAAAAAGAAGGCACCCGGGGATCATGTGATTCTCACACTCAAGACCATGGTCATTAACCCAATCAGATCTACAAGGCCTCGGACTCGGGAGAGCTATGCTACCACTCCACACAATTAGACGGGTTTTTGGAAACCTACCTATCACATAGGACAAAATGAGGTTCCAGCCGGTGATGAAGGCCCACAGCTCTCCAACGGTAACGTACGTGTACAGATACGCGGACCCCGTCTTGGGAACACGGGCCCCAAATTCAGCGTAGCAGAGGCCGGCCATCACCGAAGCCAGGGCGGCGATGAGGAAGGAAAGGACGATGCTGGGGCCTGAATCCGACTTGGCCACCTCCCCGGCCAGGACGTAAACCCCAGCACCGAGGGTGCTTCCAACCCCCAGGGCAATGAGGTCCATGGTGGATAAGCAACGGCTTAATTTGGAATCTTCTAGGCCGTCCATGACGACGATTTTTCTCCGGATCAGACATCGGGCAAAAGAGAGCGCTGCTCTGCAGGGGATCATGGTGAAAAGGTCAACCTGAGGGAGAGAGAGGAGGGAGAGAGATGGGGGAGGACGTTAGAGGCTGGTCTGGAATCATCATCCCTCCAATCCGAGGCCCAGCTTCTCAGCTCAGTTATGGCACCTGGATTTTTGTTTTCGTTGACTTTTTTTTAATTTTTTTTATTGATTAAGGTATCACATATTTGTCCTCAACCCCCCATTCCCACCCCAAACCCCTCCCCACGCATGCCCCCACCCCCCTGTTGTCCATGACCACTGGTTAGGCTTATATGCATGCACACAAGTCCTTTGGTTGATCTCTCCCTCTTACCCACATCCTCCCCTACCTTCCCTCGGAGGTTTGACAGTCTGATCAATGCTTCCCTGTCTCCGGGTCTGTTTTTGTTCATCAGTTTATGTTGTTCATTATTTCCCCTATTGACTTGTTGTTAGAGGTGTGGCCAGAGCCATCAGGAGGGCTTCATGAGCCAAAGCGGTGAATTTCTTAAGAGTTCACTCAGACATGCCCTTTTATAAGGGGCTGAGACAATGGCTTATTTGGGGTGCAAAGGAATAGAAGCCCGGAGTGATTAAAAAAGATTTGTCATTTTTGTTGCCACAATTTTTAAACATATGCTGATAAATCTATTTTCCGTAAGATGGTTAACTGGTCTTCACTACAAGGAAGGGGGTGAATGACCTCATCTTTTTGGTTCTCCCTTTCTTTTTTTTTTCTTCAGTCATTCATTCAACTCATGTTTTGTAGGTGTTACTATCCACCAGGAATTGTGCTAAGAGTAAGTGTAGAATGGGTGGTACATAGATATAGTCTCCAGCTTTAGGGGACTTGCATGGGAAAGGCAGGGAAATTCACCATCATTATGTATTCTACAGCTTTAGCAAATATGTGTTTTCATGATATGAACATGCATTTCAAATACGTGTTTTAGCTTCTCTGTTTTCATTTCATTCTGTTCCATTTTGTTTTTTATGTGGAGTCATTTGAACGTTTTAGAAGAAAAAAAATTTCCTCCAAAATATGCTTGGATTTTTCTAAAACTGCTATCCTACTATGCTTTAAGTATGAATTTGTAGTGAAATATACATTCTTATTTGTCGTTACTTGAGATTTCTAAATAAATATACTAACCCAAAGTCCATATCAAGTTTTATGTGTTCTTTTGAAATGCAATGAATAAAGTAGATAGCAAGTCTCATTCCGCAATCCACCCCATCTCCACCCCAAACAGGCCCAAAAAACCTAGCACTGAGAAAAATATTATTAGGTTATAAAACCAAGTATGGATTTGGGTAAGAAAAAAAATGCACCTATTACAGCAAAAAGGCTACTAGTAAAGCAAACTATACCCAAATATTAACATTAGTGATCCTTGGGTGGTGGGCTAAGTTTCACTCCTGTGTATTTCATATAATATTCATCATATTCCTAATGTGTATTTCTAATTCATCTCCAATGAATATGTGCAATTTATGTGCAAAAGAAGTATAGAAGTCAAAAAGCTCTACGTGGCCTTGTCTACAGAGACATATAACTCAGCAGACTAGGAAATAACTAAGGAATAGGGAATATAATAGTATATGCATCTTATTGGTGCATAAAATCAACTGTATTTATTTTTGGAAGTTCAAATTCAAGTTTGCCACTTGTACTGAACTAGAGGTTGAATGCCATCCCCTTCAATCTCATGACATTCATTATCAATAACCTTAACTCATGAGGAATCTTCTCCAAAGAACTTAAGAGGTTTTTTTATCCTAGAAAATAAACCTTTAAACAGTTCTCAACCTTAATCTCTGTTTAAAACAACTCTATTATTAAAAATTATTTATTTAAAAATAATAAATACAATAAGATAAACTTTCTATACTAAATCTAAATGACTAGTTGCTCATAAGAGATGTTTGTCTGGGATATGAATAATCCAATTTCACAATAAACCTAGTAGATAAAGCTAACTAGCTAAACATTATTCACATATCATTGTAAACACAAGTCCTTGATATTGAAAGAAGCTCAAAGAATACAGAGAAAAATCCTAAAGAAAAACAAAAATGAGTGAAAAGTTCCTTACAGTAACAATAAAGTTTGCACATCAGTATCTTCCACACATCCTGACAGAATGCCAAGTATGGCACTTCACAAATACTTGGTGGAGAATTTGGAAATACAGATGAATGCCATCTCCAATTTTGTCAATATTCTGGCTTCCAAAGTCAAAGGGTATCAATACTTCTATAAATCAAATGTGTATCAATTTCTATAACTAACCCTTGACAAGCTATTTCTAATACATATAGAAGATGAGGTAGGAAAGTGTACTGCTTAAAAAAGAATCAAGAAGTCAAAAGCACTGCCCAGCCAGCATGGTTCAGTGGTTGAGCATCAACCTATGAACCAGGAGGTCACAGTTCGATTCTTGGTCAGGGCACATGCCCAGGTTGTGAGCTCAATCCCCAGTACAGGGCGTGCAGAAGGCAGCCAATCAATGATTCTCTCTCATCATTGATGTTTCTATCTCTCTTCCTCTCCCTTTCTCTCTGAACTCAATATATATATATATATATATATATATATATATATATATATATATATATATATATATATATATATATATTTTAAAGTAAAACACTGAAGTTAAATAGAGGTCAACTGAGGTGTGTGTGGGGTGGGTGGGGGGGTGAAGCTGTGGAGAACTGAAGGTATTACTAAATGCTGATCTTCTCTAACATTTAAATGTTTTTATTCAAGATTTAGGAACAACTACCAATTTTTAAAAAGCTAAAAATATTTACTGAATTTTGTAATGATTTAAGATCATGTGAAAGCGGGACCTGCCATATACAACTTTAGGAAACAGCTGATATACAAAATGAGGGATACATGTTTGTCTTTAGATAAAACACAGTTGATAAAGCACTTAACCTCAGTTTTTAGGAAAAGACACAAATTCTATAACGTTGACTATTTAAGGAAAGAATCTGGAAGAAGGGACAATTAAAAAAATTTGGAGTGCGATAGGATTGTAAGTTTTCTTTTTTTAAAATCCTTTTTTTCTGATACTATTGTCGTACTGTTCTTTGTGAAATTTCTTTTATCCCCCCTCCCCTTCTACACACACAAAATAAACAGTGTAAAAAATGAAAGGGAATAAGCAAGCCAACCAATAAATAAACCTTTGAAAATATAAAAAATAGTGAAAACTTTTATTGTCAACAGTTACCCAAAATGAATCCGTTACCGTCATCTCATCAATATAAAAGTGAATTTAATTCACTCTACATTCCACAGAAAGCAGAGCTGTTCTTTACAGAACTGGACCCTTTAATCAGATAGGATCTGATTGCTGGAAAGTATTTTGGGCCGTTTTCCATGTTGCCCTCAGAAAATAAGATAAAGCTGTGT
This sequence comes from Cnephaeus nilssonii, assembly GCF_951640355.1. Lineage (NCBI taxonomy): Eukaryota > Metazoa > Chordata > Mammalia > Chiroptera > Vespertilionidae > Cnephaeus > Cnephaeus nilssonii. The sequence continues at coordinate 12,592,061 of NC_137079.1, forward strand.
TCACTAAGCTTCCATTAGCTTTTAAGTAACAGGAAAGCATACGTCAAGAACTCTTCTTAGAACTGACAGGTTACGCAGCGCTCTCTGCAAACACTCTCAGCTATGCACAGCTGATAAAATACTGATTGCAAAAGCCCGGGCACAATATCAATTTGGTAGAAATATAATGGGATGGGAGAAACGCAATGTAAAACATCCTGGGTCAATGTGATGTGTCATTGTTAGCCAAACATTTGTTAAGTCCTAGCAGGTGTAACGGACACTGTTTAGTCAATAAAGAAAAATGAATCCTGTGCTTTTTTGCTTTTGTGGAGACGGACTGATCGATGAGTGTACGATGGCAACAGAAGAATGAAAAAACAGGGTATTTGGGTTGAATCTGAGTGATACAATTTGACATTTACATATTTTAAAAGTTGAATGACTCTTCCTTTAAAACGTTTTAAAAAGATATGCTCCTTGTGTGAAAGGGTGATGACATCATTCTCACTTCTACCAGGTTCTTTCCTTGCTGAAGAGAATTCCACTCACACTTAGCCTTTGACTCAGGTCTGCACCCTCTGCCCGTGCACTGCCTCATCAACAACACACCGTGTGGGGAGAAGACACAGGGGTTTTAAAGACGGTTCTATTGGCCTGGAGAGTCCAGACTGTTTTGCCAAGGGCTCTGTCAGCTACTGCTCCTGGGACCAAGGACGGGTATTTAATAGGAAACCTACAGGCATGCAGAGGTCTCCGTAACATTCAGACCCACGGCCTTACCCTTAGAACGTAAAACTCGAATCAACATTCCTATGAGGTCACCAGGGACTGGTGATCCCGGAAACAAATGTGTACCTTTCTTCAACAAACAATTATTTTACTTATTGCTAAGACAGTGGCCTCTCTATTGAGGAGAAAAATCTGCAAATATTCAGCCTAGATCTGGACATGTAATTAGCCAAGGGCAGGCCGGAGGGATCTGTAATAGGCTCTGAGGCGCAAACATCTCCGAATGATTCTAAGGAGCCTGATGATACAAGGCGCGTCTTCCACATCCCCCCTCACGCCCCCCAACCCCCATAAGTAAACAGTTTCAAGAAACCTAACTCCTTGCTGGAGCCCCTTTTAATTCTTGCCCCATAGCTCAATTCCTTCCTCAGCACCTCCTTCTCAACCTTCTTCAATCCAGGCTGTAAATGTGACAGCACAGAATTGCAGGTCAAGTAAACCCCTGGCCCTGGTGATATGACAACATCACAGAGCAGACTTCCTTTCCGCTGACCACAGGAATCTTTCCAAATCTGCAAATTGCAGTCACACGTCAGTCCTGGATTTTTACTCTGGCTCAGGAGTCTGACGAGGCACTTAGTGGCATAGAAATGAATCTTTCCTCTCCTCCCCTAAGTCAGGCTGAACTTTCAAACTTAATTCTCCGTCTCAGTATCACAGGTCCTGTCAACAAATCTTACAGGAGAAAGAGCTGTGGCAAGCCGGTGGCGCAGGCAGGCGCCCCAGCAAATCCTCAACAAATTAGCTCTTCCTAATTATAACCAAACTAGAGGCCCGGTGCACGAATTCGTGCACGGGTGGGGTCCCTCTGGGTGGCTTGCAGGGATCGGGCGGAAACCTGCAGTCCAACACCACCTGCAGCTCCTACCTGCTGCTCCTCCCATCCTGGCCCCTCTGTGCCTGCTGCGGGCTCATGCCCAATCAGTCCCGATCGCCATGAGCCCTGCGTCTGGCCCTCCCAAGGGGAGTGGCCAGTGGGATAGGGCTGAAACTGACTTTTTATTTATTTTTTTAAATAAATAAATGGGAAATGGTGACGTAACTGTGAAACGACATACGTTGAGTCTAATGTAACACGAGGACTGTCGGTAAAGGCAGCTTCAAAATGGGTATCTATTTAGTTTCAGGAAAGGCAAAAACAAGGGCATAGGTATACCTAGCTGTCTCATTCAAATAGACGCAGAATAATAAAAAAAATTGTCCAACTTTTTGTTGTTAGGGTTGGAGAGGAGCAGAAGTTAAAAAAAAAAAAAAAGTGCAGGAAAGAAACCGAGCCCTCAGCACCTCTGTGACGGGAGTCTCTGGCCAGTCAGCACCCGGTTTCCCCGGCAAGGATCCTGGTGGTACGCTTCGACATCAGGCAGCGGCCTGACCCATTAGGTCTTAGCAATCTTTGGTTAATAAACCACCCCACATGCCAGAGGGTACACTCTGTCCCTCACCCCAACCAGCTACCAAAGGAAGTGTCCTCTGCGAGTCCCTGTCACCCCGTAAAGACGTGGCATCCCAAACATCAGGAGGTACCCTTTCTAAAGACTCCACACCCGTCACTACGTAAATGCTATCCTGTTGAGATGACTAACGTTTGTTGAGCGTTTCTCACGCGTTGGGGGCTGGGGAGAGCTAGAGATAAGTAGGGGTTAGCTGGGCTTCTAGAATATAATCCAAATGGCCAGAAAACAGTCACATCGGGCATGTTTTTATGCCACGGGATAGTCTAGATGAGTGGGCTCCCTAGACCACTGAAGTTTAAGTCGCGGTATCTCTGATTGTTGTGGATCAAATCTTGCCACAGTTCAGGGGTCCTGCTGTGGTCACAGGTGTGGGAACTGCTCATCTTACAAGAAAGTGATTCACTCGGTATTACTTCTCAAGAAACTGCCTAAAAAGACAAACATAACTTTTAAAAAACAAGCAAAAAAACATTCCCTATCGCCTTCATTCTAATTTTAATTCACCAGCATACAAATTAGAGCCAACTCAAGGGCACCCATCAAATCCCCTGTTGAATTATAGCCAATCCTCAGGAAGTTTTTTTTTTCTTTTTAAACTTATTTCTGGATTAGTAGCTGGATTCCAAATTAAAAATGCTACAAGTATGTTCATGGACGAGGAGGCATGTTACAGTCCAAGAAAGCTCTTTTTGTCCAAGAGCAAAGAATTGAGAAATACTTTCGAACATTGGTTTCCTCTAATCATGCGTTTTCCTTTAGAGCCGAAGTACCGCCTCAATTTACCACCTCACACCCCTCCTCAAAGGAACCTGGTTTCATTCACCGTTAAGATGAAACCACTCCTGTTTCAATGCTAGGCAAAATTCCTCCGTCAAACTGTGGCGGGGAAGGAATTCGACAAGAATTCACATTCACTCTTAGTCCAAGTTTAAGAAGTTTAGATGGATCACATACTGAGTGTACTTATGTTTTATGGTTAGGCAGAAAAGACATTTCTATAAAAGACTATATTTTCCATTTTGAAAAGCACGTTCTGATGTGTTACTTCTTAAAACGCAGAAACAATGTGTCGCCAGAGCTTGCATCATTAGCATCTTGGCAGTTTGTGGAAACACTGCCATTGGCTGAGAGAGATTTGGAAGTTCCTGTGGGCGTCCGGCGAGTCTGCATAAAACATTTCTATGGTGCGCTCAGAGAAAGCAACGAAAACAGTGCCCATTCTTCACCTCCACCTTTCAGAGCCACGAAAAGTTAGGTGTAGGCGATGCGAACTAAGAATTTTAAAAATCAAAATAACTTGAAATGACGAGGACCCTAAAACCGAGGTCTGACATTCTTGTCCCATGTGTGTTCTATTTTTGTAATATTTTTAGAAAAATTAGGAAAAATTCTGATCTCCGACCTTTAAAGTTGGAGAAATTGTCGTTAGGGCGTATCAATTACTATCAATTACTTAATGAATTGTCGATTTCTCTAAAAGATCAAGCTTTAGAAATTTTGAAAAGGAAAAGTGAAATGGTCTAAATGCAATCTCTAGACAAAATTTCCAGGGAGCGGGGCGGTGGGAGGGGGAATACAGGCAAAACAAGTACAACTAGGCCATCCCCTATAATATGCTGCAGGGAAGGGAAGGGAAGAGGAAGGGGAGGGGGAAGGGGAGGGGGAAGGGGAGGGGGAGGGGGAAGGGGAGGGGGAAGGGGAGGGGCAAGGGGAAGGGGAAGGGGAGGGGGAAGGGGAAGGGGAGGGGGAAGGGGAAGGGGAGGGGGAAGGGGAAGATTAGGGTACTACAGGGATGCATGAGAGGGGCACCTGCTCAGACTGGGGCCTGCGGTTGGGGCAGCAGAGAGGTCATCCTGGGCAGAGCCAAAATTGATCGGAGCCCTTACCCATTCTTTCATTCCAGAATTCATTTTTAAAAAGGCTGTATGGCCCTAGCTGGTTTGACTTAGTGGATGGAGCGTCGGCCTGTGGACTGAAGGATCCCAGGTTCAATTCCAGTCAAGGGCACATGCCCCGGTTGCAGGCTCAGTCCCTAGTGTGGGGCGATCAGCAGGAGGCAGCTGATCAATGATTCTCTCTCCTCACTGATGTTTCTATGTCTCTCTCCCATCTCCCTTCCCCTCTAAAATCAATAAAATATATATTTAAAATAAATAAATAAAAAGGCTGAATGCTGCTTAACTAGTCTTCACAGCAAAGAATATATAAGAAAACCAACTGATTTTTTCTAATAACTAAATATCATTACTCTTTAAGACTCACTTTGAAATTCTGACAGTTTATATAATCAGCCACTTCTTAAAATCAGTTGCTTAAAAGTCCAACTTTTTCTCTTTCTTACTTTATTTGGGGGGAAAAATCCTTTCTTGGAAAAAGATCCTGATTTTTTTTACTAATTTAATAACATCTGAGGTTCTTTCCCTTTTTTTTAAAACAGCGACAAATCATTAAAATAATCACATGTATCTGCAAAATCTTAATTAGAAGTTCTTGGAAACAACTATTTTCATTTTTAATTTTGAGTAGTAACAGCTAAGTTACTATACAATTTAAAATTCAAACTATTTCATACTTTTCTAAAAGCCCTACTTGGTAATCATTGATCAATAAGACATTTCTAAACAAATAATGTGTAAAGAGTGGTCTCTACAAGGAATACAATTTATAAAAATGAAAAGTATGGAGGGTTGCAAGAAATTCCTTAAGTAGAAAGTTAAAATATATATGTGTGTGTGTTTGTATATATATATATATATATATATATATATATCCACACACATTTATCTACTACTCAGTTTCTCAAACTTCTTTTTAAAAACACTTATCTTTAATCTTTGTTACGCAGAAATAAAACAATAACTTGCCTCTAAAACCTTTATAATGTTCTGTGCTACAAGATGGCTATAAAACAAGAATGTCACAGAAGAAAGATAAACTCCCTTCATCCTCACACTCCGGCTACTGCTTCTCCGAGAGCCGTTTCATCTGACCTTGGGAGTAGTCAGCGCTCAGACCGCAGAGAGAAATGCGGTCTCCTGGGCTGTGACCCCAGCTGGTCCAGGAAACAGCACTACTTCCCACCCCTCACTTGAAGCGATGCCTGGGGCAGGAAGCAAGCATTTGAATCCAGGCTGTGCAGCGATTGGTAAATGAATTCTTTTGGCCTAACGGTTTAGTGTCCTTGATTTTACATCATGCTTGTGAATGTTTACAGACATCAGCATACTCCCAAATACCAGAATTATGGAACACGCAGAATGAGTTGAGTTTTGGATCTTTTTACTTACACGGGGATCCAATCCGCCTCCTGCCAACGTCAACCAACTCGAACACCGCCTGATTTCAGAACCGCCCCCTCTGGCCTCTGGCCTCAGCCTCCCTTCCTCGCCTTCTGCTTTGCTGTTATCCGCATGAATACCGCAGTCCAATGATCCACCTACTTCCCCTACAACACGCGCCTTCTCGAACCCACGCGAGGGACAGGGTCTGTGGAGCTGGTGTTGCCTGGCTCCCGGGCCTTCTGAGCTCCTGCGAGGACAGCAGGAAGGGACTTTCTTGCCTTCTCTGTCAATTCCTGATTCCTCTGACTCCGAGAAGAAAAACACACACACACCACCCACTCAGACACAGCAAAGCCAAGAAGCCGGGCTGAGTAATGTAATGAAGGTCGGAAGGAAGGAAAGCCTGCAGCCCAGGACCCACCTGGCCCCGAGGAGGCAGAGGGGAAAGGGGGCGGGTTTTGCGAAGTGCTGGTGTGGAATATGAACTGGATCTCCTTCAAGAGATACAAGGAAACGCTGAAATCCTTTTTATTATTATTTTAAAATTATTTTTAACATAATATTAAAAAAATTTTTTTATTGATTTCAGAGAGGAAGGGAGAGGGAGATAGAAACATCAATGATGAGAGAGAATCATTGATCAGCTGCCTCCTGCATGCTCCTTGCTGGGGATGGAACCCACAACCCCAGCATGTGCCCTTGACTGGAATCAAACCGCAGGCTGACGCTCTCCAGGCTTCCTCAAACTACGGCCTGCGGGCCACATGCGGGTGTTTTTGCCGTTTTTTTTTTTTTACTTCAAAATAAGATAATGTGCAGTGTGCATAGGAATTTGTTCATAGTTTTTTTTAAACTAGAGTCCGGCCCTCCAACGGTCTGAGGGACAGTGAACTGGCCCCCTGTTTAAAAAGTTTGAGGACCCCTGCCACTGAGCCAAACTAGCTAGGGCTTGAAATCCTTTTTAAATATACTCCTGGCAGCTGGCCGGTTTTCTGGGTCTCGAGGCACGTGGGGAGGATGAACACTCTCCCATACACTGTGTCTCCGGCTTCCCCGCCCCCCTTGAAGGTAAAACTGCTCAGTTGGTGTAAGACAGAATGCACACATTTGCATACCACCACTTCTAAGTAGGATTTATTTGGCTTAAGGTAAATGACTGGCAACTGATCCGTGGAAACAAGGTGGACAGAACCAGGCCGGCAAGGGCGGCTGGAAGGACATCGGGGGGAAGAAAAGAGACAGTTGTACCGACTTCCTGCCAATACCGCGGCCTCAGAAGAGCACGTGCCTGGCTGTGATGCTGCGAAGATGTTTTAGTTGCGATGTCACTGACATCCAATATTGCATCACAGAGACTTTTCAGTGAATTCCATCATTTAATAACCCCCCAGTGACACTCCATGTTAAAGCCTTTGGAATGCTCTTAATGTTTGATAATAAAGGGCATGTTAATGCATTTTAGAAATCTTAACACCATACATGAAACCCTGGTGGGCACACCTCGTGGGGGACCTTGGAGGACGTTCCCCACCCCGCCTTCACTGCAGAATTCCTTTCTTCTCTGATAGGTGGCCGTCCCCATGGGCAAAGGCAGGCCGCATTCTCAAGGCATCCTCTACGCTCGTGTAGCCCCCACGGCCACAAGCCCGAAGCCCCCCTATAACTCCTGCCCAAAGTCCCCCTATAACTCCTGCCCGAAGCCCCCCTATAACTCCTGCCCAAAGCCCCCCTATAACTCCTGCCCACTGGCCTCATTCTACCCTAAGAGCAAAGGCAGAAAAGTCCTCATTCAAATAGCTACCATCCCACGACTTCTTCTCTCTCCAACAAATACATTAATTCAAAGCTTGAGAAGCACATTTTGAAAAACCCTAACTTTAAATGACACTCCCAACAAGCCAAAGCATTTCAGATGTGGTCACTCAAACACAGAGTCTAATTTGCTTATTTTCTTCCTCCAATTCTGTATACTCCTATTTATTCTGTTTGCCTTTTAAAAAATATATTTTTATTGATTTTAGAGAGGAAGGGGAGAGAGAGAGAGAGAGAGAGAGAGAGAGAGAGAGAGAGAGAGAGAGAGAAACATCAACGATGAAAGAAAATCTTTGATTGGCTGCCTCCTGCACACCCCCTGGGGATGGAGCCCACAATGAAGGCATGTGCCCTTGACAGGAACAGAACCCTTCAGTCCGCAGGCCGATGCTCTGTCCACGGAGCCAGACCGACTAGGGCTGTGTTATTTTTAAAGACGCCACAATCCACCTCAGCACCGCGCACAGAGCTCAGCTGGCCGGCCCCTGGCTCTCCTCCGCCCAACTTCTGCCTCCTGCTCACGCCCTCCAGCTACACCGTTTCCTCTGAACTTGCTCTGAACTCAGCCTCTTACTGCCTCCAGGCTCTCTGCATAGTGGCTCCTTCTTCCTGGAAAGTTACCCCTCCTCCTTGCCTAGAGAGCTCCCAGCATCCTCCGGGCCTCCCTGCCACTTGTTCCCACAGCACTCCGCTTTCTTTTTCATAGTCTAGAGAGCTTGTCTGTTTAATCCTCTATGGCACTTTTTCCTTTAACAGGATCAGAGTCAAATGCCTTGGATGAACATGTTTCGGATGAACTGGCCTCCTGTAAAAGATATGTGGAAGCGCCTATCAGTAACCAGGTTCCTGGTTTGGTTATCAAATGAAGAGGAGGTGATTAGGGTGAGCCCTAATCCCCTAGGACTGACTGGTGTCCTTAGGAGACCAGGAAAAGGCCACGGTGAAGACAGACACACGGGGAGAATGCCGGGTGACGTCAGAGCAGACGGTGGAGGGATGCAGCTGCAAGCCAAGGACACCAAAGCTCCATGGCCACCACCAGAAGCTCCAATGGCCCCGGAGGGATTCTCGGCCAGGGTTTCAGAGGGAGGCTGGCCCTGCTGGCCCCGGATCCTAGACTTCAGGTTTCCAGAACTGTGGGTCAGTATGTATTTTTATTCTAAGCCACCCAGTCTGTGGTACTTTTTCATGGCAACCCTAGGAAACAAATACACTCCTTTAGGCTAACAGCTTCTTGGAAGCAAGGTCTGTATTTTACTCATTTGTTGCATTTTCAATGTACCCAGAGTGATTAAAATATACATAGGAGTGAAGTAAACGTTTGGTCAGTGAATGGATGGATCATCCTTAGTTTATACTTCACTAAAACACCCAGGTGTCTTTTTTTTTCTCCTAAAGATGTTTACATACACTGGTCTTCTTGATTCCATTTTGTTTCGCTGATTATTTTGAAACCTAAATCCAGAATTTTAAGCTTCACATGACTGGTATTTGGGATTATGTGTAATTACGAGTCCATCAACCAGTCAATGTATTCAGCACCCTACCTATCCTTATGTCATTGTCAATGTAATAAGCATGTCTTCTATCTCAATCCCAGTAAATAAACGATAAACATGCTTACACATCACAGGGCCAAGGACAGAGTACCATGGCAGGCCACCAAGACCGTCTCTCCAAGCTGGTATCGACCCATTAATCAACACTCTGGGCATATCATGCAACCAACGGGAAACCCACATTTCTCTCCAACTTGTCCCAAGGTTATCCTAACACATGCTGTTAAATGCTTTGCCAGAACCCTCACACGTTATGTTTAATCTTCCCAAATCTACCAATCTAATAACCATGGAAAAAGATGGAGTGGAGTTTGCTAGGCATAGCTTGTTCTTGCTGAACTCATGCCTTTTGGGAATCGGTCACTTCTTTTCCAACGACAATCCCATGGCTAGTGTTTGGCTGGTGAACCGTGTCCAGCTACCTGATCAGCGGTTTCTGTGATCTCCATCGGCCTCCTTCCTTCCTTCTGCTGTCTGTACCTCAGGGCACCTCCAGGACTACCTCCAGGACTACCTCCAGGGTGGTTACTCCAGACTCAGATCTACAACTTAATGTTGTGAGACAGAATTCATCCGGGCCTGAGACTGTGAACTAGTGTAAAGCAGCTTCAGTTCTCTCACCAATTGGTGCTTCAGGTCCCCTTTCTGTTGTGTGTTGTGTCCCCTGGTGAGACAGCCACCTTCTAGTAATGACAAAAGCAAACTAGGGAGTTAGCCGCTCTGCCTTCCCTCGGCTACCTGTGGTTATCACACTGGGTTCCCCCTTTTCTTTCTCCTCCCTGACTACGTTTCATAAAGATTCAACTCAAACATCCCTTTACTATTTTTCACAGATGTGTACCATTTACTTTCCTCTCCCATCTTTTAAGTCTGAGCACCTCCAATGAACTCCCGTGGTAGCCACGAGTTGTCGTATCTGCCCATCTTGTTCCTCACACGGAGCAGTCCACTAGGATTTTGACTGCATTTGTCTTTACTTCTTTCCCAATGGCATGGTTACATGTAGTCCATGGAGTTAGATCTGTATTTTCTGGAAGCATTTAGAAGTCTGCTTTTTAAAAATCAAGGGTACACAGACTGAGTCTGCCAGCTGGTCAGTGCAGAACATTCTAGGGTATAAGCAGATGATTTCCTTGTTACCAAGAGACAAACATCCTATGAATATTACCAAAAGGTATAACTTGTGCAAATTCTTTGAGCCCCCTAAACTCTCATTACCCAGCCTCCGTGTTGCATTCATCTTACATCAACAAAGATCACATTTGTTTAACAGTCTTTCACAGGAGGGTTTCAACACCCCCCTGCGGGAACATCCTTGTTTGCAGGCAGCAAAACAGCGTTTCATCATCTGTGGCTCTGGCACCATGGACTTGGGCATGACCTCGGAGCATGAGCTCACAATCACTAACGAAGCACGCACAACTCTACCGTGGTAACTGGAAGGAAAATAGCTCATTGTCCCCTTAAAAGCCCCTCCTTCCAGATTCAACCTGTGCCTCCATCAGGACTTGCCACTCCTCCAGTGCTCACCTCTGAACCCGCAGCTGTGTTGTGTCCTTTTATAGGACATCTCTTTAAAAAAATGTTTTTATTGATTTTAGAGAGAGAGGAAGAGAGAGGGAGAGAAACATCCACGAGAGAGAGAAATATCCATGAGAGAGAGAAACATCAATCAGAGAGAAAAACATCCATCCGTGGCCTCCTACACACTCCTTACTAGGGATTGAGCCCACAATCCAGGCATGTGCCCCCTGACGGGGAACCAAACCAGCGACCCCTCAGTGCACGGGAGGATGCTCAAGCAACTAAGCCACACTGGCCAGGCCAAGGACATCTTTCTGGGAGTGTAAAGATAATTTATTGAGGAATCAGGAGAAAATGCAACAAATACTAATTCCAGCTATGATTTGGGACCACCTTCTTGTTTCATAGTCTAGAGATTGTTTATTTGATTTTTTTGTGTGTGAAGATATCTAAACATTTTCTTTTTCTTCAAAGAAATACTTACAACTGAAATATCCTTTCTATTGCGGCAGATCAAGAGCTCAGCACCTATACGATACCCAGGGAAAGGTATTATTCTACTTAAAAAGTCAAGGCAAACTTCTCTGGCGGGCTGAAAGCACACGTTTAATAACACAAATGTAGCAAAATTACAGGGAAAACATGTGGGGAATGGCTCCATTGTAGATTACCACTTTATCTGGACACAGGAAGAGAGTCTAGATCTGAGTCGTCCTTGACTGTTGCCTGATCAATCATTTCTGGTAATTTCTCCACCTCTAAAAGTCAAAGTGCATCAGAATGCACACCAGAGCACAGAGAACAAATGCCATGTGCCAAGAACTTGTTCCCAACGGCATACTGTGGCTCTGTCTTCTCCCCTGCTACCAACAAGCTAGCAAAAACATCAGCCTTAGATGTGAAAGTCACACTCTGCATATAAATACCTCAGCCAATTATTTTGCTCATTCCTGAGATTGGTAAATTAAAGAGGAGAGGAGAATAAACGGCTTTTCGTTTGCCCCTTTACAATGGCAATGACAACAAACAATTATTCTCATCTTCCTGGCATCACAAAGAAATAAACACCTTTAAAAAGCTCTAATGAGAGTCAGGTGTGATAACATGACCACCCACATTCATTGGATCCTAGAGTTGGTGGTAACAACAGACTCCGGTGTGGAAAGGGCGTGGGGTCTTAGAGGCAGGCAGAGTTTACCCCTCGGCCCCCCTTTCTCACTGCTGACATGAAGGTGTTCTCATAAGGTTGTTACGAAGGTCAAAGGGGAAAATGGATGTGAAGTGCCCACTACAGAGCAGGCCCTCAGTGGATGGCCGTGGCTGTTAATCCATTACTAGAACTCGCGCAAACACATCCTTCCAGATCCACCCTGTGCCTCCCTCAGGACGGACACTCCTGCAGTGCTCACCTCTCCGTGTGTAACATTCATGACTTGGAACACCAAACATAATCCATGTATAGAAGCCACTCACTCTTTATGTAAAGGATTTGTAGATACACAGAAATAAAGATTTAGAATAAAATGGACGGCCAGTCCCATACTCTGATTTTTAATACATTTTAATATATTTTTATTGATTTCAGAGAGAAAGGGAGAGGAAGAGAGAGGCAGAAACATCAATGATGAGAGAGAATCACTGAGCAGCTGCCTCCTGCACGCCCCCGAAGGGGGATTGAGCCCAAACCCGGGCATGTGCCCTTGACCGGAATTGAACCTGGGACCCTTCAGTCCGCAGGCTGACGCTCTATCCACTGAGCCAAACTGGCTAGGGCCCATGCTCTGATTTTAAGAGAGACAAACTGAGGCCCAGGGACATTTTCCAGGCACACAGACAGCTCATGAGACTGGCTCCAAATCCAGGTCTCCCATGCCACCTGTGTTCTGTCGATGACACCGGTGGCTTACCACCCCGAATTCTATCTCCCACTGTGCATGAACACCCTTGGAGCCTTGCGGTGCTCAGAAAGGAAGGGATTTGCTTACTAAGTAGGTGACCCGCCTGGCACCTCTGCTCAGTGGTTCTCCAGCTCCCTCCCTGAGGGCACATCAGGGGAACGCCCAGTGGGACCGGGACCGAAGGGGCAGGCTCCCCTCCATCCTTGCCCCCACCCCCCTCCTCTTCCAAGAGATTTTATATAACAAGTCTATTCCTCTTTATCCAAATTTTAGAAGTGGGGGCATTTAGAGGGGAGAAAAGAAATCCTTGACTTGGCTTTTGAAAAACAAAAGTCATCTTTCTTTATATAAAATTCCCTTATGCTCAAACATCAGCATCCTGATATGAGTCTCCCGAAGGCTCTACAGCACAGCCTTTTAAATGCCAGGAGACCTGAGAAATCAGAGGCATAATCTTGCAAATATATGTAACTGTTAAATCTCATGGTATAAGGATATCTTTCTCCTATCATCATTGCTTATTGAAAACTATAAAATATACCCATACTACTAATTCTTAGCAAGTACATGAGGATTTCTGATTCCAGAAGTACAGTGGGCTGCATTTCTTACAAAAATACAACTAAATCCTGGATAAATTATAACATAATATATTAGAGCTCCCCAGAAAGTAATGAGAATTTTCTAAGACAGACAGACAGATACAAGCAGGATAAACGTGAATGCGTGAGCTAAAAGTAGAACAGTGGATGCTAAATTAATGTGAAGGGAATAAATGCCTCTCTAAGTATGAGGCCTCAGGTCCTCCTGAAGATGAGAGAGTTGGAAGCAAGACTGTGCTAGGGCAGGGCAAAGGGGCTAAGCAGTGCAGGTGAGTGGCAGACTTACGCACCTCACCAAAGAGTCTCTTAGCTTATTGGATATACACAAATATAAATCCTCTCCAGAGGAAAGCCCACCCTATTCAGGCCTTCAGGATTCCCACTGATTCAATTCAATATAAAATGAGCTCACAATAAAAAATTCTCCAATGGACACAAAATAAACCACTATGCTTAAGAGTCAGTGGAAATGACCAACAGATTTAAACTCCCTAACACTTCACATACTAGAAATACCAGACAAGCACAGGGAATAAGTACGCAGAAAACGTTTAAAGAAAACAGATGAAACGTTTAAAATGAATTAAAACAAGAGGCTACCAAAATTTAAAACTCAGTGTATGAGTTCATCAGCGTATTGGACACAGCCTTCCAGGGAGGCTGAGAACCTCGTCTGTTTTGAGCAGTTATGTATACGCCCAGGTAAAAACAAATACAGATGCTGAGGACTAACGGTCCTTTTTATTTTATCATCTGAGAAAATGTGATGAGACATAGTAAGAATCCTGTGCAGTCTCTCCTCTCGGCCACTTTCTAGGGAGCACAGCTTATTTGGGTCCGAGGACACACGCTCAGCCCAGCGTCGCTGTGGCCGGTAAGGTTCTTAGTCTCCAAGGCCCCAAGTATCGCCTGTAACCGTGGTCGGCAAACCGCGGCTCGCGAGCCACATGCGGCTCTTTGGCCCCTTGAGCGTGGCTCTTCCACAAAATACCACGGCCTGGGCGAGTCTAGTTTGAAGAAGTGGCGTTAGAAGAAGTTTAAGTTTAAAAAATTTGGCTCTCAAAAGAAATTTCAATCGTTGTCCTGTTGATATGTGGCTCTGTTGACTAATGAGTTTGCCGACCACTGGCCTGTGACATTGCCCTCCTCTTGCCCCAGAGGTAGTGCAGCTGCTCTAGTCATTAGTGTACAGTCTCAGTGATATTCCGTAACCTCAGTTCAAAGAACTTGCCAAATACAATTTCCCGAGCTTGCCCACGGGGAGTTCTCTCCCTGAGGAAGTTGCTGGACAGAAAACTTTCAACTGGGAAACAAAAGCATTAAGAAACCGGCCTTCACATTTGGGCTTGCTTTCTTCCTTGTGCAACTGGCTGCATGCTAGCGATGCATCGCTCTGACACCGGGAAAGACCTGGGCTTTCTTCAAGGCTTAGACCGGGGTTCTCCTCCTTCGCCAAGCGGATTCAAGCACCCACCACGCTAATGAGAGACCTGCTGCCAGAGGCTGGACAGAGGCCACAGCCCAGGGCATGCAAAGCAGAGTCAGAGGAGAAGAGCCCAGGAAGTCCCATCCTCCGTGGGGGCTGACCTGAAGGCCCAGGGCTGGAGGACCAGGATTCAGAGACAGGCTACGTGCAGGTACCCTGGGAAGAGAAAATGGCAGCAGGAATACAAAAGAAGAGAGAGAATGCCACTGACACGGCTCACAGAGAATGCAATCATCAGTGTAACATTTGAGGAGAGTTCTGGTAAGTTCCTAGAATGAGACATGTTCATAAAATGTACACAAATATACTCTCACCACAGTGGCTTTTACTGCTGCTGCCACTCCTGAGAACTAACATTAATCAAGGGCATTTCGTGTATTAACCCAACTAAACTGCCCAACAACCCTAGGAGGCAGGTGCTACCACAATCTCTGGTATACAGATCAGAAAGCCAAAGCTTTGAGAGGTTAAATACTGCCTAGGATATATCAAAGTCAGGGTCCAAAATCAAGTCTGTCTGACTCTCCACAATAAGATATAACATGGGCAGTCGCCTTTTAGGAGCAATGTCATAAAGTCTCATAATTAAAAAAAAAAACACACAAAAAACAACTCCCCCCTTCCCCGAAACGGTCCATTTCTGTTAGAGCTACTGAAGGTTCTGAGTGGTATGCGCCATCTAAAGAGCCCCACATCAAGTTCCCATTCCTTTCAGAGCTCAGACTCCCCGGTGAGCACAGCACTGAGGACACGGAGCGAGTGCTCTGAGGAGCAAAGTGTTAACCAGCCACATCCCAGAAAGCAAAGCACAGGGAGTTTTCTGCCAATAAATAGTCCAGTTATGAAGTACACACCCTAAACGGAGATGAAATTCTATCCAGGGCATGCCTTAAGGAATGGCTTGGTTAAAAGCCAGTGTTAGCTAATGATGACGTCATCCAGCTCAATATAGCATGCTGAAGAGTTGCAGGATACTGCTCCTTTAGTTTTGAATTTGGGGGTAGGGGGGTAGGAGGGAAGGAAGGAAGGGAGGGAGGGAGGGCGGGTAAGGGGGAGGGAGGGAGGGAGGGTGAAAGGGAGGGAGGGAGGGAGGGAAGAAGGAAAAGAAAAAGGAATCAATATGGAATGTGAAAATAGAAAGAAGTAATTGGGATCCTTCATGGTTTACTGTTACGTTTTGGGCACTGAATAGACATTATTTTATTTAATCCTCACAACCACTTCAGCAGAAATGGCCCATCTTCAGATGATGAAATTGATGTTCAGAGATGCTAAGTAACTTGCTCAAGATCACGGAGCTAGATTCGAACCCAAAGTCCATGCCCTTTCTTTTGAGACTAGATTTGAGACTCCAAAGTCCATGCCCTTTCTTCTATGCCACACAGCCTAGAAGCAAGGAAAAATGCAGAATTATGGCTCTTGGCAGCCAAACACCAACTGATGAAAGATAATTGGAAGGTCATTATCCAGATGTTACCAAAAAATGTTTTGGAAGACTTTGGAATTTTAAAACCTCATCTCCAATAGTTTAACCTTTCTAATTCATAAACCATTACTACCTTGACTGAAAGTATAATCATTATTAAAATATAAGCAAAGGAGAAAAATGTAAAGGACCAATAAAAATAACTAGATAAGCATCATAACTTATGTCTGTATTAAAATTCTAACATACTGGGGGCTGGGAGGAGGGGAGTAAAGGTTGGGGGGAAGGAACTGGGAGATATCTGTACTACTATCAAAAATAAAAAGTATATTTAAATAAAAAATAAAATTCTAACATATATTAAAACTCACTTCTTCTAGCTACCGAAACCTGCAATAATCCTATATAATAAAGAGGTAATATGCAAATTAACCCTCACTCCTTCACAAAATGGCTGCCTACAACCAGGCCAGCAGGGGGGTTAGTGAGGGATGACCAAACAACTGAACAGCAGGCTGTGAGGGGTGACCAGGCCAGCAGGGGGGGCAGTTGGGGGCAACCAGGCTGGCAAGGGGGGCAGTAAGAGGTGACCAGGCCAGTGGGGAGGGGGCAGTTAGGGGCAACCAGGTCGGCGGGGGGGTGCAGTTGGGGGCGACCAGGCTGGCAGTAGGGGGCAGTTGGGGGCGATTAGGCCAGCAGGGGGGGGGGCAATTGCAGGTGACCAGGCTGGCAGGGGGGGCAGTTAGGAGCGACCAGGTCGGCAGGGAGGGGGCAGTTGGGGGCAACCTGGCCAGCAGCAGGGGGCAGTTAGGGGCGACCAGGCAGGCAGGCAGGTGAGTGATTAGGAGCCAGCAGTCCAGGATTGTGAGAGGGATGTCTGACTGCCGGGTTAGGCCCAATCCCAGGGATCGGGCCTAAACTGGCAGTCGGACATCCCCTGAGGGGTCCCGGATTGCAGAGGGTGCAGGTTGGGCTGAGGGGACCCCCCCTCCACACAGATTTCATGCACCGGGCCTCTAGTCCTATTAGTAAAAGCCTATGTGGTCATTATGCCCTCACACCATGATGCCCTCACACCACAATGAACAATCATCAGGAGGCTACATGCACAGCGGGTACACGTGGGTGGGCGGGGCTGTGCGTACGCGGGTGGGCTGGGGCTTGACACTACGTGCGCAGCGCAGAGGCAGGTCCCACGGCTCCGCGCGGCGTGTAGGTGGGACCCCCGGCTCTGGCCTACCTCTTTGGGGCAATCCATTGAGGAGCCCTGGATGGGTGGGCGGGGCCTGCCTCTTTGGGGTGATCAATCACGGGGCTCTTGCACTGTGAGAGGGCACAGGCCAGGCTGGGGGACACCCCATAAGTGCACTAATTTCATGCACCGGGCCTCTAGTTTAATATAAGAAGGTTTTAACATAAAAGCTGAAGACTTTGCTGCTTTTACTAAAACACAAGGTTTTCTGAAACACTGTATTCATTTTACAATTTGTCTGGTTCATTCCTTATCCATCTCTTGGGTTCTCAAATACGTAGCATTCTTAATTCTCCCCATATTTCGGAATTCAAAACATATTTCAGAACAAATAAAGCCTTGTGGCCCTGCAAATCACATCTTTCATGTTTTAGTTTTGCTTAGATTTTATTTCAAATGGCCTCTGGTAATATCAGAGACCTTCCCCTTCTATTACCCCTAAATTTTTCTATGGCCTCGTTTTGTGCCTGCAAATAATTTGGTATAATTCAATTGAAGTCAACAGTATTTTCTTAACCCATAGAAGGAATCTGTTTGAAGGAATGAAAAGGGGGAAACCAGCAGAGATAGCGGAGGTATATTTGCTACATCCTTTGACGTTTGCCTAGTGAATTCCCACATGAACTCCTTAATATCACAGAGTCCACTAGTCCAAGTCTTTGGTTCCTTGGATGTTGGTTGTGGGGCAGGGGAGTGAGCCCCAGTATAAGCCCTCCGACTATAAGCTTCAAGAGGGCAGGGATTTCGTGTGACTGCTTTGTCACAGATACCTACAGAGAACCTGTCACTCAGAGCGCTCAAACATTTCTGAATGTTTGGATGCTTGGCGGTAGCCACCATCCTTTTCTTCAAGGCTAACCAAGTATGAACAGTAAAGAGTGACCAGAAGAGGGTGAGGGGTCTGGAAACCACGTCAACTTGAAGAAGGATTAAAGGAATTGCAGGCATTTGGGCAGAATAAGCAGGGATGGAGCAGGAGCCCAGAGGGAACCCTGCTGGGAGTCTGCCAACAAGCTCTGAGAGAGACCAGCCACGTGCCGGGCAAGTCACTGGAGTCTCTGTCTTCACATCTTTGCAACTGAACTGCTGTAAAGAGTAAGTGGACAAGAAAGCCTCTGGCAAATACCAAAGAGCTTTAGAAACACAAGCTGCTATTATTTCTACATTTTGCTTATTTCGATCTTGGCTGGGGGAGTCTTGAGGGAGAGATGATCACTTCTTTAAAAAATGTGAATGGCAACGTGTAAGAAGAGGACTCTGTCCATATTACACAAGAAGACAACAATGCCAAATAAAGGAAATAAATGCAGAAAGGGTATGATATTGGCCCAACAACATGCAGACCTCCCTAATCAAGAGTGTTCCTACCTATAAGAAGCTGCCACTTCCTAAGGGTGTCAGGTTTTCATTGTTTTAAACAGAGAACATGCATTTCAGAATGAGTCAGAAATTTCTACAGCCAGGTTTAGTTCGATAGGTATTAGCTAAGCCATCTGCCAACTGAGATTCTATGATTTAATGGTACGATTTTTTTTTTTTGTAGTTGAAAAACTAATTTTTTCATGATTCCCTGCGTATCTATACACAAAGTCAGATAACACTGAAGTCCATATTGCCCAAACCTCCCACCCAATTCAACATCCTCTTTCCAAAGAGCAGCAGTCATGTAAGTTCACAGTGACTAGAACATAAAAAACCCACAGGTATGTCCTCATAATATTGATGACTTTGGAAAAGGGTCAAGGGCCATTACATCATTACATATCCACCGTTCAGATCAAGTAAATATTGATTTGGTAAACCTCTCTTAAGTTTAAAGGTTCACCTGATGCAACAAGTCTACTTCAGTATAGACAACAATAATGCCTCTTTCTCTCCCCTTTCCCTATACCCTTGGGTGGAATATTTCATTCCGAATAGCAGGTACTAGTAATACCTTTAGTAACAGCTCTACCAGTGCACCTATCCATCACACGTAAAACGCTTTCCCCCAAGACCGGAAAGAAAACTCTGTCCCCCCCTCCCCCACGTAGCCCAGACAATAAAAAAGTAAGCAGTGGGAATAGTCAGGCCACACACGGAGAGGAGATGTTATCTTTCTCATTTCAATTCATCAGTTTCCACCGCCGTTATCCTCATTACTGTTATGATTCCAGCACTTAACACAGCTGAGGCTCATTTGATCCTTTTTACAAGACAACATTTGGGCTGAAGGAAAGGATACTGAAGGCACTAGTTTATGAGTATGGGATCCAAGAAGCAGGAAAAGGACCTTCTGCAGAGCAGAGCAGAACTGAGCTCTGTTCCCATTCAGAGTGGCTTTCAGAGAAGAGGGAAGTCTGGGAAACTTACAGTTTTAAGTTATTCCAAAATTAGATAGCCGCGAGGAGTCAACTCCCACCAACAGCTGCAAACAAAGCCCAGTCTCTCCCTCTCCGTGTCTTTTTCAGAAGGGAAAATAGACTTGGAATGGCTGTATAGACCAGTGTGCTCTGACATAGTTAAACAGATCTAGAATAAAAATACAGGTTTTCTGGGCCGCATTCTCATTCCACATCTACCCCGTTCACACCATGAGGGATTCTGCTGGGTTCTTTGTTAATGTTTCATCGGTCTCTCCTGCCAACTCCCAGTGTATGTTTTGGGGCACCTGGTATTTTTAAAATGGACTGCTCTCTGGTTCCCCACTGTTCCCCACCATTCCTTACTATTTTGCACTGAGAAAAAGCCATGCCGTTTGTTATTCTGTTCTGGGTACAGAGACGCCAATAAGTCTGACCTAGAATATAAGATCCCAGAGCTCAAAGAACATGTCCTTTTTCATTTGTGTCTGGAATGCCCACGTGGGGGGCATTTCTAACTACTCAGTGGCCACATGCTTTAAAAGAAAGAAAAATTAAATTATGAAGTTTAACATTTACCTTTGGGCCATTGAGCCAAAGATTTCATTGCATAAAGAATGGCAAATAATGCTGTTATCGGTAATAATGAAGTCATTGGTTGTGTATGTCACCGTTTGTCAAGAAGTGGCTTGTGAAGGGACCAACTCTCTAAATTCTGTTTTTCAGCACCTCAGTTGTAAATGGGGCATTTTTTTCCAGTGGGCAGGCTTGTTGTTTAGGCTTTGTAAAGCCCCCGAAGTTTAGTGCCTTGAAATAGTAAGTCCTTATAAAATGGTCATTATCCTTTAGAAAAGCTGAACTAAGTCATGTTCTGTCAGAAGATGTTTTTTAAATGTAATAGTTTATTATTATTATTTTAAAAGATATTTTTATTGATTTCAGAGAGAGGAAGGAAGAGGGAGAGAGAGACAGAAACATCAATGAGGGAGAATCACTGATCATTGATCAGCTGCCTCCTGCATGCCCCCTACTGGGGATTGGGCCCACAACCCAGGTATGTGACCTGACCTGGAATACAATTATGACCTCGTGGTTCATAGTTCAATGCTCAACCACTGAGACACACCGTCTGGACAATAGTTCTTTTAATCTATCTATATAGTAAAAGCCTAAGCGACCGTTAAGGCGGAACGACCAGAATGACCGGTCGCTATGATGGGCACTGATCACCAGAGGGCAGATGCTCAACGCAGGAGCTTCCCCCTGGTGGTCAGTGCGCTCCCACTCAGCCAGAAGCCAGGCTCACGGCTGGAGAGCGCAGCGGCGGTGGCAGGAGCCTCTCCAGCCTCCGCGGCAGCGCTAAGGATCAGTGAGCCAAGTGGTAAGGAGCAGTGAGCAGGTGGATGATAAGGAGTGAGGTGTCCCGGACTGCGAGAAGGTACAGGTCGGGCTGAGGGACCCCCCCAAGTGCATAATTTTTGTGCACCGGGCCTCTAGTATAGACATAATGACTAATGCGTTAGAAACAGATACTACTTGAATATATACCTAATTCACGGAATCCACCTTGTGAACACTTTTTACCGTAACGAATGTAATAACTGATATAGCAAGATTTCGTAAAGCAGTAAATATACTACTCTAATTCAAATTATGAACTGAGCATTTCCTAGCTCCACTTAAAAGTCACCCGGAAAAGCACTGACTAAAAGTGATGACCAAGAGAGGTTGACGTCTCGAGAAAACACCACACGGGCCCTTGGGTAGAGTAATGACAGCGTGCAGCTAACGCGATGCTTGAAATGATGGGAGAGCAGATTTTTCTAAAAAGTTACAGGCGCTCACTCCCTGTAGCCACTGGTTTGCTTTCGTGCTCTAGAAACCTTGCCAATTATCCTGCAGTCCACATTCAGAGTCAGGATTGAGGGGAAGGGAGTGTAGGAAGAGAATAGGGAGAGGAGGAAAGTGGAGATACCACCGAGCAGATGCTGACGTGCGGTTTCACACACTGGCGTGCTCCCCAATGCCTCTGCCAAGTGCATGCAGCGATGTTCTTCAAGGCTGACCTTATCCAGGGGAAAATACAACCTACGTGCCAAGGACAGCGGATAGTTGAGGGAGACACCCAGAGCACGGTCCACAAACCAGCTCAGCCTTGACAGCTGGGTCTCTGGGGAGCCAGGCTCAGGTGTAACTGGATAGTTCATGCATTCACACTTCCAAGTAGAAGAAGAAAAATGAGAGGGGAGGAGGGGGCAGGGGGGGAGGAGAGGAGAGGAGGAGGTGGAGGAGGAGGAGGAGGAAGTGGAGGAAGAGGAGGAGGTGGAAGAGGAGGAGCAGAAGGAGGAGGAGGAGGAGCAGGAGGAGGAGGAGCAGGAGGAGGAGGAGCAGAAGGAGGAGGAGAGGAGGAGGAGGAGGAGGAGGAGCAGAAGGAGGAGGAGGAGGAGGAGGAGGAGCAGCAGGAGGAGCAGGAGGAGGAGGAGGAGGAGGAGGAGGAGGAGCAGCAGCAGCAGGAGGAGCAGCAGCAGGAGGAGCAGGAGGAGGAGGAGCAGGAGGAGGAGGAGGAGCAGCAGCAGCATCTGGAGCCAGCTGTACATGCTCTCTCAATTATAAGCTGACATATCTTAAACAGCCACCAGCTGCCACTGCCCCAGCTACATAGCAGGGTCTCCAACATCTGTGAGTAGCAGCACACCAGGTGTGGTCAGAAGAGATGTCAGGAGGCTGTCGGTGGGAACACCTGGGGAATAATACATGAGAATGGGCTGCCTGCCATTTTTCTTCTAGAGCAGCAAAGGAGTTTAGGGATCTGATGCTCTGAGCCCTCTTTTCCAAGGCACTGAAATAGAATTGGAAAGAAATCAACACTTAATATTGGGGATTAAGATGTCAAGGAGAAAATGCTGCGTGTTGGCTACAGTTAGAAATGTTCTCAGCATTTTGTGGCCTCTAACTCTGAAAATAGTCTCACTCCTGTTAGCAGTGAGGCCTGTGTGACTTTTCTGCAGGCATGTCTGCATCTCCAGCTCACTCTCACATCACACACACGCCTATGGGGAAGGGTCCGTCACGGTTCTGCTTGAAAAGAAACACAGGCTTCTTCTGAGCCGAGAATCCCAGGACTTACTGAAGTGGTCAGTGCTGACCAGTGTGCCCCTAAAGATGTGGGAAATTCAGTTCAGGAAATGATTGCTGTAGAAGTTCCATTGAGTGAACACTAGAGAAAGATTACTTTCTCCTCCTGCAACATGATTCTACATGCATCATTTTCTTGGAGGAGAGAGAGAGAGAGAGAGAGAGAGAGAGAGAGAGAGAGAGAGAGAGAGAGAGAGAGAGAGAGGAGGAAGGGAAGGGAGGGGAGGGGAGGGGAAGGGAGGGGAGGGGAGGAGAGGGGAGGGGAGGGGAGGGGAGGGGAGGGGAGGGGAGGGGAGGGAGGAAGGAAGGAAGAAAGGAAGGAAGAAAGGAAGAAAGATTTCTTGCATTCTTTCTTCCTTGTTTACTTCACTCGTAGAAATTACACTTAGTTCAATCAACTGAGCACCTTTCTTCCATTTCTTGAAAACGGCTTGAATTCTGATTCACGCCTACAAAGCGAGAAGTGAAATGATCTAGTTCAGCATCACTGGTGCCCCTGGTCTAAGAAGGAAAGCACTGAGTGATATGTGATGCAGTGCAGGTCCATTCTTCAAACCGAAGTCTTTCAAGGGAACTCGGAATGACCGCTGGTACCAACCACTCCAGCTGGCGCCTGCACTCAGCACTCCGCCTCAGTCACCATCCTGCCCACCTTATCCCACCTCCGCCGCCACCTCTCACCACCGCGCACAACAGTCAACCCGCCACTGTGAACAGGCCGGTGACCGGCAGCCCACAGAAAGTCAAATTTTAAAGAGCAGCTGCACTAAATACTTTCAAAGCTGGGATTAGAGAAACGACGTGGGTTCTCAAGGCTTTCCACGGGCTCGAAATCTACCGTATTTTCCGGCGTATAAGACGACTGGGCGTATAAGATTTTCCTGGGTTAAAAAGTCGTTTTATACACTGGAAAATACAGTAGTCCAATATATCTAATCCCATCAATATAGTCCAATATACCGTATTTTCCGGCGTATGAAACGACTTTTTAACCCAGGAAAATCTCATACGCCCAGTCGTCTTATACGCCGGAAAGTACAGTATTCACACTCTTTCCGGTAGTTCAATGAATTAAATGGTGCCTTCAGTCTTCAGAGTCGCTGGGACAACTGATCCGTTTTAGAAGTGGTCGGGGGGATGCAACATACCCAGCGTCAGCAATGCAGGACAAGAAAGAGGTCAATACTTTAACGTTTAAAGTGACAACACTAGGTTGCTTGTCCCTCACAACCTCTGGCACTCTGCAGCAGAACAAGATCAGGAAAATGTAAATATGCTACTCATTATGCAGAAAGGGTGTCTGATCCATCTCAGAGAGAGAAAATGCACTATCAACAGAAATTTTATGCTAAGTCCGCTCTTTTTTTGTTGTTGTTGGTTCACTGAACTAAGTGCAAACCATCTGTTACCTATGATTATCAGGAAAAAAGAAAAACGCAAACAGCCTTTTAAAGAAGACAGCACAGCAGCATTCCAAACACAGCTTACTGGTTCCAAAGCACCACGTCTGAGGTTTAAATCCAATGACTTCCTAGGGCTTAGAACCTGTAGGTAGAGTCTTTATTTTTAGGTTAAGATTACATTTTTGTTTTTGTTTATTTGGTAAGAACATGCCATTTAAAAAAGTTAGACATCCTAAGAATGCCACTATACTAAAATGTCTTATTCAAATGTTAATTTCCAAGAAATTTTTAAAAAATCTAAACAACTTTTAAGTTAAAATTTTATTTCGCTGCCCGTGTATAACATGTCTGCCACGCAAGTAGTGTATGACAGTGAGGATGCCATGCTCCACAAAAGCAGAATGGCCGGGTATGAACGCAGTGTTGCTGTTAAGTCAAAAAATGTTTGAAATCAAGTCTTCACTCTGGCCCTAGCTGTCTGACCTCAGGAGAGTTATACCCCGTAAGATCTGTTTCTTTGTCTATAAAAAGAGAGCTCTGAAGTGTCATTCTCAGAAGCCTGCTCCCCTTCCAAATCCGTCCAGCACGGTGCTTGGCAGATGCATCGTTCCAGGAACTCGGTAACCATCCCAGCCAGAGAAGCTAGAGCTGAGCCCTTCAATGCTTCAGAAATTGCCCACCAGACAGGTTTCAATCCACTGTCAGGTTCAGAGTTCAAGATACAAAACCAGCTACCCCGACATTTTCACGGTGGCACAACCAAGTGTCCAGGATACAGACCTTATTCATGGATTGCCATCGTGAGAATGAAAAAGCAATTTCGTTTTCAAGGTGAAATTCTAAGTTTTGGGAGAGTTTAAAACGGGATCAGCCCAGGACACGCTGCCAAAACTCTAACAGCACAAATGTTACCAACACCCACGACTGTTTCTCAGCGGCATGTAAATGTGTTTTGTGCTGTTTTCTTGATGAACACAGCACACACAAGTCCTACTCCACCTACACAGCCACAGGGCCACAAATGTAATGCATTTAAAGAGGGCTTTTTTGCAACAAAGCATTACAAATCTCAACCACGTGTAAAGCAAGTTTTGCAAAAGATAAGAATTTCAATGGGGAATTCAACTTTTAAATTGCTCGCTTTGCCTCACTGTTCTTCATTGGGCACATTATTAAGTCAGCATGACATGTAAAAAAAAAAAAGAAAAGCTTGCGGTTATTTTATGCTTTAAAAACTGACCAGGCTCTGAAGTGATGCTTACCTTGCTCTTTAATACATATAACCTTTTTAGTTCTACTACACAATACACTTATCGAATTCCAGACATTTCTACAAGACCCACATCAGACGGATATTGAGCTATCAGGTCGGATTTCAAATGTCATTCTAAAGACGCTCTGATTTAGGTTAAGAAAAGAGAGCACTGGCTATTCTTATCCATTCTTTTTCTTCCTTCCCATTGATGTATACACTAGAGGCCCGATGCACGAAATTCGTGCAAGAGTAGGCCTTCCTTCCCCCGGCTGCCGGCACCGGCTTCCCTCTGGCACCCGGGACCCGGGCTTCCCTCCAGCCACAGGCAGGCACCCAGGACCCAGGCTTCCCTCGTAGCCCTGGCTTCGTCTGGAAGGACGTCTGGTCTAATTAGCATATTACGCTTTTATTATTATGGATTTGCAACTACTCAATTAGAATGATCTCGGCTAAACTTAGAAGCAAACGTATTTCCTGGCCCATCAGTAGGCACAGAAATCAGTGAATCTGAGAATGTGGAAGCAAGAAGGGTGGTGATGCCGGAGACAATGAAAGTCCGGAGTGCTCCTTTGAGGCCAGGGAACTACTCCCACCAAAGCACAAATGAGAATGGTCTTCATTGTATCATGGTCATAGCTCTTTAACTCAGGGCCCCCCAGAGCCACACCTGTTTCTGAGCCAGTTCTCGGCTTCTCCTTGGAGGCCAGGAGCAGTCTTACATCAGCAAGGGGAAGGGGAAATGGCCCTTCAAGAAGGCCTCATGCTGCCCCAGAGGGTTCTCTCCTCAGATATTTTCCCCGGGAGGTGAAATGGCTTCTGAATTACAGTGTTCTCATCCTGGGTTCCTGAAACATACATGTCCACTCATTGGAATTCAGAGAGTTTGAAGTCCCAAAAATCTTACCCGAATTATTGGGGCAGGAGCATCTTACATGCAAATGTCTGGGTCTTCTTCCTTCCACTGAAGTATAAACATAGTCAGAATGGAGAGGATCTTAGACTAAAAGAGGAAGAGCTCCTTCTATGTATGTCCAAGAACTCTTAAGTACCATTAGTTCAAATACAGTTGATGAAAACTGTATGAAACGTAGCGTAAGAAAAGATAGCAAGTCAATGTAATCCCTTCTTTTCAACCTGAATCTGTTCATGTGCTTTAACTTTCCTCTCTAAGGTCTTTCAGAATAGTCTGAATAGGAGTTAAATGTCACAGTTTTCTAGAAGCCCAGGGTAGTCAACAATGAGCAATTCTGCCCAAGTTATTAATAAGTACTGTTGCTCTCCAAAATGCTCAGCCAGAACTGAAGTCCAAGATACCCAAGTTTTACCAAAGAGCAACTACAGGAGGAAAAAGCAGTGATGGAAACCGTATGGTGATGACAGTACCTAAACTGACTGACCATTTGGTTTATGTTGAGAACACATCACATATATGACAAAGAGAAAACTTTAGGATAGACTGCCCTCTCCTCCTGATCCCTTCAGCTCTTTGTGTCACTCAGCGGCAGCTTTATCACACTCTCCCCACTGTGTGTGCACTTGTTAACTCCTTCACTGGGTGGTCAACACCCGGAGAACAGGGACCAAGTTATTCATTCTTTGCTTCTCTATGGGCCATAGCTAGATCTGGGCCATAGCGATATACAGCACATATTCATCCAAAATGGATTAACTAACTGCTGATCATGGAAGACTCCAAGTAGCATACCTCATAGGATATTCTTAGAATCAAAGTGACAAAGTCCTATTTCCTATTCCAAGGGAATCCCAATACATCAAACAGTATTCATTAATCTGGATACTCATACAATTGCTAAATACTATCAAATTTGCATATTAGCTTCACGAAAATCAAATCGAGTTGCTTCCACCAGATTGATACCTTCTTTCAGACACCAGACAGCATGAATGCGGGGAAGGAAGTGTTATGACACAGGGTCTGGGAAAATACACTTTATGTGTGATACAGAGATGATGTCCTACCTCCAGCACTCAAATATATTTCAAGTTCTAGAGAATTTAGTGTGATTTTTAAAAGCACACATTGAATTGCATTTGGGAAATCTGCCCCGAGTTCCTATTAAGACAATAAAGAAATAAGGCTGAACAGGTAAAGAGTCCTCATTTTCCCTTATAGTTCAATATACAATAACTGTGAATTCCACTAGTGACTATCACCATGATCTTCATTTACCACGATTACCAAGAGCCAAGGCAAGAAAAGACCCTAACATAACAGCCTTTATTTCCTAATCATGAGAAAGTTACCAACTCACATATCATCTTTGTGCCCACACGGAAGAATAAATAAAAAATGGCCTTTCAGGTGTATTACTTCCCTTTTTTAATGAATAACCATCTTAAAAAAAAAAAAAAAAAAGATGATCATGGAAGCCTCCATGATCCATAGATCCAAAGATCTTAAAATCTGACCAAAAAAAAAAAAGAAAGATGGGCAATAATAAAATGAGCATTAAATTGCACTTTGTTCAGCCTCCTGGCGACATCAAGCTCTACCCACTGTGCTCACTTCATCTCCACTGGAAGAAAGTGGGCTTTGACCACATGAACAGCATTTCATTGGGTATGATTGTATGAAGACTTAGGGAGCCCAGAGGAAGCCAGAGTGGGTTAAGGAAAGAAAAGAATTTCCCCCACAACTGTGGGGAAAACTAGCCAGAATCAAAAGGGACATAAGAATTCTTTGTTGTGTATTGTTCACAAAATATGCCAAAAATGACTACAAAACAGTCAGGGCTCTTTTTTCCCACAACTCCTGGAAGAAAGGTTATGAAATGTTCTTACGTCATCGGCCTCGCTGCCCAATCCCAGATGAGGCTCAGGTTGTAAAGAGAGAGCGGTGAGAGCGTGCAGCACTGGAGTGGGTGTGTGGTGGGGGTTCTAGTTTTTAATTTGTTTATTTTTGCAGTGGGCTAGGGAGGAGGCCTACAATTAAATACATGACGCTGGCGGCACTAAATCATCACATAGGACACTCCAGCTTGATGATGCAATCTTGGATGCAAGAAACCCCAAGATTTTCAACAATGTATCCTGTCCACGCACACCCAGAAAAACAGAGAACCGTGGACTCCCCAAAGGAGAGAGATCCAAAGTAAACGCTGAAATAAGAACAGGCAGGGGAGGGTGGGTGGGTGGGAAGAGATCAACCAAAGAACTTGTATACACATATGCATAACTCATGAACACAGACAATAGGGTGGTGAAGGCCTAGGGTGAGGGGTGGGGGCGGGCTGGGGGAGGTCAAGGGGGGAGGAAGGGGATATATGAAATACTTTCAACAATAAAGATTTTTAAAACCCTATATAATAAAAGGCTAATATGCAAATCGAAAGAACAGCGGAACAACCGGTCACTATGATGCGCACTGACCACCAGGGGCAGACGCTCAATGCAGGAGCTGCCCCCTGGTGGTCAGTGTGCTCCACAGAGGGAGCACCGCTCAGCCAGAAGCCCTGAGCCAGACTCACGGCTGGTGAGCGCAGTGGAGGTGGCGGGAGCCTAACCCGCCTCCGCAGCAGCACTAAGGATGTCTGACTGCCGGCTTAGGCCCGCTTTCCGTGGGGAGCGGGACTAAGCCATCAGTCGGACATCCCCTGAAGGCTCCCAGGCTGAGGGCACCCCCCAAGTACACAAATTTCATGCACCGGGCCTCTAGTATAAATATAATCATGAACCCTCCTAAAAGAATAAAAAAAAGAACAGAAGATATGTGACCCAGCCTTTTAAACACAAACCACATTAACTAACATCTTAAAGTCAATACTAATTGTACTCACCAATGAGAAAGTTAACTAGTGGCAGTGGAGACCATTTTCAGAAATATTTAAAGTTGAAAAGAGTCCAAGAATCACATGAAAAACAACAGCATACTGCTTGCTTCCACAGATTGGTATAGAACAGTTAGATTTACCACATTGGACAAGAAAAGTTAGTAGGTAAACCATGTTCTGATTATCTTAACTCAGCTAGTTAGAGCCTATAAACTAGTGAGAGCATGGTGGAAATGAACCATCGGTTGTTGGTTTGGTCAGTGGCATCTACCGCATTTCCACAGCCACTGACAATCCTTCTGAAATAATGGCCAGAAAGGCAACTAAAGGAAAATAAGAGAAGCATCAGGACAAATCTGTGACTACCATTTAAAAAAAACACCAAGCACATGTGCTTTTGATGATGGACTAGTAAGTGGCATCATCTTCATCTAGTCACGTGCTTCTCAGCG
The DNA here is from genome assembly GCF_951640355.1 of Cnephaeus nilssonii. Classification (NCBI taxonomy): domain Eukaryota; kingdom Metazoa; phylum Chordata; class Mammalia; order Chiroptera; family Vespertilionidae; genus Cnephaeus; species Cnephaeus nilssonii. The sequence continues at coordinate 12,621,504 of NC_137079.1, forward strand.
ATGTTTTGGTCAAAGACATTTCGGTCAACGACAGGCTGTGTATATGACAGTGGTCCCCTGAGACTGTAATGGAGCTGAAAGATTCCTCTCACCTCGTGATGGTGCAGCCATCATAAGTCATAGCACAACACATCACTCACGTGTGTGTGGTGGGGCTGGTACTGTGCTGAATTATGTGCAGTACATAATACTTGATAGTGGTAATGAATGACTATGCTACTGGTTTATACATTTACTATAGTGTACTTTTATCATTATTTTAGGATGTACTCTTTCTACTTACAAAAAATTGTTTGCTGCAAACAGTAAACCTTGCTACAGAGGCAGCAGCCTCACACATCTTGTGTTTGCCGTGTCCCTGGGTTGCATCATTCTCTCTGATTTAATCTCGGGTTGTTTTGTACAGTAACATGCTGTACGGGCTTGCAGCCGAGGAGTGATACACTATACCCGTGGTCGGCAAACTCATTAGTCAGCAGAGCCAAATATCAACAGTACAACGATTGAAATTTCTTTTGAGAGCCAAATTTTTTAAACTTAAACTATATAGGTACGGTAGGTACACTGTTATTAACTTAATTAGGGTACTCCTAAGATGGCCTTTGCTAAAAACTCAAGAGGCCAAAGAGCCGCATGTGGCTCACGAGCCGCAGTTTGCCGACCACTGCACTATACGATGTGATCTAGGTGCGTAGTAGGCTGTGCCATCCAGGATTGTGTATGTGCACTCTGTGAGGTTCGCACAACAATGAAACCACCTGACATCGCATCTCTCAAAACGTGTTTCAGTGGTGGTCATGTATGACTGCATTAGAGAACAGTCTAGTAAGAACAGTAAGTCTGTGTTCTTACTTTTTTTTCTGATATAGATGATACACAAGTCATTTGTTTATAGGTGTTGTTGCTCTATATAAAATTACAACAAAACAAAAAACTTCTCTTTAAAATCCCTCAATGGAGGGTTTACAGAATGTAAAGGTTAAGTGCAGAATCCCTCTAAAACTGGAGCCACACATTACTTTTGGTGGTTCGGTGTCTGGTACAGAGTAGGGACTCACTAATTTTCAAAGAAGAAACACATATTTGAAGACAGATACGACACCCTTTCTGGAATTATTGAAATCAGTGGCATTCCCTCGACAATAAAAACATATGGAGCATGTATTATGTGCCACACGTTGTGTTAGACGGTTGCATGAAAAGTTATTAAAACTGAAGACAATGAAAAAAACAATGTCATTAGTTTGTTTTTTTATCAGGGTTATAACTATGTGGTTTTAAATATTCAGATTAAAGGTGTAGAAATGAGCTGACCACTTTGATTTTCAAAACCACTAGACAAGTGGCATCACATAATTGAAATCTGAAGGCTAACTGAGATTTTTACTACAGGCATGCCTCATAAATACTGCAAATTTGGCTTCAGACCACAGCAATAAAAAGACTATTGCAATAAAGTGAGTCTTGATGTTTTTGCTGGTGGAGGATCTTGCCTTCAATTTGTAGAAAACACAACATCTGTGCAGCCCAATAAAGTGACACAATAAGAGGAGGTATGCCTGTATCCAGTTGGATGACAAAACATTCAAATAAGGCACAGAGCACTAAACATGTGAACAGGTAGAAATACATTCACTTGCAAACGGTGCTCATTTTCTAAATGCCTGACATCCAGCAAGTAGTCTGTAAGAAGCCGGTCCTTACAAATTCATGTGTCCGTATCCTGTTTGGGGAAGCACATGGCAACATCAGGGTGTTGTCCAGGTTCGGTTCTGAAAGCTGGCCACCGAAGGGCACCGGAATAAAACCAGCAGGTGGTTCTGAACACTTGGCACAGCACACACCTTTCTGAACAGGTAGATACGCAGCAGCGGGCAGAGATAAAACAGCAGGGGAGACAGAAACGAGGCTAAATAGAGAAGTCCCCCAAGGAAAACTCAAAGGGGAAGCTCGTGTGAAAAAGCGGGCTGAAAAGAGACACAGCGGCCACGGATGAGGCTCCAGGTCTGGCCAGAAGAGCCGGGAGGAGCAGGGAGAACTTCAGCCAGGAAGCACCAGCCGAGCACAAACGCTGGGCCATGCAGCGAGGCTGAGCAGGTTTGTGGTGGAAAGCGAGAACCACGAGCTGGACACTCCTTCAGCGTATGTTAAAGGACAGAACTAGAGGGGAAGACAAGATGAAACACTCCACAGTATTCTGGGGTTTTTTTCCTACTCCAACAGCGACCCGGTCCCCCTCCCAGCCTCTCTTCTCCCTTGCAGGCTCCTGACGCCAAGTCCAGGGATAATGATTAGAATTAGATACTTTGGAACCAAAAGGGCTATGCTGACCTGGGCAGAGGCCAAGGAGCCTGCAAGCGGAATCCTTGCAGATACCACCCAGATTTCACTCTGGGCTCCAAGGCCGGGACAAACCCTAAGAGATTAAAGTGACTTAAGATAGTGGTTGGCAAACTCATCAGTCAACAGAGCCAAATATCAACAGTACAACGATTGAAATTTCTTTTGAGAGCCAAATTTTTTTAAACTTAAAACTATATAGGTAGGTACATTGTTATTAACTTAATTAGGGTCCTCCTAAGCTGGCCTTTGCTAAAAACTCAGGGCGCCAAAGAGCCGCATGTGGCTCGAGAGCCACAGCTTGCCGACCACTGACTTAAGAGAAATGACATTCCCCAACCAAGGCACAGTGGAAACCAAGTGGGGGGCGAGGGAAAAAACGTGAAGATCCTAACAAATGTGGCCTCCGGGAGTCCGTCCAGAGTAGACCACTAGCAGCTCTGTAGTAAAAGGAGAAATTAAAAAGCGCCTATGATCTTCTGCACTGAGAAATCATGTATTTCATGTTGAGCTTTAGTGCAATTAAAAGGGGGGAAAAGGATTTAACATTACAAAAGGGAAAAAGCAACTATAAGAAAGTATATAATGGATATTCTTACCCTTTATGTTCCCTAGAAAAAGACCACAAACACCAATGTTTGCAATGTGCTGAGCAGACAATTATTATTAATTCTGAGGGACGGGGGAAAAGGCCATTGAAGTTGGGGCAAGGATGAGAAAGTACCAACAGAGACACATGCACTCTAACTTCCCATGCCAGGCCCCCTGCCACGATGCGGATAGCTCTTTTGGCATAACATCTGATCACATCCCCGCGTTAAAAGGAGTGTTTCTGTACAAATGAGCAGAGAAATCTTATGATCAGTCCTGAAAGTCTTGTCACCTAAACGCTGGGTAGGCAGTTCTGCATAAATACTTGCAACTATGGACATTATTTTTCCTCCTGGGATCCAGGTACTGCGTCCATTTAGATGACCGGTGAGCTATTCCTGGTCAATATCTCTAAGACACAATCTCTGCAGAGGTTACTGCATGCATTGGGCGTCGCGTCCATAGAAGTTGTCAGGTTCCCCGGTGGAAGGCTATTGTGGCTGATGGGCCTAGTCATTCCCGAAGGATCAGGAATGGCATTTCGAGTCCAAGGTTGAAAACTGCATGAAATAGGCTTAACAAGTATAGAGCCCATCTCAAACGGGTCTAAAACTGCACCCATTTACTTTAACATACCCGAGCACCACCACGGGCCACTGTACCTGTGCAGCCAGTCCAGGGCAGGTCTAGGCTGTTAAAACTCCAAGCGATGTTTTCTATGTAAATCAAGAACCCCCAGGGAGCGGAAGGCGACTTCAGGGACTCCCGGGGGGCGTGCAGAAAGTGGGGAGACCGGGTCTACCCTCTCGGAGACGGGTGCCGGGGACCCTCTGGACAAGAGAGGCCAAAGGGCTCCCCCGGAGCGGCCGTGCCAGGCTGTCTCCCAGCTCCCACTACCACGCCCTTCGCGGACCCCGATGCCTCGGGGCTAGACGGGGAGACGCGCAGCCCTAAGGATGGGGGTTCGCGGTGGGTGGCAGCCCCATCCCGCACCCCTGGAGCTCCGGTCTCAGCGCGGCTGGAGCGCGGACTCCGGGCAGCTGCGCGCAGCTGGACGCAGCCCTCGGCGCCCCCGCCCCAGCCCTTCCGCTCGGCCCGGGCGCCCCGGCCCCCCATCGCCTGCGGCCCCTCCGCGAGGCCGGGCGGAGACCTGGCAACTTACTGGGCAGCGCTGGGGCCGCGCCTGCAGGGCGGTGGAGGGTGCGCGGCTGGAGCGGGTCGGGTCCGCGGCTCGGGGCACTGGAGCACCAAACCGACGCGGGACGGGTCCACGCACAGAGCCTCAGCGCTGCAGAAAGCGGGCTGGGCACGTGGGCGCCCTTCTCAGTAGCCACGCGGGAGGCGGGGCGCGGGGCTGGGCGGCACCGCCCCCTCCACCCACCCCCGCCGCACCCCCCTCCGCCCTGCGCTCCCCACCCCCACGCCGCCGGCCCCGCGCCCAGACCTCCCGGCGGCGCGGGCCAATCCCCGCGGTAGGCGGCGTCCGGCGCTGGGCGGGTGGGCGGGTGGGCGGCCCCACGGGCGCCGGGCCTGGGCCGCAGGGCCTGCGGGGAGGGAGGGGAGGCGGCGAGTCCCCCAATTCTCGCTTTCCTGGGACGACCCAACCTCAGGTCCCTTTCCGAAGCTGCTTCTAGGCGGCCCTCTTCCAAGTGGGGTTTTTGTGCTGCGTTTGCTTTTCATTTACAGAAAGTTTTGTAAATAGGGATATAAAGATAATAAAATAGAATAATGATCATGATAAATAGATGCCCGGTGAGTGTGCTTTGTCAAATAGTACTTCTTCAGCAGTAAACACCATGAAGGCTTATAAAAATGTGCGGTTGCTATTTTGAAAACTCCAATAACGGGATGTTAAAACTCCAGGGTCGTCCTGGTCATTGGGGGCTGCGCTCTAAGCAAAGGACATTTGCTATTTCCAAGAGCGCGAGGGAAGTTACACAATGCAGGTTTCTCATGCTGTGTGCTGCTGTTTACTTTAGGAGGCTCTGATAAGATGAAAGTCACAATGTGAAACGATGTTAATTTTCATCCCAAAGGAGGCAAAATACTGACACTGAATTGAACAGTGAATAGATGTTATTTTTTGTTTGAAAGTTCTACTTTGTTTTGTTTAAAATCGCGGTAAACTTCTCTTTATGCATATACTAGTAATATTATTAACGTTGGCAAAGTGACAAAATCATATTGATGCATCACACACACACATATATTTAACATCTTTATTGATTTTTAGAGAGAGAGAGGAAAGGAGAGGGAGAAACATGGATCTGGCTGCCTTCTGCACGCCCCCTACCAGGGATTGAGCCTGCAACCCGGGCATGTGCCCTGATGGGGAATCAAACCGGTAACCTTCAGGTGTACAGGATGATGCCCAACCAACTGAGCCACACCAGCCAGGGCGCAATACAGATGTATTTTTAATGTCATATTCTAAATCATTCTTAACTCCTTTAAGACATGTGTTCCCAACAGAATATAACGAAAGGTTTGAGGCTTCGCTCCTGAAAATGCTACTTGCGCAAACATTCAGTGAGTATTTCTGAAGTTCATGTACATGGAAAAGCCGTCATCCACCACCTTAAAGAACTGGAAGTCAAAATGGCACCATGGCTACAAGGGCATTATTATCTACTAGAGGCCTGGTGCATGAATTCTTGCACAGGTGGGGTCCCTTGGCCTGGCTGGTGATGGGGGGGGGGGGGCGGATTGGGGGGGAAGGGGAGGGCCAGCTGGCTAGGGGGAGGGACTGCAGGAGGTTGGCCTGGCGCGGGAGGTTGGCTGTGAGAGCCCACTGACCACCAGGGGGCAGCTCCTGCATTGAGCGTCTGCCCCCTGGTGGTCAGTGTGAGTCACAGCAACTGGTTGACCGGTCATTTGTTTGTTCAGTCGTTCAGTTGCTTAGGCTTTTATATATATAGATTCCAGCGAGTGTCCTAAGGAATAGAGACTCTGTCGATATGAACTTATTTTTACAGCATAAAACAGATTCCTTGTGCAAATATTCATTAATGACGCCAGGGAATGATACTATTGGGTCTGACGCCAAATTCAGTCACTCCCACAACGGCTAGGAGGCGTTACACAAGAGTGCGAACACTCCCCACGACCCAGTAAACATTGTCTCATTCCTAAGGCTGAAGGGACCGGATCTAAAATTTTTCACCTGTGTTTTTCAAATAGAGGTTGCTGTTTCTAAGTTTAAGGGGTTATATTCCCTCACATCTTTTTATTTAACCACCCTGACGGGACAGTTTGTGATTAGGCTGCAACACAATGGTTTGGGATAAACTATTTGACATTTAGAAACTGGCAATTTAGTCAGAATACCAATTTGAAAGTTTATCTAGTAATCTGCCCATTGGAATTGGGTATTTCCTGAAACAAAAGCACATTGTGCTCATGTGTGGTGAATCATAAAAGCTACTTCATCTCTAAGCAAAAATGAGTAAGTCCTTCCTCACAGGCTCCATGTTTGATGAGTATCTTGACTTGCTAGAGTCTTGGACTTACATATGCCTTTCCCTGTTTGAAACTATTGATTAATGGAACCCCTCATTAGGGTCGTTAGTTATTTCTCAACTTTTAAAATGTCTTGATGTAGGAAGAACAGAATGCCCACAGATCTATATGAGTCTCTAACACAGATTATGGCAGCTGAGGGAAATTAGAATAGACTAGTTAGAAACAACATACAGTATTTGAAATGCATTAAGCTATTTTGACTTCATCTTCATTCCCATTTCCTTTTGCACTACTCTATTCCTGCTGCTTAGAATGGAGTTAGCAACTTCTTCCTATCTGAGTAATGCTCTCAACCTGCTTTTATCCACCTCCCCTTCTCTGGAATACCTCAATCACTATATATATATATATATTTTTTTTTTTGAGAGAGAGAGGGAGAGAGAGGTGGGGTGTGGGAAGAGAGAGAGAGAGAGATTTGTTATTCCACGTATTTATGCATTCATTGGTTGATTCTTGTATGTGCCCTGACTGGGGATCAAACCTGAAACCTTGGCCCTAACCAGTTTGGCTCAGTGGATAGAGCATCGGCCTGCAGACTGAGGGGTCCCAGGTTCGATTCCAGTCAAGGGCATGTACCTTGGTTACAGGCACATACCCAGTAGGGAGTGTGCAGGAGGCAGCTGATCAATGTTTCTCTCTCATCAATGTTTCTAACTCTCTATCCCTCTCTCTTCCTCTCTGTAAAAAAAAAAAAAAAAAAAAAAAAATGAATGAATGAATCAATAAAATATATTTTAAAAAATTCAAAAACAAAAAAACCTGAAACCTTGGCATATTGCACCAACGCTTTAACCAGCTGAGCTACCCAGTGATCCCTTTTCACTGTCATCTGTCAAGATTCTGGAATCCTCAGGCATGAACCAGAAATTCCAACTTAGTCATTTCAGCAGGAATAATTTAGGTTGTCATCTTCCAAAGATTTCAAAAGCACTTATGTTCCTCTGAACTCCTAAGGAAATTCCAGGGAATTTCAAAACACTTTCTTAGCTGAATAAATTTAATACCCTGTACTCCTACACTTACCAAATAAATACAACCCAAAGTAAAGCCCAAGATCACAAATAAGGGATTTACTTGAACTTGCAAGACTGAATGAGGTGATTCTTACTAGTTCTAATTTTGACTCCATAATCCCCAAGCTATTTCAGCAAAGACGAAGCTAAAATCCCCCATTTTCCCCCCCAGATTGTTGGGTACTGGATACTGATGCTTGTGTTATTACTGAATAGGCTTGAAAGAGAAAAAGGATTGGATTGGAGTTCAGGCCCCTAGAGTTTCAAGGGCTTTTAGACCACCGCTGTTCTCCACTCCCTTTCAAAAATATGTAAAATTTAAAGGCAATTTTCCACTGGACACATTTCATATTTGCCCATCCTTTAAGGTAAGCAACAAAATATTGAAAAAGTGGTTGGAAAAATACAATAAGACCTTATAATGACAAAATAATTTTTTATATTCCCACCCCCCTTGTCTTTTAACTAAGACCAAATAATGGTTTTGCAATGGTTTTCAGTCCCGAACCCTATGAAATCCCCCGAACCCTTCACTTGGCTTGTCTCTAGTTTTCTTTACCTTGGCCATTAATCAAGCATCACCCAGAGCTCCACCCACCCTTGCTAGTCTCTATTGTCTTCTGCCAGGATTCCTGCTAGGTCTGTATCTGCTCCAAAAAGTCAACTTCTCAATCCAAACATCTTCCATCAGTCTGTTGCTCTAAGGACTGGAGATTGGGGCCGCTTAGAAAGAGAGTGCAGCTAATGTAATTCCTTCTTTTTTCTAATTCAGCCCAGACAAAGATTCTAACTGCCCTACAGATTGCTTCCTAAAAGTCCAGTAGACTCTTCTCAGTTCTCCTCTGCCTCAACCTTTCTCCTGCTTTCTGTCCCTTTCCGTCTTGCAGTTGTCTCCCCACCCCTCCATGACTCCCCTGATCTCTTTGTTTTCTTCCTACCATCCTGGCAACTTTAAAATATATATACATTTTTATTGATTTCAGAGAAGAAGGGAGAGGGAGAGAGAGATAGAAACATCAATGATGAAAGGGAATCATTGATCAGCTGCCTCCTGCATGACCCCTCCTACTGGGGATTAAGCCTGCAACTCAGGCATGTGCCCTTGACCGGAATCGAACCAGGGACCCTTCAGTCCGCAGGCCAATGCTCTACCCACTGAGCCAAACCAGCTAGGGCCTGATAACTTTTTGTCCTGCTTGTCAACTAGGGAAGTCATAAATTTAAATTCTTGAATCTTTCTTATCTCCATTCACCTTCATGACCTCAGTTGTTACCCATTTCTAAGGCTCAATCTACTTGGTAGTACCCATCCCCAAAGCTACTTGGCCAGGCTTCCTCATTCATCCTTGCTCCACATTGCGTCTCTTGCCAGCACCTGAAATACGGTTGAAAACAAATCCACCTCTTTCTTAGACTATCTCTCTCCCTCTTCCTTCTGACTATTCTCCTGGTACTCCAGGTACCTTAGGTAACTGTTTACTCCTTTCTCTCTTTTATTTGTTTCCATTCCATCAGTCACAAAGTTCAGCCACTCCTCCTCCTTCTATTCTTTAGCACAGAAACAATCCTTTCTCTTGATTCCTATGAATTTACCTCCCTAATCTCTAGCCTTGTCATGTTGACAACTTATTGCAGTCTTCTAAACAATTCATGGTATCTTCTCATTAATTGCAGATTAAAACTCAACCCCTTCTATGGTGTAAATTCTCCATCAACTGCCTCAGTACATTTTCTCAATTTATCTTTTAGACCTGAGCTGTCCAATATGGTAGCCACTAGCTATATGAGGCTCTTGAGAACTTGATTTGTGGCTAGTCCAAATTGTGAGGTGCTGGAGTGAAATGCGCCCTGAATTTCAAAGACTTAGTACAATTAAAGTTAAGTGAAAATGTCTCATTAATAATTTTTATAGTGATTCCATGTTGAAATAATGTTTGGGATAGATTGGGCTAATTATTCTCACCCATTTCTTTTGACTTCTTTTCAGAGAGACTGCTAGAAAATTTTAAATTACACCAGTGGTTCGCCTTCTATTTCTATTCAACAGTGCTCCTGTAGACAATTGATATGACCATTGTGGATTGGGCACAATGCATCCGATCAGAGGCATTTTTTAAAAAGAAAAGAGTGGTCCAGCCTCAGCCGCCCCTCTACAACCCAGCTGGGGAGAGGAGATGTTAAAAGTCAGTTATTGATACAACCCGAGGGCAGATACTGAATGGCTGAAGGTTAGCCCTGCGGGAGCTGAAAGGAGAGAGATGTTCACAGGTGCCTTTTCTGAGAGGTGGAATTTTCAAAGACCCTTGAAAAATAGATAGCATTTCCTTTCTGCAGCTGTGGAAGAAGGCATCCTGGGTCGGAGGAGGTGGGAAAGCACAGAGCAGGTGTGGGGTAAAATGTGTAGACCAATTTGTCTGGGGTGAGGGCCATGCCTGGCAGGCTCTAGGGTCTACCCATCCCCTGTCCTCTCTGCACCCAGCCACCTCCAGGGAACTTCTTCCTGCTTTTCATCAGCCTCTGCCCCATCGCCTTCTTCCAGACTGTACCATGCTCAGGGCCTGAAGCTAGAAAACAAAGCACAGGCATGGTGCCAGCCAGATCTCTGCCCTGCCTCTGACCCAGCTTCCACAGAGCGTGCTCCACATGTATGCTCCTGGACAATGGCACGGCCTGGTGTTCCCACCAAGGAAACATTTGTAAACCTTTGAATGAAGAGTCCGACCCACACAAAGAACAGGACTCCGTGTTTATTTAGCTTGCCACCAACCTAGGTTGACCAACTTTTCGGATTTTCCCAGGACCATCCCTGTTTGAGCACGAAAAGTCCCAGATCCTAGGAAACTATGAAGTCACAGGGAAACTGGAATGACTGGCCCACCTGACTTACTCACATCCTAGGCTCTGACTTTGTTTTCATTGCTAGTCACTGGCCTCCTGCTAATTTCATTTCTATGACAAAACAGTGACCGTGTGATTATATTGAAAAGGAACGTGGTTGCTTTCTCTGGCCACGTCTGGACAACTTTTTTTTTTTTTCTTAGCCTCAGTTTTGAGATGTCCTAGGGCAGTGGTTCTCAACCTTTCTAATGCCGCAGCCCTTTAATACAGTTCCTCATGTTGTGGTGACCCCCAACCATAAAATTATTTTCGTTGCTACTTCATAACTGTAATGTTGCTACTGTTAATGAATCATAATGTAAATATCTGTGTTTTCCGATGGTCTTAGGCTCTATAGCAGCAGTTCTCAATAAATAGTCAATCAATAGTCCAGGCCGCGACCCACAGGTTGAGAACCACTGCTGCAGAGCCTACGACCATCGGAAAACACAGATATTTACATTACGATTCATTAACAGTAGCAAAATTACAGTCATGAAGTAGCAACGAAAGTAATTTTATGGTTGGGGGGTCACCACAACATGAGGAACTGTATTAAAGGGTCGCGGCATTAGAAAGGTTGAGAACCACTGTCCTAGGGGATCACAATTTTTCACATTAAATTCATTCACCTTCCATTTTTAAAAATGTCACTGGATACTGTAAAGAGGAAGCGTATCATGCCCTCAATGACGTAAAGAAGGGGTATTTTAATTCTACAAAGTGGGAACAGAAGAAGTCCTCCCTAAAAGTAGATTTACCTCTTCATTGGAACCACAGCTCCCTGTGGCTTCCTTTTAAGACCTCCCCCGTCCCCGCTGAACCCATGCTCCTCTTGTAAGTCCCACTCTTGTTCTCCAGGGCTGTCAGCTAAGAGGCAGCATCAAAATGAAGTGAAGCTCGGCCGGTGTGGCTCAGTGGTTGGGCATCGACCTCAGAACCAGGAGGTCGGTTTGATTCTGCCTGGATTGCAGGCTCAGTCCCTGGTGGGGGGTGTGCAGGAGGCAGCTGATCAATGATTCTCTCTCATCATTGATGTTTCTGCCTCTCTCTCCCTCTCCTTTCCTGTTAGCACAAGTCTTAAAGAATATTAAAATCCCCGTTCCCACTTAGCAATAACTTTCTGCACAGTGCTGTGAATTTCAAGTTGCCAAACTTGGGTCTCAAGATACTCACGTGGAAAGTGTTCCTGTCTGGCACCTTCCAGTCAAAAAATTAAGTTCTTTGAGATCAAACAAGGAAAAAGTACATTCCCCGCTGGGGGAGAGGGGAAGGGAGGAGGAGAGGTGTTTTCTTGCTCATCATGACTTTGATGTCTTTATCCGTCTGGCTTAGGCTCCCAAGATCCATTCCTTATAAAGCTCTCTGAGTCAGTAATGTGTCCTAAAGACCTCAGGGAGGAGTGCTTCAGAGGGTATATCTTACACGCTCTCACCTGTGTTCGTTTCATATTTGTTGGCACAGAATAATGAGCACGTCAGTGCTGGCGGCCCAGTCTCGGCGAGCACCCCGGGGCTCCCTCAGTCTACAGGAGAGTTGGAGCTGCTGGCTCTTGTGTGACTTGTTCTCTGGTCTCAGCCATCAACTCAGACATCACCGCTCAGGGCAGCGGCGTCTGTTCTCCGGAAGATGCAGTGGCCACTTGCCCTTTGGTGCGCTCAGTGAACTGTGGAGAGTTTTTAGAGCCAGGCTAACCCCGAGTCAGGTCCTGGCCTCATCTGGAAGGCACTCCAGTTCTGCTTACGTTTTCATTTTGATCTCCCCCGAAATTGAATCCTGAGGCAGAGATCATGAAATAAAAAGATGATGTGCAGTAAAAAAAAAAAAAAAGCACAAACTAATCCTACTGGTTGCTAACATAACTCAATGTATGATTTTGAGCAAAAAAGTCATCAAATGCAGTTTTTTCCCCCAGTGGGATAATAATACTTTGACTTTTCCAAAAGGTCGTGAGGAGCTACCCAGGCAAGCAAAAGTAAGGGAAAGCACCATGAACAAGTCATGTCACCGAGTAAGGCTTTGCATCAGTTCTTACCCTCATCAGTCTAAAATGCTGCTCCAAGTACAATTTATAGTTAAAAACCTGACTCCTCATTCTCAGGTTATAGACGTACATCATGTAATAGAGCATTGTCTTTCATGCTATACGGAACAAATCAACTGGGGTTTTAGGAAATAGATTATTTTAAACCAGCTTGATTCAACAGTGGCTCCACATTGGATGCTCCCTCCATGGATCAGCAGCAGTGAGGCGGGTGCGTGGCCTGCTCATGGACCGGGAGGGCCTCAGCACGCTGGCCATGCTGCTTTCCCTTCCGCAGGCCCTGTGTCCGCCTTCTTTCCGGCATTCTTACAGTTCAGGGGTCCTTAGTGCAAACACCCCCTAACAGAGAAAATAGAAGAGGAGAGGGGAATCTTGGAATGGCAACATTTTAATTTTAAACTCTCAATCTTTTTATGTAGGTATGCAGGTATGTGATAATTACGAAAAGTATATAAAATTGTTTTGCATGTGTTACTAAATGCATCTAAGACTGGGTCTCAGGAAAATCTACTGGGACCCCAGTTCCAGTCCTACAATCTCAGCTTCCCGCGAGGCCGGCAGGTTGCACCAAATTTTGAATTTAGTTGGGCATCAGACAATAGTAAGTGGGGGAGAGGGAGGCTATGAAGCTGAGAAAGCATTCAAATATAAAAATTTAAAAACCCTGAGCCAGATAGGGAATGCAAAAAAAACAAGCTGAATTGGGCCTTAGGGCTGCAAATTTTTGCCACCTGTTGTAAAGGTTACTCATAGAATTATGCCATCAGTTGAAATCATTTATTAAAATTATTTTTAAACCCCCTATGATACAGGCTTAGTAGACATTTAATGTTCTGTACTATTCCAGCATGGTATTCCCTCTAAGGTGCTGTTATGTTTATTGTTTTTTTAAACAAATACAAGATTCAGTATACATGTGTTTCAAAAAGTTACATATTTCCCATGAGAAACCCTACTTGTTTGCGTGGGAACTTGGGCAAAAGAGTTTATTGGCAATAAGATTGTGCACGATCATCAGACTAGCAGAGTAATCTTTTAAACTGAGTGCCTGGTCTAATCCTCCTGCATGAATTATGTGAATAAAATCCTTGAAGCATTGTTGAGGAGGTAATCTTAGTGAAATCGAATTTGACATTGCCCCTTTATCTAGTTCCAATGTGATTAGACTCTGCAGCGCACAGAGAATCATAAAGAATACTGGTGGAAAGTACGACTCAGTGAGGGCATTAGATAAAGCAACCCGGGACAGTAAAGACTGCCTTGAATAAAAGTAGCTTCAACAGCCACAACTTAACATTTCCTTTCTTACTGGGGGGAGGTTCAGTTTGATTGAATGTTTCATATCATTTTATATGTAAGGTTTGCCAGTAATATGGAAGGGGGTAGACATTCATTCACAACCGTGTGTCGTAGACCCATAGGTCCGGCTGATTGTGCCCTGCCTCAGCCCAGGAGGGGCCATTTGTGTGGATGACAAAACTGCTGCCATACGACTCAGCAATTCTACTTCTGGGTATTTACCCAAAGAAAACAAAAACATTATTTTGAAAGAGTATGCACCCTTATGTTCATTGCAGCATTACTAGTAATACCCAAGTCATTGAAGCAACCCAGATGTCCATCAATAGATGAGTGGATAAAGAAGATGGATATAGGTAACATTGTATGCGTATACATATATTGAACAATAAAAAAGAATGAAATCTTGCAATTTATGACAACATGGATGGTCCTAAAGGATATCATGCTAAGTGAAATAAGTTAGAAACAGAAAGACAAATACCGTGTGATCTCACTTATATGTGGAATCTAAAGAAATAAAATAAATGAATAAAGAAAACAAAACAGAAATAGACCCATAGATATAGAGAACAAGCGGACTATTACCAAAGGAAAGAGAATGAGGGAAGGGAATAAAAAAATGTAAATGAAACACTCCTTAGTTTTTCCTCTTAAGTAAACAAATAAAAAACCAGGATGTGGGCCTGTGGAAATACAAATATATAAGTGTAAGTGCTAATTTTATAATTTTTTCATAATAAGGTCCTAAAGTTACATGTAGGTATTGAGGAAAGAGTGAGGAGAGGGAGCATATGACATGGAGTCACTTTAACCAAGCTGCTAAAATTATCAACATTGTGAAGGTTGAGACATGAGGAAACGATGCTATTTTTGTTCTAACTGGCCTGGGAACTTAAGTTTTTGAACTTTCTAGTCTCGCATCAATTCCTGGATATACATCAATTCACTGTGCGTCAATTTCTAGACACACACTAGGCTTCCAGATAATCCTCTGATTACCCCTGAAGGACTCCCACATCCAGGCCATCTCATCCATTACCCCGACTGACGGGCCATCTGACTCATAGCCATCTTGGACCAATCCTGGGACTAAGAATGCAGGACCGATTATTCTCAAGAACATGATTTTTACTATAACAACTTTTAACTTTCCTTTCTTCTTCAGAACACTTCTGGGTTTTTGCTTAGTTGTGTTTCTAGTTTGTAAACTTCAAGACCCCTGAATAAGTCTTTATAATTTAGTAAGCCAGAGCTTCCAGATTCTTTTTGAGTTGCTTCACAGTATCGAAAGGTGTTTAAATATAAATAATTAACAATAAATGAGCAATAAATAAGTTATCTAAAGGTTCTAAGAATATTAATAATATTGTAATGTTAAATATTATTCCAAGTTCTTAAATATTTTAATTTTGGGGAAATTATTAAGGGTTATATTTCACAATAGGATATGTTATTTTCAAATTTACTGATTCTGTCAGTTTTACTTCGGTAACTTTTTCTTTGGTTGAATTAAAGTTATTGTGAGTACATTGCCAGGACCCTGACAGTACTGGGGACAGAGGGTTGGACTCATCAGAGCAGCTCAATATGAAGTTACCAGCTGGTTGGAAGCTATGATCAACTCTTAAAAGGGGCTACCAATGACTAAGAAAGGTGCTCCAGAATGACCTCTCCTCAACCACATAGACCGAGACAGTGAGCTGGAACAGCAGTTCAAGTCACCTACGGAAAGGGATGGCAACCTTGCAGAATTCAGGAATGAGACACCTGTTCATCCTGCAGATTCTCCGGAGGGTAAGGGTGCCAGTCATTCCAAGCCTCTCTCTGCTCCATAGACTGTTGGGTCCATGTTAGGGTGAAGAAAGGGGACTAGCTTTGTATTAGGTATGAGATTAAAGTTTTAAAATGAACTGGACTGGAAATTATAGCTAAGATAGAGTCACAGGATCAAATTTATATTCTCTCCTGAAACTACCAAAAATTAAACAAACTAACAAATAAACCAGACAAAATATATGAAATGATGTTGTTCAAGACATGCAAATAAGCACATGAAAAGATGCTCAACATCGTTAGTCATTAGGGAAGTACAAATTAAAAACATCATTACACTCTTAGTAGAATAACTAAGATTAAAAAGACTGACGATATTATGTGTTGGCAAGAACTTGGAGGAACAGGAACGTTCCTCTCCTTTTGATGGGATTGTATGACCACTTTGGCAAAGAGTTTCTTAAAACATTAAGCACACACCTACCATATTTCCCACCATCTTGCTCTTAGGTATGTATCCAAAAGAAACAAAAGCATGCACCCCTACAAAAACTTGTATGCAACTTTTCATAGCAGTTTTATTTGTCATAACCCAAATTGGAAACAACTCAAATGTCCATCAATAGGTGAATGGATATACAAATTGTGCTATCCTATATAATAAAAGCCTAGTATGCTAAGTGTCCAACCGTTTGACCGTTTGACCAGTCACTATGATGCGAACTAACTACCAGGGGCAAATGCTCCCACCGGTAGGTTAGCTTGCTGCTGTGGTCCAGCTGATCAGAACTGGGCAAGAGACGGGCCAGACATGCCCTGGAGCCCTCCCGCTGTCCCCCCTCTGGCCCCCATCATGCACCGGTGGGGTCCTTTAGCCTGGCCTGCACCCTCTTGCAATTCAGGACCCCTCGGGGGATGTCGGAGAGCTGGTTTTGGCCGGATGCCCATAGGCCAGGCCGAGGGACCCCACTGGTGCCTGAATCTGTGCACCGGGCCTCTAGTTACCATATAATTGAATACAATGCAACAAGGAAAAGAAAGTAGCTATTGATACATGCAACAACATGGATAAATCTCAAAATATTTATGCTGAGTGAAAGAAGTGAGGCATACAAAAATGGCTGCATGTTGTATAAGGGAAGGAAGAAGTGGGAAGGGGTGGGAGTGAGGAACTCCAAGGGCAGGAGGAAAGTTTGGGGAGTGATGGATGTGCTCATTACCGTGATTGCACTGATAGTGTCACGGATGTTTATGTGAGAACTTACCCAATTACACACTTTAAACATGCGCAGTTCAGTGTATGCCAATAATACCTCAGTGAAGCTGATAAAGAAATGAAGAACTGGACTATGGCTACAAGGACTAAAATGGGACTGGGCTAATAATCAAAGCTCTTGAAAAGTTATAGAATTTAATTGAGAGAAAATTGCATTACTCAGGCAGAAATGAGGTAGGTTAACAAATACAGTGACTTGAGACTTTGTACTATATTAGTTACAAAACCAGCCATTCACTAGTAGTCATCAAATGCTACACAGCCAACCCAAGAGCCTCATTATCCTATAAAATCTTGATAACCCCATGTTAGTGCTACTAGTGAATTTTTAAGGTCTCTTGGTCAATTCATTATGTGCTCGGGCTTCAGAATTAATCTCATTTCTCTTTCCTCTGATTTCTAGATAATGAAGATGTAGATGCAGAAATTGGGATTCAAACAGCTCTGATTTACTATAAATGAACTGATGAATACAGATTGGACCTAAGGATCTTCCCTCATGGTTCGAACTTAGCCTACAAACATCTGGACAGCTGCGTTTCCTCCCTGCCTCTTTTTCCCACCCCTCCACACCCCCAAGGCAGGGACAATCCTAGATTCACATGAAGAAGCAGGTGCAGAGGAGGTGAGAGACTCTATCTGCTAAATATGTCACTAGGATAAGCTACTTGAGAAAATGAGTTTATTATCATTGCAAGCATCAAGCTGATCAGGATTAGAAGGCATATTTTTAAATCACCCACTATCCTCTGTAAATAAGCCAGTGGATAGCATCCAGGCGTTATTTATTATATTTTTTAATTTGCTGCACACATTTCTAATATCAACACTAATCTCAGTACATTTTTTTTTTCAGTTGATACCTAGTTTATAAAATGGTTTTTAGCTGCAATGTATCGTCTTCTATAGCCAAGTTGTGAAGCACATTTTCCTTGAGTATACGTCAGGAACTCCACATCAGTTGTTTAAGTCGAAAGTAAATATGATAGATATGAAGAAATGCAGAGTTGCTCTTTCATTTTGAAACGCATTGATGCAAAATTGTTGCATCCTTTGCTCATTTAATTTAGGTGTATTCAACTGTATACACGGAGAGAAAGTGAGAGAGACCTAGAGAGACACAGAGAGAGAATAGTACAGTTCCACCTACTCTTCTACTTAGTGTGTTTATGCCCCACATTAAGCATGAGAGTCTGTTCTTCATTCCTCAGTTCTCAGATCCCACGCCTCTCTCGTCTCATGGCACCCAGTATAACCTTATGGTTTAAAGGTATACATATAGGGAGGGTGGCCCCCAAAATGTACACACGCACTTTGAATAATTATACAGGCAGTGTGTATTAAAATACATTTCGTTTTCAGAGTTGAGCTATCAGCTGTTAAAGTGTGTATACATTTTGGGGGGGACACTCTATATTTCATACATCATGGTCCCGAACTCATCCAGTGTCAACCAAAGGAGTACTGATCTGTTCCAACACTGGAAGAAAGCCCAACCCTGTTTTAATAAGAAAGAGAGAGTTTGTCTCTCCTGTGGTGACTGTTGGCATCCCAACCCCACCATCCTGAGGTTTTCAAGGGGGATGCTTTTCCTGTGCCTCTCATGCTATCTATCTAACCCCACCCCTGGATAAGACACGGGGCCTCTGTAATATGTGCCCATTCACCAGTGTCATTTAGTAAAATGAGTTTGGGAGGAGCCGATTCTGTTTTCTCTTTGAGCTTAATATTTGCCTTTGACTTTGTAGTTGCGTTGTCAAGCTTGTTGACGTATCTATGAGACGTACCTGTGTTATTTTTTCTCTCTAAGGAGTACAATCTTGAATATCTTTGTATTTTGTTCTCTTCTCCGTGTTTAGCAATGATGCTAACTAATTTTATGCCGGAAGGTATCATTTTGTGCTTGTTCTGTAAATAGGGTCACCTGAGGGGCCATTGCCCTTTTTCTGTTCATGATGAGAGCTTCGATGGCTTCCTGCCACTCTTCGACAATGTTTCATAATAGAGTGTCCTGAGGACTAGGGTGACAGGATCATCAGTCTAATGAAAAAGTTTTCAGATATTCTTCAATATCTTTCTTACTTACTACTTCTTCTTCTTCTTCTTCTTCTTCTTCTTCTTCTTCTTCTTCTTCTTCTTCTTTTTTTTTTTTTTTTTGGCTGCTTATATAAAATCGTCCTTCAGATTCATTTGTCCTAACACACACTGGTTGATATCCTATATTCATGCTGGTGAGTGGTGATCTCTATTTACACTTATAACTGGAAATTGGATCTTTACATATTATTTTATTATTAAATAAATCATTCTTGGGCAGTCAGTCCATTCTCATGATTGGTTATAAAACAGAAATATAATCATCAAAGAGAGAGAAAACTCAGCGCACATTTCTGTGGCCCATACTTTCCCACTGAATTTCACTGGTGATAAACAAATAAAAACCTCAACATTTTCAACAGTCTTCCAAGAATGTGCCTCTGTGATCGGATAATTGGCCTGGATTAGATAACTTACTAAGGTTATTTTTATGCTATGGTTCTACTATTACTTCCAAAAATGAGGCAAGTGGTCGCCTCAGGCGTCACAGGACCGTGCAGAACCTGGGACTCGTGTTTTTGCTGTGCGGTCATCCTGGTCATTGGTCATCCATGCTGTTGTCATAGAGAAATTGAAAGCTAGAGCTGAAGTGGGTTTCTGGCATGAACTAGTGCAGCTATTTCATTCTGCACAGAAGGAAATTGAGACCCGGGTTATTTGAATGTCTTCCCTCAAAGTCATCAGACTAGTTAGTGGTAGAGCTGAGGAGAAACACAGACTGGAGGTCATGATTTTTCCACTATTTCTTTCAAAGCAAGTCCCATGACATTGCCCTTCTGTAATGGAGGAAAGATCTCTGGAATCTCCCCAGTCAACTGGATGTCTTGACTCCGGGGAAGAATGTAAACATCAGGAGAGATCCATCACGAACGCATCACTGCTTGTGTAACGAAGGTGACAGGTGTCCAGTGGGTCAAGGTTGAAGCAGTTGGCAGGAGCGCAGCATCTGCCTCGAACATGCTTCACCGCTGGACAAATATAGGATTTCAGTACTTAGGACAACTTGTTCTATAACCTTGTGATTTCAAACAGACTCGTGAGTGGGAATGTAGGTAGAGAGACAAACAAGACAATGACTAGGCACTTGTCAAAAAGTCTTGTCAACGAGATGAAATGTGTCCCAAGTCTGCACAAATTCAAAAGATTAGGCCCATAAGGTACATTACTAGAAAGGTCAAACTTCCTAACATTGCTTAGGGGACCATCTCTAATTCACTGCTTCATTTTTTTCCAGAGAGATTAAAAGTCATCTTCTTGAACAGGGGTCCTCAAACTTTTTAAACAGGGGGTCAGTTCACTGTCCCTCAGACCGTTGGAGGGCCGGACTATAGTTAAAAAAAAAAAAACTATGAACAAATTCCTATGCACACTGCACATATCTTATTTTGAAGTAAAAAAACAAAACGGCAAAAACACCCGCATGTGGCCGTAGTTTGAGGACGCCTGTTCTTGATGGTTAGGAGAACGTAGGTTATGTCTGTATGGTTATGAGGTTAAAAGAGAATGTGATACAAAAGGCAAAGCTCTAAACAAAACTTAGGGGAGATGAAGTAAGGCTAAACTGTTTGATCCTGCGTCCCCGCTGGCTGCCCTGTGATTAGTGATATCAGGGGGTGTGAGGGGGGGTGTGGCTGAGAGCTGCAATCATTGCTTTCTTTCTGGTGTTGACGCAGGTGTCAAAAAACAGTTGACAAGCTTCATATGTTGGGCAATTTTTGTGATGACTTAGTCCAAGTTTCTGCTCTTAGGCAAATGCCTACGTGAAAAGCGGACTGTAAGGGTCCACGAGCTGGAATGCTCAGAGACTAATCAGGTTTGCTCCTGGTACTGTACACACTTCATCCCAGCGGACGGCCAGGGTGGGGTGGTGCAGGGTGATACATTCTTCCTTATTCAGACATCCTCCATTCAGACACGCTCCCTGCTTTATACGGTTAACTAAAGCTTGATGTGACACTGCACACAAGTGTCAGGTTGTTAGGGAAATATATAAGGGGCTAAACAACTTTCCTTAAATTAAATCTTAATAGTGGTACCCTGACTTTATGAGTGCAAAGGGGACCGCTATGACACCCGTGCAGGGGTTTGAATATAAAAATGATATTTGATCTGTTGTGTACACAGAGTGAGCTGTAAACATCATTTCAAGAACATTGTGTTTTTACGCTGCTCGTGGAAAAAAGTAAATCTTTTGAGAAAGCACAGAGGATATATACATAAGCAATTTTTTTCCCCTTTTGAAAACAAATAACATTTTACTTAATAAAAAGGAAATGCTACCCAACTCTGAAGTGCAGCTAATTTTATGTCTGTCGTTTAATAAAAATTAAACTTTAAAATAAAGGGAATGATGAGTTATTGGGTCTTTGAGCTTTTAAAAAATAAGTGCGAGGCCTTATGATGCTTTGAAAATTATCTTTTTTATTTTATTATTTTTAAAATATATGTTTGTTGATTTCAGAGAGGAAGGGAGGGGGAGAGAGATAGAAACATCAATGATGAGAGGGAATCATTGATCGGCTGTCTCTTGCACACCCCCCACTGGGGATTGAGCCCACAATCTGGGTATGTTAGGTTCCTGACTGGGAAGCGAACCCAGAACCCTTCAGTCCACAGGCTGAAGTTCTAGCCACTGAACCAAACCAGCTAGTGCTATTTCATTTTTAATCACAGTTCACATTCAGTATTATTTTGTATTAGTTTCAGGTGTACAGCATAGTAGTTAGACAATCACATACTTTATAAAGGGTTCCCCCTGATAGTCCCAGTACCCACCTGGCACCATATTTAGTTATTACAGGATTATTGACTATATTCCCTGTACTGTACTTTACACCCCATGACTATTGTGTAACTACCAATCCCTTCACTTTTTCACCCAGTCCCTCTCCTCTGGCAACCATCAGTCTGTTCTCTGTATCTATGAATCTGTTTCTGTTTTGTTTGTTCATTTATTTTGTTCATTAGATTCCACATATAAATGAAATCACATGGTATTTGTCTTTCTCTGACTGACTTACTAATGCTTTAAAACATTTCTTAATGTAATTGCATTGATCATCATCCAGTTCAGAGACAAATATGGGGCTTTTTAAGCACCATACAAACAGATAAAACCTACACAGCCTGCTTCCCAAGTGTTTTCAATAGAAAACCATCAAATTAATGTATAGAAAAATTCAGATATGAAACTCTACAGTTGACCTAGGGATAATATGCAAGATCCACATTCTTGAACCTCCTTCTTTCAAACACAATTGTTGATTTCATATAAATAAAACTTTATTTTCCTCTTCATTTATACCACAAAGGAAACAGATATGATCAACTTTACCTCCACTTACATTAGTCAGTATGAACACAAGATTTTTTTGTTTTAGTTTTATGTATTCAATAGAAAATCATAAGCAATGCAAAGGTCATCCATAAAGCCTGAGGTTATTAAATAAGGGATATCCTCAAATGAGACATTAAAATAGGAAAAGTAAAATTCATCACTGTGCCAAGTTCTTACTACAATTCACTAGGATACAAATGAAAAGAATGCCATTGGGTTTGGTTGAAAGAAAAACTGTACCAAGCTTTTCCCAGAACACATCTGACCACCACTGTTCCACTTGATGGTTAAGCTCACGCGGATTACAGAGCAAATAAAATCCATGTGCTTCAGATTCATTTACACTCAAGTCATCAAAGTGTAGTTGTAGGAGCCTCTTGAAGTCTGAGCCGTTTCTAAACCACATTTATTCTTAAGAAATAAACTCAAAGAAGGAATTGGACTGTACTTAACTCTGTAATTATTTTTAAACTATCCAAGGAATCTCACTGAACACGTGCGGCTTAATACACATTAGTATGCAATCTCTTTGACATGGACAAGCAGTACAAAAGGTTGAGCCAAAGAAATTTTCACTCTTCCTTCTTTCCATTGCCTTTGGGCTCCCATTGTTTTTCGAGGGAAGCAGAAGGAATTTGGCCGGCAAAGAGAAATCTGTTCTTTCCTCAAGGAACATGATGTATTCCATTACTTTTCTAATTCTTCATGTAAAGATAACACTTGGTAGCTCTGGAATTAGGTAATTCTCATTCCTGGTTGTTTGACGTGTATTTAGTGA
Organism: Cnephaeus nilssonii; assembly: GCF_951640355.1. NCBI lineage: Eukaryota > Metazoa > Chordata > Mammalia > Chiroptera > Vespertilionidae > Cnephaeus > Cnephaeus nilssonii. The sequence goes on from NC_137079.1 coordinate 12,644,454, forward strand.
ATTTTGGCCTGGGGTGGGTTATTGTTGATAATTACTTCAAGGGTTAGCTGCATGACACAGAAACTGTGCTCTTCAGCCTTGCATTCCCACGTCGGCACAACACTTGGCACAAAAGACTTTTAGTTTAAGGAATCAACATGGCTGGTCTTGTCCAGGTGCCTGGCACCCGCCCCTTTGTTTCTATTCCTCAACACAGTACAAGTGGCCCTACAATCAATTTATTTTAAATAGATATGCTTGGGGATAACAAAGATTTTAAACCTAATACTGGGTTTTGCAGGAGATTTAAAATATTTTAAGTGTTCAGATCATTAGAGCATCAAAAATTCTCCCAAATAGGATCCAGGAGAGTTACTAAGAAAAATGCACTGGACATTTTTACTGTGGCATCAGTAACATTCTATGGCAACCTGAGAGAAGTTTCTCCCTCAAAGGCAATGCTTCTAGGACTAGGGATTTCTCTATCACTTCTTCTTCTTCTTCTTCTTTTTTAATGTTTTTATTGATTTTTGGGGAGGGAGAAAGGGAGAGAGAGATAGAAACATGGATAAGGAAGAAACATCAACTTCGATTGGCTGCCTCCTGCATGCCCCCTGCTGGGGATGAGTCCACAATCCCAGGCATGTGCCCTGACCAGGAATCAAACCTATGACCTCTCAGTGCATGGGTCAACACTCAACCACTGTGCAACACTGGCTGGGTTCTCTGCCACGTCTTTATCCACCTGATGGTGGCTGGGATTCAGCCCCAACTCAGCCAGCAGTATGTGGGCCATTCAGGCAAGGACTTCATCAAATATCTATTTACTGGTTGGTCTCCTTTCTCCATTATGCTTATTTCATAGGTGACCTCACAATTATTTTCCAGACCCTTCTAAAGGGGATCTATCATTAAATCCTTTCTTCTCAGCAGGGCTTAAGGTGGTGGTGAGATGTAGAAAAAAAAAAAAACAAAGTACTGCCTGACTGGCGTGGCTCAGTGGCTGAGCATCAACCTATGAACCAGAAGGTCACGGTTCAATTCCTGGTCAGGGCACATACCCAGATTGCAGACTCCATCCCCAGTGTGGGGTGTGCAGAATGCAGCCAATCGATCAATAATTCTCTCTCATCATTGATGTTTCTATCTCTGTCTCCCTCTCTCTTCCCCTCTGAAATCAATAAAAATTAAAAATAAAATGATTTAAAAAACCACATACACAAAGTATTTAAGGTCAGATAGACCTGTGTTCCAAAATGAACTGTGTAACCCTGGGTCAACCTCTTTGAAGTTTAATTTGGTTATTTCAAATGCAATTATACAGCTCGTTTGAGAAAACATATACCGTTTCTAACACATAATTGATTCTCATCAATATTAATTTTATCCTCTCTACTCAACAGCCTGAAGAATGTCCTATCTACCTGCACCAGCACACTTATTATTTCAGAGGTACCAACTCTGAGCTAGGCTGTCCATTAGGTTACTTGGACACAGGAGTGAAGAAAGGGACATGACCACATTCCCTCGGGGCATCAGGTCTAATGGGAGAGCAACATTAAACAATCACACACATGAATATGTATTTATGAATTACAACATACTATGAGGGAAGAGTGGAATACTGTAAGCCCCATTACTGCTCAACACCATCTCCTGGTCATCCGGCTTATTTCCAGGCAAATATTGGAATTCATAACCCAATGAATTTTCATGGTCTTCGCTGCAGTGACATGTGATACTTTCAAATCATATTTGTCTTTTTAAAAATATTTTTATTGATTTCAGAGAGGAAGGGAGAGGGAGAGAGAGATAGAAACATCAATGATGAGAGATAATAATTGATTGGCTGCCTCCTGCACATCCCCTATTGGGGATCAAGCATGCAACCTGGGAATGTACCCTGACCAGGAATCGAACTGTGACTTCCTGGTTCATAGGTCGACACTCAACCACTGAGCCACGCTGGCCTCAAAACATATTTGAATTTTATGAACTGGGGAGAAATCAATGTTTATCAGACATATAAAAATGGGAACGTCTATTCAGTTTGCCACAGTGGCCATAGCATTTCACATTCCCACCAACAGTGGACAAGACTGCTTTTCAATTCTGTTGACAGTGACTTAGAATTCAGAAACAATGTAATGAGTGATGATCAGGGGCCCAGATCAGCTAACATGGCATAGATTAGCCATAGCATGACTGAGTCATGATTGTTAATAGCGCTAAACTGAGTCTGGGCCCTGTGAAATAGAAAGTAGAAGGCAGAGGATAACTTCCCCCCTGGTACAGGATGATCTCAGATCACATTTAAAAGCATGACCCGTGCAGCTTGCCCGCTCTACCCCTCCCACCAAGCACCCAGAGCCAAGGCGTTATCCAAAGGCTATGCACTTAACCGCTCAACGTTCTAGAAATTGGAGGGCAGAAAATTTTATTTGTTTATTTTGAGTTAAAAAGTAAAATAATATTTTAAAAGCATAGAAAATAGAGAGAAGCAAAAGTCCCAAATTTTCATCATATCAACATGTCATTCTTATATATTTCCATATCCTCCATTTTTGCATAAATATAATGCATACACTCTGTGACCCTGACTTTGTTGTTTTTATTAACTTATATGCATTTTTCCTTTTGCTACTTTGTATTTTTAACCATCACCCTTTGTAGTTGTTGTTGTTAATCCTTAATCCTCACCCGAGGATATTTTTTCATTGATTTTTAGAGAGAGTGGAAGGGAGGAGAAGAGACAGACAGAGAAACATCGATGTGAGAGAGACACATCAATTGGTTGCCTCCTGCATGCGCCCCAACCAGGGCCAGGGATGGAGCCTGCAACCGAGGTAGGTGCCTTTGATCAGAATCGAACCTGGAACCCTTCAGTCAGTAGGCTGATGCTCTATCCACTGAGCCAGAACAGCTAGGGCTAACCATCACATTTAATGACAGCTGGCATTTTGCTGGATAGACGCACATCTTGATGTCATTAACCCTTCTACTTGTGCTTAAAAATCAGATTGCATCCAAACTGTTTGTTTCTAAAAATAATACCATGAAAAATTTCCTCTTGATATTTATTTTCCTTACTGAGGATGATCCTTAGAGTTCCTAAAAGAGAGATCTTTAGGTAAAAGGTTTGGAAAATATGTGGGCCAAGTTGTTTTCCAAAAAGACTCTTTATATATTCTCAATACAAGTCCTTTGTTGGACATGTGATTTGCAAACATTTTCTCCCCCTTGGTAATTTTTATTTTTCATTTTTAACAGGGTCTTTCACAGAGAAAGTGTTTTAATTTTGATAAGGTCCAACTTGTCGATTTTTCTCTTATCAATTATACATTTATTATCGAGTCTAGACCTCTTTGTCTAGTCTTTACTCCAAAAGACAGTACCCTACTTTTTTCCTAGAAGTTTTATAGTTTTATGCCTTGTGTTTAATTCCATGACCCATATTGAGTTAAATTTTGTATAAGGTGTGAGGTTTAGGTTCTAGTTTTTGTTTTGTTGATTTTTGCCTATGGATGTCTAACTGCTCCAATAACATTTATCTCCTTCATTGAGTTGCTTTTGCTCTTTTGTAAAAAATAAATTGAATCCATATTTGTGTGGATCTATTTCTGGGTTTCTGTTCTGTTCCACTGATCTATGTGTCTGTGCCTTGGCCAGTACCACAGTCTTGGTTACTGTAACTATGTAGAAAGCCTAAATTTGGGGCACAGTGATTCCGCCCAATGTATTCTTCTGTATCAAAATTGTTTGGGTTATAAGGCTTTCCCCTTTCTCCTCAAATTTTAGAATAAATTGTCTATGTCTACAAAAAATTTTGCTGAGATTTTGACAGGAATTGTGTTAAATCTATAGGTCAATTTAGAAAGACTTGACATTTTATTATGTCGAGTTTTTCATCTATGAACACAGTATGTCTCTCCAAGTATTAAAATATTTTTTCATGTCTTTAATAAACATTTTGTCATTTTCAGTACCTAGATATAGTACTGAAGAGTTATATATATTCAGAGTTATATTTATACCTAAGTATTTCATTTTCTTTAGAGCAATTGTAAACAGTATTGCATTTTTTAGTTTCATTTCATTTGTCAGTATCATATAGAAATTTAATTAATCTGTGTGTTGATTTGTACCATGTGACCCTACTGAACTCACTTCTAGGTCCTAGGGTCTTTTTGTAGATTCCTAGGTAGACAATCCCATTGTGTGCAAATAGAGACATTGATATGATCACATGACTTTTTCTTCTTTAGCCTGTTGATATGGTGGGTTATATTGATTGATTTTTTAATATTGAACCAACTTTGTACACCTAGAATTAATTCTACTTAGTCATTGTGTATTATTATTTTCATACATTTTGGGTTAGTAACATTTTGTTGAAAATGTTTACATCTAAGTTTATGGGAACTAACGGTCTGCAGTGTGTGTGTGTGTGTGTGTGTGTGTGTGTGTGTGTGTGTGTGTTGTCTTTGTCTGGTCTTGGTATCAGGGTAATAATGACTTTGTAACAGGAATTGAGAACTATTCCCTGCTCTTTACTTAAAAATTGCATAAAATTGGTGTTAATTATTTGAAGGTTTGGTAAAATTTACCAATGAAAACATCTGGGCCTGGATACTTCTTTCTCAAGTTGTCTATTTCATCTTGTCTGAATCTTGGTAGTTTGTGGGCTACAGAGAAGGAGGGAAGGAAAAAGAATTTAGTAAAGGCAGAATTATCACGGTGGTGGGCAAACTATGTCTGGACATCTGCTCAAGCTAAACACTCCCTAACAGAGACCACTTGCTACTTTTCTCATTCATAGAACTTCCAAACTCACACTTTCGAAAGGATCCATTTTGGTTTATTGTTTGCTTATTTTTTCCCCAAAAAAACTCACCACCACTTTAGCTATATTACCCACCCAAGTACTCATGCGCAGACACTGGACGGTGACAGGATACCCAAGCATCTGCCACAGGATGAGCTGAGGCGGAGCAGACCAAAGGCCTTAGAAACAAACAAACGCCTTAAAAACCAACTCTAAAAAACATGCTCTTTATTTTCAACTTGAGAATATCCATTGCAAAACGAAAAAAAAAGAGGCTGAACTTCATTTCTCAGAGAAACTGATCCAAATGTTAACGAAACTGTTGTTGATTAGTGTTGATTATGGGGAGGAGCAGGTCCATCCCATTTCCTCCTTTCAGCAGCGTCAGAGTAGCGCGGCCAAGAGTTCCTTAGCACCACACCCTTGGAAGCCAGGCTGGAGGCTTTCCCAGCGTCCCCAGCCTCTGTGGCACTCTTATTCCATAAACAGAGTTCACTCACTCACCCCTTTGGCGTTTTCATCAGATAGCTGGCCAGGTTGCTTGCTGCTGCTCACAAAGAATTCTGTCTTTTCGGAAAGCAGAATTGTTGACTTAGAATGTGGTCTTTTCATGGTGTGTTTTCATGTTTATCACTTAACAAATATTCACAGCATGGGTGACCCCCTCCAGAAATGGGTCTGAACATCGACATTCATGAGGAATTGATTTTGTTAAGTCTGCTGGAAGAACACAAAACCTGAAAATGTCAACCAAATCTCCAGGCCTGGCTCCGAGCAGTCATTAGACCATCAAATAATCATGGCTTGTCACAAATACCAGCCAGGAACATCAAAAAGTTGTTCTGAGTCATATTACAACCATCTCACCATACCCAGTTCTTGGCCAGAATACCTTTAAGAATAGAATCTAACTTTCATAAGTCACCATAATGGAGAGTGTTTTGTCTGTGTGTGTTTTTTTAAAATATATTTTTATTTATTTCAGAGAAGAAAGGAGAGGGTGAGAAAGATAGAAATATCAAGGATGAGAGAGAATCATTGATCGGCTGCCTGCTGCATAATTGCCACTGGAGATCGAATCCATAACCCGGGCATGTGCCCTGATTGGGAATAGAACTGTGACCTCTTGGTTCATAGGTTGACACTCAACCACTGAGCCATACCAGTCGGGCTGTTTTGTTTTTTACTTCTAGAAGAATAAGACCTGATGAGTAGTCTAACACCCAAAAGCTGCATGTTTTGGGTATTTGGTCATCTTTTAAAAATTACCAGACTCTTAAAGCACATATTTTATTCACATTTCTGCTGTGTGTTATCTTTAAATGATATTTAAGAAATAAGAATACTTAAATAAGAGATCCACTTGTAACATTTTTATTCAGACAATCTCTGTCCTTTCCTGGACAGATTATTTTGGTATTGTTTAAAAAAAATGAAAGTGAAAATATTGAGGCATATGTTCTTTAATTTTACAAATAAATTTTCTTATCAAACTTATGATGTAAAGTGTTAAAAATATGTAGGGGTGATGATATGAAAAAGCTGACTTCATCTCATCTATAACCTTGCAGAGTATGACAATTTGCAAGAGACATTGTGGATGAAAACTCCATAATTACAGCTGCTTAGGCCTAAAGCTGCAAGGAAATGCTCCCAATTTCTTCTTCCGTGAAAGCAGGTAGCTTGTTCCAGGTTACCACTCTTCCCTGCATTGGACCTTCCTGAACATTTTTCAAGTCCTCCGTCCACATTACTATGCCTTCCTCTTCCACTCTGAGAAGCCGTGAGATCTGGACTGGAAAGATGCCTCCTGTTTTTCCAGGGGAGAGAGCACCCTACAAACAGAGGTTTTATCTTCCCTCAAATCAGTGCTCCCCTCACTTCTCTGAGGGTCAGCATGACCTAGGCTATTTTTAAAAATACTAATTGCAGCCCTGGCTGGTTTGGCTCAGTGGATAAGGCACCGGCCTGCGGTCTGAAGGGTCCTAGGTTCAATTCCGGTCAAGAGCACGTGCCTGGGTTGCTGGTGGATCCTCAGTGGGGGGCATGCGGGAGGCGGCCGATCAATGATTCTCTCGCATCATTGATGTTTCTATCTCTCCCTTTCCCTTCCTCTCTGACATCAATAAAAATATATTTCAGCCCTGACCAAGTGGGCAGGAGCCAGGGCTGAAATGCCACCAGCCCGGGCGTCTGGGCAGTGTTGACTGTGACTGGCAGGAGTGTGCGGGACCTGCCAGGGAGAGCTGTGTAAATTGGTCCACTCAGGGGAGGAGGCACCTTCTTCTAACTGGCACCACAGTTTAGTTCTGTGTCTTGGCTACTGTTGCATTTCACAAGGTGGCCTCTGGTTTAAAGCCCTAGTGAAATGAGACACAGGGGAAAGGGCAAAATTGAGTCACCACAAAACTTAACCATCTTTACCCAATTCTCTCCTACCCCTGCCTCACTCCCCCCGCCCCCATTTCTTGTAACCACAAATCTAATCTCTTTTTTTTTTATGAGTTTGGTTGTTTTTTTTCATCCCACAGATAAGTGAGATCATCCAGTTTTTGTCTTTCTCTGTCTCCCTTATTTCACTTAGCTCAATTCCCTCCAGGTCCATCTGCAGTTAACACTGCTGTATTATTTGTAAGCTGCCAAGAGAGTAGATTCTAAAAGATCTCATAACAAAGAAAAAAGTTTTTGGTAACTCTATGAGGTGACTGATGTTAACTCAACGTATTGCGGCAATCATTTCACAATATATGTATGCCGTTATGCCATATACCTTAATCTGATAAGGTGTTGTATGTGAATTATATCACAATAAAACTGAAAGAAAAAACCATTAGGTAACTTCACTTCATCTTCTCAACCTCACATAACAAGAGTCATAAAGACTACATAACGAGATAAAAAAATAATTGACAGTATTAAAAATAAAATAGCTCTCCGAGGGGTAAAAGAACCTTGGTTGTTGGGAAATCTTTTGTCAGGGGACAAAAAATATAGTTGCTGTCAATTGATTCTTCCTAGAACTATTATCTTGCACAAAGATTGGATCAAGCTATGACTTGTTTTTAGTCAATGATCATGATTTAAAAATGACAATGTCTGAAAAGAAAAAGATAGACATTTTATTTAATAAATATTATTAATAAGTTACACCAGGTTTCTTCCATAACAAAGTGAGGTTTTAGTTTTCTAAAGTAATTCTTTTTCCCCTGGAATCTGCCCCCCAGAAAGCTGGGTTATGGGTGGAAGGCTCCTGATTTTCCTGTCATTGAACTGGGCTTGAGTCACATTGCTGACTGCTGAACAGTGTCAAGTACCGCGTGACATCGATGCCCAGAAAGTTTGGCTCATTGATGCACTTTAGTGGCCCTGGGTACAGAAGTCAGTGAGTGGGAACAAATTTAGGTTTAAAGTGCATCTCCTCTTGGAACTGAACTACCTGACAGAGGACACGTTTCCACCCATGGTTAACTTCCCAGAGGAAGAGGAAGCTTAGGCCACGTCCAGTCACTGTATGTCACCGTCATCAAAGGAAGGGGGCAAACTCATGCAAACTGCCAAGTGCTGTTCCACATCCAGGCATTGTGGTCCTATCGGCTTGCCTTTCTTGTACGTACGGTAAAGCAACCCAGAGAATAGTTCCCATAGGAAAAAAAACACTTTCTTTTTTATTTGCAAGACCCATATCTATCTATACCTATATCTCTCTATATCTATCTCTATATCTTTCTATCTTTCTATATCTATATCTAGATCTCTCTCTCTATCTCTCTACCTCTCTATATATCTACACTGAGTGGCCAGATTATTATGATCTCTGAACGAATAATAATCTGGCCACTCAGTGTGTGTGTGTGTGTGTGTGTGTGTGTGTGTGTGTGTGAGTGTGTGTGTGTATTATATATATATATATATATATATATATATATATATATATATATATATATATATATATATATATTAGAGGCCCAGTGCATGAATTCATGCATGGGTGGGGTCCAGCCAGCCTGGCCAGGGGGGAGGGCACATGGGCGGTTGGCCAGCCTGCCTGCTGGTCGAACTCCTGATCGAGAGGACAATTTGCATATTAGCCTTTTGTTATATAGGATATACACTGAGTGGCCAGGTTATTATGTGTTCAGAGATTATACTAATCTGGTCACTCAGTGTATATGTCTATGTCTATCTCTGTCTCTATCTCTGGGGAGATACTGTATATTTGGAAGGTATTTCATTGCTATTCCACCTCGGGGCAGTTTTGGTTAGGGGATGGGGAGCAGCAGAAGCCTGGGGATCCATGTGGAATTTACAGAGTCCGGTTCATGGTGCTCTCACTCGGGAGATAAATCACATGAGCGCTCTAATCACTAAATCAATCCCCCAGAGAGCTGGATTCATAGCAACATAATATTTGAAAACTAGGACTTGCATTTTTGGAAATGTTAGAGGGTAATCTGGTGCTGTTGTTGGTTTAAGGAGACAGTGAGAAGACAGACAGGAGGGTTTTGGTTAAGAGTGTTGCCAGGGCCCCCCTCTGTAAGGCTAAGTATAAAGACATATCACCTCAAATCTTTGGGTGGGGGCAGGGGAGGAATGAAATAACGGCAAGTGTCAGGGTTCAGATAACAATTCAAAGTTTATAATAAGCTCAAAAACATCTGGAATCTACCAAGCTGGCCTGGCTGGGTGTCAAGAAAGGCTCTCATGAGATTTTTCGGTTACTTCCTGCTCTGACCAGGAATGTATATAGAAATATCTTTTCCCAGTAAATGCCGCCCCTTTTGTTTCCAGGTGAAATGGAAAGTATAGGTTATGATTGAGATGCAGAATGAGAGAAGATGCTCCACATGTTATTATTTGATGATTATTTCCATAACTCCTATTGTAGGACTTAGTAGTCAATAAGAGCTATTTGTTTAAAATGCAATTTCAATAGATCTGTCTCTTCATAAATAGTTGTACCTATATAGAAATGTGTATACATATACACACAAATTTATACACATATATAGACAATACACACATACACATATATGTTTGTTTGTGGAAAATAAGGAAGAGGGGTCCAGATGTAGGGATAAACTCTTTGTTATAATCTCTTTGAGGTTCAGGAAGGAAATGGAGTAGCACTATATATGAGAAGACATGACTTTACCTTTTGTAAAAATCTATAGGAAATTATCAGGCAAATTTTAAAGACTGTATTTTCTATGTATAAAAAAAAAAAGCAACAACTGGCTTAATGGAGGAAAAAATAGATAAGAATAACATTGAGAATGCTGTGTTTCTCTCTACGGAACAACTACGTGGTGCCATAATAAACTGCAAATACTAATATTTTCAGTGTACAAGGCAAGTTTGAAACTTGTACCAGAAGTTTCAAAGCCTAGCTTCTGAGCCCTGAGCCTTTGCCAATACACAACATTTATTTCTGGCTCCATGCGTGTTTACAGAGTTTGCTTATATCCAGTTTTACATAGCCTTTGATTTTTATCCAAAAATTTTGTTCAACACTCCTCATGAGTTCCCCTTTCAAATAGGTCAGTGGCCTTTCCTTCGGGGCTGAGATGTGTACAGCAGCGTGGCTCATTTTCAATACACCTACAAACCGGGGACAGCCAGGGAGAGGATGCACAGGGCCCGCGATGGGGCCTCAGGTCACGGCAGCCATGACTCACCAGTAAAGCAGTCCCAGTTCCCAGAGTAAATAATTTCCACTTTGCCACTGGATGGGAAGATGAGAGCTGATTTAAAAAAATTAAATTTAAAATTTTTGACATTTATACTTGCCAATATTTTAGCAATCTATATGTATATTTTTCTCTATCCTTCTTAGTTTCCTAAAATAATTGGAGAGAGACCCTACAAGTGAAGGAAAACTCTGCAGAGCCATGTGGGAGGATAAGAGATTCCAAAAGCTTGATTATGAAGCCAAATCATATCTCGTGAATAAAGGACAAAGAAAGTTCTTAGGAAAAGCAAAAATATATCTAATTTTTATTTTCAATTGGCTCAAGCCAGTGATGAATTTTTTCCTATGGTGAAGTCTGAATGACCCTATACTCCTTCAACTTGTGGTTAACAGTTGATCCAATAAAACTACCACAGAAACTTTAACACAAGCAACCATGCTAATTGAGTTTACTATCCAAAGCGTATGGGGCTTGGAATCATTATTCAAATAATGATATCGATTTAGGTGAGAAACAGATCTGAGGGCGTGTCACCAGTCTACTGGAGGGGAGGAGAGCTGCACCTACTTCCAGCTGGCCATTCAACCATCAGCTCTTATCTCTTCATGGGGCAAGTACTATGCTTAGGCAGTGGGTATGTGAAAATTGAGAATTGAAACCGAGTCCCTCATGGTGTAGTGAGAGTCTGAACATATAACAGATTATTGTAACGCACCTCGACAAGTACCATGGCAGAGGTGTTAACAGGGAACTCTGGGAAAACACAGGGGTCGGAAGACAGCACTTGCCTAAGACAAATGAGGAAGGCTCCATAGATGAGGTGGCCTTTGAATTGGGTCTTGGAGGAAGAGAAGATAATGTTCCTAATGAGGAAGGAGCTGGTCATTCCAGGCAAGAGGAACTGCTCGTGCCAAGACATGGAGTCCTGTAATCACCTGATCTTTTAGACAAGCTTAAGGCCGCCTAGTGTAGCGAGCTTGCAGGGGGGCGGGGGTAGGGGGTGGGGGGTGGGGGTGGAATGTTTTCCTGCATTACCCTTGTCTGTCCGTTTACTTAATAAAGCTAGACTGAATGATCTCTAACTTTCCAATTTCTATGATCTTATGAAAGGGGAAAAAAATCTGTTCTTAGTTGGAAGAAAATGACTCTTTGGGGTGAACAAGGGTGTGGGATTGTTTCCACAAAAGTGAAGATTTGCAGCTGCCTCATACAAGCTGCATTAATAATAAAAAAATAATAAAAATACTTTTTTTTTCTATTCATAGTAGGCTTTGACATGTGCCTCTGATGCTACTGGGGGGATGATAATTTTTCTTCCAATAATAAATTCACTTCTTTTCATTTTGTTTTATTTGACTCCCTCAGCAAATGAAAAGTGTTCCTTCTGGTCTCATTCTTAGACACGAAATGTATGCTTCAAAATCAGGCTATTACTTCTAAGAAACAATTCCATATCGTTTACAGATAGACACATAGGCAGGAAACTTAGTTTCCACGTTCAGGGTGGGAGATGGGAAATATAAACATTTAGGTTTTTGGGTTGTTTTTTTTTTTAAGCCCAACAAATATTTCAATGTCTCCTCTTCCTCCTTCTCCTTCTTCCTTCTTCCTTCTTCTTCTCAGGACTCAGGCTCCTCCCACAGCTCTTCTGAACCAGACATGAGCCTCTGTCTGCAAGAACCTTATAAAAAGATGCTTTGCAAACCTCTGAAACCGAACTGAACCTCAAGTTACTGAATGAAAGAAATGACCTATAAATCTGATATGCTGCTAATGAATGTAAGAGAAATAAAGAGAAAACTATTTCCCACATAGCACATAATCTCAGTTAAAATGTAGAAGTTGAAAAAATTACATGGCTTATAAAAGACAAAAGCATTTGGGATTTTTATAGAACACATCATTGAACTTTAACTATGAGCACTCATATTCATGGGAAAAAAATAAATCCATGCATTATTTAAATAGTTTAACTTTAACTCAAAAACATCAAGACTGTAGCTAAACTTTAAATTTAAACTCCAAGACAAATACTTTTCCAAATTTTATTGCTTTATCATTTCAAAAGTAGCTAAAGAAAATCAGAACAGAGCAGTTATTTTAAAACTTAAATTTTAGTGAATTTCTTTTATTTTAGTCTCCAAAGTCCTAGAGAGAATTTGAGACATTTTGCTTCTTTGAGATCAATAATTAAAGTCTACCGATTGCTCTGACATGAATATCTTTACTCCAACACCCTTGTACTCTATCTTTTTTATTTTCTTTGAAGTTTCCCTTGCACTCTATCTAAATGGAAAAACAGGCTTTTAGATAGAAAATCTTTGAATTTCCCTGTTCTCATGTCTTTCATAGCAGCCTTTTCAATACCTTTGTCCACCCAAAGTTTAGTCGCCCTTTAAGATGGAATTCAAACCATCGCTCATGTAAAACACCCACCTAACCATATGTCCTTGAATAATTTTTTTTGCTCAGAAAATCTTCACTATCACTCTATCAGTAAGTGATTGCATGCTAGCTCTTTCCTTATTATTCTGAACTCTTGTGCTGTTGACTCTCAGTATGAGCAGGTGTTTATGCCTAGTTTCCTCAACAAGGTCATTGCTCCTTGAGGACAGAGACCTTTTCTTCTTGGAGCCTCTATGGAGTTTAGTTCAGTAAATATTTGGGGATTTGAATAATTGGCCAATTCAACAAACATTTACCAGGCAGCTACCATGTGAAATGAACTAAGATAGACCCTGAGTCTTTTCCAGGTTTGTTATGAAGACTGGGCATAAACCCAAAGTCAGTTCAATGTAAAAATGTGCAGCCCTTATTGAGGAGTTGATTATTTCTTTAAGTTCATAATTTGAACATTTTTATTTGGCCCAAAGAAGGAGAAGAAGGAAGAGGAGACATTGCAATATTTGTTGGGCTTAAAAAAAAAAACCCACCAAAAACCTAAATGTTTATATTTCCCATCTCTTTAACAGCATACCCACTTATGTCATCGATTTATGGCTAATGGTGTGATGACGAAAGGGACATGTGTTACTGCTCTGAACTCAGGACTCAGGCACCTCCCACAGACCAGACACGAGCCTCTGCCTGCAAGGGCCCAATGACCTATGTGATATCAATATGACATCTTCCCTCGTGAACATGATGACCTTATCAATAACCTAGCAGAAAGGACCGAGCATGGGAGTTTGAGTTAGATAACCTAGGTTGAATCTAGCTTAGCGTGGGCCCACAGACTCAGGAGCTCCCGGGTGAAGTTTGGAACCGGCCCCTGTACATGGAGAGGCAGGAAAGAAGGAAGAAAGAGGCAGACCACTCCAGGTGGGCAGATGGCAGGTTTAACAAACAAGGGAACTTGCATGTGAGGCTGGCCTTGCGTGGCCACAAGATGAGCGGCTCTCCACACCTACTGTGGCATCTTAAGAGCTTATATGTAGGCCTTAACTGAGTTCAGGCACAGAGCCAGTCCAGATGGTCTCAACAACACACTGCTCTCCCAAGGTTGCATCCTTGAAATAGTTCCTAGTGGACGGAATGTCCATCCCAAGGACAGGTGAGGGGAAAAGAGCCTGCATTTGCCCAGATCCAGCTCGAGGGTTACTGGAGATCATAGCCCCTCAAGCACCTCCTCCAACACTTACTTACGTCACTCAGCTGCCGTTCTCCTTAGAAAGCTGGGTATAATGATCATGCGAATTATATGAATGTTTGTCCACAGTATTGGTGTAAAATAATAAAGAACATGAGTGTAGGTGAAAAGGTTTTTGCAAACTATAAAGTGCTGTTCGTGATGATTATGGTGGCCCAACAAGCCGCCACTATTCATCCAACAAATATTTGTCAGGCCATGGACCAGTAACCATATATTTTCCCGTTGTATATATTAGGATTTTGAAACTCAAGTAATCACGATAGTCAAATGATGATATTACCACATAATTTTGTTCCTTTTAGATGGGTGTGGGTGTTTTAAAGCTGTATGGAGGCTCTTTTATTTCCTCATTTTTAAGTAAGGTTGCAAGGATTTAATCATGGATTTAAGTTCCTTATAATAGATTTCAAACATCAGCACAAAGTGTATTGCAAAAAAAATGCACATTATAAAATAGAAAAAATTTACTATATATATATTTTTTTAAAAATAAGGGTTTATAATGCCTATAAGTTATGCTACAAGAGATTAAGGTATCAGGCCAGCCAATCAAACCTCATAATAAAAAATAGAAATATATTTAACTGGTAATGAAAGGCTGGGGAAAAAAAACTGTGCCTACACATTATTCCTAAGTTGGTAAATTTATTTCTAATGGGGGTGAAAATCAGCAATTCTGAAACTACTTTATATGTGGACTAGGATTGAATGAATAAGTAAATAAATAGGTAGTGGGAACTAGATTTCTCACTGTCAAATAAAAAGTTAAAAAGAAGTAATAGGGGAAATCAGAATGAACCCTGTGGTTCTGAATTAGAGTCAGAGCCGTCAGTATGAACTCCTGTTTACTTTGGCATATATGTAAATAGATACTAGTAGAACTAGAAGTAATTTTAGATATATGTATATACATTAATTAGTATATATACAGAAGGGGGCAAGAGTAGGCTTACAGCTGCTTTATGGAAAAATAATACAATAATTAATAAATGACAATACAAAAATAAATTCTGTGTTTCATGTATTCACAACTGTAAACCCTATGTGTGTGTATGTGTGTGTATGTGTGTGTGTGTGTGTGTGTGAATGGGATGGAGGGGTTTGGGTGGTGTTGATAGTCACTCAGAAACACAAACCGACCATTGTTCTAGCACCAGGACAAAAGTGAGTGGATACTGAGTAGAAAAATGACATATGTCTGCTATAACTTTCTTGCTCACTACATAGAAATTGATAGAAACTAACCTTTAAATTAATAAAATTAATGGGTTTCCTTAAAAAAAAGAAAAGAAATTATGTCATCCTGTTTAAATTTCTCTATTAGTATTTGCTAAAAAACACAATAGGAAGAAGGAAAAAAGGTGCCAGTGTTGAGATGCTCTCAGAATACGAAAGGACTGGTTCTTTTTCTTTGTGGCAGTTTAATTAGTTTCTTAAACTTCTTTCAAACAGGGCAACATTATACACCACCAACTAAAACCCAAAACTTCAGAACAAGTTATAACTAACTGTTCAACATTGCAGCCATTAGCCAATGCCACTATTCAAACACAAATTAAAATAAAGTTAAATTTTCGGAAACTAATTGCCATTTGTCACATTTCAAGTGCTCAGTGCACATGAGTGGCTAACATGCTGGACAGTGCAGATGAATTATGTCCATTGGGTAGGACCTTCCATTGTGCTAACATGGTTTAAACTATAATTTTTTTTTTCTAAAATTTTGTCATAGCGATTTCTGAAGACATCTCATATAAAACAACTTAAAAGCAAATTCTGAGGAGGTTACAAAAAAAACCTCATGATTCTTTACCTTTCTTTTCTTTTAAAAAAAAATAGTATTTGTGCCCTAACCAGTTTGGCTCAGTGGATAGAGTGTCAGCCTGCAGACTGAAAGGTCCCAGGTTCGATTCCGGTCAAGGGCATGTACCTTGGTTGCGGGCACATCCCCAGGAGGAGATGTGCAGGAGGCAGCTGATCGATGTTGCTCTCTCATCGATGTTTCTAACTCTCTAGTCCTCTCCCTTGATCTCTGTAAAAAATCAATAAAATATATATTTTAAAAAATAGTATTTGTTATACATAAAGTTTTACTTCAGAACCATACACACACACACACACACACACACACACACACACACACACACATATATATATATGTTTCAGAGGAGGAAGGGAGAGGAAGAAAGAGATAGAAACATCAATGGTGGGAGAGAATCTTTGATCCGCTTGCTTCCTGCACACAGCCCTACTGGGGCTAGAGCCGGAAACACAAGCATGTGCCCTGACTGGGAATTGAACAGTGACCTCCGGGTTCAGAGGTCGACACTCAACCACTGAGCCACACCAGCTGGGATTTACCTTTCTCTTCTTAATACCTAGATGACTCCGAGTTTTATGAGGTTGGCTGGATACCCTTCAGTGGCTAGTGTCAAATGTTCCATCCCAGTGTGACATTTGAGTCCTTCGTGGCTAGACCCCAGAGTATCTCTCTCCAGCCATTCGCCAGTATCCAGTCACCTCGCTCTCCTGCGGGAGTGGAATGGTCCCTGGTAACATCATCCTGGTCCCTGGCCTGGCACTACTCGCTGCAGCCAGCCCCCTTGTGCGTGTCAGGTTGGAACCAAAGTAATTGGCTCCTGGTCACTGCTGCCGGGACCACCGTGGCCCTTCCCGCCGCTGCCACAGCCAGTGCGACTGCCACACCGACTCTGAGATAGACCAGTCATACAACACTGTGTAAGTGTGAGGTGTGCGACACGTGGATTGGATCCACTCACATACTGCAGTATGATGACCACTGTAGCTTTAGCCCACCCCTGGGTCGTGTGACACAATGATCACTTCTTTTTTTTTTTTTTTTTTGTGGTGAGCACAACGAAGATCTAGTCTCTCAGCAACTCCAAAGTTCGTTTACCACACAGTGTTACTGACCACAGTGCAGTGAATCTTTTTGGAAATTGGCAGAAACACAACAATTGGGCCTAGAGCATACCGTATTTTCCGGCGTATAAGACTGGGTGTATAGATTTTCCTGGGTTAAAAAGTTGTCTTATACGCCGGAAAATACGGTACATCTTGGTCCCCGTGGCTGTGCTCGGCTTCTCAGGGGATGAGCAGCAGGAGGGATCTCTGTATTATGGCCTTTTCATTCCCCAGAATGGGGCCTAGGGTGGCCTTCCCCGTTAGGAAGAAGAGCCAAGCAAACTCAGGCTTTGCCCGACAGGCCCCCTCACTGTGCAAAGACCACGGAGGCACATTTCTATTGTCAGCCCTGAGCCTACCTGGCCCCTATCCCCGTGGTCTGAGCTACCGGCCCCAGGGGCTCCTGAATCGGCTTTTCCTCAGGGTTCCAACCTCTCTGGCCCGGACAGATCTGAGTCCCTAGCGCCAAGGCCTGCAGCACCTGGCACAACACAGTTACACCGAAAGCCGTCAGAGCGTGCGCCTTGGCCTTTTAGAGAACTCACTGTGTAGTGCCGCTGCTTTAGGCAACCGGTGCAAGCGTGTAAGTGTTCTTATAAAACCACTGCGTGAAACACTGACGTTTTCATTTTAACTTGATTTTTGTTTTAAAACATAGGATATAGAAACAATTCATATTTCCCTGAATTGATTAACTAAAATCACTAAGAAGGTTTTGGCATAGGGGCTTTACCGAAGTGTGATCAACACACACTTCCATGTCTCAAGTGGACAATTTGATAGGTTTTGACGGATATGAAACCTTCCCCACAATCAAGATAATGAGTCACCGCCAAAAGCTCCCACGTGTGCTTTGTAATCCCTTACTCTGTTCCTCTCTACCCACTCCAAATAGCCCCCACTCCTGCCCAACCCCCAGGCGACGCCTGCTGTGCTTTCTGTCATTATCAATGAGTTTATATTTTCTAGAATTTTACATAAGTAATAGTACACAGTATATACTGTTTTGTGTGAGGACGGAGGAGGGTCTGACTTCTTTCATTCAACGTAAGTATTTCTACATTCACCCATGTTGTTTAAGTTAATGCATCTTTTAAGTTGCCGAGCGATAATCAACTGTATGGATACACCACAATTTGTATATCCCTTTATCCAGTAAAGGGAATTTCGGCGGTTTCCAGTTTTTGGCTATTACAAATAAGTCAGCATTCATGGATGCACACATTCCTTTGCTTCTATTGGATAAATACTTAGGAGTAGAACGGCTGAGTGACACAGAAACTTATGTTTAACTCTTTAAGAAACTGCCAGGCTATTTTCCCAAAGTGTTTGCACCATCTTACATTCCCATCAGCAGTAAGTGAGCGTTCCAACTGTGCAGCATCTTTGCCGGCACGTGGTATGGGTAATTGTTTTAGTTGTGTCCATCCCTAGTTTGTATGCCCCGTTTGGTCATATGCTCACGTGCTTATTTGCCACTCATACGTCTTCTTTTGTGAAGTGCCTGTACAAATGTTTGCCCATTTTTAATTTGTAAATTTTTTCCAGCTTTATTGAAATAAATGGACCGACAACATTGTGTAAATTGAAGGAGTCCAATGTGAGGATCTGATACATATATGGTTACTACAGTAAGGCTAGGCACACATGGTTACTGTTTTGCTGTTGTTATGTGGAGAACATTCAAGCTCTACTCTCACCGCAACTTCTACCTCTACAGTACAGTATTGCTAACCGTAGTCCCCCTGTTAACATTAGACCCCAGGACTTACTCATCTTATAACCGGAAGTTTGTACCCTTTAACCACCCTCGCCACATTTCTTCCACCCCTGAGATCCTGACAACTACTCTCTATTTCTATGAGTGCAATGCTTTTGGTCCCAAATATACTAGTAAGTGAGATCATATAGTATTTGTCTTTCTCTCTTTGACTTATTTCACAATGCACTCAAGTTCCACCCACGCTGCCGCAAATGGGAGAATTTCCTCTTTTACGGCTGAATATTTTACTCATTTTAGTTTACACATTTTCTTTATCCATTTACCTATCAACGGACATTTAGATTGTTTCCAAGTCTTGTTTGCCCACTAAAAAAATTGTGTGGTTTGTTTTCATATATTACCGAGTTTTGAGAGTACTTAATATTCAAGTCCTGAGTACAAGTTCTTTATCAGATAGGCGATTTTTAAATATTTTCTTCTTGTCAGCAGCTTGTCTTTTCACTCTCTTAATATTTCTTTCAAAGAGCAGAAGTTTCTTGATTTTGATAAGCCTAACTTATACTTTTTTAGCGGATTGTGCCTTTGGTGTTATAGATAAGAAAACTTAGCTGAAGGTCACAAAGATTTTCTCCTATGTTTTTGTCTAGAAGTGTTATAGTTTAGGTTTTACGTTTAGATCTGGGATCCATTTTGAGTTGAATGGTGTGAAGTATGGATCGTAGTTTATGATCTGCACATGGATATCTGATTTTTCTAGCCCCATTTACTAGAGGCTATCCTTTCTCCCCTGAGTTGCTTCTGTACTTTCGTTGAAAATCTATTGACCATATGTGTGTATCTATTTCTGGAGTCTGTATTTTGTTTAGTTACTCTATTTTTCTATTCATAAGCCAATCCAAGATTGTCTTGATTACGGTAGTTTAACGATTTTGAAGTTAGATACTGTAAGTCCTCCAAACTGGCTCTTATTTTTCAAAAAATTTTTTGGCTATTCTAGGTTCTTTGCATTTCTGGAGAGATTATTGTCAATTATACAAAATCTGCTAGAATTTTTACTGGAATTGTACTAAATATAAAAATAATAAGTTCTCCAATACTTGAAGACAGTATAACTTTCCATTTACATAAGTCTTCTTTAAATTTCTCTTAGTAATATTTGTATTTTGCAGAGTACAGGGGTTGCACATTTTTTGTTAGATTTATCCTTACTTCACATCTTTAGTTGCTAGTATATAGAAATAAAATTGATTTTTTTGTACTAGTCATTTATCCTGTATTCTTGCCAAGATTACTTGCTGGCTCTGATAGCTTTTTAAAAATTTTTTGTAATTTCTATAGGATTTTCTGTATGTAGAATCATATTAGTTGCAAATAAAGACAGGTTTACTTCTTCCTTTTCAATCTGGATATCTCTGAAATCTTCTCCTTGCCTTATTACACTGCTGGAACCTCTGGTACAGTGCTGAGAAATAGTAGTGAGAGTGAACATCCTTGACTTGCTTCATATTAGGGGAAAAGTTTTCAGTTTTTCATCGAGTATGATGTTAGCTATAGTGTGTGTAGATGCCCTTTATCAGATGGAGTAAGTCCCTTCTATTGTTAGTTTGCTGAGAGTTGGTGTGGTTTTTTTTTAATCAAGAATGGATGTTGGATATTGTCAAATTATTTTTTCGCAGCAATTGAGATAACAGACTTTTTTAGTCTGATAATATGGTAAGTTATATTGATTTATTGATTTTTCGATTATTAAAGCAACCTGCACACCTAGGATAGACTTTTCTCTCTCTCTCTCTCTCTCTTTCTCTCTCTCTCTTTCTTAAAGAAAACATAGGCAGTAAACTCTTTGTTATTATTATATCTACTGAGTGGCCAGATTATTATGATCTCTGAATGCATAATAAACTGGCCACTCAGTGTGTGTGTGTGTGTGTGTGTGTGTATTAGAGGCCCGGTGCATGAATTCGTGCATGGGTGGGGTCCGGCCAGCCTGGCCAGGGGGAGGGGACATGGGCAGTTGGCCTGCCTGCCTGCTGGTCGAACTCCTGGTCAAGGGGACAATTTGCATATTAGCCTTTTATTATATAGGATATACACTAAGTGGCCAGATTATTATGCGTTCAGAGATCATAATAATCTGGCCACTCAGTGTGTGTGTGTGTGTGTGTGTGTGTGTGTGTATAAATCCAGTGACTGTAATGGCCATAACGACCATAATGACCGGTCGCCATGACGCCCACTGTAGCCAGCGAACTGGCTGATCAGGGAGTGGGGCCAGCTGGCCAACCTCACAGCCCCACCCCCTGCTGGCCTGCCCCTGATCAGACTCTCCCTGATCAGATCAAGAGCTGGCTGCCAGCCAAATGCCCTCTCCCTTCCCCCCCGCCAGCCTCGCCCCTGTCAGCCTGCCCCACCACAATAGGCCCACAGCCCCTCCACCGGGCCAGCCTGACCCTGATCGCAGCCCCCACCCCAATGCAGGGCTGGCCAGTCGACCTCCTGCAGCCCCTCCCCCTGGCTTCCCCACCCCTGATCACACCCCCACCCCAATAGGGGGCGGGGCTGGCCCACCAGCCTCCTGAAGTCCCACATGGTCCCAACCCAGATCACACCCTCCACCCCATCAGGGGCAGGGCCGGCTGGCCAAAAACCCATGGCCTCTCCCCCAGGCCACTGGCACCTGATCGGCATCCCCTACCCCATTCGGGGGTGGGGCTAGCCGGCCCACTGCCCACAGCCCCTCCCCATGGCCTGCCCCACCCCCAATCAGCCCCCCAACCCCAATTGGGGCGGGGCCCGCCGGCCTATCGCCCACAGCCCCTTCCTCCAGCCAGCCTGGCCCTGATCAGGGCCTGATCAGAGCGGGCCAGCCGGCCAACCTCCCACCATCTCCTCCTCCTGACAGGCCCAGCCCTGATCCGCCCTGATTGGGGCCGGGCCAGCCAGAGCCTACTCATGCATGAATTCATGCACTGAGCCTCTGGCCTATATCATAAAAGGCCTGTGGTGGTAATGCCATCACAACCAAACGAGCAGTGGCTCTCGCGGCAGGTGGGGCGAGAGCTACTAGCGGCGGTGGGTGGGGCAGCCAGCTGAGTCAAGGGGAAGCGAGCTACTCACGCATGATTTCATGTGTGCTGGGCCTCTAGTTTAATATATTTTTATTGATTTTAGAGAGGAAGGGAGGGGGGAGAGAGAGAGAGAGAGAAACATCAGTGATGAAAGAGAATCATTGATTGCCTGCCTCCTGCATGCCCCCTACTGGGGATCAAGCCCGAAACCTGGGCATGTGCCCTTGACCAGAATCGAACCCAGGACCCTTAAGTCCACAGGCAGACGCTCTATCCATTGAGCCAAACCAGCTAGGGCATGGGGTAAATTTTTCAAAACAAAAATTCATCAAGTTAATTTTGAGTTTAATCTACTTTTCTGCTTAGTTATTTTAGCACAGTTTATCAACTCATGAATAGTTGTTTTTCTAACTATAATGGTTTTCAATAAATCTTAAAAATTGTTCATTTTTATGGGTGAAATAATCTTAAAATAGATAAAATTCATAATAATAATTGGTTTGCCAAGGTTTAATGAAATGTGTTCTTTTCAGTCTTTATAAGAAAATATCTGAATTGTCTCCTTTTCATGAGCTGCCAGGTATTTCCAAATACACAATTTTCCAGTCTAGGGCAAAGTATTTTGTGTGGTTTTACCCATTTACACAACTCTCTTTTCCCCCTTCTACTTGGGTGGGATGTACATAAAAGCATTCAACAAGAATACTATTCGCTTCTGCTCCCAGAGAGATGTACAGGAAATGCTCACGGTCAAATTTCAGCTGAAACTTGGGGCAGGAAGTG
This sequence comes from Cnephaeus nilssonii, assembly GCF_951640355.1. Lineage (NCBI taxonomy): Eukaryota > Metazoa > Chordata > Mammalia > Chiroptera > Vespertilionidae > Cnephaeus > Cnephaeus nilssonii. The sequence goes on from NC_137079.1 coordinate 12,667,099, forward strand.
ACTCTTCTCATCAAAGGGGAATTAAAAGATTCCCTTGGGATTGTACTATTGAGAAAGTTGCCAAAGTGAGAAGACAGATAATGAGCTCTTCAGTTGGAGAGACAGAGCCAATCAGCCATCAGTCCTTTCATTAACCAGTAAGTCAGGCAAAGCCGACTGGAAGAAATCCAAGCCTTTGGAAGAAATGGCATCAAGACTTAATCCTCAAGGATGTTAAGCAAGCGCATAAGCAAAGACTAGAAGTTTCCGCAATAAAGTGGCTAATCGTGTAGGATTTGGGGATCAGAAGACCAGGGTCTGAGGATTGCCCATGCAATTTCTGACCCTGTCTCCTCCTATTTTCTACTGAGACCCTATCAGTTTTCTTTGTGTGTGTGTGACTATGTAGCGAGTTACATAAAGGAACCGGCACATTACTGGTATATGGTTGTGAAAGGAGTGAGATGCCATTCATAACCCGAGGAGACTTGTAAGGACAGCTCTGAGTTGCCAAAAAACTTCACTGGTTGATTTGCGATGAAAATCGGAGCTGGGGAGCATCGACTTGCCCTGCTCATTACGGAAACAGAATCTGGGGTTCCCAAGGCAATTTTGCTGGGAAGGAGCAGAGCAGTGCATGTGAAGAGTCAGGGACAAGAAGAAAGGCCAGCAGGGATGACAGCTGCTTTGAGTGAAAATTTTATAGACCTTTCCTGGGTATTGCACAAGTACGCAGAATTAGAACTTGCTTCATCTCTCTACAACAGAACTAAAATTTGAGTCCCCCTTTTAAATGGCAGTGACAAAAGTCATCTTCCGATTCAAGGTTGGCTCAGGTACCCAGGGTTTGACACTGTAGACTGTGGCTGTCTTCTTAGTCATTTCCTATTCTCCCTCACGTCTCTCCTCCTTTCTGCCCAGGAGATGACACGAGTTCCAGATTGAAAATAATTTGCCATCCAGATCAGGGGAAGAGGCGGCCTGATCTGCAATAATTCTGTGCCTGTCCCTGGCGGCCACTGAACTGCCACGTATCCCACTGGCCTCTGCATGCGTGTCCTGCTGCGTGTGCTGAAATGCCCGCTGTCCTCCTGACAACCTTCCTGCTCATCCATTCCGTGCAGGCCACTCTGGGTCCTGCTCACTGGGGCACAGATCCCAGCGTCCTCCACATCCAATGGCCCGGGTGCCGTCCCCACCCCCTCCCAGAGCCACAGGAACTTTCTGCGGCTGTCCCCACATCACCCTGGGCTGCCCTTGGGCCAGATGTCTGGGAACCTCTCTCAGATTTTGCTGGTGCCAGATGTATACAGAGTTCCTCTAAGAGAACCCAGTCTTCCCAGGCTGTGTTCTGAGAAGCAAGGCCCCGTCCTTTCCTTGGGTCCCCTAAACCCACCTTCGATTTCCAGGTGCCCCCCCCCCCCCCCCCCGCCCTACCTGGACTCTGGCCTAGGCCAGGAGAAGAGCCAGGGGCCAGAAACACTCACAAATACCCTCTTGCTTTCTTCTTCCCTTTGAAGCTCCTTGGCTGGGTAGCCATGCTAAGTCTTTTATCCTCTTCTTGTGTGGTTGAAAATAGGCTCTTTGTTTTTCTCCTCCCCAGATATTGTTTAAGGGTAAATGTTATGTCTTCTTCCTTGAGGCTTTGGCTCTTGAGAATTAAAGCTAAGTGTGTGGAATGCAGAAAACTTTTTTTTCTTCAGGTGTTGTGCCTCTCACACCAATTTTCTGCTACTCAAAGGCTTTTTGTTGTTGTTGTTGTTCTAGCTTATATCTGAGCTCCTCTTAAGACTACATGAAAGATGTTATGGCTACTTCAAGTCGTGGGAGGAAAGAAGATGGTAAAAAGAAATGTAAAGAAAGGGAACTTCAATTGCTATTTCAAGTATTATTCACTACACTAAGACGTGTTTTGAAATGGGTCATACTGTGTTGGGTAATGTGACATAAACAATTCTAAAAATTATTTTTAAAACCCTTAGTGTTGCCTGGCTGGCATGGCTCAGTGGTTGAGCGTCAACCTATGAACCAATAGGTCACGGTTCAATTCCTGGTGGGGGCACATGCCCCGGTGGTAGGCTCAGTCCCCAGTGTGGGGCATGCCGGAGGCAGCCGATCAATGATTCTCTCTCATCATTGATGTTTCTCACTCTGCATCTCCCTTCCATCTCCCTTCCTCTCTGAAATCAATAAAAAAAAATACATTAAAAAAAGGAGAGAGAAAATCCTCAGTGTTGTCTACATAGTCTCAAATACTTGGCTTGAGTTATTTTAAATAGAACTAGAAAAAAAAAAAGCTGAGTGGTAAGTCTAAGATGACATGGAAGAGAGGCAACAGAGCGGGAGAGCCTGTGTTGAGTTTTCTTTTTTTTTTTATATTTTATTGATTTTTTTTTTATAAAGAGGAAGGGAGAGGGATAGAAAGCTAGAAACATCGATGAGAGAGACACATCGATCAGCTGCCTCCTGCACACCTCCCACTGGGGATGTGCCCGCAACCAAAGTACATGCCCTTGACCGGAATCGAACCTGGGACCTTTCAGTCCGCAGGCTGATGCTCTATCCACTGAGCCAAACCGGTTTCAGCTTGAGTTTTCTTCTCATCTAAAGATCTGTAGAAATGTGGACTTTCGTGGGGCACGGACTGTGGATTCAAGCTAATTTTACCTCAGAGAGGGAGTACACCCCAGCTGACAGACATATGGGTTAAAGAAGAAATGGCCAATAAATATTAGCTAATTATAGTAGTAGTGGAAATAGAAAGCGTGATGGTAGGAATGTTCTTGAAGAAGCAGATATCCGGGTGCCAACTGGCTGGGGAAAGAACAACACGAGACAAGTCCAGCCCAGTATGGGTTTGCGACAACACTTGTTTAGAGCCCTAGATGAGAGAAACTGAGACTGATATCCTAAACCACCTTGAATCTCCTATAAATCATTACCTACATCATAAAATGAGGCTCCAGAGGACTTCAAAACAGTAATCGATCAATGTCTGGTTGCTGACCTTGCAAGCAGGTGATGTCTCTGGGCATTTGTTTACTTGACTTGCTATAACTGAGGACTTTTGTGTTGTCTGAAAGAGGATAGAATAAGATTATTAGTCAGGGTTCTACAGAGAAACCGAACCAATAAGGTATATATATATATATATATATATATATATATATATATATGATTATAAGATATATATTTCTATAATCTTTTTGCCCTATATATTCTATTATCATGTATCCAATTAGGATATCCCATGTATGTTCTATATATCTGTCCTATATAACTATATATCCATCTACTCTTTTTTAAGAAAATATATTTTTATTGATTTTTAGAGAGTGAGGAAGGGAAAGGGAGAGAAACACATCTATGTGAGGGGGAAACATCAATTGGCTGCCTCCTGCACGCCTCCTACTGGGGAATCTAGCCCGAAACCCAGGCCAGTGCCCTGATGGGGAATCCGACCCACCACCTCGTGGTGCACAGGATGATACCCAACCAACTGAGCCACAATGGCCAGGGCACTATCTGCTCTTTGATGAAGATCTAGGCTGACGATTTTAAGTAGCTGGCTTCCGCCATTGTCGGGCTGGCCAATCTAAAACCTGCAGGGCAGGCTGGCTGGCTGGAAGTCCCAGCAGGAGCTGATGCTGCAGTCTTGAGTCCAAAGACGGTCTGGAGGCAGATTCCTTCCTTCAGGCACCGCAGTCTTCCCTCTTTAGGCCTTCAATGGCTTGGACAGGGCCCACCCACCTTATGGGGGGCAATCTGCTTTACTCCAACTCTACTGATTTAAATGTTAATCAGAGCTAAAAAAAATAATAATAATACTTCACAGCGACATCTAGACTAGTGCGATACCCACCTCCTGGGCAGCTGAGCCTCGTCAAGCTGACACATGAAGTTAACTCCCAACATAAGGGGTTTTGCTTCTGTTTTCTGTAGAGACAAGGAGAGTGGGAAGCATGACTGACAAACGGATTGCTCCGTGTCTGGTTCATCAGACCGGTTTGAGCCCCAGGGGAAAGATGGGTGAGCCCCAAACGATAGGCGCTTCGTGAGAAATTCTGTGGACCCAGGGCTCCTACAGAGCCGCTCCGTGGAAGGCTCAGAAATATGTGGCCCAGACGTGGGCAGACAGACATCCTCCCGCTGCTGTGGGAAACCCAGCACGGCCCTGGCCCTTCGAAATGGTCAGCCTGGACGAGCCAGGAAACCACTCTGACATCCGGTCAGCAGAAATGCTGTGTTTTCTCTTCTGCCTATTTTGAGCTAGAAAAGAAATGCAATGGAGGGGGAGCTGGGCCCAGGAAAAGGGTATGAGAGCGCTTCCAGGGGATAGGCTCTGGACTAATGGTTTTGAATTCACTACTTTTGCATTTAAGTCTATCAAATGTGTATTAAATTATGAGGGAAAAGAAAAAAAAATCCAAAATGCTAGAACTAGATTGTTGAAGATCATGACTGGGACTTAACCCTTTGCACTTGCTTGCTTTTTTCTCGATTCCTTTATTCTACTCGGGATTTAATTTTTTAAATACCCCAGATTTTACAAAGCGCGGCAGTAGAATAAAAAACTGGAGTTTCTTTTCATACAAACTTATTTATTTGGATTTTTTTTTATATTTCAAATACATACGAGCTGCTACCGATGCTAACCGTGTCGAGTCACACTCGACATCCGAGTGCACAAGGTTAAAAGTGTTTTAACAAAGGGGACTGAAAAGTCTTTAAGGATTGGGAATTATCACTGAAGACACTCAGAGACCTGAAGGCTCTGGAAGGTTCCCAAAGCTACGGCAGCGAAATGCTCTCAGCAGCTTCTCTGCACCAAGCACAAAGGGGTCAGGTGTTCACTTTTCACTCGATGAATATTTCAACACAGTCAAGGAGCACTGTCACCTTCTCCTGCTCAATCCCAAGCAAACGTCCTCTCTTGACGTTAAAACAGGCTGCTTTTGTTTCATGAGAATGCCACTTCCAGTGACCTGAGCAAAATAGAATTGAGATAAAAAATTACTTTAAAAAATCTCTCTGTCTCTAAGTATTTGCCCTATTTTTTGGTGCTTATTGCATGCATTATGTATCCGGCAAAGAGACAAATAATATCCCTTTGTACCACACTTAGGGATTTTGTAATATTTTTAAATTTTGTTTTTTTTTTTTGCAATGGAAGCTCTATTGTCTGGTCTACTGTGAGTCTATTGTCCTACTTTGGTTTTCAGGGATCCTGGGCATACAAAGGTGGGTCACTAAATAGAAGGTCTTTGTTTAGTCAGTCTCTACCCTCCCTCCTCTCCTTTGTTCTCTACTTCCCAACTTTTAGAAGTTAGACGATGCTATCAAAAGCCAGACCAGGATACCACCAGTTAAAATAGAATGCAATCTGTTTTTCTCAGTTTTCGGAAAAAGTTAACAGAATTATCTCTATTTAGCTTTCTTTGTTCCTCCTTGAAATTTTCTTAAAATCCTTTGTGTTTGCTGTTCCCAATTGAAAATGAATGAATAAATTGCTACAAAGATATTAGCATAAAATTCAGGGACAGCCTATATAACGGATCTTCCATTAACACATTATTGTGGTTGAGATATATTCTATGTATGACTGCAAAAATAGTCACATAAAGAATTATATTTGGTAATTCTATATCTCGGTAGAATATTGTTTCATAGTCTGCAAAGACCATGGAATCTAAAGATCTTTCTGACTACCAGGTGCTGTTTAACCGAGCAACCTAGAGAAGAAAGAGTTGAGATACTGGTCTTCTAGAGAAGCCACCATCTCTGTTGGCATCTCTATCACTTAAGGCTGCCCTGGCCACACTGCCTTCTGCTTCAAAGGTGGAGGTAGGAGGTCTGTTCCTAAAAAGGCGAAGTCAAGAAAGACCCCATGATTTTGATGTAGACAGAAATAGTAGACAAAATGGTACTAATGGGACTTTGATATAGCATAAGCAGTAGCACATTTTTTTAAAATATTTTTATTGCTTTCAGAGAGGAAGGGAAAGGGAGAAAGAGATAGAAACACCAATGATGAGAGAGAATCACTGATTGGCTGCCTCCTGGGGTTGAGAGGGCAACCAGGGCATGTATCCTGACTGGGAATCAAACCGTGACCTCCTGGTCCACTGAGCCATGCTGGTCGGGCAGTGGTAGCACCAATAGTACCATAGTTTGCAAGGCCTTCTGAGGAATGGCCCAGGAATTTAGTCATCATTTGTGAAACCTGAGCACTAAACAACCTGCTTAACAACATAATTTTTAGACTACAATTCCTTCATAAATTTGTGATTAGCCATGGAGATTCCTTGCAAAATGATAGAAGGATCAGAAACAAAACACCGAAAATAAACTTTGATTTGTTCTACCCGCAAATAATGGGATTCCGATTATGTACTATGTTCAAGCTCTTTGAGTAGGTCTTTGCAGTGACAAGCCAGTCAAGAGTGACTGCCAAATCCCAACGCAAACACAGGTGGTTCTCGACAAGTTAGATCCAGATCAGATCCTGTTAGCTCCCCATTTTGAACAAATCTTGTTCACTGCTTTTGTTTACTAAAATAGACTCTCTGCCAAAGAAAAGAAGGAAGAATTTTCTTGCAGAGCCAGCATTCAAAATTACTCATTATCTCCACAAGAAACCCGAATGTAACCCGAGCACAACTCTTAACTTCTGTTTACTAGAAATCTGAAATTGTCCTGGCTACGAGATCCATGATCTTGTTCGTTTTGCCAATATTTAGCATCTATATATAAATAAAAAAGAGGAGGAGGATTAAGGTAATGTTTTATTAATTATATACATTCTATTTTCTCATTCTATTACCCAAACGCCGAAGATACATTTTACTAAAAGTTAAAGATCAATTAATTTTTGTAGATCATTGGCTTTAAAGCACCATAGTACATTCCTCCAAAATGACTGAACTTCACAGAAAAGTCTTTGGGATTAAAAAAATTTTTTTTCTTGTAAAAACAGCACTGCCAAGATCCTGACAACTCAAGAGGGAGTACCCTCCTCTTATCTTTTTCCAGCTATTGTTATACATTTGGAATACTTGTTTTTATGGTTTCCTCCTGGAAAGTAAGCCTGATTTTAGCCTTGAAAAAGGATTACTTTTCAGAAATATTCTTTTTTAATTGAAATTTTAGAAAGTACACGTTTTGAAGGTCTCTCAACTAGTCAATATACAATTAATGTTTTGCTTTAAAAAATAAAATTTACCCTCCACAAATGTGCCTGCTTTGACGCATGACACTATGTCATGATTATAGATTATGGCTTGGTTTTATTTAAAAGGCCTTTTAAAATACGCATTCTTTATCATTGTTAAAATATACAACACAAATATTTGTAAAATATTTTAAAAACTTAAAGAAAGTGACAATTACCCACAAATGCACCACCCAGATGAAGTTGTTATATCAATATATTTCTTTCTTCTATTTTCTGTCTCTTTACGTTCTGTTCACCTATATACACAGGTGCACACACTCATTTTGAAACACAATTTAGATGGTATTGTATATAGTTTTGTATCTGGCTTTTTGGCTTGAAAATTTGTTGTGAGAAGCACTGAACTATCACCTAAAATGATTAAAATGGCAAATTTTATGTGATGTTTATTTTACCACAATCTGAAACATTTTTAAATATATTTTTATCGGTTTCAGAGAGGAAGGGAAAGGGAGAGAAAGATAGAAACATCAATGATGAGAGAATCACTGATGGGTTGCCTCCTGCACGCCACCTACTGGGGATCGAGCCTGCAACCTGGGCATGTGCATTTGACCAGAATCAAACCTGGGACCTTTTAGTCCACAGGCCGACGCTCTATCCACTGAGCCAAATCGGCTAGGGCCACAATTGAATAAAAGAAAACAACTTTTGAAGAAATGAGCACATAGGTGGTGTTTGGCTAGTGGTGGGCCATGCCAGTAACCAGTTTTGCTTCTTCAGTGGCAGCTTGCTGGAGGCTCCACACTGCATCCCTGTCTGCTGCAGGTACCTGGGCATAGTTGGATCTGCTGGGGTCAAAAGATCACTGTAGCTAATCTGACTCAGACCAGATGGAGAGCCTTTTCTTGATTAGACTCACTCAAAGCTGGTAGCCCTATGGCTAGCTTAGCAATAGGCGAAAGCACAATGTTGGGGTGCAAAGAAAGAAACTTGCCACTTCAACATGTCCCAGACTACCGGATCCCTGTCAACTTCACTGCAATGGCAGGACTCTGAATTTTCCCAGAACGCATCTCCCACCCTACGATGTGTGTGCCTTAGTTGGGCATCTCGGGCACCTGCTACGCTCTGCTAATCAGATCTAATCAGCACGATGTGGTCAGTGCAGCGGCCCAGCCTGGGACTGTGGTCTGATCAAGGCCCCAGTGGACCAGTTGTGACAGCGACGCGTAAAATTACACTTCCAGCTGCAGATAAACTGCCTGTGATGATCTCTGCTCATTGGAATGAACAGACAAGAGTTGTTTTGGAAGGATGCCATCTGGAGGGAATGTCGAAGCAAATTTTGAGATGAACCTCAAAGGATTTGAGAGATGGGAATGGTGTGAGCAAAGACAGAGAGATGAGCAAATGCAGGCTATAAGAAGTGATTGGTTGACTAATTGATACATGTAGTAAGTATTTATTGAGCACCTAGGAAGTGCCAGTGACTTACTTTGCCAAGTTTGTGGAAGAGAGTGGTAGGATATGGCCCGTCCTTAAAGGACAGAGTAAGGAAATGGTTTTTCATTCCGAAGGCAATTGGAAACCACAGAAGGTCTTCAGGCTGGAGAGTGACATGAGGAGAGTTGCTCTTTATGGAGATGACTCTGGCCGCGGAGGCTAACATTCCAGCCCGGAGGATCTGAGCACGAGTGACAACCGTGAGGAAGGAAGGGGCAGGGCCACGTGAACAAATATGGAGGGAGTCAGAGACAAACTCCAAGGTTTTGAGACTGAGTGACTAAGATCCACCAAAAAATGATGAAGCCAAGAGGAGCATTCAGTATTAGGCAGAAGGTAACAACAATAATAGCGGGTATTATTAGACCGAAGCACCTTGAGGGCAGGGGCTGGGATTGCTTTGGTTCACACATTTATGCCCAGCACTTGGCACGAGGTGAATACTCGATAAATATTTGTCACAACACATGTCAAACGCTCGACCTGACTGAATTTCACATCCACCCGAAAAAGACGGTGCAATTATCTCCCACCTGCTATCAATTCTATTTTTTAACTACCTCAGGCATATACAAAAATATAGGGAACAATATAATGAACACTCATATTAGAAATACCTACTCTTCAGTTTGAGAAACTAAGCAATACAGGTGTTGTCATTATCTCCACTTTACAGGTGGGAAATCTGAGGCTGAGAGTGGTTTAGGTCACGTGATCAAGGTCACACAGCTAACACATGCAAGAGCTGCGATGTGAATGTAGGCCTGTCTGCCTCCAGAGCCCATATTCTCAAGTAATTGTGTGTGTGTGTGTGTGTGTGTGTGTGTGTGACATCAATGGGACATCCGGGTGGAGGTACTCAGCAGGTAGACAAAAATACACTATGTGAGACAGAGAGCGAGTTCAGGGCTAGAAATACCAATATGGGAACTATGTGCATAAAACGATGGTTGAAGGGATGGCAGCCAAAAGGCAATAAACATAATGAGTGGTCTGAGGACAGACACTTGGGCTTGAGTGACGTGCCTTCTCAGAGGGAGAACAAAATATAAGAGACTCTTTGAAAACCTTGCGTGTTCCCAGAGTAAGTGCTCTATTTATGCCGGCCTAGAGCTTCCCTCTCGGTTCCTAGAATAAGGGCCGAGCTGCCTCCTGCCCTGGGAGTTCTTGCTCAGTATATCTGGCATAGGGCTAGGCCAAAGACGACATCAATACTTCGCATCATCGAGTTTGCAAAAGTCCTGAAGGTGAGGATGCTCTTTTTTCTCCAGGCGGAATCCCAAATGCAGCGCTCACCGTACTGGGTATCGAATATGCTGCTAGCCGAGACTGGGCTTGTTCAGAGATGCATGCCCTCTACCACGCAGAACATGGGCCACTGAGGTTTATTAGTACTGAGCAGGGTTTTATTGAGTTTGTAATCATTAGCAATACTACCCATTGAGGAAGCATTTCTTGGCCAGGCCAGAAGTGTTAGTTGCCTCAGAGAGATGTAAGTATTCTGAAAAAGTCTTGCAAGTGTTTTGATAAGTATCCAAATCTCCTCAGGCCATGAAGATCACAGGATTTTGGGCAAGTTCCCAGTAAGTATCAAGTTTTTATTTAAAAATTCCTATAGAGATTTATATACAACTAGAATATGTGTGTGATAAAAAAATTTCCTAGGAAGATGTTTTCCAGAAGAAGTCTGGCCACATAAATAAAGTAGATTAGGACTTGGCATGTGACATGTGTACTCAGAGCTTTGTGATGACATTATGAACCCTTTAAAAAGGTCAGAAACACAGAAGTAGAGACTAGATTATTTTGACTCTCGCGGTTACCCCTTCTCTATAAAGTCAGGATAGGCTAGGTGAGGCACAAAACTTAACCTTGAACTCTCAGTGACTTCCATGCAACAAACCCCACAAAAAGTGTCCTTTTCACTCTAAGGATTCTGATATAACTCTTTAGAATCACTCCCTTCCCAGGAATGACTCACGGAAACAGCTTATTTCTCTCTTCATTCATTTTGATCTAATGCTGAATAGTTTGGGGCCACAGTCGTGTCACGTATTGAGAGAGGATTTATCATCATTATTCTCTTTCTGACCTCAATAGATGTCCTCCACATAGCAAGACCAGGGAGGAGAAAGCGGAAGGGCCACACACAGATTTTGCAGAGCTCTGGCCCAACAGTAACACATCAATTGTTCAGAACTTGTGGAGAGCAGCTACAGGGTTTGGACAGGTTCAAGCCTTGGACTAATGAGAGGGCACAGTCCTCTCATGGCCACGTGCAAGTCCCAGCCTAGAGGGCAGAGCCCTCCCAGCACAATTCTAGCCAACAGCTCTAGTTGTAAGCTTGAACCTATGGTCCGAACACGTGGCCCCACGTGCCTGAGTGATGTGGGCTTGATAGAGTTCAGGTGCATGTAATTGAGTAGGATTGAAACCCACGAGAATGTTGTAAACATCTTGGCCACGCCCTTCCTTTGCCTCGTGGCATCGGCTATAAAATAAAGACACGGCTTGTAGTCCGTGGCACTGTGGCTAGCTCTCCATCAGAGAGGGCGGCATCCCATGGAGACCCAGCTTTCTTCTCTTGTCTGTCTTTTCTCAATCCTTCACCGCCCCCTCTCAGGGTCACTGAACCTGGCTGAGCTTGCGCGGCACATAAGGCGCCCAACATGGGGCTGAGTATGCCATGGCCGTGCTGGCTTGCCACAAGAACTGGTCACTTGGCACCACCCAAGAGTAACAGGATTGAAAGTGTCGTCTCCTGCGTGCCTGTGAAGGACAGCATTAAATGCTGACGCATAGAGTCATGGCTACCATTTTCACAAAGGCAAAAATCACTGCAACCTCACGCGGATGGAAAAAGGGGGCACTTATGATGCTCCTTGGCGAGGGGAGTCCTTTCATGAATATGCAGTAACTAGGTCTTAACCCTAGTGGGTAATATTTCGCTTGATGGTGAAATAGTTTTGTTGAAATATACTTATTTTCCACCCAAGATTCACAAATGCTAAAGAAAAATGGCCATTTTCCAACCCACTGGGCAAAGGCTGGTGTCGTGTCAACCTGGGTGTGTATCCATCTGCCAATTATGTGGTGTTAGAAGAAAAGTTTTCTCCCCTTCTCACTTCTTGGTCCTGAGAGATTTCTGCTGTGTGAAGACTCAAGATGCAACATCCATTCAAATGACCTGTGATTCACACCAGACATAGCACATACCAAACTTCAGGAACTAATGGTCTCCAGTCCATCAGTTAATAGTTAATACAGAAAATGGAGGGAGTAGATTAATCTCCCCGAGGCTTCGTTTGGCATTTCCACATACTCTGCTGCCCTCTTAGTTAGTTCACGTCTCATCTCCTTGGTGTTATCCTTATGGCTGGTATTGAACTTAGTACCCTTCTCTCTGGGTCTTCCTTCAGTCACCCAGCATCTGCCATTGTACCTTGGGCATGACCATTAGTCAATTAATATCAATGTTTCTTAAACAAATGAATGGCTAGTTTCACTTTTTGCCCAGCGTAGGACCAACATAGTCAGGCAAGTCAATATCCTAGGACCTAGGTCCTCTCACTTCACTGCTCTCCAACTCTTGTTATTTTTTCAGTCTCTCCGGCCACACTGGGTAGTGGTTTGGAGCAGCAGTGGAACTTGGGGATGTGAGGCAGAAAGTGCAGAATGGCAGTCAGAGCTCCTCACAGTTTGGGATCTAATGACCTGGACAGTGACGGGCTGAGGGACAAGAACAACAGGGGTCCTGAGAAGACTGTTAGCTCAAAATAAAATGTTTACGTATAGAGACGTCTTTTCCCTCTTGTTATTTTATTTCTAGTTTGCTGTACCTTAATTTATCCTAATAATTTGGATGTAATTCTTTACCCATTTTAAGTGATTTTATCGCTATGATTTACAAAAGCTGTATTTTGAACTAAACAGGACATTTTTTTTCTTTGCATTAAGCTATTTAAATTTTCTGGATTTACATCTTGTCACCTGCCAATTCATATTTGGGATGCTTAAAACACACACACACACACACACACACACACACACAAATATATGCTAATATGCAACAGGTCAGAAGTATTTGTATGCAAAAATTACTCACCCAATAGAGTAAACTCTTGATTAGTCATGAGTAGAGGGATTGAGAGTCCTGAAAGCACATAACTCCAAGATCAGTAAACCACTCACAATGCTGCCCCCACCCCAACAGATACAGGGTTCCTAGTACGGTTGGCATTTGGAGACAGAAGCTACCTTTGAGCTCATCCTCATTATAGATGCAAAGACTGAAGTCAGTGTGAACTTGGTACCAAAGAGCTGCGCACTCTATCCCAGGTGTTCCTTAGTAAGGGAGAAATTATAGCCCTGGGTCAATTTTTTCAGATGCAAATAGCAATTGATTGTGCTTCTCCGAATTGCCTCCCAGAGCAGTAGGAGGATGAAATGATTAAAAAAATATGTGAAGGAGATCTGTCAATTTAAAAATAAATGATTGAAGAGACACGCATTTGGAAGGCTGCAATGTGCCTACCAGGCATTGGACAAGAGGTTAAAAAGTCTCTACAGTCAAAGAATTTACAATCCAGTTGGAAAGAGAGGTGAGAGCTAGGATAAAATTGGATATTATCCTAAGGACTATGTACAGTTTTATGAAATTTTAGTGATGGTGGAGCGTTGTACACGCAAGGTTGCAGGAAAAGTGGTGTGTGGTGGTGGGGGAGGAGTGGGGGTCATGCATTCTCTTTGGCGTTTCCCAATGGATTGATCCTAACAACGGCAACCACTACTGTTGAACATAAATGAAAAAATGATAACTAACACCCTAGCTGGTTTGGCTCAGTGGATAGAGTGTCGGCCTGCGGAGTGAAGGGTCCCAGGTTGGATTCCCGTCAAGAGCATATGCCCGGGTTGCAGGCTCCTTCCCCACGGTGGGGCGTGCAGGAGGTAGCTGATCCATGATTCTCTCTCTCATCATTGATGTTTCTGTCTCTCTCTCCCTCTCCCTTCCTCTCTAAAATCAATAAAAATATATTTTAAGAAAAATGATAACGTACTAGTATAATGGATGCTTTGTTTCTGTTCGGTGAGAGGTAAGTGAAGATGGCAGACGAGCAGCCAACAGGAATAGTGTCCCTCCCAACAGTGTTGTGGCAAGTTGGTGAGAGATGCTTGACTTACTGGGTCACCTCCTAGGGCTCCAGCGCTGTGGCTGCTATTTCCACTCTCATCCCCAATGCTAAGCGGCTGCCGGCCTGCTGAGCCCGCCAGGCCGTGCTGGACCCGGAGCGCACGGGGCAGCCTTTGGGGGGTCTACCCTGAAGCCCCACGATCCTGGGGAGCTCTGGAAGGAAGCCGATGGGCCTGTGGATCAGCTCTTCCCCATCCCTCCTCCTAGAGGCCACACCCAACACAAGGCCCCCATTGTGTCTTGGGGGACAGTGGCCCCGCCGTTTTACGCTGGCTGCCCCTCTTCAAAGGGAGCGAGTGGCAACCTTTGAAGCGGGAGCCGGGGCGGGGCGGCGGCGGGCGGGGCAGGTGGCCGCCGGGCAGGTGCAGGAGCGGGAGCCGCACGCTCTAGGGCCGCGCGGGCGCCTCGCGCTCCCCCGTCCGCCCCGCGCCGCAGCCGCCGCCGCACCTGGAGGCGGAGCCAGCCCCGCAGCCGCCGCTCCCGCGCGAAGCCCCCTCCCCGCGCCCCTCCCTGCGCTGGGGCCCCGCGCTGGTGCGTGAGCCCGCGTCCTCCCAGCACCTCGCAGACGCGGGCCCGCCATGGAGCACATCCGCACGCCCAAGGTTGGTGGCGCGGGCGCGGGCGGGGGAGGGCCGGGCGGAGGATGCTGAGCTGGCGGGAGGCCTGGCTTCCCTGCGGGGCGCCGGCCGCGTCCGCACCGCATCCGGGGAGGGGGCAGCGCCGGGCATCCCCCGGTTCCCCGTGAGCTTCGGCTTCCTCTCGCTGCCTCCCAGGCCCGGCCCGGGCGGATGCTGCACCCTAACCTCTGGTCGGGGAGGGTGCTCAGTGGACCTGGGGGTGGGCGGGAGGGAACCCCAGTTGTCTGTTGAGCAGGGAGGCTGCTGATCTGCTGCTAAACGCGCCTTTCTGAAATCTCACTATTTTGCTGCTGTCTTTTTTAATTTTTGTCAATTGCCCGTTGGCAGCTCTGAGCAGTGGAAAGAGACACAAGCCTTCCTAATGGCAGGTGCAGGGCATCTGCGTAAGTGCAGGTGGAGGGAATGCACTGGGAAGCTTGTGGAATCTAAGGGTTCAGACCCCCCCAACTCCCCCCAGCCCCCTCCGCGGCATCGGCCTCAGCAGGCCTTACACAGGGCGGATGATCAATATTCACTGCAGGTTCGATGTTATCAATCCTTTCCTCTTCCTATCCTTTCCGGCCTGTCTCCTCCCTTGGGGAGAAGAGTGCAGCTTAGGGGTTCGTCCACTGGTGTGTGTTGAACACCAGCTTTTGACCCCAGTGAAAGCGAGGGACCCCTGATCATTCCAGCTAAACAACGCCGTGCCAGACCTTCCTACTCATAGTTACTAGGAACATAATTTAGATGGAAGATGATCCACTCCAGTAAAAACTCTCAACGAGTGAAAGAATTTATTTGAAAAGCCTATTGGCTCTTGTTAGGACCACCGCAGCTGTTTCGTTTCCAGCATGAGCTCTTGTTCAAAATCTAGGTTCTGGACAGTGAAGTGGAAGCTGGGTCTGAGTGGTTAGCACTAAGGTAGCCCCAGGGGTTCCATGCAGCTCATGGGGGCAAGGGAGCCATTACTTAACTGGACTTTGTAAATCAAGGAAGAAGAGTGAGTTCCCTTTTAAATTCTGGAATGGCTCCTAAGTACCCCTTGGTAAAAGCGGCTTTGGAATTATCTCGTGTCCGTGGAAGAAGAAACCGTTCGGTTTGCTAAAGAATGTCCGTTCCAACAGTAGATGTCAGTTGTATTCATTTTGCCCGGTGGAGTTAAATTGTTGCTTCACGGTCAGGAAATTGTAAACGCAGAAGAGAGTGCCATAAACCGCAAGGTAGGTGGCTCAGAGCTTTCAGAGTTTAAGTGCTGCTAAATAATTTATTCCAGAATGATGACATTAACTCAGGGATTCTCTCTGCCCTTGCCAAGGGCATCCTTTCTTTGTCGTTTTCCGACAGAGTATGAATTTGGGAGGGGGAGTAAAGGCCTGTCTCCCCCGTTTCCAGGCTCACCCTGTACAAAACCATGTGTGTAAACCCGAGAGGCAAGCAGTTATCTTATACTTAAAACTGGTTTTCATAGACACCTTCTAAGCAGTGTAGGACTTCAAATCAGAAATCCCCTTCAATCGGGAAATGCAAAGAAATGGGGGGAAATGGAGAACTGTCTGAAAGGTCATTGAATTGAAGGTCATTAACATTTAGGACGATGCAGGTGGAAACAAACCCCAAAACTATAGGGATTGGGTGGATCCGGTTCATTTATTCATTCATTTCATTCCACAAGTATTTGTGAACTTCCGTGTGCCAGGCTCTGTGTGAGGTCCAAGAGCATGAAGCATCGCGGAGTTCCCAGGCTGGAAGAGGAAGCAGTTGTAAATCTGGACAAACCTATGTACAGGGGACCGTGGGCAGGGAGGGGAGAATGCAGGGAGGATGAGCTCCACCATAAAGGGCTGAGGAGTGGTTTGTAAAGAGCTGAGTCTTTAACATGCAAGGAGGCATGGAGGACCAGGAACAGTCGAGACAGCTGTCATTCATTGTGTGAATATGATGCATTGTCATCAACCAATTACAACCTCAGAGAAGCTGAGAGCCTGAACAGGGATAAAGACAGAAATGACGACATGACTCCTCGAGGCTGAACAGCATCTCTTTGCATTTTACATTTTTAAGTGCAAAATGGAAGTTCACGGTCTAAATGAAAAAGAGAAGAAGACAACTTGCAGAGTGTTTGTTGCAAAATATATAATTATTGATGGTCATATATTCATCTTTATCACTGCTTCTGTTATACTCTGGGGTGCTGAATAGGTAGCTTGCCTGAAACTTCATGATTTCATGTCTTGGGTGGCTTACAAGGAGTGTACACAGAGCTGTTTATCTGACCCACTCTGGGCTTGAAGTGATATGGACCACGTGGGTAGCAGGGGTTTATTTCAAGAAGAAAAGAAATGCATGCATGTATAATGTACAGTTGCTTTCCTGCTATAGTGAAAGTCATTCGTTTGCTCTTGGTAAATTCTGTGATCTCCATCACAACCTCTTGTGTCTGCCTGCTTCAGGGTTGGGAGTCCAGCTTAAGGAGACAGGTGCACGTGAATAATCTGGAGTGCTTTGCGATAGTTCTTCTTGGGTGTGTGTTTAACTGAAGGCTCTAACCAAGCATATGCTAAGCAGAGTGTTTCTCTCCCAGAATGGTTCCTGTATAGCAGTGATTTTCAACCTTTTTTAAATCTCATAGCACACATAAACTAATTATAAAATACTAGAGGCCCAGTGCACCAATTCGTGCATGGGTGGGGTCCGGCCAGCCCAGCCCCAATCAGTGGATCGGTCTGGGCCTGTCGAGAGGTGGAGACAGTGGGAGGTTGGCCGGCTGGTCTGGCCCGATCAGGGCCAATTGGGGCAGCACTGGGTGGGGGGGGGGGGGTTGCAGACGATTGGCTGGTGGGCCCTGCCCCCGATTAGGGTGGGGGGGCCAATTGGAGGTGAGGCCAGCTGTAGGGAGGGGATGTGGGCTGGCTGGCCCCACCCCCGATGGGACTGGGGGGGGGGCTTAGGAGGTTGGCTGACTGGCCCCACCCCTGATTGGTGTGTGGGGGGGGCATAGAGGGCGGAGATGGCTGGGGGGAGGGCCCACAGGCTGATGGGGTGGTGGGGGCTGATCAGGGGTGAGGCCGGCTGTGGGGAGGGGCTGTGGGCAATGGGCCAGCCAGCCCACCCCCAAATGGGGTGAGGGGTTGGTGGAGGGCCAGCAGCCTGGGGAGGCACCATGGGTGGTTGGCCAGCCGGCCCTGCCCCTTATCAGAGTGGGGGGCCGATCAGGGGTGGAGCTGGCTGGGGGGAGGGGCCTCAGGCAGTTGGGCGGCTGGCCCTGCCCCTGATTGGTGTGGGGCAATCAGGGGTGGGGCCGGCCAGGGGGAGGGGCTGGGGGCCAATCAGGGTGAGGCAGGCAGGCCCATTGGAGGTGGGGCTGGCCACACTGCTCTCAATCAGGGTGAGAGAGGCTGATCAGGGGTAGGGCGGCTGGGGGGAGGGGTCCTGGGATGTTGGCCGGCCGGCCCCACCCCTGATCAGGCTGGTTTGCTGGCCGCAGTGGGTGTCATAGCGACTGGTCATTATGGTCGATACAGTGTTCCGGTCGCTGGCTTTTTATATATAGAGATAGATATTTTATATTATATATAAACATATTTTTTGCTGATCTGACAAAAAAATAGATATTATTTTGATCCATTCACACCTGACAGCTATTGTTGTGTTGACTGTTGTCATTATTTTCTTTGACAATCTAAGGGAAAATTGCTGATCTATAGAATAAATGTTCGGAGACAAACTAGTTGGCAGTTAGGTTGAAGTGAGAACACCAAACATTGCCTAGACTCATCGCAGTGAACTTTTGGGTTTCTACTTCACTGTCTGACTCTCTTTACCACTGGGAAAACTTGCTGATAAGAAAATCCTCTGCTGGGACAATTTGGGTTCAAGTACTACCTAGTTGTTGGAAGTTTTGGGGCTCCCAGAAATAGCCTGCCATGTTTGTAGATTTGGCTTGGTACTGGGTACAATGCTAGTGGGTCCTAGGATCCTGTTAAGCAATCTCTACCTTTTGAGCTTTGGTCTTTCTGGAAGACATTTTTTTCCCAAAGGTGTAAATCTAAGTTGTAAAATGGAATGTGATGACCTTTCAAAGCAGATCTTGAAAATATCTTCTCTTCCTTTCCACCTAACCCCACTAGTCCAAGTCACTACGCTAATAGCTTCCTAATTGATGTCCTAGTTTCTTCTTTGCTCTTCTCTAACCCCTTCTCCATCAAGGGAGCCTGGATGATGCTTTCTGGACCAAAGTTGATTATGTTACTTTCCTACTCAAATTCTTGGTGGCTTCCCTTTGTATTAGGATATATAGTGAGAATCCCCAGAGTGGCCCGTAAGGCCGTGTATAGATGGACCTCTTTTTACTTCCTTGCCCTCAACCTGTGGGTCTTCTCATTATTTACTAACCACTGATCACCACCGGCCTCTGGGTTTCTCGAATGTGTCAGGTGTTTCCGGCCTCAGGATGTTTGCACTGCCCTTTCATCATGGGAATGCTCTGGTCTCACTCTTCACCTGGCTAAATCTCTCCCCTTTGAGATGAAATATCATTTCCTCTGAGAGGCTCTTGCCCAGTTCCCCATCTCAGTCAGATCTGCCTGTTGTATTCTCTCGCAGAACCCAGTATTTCACCTCCTGCCCCTGGTTACACGTTTTATATTTATTTGAGTGATGATTTGTTTCCTGTCCAGCTCCCCTGCCAAAGCAGGAGCCCTGTGAGGGTGAGGATCCTATGTTGTTCACCCCTCAACCCAACCCAGTTGCTGGCAGCAAGTAAGCACACACTGCTAGTAAGTAAATTAACATTCAAATAATAGAAGGAATGAAACAGTCTTGATTTCAGCACTTGGGTTTTAAGTGTTTGCTGTAGTAATCCAGGCCTCATGTGCATTGTACCCATGACTCATTACAGTACTGTTAGTCTTCTAATAAAACTAGTGCTAAGTATTAGAGAATGTCAACGTATTATGTACAATAAGTAACATCTATACTAATAAAAGGGTAATATGCTAATTAGACCAGATAGACCGGACTTCTGAATGCTCTTCCAGACAAAGCTGCAGCGGCTGCGAGAGCCGAGGAGGGCCGGCGGCTGGCAGTGGCAGCAGCAGTGGGGTGATAGGGGCGGCGCCTTCCCCTGATCATCCCGGTCGCCTCCCGCAGAGGGAGGCTAGACTGCAACTTAGGCCCACTACCCGCTGTCAGTAGGATATCCCCCTGAGGGCTCCTGGACGGTGAGTGGAGGCAGGCTGGGCTAAGGGACGCCGCCGCCGCCCCCCCCCCCCCCCCCAGTGCATGAATTTTCGTGCACGGGGCCTCTAGTATATATATATATATATATATATATATATATATATATATATATATATATATATAATGATATGTGTTTTGTGATGATATATAGTTTGGGTGAGGTAGAATTCAAATAACATTTCCCATTTCAGTAATTTAAAGTGTACAATTCAGTGCTTTTCAGTCCATTTCCCATGTTGTGCCACTCTCACCACTGTCTAATTTAGAACATTTTCGCCACTCCCCAAAGAAACCCAAAGCCTATTTGTAGACCGTCCTCATTGCATCCTTCAGTTCTCGATAACCACTAGTCTACCTTCAGCCTCTGTTAGATTAGCTTAGTCTGGACCTTTTATATAAATAGAATAATGTAATATGTGGCCTTTTGTGACTTGTTTCTTTCATTTAGTATGATCTTGTCTAGGTTTACCCAAGTTGTAGCATGTACTGGTATTTCATCCCTTTATACTGCAGAATCATATTCCATTCTGCAAATATACAACCTTCTGTTCATGCATCACCTGATGGGCATTGAAGTTGTTTGCAGTTTTTTATTGTTATGAACAGTGCTGTTATGAACACTCATTGCTTTTTTGTGTGTGTGAATATAAGTTTTCAGTTCCCTTGCATGTATCCCTAAGAGTGGAATTACTGGGTCATATAATAGCTTTATGTTGAATTTTTTAGGAAATTGTGATTACATTGTGTATATATAGGGTGTTCCCCAAAATGTATACACACACTTTGAATAATTTTAAAGGCAGTATTTGTTAAAATACATTTCATTTTCAAAATTGAGCTATCAGCTATTAAAATGTGTATATATATTTTGGGGACAACCTGTATCATACAACTAAATCCTTCCTCTTCATATGCATCCAACAATATAGAATGATTTATATAGAATACAGGGCCTAGGTACTTTGGAAACACTTATTTAAAGAGCACGAATACAAAGGTTTACATCAAAAGGGAATATAGATTTCTATTGTTATACAGTTAAACAAATTTTTGAGAAAACGCAAAGAGCATGAAGTTATATCACTCCAGATTCACTTCTAATTTGTAATAACATGCCTTTTTTTACAGTCATAGTGTGTTTTTCTCTTATAGAACTTTTGCGCACCATTGCTTTGCATATATCTATTTTATATTCAGAAGTCATCCATCTATTCACTGTTTTAACGCTTGCATATTATTCATTTGACTATAGTTTGCTTAACCTATCTCTACGATAGGGATTTGGGTTTTGTGACCTTATGAAAGTCCCTGGTACAATTTTCTTAATGTATATTGCTCAGAGTAGAATGACTGACAGTAGGAACAATCTTATAAGAGTTCTTATTACATGACTAGAGGCCCAGTGCATGAAATTTGTGCATGGGGGGGGGGTCCCTCAGCCCAACCTGCACCCTCTTTAATCTGGGACCCCTCAGGGATGTCCGACTACCGGTTTAGGCCAGCCTGATCGCCCCTAACTGCCCTCCCCTGCTGGCCTGATCACCCCTAACTTCCCTCCTCTGCTGGCCTGATCGCCCCTAACTGCCTCTACTTCAGCCCCTGCCACCATGTCTTGTCCGGAAGGAGGACCAGACGACCAGAAGATGTTCAGTCTATCCATTCTAATTAGCATATTACCCTTTTATTAGTATAGATGTTTTTCAGTACTTTAAAGCCTCTCATATGGTCCAGGGTTTAGGCAAATTCTTTATTGTCCCAGAGTGCAGAGGATAAGGTCTTGGCTTGATAGAGAAAATTCTTTCCCACAATCATACGTGTTTCTATAAGAGAAATTAGTTTGTCTCTTGAAGGACTAGAGGTGTCTAAGCAGGGTCCGGATAATTCAGCAGAGAGGACACAGAAGCATCCAGGGCTAGAATGGACCAGGACTATGTTTGAATTTCTTCTGAGCCAAGTGCCCAGCTACCCTGAGATTCATACTTTTGGTACAGGGAACTCACTGTGTCCCTTGGCAGTCCATAATGACCATGGACAGCTCTCACGATTAAGAAGTTTTCCTTGTATCTGGTCAAAATCTGTCTCACTTTACTACTACTTTCAGTTTGATGTCATCTACCATTTAATGAACTTGACCTCCATCACCTCTTCAAAATCTGTAGTTTTTAGTAGTTGGACTTAGCTAGGTCCCTTGGGATATTGCCCAACACATCAGCCCTCCTTCCAGAAAATGACCCTTCAAGTATTTCATCCGATGCTGCCCTCTCCCTAACCTTTTCATCCTACCTAAATCGTTAGCTCAGTACCGCTGTTCTGGCAACCACCCAGTGCCTTGGTTTTAAGTCCCTTTACCTTTCTGCTTGCTGTACTCGGTGAGTTGCAAAAGCATTTGATGACTTGAGGTTTGGTTGCATTGGGGGAGAGTAATGTTTGGTAACTGTTTTCCAATTGTATCATCGAGTCCCAGATCAGGAAGAGAAGCCCTAAGTTGTCTCCACACATTGTGTGTGAGGTCAAGTCTGCCCTACTATTTCCTTGAAGGATAGTATCTTACACTTATCTCTGTTGAATATTATCTCATTGGATTTTGCTTTTTGCTTAATCCCGTACCCTGTTTTTAGACTCTGATACATCTGCTCTTCCTCTCAGTTTGGGACCATTTACTAATGAACTTGCCCTGGATTCCCTCATCTGTGATTTTATCCAAGGAGGAAACTAGGCAGGCAGATGTGACTCCTTAGTGACTAAAGCCGCTTGCCCCCGTCTCCCAGGATCTTGATCCTGATAACAGATTTACTAATTCTTTCAGTTTGATGTCATCTACCGTTTAGTCAACTTGACCTCCATCACCTCTTCAACAAGCTCATTCAAAGAAACGAAGTAGTCTGAGAGGGTGACTGAGTGGATGTTCCTGCCAATTGGTGGTTTCTTTTTCTAGGTTCATACAAAATTCCATTAAAGAACCCATTTTAGAATCTTGCCTAGAATTAATGTCAAACTCAACAACTTATACGAAATTCCATATCACCCATTTGAAAACAGGGATCTCATCTGCCTGTTCTCTCTGTGATGGAGAGAGCTCAGTCGAGTCATGAGAAGATGAGCTTTCTCCGTGTCATTCACCACCATGATGCCATCTATTCTGTTCTCTCTTAACAGGTCATTTTTAGATTATAAAAGTACGTTACGTTTGATTCTATTTGGAATCAACATAGAAACTACTGTTAATATTTTTACTATATTTTATTCTCTCATTATGTTCACTGTATGAATCCTCAGACTTTTTATTTGTTGGTTTAGAAACTTAGGATCACCCCATTCAGTTTGGGAGCATGCTGCTTTTAACCTGCTATCATGTAAGCTTCGAAAACATGCTTTTAGAAGAATATATTTTTTTTTAATCCTATGGAAATGTCATTATCAAATTGACCATTTTCCCAGAAAATTAGTATAACAATGTTATGATGGACATCTTGTTTATTAATTATTATCTGCATATGTGATTACTCCCTTAGGATAGATCCTGTAATGAAATAACTGGGTCACAGAGATGAACCATTTTATGGTTGATCTTTGTTGCCAAATGATTTTTTTAAAAGTTTTATCAATTTTCAGAAACATGGTAGAGTGTCTTTCTCACTGTGCCCTTGCTTTATTATTTAAAAAAAAATATTTGCTAATATAAGGTGGGAAATAACATCTTGTTATTTCATTGTATTTTTTTAATTACTACTGAGGTTGATGTGTTTTCAAAAATAGTTTTTTTTTTACCATCTTGTTATTTTTATGAATTACCTATTTATATCCTTTTCCATTTTAATAAATGGTCATTTGTGTGTCTCAGTGGATGAAAGTAGCATGGTAACATTTATGCCACCATTCAAGCTTTCCAAAGTGACGCAATGAAGGGATTCTACACTTGGAGACATTGGTGAAGAAAGAGCAAGGCATGCAACTGGAACCTCCTGTGTGTGTCCACTTTACTTACTTACTAGTAAGTGTCAGCATTTCCCATTGAACAACTGATCTGGTTTGGTCATCACTTCTGTCACATCTCCACAAGCAAAACTGTGTCCGGAGTGCTTGTTTTCACAGCACAGATGGGCATATATTTTCTCATCCCGATTTTTATTGGTTTTTCCATTCTGACCAGGACAAGCTGTGAAATATGCATGAAATTAAACTTCTTAACGAAACACCCAGGATTCCGTGACTTTGTCCCGAGGGATGGTTCCGTTTTGCATTCTTATATTACACGCAGAGGGAGTCCAAAAGCTCATTTTGTCCCCTATGTCTTAGGCCAGGAACAGCCGAAACTATTTTTTTCCTAGTGCCCTTTCCCCCGGTGGACAGCTAGCTGAAGCCTTTGGGAGTAGAAGTACTTCCCAGGACATAAGCCCAACCCTTCCTCCCACAGCCATTTAAGCTGGTTTAAAAATAACCCCCACTTAAAATTTCGTGGCAGGCTATGACAACTTTGTAAAAATTGTATGTTTACTTTTCTCTTCTTTTTCATTTATTAAAAACATTGTTTATCAGAGATTCCCGGAGAAATAAATTTATTGCCAAGCTAGTAAAGAAAGTTGCATTCCTTAGGGCCCACGGCAACGCACAGGGCATTGGGAATGTTGCAGGTGCAGCTACTTGCACACGGGGGGAACTGTTCAGGCAGTCTGGTAGTGGGGGCGTAAGGAAGGAATTCTGTCTTCTCAAGCTACGTGAGTGGGTTCTAAGACACCATCCATGCGGTTATTCATTCACTTGTACTTTCAACAGATGTTCCTTGAGTGCTTCCTATAGGCCAGGCACTGTTGTAGGCCCTGGAGATCCAATGGTGAACAAGACCGACAGGGTTTCTAGTTTCATGGAAGTTACATGGTAGAAAAGATTTAAATAACAAACAAATAATATTGCAATTGTTTAGAACACTATATATATACTAGAGGCCCGATGCACGATGGTTCGTGCAAGAATGGGCCTTCCTTCCCATGGCTGCCGGCACCGCCTTCACTCTGGCCTGGAGCCGCCTTTCTGCCTTCCCACGCTACCCAGAGGCCCTGAGCAGCTGGAGTGGTATGGAATGCCTATGTCATCGCCATGGTGACGACACAAGTGTCCTGCCCCCTGCTGCTGGGTGCCTGTGTATGCAAATTAACCGGCCATCTTTGTTGGGTCAATTTGCATACTAACTCCTGATTGGCTGGTGGGCATTGTGAAGGTACAGTCAATTAGCATGTTACTCTTTTATTAGTGTGTGTGTGTGTGTGTGTGTGTGTGTGTGTGTAAATATATATATATATATTTTCCCCCACTGTAAGCCACGACCTTAGAAAAGCTCCCATTTTTAGAAGGTGTCCTTGCCAGATCCTGCTACCCTTCCCCTGTCAACCTTGCCCTTGCCTCCCACCCAATGCAGAGAGAAAGCTGAAGTCCGGACATTGTCCTGGAAGACCCTACAGGTCACCGTGGCTCCCTGTGGCCCCTCAGCTCCTGTCCTGTGCCCCACACAGACTCTCCTCAGGCACCCCACCTCCTTCTAGACCCTTGATCTTGTCAAAGCAGACCTGGCCCAGGACCTCGCATGCGTTGCTCCCTTTACCTGAAACACTCCACCCGCAGAGATCCTCGTGGCTGGCTCTCTTCTCTTCTCTGTGAAAAGACCCAGTCATTGTGTTGGAGAGGACGTCCCTGGGCATGTGAATGCCGCTCCACCTCCAACTGCTCTTCCTGCTTTCATTTCCTTCCTAGCACCTTCTGGTGCTGTGGTTGGCAAACTGCAGCTCGCGAGCCACATGCAGCTCTTTGGCCCCTTGAGTGTGGCTCTTCCATAAAATACCATGGCCTGGGCGAGTCTATTTTGAAGAAGTGGCGTTAGAAGAAGTTTAAAAAATTTGGCTCTCAAAAGAAATTTCAATCGTTGTACTGTTGATATTTGGCTCTGTTGACTAATGAGTTTGCCGACCACTGTTCTGGTGTGTGTCTTTTTTTGTTTGTTTGTTTCTTTGTTTGTTTGTAAACTTGTGTATTTGGTGCCTGCTCCCCTGCCCAGCGATCCCCAGGCAGAGCACGTGTGAGCAGTGACATTGTCTTGTCCGCAGCTGTACTTCCAGCATCTGGAACACTGGGCCTGGCCCCGAGCAGAGATGCACAATGAATATTCCTTGAGCCGAATGAACCAAGAACATGGTTTAGTTAAGTGACAGTGTGTCCAAGCTTCATTATCTCCAACCTTGGTTCTTATTCTTCTTTTTCCTCTTATGTTTAACATAATTTTGCTAATACTTGTATTTTATTAATTCAAAAGCACTTTACAAGAAAATATAAGCATGGCTTTCAATAGGAATGTTATACTTGGACTTGATCTGAGCTCGCAATTTAAGTTTTTGCTTTAAAGTTAAAGTTTTGTCACCAAAATGTGAGTCTGAAGGGTTCTCCCAAAACCTCTTACAGCTGACAGCACGCAGAGACATTCCGCACAGTCACCCGAGTCCGCTCCGCAGTTCATCCTTCTGCTGGCAGGACACTGGTGTATTGAAGAGTCTTAAATTTCCAAATAAAGGATTTTAGGAAGAGCTATGTATTCATATGTAGCAACCACACAAGGAACTTCTGACCTAGAGCAAAGATAAACTAACTTTCTCAAAACTTCTCAGATTCTGCACCAATTGGGAAACCTCTACCCAGTATGAAGACTAATTAGATTTAAAAAAAAAAAATAACACTCTTAAAAACCCCTCTAATCTAGTTAATCTGGATTAATGGTGCGGCTTTTATTTTTACCTGCTGGCTGTGTTCACATCAGCTTTTAAAGACTGTTTGTTCAACTGCAGCTGTGTACATTTTTCCCAGCTACAGAAAAAAGTAAAAGTCTCAGATCCGTTTTAGTTACATGGCATTTAGATTCCACATTTGCAGATGAAATCCTTTTTTTTTTTTCCATCTCTGTTTCTTGTACTTGTAACATCTTCCACAGTTGAATATTCCTAACCTTCTTGTCTGAAAACTCAAATTCAATAATACAAATTCATTGTATCTGATCTACCTGAAAGCCCTCACATGCTTTGTTTTTGCCATAGTCTTGTTCATTTTTTTTAATATATTTTTTATTGATTTTTTACAGAGAGGAAGGGAGAGAGATAGAGAGTTAGAAACATCGATGAGAGAGAATCATCGATCAGCTGCCTCCTGCACGCCCCCTACTGGGGATGTGCCCGCAACCAACGCACGTGCCCTTGACCGGAATCGAACCTGGGACCCTTCAGTCCGCAGGCCGACACTCTATCCACTGAGCCAAACCGGCTTCGGCTAGTCTTGTTCATTTTCATTCACTGGACAGATATCTCAGCACATGCATGTGCTAGGCATTAGGATACAAAGGTGAAATGTGGAGTCTGTCCTTAAAGATCCTACGGATAAAGGTTGTTACGTTGCTCTGAAGCATTGCACAAGTCCATTATTTCAGGAAGCCAAGGACTCTGTATCCTCTCTCCTTCTTCTAATGTAAATTCTAATATAAGTGTGGGCCTAGCATTCTTCATGGTGCCACAGGGAGTATTAGAAAGAAAAGAACTGCTGCCATCCTTGAGAATATAACGGGGCGAAGCAAAAGTAGGTTTACAATTGTTCCGATGGAAAACAATACAATAAGTAATAAATAATAATACAAGAATGAACTCTGTTTCGAGTACTCGAAACGATAAACCTACTTTTGCCCCGCCCTGTATGTCCTTAGAAACAATTAGAGTGGTACAATAGGAGTAGCATGGAATAGGCAGGGTAGGGTAAATGGGAAATAGATCGGAATGATAGGGGTGCCACAACGATTCAAAGGATAGAGAGTGATCGCTGTGGACTGGGGTGGTGGAGGAAAGGTGGACTTGAGGAGGCGGGTCCTGGGATCAGGCTGGAGGGCACGTGTGGTGCTGGGTGAGTGGAGTCCTCCGTGTTCTGGGTAACTCAGGGCTCGTGGCCACAGAGCAGTAGTGCAGCCCTTCTTCCTGGGCCTCCGGAGAGGCCTCCCGTCCTCGTGTCTGCTCTAGGCTCATTTCCCAGAACAGGACTGATGGGCTCCAGAGGGCTGTCCTGCAAGAGGAGGAGGAGAAAAATGTGGTGCCAATTATGAAGCCTGTCCTTGGGGACTTGGAGCCCGGGGGCGAGGCATGGGAATGTGTAAATGAGCCGGAACCCGGCCTTGCCCTGCGTGGACGGGCTGGACCCCTCCGTCCTCGGCACTGACTGGGACTCGCCAGGGGATGGTGGGACGGGTGTGTAGGCGACTCGGTTCTCTGTGCCCAAGCTGCCTCCTCTCTCTGGACCAGCAGTAAGTTCCATTTGGCACGACCTGGCCTTAGACAAATGTTTTCTCATAGTTCCCGCAGGAGCTGTATCAGTAGACGATGTAGACTTCGTCGTGAGTGCCTTTGTCAAAAAATATGTCAACTTCAGAAGCATTGTAGAATTTTAGGAATATTTTCACAGGGAAATCGTCATCACAATAAAGTTAGCCTTTGACTTTCTATATTGCTCCGCAGCGAGGTCTTAGTCTTCCGTACAATTTTGTTATTTTTTTTTAAATGACTATTGTTTTTAAACCAGCTATTCTTTGCTAGGTCACTCTATACATCTGTTCTCTAGGTTACGGTGGGCCCAGCATCTGCTCTTCATTTGCTATCCCCTTAGCATCTCTCTTCCTCTTTTTCTTTTATTTGCGCTCGTTGGACATGGTATTTTTGGTCGAGGTTATTTTAAGGTGGTGTTGAAATAAACCCCGGGACTGTCCGCTTGTTCAAGTGTGCGTGTTCTTAGAAGCCTACACATCCAGGGTCAGCCTACCAAAATAAATGGCATGGGCCCTGTGCAGAGCTCTCAAGTGCCCGGACCTTTATTTATGACTGTTGGCTGCTGGCATGATGTTTATAGAGTCTTCCGAGCACCAATGGGCTCCCTTTCTCTCCTCTGCCTTTTCCAAGAATCTCTAGCACTCTCGTTTCTTAAGTAACCACGGCACTGTGTCCCTAACTATTTTAGCTTTATTATCCTTCCCGGGGAATTTTTTAACTTCAGTTAAATGTCAGTCAGAGCTCCTGTTTTGACAACTGTACAGGTAGATGGAACTCAACAACCTGCCCATTTGTAGGCATTCTTGACTACCTGAGATCATCCAGATATTTTCTTCACCTTGACTTAAGCTGGATAAAAAGATCCTTATCTGTTTAGGAAATTGGACTGATTTTTTTCTTTTTTTTTGAAGCCAGTTTTGCAAAGCTTACTTTTTCACAGAGTATGGCCTTATGTATTGGAATAATTTGGAGATTTGGAGATGGCTCAGAAACTTATAGAAATTTGTGCATCAAATACCTATTTTCTGTGTGAAGAAAGGACTTAAATTTTCCAGCAAATTGGGAAACATGTGGATTCTTCACTTTAGAAGCGGACACACTAAATAGCCTTCTAACATGCATACAATCCCAGAATCTTTATTCATTTTCCACATGTTCTTGTGCAGCCAGTGTAACCAAATAGTCTGGTCGAGCCCCTCCTTCCTTTCCACCTTCCCTGTAAAAATTAGATCAAGATTATTAGGATGTACTTTTCACCAATATCTACCCCTGGTCTGTTCAAACCCTTATACTTCATTTTAGTCTCTCTGAATCTCAGTCCTCCTACTTCTGTTATCCAGGCTGAAACTGGCTCTGCCCAGAGAAAAGATGGTGCTTGATGAGATGAGGTTGAAGATGCGGGTTCTCTAGGCTAAATAGATGTTGATAGAGAAAGAAACAGAATGAAGGATTATCTTCCATGCATGCATTCTGGTAGATCGGGGGGCAAGGGGGCCGTGTGCTGGGGTTGGACGGCCATCATCTGTTCTCCCTCTGAGGGGTTGTAGCTGCTCTGCTTTGGTCCTGAGTTTTCGCTGTGGCACGCACCTCAATCCTCCCACTCCTCATGTCATTCCCGTGACCACACCAACTGGTTTAAGGATAAGTATGTGACCCAGTGAAATGCATTGGGTCTTTGCTTGGTCGTGGGGGAAACAGCGGGTGCTACATCTATCCTATGGCCATGGATGTGGTAGGAGAGGAGGCTGGGTTGCTGGAACTATGGTGAGCAGAGAGCTGGGAGCCAGCGGAGAAGGGACCTGAGAGACGAGGGTGAGGAGTTGGCTGTGTTGAACCCCTGGCCAGTCTGAAGCCAGCCCACCACTGATCTTTGTGGGTATACTAGAGGCCTGATGCATGAAATTTATGCACGGGTGGGGGAGTCCCCTCAGCCCAGCCTGCACCCTCTCCAATCCAGGACCCCCCGGGGGATGTCTGACTGCCGGTTTAGGCCCGATCCCTGCCTGCCTGCCCTAACTGCCCCTCTCACCAGCCTGATCACCCCTAACTGCCTCTGCCTGTCAGCCTGATCACCCCTAACTGCCCCCCTGCTGGCTTGGTCACCCCCAACTGTCCCCCTCTGCCAGCCTGGTCACCCCTAACTGCCCCCCCCCCCCCCCCCCCGCTAGCCTGGTCACCCCACGCAGCCTGCTGTTCAGTCGTTTGATCGTCCCTCACTAACCCCCCTGCCGGCCTGGTCACCCCACGCAGCCTGCTGTTCAGTCATTTGGTTGTCCCTCACTAACCCCCCTGCCGGCCTGGTCGCCCCACACAGCCTGCTGTTCAGTCATTACTGTGATGGCGTCCTGGACAATTTGCATATTCCTCTATTATTAGTATAGTTATTCCAATAAAACCCTTTTGACTTAGAGCACATGAGGTTGAGATTTCTCTCCCTTGCTCCTAGAAGAATCCTAACAGGTAGCAGTGGAGTCAGGTAATCTCTAGTCATGGTTACTAGTTAGGAGCCTTTTGATAAATAGTCTGAGTACCTGGCACAGAGTAGACATCAAATTAATAACATTAGTGAATAAATTAATTAAATTAAAAGGCTTGAACTGATGGATGGCAACTATTTAATTTTCATTGGGTTCTGTCATAGGTACCTTGTGTTTAAAAAAATAATTTAGCTTCAAACCCGGATACATTTGAAAAGAGTGAGTTTTCCAGGCAGCTTGAAAATAGGATACTTTTCCTGCAGTCTCAATGTGTATAGCCATGGACATTGGTTTCTGTGTTATATCAAAGATAACTTTATGGATTTTAGGAAGGGCAGAATTTTGTATTTCTTTTGGTTGCATGTCATATATTTTATTGGAGTACACTTTGTGATTTTCACCCTTCCCTCAATATCTGACCTCAGAATAAGCGGTCCTGGGAAAATACTTTCATTGGTTTTATAGTTTTAAACAGATTAAATCTGCCTTTTGGGAGGATTGGTGTTCCTACCAAATAGCGGGAGTAGAAAATTCCTGAAGCTTCATGACTACCCCATTTTATTTGTTTAAGCAGTTTTACATAAGTAGGAAAAAAAGTATTTAATTATTTTAATTTTTAGAAAGCAAGTTTATTATGTAACATTTTACATTGTGATTTTATTTTTCCAGTTTTATTGAGACATGTAAGTTTAATATGTGTACAACATAATGATTTGATATATTGCAAAATAATTACCACAGTAAGTTTAGCTAACCTCTGTCACTTCACACAGTAAAATTTTTCCTCTTGACATGAGAACTTTTAATGTCTACTCTCTTTGCAACTTACAATCTAGAACTGAAAGTACTTTCTTTTTAAATTGGAAAATCAAATGTGTGGGGTTTTTTTCTGCTAGTGTAAGATATTATAACAGTTCTAATATTCTTAAGAATTGTTTGTTGTTTCACTGTTCCTTGTATGTCAAGGTGTTTTGCTACACTCCCTGGGTAACCCATCATTGTTGAATCCCCTGTCGTTTTTACTGCTCTAAGGGGAAATGAAGTCACAGGCAGGAGGTGATGGTTCGGTGGCAGCAAGAATTAAATCTCTGAAGTCTTTGCTGTGGATTTCCCAGTGATGACTGCTCATTGGTCACTCCTGAGATGGATGTGTTTTCTCTGACATATGCAGTTCCTCCTGGGTGGACTCATCCATTGTCCAGGAGCTGTGGATTCAAACTGAAAACATCTTAGCCACACGGGGGCACCTACCATAATAAAACCATTCCAAATCTCTAACAGGGTGGCTGTGTCTATAACCAATACACGGCTGGTGAGAAGTGAAACTCCATTAACGAAGTGGTTCTCCCCACGCTGCAGGTCATTCATTGCACCCTCTGGCCCGACACTCACCAGTGCACATTTCAAGACAGGCCACCTAGTCCTGGAGTGACCTGGGACCAGGCTCTCCAGGCCGAACTCCGTTCCCCGGGGGGCTGCCCCTCCAGATCAGACGAGTGAACAGGCAGGGGGTTCAGATGCCCCACCGAGCTGCTGTATAACCAATTATCAACGCTTTAGCTCTAGCCAGAGCTTTTCCTTGTCCACCACATTCCTTTGTAATTGAAAGTTTAGGGGAAATGGAGGATAGGCTTTTGAGCCATGACGCCTTTTCTAACTCTACAGTATGAGGCCTGGACGCTAGAGGTCAAGTTTGGGAGAAGTCTAGGGAAGGAGATACAAGAGTTAGAAGCCCCTGGTTTGGAATCTCGCTCTGCCACTTTTCTGTCTGGGAGACACTGGGCAGTTGATTTACTCCTCATGCCCTTCTATTCCATCGTTTGTAAAATGGGATAACCAAGTCTACCTTCCAACGCGGGGTAGAAATAGTATATGGACATCACTCAGGACAACAGCTGACACTCAGTAGTTGTGTATGTAAAGGTAGTGAGTATTGTTCTAATGACTGCTCTTCCCTTTTCCGCCCCTCTGCTCCAGGGAGACCTTAGTGTATAGGAATCTGCCACAGCTGCTTCCTTCTTCACCACCAGCATTTCTGGAAGAGTAGTCCCGGGTTGGCCTGAGTGGTTCCCAGCCCGTAGCTGGTGGGGGTGAGGGAGTGGGCACTGCTCAAAGCCAGAACAGCCTCCGCGTCCAAGGCCGTGGGTACCCAAGCCCAGCTGTGCCGCCCTCCCCACCCTCTCCTTATCACTGTGCTGACGTCACCCACACTGGAGCGGACCCACGTTCATTATCGTGAATTCTAAACTGCCGGGTTCTCGCACATTGTTTGTGTTGTGTGCATTTTGTGGCTCACGCTGTGTTCTGCTTACAGCGGGACATTTTAGGAAATGGAGCCTCTGCTTTCCTTTTAGCTTCACATCCTTGTCACGGTCTCAGGGTCGGTGTCTACACAGGCCCTCCTTGTCACATAGCCACTGTCTGGCCAGTGGTGTGGGAATCTGATGAGTGGGTGCTGAGAAGCCAGGCTAGTCTGTACGCCATGGAGCATGAATAGCATCACTAGACTGTAAAAAAGAAAGAAAAAGATGGGTGGCTAGGTAGACGGATTTTAAAATGTTATGGTTTCAGAAATCAGGTTGGTATTCTGATGTGTACATACATCATTTTACATAATTCTTTATCTTAAAGAATCGTATGCGCATGAAGGTGAAGTAGGACTTTTAAAAAGATGCAATCGGATGTCCGTCGTTAAAGAAAGGCAACCAGAATACTTCCTTTCGAGCACCGCAGCCAGATACTTCGCTAGCGGTGTGCTGGGGCGGGCGTGCTCATCTTTCCCCTTTGGCCCTTGAACCCGGGCTATCAGTGCGGCCTCAGAGCCACGTCCTGAGACTTCGCCAGCATCTGTTCTTGCGGAGGCTGGTCCTTCCCGTCCTGGGAAAAATCACAAGAGTTTTGTTGGCCAACCACGTTCCTGCGTGGCTGGACTTCCGGAGGGTTTGGCATTGAGTCATCGCTGCTTTTTCACGGTGGCTGTTTTGTGTGCTTCTAGCTTCTCTACGTGGTGCCACTGAGGTAGAACTGGGGCCTGCTGGAGGGGAGAAAGCCGGTAAGGACCCGTCAGGGCGTTATGGACGTCAAAACCCACAGACAGTAACTCAACTGCCAGCGCCCAGCAGTTTGGTTTCCAAATCAGAACCAGAACCAGGAGGCCCGGGCCTCCTGACTCACAGACAAGTACTTGACTCTTCGTGTTGGTGGAGTCAGAAAATGTCAGGATACCAAATTTAGTAGGACACACTATTTATCTTAGCTGCTTTTCTTAGATTAGAGCATAAATTTGTCTCAGGTTTTGGCCGCTGGAGACGTTTTGATTTTTCCCTGTTCAACAACCTCTGGCCCTCTCCCCGCTAAAGGCAGTGACTCCGGCCTCGTTTATGTGGTGCTGGGCGTCTTCGGCCCCTGGGAAGCCGGTGGCCAGTGCCATCCGTCCTTCCGCGGACAAGGAAACCCTGCCCTGCACCTTGGGCTTCCTGTCCTGCAGGAGAAGCTGTAACTTTTCCGGATGGTCCCAGATGATTCTGGAGCCCGTGATGTCCAGCAGTCCAGGGTCCGGCCTGCAGGGGCCCGAGTCAAGGCCTATCCTGTGAAGGTTGCGGTGAGTCGGTGGCGCAATGGGAATGGCTCAGAGGCTCCAAGGCTCCGTGATTCACGGGGGCCTCCTGATTCCAGGGGACGAGCAAGGAGCAGCTGGCCTGTGTCCCACAACGGGTGTCCCGTTTCAGGCCTGGCGTGGCCGGGTGGGGCCTGGTGTTCACACTAAAGCTTTTCAGCCTTGGCCTAGAAAAGCCAACAGAATCTTTCTCCCTCCCCACCCCCCCCCCACCCCCATCTAACCTCAACCGAGCAGGGATGGGAATGAAAAGGCTGTGAAACTGGGGCACAGTGTTTGCCACTGAGTCCGAGCGATTCTTGATGAGAGACAACTCGATCAGTTCACCCTTTTGTTCCTCCCAGAACCTGACACGGTGCCGCTCATCGGCGTTTGTTGAATGGAATTGGAGGCTTGGGGTCCTCCCTGGTCTCAGCCCTGAGAATCCCGACTGTCTCCCTAGCCAGCACTGGGGCTCCTGTACCCCATTCCCAGGCTTTCTGTCTTGGGGTTTATCTCAAAGCACATTCTGATAGTGGTTTGTGCATATGGTTTTGCAGAATAACTTTGTTTGAAAGCACTCTATTTGCATATACTCATTTCATGTATAAACCTGCTTAAAATAATTGTTCACTGATCATCTTAAACATGTTGATTTTGAAGACCTCAAAGGCATTCACCAGTGCCCACGGCCTTGGTGAACTTGGGCTGTGGGGTTAGACAGCTGTTAGTTCCAGGCTATGTAAGGACCCAACTCCTGGGATGATTGCTGGGATTCACTGAGGTCAGATGTGCAAGGTGGTAGCATAGTGCATGGCGTAGAGGCTAGTACTCTACAGCTATTTGTGATTGCTTTTATTATTATTTGGCTTATGTAAAAATTAATTTGGTAATTTTCACATAAGCCAAATGACAGCCAGGATTGGCCCTCTCCAGGAGATATTGGTAAAGTTATTTGAACACCCCATTCCATCCCCTTTGGAAGTCCAAATCCCTCCCCAGAATTCCTGCCACCTCCTCTGGAGGTTTGCATCTTTAGTCACCGCAGGCACGGATCTTCCGTTTCTAATGAATTTGTTCCGGTCAGGGACTGTTTCAGCACACACGTGTGCATCTCTGTTATGACACAGCTATGCGGCATCAGAACCCGCCCCTTGCTTAACTGCACAGCCCTCTCCAGCTCCTCAAGGCATTAGGGTATAAAGCCCAGTCCGCTGAGGATCTGGGGCAAAAGAGAGGCTCATAAAGCAAAAACCCTGGAATTATCACCTCATCCAACAACACCTAAAATGAGGTAGAAATAATTTCTAAAACACACCAAAAGATTAACAGTGCTTGGTTTGAATTATGGGACTAAGGGTGATTTTCTTTCCTTCCTTCTATATATCTGAATCTTAAAACATTACATAAATAAGTATATGTTTCCACATTTTTTAAAATATATTTTATTGATTTTTTACAGAGAGGAAGAGAGAGGGATAGAGAGCTAGAAACATCGATGAGAGAGAAACATCGATCAGCTGCCTCGTGCACACCCCCCACTGGGGATGTGCCCACAACCAAGGTACATGCCCTTGACCGGAATCGAACCTGGGACCCTTGAGTCCGCAGACCGACGCTCTATCCACTGAGCCAAACCGGTTTCGGCTGTTTCCACATTTTTTAAAAGACCGGTTTTTTAAGCTGTGGGAGAAAGCTTCTTAGGACTGGGGAGACTTCGGCGTCGGTAGGATAAACTCCTGCCCAGTGGTCCCCATCTTCTCTTTCCCATCCTTTAAAACCCACTTCCCACGAATTCCTCCTGACGGGAGTTATTTTTGCCCCCGTGTGTCTCTCCACTTGAGATGCCCCCTCATTGGCAACATTACTAAGCTCCTTTCTTGAAAACGTCTTGACATGCCAGTTGCTTCTGGAAAGCTCCTTGTGTGCTTTGGCCGTTGGGTGCTTTGGGATGGAGTCTGAGTGGCCAGTCTGCTCCCCTCTGGCTTTTGCCCTGTCCCACCCTCACTCGTACTAGGACGAGGGCCTCTACTCTCTCAGCTCCCAGGAGCTCACTCCTCCAGCCACTGTGTTATGGCTTCTGATGCCAATGGTCCCGGGTCCACTCCTAAGGTGACCAGCGTCTTTCCTGTTACTGAATTCCATGGGCATATTACACTTCTTGTCTTGTTGGATCTCTCATCGGCGTTTGACATACTAGTAAACGCTCCTTCTCACCCTGCTGGCGTGGCTCAGTGGTTGAGCATTGACCTATGAACCAGAAGGTCACGGTTTGATTCCCAGTCATCCGGGTTGCGGGCTCAGTCCCCAGTGTGGGGCAGGAGGCAGCTGCTCAATGATTCTCTCTCATCATTAATGTTTCTGTCTCTTTCTCCCTCTCCCTTCCTCTCTGAAATCCATAAAAATATATTTTAAAAACCACAAAACAAATAAACAAACAAAAACACTCCTTCTCTTTGAGACCTCTACCTCTGCACACCCTCCCTTGGCATCATGCTCTCCCGATTTTTCTCCTAACGGGCCATTCCTTCCTAGTTTGCTCTTCTCATTCCTTCTCTTTTGTCCATCCTTTAAACATCGGATTTCTTCAGATCTCCTCTCTTCTCCCTCCACATGCTCTCTCTAGGTAACTTCTTTTGGTCTCGTGGTTTCAGGGGCCATTTGTATGCCAATGACTACAAACTTCACTGCGTTTCAGCAAATCTGGGACATCGGTGATTGTAAGATGCCCCAAGATTTTATGTTCCATAAAGAAAGACAAAAGCACTGCCAAGGAAATGACACCCTGGCTTCTTACCACATTAATCATAAGATGCATTGCATTTTCAGCAATGTCAGAATGTGGAAAATATATACCCAAGAATTGGTGACCTGTTGTAATGTTTTGCACAGATGAGCTGCCATTTGCAGAGCAGGAACACCTAGGATGTCTTCAGCATGGGGTTCCTAGGAAAATGTAAAGGAATTGCAGTAACTTTGTCTGGAAAAGCTGTCATCTCTCTCCAAGGATGCAAGAGGCTTTATTTTCATAGAGGTCATTATAAGTGTCGATGAGATAACATTAAGTTCGCTGAACAACGAGGCAGAGTAATTGAGCCAGTGGGTCTTCGACATGGTGCCAAAGTTCTCAAGATTTATTTCATTTTATCTCCAGTTGACTGGCTCTAGAATTGCAGTCAAGAATGTTCTGGCTACCTTAAGTGAGAGCCACGTGGTGGAACTGAGCAGGGTCCTGACCTTCACAGAATTTCTCAGACAACTGAATTTTACTTCTGTTTTAATTTTATTTTACTTATTTTTAAAAAACCTTTATTGTTGAAAATATTACCTATGTCCCCTTTTCCCCTCATTGACCTCTTCTAGCCCACCTCACCCGCGGCTTCAAGCCTTCACCGGCTCCAAGCCTTCACCCTGTGTCCATGGGTTATGCATATATGCATACAAGTTCTTAGGTTGACCTCTTCCCACCCACCATGAATTTTCATTCTTATTACCTTTACACGTCATGACATGCCAGTTGTTTCTTTTGTTGTGACACAGTACTGGGAAATCATGCTGTTGGTGTTTCCCTAATTGTGTTTTTGTCTCTTTTTTCCTTCTTCTACTTCAAAATACTCTGGACAGCTGTGGGATGGGTAAGAACTTTTGCCAAATTTTGAAAAGTAACTCTCCTGCAGCGGCCTCCACAGGTAACAGGAAGACATTAAGTATTCTATTCTACCACCAACTGAGGTTTTCTACAAATAACCTAAGTGGTGTGGCTTCCTTCACTTCCATAGGGAGAATAATTCATACTAGATCTTTTTGTCTCAAAATATTACCCTATGTTCAGTAGGATTATCTCAATAAAGTTTTGTTTTGTTTTTAGATATTGTTAACTGGCACATCACCCTGGACTGATGCTTAATTTAGTTAGGCCCATTTTAGCATGCAAATTAGTTTTTTCCCATAGAAATGTTCCAAAAATAATATATCCCCTTGCTCCTCTCTTCCCACAACTCTCTTTCATAATATCTTTGTTGGAGTTAGTTTAAAATAGAATGTTTAATGACAAAAGTTTGAATAAAGTAATCCAATCATGTGGGAATTAAAAAATATTCTTCTTAAAAACTCTTGGGTCAAAGAGGAAATAAAAACTCCAGTTATAGTCTATCTGGAAAGCAAGAATGCTAATACTGCAAGCAAAACTCATAACATGCAGCCAAAAATTTACTTTGGAGGAAAATTATTGGACTTAAAATTTTGTTACTAAACAAGAAGAATAAAATTTAATGAGCTGACTATTAAATCTGAGCTTTTGGAAATGAACAAAGAAACAAAAACCATATATATACCCGCAGAAAGCAAGTTAACCTTTTGCACTCGGATGTCGAGTGTGACTCGACACGGTTAGCATTAGAGTAAAGGAATCGAAAAAAAAGCAAGCGAGTGCAAAGGGTTAAAACATTCATTAACAAGCACAAGCAGTATTTTAAAATTCAAAAGAGAAAAATTATTACATTAATAAGTCCAAGATCTGTTACTTTGAAGAAAAACCTTTGTGCTTGGCTGGCGAGGCTCAGTGGTGGAATGTGGACCTATGAACGAGGAAGTCACGATTCCATTCCTGGCCAGGGCACATGCCTGGGTTGTGGGCTCAATCTCCAGTGTGGGGCATGCAGAAGGCAACTGATCAATGATTCTCTCTCATCATTGATGTTTCTATTTCTCTCTCCCTTCCTCTCTGAAATCAATAAAAATATATATTTTAAAATAAATAAAAAAGAAAAACCTTTGCATATCTCGCCACAGAAAAGGAAGAACATAATTTACAATATTAGGAGTGAGAGAAGAGATAAAGAGAGAGATATTTATCCATAGATAAGAATTAAAGCATTGTAAGAATTGAAAATCAGCTATTAGGAGATAATTTGTAAGTAAAATAGATATCAAATGAGATTTAGTAAGGAATGGAAATATTGAAATATTTATAACCACTTAAGACATTGAAATAATTATTAAAGAGTTATTTCTGAATAAAAAGAGTGTTTCAAGTAATAAATTATTTGTATATTGAAATCTTTCTAATCAATTGATATAATCA
Source organism: Cnephaeus nilssonii (assembly GCF_951640355.1). Taxonomy (NCBI): domain Eukaryota; kingdom Metazoa; phylum Chordata; class Mammalia; order Chiroptera; family Vespertilionidae; genus Cnephaeus; species Cnephaeus nilssonii. The sequence continues at coordinate 12,706,295 of NC_137079.1, forward strand.
TAGCCATGATGAATTCACCTAATAAAAGTAGCACAAATAGCCAGTCTCTCTTAAAAGCATAGATGCAAAAAAAAAGCCCCAAACAAAACAAACAACAACAAAAATACTGCCAACAAAACAAAATAATTAGCACAGATAAAATGTAAGCAATATTAAAACATCAATACACCAATTCCAAGTTGGTCATACACTAACAATCTGACTTCTTTAATAACTAAGAAATCTGTTACTATTGATAACACAGGACTAATGCTAGAAAGCAAATAATTCATCCAAGTACTATTAAAATGGCATACTGTTTATTCCTGATTTTCAAAATTAAAACTCAATAAACTAAGAATGGATCACTTCCACAATGTGATAAAAAATATCAAATTCAATGGTGAGATATTGGGAGTGTTCCCATTAAAAACAGGAGTGCACAGGAAAAGATGCTCAACATCATTAATCATCAGAGAAATGCCAATCAAAATTATAGTGAGATACCATCTCACCCCTAGCAGAATGGCTGTAATAAAAAAGAGATTACAACAAGCATTGGCAGATATATGGAAAAATTGGAACCCTCATACTAGGTAGGAATATAAAATGATACAGCCACTTTGGAAAACAGTCTGAGAGTTCCTATAGAGGTTAAACAAAGAGTTACCATCTGATCCAGCAATCCCATTCCTAGGGACTGGTATATACACCCAAGAGAAATGAAAACATATGCCCTCATCAACACTTGTATTAGAACGTGCATAGCAGCAATATTCATGACAGCCAGAAAGTAGAAACAATCCAAAGGACTATCAACTGACAAATGGATAAATAACGTGTGGTATCTATATAGATAAAAGCCCAGTGACCGAACGGTGGATCGACCAGAAGGAACAGTCAACCAGTTGCTATGGTGCGCACTGACCATTAGGGGGAAGACATTCAACGCAGGAGCTGCCCCCTGGTGGTCAGTGCGCTCCCACAGTGGGAGCACCGCTCGGCTGACCAGAATGAGCAGTGCTCCCACAGCAGGCCGATCCCCGCACCAGTGCACGAATCTGGGCACCGGGCCTCTAGTATCCATGGAATGGATTGTTACTTGGCAATAAAACAAAATGAATATGATACTATGTCACAAAGTATAACATATTCCGTTTATATGAAATGTCCAGAATAAGCAAATGCATAGAGACAGAAAGTAGATTGATGGTTGCCTAGTGCTGAGGTGGTTTGGAAGGAATGCTAATGGGTACAGGGTTATTTTTTTCTTGGGGGGGGGGGGGAGTGATGAAGATGATTTAAAATTGATTGTGATAATGTTTGCACAATGATGATATGTACAATGCTGTGAATATACTTAAAACCATTGAATAGTATAAATTGTATGAAATGTGAATTATATCTCAATAAAGCTGTTATTAAAAGAAGAAAACAACACAAGAGTGGCTGCTGTCACCACTGTCATTGTTATTTTGAAGGTTCTAGTTTATGTCATTAAACAAGGGGGGAAGGAGGTATAAATGCTGGAAAGGAAAAGACAAGTTATTATAGAAAATATTCCTCTCTACTCAAGTGACTTTATTGAAGATCCAAGTGACTTTATTAAAAAAAAGCATTAGAATCAATAAAAGAGCTTGGTAAAGAATCAGTTATAAAACATAAAGTTAGGTCATAGGTTACTATCCTTACTGTATAAACTGTTCTGATGAATATGTAAGGAATGAGGGTCACCTAGGAGGAAAGTAAACCAATGATATGAAGACCATTGATGAAAGAGACAGAGGGATGGAGACCCATTGAAAGAATGTGAAGCATATCAGTAACAACAGAAGTACTTTTTAAAAACCAGAAGCTGATAGGTTCTTAAATGAACATCTTTAAGAAACAACCATTCACCAAGTCTCAAGAAATATGCAACCACCCTGGCGTAAATGGTCTGACTAAAGAAAATATTTTAAGTACCTAATGCTTTCTTTACCTCATTAGATCCCTGGAAATTGGGAAGAAATGGGATGGGACCTGGAAGACTGGTTTGGTTCTAAGAGCTCAGAGGAGACTGGACGATGGGTGTCTTGAGTGCTGTTTGCCCTTGGAGTTGTCCTTGCAGTGTTCATTAGGTTGCATACCCACCTCGTTCTTCCTTGGAGCAGTTGAGAAGCCTTGGGCTCTCCAGTCACCTCAGGACCACAGCTGCTCCATTGGGCTAAAGAAGGGGGCAAATACGATCCACTAGTCCCTAAGCTGCCTCATGGATGGTAGGTAACCATCCTGACTTGAGGGATGAGGGAAGAGCCATCGTCCATCTTCAGTTTTTCACTTGCCCTGGAGAGATTGTCTTGTCATTTCCATCACATTTCGTATTGGAATGATCCTGGTGCACACATCCTTGAAATTGCTTTGCATGTAAGAAATATATGCTTGATAAAAAATTATTTCCAAGAAATCTCTCCTAACAGTTCAAATTAGCTCAGTGGTGAGAATTCCATTTGTTAGAGAGATTTTACTATAAGTGAATGTGAGCATCTTAATTGGAGAGGTTTTCCTTGGAAATATACAGAACACTTCTCTGATATTTTTTGCTCCCAGATGTGTATTTCTATTTCCTGCTCATTTATGTGGAACTAACTGCCTTGAGACAATTTCTACAACCATGAAACACATAGGAAAGTATGTTTTCTTTTTAATAGAAAATAATCCATACATAGTTATTGTGTGAATGCTGAACTTTGATACACACACTACCTGCCTTAAATTAGAATTATATAATTACAGTGAAATGAAAACACTGACCTATTTCAGATATAGAAAGGGTAATCTTAAAGAAGAGGTTTTACAAATATTTTGTGGTACGTTAAAGGTTATATTTAAGTAATTGGGGAAATTTTATCTTTTGATATACAGATTCATATTCTGAGATCTAATTAATTTAAGGGGAAAATTTTGTTTTTTTCTTATTGGGAAAATTCTCAAATTGCATTTTGGATTAAGTACAAGCTTACCTACTTGATTTTCACTTTCCTGACTAGCTCCGGTGCTTTAACCATGCCTGTGTCAAACTGCTTTCCCTAGGTCGAAAATGTCCGCTTGCTAGATCGAATATCTTCCAAAAAAGCAGCCCTAGGAACTCTGTATTTGACGGCTACTCATGTCATATTCGTGGAAAATGCACCTGACACAAGAAAGGAAACGTGGGTATGCATTCCTTGTTTACCTTGTTTGAAGTAGAGAGCTTCAGCCTCCATTCTTTTGTTTGTCCCCAGGGTGAGGTGGGTGGACTCTTGGTATGTGGATATTCAGGGGACTGTTTGGGGAATGTGACCTTCACCTTTTCCTGTACAGAGTCCAATCTTCTTCATCTACATGTTCATTTTAAACACTAATTGTTTGACTATCATCAAAGATAGACCTAGAAAGAGCCAGAGATATAAGTTGTTCATGTCACAGCTTTTGAGTAGAGATTCCGTAATGTCAATCCCAGATACAGTCATTTTATCCTGTTGTCTCCACTTTTCTGATAATTAAAAGGGAGGGAGGGAGGGAGGAAGGGAGGGAGGGAGGGAGGGAGGGAGGGAGGGAGGGAGGAAGGAAGGAAGGAAGGAAGGAAGGAAGGAAGGAAGGAAGGAAGGAAAGAAGGAAGGAAGAGGGAAGGAAGGAAGGGAGAAAGGAAAGCTAGGGAAGTATCCTATCATCAGGTATTTCTGCTACGCAATCATGAGACTCGATATTCCTTATTTTATATAGCCCACTCACCATGACATCATGACCAGGGCCAGAACCACTGAATTGTAGATTGGCCTTTTCTCTATTCCACAGACATTGTTCTGTTTGCAGCTGAAGGTGGCAGGCACTACTTACTGGAGAGGAATTGAAAGAATGAAATGCTTGCCATGGAGGACTGAGCAGAGACACTCCTGAGACAACAGACATGCCCTTCAGCATGATTTCCCTTAAAATAAATCTCCTCTGCAGCCAGCCTGACCCCCAGCAACTTAGAAAACAAGTGCAAGTTGCTAGTGAACTTGAGCATTCCACGCGGAATTCGGGAGCACGGTGGCCCCTCCCAGCGGAGTCATCTCTGACTTTTGTTGATTGCAAGATTTATTTTACTAACTTCTCATGACCTTCTTTCATTTGAGCTATTAACCGCAATCAACGTTTGACTACCAAAATGTTCCCTTGCCCGGGCTTGTGCAAAAGAGCGTGCTGAATCATTGGCTTCAAATCATGAGCCTGGGTATCCGAAAGCTCGACGTAGAAAAAAACAAAACGGGACATTTAGACAGTTGGTTCTTTCCCAAAACATCTCAGTCCTTGTTATCTGAGTGCAGGTGTTGAGCTAGCTGAAGGGTGGGGAGTGTTGCCGGTCTGTCTGTGTGGCTCTGGGATCTGGGTCACTCCTCGTCCTGTGTATCAGTTTGTTGGTGCTTAGCTTACCCACATTCACTTTCGGTTGCAGATTCTTCACAGCCAGATTGCCACCATCGAAAAACAGGCAACAACGGCCACCGGATGCCATCTGCTTATTCGTTGCAAGAACTTCCAGCTCTTACAGCTCATCATACCCCAGGAGCGAGACTGCCACGACGTGTACATCTCTCTGATACGCCTCACAAGGCCAGGTAGGCCAGAGGAGCTCGGCATTGCATGTGGACCACTCACCCTTCAGAAATTCACAAATCACAGCCAGCAGTGTATGTAGCGCTTGAGCATTTGTAGTGTTTTAGGACTCCGATGATACCCCAGGCCTCCGGAGAGGCCAAGAAGTCGGAATCATAGCTTTCCTTATCTCTGAGGAGCTCTCCCTGAGTTGCCTCCTAGGGGAACCTCTGTCATTCTTCTGAGCATTCACTTTATCTCTGGGGGTTATAAGCGTGTTGGTTTCCCCTTCAGGGTAAAATCATCTTAAAATGATGCCCTTCTGATACTGTGAGAATCAAGTGACCTGGATTGAGGTCTAAGCCCAAACTGACAAATTGTTTCCTATGGAAAACATTGCTGTCAAACAATTCCAATGCAGCCTCCCCATCTTGGGGCTTTTAAGGCTTGGTTTCTGTTCCTTTTTGATAGTAACGTACGTGTCCCAAGGTTGGTATAACTAGACCGTGTGAGCATCATTGAATATTCAAAGTGTGGATCTGTTGAATCTCCTAAACAGAAGCTCTTTAAATGCCCTTGGAAGACAGTTTGGTTGATTTGAGAAGTAGCTATATATATAAAAGCCAAGCCATGGAATGACCAGAACAACTGGTCGCTATGACACTCACTACAGCCGGCCAACCAGCCCAATTGGGGGCGGGGCTGGCCGGCCAACCTCCCACGTCCCTTCCCTGCAGCCCACCTGACCTCAATCGGCCCCGATCGGGGCAGGCCGGCTGAACCCCACATGTGCACGAATTCGTGCACTGGGCCTCTAGTTGTGATATATCCCTCATTTGGGTCTTCCGATTTGTAGCCTATTACCCACTTCTACAGAAGTGTGTCTTGTCTCCCTGTGTGGTCTCTGTGAGTTGTGGGTTCTTATTGCTTAAAAGAAATACATGTTGCCTGGCTGGCATGGCTCAGTGGTTGAGCATCAACCTATGAACCAGGAGGTCACGGTTCAATTCCCAGTCAGGGCACATAACCTAGGTTGTGGGCTTGGTCCACAGTGTGGGGCATGCAGGAGACAGCCAATCCATGAATCTCTCTCATCATTGATGTTTCTCTCTCTCTCTCTCTCCCTCTTCCTTCCTCTCTGAAATCAATAAAATGAAATACATGCCTAAGTTTCTTAGGAGAATACGGTGAAAAGAGGTCCTTGTTGTAAAAGTCATATTCGTGGTAGTGCTACCCAGAAGTCATTAGTAAGGAAATAGGATATGGGCTTGTAGTTACTTTGCTGAATGCTTTGCAATTCAGGACCAGAGGTTTGATGATGCCCCTCAAGGCAGTGGGTCGGGTCCTCAGTTTCTTGGGCCCTGACCACATCATTGGTAGACAGCTAAGAGCTAAAGTTAGGTCATGAAAACGGTGCCAGGGGCTGTCAGAACCTGATGATTCTGTGTGCTCCTCTTTGAAGGCAGCTGGTTGGAGCATTTTCATCTTGCTATGTTGAGAAGAACTGCAGAGTTAGCCAGGAAAGCGGTTGAACTTTTGGGAGGCGGCACTATAATTGGAACAGAGGTCTGGGAAGATGGACATGAGGTTGCATGCAGCCGAGAATGCGAGGACAGTTGTGGGCCAGCAGTTTCTGTGTCACTGATTAATGGGTGTGCTGGATAACAAATGAGCTCCGACCGGATTAATGGGGTTTAGGAATAGCCTGGAGACCTGGGAAAGGGCTACGCAGCTGGAAGATCCCAGGGCGGTGCGGGCTCCGGCCCCAAGGATGGCGAGTGCCGGGACCCACAATGTGAGGATCCCCACTGGGGGAAAATCACAGCGTTCCCTGGTTTTAAAAATGCACACTTTTCCTTAAAAATGAACTTTTGAGAGTTAGTTATTAGACAGCCACAGATCAAAAAAGGAAACCATAGTAATTAATTGAATTAAAACCGTTATCTTAAAAGATTTAAAAAAAAAAATGTGTAAGGGAAACAATCAGTGGTGTGATTATATCATCCGGTTCTTACATTGGTTGTTACACGTTTCCTTTTGATTTGTAAAGTACTTTTTATTTTCATATTCAATTACTTCTCCTCCTAGGTAGTCTATAATAAGAGGAAATTGTCCCCATATTTTTTCCCTAAATACTCTGTTTTCATAACCTTTATCCTGATTCCTGGGAGACAAGCGCGGTTATTTTTTTCTTCCCCAAGTGCCTTGTTTTACCCACAGCTCTCTTCCTGGGTGGAATGCACAGCCGGTCCCTCTTTCTGGGAGGGAAGCAGCAGAGGTTGGTGCCCAGGCAGGACCTGTGGGCTTGGTGGTTCCACGTCGAAAGGGTTTCCGCTGATGGCGGGCATCTTCTCTGGGAGGCAGGAAGTGGGATGGTCTGAGCGTGCTGGAGTTGCTGAGGGCAGCGGGTCCTGAAGCCATCGCGGTGACACAGGCTGTGCTAATGAGGAGCGGCAGGGCCAACACAGAGCCACGTCCGTGAAACACGCATCTCTGGACTTGGGTCGAGCGTATGCTGTCTGCTTAGTCCCGAGACACTGATTTGGCTTTTCTAGAAACATAGGCAAAGTGCTGTTCACTCCAAATTCAATGTGGTATATTTTCAGAAATTACCATTTTCCTCTCTGAATAGATAGAAACACCTTCAAGTCTGTCTTTGTTGAGCAATTACATGATTTAAGTAGGTCAATAAATACTAGAATAATTTACACTTACCCCGTATTTTCCGGCGTATAAGACGACTGGGCGTATACAAGATTTTCCTGGGTTAAAAAGTCGTCTTATACGCCGGAAAATACGGTACCTTTTTCTGGAAGAAAGTTTTAATGAGAGGCGCACATTCCGTTTACCTCCCCAGTCCGAGGCGCGGGGAGTGTTTGCTTCTCGTGGGAGGAGCTCCTGTGTCCCCTGGTGATGTCCCCTAGCGATGGGGCCCTGGGGTGAGGCCTTCCGGGCACCTCCTGTGAAACCTGCCGCCCCGACAGCTAACGACGTCCCATGTGGGCTGTGGCGGCCCAGGCTCTGGGATGTGAAAAGCCAGCGGAGTATTGAACACGGCTGTTCTAAGACGGGCGACCCATCAGGGATTTGACCTTCCTCCAGGGGACAGATAAGTGTTTCCTCAGTTCAGATTCTGTCCAGACTAGAGATTTCTCTGGCCCTCCTCTTGTTTTTAACTTACTTCCCTGCCACTTACTAAACAGTCTGCGAGGTATTTTGCAGGAGCTGGAGGGGCGGGGACGAGAATACTGTGGATGGGAACTCTTCCGTGACATTTGTCACTGCGCTAATGGCACTTTTTCATTTTCCCCGGTAGACTTCTCCTGGGCTGGCCTCCGGGTGGGAAGTTTGCCCACATGAGCAAGACTGTGCTCTGACGGACAGAAATGTAGGTTTCTCTGCCCTCATCTAGGCTTTGACTTAAAGTGGGATGGACGGGTGGTGGGTCACCCTTTCTCTTGAAAAATAACTGGAAGCAAAAATCTCGTAACTCCAGTAGAAACCCATTCTCCTGTCTCCCAACTGGAGAGCGATCTTCTTGACGCCTGTCACAGATTACCCTTGCTTTCATGTATGCACAACGTCCTTGCCTCTTGCCAGTGATGACAAGTGTGAGCCCATGCCCAGAACACTTGCTGATCGTAGATGATAATTCTTCTGTCCTATAGGCCCATTTGTAAATACGGAACGAGGGAACTTAATGTCCACGATTACTCCTCACTCCTTAGCTCTTCTTTCCCTCAGGGAACTGGCTTTCTCAAGGGACTGTGTTGGCATCTTCAGCCGATTGCACTTGCGGTTCGCGGGATGCTGTCAGAGCCTGACTCATGGAAATGGTACTTAGCGATGGGAACCATGTGTCAGGGTCAAGTCGGCTGTTCCCGGAACAGAATCTCACTTTCCTATGCCGTCGGCTCAATCAGCTAAGATTGTAAGCAACACTATGTACTGACGGCAGCTGCTTCGTGTTGGTGTGTGCAGGTGTCTATGTGTGTGCATTTTCTTGTTCGCTGAAATCACCGTTATTCTAAATTCTGACGTGTAGAAATACGGCATCGAGAGAGACAGACAGAACGTAGCTTATCTCACTGGTACCCCACAGTCTTTGAACTTCGCTCTTACAAAACAGGGTGCGCGCCTAATGGGAACGTATGTATTTCAATAGGACTCTTATCTTTCTTCCTCCTCGTACATGAGCTACCTCGGTCACCATGGCGCTGGGAGCTGAGTTTTCATCGCAGGCTGCCTGCGTGTCACTGAGACCGCGTGAAGGGCCTCCAGATGCACACGTTCAGGTGCACCGCCTTGTCCACACCGCGTACTTCAACAGATTGAGGAATAAGGTGGGACCTGAGCCAACGGTGAGGGGCAAGACATCTATTGGAGAAAAACGGGATGATTAAGGATATGGAACAAGGAAAGACAAGATACAAAGGTGCCCGATCAGGGCAGAAGAGAGAAGGCTCTGCCTTGGAGGAGCACTGTGGGGGGTAGGAACATGTACTGAACAGCCAGCTTGCCTAATTCAAGTGCAGACTCCCCAGTTGCTAGCTGTGTGACCCTTTGCTCAGATTTCTCCTCTAAGATGAGGCCCATCATGGTGCCTGCTAGGTGGGTTCATACATTTAACTAGAACAAATCCGGATGAAACAGGGTTTGGTGAGTTATCAGCCACGAGTCACTATCACCGGAAGTGCTTAGATCTGTACCGTCCAGTGTGGGAGCCACTGGCCATATGTACGGGTAGCTGCTAGAGTTTGACGTGTGGCTGGAATGAGCTAAGATGTGCTGGTAAGGCCCTAGCCGGTTTGGCTCAGTGGATAGAGCGTCAGCCTGCGGACTAAAGTGTCTTGGGTTCGATTCTGGTCAAGAGTACATGCCCAGGTTGTGGGCTCAATCCCCAGTAGGGGGCGTGCGGGAGGCAACAGATCAATGATTCTCTCTGATCATTGATGTTTTTCTCTCTCTCCCTCTCCCTTCCTCTCTGAAATCAATTAAAAAAAAATAGATGTGTTGGTAAGTGTGAAATATACACAGAAATTTCAAAGACAGTACAACCCAAAATATATAAGCTATCAATGAATAAGTTTTACAATATGTACATGTTGAAATAGCAATATTTTAGATATATTGGGTTAAATAAATTATATTAGTAAAATGAATGTCATTGTTTCTTCTCAGCTTTTTAACATCGTTACGAGGACACTGACCAGGACGTACATGGCTTGTGTAGATTTCTGTTGGACAGCACTGACCTTGATGCTTCCCGCAGAGAAAAGCAGAGCCCACAAACCAAATCCTAGCTATTACTGGGGGAGAGGGTAATGGGTCTGGCCTCAGAGGCATAAAAGGCAAAGCTATCCTGGCAGAACTGAAAGAAGAACTTCATTACATATTCCTCAACTTGCCCCTCTTGACCAGGGTGCCATGCCCTCTGAATTGATATTTTTTTAGGGATCCTATAAATATTGTCTGAGCAGTACAATATGACATTTATGTGGTCGTAAAAAGCTCAAATGTTTTCAGTGCAAACATATAAATATATCCTACAGCTTTCCCAACTGTTTTCTTTTTTAATACCGTAGAGCATCAAAATGTGGCAGCAGCCTGGGCACCGGCCCACCTCCCAGAGGCCCTCCCGAATCCAAGCTCAGTAGACATAACCTTGACCTCTAATGAATGCAGCCGTTCTTAATTAATATTTATGCTTTGTATTTTATGTGGTCCGGAAAATATATTTGCTTTCAAAAGCGACTAAAAAAGAAAAAAGAAAGAAAGTGCAACCCAGCCTGTGTGGCTCAGTGGTTGAGCATCGAACTATGAACCAGGAGATCACGGTTTCGATTCCCGGTCAGGCCATATGCCTGGGTTGCGGGCTCGATCCCCAGTGCAGGGCATGCAGGAGGCAGCCAATCAATGATTCTCTCTGATCATTGATGTTTCTCTCTCTCTCTCCCTTCCCCTTCCTCTCTGAAATCAATAAAAATATATTTTTAAAAAAGAAAGCACAAAATGGAGAAGACCTTGTTTCTAACATGAAAGAAGCTCTTGCAGGGTTGAGTCCGGCTGTCCCAGGTCTCCCTGTCCTTGCTGGGAGGAGGTGGGTGGCCCTGCCCACAGGACAGGGCACCGCTGGGTTCCCAGGGGCGAGGGCTGGGCTGGCCTCTCCGTGTGCCCCAGCCGGACAGAGACGCATTGAAGAGCTTTGGTTCTGGCAGTGACTGAGCTTGATTAGGCGTTATTCTCCTTTCCTTGCAGTTAAATACGAGGAGTTATACTGCTTTTCATTCAACCCCAAGCTGGATAAAGAAGAAAGAGAGCAAGGCTGGATGCTGCTGGACCTCAGCGAAGAGTACAAGCGCATGGGCCTCCCTGACGACCACTGGCAGCTCAGCGATGTGAACAGAGACTACAGAGTAAGTGGAGGGAGGCGTTAGTGAAAGCTGATCCTCGGTCCAGATGCAGTCGTGATTGCGCACAGCTTAGCGTGGCTCCTGCTCGCCCTCCTTTCGTTTCCGTCGCCCTTTATAGACGCGAATGTGTGGCTTTCCAAGTCTCTCTTGGTGATTGCTGGGTGTATGTCCTACCCGTTCCTAGCATCAGAAAGTCTGCGTGAGGAAACCACGGGGACCATCCCCTCCACACCCTTCCTCTAACGGTTGAGGGAATGGGAACCCCGACAGGCCCCATGGTGGAACCCCTGGCCCAGCATGTGGTGGGAGCGCCGGCCAGGACCTCGTCTCTCCCACCGAGTCTTTTTATAGCGCAGCAAGTGATGAGTGGGGTGGCCACAGCGACGCCGATGGCAGTTTGGCACCAGCTCTGCTCTGTACTCACTGAGCTCGTGATTGGTACACAAGGTCACCAGGAGGCTTCCCTGGAGAAATGTGGAGAACTGTGTCTCCACTCTCAGAAAGGGAACGGGGAGGAAGGGAAGCAGGAGTGGCAGACCAACCCCATGTTCTTCCTAATGGTGGGCTTACAGATCAGCGTTGGTTTCCCCATTCATTTTTATTTTTTATTATTATTTTACTTAGAGGCCCGGTGCACGAAATTTGTGCACAGGGAGTGGGGGTCCCCTCAGCCCAGCCTGCACCCTCTCCAATCCGGGACCCCTCGGGGGATGTCTGACTGCCAGTTGTCCCACTGCCCCCCCGCCGGTCTGGTTGCTGCCAACTGCCCCAGCAGTCGGACACCCCTCTCACAATCCGGGACTGCTGGCTCCTAACTGCTCACCTGCCTACCTGCCTAATCGCCCCTAACTGCCCTCCCTGCCAGCCAGATCACCTCTCACTGCCTCTGCCTGCTGGCCTGGTTGCCCTCAACTGCCCCACCTGCTGGCCTGGTCGCCCCTCATGCCCCACCACCACCACCCCCGCCGGCCTGGTCACCTCCAACTGCCCCCGCCTGCTGGCCTGGTCGCCCCTCACTGCCCCCCCCCCTGCTGGCCTGGTTGCTGCCAACTGCCCCCCCTGCTGGCCTGGTCACCCTTCACTGACCCCCTGCTGGCCTGGTCGCCCCATGCAGCCTGCTGTTCAGTTGTTTGGTCGTCCCTCACTAACCCCCCTTCCGGCCTTGTCGCCCCACACAGCCTGCTGTTCAGTCGTTTGGTCATCCCTCACTAACCCCCCTGCCGGCCTTGTCGCCCCACACAGCCTGCTGTTTGGTGGTTACTGTGAGGGAGTCCTAACCAATTTGCATATTACCCTTTTATTAGTATAGATAGATTTTTTCCATCACCATTTATCCCCCCCATGCCCTCTTCCACCTCTTCCCCCACCCTTTCAATCACCACACTGTTGTTCCTATTCATTTAAAAAAATATTTTAAGTAATAAAAGTAATGTAAGAACATTGCAGAGAATTTACAAAAGAAAAAGAGAAAAGAGAAAACACACCCACCACCCCATTGCCCTAACACTCTTCTGTTAAGATTTAACATTTTCCTTCAGATGTTTTTCTCATCTGCATAATTTAATAACTTTTTTATATAAGTAATATATTTCATTGTTTAAAATTGGAAAATGCAGCGGAAAGGAACCATTCAAATACCTATAACAAACATGGAATCATACTACGTGTATTCTGCCTTTCTTCACATGGCAGAACGTGAGTATTTTTTTCTGCCAATAAATATATTTTATATTGTTTAAAACATTATATAATATTACATCATAGGTCTATATCATAGTTAGTTTACCTAGTTCCAATTTTTAGACATTTAGATTATTGTTATTTAACATTATTTTAAATAACATAGTGAGAATATTCTGGTAAGTATACCTTTACCACATTGAAAATCCTTTTTTAAAGAAAGTTTCCTATCAGTGGAATTTCTAGGTCCAAAGGTTTACGCAAGTTTTTGGACATATTGTCAACAGAACTGCAGAAAAGTTGTGCCAGTTTCTGTAAATTCCCAGGAGTTGTGTATGAGAATGCTTGATTCTTGGTACCCTCACCAGTAAAGAGTTTATTTCTTTAAAAATCTTTGGACAACTTGATAGTGAGGACAGGTGATTTCTCATTTTAATTTCATATGCATGCTTTGTATGTACTGACTGACCATTTATAGCTTATCTCCTGTTAATTGATAACATTTCTGGTTACATATTTTGAATCTTGAGTATTTTCTTCATCCTATTATAAGGATTTTCTGTATTGCTACACAGGATGTGTATCAGTCAGTTAAATGATCATATAACATTTTATCAAATGAAGGTACCATAGTATACTTAAGTATTCCCATTATTAGATATTTAAATTACTCATTTTTAAAACCATGTGAATTTGTTAATTAATCATATTGTTAAATTTGAACAAATGCCAGTCTGATTGGCATGAAATGGGTCTCAGTGTGATTTTATTTCCATCCCCTTCATCACTAGCAAGTCTGAGCTTGTGTTTATTGACGGTTCAAGTTGACTCTTCTGTGAATTGCCTATTCATATTTTTGGTCCTTTTTTCCCCCTCTAAGGTTGTCCCTTTCTTATTGATTTGTAGAAATTTCTTATGTATTCTAGATAATAATCTGTTATCATGTATGGCTGTTGCAATTATCTCCTCTCAGAAGGTATTTCTGTGCTGTTCCCAGAGTATCCTTTGATCCTCAGAAGTTTTGAGTTGTCAGTCTTTCCGAATTTGGTTCATGTGTTAGTATATTGTTTTTTCAATATTTCGGGTCTTTTTACTAACAACACAGTTTGACACTGTACAATTTCAGTAATTACATTTTATTAATTATGGTTGTTATAGCTTTGTAATAAATCTGGATATCCTACAGGCCAGGCCCTTGGACGTTGCTCTTCTGAATATCTCAAATTCATAGATTAGTTGGGATAGGATGGATGATTTCATGATACTGAATTTTCTTCATAATGTCATGTAAATCTAACAACCATAACCTTACACTGCAAGTAGACATTTGGGGCCTTTTGGTCTCTATCATTATAAAGTATCTGGCTAATGTGACCAGATAGCCGGTTCTCACACTGAAGCCAACCGCTGCAGTGGATGGTTAGCCTGGAAACGAAAGGAAGGAAAACCCAAGGTTAGCAAAGAAAAAATTTTAACGGGACACACCCTTGGGTCAGGAAGAAAATTTTGTGGCATAATATTTTCTTGGGAACCCGGGTTCTTCCTATTTTTAATGAGATTTTCATCTGGAATTAGCACCACAAACATGACTCAGATTTAGTCACTTAAGTCCTACACGGTAGAGGTTGCAAAACATGAGTCCCTTAGCATTGCTTTTCAAAAGTAACACACAGCAAACCAAAACTAACAATACACCGATTGTGTTGAAACAGAAAAGGTGAAAGCCCAGGGAATTTTCTGATTTTACAAATATCACTGAAATAGGGGGAAAGATGATGCACCCTTATTTATTACCAATTTAGAAATATTAAAGAAAAGTTGGTTCTTTCAAAAATTTTTGATGAATGCTGCATTGAGAAGGTTATGTCTTCATCTATTATTTTGGTTTTTAACCTCATGGTTGAGAAGATGTTTAATTTTTCTTCCTTCCTTTACATGAGTTATTTCTTCTGACAAATTCTTTGAGGTCAGTGGAGCTGGAGGTGCCATCTGACAGAGAGGAAGCTATTGTCCAGGGTAGGAATGGCCCCACCCAGAGAGTACAAAGACGGTTCTGCCATTTTCTATTCACTGCTCTTGGGCAGGCTAATTATTATTATTGTCATCATCATCTCTGTCGTCATCACTATTACCCCTATTTATAAGACACGGTGCATGGTAGTCTAACCCTCTAAAGTAAGATTTTCTTTTGTACCTACCTCCTGAAATTATCTTTTATTATATAACATAATTAACACTCATTGCTAGGCTAAATTTTTAATCTCTTTCTCTTGGAATAAAATTTAAAGTATAATCCAAACCAGTAATTTTTTAAAATTTTATTTTTGTTCTCCACAGCTATGTTATATGTATTATTTTGATTTATATATAAATCATGTTATGCTGCTCATTCTCTTCTTCTTCTCCCCATTACACCATAAATTCCTTGAAATAAATTTTAGGTCCTAAATGTTGAAAAAGGAAGTTATCTATGTAGATATATCTCAGTTTTTGACAACCAACTCTTATTTCAAAGTGCTCAGTTGAGTGATTCGTCCTCGGGAAATACAGAGATCTGAGCAAGATGCCTGGAATGGCACCTCAGATGGATCTTATCTTGCAATTCAAAATACATTCACTGGAAGATTGTAACCAGGCCAACAAAGCTCAGGCCTTGAAGTCAACAACTCCTTTGTCTTTATTACTGCCCTAGCACCTAACATAATGCCTAGCGGTAGTAAGTGTTCAGTAAAACTTGTCTAGTGAGTGAAAGAATTCCCAAAACGATTCCTCTTGGCAAGGCCAACCCAGACACGCAGGCACTGCAGGCAGGCTAATTCATTTAGTGCAGGTCAAAGAAAATTGTTTCCTTATTAATAAAAAATGATGCAGAAAGCATTTTAACCTAATCTCCTTCCATTGGCTATGGCAGTCAGCGTAAAGAAAATTCAACAGAAGAGCTTGTGGTGGTGAGCACACACTACGGTGTATAGATGATGTGGTACAGAATTGTGCACCTGAAATCTGTGTAATTTGGTTAACCAGTGCCACCCCCATAAATTCAATAAAAAGGGTGGGGGGGAAGAAAAGCATTTGCTACTTTTCTGAGCTTCTCATATTCTCTCCGAATTTTTGTATATGATTTCCCAAACCAGACAACATTTTGGGAACTGCAATGAGTGGGTTTCAGAATCTGGTGGCAGACACTGTGCTGTGCTGTGCATCATTCGTTGTCAGGAATTTGGCTATAACTGCGTGAGCCTGTTGCAAAAATGGCAGCAGCCAGTGCTACCTCGGCTTGTTTTAATTTCCAACTGACAGTGCTGTTGACTTTTGTGAAAGCGGGATGAATGTACTTTTTCAACTTGGTTAAGTAGTTGTGCCTTGAAACCTGAGTTACCGGGCATCGCGAGTCTGACTTTTTTTCCAAAGGTGTTTTCGCTTCAGTTAGAGCTTTTCATGCAAGGGCTCATCAGAATGCCCCCAGTTCCAGCTCTGACCCTCGGAGTCTCTCCCCCGAGACCCCACGGGAGAGCAGGAGGCCCTGTGGCTGGCATGGCTGTGCTCCTGGAGGGGTGGCCTTGAGGCTGCTACAAGCCTGACCACTATTGTCTGGGCTCAGGGTGGTGAGCTCCCAGGCCTTGCACCTGCCAGCCACAAAGGTCTGCCTTTTCCTGCTCTGTGGAGAGAGAGCCCAGGGACCATGAGCGGGCAGGAGAGTCTTCCTCTCCTTGTGGAGAGAGAGGACCCTGGGTGGATAGACAACAGCCGGGTCCCTGAGTAGGGCGGGGCTGAGTATCAGGGAGCGTGAGCTCTGGGTGTCTGCCTTCTCTCTGGGTGCCGTCCCAGTTATGGTCCACATCAGGGCCATGACCTGGGCCAAGCTGGGCATCTGTCGACCTTGGGAGGCCATCAGAGGACCTGGCAGAAGCTCCCAAGTTCCCAGCTCACCTCTTGCTCCTTAGAAAGGCTGTATGTAGCCCTGGCCGGCGTGACTCAGTGGTTAGGCCTCAGCCTGTGCACCAGAGGGTCACGGGTTCAATTCCTGGTCAGCACCATGTACCGGGGTTGTGGGTTTGCTCCCTGCTCCCAGTCGGGGCACAGGCAGGAGGCAACGAGTCAATGTATCTCCGTCACATCAATGTCTCTCTCTCTCTCTCTCTCTCTCTCTCTCTCTCTCCCTCTCTCCCTCTCTCCCTCTCTCCCTCTCTCCCTCTCTCCCTCCCTTCCACTCTTTCTGAAAAAGCAATGTAAAAAATATCCTTAGGTGAGGTAAAACAAAACAAAACAAAAAGAAAGGCTGTATGTAATAAGTATGCTAAGGCATCTCACCCATTACTTCCTTATGCTTATCTCACCCATTACTTCCTTATTCTTAATCCACCCTATATAATAAAAGGCTAATATGCAAATTGTCCCCTCGACCGGGAGTTCAACCAGGGGGTAGGGCTGGCTGGCCAACCGCTCACAGCCCCTCCCCCCAGCCGGCCCTGCCCCTAATCACACCCCCCCTCATTGGCCCATCCCCACCCCGATCAGGAGCGGGGCCGGCCAGCCAACCTCCCATGTCCCCACCCCCCGGCCTGCCCGCCCTATCGGCCCCAATAGGGGCAGGCCTGCCAGACCCCACTCATGCACAAATTCGTGCACTGGGCCTCTAGTTTAATCATAAATAACTTCGCAATTCCGTGGTGTTGTTATAAGAAGAAAGTAGATAATCCCCAACTTACTGAAAACGTACCAATTTCCCTTCAAAAACTGTTATTTTAAGAAAATGTTACTGGTCAGATGCAATGACTGCATGTCTCTTGAACCTCAGACAAGCAGGTGTGGTCTGTGTTGTAATGTCCTCGCTCACTGACTAAGGGAGGTGAGACACGGGGAAGGAAGCCTGGTGTCTGTGGCCGCGATTCCAGGAAAAGCTCCCCGGGTCCTATGGTGTAGGAGCGGATTTTCCTCCAGAGCGTCAGTACCAAAGCCCACATTAAGGTCTGGTGATTGTCCCTAAAGTGTCTTTGACAAGATGCTGAAATTACATTTGGGGTCCTTTATTTTCCCCTCCTGCTCAATGTCGTTCTCCAATCTGGTGACAAAGGCAGTGCAGGCAGGCGAGGGAAGGGTCATCGGGGAGCAGGGTGTGAGCTTCGCAGGCTCGGATCTCACTTCAGTCCCATCTTCCCAGTGCGGAAGGCGGGGTGTGGGGGGACAATGGACAGAGGCCATGCAGATAAAGCACTTCCACTGTTGCTATCCTGGCTCAAGGGGTCCTCTTGAAACGCCCAGGAAGATGCTTGACTTCCGGGAAATAGCCACTTGCTTTGGCAAAGCCCAGAACTGCCTTCGGAGCCACCTTCACTTTGCCAAGAGATTGATTGGTTGATGTCGAAGCACAGTGTGTCCGGCAACCAATCGGCTGCTGCTGCTGCTGCTGCTGCCGCTTCTAACACTGGAGTCAGACGCAGTGGCTTATGAAGTCCTTTGTCCTGGCGTCACCGGATTTCATCCTTATACCAACCCCATGGGGTGATATTCCTGTTTCAGGGACCAGAAACCACAGCGCTCGGTGTAGTGGGGCTTCCAAAGGTCATGAGGTCGGCAAGTCAGAGCCAGGTCCTAAAGCGCTGATTTCTGACTAAACTGCAAGATCCTTTAAAGGCGCCAGTGTCCACAGTGGGAATCACTGCCAGGGCTGCACAGAGCGAGCAAATCATCCTATCTAATAATAGACAAATATGCAAATTGACCATACCTCCGACACACCCACAAGCCACGTCCACAAGCCATGCCCACCATCCAATCAGAGCGAGTATGCAAATTAATCCAAACCAAGATGGCTACAGCCACAGAGAGCAAAGTTTCCTAGGTAACAGAGGAAGCCAAGCTTTCCGCCTGCCCTTGCCAGGCCTAAGCCTCCACTCAAGCTACAAAGTTTCAATTATAGAAGGTAAACAAATTCAAACAAATGGCGGCAGAATGGAGCTTGAGAGAGCAGGCCAGGGTTGCCGGAGGCAACAGGGGAAGCAAAGCTTTCCGCACACCCTGGCCAGGACCACCCGCTTAAGGCTACAAAGTTTCAATTATAACCCCAACTCAAATAGCTGCTGGCCTCGGAGGGAGCCCCAGGCTTGGCTCTGCTCCAGGCTACAAAGTTTCAATTGTAGAAGGAAAATAAATTCCAGATACCAGGACCTCCGCTTGGGTTGCCAGGGGGCGTGGCCGGCCTGCAAACCACCACAGGGCCCTCGCTCAGGCCGCTCCACACCCCAAGGGAACCCCCACCTGATCTGGGATGCCCTTCAGGGCAAACCAGCTGGCCCCCACCCCTGCACCAGGCCTCTATCCTATCTAATAAAAGAGTAATATACAGATTGATCATCACTGCAACACACAATATAGCTGCCCCCATGTGGTCAAAGATCCTGCCCCCATGTGGACACAAGATGGCCACCACAAGATGGCCAGCAGGAGAGGGCAGTTGGGAGGCACCCGGCCTTCAAGGGAGGGCAGTTGAGAAGGACCAGGCCTGCAAGGGAGGGCAGTTGGAGGTGATCAACCCTGCAGGAGAGGGCAGTTAGGGGTGACCAGGCCGGCAGAGGAGGGAAGTTGGGGGCAAACAGGCTGGCAGCAGAGTGGTTAGGGGGTGATCAGGCTGGCAGGCAGAAGCGGTTAGGGGCAATCAGGAAGGCAGGCAGGCAAGCAGTTGGGAGCCAGCAGTCCTGGATTGTGAGAGGGATGTCCGACTGCCCGTTTAGGCCCGATCCCAGTGGCCACTTCAGTCCCATCCCCCGGTGGTATCAGGCCTAAACGGGCAGTCGGACATCCCTCAAGGGGTCCTGTATTGGAGAGGGTACAGGCTGGGCTGAGGGACAACCCCCCTCCTTGCACGAATTTCGTGCACCGGGCCTCTAGTTTCTTATAAAATCGGCACATGAGGAACAAAAATAAAGCTGCTATATTGTGCGGGGAGTCAGAAGTCCACATGAGCTGGGAGCTGGGGTGTGGGGGTGTGGTGAAGGATGGGGGAGGATTCTTGAAGGAGGTGGAACGAGGTTGGCCCGTGAAGAATGGATGAGAGGTGGGAAGGTGGAAGGAAGGAGTATGGAGGGAGGCCTCAGGGGCAAGAGTGCACACAGTGTGTGCTGGGACAGAGACGGGTCAGCGCTGCTGGTGCTTGCGTTTCCCACAGTCAGACTATCTTTCTTTATATTGACTGACTGATTCTAGAGAGAGAGGAAGAGAAAGAGAGAAACATCGATTTGTTGTCCCACTTACTTATGCAATCATTGGTTGATTCTTGTATGTGCCCTGACCAGGGATTGAACCCACCACCTTGTTGCATTGGGATGCTGCCCTAACCACCTGAGCTACCCGGCCAGGGCCGGGCGAGGCTGTCTTTCAATCAGGGCAGGCAGCGAAGGTTTTCTCAGCTGCCAGGATGCAGAATTGCCATGTGTCCCTTTTGATGGAAGAACTGCTCACTTGTCACTGTCTCGCCTCCCACGGAGAGCCCTTGGGAAAGCTCCTTTTTACAAGGCGGGGTGCTCAGGAGCATCTTGCTTCCCTTCCCTCCTTTCTCTGCAGTGGCCTTGGGTTTCTCCACAATAGCCTCCTCTGGGACCTTTCCGTCGACACCCACCTGTCAGTCTGGCGGGCGGAACTTGAACTTTTCGTGGCGGTTTGCAGAGCGTGACTAGATTGCCTAAAAACCCGCTACGCTTCCTGTGACAGGTTTGTGACTCCTACCCGACCGAGCTGTACGTCCCCAAATCGGCCACCGCACACATCATCGTGGGGAGTTCCAAATTCCGGAGCAGACGGCGGTTTCCTGCCCTGTCTTACTACAGTAAAGATAACCACGTAAGTCCCCAGGCATGCCTTTGTTCTGCGCTGGGCGTTATCATCAGCGGGCATTCCTCGCGGCCTCCGGCTGTGTGTGTGTTTGCATTCTTCCCAGAGGCATGCGGGTATGGCTAAGTGTGGTACGACACAACACAACTATGCTGGGACCCTTAGCTCATTGCATTTATTTGACAATAAAATAATGGGACGGAGTCAGAAAACGCCTGAACTTGACCATCCGAGTGAGTGGAGGGGAGGTGCTATGCTTGCTCACACAGATCCTTTGCAACGCCTCTCTTTTAAAAGCCCCCCGAATCCACTGCCCCCTTCTTCTTCTTTTTAATGGCACATTTTTAATGTCTCCCACATATGAAATATTTGTTTATGGAGAGTGGGTTTATTTTTTAATTAATTAATTAATTTTTTAAATCCTCACCCGAGGATATTTTTCCATTGATTTTTAGAGAGAGTGGAAGAGAGAGGGAAAGACAAGGAGAAACATCAGTGTGAGAGAAACTCATCGGTTGGTTGCCTCCTGCATGCGCCCCCAACCAGGGCCTGGGCCGGGGAGGAGCCTGCAACCGAGGTACATGCCCTTGACGGAATCAAACCCAGGACCATTTGGTCCTCAGGCCGATGCTCTGTGCACCGAGCCAAACCAGCTAGGGCAAGAATGGGTTTATTTTTAAACATTATTTGTAAATGCTACAATTAGGTGTGTCTGCCACCAACAGAACCACGTGACAGTGGCTTAAACAGGATGGAACTTTATTCTTTCTCACCTAAACCTCCAAAGGTGAGCAGTCCAGGCCTGATGTGGTGGCTCTCCACCACTTACCTGTCAGGGACCCAAGCCCCTTGCACCTGTCTGGTCTGCCACCCCGGGGCTTGACCTCATCGTAGGGTATAAGAGATGACTTTAGTACCAGCCGTCACCTCCACGTGGTGCCGTCACAGCCTTTGGGGGATGGTTTCTGAAACGGTCACGTGACACTTCTGCTCACATCCGTTCGTCAGAACTGCCCAGGACAGGTGAGAAAATACAGTCCATGGGTAACCATGTGAACAACTCAAAGCTGTGGTTCCGTTTCTGTGGAGGACAAGAAAACAACAAATGTGGGAAGACGAGAATGGTCTCTGCCACCCACTTTGGAAGCTATTTGACTTTAGCCAGGTGCAAAAGGTGGGTTTTCCAGCTAGATAATAGGTCTGTTGGTTCAGAGCCAAGTGAGGCTGTAGACCAAGCATGTCAAACTCGCGGCCCGCGGGCCGCACGCCTCGTTTACTAGTATTTGGCCCATGTTAGCCTTCGAGTTTGACATGCTTGCTGTAGACAGTTGCAGCAGGTGTGTGTGTGAGAGTGTGCGTGTGTATGTATGATATGCATGCACCTGCAGGCAGGGAGGAGGGTAGGGTCTGTCAGGTTCTAAAGGGAGGCTTTTGCAAAGTGACTTCGAGCTGTTTCCAGAGTGAGCAGCAGCCTCCTGCATGGCCCGCTTTAAAGGAAAATACTCATTTAGCGGTGTAAGTTCCGTTAGTTGAAAGGCCATAAACGATCGTATTTTTAGTTACACTCGCTGCTCTGAACTGGGGTCTAAAAATGGCAAGTATTTTATTAATGTCCCTATTATTTCACTCCAAATATAGCTCAACCTTTACAGAACTGGAGCAAAGGAAAATATGAATCCTTTTTGTAAAAGAAAAATAAAATGATGGAATGAATAGGGACGTTTACGATGCTGTACTTGAAATTAGGATGCCAGTAGCATTTACCTATTTTTTTTGGTGTGTTTTTTTTTTTGGTTTGTTTGTTTTTTTTTGTTTGTTTGTTTGTTTGTTTTTTTGTAGCATCCATTGATAGAGAAACAAGAGGGGTCTTTTATTCTTTTATCGTGAGGCGGTAGGGGTGCGCTGGGGATTTAAAATGTGAGCGTAGTGCTGTCTGACTGCTCTTTTTTCTGTTCTGAGATCCTTGGGAAAGGGTGAGCAGTATAAAGGGCAAGTGTGGAATGTCTCGGAATCGGATGGAATTGTTCACCGTTAGACCAGAGCCCGGCTTCCCCTGCCTCCCCAGACCCCCCGGCTCCCCGGGTGCCCTCGCGTGCTATTCTTCAGGGGCGGTGTGTGCATCCTCGGACAAATTCTCACCATTTAAATGCTTCCCTCCCCGTCGAACTCCTCTGTGAGGACCTAAGAAATTGCCCAGTGGCAGCTGTCCTTAGCTCTTTAGCCCAGATCAGGTACCGGGTAAAGGCAGCTCAGAGGTCTCTCTGCCGTCAGCATCCCTGAGCAGGGCAGAGCCGACCCCCTGACGGAAGCTCCGTGAAGGCCAGGTGTGGGGACTGCCTTTCCCCCCGTTGGACGTACCTGCCCTTCCACCCCCTTCGGTTCCTCCCTCAGTTCCCCCCTCCCCCGGTCCTCCCCCAGGCTGGCGATCCTCTCATCCATGTTCAGACCCTCCGTCCCTCCCCCCTCCTCACGGCCATTGGACGTGTGCTGCCAGGGACTCGGGATGTAAGCGGAAAGGCTGTGCGATTTGCTTAGAGTCACCCAGCTAGGAATGTTAGAGCGGAGACAGCACACCCGGACAGTCCAGGACCTGTGTGAAGGAGGCTGGTGGAGGGGCCCCAGGGCCAGGCCAGCAGGGAAACACGACGGTGGGGTGGAGGTGGGGGGCGAGTGGGTGGCACACGGAGAAGTGTGAATCCTGGAGGACTTTCCGGAGGAGGCAACCACCCCCTGAAGGAGGGGCCTTAGGAAGACTCCAGCACGACCTCGGAGCTTGGCTGTCTCTCTCCTCCCAGCATCCCCGGTCCTCCAGCAGCTGGTGGGAAAAGGCACGGTTCAGGTTTGGCGGCCAAACCTGGAGAGTCGAGATCCTGTGTTTCCACAGCAACCGGATCCTTAACAGCATCCACTAAGGACATTGTTTGGCTGCAGTGAAAAAAGTAAAATTTAAGCTGGAGCAACCCGGCCCGGCCCTTCGCTCTCCTCCCCACTCTCCCTCCCTGGCTGCAGGCCCGGAGTTCCTGGAGCCACCTCGGCTCGGCTCTGCTGCAGCAGGCGCCCAGCCTGAGACAGCTGCCCAGCTACGTGCCTGGCGGCTCTGCAGGCCGGTCCGGCCACGGTCCTCGCCCGCGGGTGGCAGAGTCAGTGAGAAAGAAGCACCCGCCTCCCCGCGGAGGAGTGCCAAGCTCCCCGTTTTATGGAGAAACTGAAACCCTCGCTGACTCGTCCTGGGTTGAGCTTGGGGACAGTTAAGCCGTGGCTGGCCTCAGAGCTGGGCGCCTCTTCCTGGAGAGCCCGCAGCGTGGCACCCCGAGCGGGCTCCGCGGGGACTGTTCTCGGCTACCGGTTCCCACCGGGCCCCACGCCTCCATCCTCGCCCACAGGGGAGGGGGCTCACGCCCTCGGGGTAGATGATTTGAGTCATTCCTATATTGATTGCACTTGGTGACTCCAGCTTCGTTTAAATATTAAAACGTAATCTCAATCCACAAAAGGAACTTGGCCACAAAAACCTAAGTTTTTTAGCTGCGAGGCTGTACCTGTACTTGCCTATGACTAACACGGAAATGTGCGTGCTGTTATGCATATTATCGAACAATACAGTATGCTCTGTGGGAATGGAAGAGTAGGAAGGTTGCAGATAGAAGGCAGGTTGAGTCCAAAGGAACCCCTTGCTTCCGTCTCCCCTGGGTGAGCCTGGGTGCGTGCCCGCTGCCCTTCGGTGCCCACGCCAGCGGCAGCCGGGGCTCGCCTCACACTCAGAAGTCCCTCGTTCAGGATTGACCGTGGTCTTGAGTATTTGTGATGTTTCTAAAGGGGCCAGTAAAACACGACGGCAGGCATTTAAAAATATCTGTTACTAGTCTTGCCATGAGTAGGATCCAGAGGTGTTTCTTTTCTATTTCTACTTCAGCAGGAAAACGAAAGGTTATTTAGGGTCCCATCCGAGCGTCCGTACACATTCTGATCTCCCGCAGAAACTGTTGCCCGGCCAGCCATGGCGGGGGCACACGTGGGCCGGGGCGCCTTGGCGGGCAGCCAGCCTGGCGGGTCTCCGCTGCGTCCGTCCGTCCGTCCGTCCGTCCCTTGCACAGTTGTCTGACGCTGCTGTGTCGCCCGGCCCTCCCCGCAGGCCTCCATCTGCCGGAGCAGCCAGCCCCTGTCCGGCTTCAGCGCCCGGTGCCTGGAAGACGAGCAGATGCTGCAGGCCATCAGGAAAGCCAACCCGGGGAGCGACTTCATTTACGTGGTGGACACGCGGCCTAAAGTAAGTGTCGCCGTTCCGCCATTCGGGCGCGCGCCTGTGCAGCTCTGAGTCGGGGCCTGGACCGAGGCAGAGCGACGGGCTGTCCTCCCCGCTGAGGCGGCTTCGCTGCGAGGGGCTCCTCCCTCTGCACAGTGAGCACCCCGTGCTCTGCTCTGCTCTGCTCTGCAGGCCGCTGCCCGGGGTCCTAGGCTCCTGCGTGCGCGCCCCAGGCCCTCTGATACTCCCCCTCGTGCTGGGCACACGGCACGCACCACGTGTGTTGTTTAATGTTATAGATCACGCTCCTAAAATGTCTAGGTGAAGGGATGAAGCAACCCCCCACTCCCCCGCGCGCGCGCGCACACACACACACACACACACACACACACACACACACACCCTCACAGACACAGACAGACGGTATGGTGATTGTCAGAGGGGAAGGGGTGGAGGGGGGTAGAAGAGGGTGAAGAGAGGATAAAGCTGATGGGAGGAGACCTGACTTGGGGTGCTGAACACACAATACAATACACAGATGATGTGTTGTGGAATTGTGCACCCGAAACCGGTAGACTTTTATTAACCAAAGTCTACACGGAGGTTAAGAACAGGTCATTACAGCCCTGGCCGGTTTGGCTCAGTGAATAGAGCGTCGGCCTGCGGACTGAAGGGTCCCGGGTTCGATTCTGGTCAGGGGGCATGTATCTCGGTTGCGGGCACATCCCCAGTGGGGGGTGTGCAGGAGGCAGCTGATAGATGTTTCTAACTCTCTTTCCCTCTCCCTTCCTCTCTGTAAAAAAATCAATAAAATATATTTTTTTAAAAGAAGAAGAAGAAGAAAGAACAGGTCATTACAGACAGTCTGTACTCGTGGGTGCTGTGAGGCATTATGAGAACTGGACGCTGTCCCGTGCGTACACACCGAGACCCTGGCCATTCTCCGTGCTCCCCTGAGTCTCCTTTCACTGTGCCGTGCCTCGTGGTCTGGGTCACTCCATTGACGTTTTCCTAGTGTGAGGTCGGTGCCCCACGCACACGCTTGCGTTTCTGGCGGGAGTGCGTCGGCAGGACAGGTGTGGCGGAGCAGAGAGGATGCCCGGTATAAGACAGGTGTCCCAGCCAGACCACGTCCCAGCAGAGGATACGGAAGGGTTCCTCCTTTTCAGATACATCCTCAAAGCACTGCATGTAGACGAGCTTCAGCCGGGAGGGCCGGGGTGGGCGGGGGACAGTTTCTCTGCCTGAAGGCTTTCACCTGACGATGCCAGAAACTCTCTGACCTGCTGTTCCTGTCCGAGCTGTGCTTCTCCTTCTGGCTCACTGCGCTCTACCCCCTCCTTTCTCAGCTGGACTGCCTTCCCTCCTTCGTTGTGCCTTTTGTGAAGGTCAAGTACAACTATTCTTTTATATGTATGTATATATTTTATTGATTTCAGAGAGGAAGAAAGAGAGAGAGAGAACATCAATGATGAGAATCATTGATCGGCTGCCTCCTGCACACCCCCTCCCGCAACCCGGGCAGATGCCCTGACCGGGAATCGAACCGTGACCTCCTGGTTCATAGGTCGATGCTCAACCACTGAGCCTCACCAGCCGGGCAAGTACAGCTGTTCTGCTCTCCCTAACGGTCAGGAGAGACTCCATGGATGTCTGCATCTCAGACACGTACACTGAAGACAAGATAGAAAAGGAAGGAAAGACGGGGGCTTGACTGAATCGGGGTGCCCTTCTCCTGTGCTGTTTTCCCAGATTTAACTAAAGGCAAACAGACTTGCCTACTCATTTAAGGGCCAGTGAGCCAAGTGTATATACTGTGTTGTGTAAACCTTCCGGGAAATGAGGCAGCTGGTGAGCCAGGCATAGGCCAGATTTAAAACAAATTAATCCGAAGGATTTGATTGGAAGGGTATATTTAGCACTGAGTGTGTTTACTCTCCGCGATACGATGTTTCATGCTGATCCATTAAAGAAAATCGGTGTCCCTGCAAGGAGTGCCCTGTGGGCATGCTCACCCGCACACGCACACACGCTTCACATGAGGTTGAACCTGCTTGCTGAGAGCTTTCATACTTTCCAAGACCATGTCTGTCGATCTTGGTTCAGAGTGTCGTCCTCGGTACCCCGGAGACCGAGTCCATGTCTGTTACGGGGGGTGGGCAGTGGCAAGTGGGATGCTAGAATGAACTCAAGTCAGCGTGGATCTCCCATGTTAGCCAACTGTTCACCTCCTCCCCTAGGATCCCACATGCGTGAACATGCCCTAGGACCGTGGTCGGCAAACTGCGGCTCGCGAGCCACATGCGGCTCTTTGGCCCCTTGAGTGTGGCTCTTCCACAAAATACCACGGCCTGGGCGAGTCTATTTTGAAGAAGTGGCGTTAGAAGAAGTTGAAGTTTAAAAAATTGGGCTCTCCAAAGAAATTTCAATCGTTGTACTGTTGATATTGGGCTCTGTTGACTAATGAGTTTGCCGACCACTGGGCTAGGAGACTCAGCCCTTGGCCTCTTATGCCAGGAGGGCAGTGATGGTCAGTAAGTGTTATCCAGAAAAGCAGTGACTACCAGCGGAGAGAGAATTGCAGGCTTGTCCAGCTTTATAAAGACATATTTACCTCTTACCACTCCTCCACAACCCCCTTCCCCGGGGCACAGGCCGAGCCCTGGGAAGAAAGCAGAAAAGGCGGGGGCGGGGGGGTCCACCAGGGAGACCCCTCCCAGTCCAAATGGCCTGTAACGAGGGGCAGGTCATTGCGCGTCACATACGGGATGGGAGTTTTAAGTGGAGTTGGACCGAGGTTTCCCATCTGAGTGTAATTCGGAAGCTCTTCCTTCTGCGAGGATGTCCTTCGGGGAGAGAAGGGAGGATTTCCACCAGCGCAGTGATGGGCGGTAGCTGCCAGAGGTAAAAGCATCCCGTGTTTTCATGTTTGTAGTACAATGTAAGGCTCTTTATTTTTTTTTTAATATATTTTATTGATTTTTCACAGAGAGGAAGGGAGAGGGACAGAGAGCTAGAAACATCGATGAGAGAGAGACATCGACCAGCTGCCTCCTGCACACCCCCCACTGGGGGATGTGCCCGCAACCAATGTACATGCCCTTGACCGGAATCGAACCTGGGACCTTCCAGTCCGCAGACCGACGCTCTATCCACTGAGCCAAACCGGTTTCGGCAATGTAAGGCTCTTTATCTCAGCAGTGACGGAGGGAGGGGGAGAAAAGGACAATCATTGGACACCCCGTGCTGGGACGGGGCCCACCCCTCCTGCCAAGGTCAACGTCTGTTCTCCATTCCCAACCACAGAGGCCCGGCTCCTGTTCGGATTCAGGTGTCGAAAGTGCTCAGCTGAAATCTGAGACTCGGAGCTAAGACAGTGACCAGGCTGACCTTTAACTCGATAGCAAGACGGTCGTTGACGAAGCTTTTATGGTTTTGATATGTTCGGTGGGTTGGTTTAAGATGAGGGGAAGAACCGGGTTCTTTTTCTTTACATGTTTAGACTGTTCACCTGCCAGTGTCATCCCACTATTGATATTCATTTGGGGGGCGAGCCAGTCATTAGCTCCTCACCGAGGGCCTGTCCTGTGCCAGGTCGAGGACATAGACAAGGCCCACAGCTCCCGGAGCTCGTGTCCTCCCCACCCCGCACCCCCATCCCAGTGGGTCTTGGTGTCATGGACACTAACTCGCAGAGTTTTCCATTAAACCTGCTTAGAAGCCTTCCGTTGCTCTCCAGGGCCACAGATAAAGTCTAAGCATCTCCATCTGCCCGTTTGTTAGGCTCTCGAAAGATTTTCCAGCTTCTTCCCTTGCTGTTGCCGCCGTACATGCATCTCCCACCTCGCTGCCACAGGTTGGCTCACAATACCCACCTGCTCCTTTGGTTTTGACTCCCCACCTCCTGTCGTCCTCAGTGTTTTATCTGGAATGCCCATCCCTTTCTCTCCATCCTTCCAGATTATTACCGTCCATCTCAAGTCTTCCCTCTTTCATGAAACATCCCCCCTGATCCCGTGGGCCACGTGGGGCTGCTCCCGATTTGAGCTCCTGCTGCTGCCGCTTGCCTCCAGTCACTCAGCTCCTGCCCAGCCCTGCCATGTGGTGCTATGAGCTTTCCCTTCCACGCAGTGATGAGCGTATGGCGGTGGAACAGCTTCTTGCTCATCTTTTTATTGTGTTCATTGCCTAGCACACAGTAGGTGTTCATTAAGTGCTTGTTGAGGGATGAGTAGGCTCCTTTTGTTTCGTTTAGGAGCTTTTCTGAATGTAAAGATACTGAGGTGATCAAACAGCCGGGTGATCTTAGGTTAGAAACAGGGTGCCTTTTTCCAGTTCCACTTTTCATTTGTCCGCTGTGTTTCTTAAGCATAAATTGAAACTGGGATGTAGTTACCCTTCATTGTTTTATTTACTGGGGAATTTTTAGGAGCTGAAATAAGTAGGTTTTCCTTTGTGTTTTTTGTTTTTAAAAAAATCCTCACTGGAGGATATGTTTTCTATTGGTTTTTGGAGCGAGTGAAAGGGAGGGAGAGGGAAAGGAGGCGGAGGAGAGGAAAAGAGAGAGAGAGAGAGAGAGAGGAGAGAGAGAGAGAGAGAGAGAGGAGAGAGAGAGAGAGAGAGAGAGAGAGAGAGAGAGAGAGAGCTGAAATGAAGTTCTTACCCAAAGAGATGGGAGACCAAATTAGATTGACTAATAGTGTTTTGTTATATAAGGGACATTTTATCTGTATATATATAGTATATAATTACATAAATTATATGTATAATTGGTCCAGTGGTCCAGGATAGCTTCTTGAATTTTTATTCATTTTAAAACTGTATTTCCTGCTTTGAGGGTTCAGCTGTTGCCACATTATCATATTAGGTCCTGTGAAATATGTAGAAACCTTGAGAAAGTACACTTTGGATGGGAGGCTAAATAGTGCCACCTTCTGTTCACTGTGAGAAGTACCATGGACTTTCAAGAGGCCACCTGGTGTTGCTTCTTTGCTTCTAAGACTACCGATAAATTCTCCCCGGTTATAGGCGATCAACTGCGTAAAAATGTGAACAGACTCCTAATTATAGGTTATGATAATAATAACTATAAAAGTATTTTGGGTTTATTCATTGCACTGTTTACGAAGAGTACCTCTGTGGCATGAGGTGAGCAGGCTTAACTTGAATTATTCCAGATAGAGAATAACCCTAGGGTTCAGGTAGCAGGAGGATACTCACCATGACCCTGGGAATCATTTTATTTTATGAAGCTCGCTGTAAAAGACAAGCCAGTGGCTTTGGAAAATAATTATACGAAGAAACTTTCCACCTTAAAATATTTAAACATTTTAAAGCATGAACGTATGTAGTCTTAAAATAACATTATTTTAATTTTTTTTCCTTGATTAAGGCCAAACCCTTTATTCCTATAGCATGCCTGGGAGAAAGGGGACAATCTTTAGTGCATTGGAAGAGGGGGTCTGAGGGGCTGACATGGCCCAGCTGATGTCACATGAGCGACATCACGGAGCAGGGCCACTGTGGAAATGGGACGTGTCTGCCGCCGGTTTACGCTTCACTTCTAAAACGCTTGACTTCTGTTATTCAAATTACAAACCTCATGTAGCTTCTTGTAACAAGGACTACAGGAGCCTTTGAGGTAGTATTGATTTTTTGTTTTGTTTTCACTGAAACAGGAAATTATTTTCAGGACTATTAATTCACTACTAGAGGCCCGGTGCATGAATTCGTGTACTGGTGGGGCCCTCTGGGTGGCCTGCAGGGATTGGGCCGAAACCCACAGTCCAACACCGCCTGCAGCTCCTACCTGCCACTCCCACTCATCCTGGCCCCGCTGTGCCTGCCGCGGGCTCGCACCCAATCAGTCCCAAAAGGGAGAGGCTCATGCTGCCGCAGCAGCGCTCTCCAGCCATGAGACCTGCGTCTGGCGCCCTCCTGAGGGGAGTGGCCTGCGGGATCAGGCTGAAACCGGCTCTCCGACATCCCCCGAGGGGTCCCGGATTGCGAGAGGGCGCAGGCCAGGCTGAAGGACCCCACTGGTGCATGATTGAGCCGGGGAGGGACCGCAGGAGGGCTCCAGGGTGTGTCTGGCCCACCTCGCTCAGTCCCGATTGGCTGGACCCCAGCAGCAAGCTAACCTACCGGTAGGAACATCTGCCCCCTGGTGGTCAGTGCACATCAGAGCGACTGGTCGACTGTCTGCCCCCTGGTGGTCATAGCAGCTAGTCGACCAGTTGACTGTCTGCCCTGGTGGTCAGTGCACGTCATAGCGAGCAGTTGAGCAGCCTTAGCATATCATTAGCATATTACTCTTTGATTGGTTGTTCAGCTGTTCTGCCGTTCAGTCTATTTGCATATTACCCTTTTATTATATAGGATTATTACATAGGATAGATTGAATTTAACATAATTTAGTCCACATAGAAAGACAATCCTGGAGACTATGTGGATAGGGACTGGCGGGGCAGAACTTCCATCACTTGCCACCTCTATCTTTCTGCTTCCAAATTGGAAACAGTCTTCCATGCACTTTAATTCTGCTGACTCAAACCTGCATAAACATTAACACTTCTCTGTAGGTTGGTTTATTTTTCAAAAGATGGGATAATTGTAGAATATTATTTTGTAGTTTACTCTTTTCACTTAACATGTTAACATGCCATTGGCCAATTCCACGTTTGTCCGTCTGTCTCTGTTGATAGATAGATACATAGGTAGATAAATAGATAATCTAATGTTTCTCTTAGCCCTGTTAGTAGTCCAGGGCATGAATTTATCATAATTTATTCAGTCATTGTCCTATTGAGATATTCATAGATTTTCACCTTTTTGCTATTATATAAAAAGTTGCAGTAAATATTCTTGGACATGTATCTTTATGTGCTGATACTTTAAATTGTGTCAGATTCTCATAAACAGGAGACCTGGGTCAAAGAAAACTTAGCTTTTTGGAAAGTATTAATTATTAATATCCTCTCAGTATAGCTTTGTGGTCCTAAAAATTGATGTTTTTTTTTCTGGTGGTGAGTCCCTGGTGTCAGTTCCTTGCCTGGGACAGCCCCCTGTCCTCTGTGGGCAGAGAAAGACCAGCAAGTATTCTAGAAATCTGTGTATTTCTGAGCTCAGGCAAGACCTGTCCCCTTCTTGACTTTGGTTACACAGGATGAGGGCAGAGTCTGTACTTAATAAATTTTCTGAAAATCCATGATTGTTAAACTGTTTGCATTAGGAAATCTTCACTTCTCAGATACAGAATCTACACTAATAAAAGAGTAAGATGCAAACTGACTGTACCTTCACGACGCCCACCAGCCAATCAGGAGTGAGTATGCACATTAACCCAACAAAGATTGTGGGTTAATTTGCATATGCAGGCGCCGAGCGGCTGGGGGTGTTCTGCACCACCCCAGCCGCTCAGGGCCTCTGGGCAGCGTGGGAAGGCGGAAAGGCGGCTCCGGCCAGAGCGAGGGCGGTGCCAGCAGCCAGGGTAAGGAAGGCCCATCTTGTATAAATCTTCATGCATCGGGCCTCTAGTTATGGTAATAAAAGTAATCCCAGCCCTCTTAACAGGCCCCCAGATTGAAGTAAGGTGGCTGGAGGACATGCCTCTGCAGGCAGCGTCTGCACGCCCTCTTTTCATCGCACTCAGTGGTTCCTGCTCGAGGCTTACTTGGCCGTATGGACGATTCTTATAGGCGAATTAGAATGATGCAACCGTTCCTATTTGATGGCATGCTTACTGGCAGCATGAGGCCGGAGGAGGTAATCATTTAACCCGCAGGGCCTCACACTGACATCCGTGTCTGCTGGGACTCTTCTGCCGATCACAGGTTATAATGTTTGGTATTAGATCGGGGCAGGTTGGTTCCGCCCTATTTGCTTTGGCACCAGTGACAGGGAACTGTGAGGGGCAGTTTATCCGTAGAATGTGTATCCATAGAATGCTTGTTCCCAGCTCAGACAGTGTTCCCCGTGTCGATACATGTATGTTGTCAGGAACAAGCTCAGCATGCGTGTCTGAAACTGCACAGCTCAGTACAGTGTTCCCGTGATGTAAAACATTTTGAATGTTGTTCGGGATAGCCACGACACGCTTCGGCGGTTCCTGCCCTGGATATTATGGGTGACTATTCTGTGTTGCCGACTGCTGCAGCTTAACGCCATGGCAAACCGTGCTGCCGGGAAAGGCTACGAGAATGAAGACAATTATTCCAACATCAAGTTCCAGTTCATCGGGATAGAGAACATCCACGTCATGAGGAACAGTCTGCAGAAGATGCTGGAAGGTAAGCCACTTCCTGTGCACAGCATTGAGAGAGAAAAAAAAATGCAGTTGAATGTTTTCGTGCCAAAACGGAACAAGATAGTGTTTGCATGTTAAAATTGTGTTTCTACAAAGATGCTGTTTACACCGGTGGGTTACGTTGGGAAGCATATCCTATTGCAGGGACTTTTATTTGGTTTTTGTGTCACGGGGATGTGGTTAGCAGGCAGGTACTCTCCCTCCTTATATTAGTTTGAATCTCATAAAGCAGCAGCCCCCGGCTCTGGAACAGAGATGCGGTCCATAAGCTGAATCCGACTGGCTGACGGGCCCATAGAAGGGAGGATGCTGGGGGGTCCCGATCCCCATTCTAAACAGCGGCACCCCTGGCAACGTGCCCACAGCTAACTGACACCCGCTCACCCCACGGTCCCGGGCACCAGGGGACACACACAGACACGCAGTGAAGGACATTACGACGACAGATTATGTTACACAGAAGAATCATTCATGTGGCCAAACAAGCCGTAAGCCGAGGAGCAGAAATTCTGCATTTCAAGCAAAACCGGCTGCGTTTACTGCCTGGGCTCCTTGTGAGCGTCAAGGCCCGAGGAGGAATCTGTGGGCACAGTCACCACTCCCGGTTCTCGTGGGAACCGGAACTGAGCGAACAGGGAGGGTGTGTGTTCCTGGGGCCCCGGCGAGGCTGTGAGCGCTGGGCGGGCCCTTGTGGGGAGGCCGGGGAGGGGGCGCTGAGCGCTGGGGCCGAGGCTGTCTGAACAGGACGTGTGGTGTCTGGGACGAAGAAAGTGCTGGGTGGTTTTCTCCAGGAGGCACATGAGCTCTCGGTTACTTAGGCGGCTCTCTGCTGAATGGGGACACGCGGGTGTGGTGAGGCCTAAGGGGGCGGCTGCAGAGACGTGGGTGGCACAGACGGGCCTGACTTCCATCCTCTCTCCTGGATTCCTCGGGTCGTCTCCGTCACGGTGAGACCTTGAACCATCTCCGGGGCCGTGTTTTGCTGTGAAAGGAGAGGGTTGGACTAATGATGTCCAGGGGCCCTGCCAGCCGTGACCGCTGTGAGTCTCCGCTGGGATGCCCCTGGTTGCAGACACTTCCACGCTGAGCATTTGGATGGTTAGAAGAACTTCCTTCCTGCATCGGGAAACATCCCGCCCCAGAGCCATCTCCTACGACGTCCACAGGGAATTCGGGGAATCCCCCAGGTCAGGTCATGGTGACCGTGCCCCTGAGCCTCTCAGACCTCTGGAGATGCTCATTCGGCAGCCTGGCTGTCCCTGTGCTTTTAAGGTTCAAAAAATTGGACTTGCTCGGCCCTGCCATTGAAAGGGTGGTCTCACTGTACTATGAAGCGTGTTCATCACTATCAGATCATTGCTGTTCTTTTAGGTTTCTTTTTAAAAAATTTTATTTATTGACTTTTTAGAGAGAGAGTGGAAGGGAGGGGAGAGGGAGGGGAGAGAGAGAGGCATTGATTTGTTGTCCCGCTTAAGTGTGCATCCATTGGTTGGTTCTCGTGGTGCCCTGACCGGGGATCGGGGATCGAGCCTGCAGCCTTGGTGGTCAGGACGACCCTCTCACCAGCAGAGCCACCAGGGCCTTCTTTCTGTTCTTCATCTAGTGGTTTCATAAGCTGACTTTTGAGAACTGACATTTTCTTTACAGAAAGTCGCTCCTGAGAGTGCTTATGACATGCCACTGGGCTTTCATGTTTAAACGAGCATTTATTTGGTTTCTATTAGGAGCCGTTCCTC
The DNA here is from genome assembly GCF_951640355.1 of Cnephaeus nilssonii. Classification (NCBI taxonomy): domain Eukaryota; kingdom Metazoa; phylum Chordata; class Mammalia; order Chiroptera; family Vespertilionidae; genus Cnephaeus; species Cnephaeus nilssonii. Next base: position 12,741,077 of record NC_137079.1, read on the forward strand.
TAATGCCCGGGGCCCGACTTGCTCAAGGACATGTGTGCCAAGCACGTTCCAGGGGGCAGTCTCCTCCCCGTTTCGTAAGGGACCGCGGCTCCGTGTCACTGCAGGGAGCAAGGACCGCTCTCTGGATGCCCGTCAGGGACCTGGCCAGTGTTTGTCCATCTGTTTCCCCGAGTAAATGATAAACCGCTGTGGAGCCGCCTGCCGAGGTGATGCAATGCGCCACCGCGGGAGGCTCCCCGCCTGCAGACAGCGGCCTTGGCCTCCAGGCCCACAGCTGGTCCCCGGGGGGAAGGGAAGTAGCATGTCCCTCACGGCCGTTTTCTTCAGGTCTCCCCCCAACCACTGGTACTGCTGTTAGCAGAACGGATTCTGAGGAACGGAGGCTTGTTTGCATCCCGGCTGCAAACCAGCCGTCTGTGAGCAAGAGCTGCAGGCGGTTTCATCAGAACCTGACATCTGGACCAAGTGTGTGTCCTATGCAAGTCCCCTCTAGAGCTGCTTGAACGTGTACGTTGGACCTACGCGTTCTAAACCCAGCTGCTTTGTGGCATGCGTACCTCCCAACAAAATAGTAATGATGCCTTCTGGTTAGGCAGAAAGTGTGTAATTTATTCAGTGCTTCCCACCGGAGCTTCCCTTTGGATCATATAGAGAATGGTTTTCCCCTCAAATAAGAAAAGGGTGTAGAACAGCCGATAGAAGAGCCTGGGACAGGCTGAGGAAATTGTCATCGATGTGGACTGGATTAAAATCTCCTGGGCATCCTTGGCGTTGGGAGGAAGTCAGCGGGAGGCTGTCCATACAACTGCTTTCACATCGAGGCTCCTGGAGGTTGAGCTGCCCTCAACCCCTCTGTGTAAATCCGTCTTCAAGGTAGGCAGGCGTTTACGGGGAAGACAACGGCATCAACTTCGATTTTCAGTCAACACGCTCCATCTTTTGGGTGTTGCCTAGAAAGCTGCCCTTCCCCCCACCACGGTGTCACGTGGGTTCTAGAATGTGAGTGACTATGGTTGGCCATGGTGTTGTTCTGCGTCACCAACCACTTATGCTTTGACTTACTCATTGAGCTAAAAACTGAGCAACTGGTATGTGCCGGGCTTCCTCAGCTTTTCACGGAAACGATCGTATTTGATTTTCACGGCAATCGTGTGCAGTACGTGGTGTTGTCTGCTGTTTATACGTGAGGAACCTGGGTCTCAGAAACGTTAGACAACTCAGGTTAAGGTAATTTTTAAAAGAGGAATGAGTCAGTTGAAACAAACCAACATAGAGGAAGACATTTAAACGTGCTCTGGTAATTTAAAAAACGGAACTTAAAACTTCCAGTTACCACTTTCCACTTAGCTTTTAAAAACGAAAATATGTGATAAAACTGGTACTTCGGATATTTCTGGTGTCATGAAATTGGCTTAAAGAAACATAATATATTCTGTTTAGAGAGACATACTGTATTTTTACCAGATTGCCTCCCCTTGGGGACTAACCCAAAGTATGGTTTAAAAAAGAAAGCCACAACAGGCCTATTTTTATAATAGTGCTTTATTTATAATAGAAGTTTGGAGGCCACAGGAATGTCTAATAATAGTAAACAAATTAAATAATTTTGCTCTATCTCTTATTTTTATTGATTTTTTTTACAGAGAGGAAGGGAGAGGGATAGAGAGTTAGAAACATCGATGAGAGAGAAACATCAATCAGCTGCCTCCTGCACACCCCCTACTGGGGGATGTGCCCACAACCAAGGTACATGCCCTTGACCGGAATCGAACCTGGGACCCTTCAGTCCGCAGGCCGACGCTCTATCCACTGAGCCAAACCGGTTAGGGCAATTTTGCTCCTTCTCTTGATAGAAAATTTTACATCCATTAAAAATCATAAATGTTAAGAATATATGTGTACATTATAACATGGGAGAATGTGGATAATGTAAGTGAGAAATTCAGGCTGTAAAATTGTACGACTACTCTGATTTACTCCATGGTGAATCATATTTATGAAGAAAGACTGGGAGAGACTGTCCAGCAAAATAATTGTATTAGCATGGAAGGATGACAGGCCAAAATTTTAATTTTTCCTTCTTTATTTATAAAAGCAGAGACCCAGCAATCACGTGAGAAGGCACCCCGCCTCCCGCCGTGCAAGGAGGCACCCCACGGGGGGCCGGGACCTGCGCCTGACTCGCAGCGTCCCCCAGCCCCCCGCCTGTGTCCTCTCTGGGGCCCCCGGCTCAGGCAGGCCCCCGCCTCTGTCTCCATCTCCGCTCCAGGCCTCACTTGCGTGCCAACGTCCTCCTGTCTGGTCGTGGCCCGTTATGGAGTCCTGGCCTAATTTGCATATTACCTATTTTTATTTATATATGCATAGATAGATAGATAGATAGATAGATAGATAGATAGATACTCTCTATGGTTGGCTTATTACATTAAAAAACAAACAAACATAATACATATTATCTCCCAGGTTCTGTGAGTGAGGATTTTGGGCTTGTCTCATATAGGTTTTCCACTTCAAATTCACCCTTTTGCAAATCAAATTCACCCTTTTGCAAAGCAAATTTGCTTGCAAAAGGGTGAATCTGAAGAGGAAAACCTGTATATAAAAGGGAGCCAGGGTCCGCCTGCCCAGGGTCTTAAAGGCTGCAGGTAAGGTGTCGGCCAGGCTGCGTCGTCATCGGGACACTCGGATGAGGAAGCATCTGCTCCCAGGCTCATTGAGGATGTTGGCAGAACTCAGGTGAGGGTCCTGAGCGTGGTGGCTGTCGAGGGGCGCGGAGGGCACCCTTAGGTCCCAGGCTGCTGTGCGCTGCCAGAGCTGCCCACAGCACGGCGGGCTGTTTCTTCAAGGCCTGCTTCTCTCTGGTTAGAGGTTGGTATATGGCATTTAAAACGATTTTTATATTCAGTTTTTGGGAACACATCCTTCCCCGGATGACAGAACAAAGCAGAACCCAAGCCTAGTACTTTCCATCGCCTTACGGTGGTCTCGGCTGATTGTTGCTTCGATATTGTGCAGGCTCACAAATAACCACCCTACACGGTCATGTTACATTATGGAGTGATTTGCTGATTAATCTGTTTAATATTTTAAGGTATATTTACTCAAGTAGTCTTTATTGCAACCTTTATTGCAATATTCTTAATATTCCCGTTTTACAGATGAGGAAATTGAGGCAAAGAGGCTAAGAAACCTGTGACGCTCACGACAGTAAGTGGTAGGACCAAGATTCTCACCTCGTTAGTGTGAATCCAGACGCCACGCTCTTTACTGGCTTTACGGCCTCCCCAGGTAGGGAGGGGGCTGGGTGGAAGGGACCTTGGCCCACCTGTTTTAAGGCCTGCGTTTGGGCTCTTGCCTTCGTCTCTGAGTAAACGTGGTCACGCCTCATTTCCTGTATTGGAAAAACAATGGAAGGAGTACATCAGCGCTGTCTAACTCACAGACTTATGAAAAGGTTTCCTTGCAAACCAAAGGGTGCTTAACAATGGGAGGTGCGTTACGCTTTCTCCTGGGAAGCAATACTGCGCTTGAACACAAGCCCCGAGTGCCGCGGGGGAGGGAATGGCTGTAGGTGAACTCAGCCGGGCAGGCGTCTGGTAGGTCGGTGCTTCCCTACGGGCCACTCTCCGGAATTCCTAGATTCACGAGACGTGGGGGGAAACAGCAGGTTCCCAGGCGCGGGGGTGCTTGCCTTGTGACATGGCCCGTGTCCACTCAGCACAAGTTTATGTACAAGAAAACGTAATAAACCACATGTCAGGCCGTGTGGGCGGTTTCTCGGCACGTTGTCTTCCAGAGCTGCAAGCGCAGCCTGCTGGCCATCAGGTGGGGGTGGGTCCCGAGCCAGGGACAGAGGCCCAGTGTCCACTCGGCAGTGTGGGCAGCCCCCGGGGAGGGCGCCGGGCAGCTCCGATGGAGGTGGAGCTGCTGTGCCCTGTGCCCTGTGCCCTGGGCCCTGGGCCCGGGGGTGGTGGGCACCGACTGTGGAGAAGGTTTTGTCGCCCCGCGGCCGTATCCGATCTGTGCTTCTGCGGGAAGGTGCTGAGGCCGATGGTTCAGAACAGCCGTGGATGTAGACGGGGTGGGTGAAGGCAGAGAACTTCCAGCTCGTCGTGGGAGGCGGCCCTGCAGTGGGTGTTAGTCATGCCACACCTCGCTCTGGGCTCCCCGACAGCTTGTCGTGGGTGCACCAAGGTCTAGAAGGCGGGGCGGGTGGGGGGGGGGGGTCCCTAACATACCCAGCTTCAAGGTTTCCATGACACATTTCTCTCTGCTCAGAGAGCCAAGGCTGTGGCTGTCCGTCCCGATGTCCATTATGTTGGATACTATCTTCACTTCTTGTCTTTGTGTGAGGTGACGCCTCATTCTACCTGGAAGAAACGGAGCTGTTCAACCCACTGCAGATCATGCATAGTTAAGTTTCTCGTTTTGAAGTGTTTCTATGACATTACTACACGTTTATGCCATGACATTCTACCAGAGATGAGCCCATGGAAGGCTATAGAAGGCTTCATCTTTTTTAAGTTCTCCGTGTTCTGACTTTTGACCATTGTTAATGTCCTCAGATTGCTGACCTATTCGATGAGACAGCCAATAGGACCTGGCTGAGCCTCTGGCCATTACCTTACACGCTTAGCAGCACGGCGTGGGCCTCCACATGGAAAACCCGCCTTCCCGCGAGAGGGGAGCCAGAGAGCTTCACATAGCAGGAACAGTTTTAGGACTTTTTTAAAATATATATTTTATTGATTTTTACAGAGAGGAAGGGAGAGGGATAGAGAGTTAGAAACATCAATCAGCCGCCTCCTGAACACTCCCTACTGGGGATGTGCCCGCAACCAAGGTACATGCCCTTGACCAATATCAAACCTGGGACCCTTCAGTCCGCAGGCCGACACTCTATCCACTGAGCCAAACCGGTTAGGGCGGTTTTAAGACTTTTTAATGAGTGTTCTGCTGGCCAGGGGTGGGGAGCCTTTTCTCTGCCAAGGGCCATTTGGAGATTTATAACATCGTTCTCGTAATATACTTCACTTAACACATTGCGGACGGATCACGAGAATCCTCGCTCCATATGACACAGTGTTTTACAAAGTGTCATACTTTAAAAAGATATTAGCTGGTAAGAACACGTGATAAATAACTTCAAAATGCAATGGGTAATTTTAAAGCGTGCCTTTAACATTTATGTAAAACGTTTTCTTGTACTCGTTCAATAGAAACTTACCTGGCCACTGGGTAAAGCTAGCAATAAGACTACTGTTCCGCAATGTGTTGATATAAATTTATGAATTTATGTTGCTATGAAGAAAGTTTCTAGATTTATTGAATTCCCAGTCCCGCCTGCGGTTGCCTTGGCAGGGCCAGACCCAATGATTTCGAGGGCCTTATAAGGCCCGCAGGCCGGACGTTCCCCACCCGTGCTAGACCAACAGTTCTATCCTATCAGGATTCACTTCAGCCTGGGATGGAACCGTGACCTCCTGGTTCATAGGTCGATGCTCAACCACTGAGCCACACAGGCCAGGCCAGACAATAGTATCGTAAGCACCGAGGGACAGAGGAAAGCGCATGACCGTTGGGCTGTATGTGCTGTGGAATGGATTCCAGCTCAGTTATTGACTGGCTGTGTAATTATGGATGACCTAGTAACTCTTTGAAACCCTCCTTCCCAATTGGAAAATTGGGAGTAAATAATACCCTGTGTGGTAGATAGTTCATGAGACCACCAGGCACAATACCTGCTTATAGTGAGAGTACATAGTAACTAGGAGCTTCCATAGTTATTTCAGACATTCATCTGCTCACCAGACAGTTCCTGAGTCTGTATGCTCAGTCTATCATTAGGTAGAAAAATGCTTCATTCATTAATACAAAGTGAAATAACCGGTTTTGATAGAGCAGCAGTCAGGCAGGAAGAGAAGGTGGCGTTTGCTAATAGTGAGGCCTCCGGGGCCACCCTGGCCAGTGGGATGGTTGGACATTTTCACTGTGCGTCAAAGCTGCAGACTTCGTCTCCGGGCGACATTATCAAAGGAGAGGACAAGCACAAACCAAGCGGTCTAATGAGAACAGGGGCTGTTTTTATCCTGATTCTGCTTTATCTTGATGTTCACGGGGACCATTCAAAGATGAATTTTAAAATGTACACCCGCAGAATGATTGCTCTGTATTTTGTTCATTGGGACAGCTAGTTGTGGACACCTGGGACATGTACGAAAGGGGGGCTTAGAAGGAAGTGTCTCCCACGAGACTAAAGAGAGACGCGATGAATGCCGGTGACAAGGGGAGCTGTGTTTCCGCGAGGCGGTGGTTGGGAATTAGCAGTTTCGTACTTGCTTGCCAGTGACAGCGGTCTAAGATTTGACGAGCGGGTGGGTCGGGCAGCGGTCTAGCTGGTGTGTTAGCATGGAACGAGTCCCTCCTGCTCCGTCCCTGCGCGTGCTGCTGTTTCACTTCCGTTATCGCTGCCAACATCTTAATCCTCCGTGATTCCGGCCTTCCCTCCAGTGGCTACCACTGACACTTTATATCCACCCAACTCCCTAGCCTCTCAGCATGCTCTCCCAGGCCAGACGTCCCTGTTCCATCTGCTTCAAGTTTCTTATTCGGACTCCATCATCCCTTACGCCCTGCCTCCGTTTGTGTACCGACTTAGTTATTCTCCATTGGTGGTGAAAATACGATGGAAATTGGAGTCAAGGGAACTAGATTGCTATCACAGTGCACCTGCTGGGCCCCGTTCTGAGCCCTTACCTCCTCTATACACCGAGATAACCATTCCTACTGTAGATGGGAGGTTGTGTTGGGTCACTGAGAGGAAACCACAAAGACCCAAGCCTTCCATACGGCAAATGTAATATAAATGGACACATGTATTTTTTAATTTATTTGCTGTAAACCGTGTCTTTAGATTCAAAATTCATGTGCAAAACTAATTCATACTAACATAGCATTGTTTGGTGAACCTGCTGCTTGGTTTTCTTTAGGTCAATGGTAATTAGTATTATGAGGACGTGTGTGTATGCGTGCATTTACACACAGATGCATTTATTACACACATGGCTGTTACACACTTGTGCACGTGTGTGTGTGTATTTTCTATGCTACTGACTCGGGCAATGCTAGCAAATGTATAAGAATGTAGGCTTGATTGAACCTTACCATTCTATGTTGTTGTCAAATTCTTTAAAAAGAAACAAGGTTATACAAAAATGGCTTCATGGCATTCCTGTATTCAGATTCCAGAAAATAGCAGCATGAACAAAGCTGGTGTTGTTTTAAAGAATAATCACCAGAAGGTCTTTAAACAGAGGGCCCATGTGGGCTGGGAAAGGCAGGGACAAGAACACCACTCACGTGAATAACAGTTGCTGCTAGCATCTTAATCCTCCGTGATCCCGGGCCAATTCACTGCAGGGCTCAGAAGTTTCTTCTGTCACCATGGTGGGTGAGTAAAATAGAAGGGGACGGGGGGTCAGGGGGAGGGGCTGTAAACCAGGCTTAATCAAGCATTTCCATTTTTCAAGGCCACAATGAAGTCCTGTTTGCGTGGTTCCACCTGCGAGGGTGGCCAGTGAAGGGCAATGGCTATCATCTCGCTAGTTCTTTGAAGACCATTCACAGGGCTTGGTTCTACAATGTGAAAGGGACAGACCTCACTTCAGCAGAAGCCCTACTGTGTGCCAGGCCTGGGCATGAAGGGAGGGCCATGTCCATGTCAACTCTGACCTCAGGAGACAAGACCGACATCCCCAGGGTTCGAATAGGGACTGTCCCTCCCTGACCCACCCAACACCTGTGGAGGAAGGAACGCGATTGGTGCAGGAAATTCCTAAGGACGATCATCAGGCTTATTTCCTTCCAAGTAAATTTCATACTTCCTCGGTTTCCTGAATAACACACATATGTTTTAGTGTTGCCTCTATAGGTGTGTGGAATAAGTTGTCCTGTTCTGTAAAACAAATATTGGGCCTGGGCACGAAGCACGGCTCTCTAATCGGTGGCATATGCCTCTGATGTCAGCTGAAATGAACTTCGTTCAGCAAAATGGTTTGTAAATATTGGTTTGGGTTTGGCAACAAGAGTGAACAAATCAGTATTTCTGCCTTATCCTGAGTTTATCCAAACAGACCCACCAGTTTTATATTTAAAAACCGAAGCACTAATTGTTCCAGTCTCAAGGGTACCCCCATCTGTCCCTGCGCATGAGTCATCTGTAGAGCTGTTTGCTGTTACCACTCCGCTCAGCGTTTGGGACACACACACACCCGCCGCGGTGACCTCGCTTGAAAAACCTGGCGAGGTTGTTTTACTTCTCGTCCACAGTGTCCGTGTTCCTGAAAGCAGACATGTTGAACCAGGAGCCACTGTGGGAGGGGAGGAGCGGGCTGTGGGCACGCGGCCGGCCTGGGGCGGTCTCTCCGGCAGGAAGTGTTAGGGCCTCGTCTGCGAGCCAACATCCCGGCTGACCTTAGGCAGGGCCTTGCCGGGTTAGGTGGAAGCCCGGTGTCTTTATTTTTAACCCGCCGTCATTTCCCTGCCTTGTGGGGAAGAAAAGGTGAACAGGATCATTTGTTCTTGGGCTGAGCTAAGAGTTTAGCCGCCAGATAGCCCTCAGGCTCCCTGGTCGTTTTTTAAATAGGCAAGAATGCCAACTCGCCCCGCGCCCTGCCATAACAGCCGAGCCCTGCCATAACAGCCGGGAAGTTTGGCCTGCTGAGTGTTTGCCAGACCGTTTGCCAGAGAAGGTTCCTGTGGAAGGTGGGCGGGATGTCCCCAGTGGAGTCCTGGAGCTGTACGTGGTGGAATGTGTGCGCGTTAGGGTTGAGCACGGGTCATGGCCTGGGGTTGGACCAAAAGACCGAACAGCAGGTGCCCAGGGAGGGAGCGCTCACAGGGGTGCTGGTTTCGCGTGCCTCCCGCTGGGTGGTGTGCGCAGAGAGGGGGGCCCTGGCCGGACTGCTGGGCTGCCACCAGGCCAGATCTCTGCAGGGCGGGCTGGGAGGGCAGGGGGTGTTTGTTTTCTCGGGGGCAGCAGACCCAGCGGTCTGTCTGCAGACTGGGCACTCCCCGAGCTCAGGGCAGATCAGAGGCAGGTCTGCCCCATGGCTGTCTGGGAATCTGCTCCCATCACCGTCTAAGTGGGTTCCTCCCCGACCTGCGTGACCGGCCTTGGCAGGCTGCTCCGTCCGGAGCCTGCTCGCCTTTGCCACCTTACGAAAGACAAGCATGCCCTTTCCCACACCTTCCATCCTGTTCCAGTCCGTTACCCAGTGTGCATGAGAGCTGTTACTACCCCACTTCACAGCTGAGCGAACAGGGGTCCAGGGAGACTGGCCCGTCCAAGCTCACACACAGGCATGAAGCAGAGAAGGGACAAAAGCCTGCTTGGGAATGTTAACACACCCGAGGGAAGCGGCAGGATGGCATGGAAACATGCAATTTAGTTGTAACGTGATTCTTTCTTTTTTTCTTTCGTCGGAAGCAACTGTGGCCAGAGTGTCTGTTACATTGCTTTTTCCTTTTTTATTTCAAAACAACACATTTAAACGACAGAGGACACCGTAACCTTGGAAACAGCCTGCAGAGTGCCTGGGCCACAGGCTGACCCAGCGCTGTAGGTCCTGTGCACGTCTGTCTGTCTGTCAGGGGCTGCAGCCGGGCACCTCTGCCTGCACTGGTGTGCTTGCTGTATATGCTGGCCCTCATTACCACGGTGATCCTCAGATAACGTTATATTGTTTTTGTATGTATTAGAATTTACATACATATACTATGTAGCCTTTCGCTTTTTGTATTCAACATTTCGAGACATCCATATGATGTAATTTCACTCATCTGACAGCTGTGTCATATTCCACTCCACGAACGTATCTCAGCTCATTCCCCACCCCCACCCTGCCAGTGATGGGGGTCGGGGGGCAGCACCGATACTCAAAGGGGCAGTGCTCCCAGCCAGAGGCACTGAGGTCGCCAGCGCGCAGTGGGTCTCTGCAGCTGTGCTTCCGCTCCAGGCGGGTGTCTGGAAGGGAGATGGGCATCTTGCCTAAACGAGATTTGGGCAGTATGGGTTCTTAAGTAGGCCTTCTGCTGGGAATCTCCGTGTTATTCCCTTCATCGCTGCTGGCGTCTGACTCAGAACTCACTACTTGTCCTTTATTGGTGCTGTTGTGTTGTGGGACGTACGGGTGAGCCCTCATATCTGGCATATTTTTGGGAAGGGTATCTGATAAATGTGGTCACTAATGGTTACTATGTATTCCAAACGCACAACATTGACTCTGGGAGTTTAAAGTTGGAAGGGTACTCAGACATAATCTCGTACACCGTCCCCATTTTAAACATGATGGAATCGGGGCTGGGAGGGCGGAATGCCTTGTGCGAGATGAAACAGCAATTTACGGACAGCGCTGGGAGTAGGAAACAGGGTCCCTGCTCCCTGCATCACAGAAGACAATACACTTAACCAAATCCTCTGGAACATTATTTAATTTTCAGTGGCTGATTTATAGGGCTCCTCAAAGGGCCTATAAATAGAAAACCCATACATATATAACTGGAATGTAATATCTGTGGTGTGTAGTCAGAACACTAGCTCTACAGCTTTTTCATGCTTTGTTAATTAAGATAAGCTCCTGAGGTTAATTGCTTGTGCTAATAGCGTCGAGGTGCTTACACACCTTAGCTATGTAAATATATATCTCCTTGGGATCCTCGGTTTTCTCCATTTTCAAAGGGAAACCCCTAACTTGAGGTTCTGGAAGCAGTTCCAAAGTCCGCTGTCTCATGTTTAAGTTCACACGCTTTACTCCCATTGGGGGGAGTTGTTGGCCAAGGTGCTCGATCACGTGCACTTAAGACTTTCAGGATAGCTGCCGTTTCTTCGGTAGTTCCCAATGGCAGGGGTTGGAGGATGCGTGCTAATTGGAAAGTGCTGGGGCCAGTCATGGGACCGTTTCCTCCCCAGCCCTCTCGCCACATGCTCCGGGGTGACCCGTTTTCAATGCTAAGAGGGTAAATAGACCCCGGCTGGGCCTTCACCATGGTAATATTCCAGGATTTTCATTAATATTAGGGTCTGATCGCTACATAGAATACTTTTAAACTTATGCACCATCCCCCATGGCCAAACAGAAGCCTTACTTGAAATGGTTTGATAGAATCAAGTAAGTTTGGGCATTTACCTGAACGTAAGTCTTCTGGAAAATACTACAGTGAAGGAATCGTTAAACTACCGACAACATGATCACATGTATAACGAGAGTGCCTTGATTTGGCTTTTACAACACAATTTATCTTGCAGTGTGTGAGCTGAAATCTCCCTCCATGAGCGACTTTCTGTGGGGCCTGGAGAACTCGGGCTGGTTAAGGCACATTAAGGCCATCATGGATGCAGGAACTTTCATTGCCAAGGTACGTGGTGGCAGAGACGTAAGCGAAGGGCCAGGCCAGCCCGCGCACTCTGCCCTCCCCCGCAGAGGGGAGCTGCTGTGCACACCTCCCGGTTCGCCGGCTGGAGATGCGGTTTTGCGAGCGAGGTCGTCCGTGCTCAGTTAGCGGACAGTACGTCAGCACAGCAGCCAAGTGGTAAAAAACTTACAGAATATTCTCTGCAGTTAGGCTTGGCCCCAGATGGAGGAGAGAATTCTTTGTGCAGGCGAGTGCCTCCCCTTCAGGGATGGAGCCCTTTATGCGTTTCTTCGGCAGACGTTTCCTTAGTGCCCTGCACTGCGCTTTTCTAGGTGCCCAGGAGGCAATGCGGAATAAGCCGGTCTCCTCACGGAGCTTACATTCTGGGGTGGGAGACCAAAAAGGAGCAAAAGGCGGGTTTCAGGCAGTGCCGAGTGCTGTGACAAAATCTCCCTTTCCCAGGCTGCTTCCTGTCTACTCAGCTAAAATCCTGCGTGCGCATTTGCGATAGCAAATAGAAATTCTTTTCGTAGCAAACTTGCTGCTATAATTTTTACGTTTGTTTTTTTCTCCCTTCCCCCAACCCTGGATCCATTACTTGGCTCTTATCCTTTTATCTCTGATTTCACAGTTTTACCATTTATTATTTTTGTCTTTTTCCTTTTGAAAAAGGCAAAGGCCAGTAGGAGACCCCTCATTTCAATAGGAGAAAGGCTTAAGGTGGAAACCCAGAGAGGAGGGGGGGGGGTGTCACAGGTGGGCTAGCAGGTGTCTCAGGTGAGATGGTGCAGTGCACATGCTCAGCGAGGTGGCCTCGTGGTCGCTTCCGGACCTAGTGCCACGGGAAGGGAGAGCGCTGGCCGCCAGCATCCATCAGATGGGGGTGTGAACCCTGAATGAATGAAGTCTTTGGCTCCGTTGTCCGTTTCTGAAGTATGAAACCGCACCGCGTCTGGAGGTTCCCGTGCTCACGGCCGTTCTTGTGGGCCCCGCTGGCCCCGTTTTGCAGGCCGTTGCAGAGGAAGGGGCCAGCGTGCTCGTGCACTGCTCGGACGGCTGGGACAGGACGGCGCAGGTGTGCTCCGTGGCCAGCCTCCTGCTGGACCCGCACTACCGGACCCTCAAGGGCTTCATGGTGAGTCGGCCCTTCCCACGCAGCGTCCTGAGTGTAACTGTGGGCAATGTTTTCTTTTTTTCTCATCAACATCATTTTCTCTTAGATCAGCAAGATGAATTAAAGGAGAGATAGGCTTAAAGGGGTAAATGTCCAAGATGTTGGAACAAAAAAACCAATGCTATTAAATGTGAATTTAGGGGCTAATAGGAAATATATTCAGTAGTTTTTAAAATAGTTGTACACAGCATTTGCTCATAGGAATTTCAAGTTTGAAGTAGTGTGAATATAACAAAAACTTTTCAAATTTGTAAAAATTTGGAGATAAAACTTGCTATACAGAGCATGCAAAGAAGTCCTTGAGAGGAAAAACTGCTGTGTTTTTTTTTCCCCACTTACTGCTTTTAAGTAGTCCTTTACAACTCTGGGTGACAGTATTGGAAATCTGTGTTTATGTGGCCTCTGCTGAAGCTGTGAGCACATCCTCTTAGATTTTGCACCCTTTGGTATCAGAATGTGGCACGTTGCTTTCAACTGCAGAATGTCCGTATAGCTGTCTGGAGTGGAGACGCTCTGACCACACTGGAACCATTTTCTTAAAATGACCGCAGAGACTTCCTGGCGCCTGGGAGATGCCTGCCTCCTGCCTCCTGCCTCCTGCCATGGTTTGGTGGGAAGTGAGTCAGTGGGTCCTGAATCCGTGCTAGGGACGGATGCTGACAGACGAGCCACATGGGGTGTCTTTATGGGAAGATCTCCTTTATCAAGGATATTAGTTGACACTCGGGGACAAGAGGCAAGTTTCCTTTCTCGGGCTTTTTCTTTTTCAAAGTGTCAGAGAACGCCACTCCCGTCTCAGCCACTGAGGTCAGAGGGCTGGATCCCTGTTTATATTTGGCCAGTGGAGGGATGCTGAAACACACACAGCCACCAGAGGGCCTCTCCCTCACACCGTCCTTCATCACCACCGGCCCTTTCTGATTGTCCCGTTAAATTTGCGAGCTGTCAAGGACAAACTTCAACCGCTCTGTATTTTTTTAAGGGGAAACCTCTGGCCAGCTCAGCACATTAGTGATACTGATGGGATTATTCTGTATCATTTACAATTTTTGAAACTCACATTACCCCCACTCCAAAGCAGGGCTGAAACTCCTACTATGCCCCCATCATTTAGAATTCTTCTAATCCACAGGAAAGATCTCTGGGTTTTACAATTCTTCCCAAGTCGAGTAAAGCTCACTGGAACACATCCAAGTTGTTTCTTGTAAGAAGGCTGGTTTTGGTTGAGATGGGCTTGGTGGAGAGCTAGGTTATGAGGTAGAAGCACCACTTCCTAGTAGTGTGATCTTAGGTGTGGGTCTACCCCCCCCCCCCCCATTCAGTTCCCCCTTCTGCAGAGAGGCCGATAATACCTACCCTACAGTGAAATGAGATCATGTAAGAAGCATGAACTGTGACTCACAGCAAGCATTCAGTGGGTGGTGGTACTAACATTTTCATATATCCATTCCCGTTTGTTTTTCCTATGGATGACCTTCAACTTTGCCCTTCCGAAACGCATCTCTACTGGTGGATAAAGAGAGCTCATTCATTTGCAGGTTACCCAAGGATGGTGACTTCTACTCCACGAACCTCTGAATCCTTGTGATCTCTTATTTTTCCTGGTTTGCTTCCCTCCATGATATTTATGTTCTTCCTTGTGTAGGTATTAATTGAAAAGGACTGGATCTCCTTTGGCCATAAGTTTAATCACAGGTAAGAAATATTTAAAAATCTGTTTTAAATGCTTAGGATTAAAAAATGTTTTAAGTTCTCAATTAACTGGGGGCAATAGCTTTATAGTTTTAAGTGTCTTTGTGTCTCTTCATCAAAAAGTTAAAATTCCGTTGTATACGTTGTATCCCAGATGAATGAAGTTCTGAGTACTTCTGATGAGAATGCTCTAGATTCCATTCTGAAGGGCAGACATGCACGTTAAGCTGCAAGTTGTGAAAGGCTACGGAAGTTTTCTCTGATCTTTCACTGAGGGAGTCCATTTGGGTTGTCCTGGGGCACTTGTGTCCTGGGTGACGTCTCTGGGGAGGAAACGCATGACAGCGGCCGAGGCTTTGCAGCCAGACAGATGCAGACTGTGGCATGTACCAGCTGTGAGGCCTTGAGTGTCTGTCCCCTCTGAGCATCGGCATCCCCATCTGTGAAACGGGGCCACCCTCCCATCCCACAGGTTCTAGCAAGGGTTTTTTAAAAGTATCCTTAAGTAGCCTGACTCCTTGCCTGCCCCGTATATTGGGCTTTCAGATGCACAGAAGCTACTGTTTTGGGAGACCCCAGCCGCATTTTGTTGGTGTGGATGATGATGCCTGACTTGTGTTCTCAACTCCAAAATGTTAAATGTTATAGCTGGTGTACTCTAGCCCTTTGTGTTAAAGTTTAAATTTAGGCAGCATGCTAATAATTTAATTAGGTACTTACTTTTCCAGGAAAGCAAAATTATTCCATTTTACAAATGAATTAAAGCCTCCAAACAATTAAGTAACCTTAAGATCATTGTTTTGGGGTTCTGGCTGTATGTGCTAAGCAGTTAAAATCTCTGATAGAGGACATATGGACAGAAAGAATTGGGAAATGCTGAAGACTAGATGGATAACGGAAAGAGTATATTAGGCAATCCTTTTTAAAGATTTTTTTTTAGGTGAGTAGAACTGAAACTCTTGATAAGTTTCCAGACAATTTCTAATGTTTCCATTCTCGAAAAAAAAGTAAACCAATCCTTACTCATTTCTATTCAAGTTGATCATCCATTGCTGAGATGAGGTTCTAAATTATTTTATACCTGATGGCAGTCAAATTACCCCTTTTGTATTCTTTCCGAAATGCATACAACAGTGTAAGAGACTACTCTTTTATTTAGAGTCTGATCTCTTGAAAGTAGTTTCAAGATTCTCTGATGTACTCTTGAAAAACAAGGATGTGAGCGATATAAAGGTATATTAGAATCTGTGGTCACGTGGAAATAATTAAATGCTGTTTTAGTACTGTTCTAGAAACAGAAATATCTCTAGAAACTTGGGAAACCACAATTTTTTAAAAAGTTGTCTTTACTTATTCCTTCCCTCCAAAACAATGCAAAAGTGAAAAACTCTAAAGTTGCTTAGATAATTCACTAATTGAAACAAAGTGAAGGTTTATTCAAAAGTTCTAATGTACCCTTCCCCCCCCCCAATATATTTTTATTGATTTCAAAGAGGAAAGGAGAGAGAGAAACATCAATGATGCGAGAGAATCACTCATCAGCTGCCTCCTGTACGACCCTTATTGGGGATCGAGCCCACAACCCAGGCATGTGCCCTGAATGGGATCTAACAGTGGTTCATAAGTTGAGGCTTAACCATTGAGCAACACCAGCCAGGCTTTAGTGTACTTTTAAAATTTAATGTACTTTTAACATGAGTGTTTCCTTTCTTTACCGAAATCTTCACTACTAAGTTTCTCCTGAAATTGAAATTTTAAGTTATTTTTTTCCCACTTCTTTGGATTTATAAGCTAAGATTTACTTAGGAACGATGGTTGCTTTTATGGTTGGTTTTTTTATTTATATTATAGCTTTCTAATTAAAAAAGCAAACAAAATAACTGGCTATAAAAATTTTCTAATACTTTATTTTATAGATATGGCAATCTAGACGGTGATCCAAAAGAAATCTCTCCAGTTATTGACCAGTTCATCGAGTGTGTCTGGCAGTTAATGGAACAATTTCCCTGTGCATTTGAGTTCAATGAGCGGTTTCTGATTCACATTCAACATCACATATATTCCTGCCAGTTTGGAAACTTCCTATGTAACAGTCAAAAGGAGAGACGAGAACTCAAGTAAGTGTTTTGGTATTTAATTTTGTGACTGAGAATTTCAGATGCCCTTTCATAACGTGGAAGACCATTTTAGCCACACACCTATACTGACGGATTCAAGCTCTTTCCTTTTTCCTGACATACTGCTTCATAAATGAATCATCCAACACAGGTAGGTACAAGTTTATTTCCCCTAGCTTCTTCCTGATATCCACACAGGCTGGCAGACCTGGCACACTAACATTGAAAGGAAACTTCTAGAGTCAAAGAAAGTGATTTTTGCATTTAAAAGGAAACAGACCTCTTGGGTAGGTATAATCACATAAGGATGGTAAATATAACTGGGAAAGTAAAATTGAAACTCTCTTATTTAGGCTAAAACTGTATTGTCCTATCCAGGGGGGAAAAATAGATGAAATGTAAACTTTAAATAAATTGTAAAGTAGAAAACTTAAAAACAGCAAAGTGATTTATGAACTGCAAGTGAGAGAAAATGTTTGAAATTCTCATAAAGTTACAATGATTTTAACTGTGGTCTATATAATATCAGATTTAATTTTGGAAATGGTCTGTTCACATAAAATGGGCTGAACAGAAAGAAAATGACCTTTTCTCGTGGATGCTAGTTAGCTTCTGCAAGGAACTTCAAGTGTGCTTACTGGTCGATGGTAATGACTTGGAAGCAGCGGACTGTGCCCGTCAAGCTTGCTATGTTCCTGGACAGTTTTGTGCTTTGCTGTGATAGACTAGCCACTTTAGTGGTACGTGTTTGGGTTTGAATCCCGGCTGTTCCACTCACTAGCTATGCGACTTTGGGAAACTATTTAATCTCTTTCAGCCCCAGTTTTCTTATCTGTAAGACAGACATATTTCACAGGAATTCAGTGAGGATTAAATGAGAGAAAACATAGATGCATTTAAATAATACCTGGCAAAGAATAAAAGTTTATGACTATTTAGGGTAAAAAAAAAATTACATAGTTTTATTTTACACTCAGTACAGAGAGCAGAGGAGCTGCGATTAGTGCTGTGCTACGCCATGAAAACGAAGTGTAAATTTCCCTGCTACAGAACACAAACATGTGATACTTAGATAATTACTGTTCCCTTTCTAGCTTTAATATTACACTAGAGGCCCCGTGCACTCAGGGGGGAGGGAGGGATCCCACGGCCCGGATTGCGAGAGGGCACAGGCCAAGCCGAGGGACCCCACCGGTGCACAATTGGGGCGAGGGAGGGACCGCGGGAGGGCTCCAGGGCATGTCCGGCCCGTCTCGCTCAGACCCGATCGGCCAGACCCCAGCAGCAAGCTAACCTACCTGTCGGAGTGTCTGCCCTCTGGTAGGCAGTGCATGTCATAGCGACTGGTCAACCAGTCGACTGTCTGCCCCCTGGTGGTCAGTGCATGTCATAGCGAGCAGTTGAGCGGCCTTAGTCTATCATTAGCATATTACACTTTGATTGGTTGAATGGCCAACCAGACACTTAGCATATTAGGCTTTTATTATTACACTACAGGCCCGATGCACGAAATTTATGCAAGAGTAGGCCTTCCTTCCCCCAGCTGCCAGCACCAGCTTCCCTCACAGCCCTGGCTTCGTCTAGGACATCCAGTCTAATTAGCATATTATGCTTTTATTATTATAGCATAGTCTACTATTTATAAGCATCAAGATAGCCCTGGCCAGGTAGCTCAGTTGGTTAGAGCATCGTCTCGATATGCCAAGGTTGTGGGTTTGACACCCAGTCAGGGCACATACAAGCAACTACTGAATGCATGAATGGGTGGAACAACAAACTGATGTTTCTCTCTCTCAAAAAAAAGAACCAAAATAGGTCATTTTCAAGCTTATTTTCTTTACAACAGAATTCAAGAAAGAACATACTCTTTATGGGCTCACCTGTGGAAGAATCGGGCTGACTACATGAATCCTCTCTTTAGAGCTGATCACAGTCAGACCCAGGGAATCCTTCGTCTCCCCACAACGCCATGCAACTTCATGTACAAGTAGGTGAACCTCTGGGACCTTACTAGGAAGGGTTATGGCTCAGAGCTGGCACTGTTTAATACTGCAGGCCAAAGGGCAGGAAACACTGAGCTTCAAGGCTTTTTTGGACACAAAGTACAACGAAGGAGGATGCTTTAATATCTGACCTGGTTTTGTGCCAGTGTCTCCTCTCCCTCGACTTTCTCCTAAATAGGAAATTATCTTAGAAGTTCATGTTCTGTAATAATGATATCTTAGAAATGTAAGTTCTAATTTAATTAAAAGTGAAAGGCGGGGTGAGGGGAGAAAGGAAAGATGGTGGAATAAGCCAAGTGTCTTGTAAGTTAAATGTAGACTCACAACATAGTTTACCTTTTTTCTCTGCTGAATTGACTGTGCTTTGGGATGAGGAGAGAAGGGTGGCATCCTACAGTCTCCTAGTACATACGAGGCATGTATGTTATATTTTGTCCTTTGTTTCTTGTGTAGGCTTGTACAGTACAGAAGGATGACTCGGGTCAGCACAAATGCAGATAGAATGAGAAACCATTCCTTCTCCCTCTCCACGCCCAACACTCACAGCTTTTCTTCCTCTATAGTTTTTATTCCTTGATTAGTTTTTGTTCTTAATTATTTCAAGCTCATAATTATCCCAGAATTTTATAGCAGAATATTAACTCTATCATATAAAGAATTGCCTCCATGTTTTTGTGTAAAACAGCAGTTTTGAGGGCTGCTGACACACTGCAATCAATTAGTTTTATTAACAGCCAGTCAGCAAATGTATGACTGAGGATCAAGCCCTGCTATAGGAACTGTGGATAAAACAATGAACGACCCTGTCTCTGCCCTCAAAGTACTTTTCTAAGTAAAGAGTAGGCCCACGATGTCCCTGATTCTCACTGGCATTCCAGTTTGCACTGTTGTGTAGGATAAAAAGGGGGAACATTCATTGCAAATGCAAATGTAAATTTTTGGTGGTTATGGTAAAACAAGCTAAATCCTCAAATTTACAAGGTTCTTTTTCCAAGTTTACTTCAAAACAAAGAGCCATTTTCTTAAACCAAAAATAGAAAAGAGAGAAAATAGTAACATGTGGTACTTCAATCTATTTTAAAAAATGATAGGCCTTCTAACTCAATACCATATATAAAATTCATGGATTTATTCCAAAGAAGTTTACTGATCCCCCAAAAGGAAAATATCAACACGAAATTATTACCTTGAGTGGCTTCTTGAGCCCAGGACTTGCACTTGGTGACTATTAGGGCTGTGGGACTGGGGGATGGGAGATGCCCGAGAGGCCCTGCGCCTGTGAATTCACAGTATGACATGGTTGCCTCATGGAGCTCTGCTGTCCCTTCCAGGTTCTGGAGTGGCATGTACAACCGATTTGAGAAGGGGCTGCAGCCCCGACAGTCGGTCACCGACTACCTCATGGCGGTGAAGGAGGAAACGCAGCAGCTGGAGGAAGAGCTGGAGGCCCTAGAAGAGGTGAGGCACTTTCCTAACCATTGCAGCTCCATGGAAGCCTGTCAGGACTCAGGATATGTGAGACGCAGCCACACATTTCGTATTTTTAGCCAGTGGATAATCTGAAACACAGCCCCTCCCGACCCCCAGGTGAGCACCCAGAAAACGGGAGCCCAAACCTAAGCAGCACTGAATACATTCGGACATTCAGACATCTGGTTTGAGGCTCACTTCCACAGTGCGCTGAACTACTCAGCTGTTCCCGCAACAGGTCAGGATTTTTTGTTGCTGTTATTTGGGAGCACTAAAATGAATTATTTCTGGAGAATTAATTACTAGTACTTAATGAGATAAAAAAAAATCCTGGTGCCAGAGCTCTGAGCCTAGAGATTCTGATGGAGAATGTTTAGAGTGCCCTGAGACTTGTCATAGGGCGGAGAGACCTTGAATTAAAGAACATATGTAGTTAATAATGAGGCACAAGTTAGGTTTTTAGAATTTCGGAGTTGTGATAAAAGCTTTGCCATTCAAAGTCCACTCATGTCATCACTGGGTCAGTTTTATCTACTCTTCCCAAAGATATCTAAGCTTTAGGAAAAGCTGATGATCCTATTAATCTATTCCAGTATTCTTTTTATTAAAATACTAATAAAAATTACTTAACTCTCTAAAAGCACTGTAATCAAAACCTCTCACTCTTTTTTCCTTATAACAAACTTCCTTAGCCTTACACATGAGTTTTTCCCACACTCCAGTCTAACCTACCTTTTACACTTCATTCTCCACTACTCCCCTTGCTCAAATTTAACCATTCTCTGCTTCTTATACATAACGGACACCTTCCTTCCTTCCTTCGTGTTTTTCTACTCACTGTCCCTCCTGCCAGAATGCTCTAACCATCACGTCCAAGTTGAATTTCTTCAGTCCTGTGCATGCTCCCTCCTCCCTGCAGCTTCCTCTGATCTCTTCCCTCTAACGGTTAGTCTAACCACAGCACCCTGCCCTCTGAAATTTCTGCATCTTCTAAATTCCTATATTACAGGAACTCTGCCTCTACACAAAATTCCCTCTAGCTGGATCTGTACTGCCTAGTACATTAGGTCCTCGGGTTACATCGGAGATCCGTTCCTACAGCGCGACATAGGCGATTTTCGCCCTAGGTCGGAACCCACCTACATAAGCACCTACGTCACTCACATGGAGCACATACACAGCAGTAATGAAGTGAAACAGTAAAAAATTTTTAAAAGAAAGATAATTCATGACCTTTACTTGTGGTAAATAATAAAAAAAAATAAAGCACATATGTACATACGTCGAAATAACGGCACTTTTTAAAAAATAAATGGGAGGTGGCGATGTAACCATGAAATGACATACGTCGAGTCCAACGTAACCCAAGGCCTGCCTGTACAGTACTTTGACACATAACTTAATATGAATGCTTTTTGAATGAATATCTCCCTCGCTGACATCAAAGGATGAAGACTAGTAAAATGCATTCCGAACAATCCAAATGTCCATCACCTGGTCAATGGGTAAACAAAATGTGGCATATAGGGATAGAAAGGATGGCTACTGACTACCAGGTGCCTTCCTGTTACTGATTTTGCATTTTATAGAAAACAATGCTGAGGCAGGTATTATCATCCTTATATTACAGATGAAGAAACCAAGCCTCACAGGACCTAATTATTTTGTCCAAAGTCATACTGTACCTTTGAACCCAAGTCCTAAATCCCCTGTCCTTAACATTAAACTCAGCTGGAAGGTAATGATTACTAAAGGCATGCATATGTAAAAAAGATAGATTATTTGTGATTTTCCCTGAAATTATTTCCTTTTTAGAGGTTGGAGAAAATCCAAAAAGTCCAGTTAAATTGCTCCAAAGTGAAGAGCAAGCCAAGTGAGCCCAGCAAACCCTCGGGGTTTTCCACCTCGGACAACAGCGCAGCCAACACTCCCCAGGACTACAGTGGGAACATGAAGTCATTCCCGTCCAGGAGCCCCTCCCAAGGCGACGAAGACTCCGCTCTGATCCTAACCCAGGACAACTTGAAAAGCTCAGATCCAGACCTGTCCGCCAACAGCGATCAGGAGTCCGGAGTGGAGGATCTAAGCTGCCGCTCTCCGAGCGGAGGGGAGTGTGCGCCTAGCGAGGACAGCGCCAAGGACCGGGACTCTGACGAAGCCGTGTTCCTAATGGCCTGAAGCTTCACTCTGGAGTTCCAACACAAAGGACATGCAAGAAACACCTTCCAAAATAAGGGAACAGTGCAATTTAAGATAAAAAATAACTCAAGAAATGGTACGTGTAATCGATAATTATAAAATACTAGAGGCCCATTGCACAAAAATTCGTGCAAGAGTAGGCCTTCCTTCCCCCGGCTGTCAGTACCGGCTTCCCCCCCAGCCCCAGCTTTGTCAGAAAGGAAGTCCAGAATGATGTCCGGGAGACGTCTGGTCTAATTAGCATCTTACCCTTTTATTATTATAGATAGCAATGAAGGGGTGGGGGAAGTCCAACTCTTAGTTTCCTTAGCTGTTGAAGAACAGGAAGTAGACATTTCTTTTGTGTCAAATAAATATTAAGGATATTATCCCATTTCGAAAATCATTCTAGTCTATGAAAGTTTTTATTCACTACAGAACAATGAATGACCTCTAAGGTTATCTACATAAAACTTCCTGGTCACAGCATGCATGTGCTCAGCTCAAAAAGTGCTCTGACCCTTTGCCTGCACACCCGTTATCTTCATTTTTCCCACTTACTCTATTTCCTGATGCATATTTTATTTCCTAAGACATTTGACGTATTATCCTTCCTGCCTGTCATAAATACTTCTAACAGAGGGCGGTGTTGAGATGTAACCTTTTGATTAATAGGTCTATTTTGTATAACTGAGGAGCTTTGTAATTGCTTCAGCTTATCTTTCAGGTTTCATGATCACTCTAACTTTTCCTTAGATAATATTTTTTGAATTGTTTTAATTTTGCCTTTTTTTGGAATATCTTATTTCTCCTCACCTTTTAAAAAATGCTAACACTTATAACTCACTTTTTCCTCTAACACGGGTCTAATACCTAATAAAGTAGAAGCAACATTTACTCTCTGGTTAGTGAATATGAATTCAGAGCATATTAGCTTTCTTATTAACAAGCTCTGATTACTAGTCCAAAAACTATATTACCAAGACAGTGTGGATCAACCATCACTGAAGTGTAACAGTGTAAAGTTAGTAGGTAATTTTTTTTAAATATACAGTTTTATTGATTTCAGAGAGGAATAGAGAGCGAGTGAGAGATAGAAACATCAATGATGAGAATCATGGATCAGCTGCCTCCTGCATGCCCCACACGGGGGATCGAACCCTGACCTCCTGGTTCATAGACTGACACTCAACCACTGATCCATGGCAGTAGGCAATATTTCAATGAGGGAAAATCCCAATGAAGAACTAGAGAATTTGGTTGTTCCTACTTAACCAATGGAATAAGTTCTGCCACTTCGGAAACTGTACATGGTTAACATGTTTTAAATTACATTGTTCTGTCTCTGACTGCTGGATTAGATCTGCAAAGCTTGTTTTTACTAAAATGCACATCTGAAGCAGAATCATTCCCCTGACAATTGAAATGGGACTTTACTGGGTGACCTAAACTTCTGTTCTGAAGAAATATCTAGTGAAAAAAAAGTTGCCTTGTTGGGCAGAGATAAATATAAGAAGAAAATATAGCCATAAAGTTACAAAAAGAGTCACTTAATTCCTGTTACAGTAACAGAACCAAAATTCACACAGGCATACTCAAATGCAGACTTTTTCCATCCTGGATGACTTATATAGCCTATATCTGAACTAACGTGTCTGTGTTTTAAATGCTGACAGTGATGATTAAACTCCTCTTTTTAATAACTGGGTTGTAAGGAGATTATCCAATGCATTCATTTTGGAAGGAGAAACCAAGCTATGTTAACTGGTTTAGAATAAAACTGGAATAGTTTAAGTTTAAAGAACAAACATATACGACCTAGCTGGTTTGGCTCAGTGGATAGAATTGGCCTGTGGACCAAAGGGTCCCGGGTTCGATTCCGGTCAAGGGCACGTACCTTGTTTGCAGGCTCCTCCCAGGTCGGGCCCTGGTCAGGGCGCGTGAAGGAGACAACCAATCGATGTTTCTGTCTTTCCCTCTCTCTTCCACTCCCTTTAAAATATCAATAGAAAATATCCTTGGGTGAGGAATAACAATAACAAAAGAGAACAAATATATTACGATGAATTACTTATGTGGCTGAAGAGACTATGTAAAAATTTTTTTGCTTTAGATAAGCACCTAAACCATGTCTTACTTTTATTTGTATAGTATTTCCACAATGCCTCACTCTTAGGTGTTAAATGATATTACTGGATCAAATGAACTGACATCCTTTTAGAATGGCTGTGGTCTGCTGGTGTCTTATTCTGAGATCTACTTGGTATATCAGAAAACTACCTGTTGGCAAAAGATTGGGACCACTATGCCCTCCGTTGCAGTGACCGCAGGGAAAACTGAAGCTCTACGGGCTGGAACAATAGGAAAGGTTTCTGAATACCCCAAAGACTCCGCCATAATCTTGTTACCTCACTTACCTGTAAATCCAGAGTTGTTATACCTTTCTCCTCTGGTCATTTTGAAGATCAAACGGCACACCCTTAGCACAGTGCGCGAAAGATAGGCAATTAGTGAAAGATAATTTCTTTATCCAAAGTCCATCTTTAAAGTCCATGTGAATACTAGCCATAACACAGACCAAATATTAAATATATTAGAACATAATTTTGTTCTTAAAATTCTATTGCCAAACACATTTTCTGGGTGAACAGAAAATGAAGAAAAGACAAACTGTACTGTATGCTGGTGTTTTAAATGACAAGCATACTGGGATGCATTTTAAACAAAGTATGCATCAGGCTGTTTTGTGATTTAGGTACTATTTACCATGCCTCGGGTATACAGTTGACGATTTTCTCATTAGCTTTTACAGCTATCCATTAAATGTGTTCATTCTGTAATATGGAATAGAGGCAAACTGCTGAACATAGTACAAGGGAAATGTAAAATTCAATTAAATTAACTATAAATTCAACCTCCTAAAATTAAATATTTCCTTTATTATTACAGCTTTTCTCTTATGAAAAGCTAACTCATAGTAAAGGTCAGAAAATTTCACTGACTTTCTAATTAGGTCCAGACTGATTATTTATTCACAAAAATTGTTTTTAACTTTAACATTAGTAATTTAGACAGCCTATTCTTATCCAACCACATTACATACGTCTATTAAAAAATTTGCATGAAAGTTTATGTTGGACCAGTTTAAATGAAAGACAGTTTTCTTCTATTAGGTGAAATATTTACCTGTACTGCTTCTTAAATGCATCTTTAGTTTTAATAATAAAACAATATATAAACAGCTGGTTTATTCTTTTGGTTTATTATACGTATTAAAAGTTACTTTCTTGAGATGGCACATTGGCAGGTTTAATGTTTACTGACACCTGGAATATTTAAAAGAAATTGTTTTTCAAAGTTTGATTATCCAGAAAGAAAGAAAAATAAGTCTTCCTACTGTTGAAAATAGTAATTTTTCATAAAAGGCTGAGAGGGAAAAAATCTAAACCAATAATTTTTTATAAAGAAATGAGGCATTTCAAATTAAAAATACAAATTTAAATGAAGTAATTTTATAAAATATCGAAACTAGCCAAAATTACATGCATAAGTAATCAATAAGAGAGGAGCAGTGGAACTTAAATATGATAGGATTTATCAATAATAAATAAACATTTTTAGTGCAAATAGCGCAGAAAATTTTCTCCAAGTCAAGATCATAGCTATCATTCTGATGTGTACAAAATCAGTCTGAGTTCTGTATACAATCTATACAGTATATCTGTGAAGTCAGCTGCTGTGATGAAGTGCCAATCTGCAAATCATAAATATAAATGTGCTTAGTTATGTGTCCCATTCCTCTTGCAGCAGTTCATGTATTCAGGAAAATCTAGAAAGAAAAGAAATTTTTAAAAAACCTAAGAAATTTTCATCCCTTTACATTTTCTTCTAAGATCTACCTTGATAACTTGACCACGAGGAAAAGAGGTGGGAAAGGATTCTAGCATGTTCATATAAGTAGCAACTGCTCAGTGCCCATCTCCTTCTCAAGCTGTGAGAAAGGCACACTTGATATTAATACTCAACCCTTGCCCTGGCTGGTATGGCTCAGTTGGTTGGGAGTTGGCTAGTGCCGCGGTTGCCAACAGGTGGTCCCTGAGGTCCAAAAGGTTGGCAACCGCTGGTCTAGTGCACCAAAAGGCTGCTGGTTCAAATCCTGGTCAGGGCACATGCTGGGGTTGTGGGCTCGGTCCTTGTAGGGAGCCTGCAGGAGGTAGCAGATCAATATTTTTTATTAATGCTTTTCTCTCTCTCCCTCGTCCTGCCTCTCTCTAAAAATCAGCATGATTTGTAAAATAAGTAGTTAAACAATACAATGCTGGCCCTAATCTTAAACACAACTACACTGAGAGAAGGGACAGGTGTACTGGAGATCAGAAATGCCCGTGACTTCCCTCCCTGTAGTCTGTTCCCTTCTAGGGGCCCTTCTACGCTCCCTTCAGTGCAGTTGAGTGGGCAGAGGACCACATGACACCAGTCTCCAAGCCAATCGGCTGAGGTCAGGATGGACACCACCCATCCCAGCCAATCTCTTTCCCAGGGATTTGTAGCGAGACCCCTGTCAGCCTCCCCTGGCTGCCTGAACTGTTGATGAAAGGGTGTAAGAAAGAGGAGCTGCTCTGGTTACTGTGGCCTTTAGTCATGTTTTCACTCTCTGGTGACTGAGTTGTACTTTCTTGTACTTAGTTCTACAATGTATCTCAGCATTACCCAATAACACAGCTTTTTAATTGTCGGGGTAGGAATGAGTTCTTACAACCAAATCATTCCCTGCCAAGACAGATGGAGAGGAAAAGGAAGGGTGTCCTGAGATCAAGTGAGAGCATGAACAAAGACATGGTGTAGACAAAAGAACATGACACATGAGATAACATAAGGGAAAAGTGGAAAATTAAAATGGGTAATCTCAAATATGTGGCAGATTATAGAAGGCTTAAAACCAGAGAAAAATTTGGCACTGATGCTGTCATTGCTAGGGGCCCATTATAGGTTCTAGCGTAGAGCAATTATATCATGAAGTGGTATTTTAGGAAGATTAGTCTGTCAGTCCTGTGCAGGAAGGAGAAACCCTGGCCAGGGGACTGGCCAGAATGTTATTGGAAAAATCCTCGTGTGAGATGGAAAGGAGACAGACTAGAAGTTCATTTTAAAGGAAGCAATGACAAAGGAAACTAATGAGGATATGGTATCCTCAGGAACCAATTATAGTTTACGATGCATCAGTAGTTATCAGATGTTGAAAAACTATTCATTTAAGCTGACATCACAGTGAGAAAACATCCAAAAGATTTTTTGTTGGCTATATGTATATGTATGTAACATTATGCTTAATATATAATATGTTACAGAGCATAAGAGCTATAATGATGGTGGTTTGCGTACAGCTGGCTCAACAGGCAGTGGTAAGCACACTTCAGTGACAGGACAGTCAGGCAATAGGCTTGAGACACAAGCTCTGGAATGCAACTTACCTACGAAGCGTGGAACTGGCTGTGCATCGCTATCACCTGCTGAAGTTTCTCTTCCTTGGCTCTTCTACAGTGGCAAACCTAGAAGATAAATCCTTTAAAATACCAGTCACTTCTCCAGCCACGTGCCAGTACTTCCTACATTATGACAGGATTCTATGTAGGATTCTTTTCACCTGTTGACACATTTTGATACTTAAGGCAGTCCAGAATTTAAGAATTAAAAATTAATTTTCTTTGGCAGATAACCTTTACCTATAAACTTCCAGAATGTAAAACAACTGATGCTTTCTGTCAGTTCTGATTATATATCAATATCTGTTTTTAAAATATGAAAATAAATCCTACCATTGTTAACCAGGAAGGTTAACAAACAAACACTTCAAGGTGCAGTTATATAGTACCAACGAACAACAGATGAAAAATCAATGCCTTACGAATGCTACAGCCATAGTTGTTAATGTACCTGAATTTCAATTTTCTCTCATGAAATATGGGGTAATAAAACCCGCCCCACCTTCCTTATATAGCACATGTTTTACTAAGTTTAGTAACAAAAGGTTATTTTTAAAATGTGATGTTTCAGGAAAATTAGGTAAATATATAGGACTTTATCAAAGGGCAAGATACTGCTAAGCAGACTTTGATTTTTCTTTAAATACTAGAGGCACAGCCCGCACGAAATCGTGCGCCAGTAGCTCGCTACTGCTTGCCTCAGCTGACCGCCCTGTCCCCCCCCCCCCCCCCCCCCGCCACAAGTAGCTCTCTGCCCCTGCGAGTAGCTCTGGCCCCGCCCACCCCGAGAGCCGCTGCTCATTTGGACAAGACGCCGTAATGGCCTTTTATGATAAAGATAATGGAAATACTAGTAATCATCAAACAGAAGTTATTCCAGAATGTTCTTAATAACATTTAAAAAATTAATCTCTATAGTGCATTCTCTTAGAATAACTGTGAAACAAGTTATTACAGGAGAATATTACAACTATTAAGCACATACTTAAAGCTAATTTACTAGCTTTACTTCAGAATGACACAACACTATCAGTTCTAAAAAAGACTATTATTTGATTTACCTGCTTGTGTACTCACAAGCAGCAGGTTTAGTGACAGAAGGATG
Organism: Cnephaeus nilssonii; assembly: GCF_951640355.1. Classification (NCBI taxonomy): domain Eukaryota; kingdom Metazoa; phylum Chordata; class Mammalia; order Chiroptera; family Vespertilionidae; genus Cnephaeus; species Cnephaeus nilssonii. Next base: position 12,769,711 of record NC_137079.1, read on the forward strand.
CTATCATTTTCAAAGAGGCTCTTTCAGTTTTCTTTCATGGCACTCAAAACCCCAGCTCAGTAATGTGCTAACGTTTTTTTACTCATGAATATTTTGATATTACACTGCCACTTATCCTAACCGAAAAGTATTACATACTGTTCTCTTTTCCATGAAGCTACTGAGAAAATCATCGATTTCAGTTTTTCCCTCCAAGAAATCTTCAGCAATATTATCAGATTCTTCCTCAGCTTCATGTGCAGCTACTTTTAATCTTGCCTGTAGGGCACTCGCACTACAGCTCTGAAAAAGAAAATCAAGTATTATGTTAGCTCATAATGACCAGAAAAACTCCTTGGAGAGAAAGAAAACAAGGCAGAGGGAGGGAGAAGCAATTCGTTATATGCCTTACATAAGCTCTTTTTAAGGAAATCTGCTACCACCCAGGTCCTCAGTTTGGATACCTAACACAAGAGAGACCAATCCATTGGCGGCAAACTCTTAAATAAAAGAAACTGGGCAAATCATTGTCCTCTCTTAAAGAGTCAGCAATCAGATCATTGTGGTAGGCACCCTCTAAGATGATCCCCAATGAACCCCAACTCCTGATTTCCCTGCCCTTGTGATTTCCCATCAATGTGGGCTAGACCTGGTGACTCACTTCTAAGGAAACAAAACATGACAAAAGAGATGGGATTAAATTTAACCAGAGGTGAAAGACTTGTATACTGAAAATTACAAAACACTGCTGAAAGAAATGGAAGATGACATAAAAAAGTGGAAAGACATTCCATATTCATGGATGGGAAGACAATACTACCCAAAATGATCTAGTTTTAATGCAATCCTTATCAAAATCTCCATGGTGTTTTTTGTTGTTGTTTGTTTGTTTTTTTTGCAGAAATAGAAAAAGTTCTGCTAAAATTCATGTAATCTCAGGAGACCTCAAATAGCCAAAACAATCTTGAAAATGAACCAAGTTGGAGGATCCATACTTCCTGATTTCAAAACTTACTACAAAGCTATAGTAATCAAAACGGTGTTATACTGACAAGAGACATAGAGATCAATATGCAATAGCAAGCCCAGAAATACACCTTCACATATATGGCCAAGTATTTTCTAAAGGTGTGCCAAGATCATTCAATGGAGAAAGGACAGTCTTTAATTTAACTACTGATGCTGGGTAAACTGGAGATCCACATGCAGAATCAATGAACCCTTACCGTACTTTATGTAAAATTAACTCAAAATGGAACTAAATGAAGGAACTAAAGCTAATAATACATCCCTCAGAGGACTGGGGAATAATGGGCAATACTGGTATATGTCAATAGCTTAGTGCAATGTAAAACACATAATGATTGCTCAATGTTAGTTATTTCTTTTCTAAAGAATGACCATTTCTGAAATCCATTATAAATTTATATTCTCCTTTACCATCTTTTTTTTTTGCTGTTGTTTTATTTCTATTTTATGTTTTATTACATTGGCTTTACCTTCCCAGAACTCCTGATTTTAAAAACACCAGAATATGGTTAATTATGATGTTAGTTACTGATATGAGATATAAAGATTATGAACTCTTTTCTTTTACTTAGAGATTTTTAAAGAAATGAGTTTACTTTTATAAAATGCTTTTCGTTTTTCATATAACCAGATTTCTAGCATAAAATTTATTTGTGGTGAATACTTTATACTTTCATATATTTTTGTATTTGCTCACTTTCCATTTAAGGTATCTATACAGAAGCTTAAAAGTGAGTCTATAGTTAAAGTTTATTGCAAGAGTTAAACTGGCTTTATAATAACTTTCCCAGAACAGTTATTTATGGGTATTTTAATATTCTTCTGTTTTGGAGCCAAATATGCTCTTGCACGAGCACAAATGACTTATAATGCCGCATAACTGAGGGCTGTTCATCAACGTCTAACGGCCTTATAAAGTCTGACACCTAATAAATGCTTTCTGATAAAATGAAAGTAAGAACGTGCTGACACACATTAAGATAAAAACTTCTTATGGGGAAAAAAAAAGAGCTAAACAACCTTACCTCACTAAGTTCATGCTGTCTTTGCATCTTCTTTTCAAAAGTAGATTTCATTTGTGTAAGTAATTCATACTAAAAGAGAAAATAAAAATGCTGTTTTCTTGTATTTGTAAATTACATTAATTTCTTCAGAATGAACACTAACTCACCTTATCTAAAACAGTTTGCCTTTTGGCTTCCAAGCTGGGCTCCAAAAGCAGATTTTTTCCTGTAAGATAAAATTCTGGTTTATTTCTAGGTAAAGGTCACATTTTTCTCAGGAAATTTAACAAGTAAAGGAAGACATACTTGCTAGCTCCTCAATACTTCTTACTAAGTTGTCCTTGTCAGTAATAACTTGTTTTAGTTGAGGCAAAGTAAGAAACTGTTCTAGTAATATCTCCTCTTGTTCATTCATATCTGTAAGTTGTGACACACTAGAAAGAGAATAGACAATGTGTTAATGACTATCAATAATCTAGTTTTTCTCCATTATGATAAATATTCACGATTTTTCACGGTTATCTAGCTGACAGGGTTCTAAGTAATTTTGAATGCATACACACGGCAAATTGTAACCTTCAAAACAAATAAAACATCAACCACATGGACAAGAAAGTAGTCTGAGTGTAGTGTCAAATCACTGTAGGACTATATAAAGAGTAGTCTGTATGAACAGTCATAACAACCTCCCAATTTTAGCCGCAGTGCCTTATTTAGCTAACAGATATGTGGCTATCACAATAAAAAACACGTATATGTATGAGTATGTGAGTAGGCACAGAAGGTTAAGCCAAAATAAAACTCAATATCCACAGGGTGAAAAAGGCAACTGGATAGGGATGGCACCTAAACCTTTGGAACATATCTTTTACTTTTGACCACAGATCCATATAAAAGCGATGCATGATTAAAAATCTAAATTCGGTATTAAAGAAAAATGTTGTCTCTTAAAATTCAAAGCAAACTCTTTTTCTAAGTTACATAATCATCCAGAAAAGTATTATTTGAAGAGAAAAAATAGTATTTGGCTGTACATCTCTGGTGTGGTATATCCTGAAGAAAAAAAAGTGTAAAACACCCCACAAAATCTTATCCTACATTCAGTATTCATATTAATAATATTGGTATTATTTTAACATTCAGTCAATATTTATTGAACATATAAATGAAATAATTTTCACATGAACATAAATCACATAAGAGAAAGGACACTTATCCTGGTAACCAATTATCATTCCCAGCATCTAGAAAAATCCCTGGTACATACTAGTCATTCAATAAACACAACCTACAAAACATAAAAACTGATTTATAAAATTTCCCAATTAAGACAACCACAATTTAGAAATAGTGAGGATTTAAAAATATTTTTATTTAATATGGATATGACAGTGATGATCTGCTTTGTATTTACTAATAAAACAGACAACAAATACCAATGTTCTCCAAGTCTTTTACCTTAGTTCGGAGAGTTCTGGAAATTCATCAGGGACATCTGGCATCCTGTAACCAAAACCATTCTGGCTTATCTAAAGAGAGTTTGAAATGGTATTATATTTCAGCCATCTTTTCAACTGCTCCTGTTCTCATTATCACATCTTCGTCTTTGCACGTTACACTGTCCGCACTCTCTCCACTTTCTTTTCTGTATTCTTTTCAGTTACTGTTTTTGTTTGTTTTTTGCGGGGGAGAGGGGTGGTCATGTGAGTACCTTCTTAGCTCTCTTTCATGGGCAAAGTACAGGCTGTAAAATAAATCTCTTAAGTATATCTGTGACAAGTATGGAGAATTATATGTGAATTTCATTGAAATATATGAATAAAGTTGCCTCAAATGAAAGGAATTAAGTATAGGAGAACATTAATAAGTTGACAAAAGTCTGAATAGTTACATAACTAAGTTCGGTGAGACAGTAGGGCAGATAAGGAACAGAGTATCCTTCATTTGAATATCGATGACTTTAAAGTTGAAGACTCATGAAAAGTTGTAACTTTGTTTTACTACTAATTGTGGTTTGTTCATAATATTCATTAATACAATGGTAAAAGATTTTGGAAAACGAAGTCCACTTGGGTCTATATTCTAAATTACTACTAACACTACAACTAGTAAAGCTGGATATAATGTTTTATAACATTTGAGTATTACTATGGGTGATATTCACTAAGGGTTAAATATGAAGGTTTTAAATCCCTTGATATGTTTTATGAACAAATATTAGTCTCTTATCTCAGCAAACTCCCACATGGCAACAGTTACTAGCTTAATTAAGGAACAACATTTTTAAACCAACTGGACACTGGAAGCCCTGACTTAGTATGCTACGGCAGAGCCTCCACAATCTGTTTCTCCTACAGGGTCATTTCCTGTGCCTTTGCCCAAGTCCTATATGACAGCCAGAGAGACCTTTTACAGGCAGCTTCACAAATACACCACCTGGTAAACGCCTCCATGCCTCTGTTAATGCTGCTGCCTCTTCAGAGAATGCTTTATATAACCACTTGTCATCCAGGCAAATTCATTACCATGTATCAAAATCTGGCCTCAGGCATAAATTCATTCGCTCATTCATCTGCCTCATTTTAATTGAGCACCTAATATCTGTATTGGGGTTTAAGGCACTTAAGAATAAAGTTATGAAAAAACAGATTCACATTTTCCTTCTAAGTTCTACCTTGGTCCCTAGCAGCACTGATCATTCCCTCAATTGTGTCTTCAACATAACTTCAGACTATGACTTCTACTCTACTGGAAGTTCATTATTTACAATTATTTGATTATATGTTGGTGACCTCTCTGAATTTGTTAACTAAGTTGAAAATGTGATTTAATCTTTTTTCTTTTGTGCCTTAGTGACTGGCACAAGGAGACATAATTAATTTAATAAATGTTCATTAAATTAATGTTACAAGGGTACAAAATATTGGTAATTGAAGATACCAACCTGCACTGAAGTGTCTGCTGTGGGAACAGGTAATGGCAGGTTTGAAAGGACGCCAAATGAAGGAGCAGCAGGTTTGGCTGTTGTATAACTTGTCGTTGATGAAGAAACAGTGTCAGCAACAGATAAAGAACTGACAGTCCTGTTAGCTTCTTGTGGGGGAAATGGAGGAAGAAATGGAAAGCCCTGAGAAGCATAGGAAGGCATCCCACCTGGGTTACTGTATAGGCTCAAGAGAAAGAGAAACATTTGATTAGAAGTTAGGGGTGATTGTAAAATTATTCCTAAATTTTCAAGTAACAATTGTCATGTTACAAATGGAATCCATTTATGGCAGATGACACTTGTTATATAACTGAATTAAATAGTATATAATTTGATAAAATATAAACACCACCCCAAAAGAAAATTTTGGTTTCCATGAAGAAGAAAAATGTTTTAGAAGCCATATAAGTTCAACTTCTCAACAGAAATGAATAGACAAGCCATATTTGAATTTTAAGCATTCCACTGGCATCAGTCAACATCTTCATAGAGAGAATCCTACATAATAGAAGGGTAATATGCAAATTGACTCTATCGACCAGGAAAACTGGTCACTATGACACACACTGACCACCAGGGGTCAGACGCTCAACACAGGAGCTGCCCCCTGGTGGTCAGTGTGCTTCCACAGGGGGAGCGCCACTCAGCCAGAAGCCAGCTCATGGCTAGCCAGTGCAGTGGTGGTGGAGGGGGCCTCTCCCACCTCCTCGGCAGCACCAAGGATGTCTGACTAACGACTTAGGCCTGCTCCCCGCCAGACATCCCCCGAGGGCTCCTGGGCTGCCAGAGGGATGTCTGGCTGCCAGCTTAGGCCAGATCCCCCGGGGAGCAGGCCTGAGCCATCAGTTGGACATCCCCTGAGGGGTCCAAGACTGTGAGAGGGCGCAGGCTGGGCTGTGGGACCCTCTTCCCCCCCGCAGCACACGAATTTTCGTGCACCAGGCCTCTAGTGGTAAATAACATTTAATTCAGAAAATTTATTCATGTGGAGGTTGCTTAGTAACTTTCACTGTATTTGAACAAATATGATTTAAAGTCAAGACTGATTTTCTAGGGGGGTGAGGGAATGTTCTAGGGGGTGGGAGTGGCGGGGAGAGGACAATGGGGGGAAAAGGAGCACATGTAATACTTTAAACAATACAGAATTTTTTTTAAAAAAGACTGGTTTTCTAGAAAATTTTAAAGAAAAATTAAATGTATAGATGAGTTGCTAAAAATGTTAATATATAAAGATATAATGTGGGTTCTTATTCAAGATGGTGATGTAGGAAGATCCTGAACTCACTTCCTCTCATGAACACACAGAATCTATAAGCTACATATGAATAATTTCTTCTGTAAGAAATCCTAAAAACTAACTAAGTGGCTTCTATACATGAAGCAAATAAGAAAAAAAAAAAAAAAAAGACATCAAAATGAGTATGAGAGGATGAGATAAAATCTTGCCATAAATCACACCCTTGGCAAGGTGACCCATAATTCTATGACAAATTCTATGATATGAAAAAAAAACACACAAAAACAAACAAACCTCTACAGAACAAAGCCCATTATAAGAAAAGACAAATAACACATTGGGGGAAATTTTTTAAATTCATCATAGACACAAGGATAATTGACCTAATATATAAAGAGTTCCTACAAACTGATAAAGGATTAACAACCTAATAGCAGAATGGAGAATAGGACAGTTGGGGGGTGGGGGGGAGTTAGCAAAATGGAGAATAGGACAAAATACACAAGTTGGAGGGGAGGCCATCTTGGGTGTTGGAGTGATGGTCAATTTGCATATCACCTCTTTATTATATAGGATATGTTATTTAGAAACAATATGATCAACATGACAGAATATTTGTACTATTCTTGAATGAATCTTAATAATTCTGAACCATTTTGCTTTATTTTGACCCCTATGATAGATACAACCTATAAAATAATCTAGGAGATGCATCAAACTTGCAGGGCATGATCGAGGCTAACTGGCGGTGGCTGGAACGTAATGTGCACTTTATCATAGGGCGGGGGGGCGGGGCAGGTTAGAGGGGGTCAATGAGGGATAAAGGGGACAATTGTATTGTAATACTTTCAACAATAAAGAATTAATTTAAAAAAATTTAAAATAGAGTATACCAGCTCATATAAAAAAATAATAATGTGCACTTTATCATAGAACTTACATAAAAGGAGAGCAAGTAAACTTGTTGGCTTCTATTTTCATATAAAGTGAATGATGAGTTAACATCTAGCCCTATCCTAACAGAAGACAGGAAATACTGTTTTTAGATAAAGAATATCAGTGAGGCTCATGACTCCAGGACATAGACAAGAGGCAAAGATGAGAGCTGGGGTTGATGTACATAATGAACCTGATAATCTAGCTACGCAGATGTCCAGGCACAAGATGTCACTGCCACTTGACTTGTGAACAAAATAACGTTCTTTAAAATTAAACAGAAGGACTGGGCGATAAATACAATATTCTGAAAAGTAAAAAAAGCAACAAGGAGTTGCACCATCATGCAGTTTCAGAATATCAAAGATATAAAAAATGTTATAAAAATCAGAAATCAAAATGGCATTGGACATCTTAGCACCAATAGCCTATATTTAGACAATAGAGGAATGCTTTCAAAGTGGAAATCACTTTAACTTAGAATTTGAACTGTACCAATTATTACATGTAAGTGTATATTAAAGACATTTGCAGATTTTAAAAAAATGTCTCAAGATTTATCTTCCAAGCATCATGTTGTAATTTACAAAAATGTTCACAGCATTATTTCTGGTCCTATATGGCCTTGCAGAACCAGGCCACTCCACTATCAAGAAGAAAAGGCGATTTTTCTCCCCTTGCATCTTGTCAAGTTTTTGCAATTGCCTCAACAAATCAAATGTAGCAGAAGTGAAGGACTTCAGCAACTAAGTCATTATGGCTCTCTCATAGCTCTCTCTCTCAGGAGGTTCATGCTAGAACACCAGCCATTATATTGTGAGGGAGCCCAGCACACATAAAGGTAACATCTAGGTATACCAGCTGAAACCCCCAGGTAAGGCCTCTGAGGAGAGCCTCCTTACGATGAACGGAGCAGATAAGAGCTCACTCCAATGAACCCTTTCTGAGTTGAATACAATAAATGTGCTCATTGTTTTAAACCATAATTTTGTGGCTAATATGTTATGAAGCCTTAATAACCAGAAAAGATTTTAGTGCCTGGAAGTGGAATGCTGCTATGACCAAAATAGCTAAACCATGAGAGTGGCTTTGGGACCAACCAGAGTTTGTGAAAGCGAGATGTACCCTCAGGAGAGTGTGAAAGACTGCAGGGCCTCAAGAAGACTGTGAGTAGGAAAACTAAAAAGATCTAAGAAAACAAAACCAATGAAAAATTGGAAGTAATTAACTCCAGAAAAAAGCAAAAAAGTTATAACAGGAAAATGTAATTTGGTAACGTATTTAGGCGACGGGAAATGTGTAGTCAAAGTAATGAAAACACCAAAAATTTATTTAAATAAAAATGATATAATTTCACTGAGAGAATGAGAGAAGATTTGTGAAAGATAACTAAAATCCTCATTAATCATAATAGGAACTCAATAGGTAATATATAAAATGATGGGATAAAAATGTAGCAGTATATACATATTATTGACTAAGATGAAGGTAGCCCTGGCTGAGCAGCTCAGTTGGTTAGAGCAGTACACCAAGGTTGCAGGTTCTATCTCCAGACAAGGCACATACAAGAAACAACCAATGAATGCATAAGCACATGAACAACAAATCGATGTTTCTCTCTCTTTACACCCCCTTTCCCGCCCCCCTTCCTCTCTCTCTCAAATCAATCAATAAATTTTTTTAAAAAGATGAAAATAAATATTAGAGAAGCAGCTAAAAGAAGAAAACAGCTGTCTCTGAAAAGTATGAATGTATTTTTGTGAAGATGGGGATGTAAAAACAAAGGAGTTCTTTTTAGCATCATCTGAATTTTTAAACTATATTTTGATTACTCTGATTAAAATAAACATATACAAACATTTGTTAGAAATATACTTACTATGGAAATGCTGTTGAAGTAGGAGCTAAAACTGGAGGATTCTTCCAAAACTCATCCAATAGACTCTGAATAATTTTTCCAAGATCTGAGTGCATTGTAAACTGAAAATAACAGTAATACAGAATGATTAAAATCACTTTCAGAAAAAGAATATAAGTTCTCATTAGGATAACTTCACTCTAAAACTTAAATATTAAAACCTATTTTTACAAGTCAAGAAGTAAATGGAAAGCAAAGGACATTGTGTCAAATAAACATATCAGCAATCCACAACTTACAATATTTTCTAATAGAATCAATACCATAAATCAAATTAAAAGTCTATTTAATCAATGATGTACCTAAAATATTTCCACATTTCACTATTTATAAAGATTGGAAGGGTCAAAGGTAAATACTGAGAGTACATTATTCACGTTAATCAATGTTATACATAGCTTGAGAACTTTAAGGCATATCTGAATTTTATTTCAACTAAAAACTATGGAATATCTACTGTGAACCTCAGCAGGTCCTTGCCACTGAAAAACAACCTTTGAATCAGTATTATCATAGACAGTGGAAAAGATTTTTGAAAGTTACTTATTTCAAAATGAGATTTTAAGTACATTTTAGATTTCGAAAGTATTTAGTAAAAAAGTAATACACCTGTTTTATTACTCTGAAATAAATATACCATAAACATACATTGTTTACTAATGGAGAGGTAACATATACTCCTTGTTTATCCATTAAATGATGTCGTATTGGTGGATAAACACTGATCACTGGTTTTTCCTGAGGAAATTGTGGAGGAAGCAATCTGGTAAAGGTAGAACAGATGAAAAACAAAGACAACAAATGTTACATTACATAGTAATAATCCTAAACAAAGTTAGTTTAAAACAAATTAAATTTTCATACTTTCATTTGGATTTATTACTTAGTAATAAGTGCTCTTTTATGGTTGTTGAGATGATTGAAAATATACAAAAGGATACACTTTGGAAATAAAATTAAGTAATTCCATACAGCAAGCACGTCAAACTCGGCCACATGTGGCCCACAATGAATATTTCTGCGGCCCAGCCAATATAACAGCATGTAAGAAACGTTTTAATAAAAATTTCATAACTTAATTTTTACAATATCCTGTTATACATAATTATTAATAACGAACTACAACGTTCGCTAATGACTGATTACTATAATCGTGTTGCATTCATTTCCTTTACGCGCCTTACACACAGCAGTACCATTTCTCTCCACTAATACTAGCAGCAAATATTTTAGCAGCTGACTGCCACGTCATTAGTCTTGGACTGACTTGTTTGGTGTATGCAACAGGAAATATTTCGCTTTCAGAGAACAAGAAAAATAGGTTTATTTGTGTTACGCTTATTAATTTGTGCAGTTATTCAGTGTCTGGTAAGTTAATGTTCAAGAAAACATTAATTTTTATTAAAATGTTTTATTATTTTATGTTAACAATTACTCATTTATTTCAGCCCTTTGTATTCAGTATGTCTCTATCAAAATAAACCTATGTTTCTATGAAAATTGAAGCTTTTGTTTTTTTTGCGGCCCACATAAATTTAAATCTTATTTATCTGGCCTGTGTTAGCCTTTGAGTTTGACATGCTTGCCTTATAGTAAAACCTACTTAATGTGGAACATGGATACCATGAATTTAGAATAGTCTTTAATTAATTGCTTACAATATACCAATACAAATCTCAGCTACAAATTAGATCAGGCATTTGTAGAAGGTGAGTCACACTAACCCAGCCTGGTTATTTATTAGACCACAGTTCTGGTCATATAATTTTTTTTACACGTGGTTTTCTTACTTTTAAAATGCTGCCAAGAATTATTTCACTATCTACTGAATTTTTAAAGAGTAAATGGAAAAAATGGAAAGTGCTAGAAATGAAACATTAAAGCTGCCATAATGATCTTTTCTAAATGTCAACTAACACATCTCTCCCAATTCTAAGGTGAATCACATGGTTTCAAATAAAAAAAAACACAAACAGTACATTCTCAATATAAGACTGAAAACTTTAACCTTTTTTTTTTACCTATTACAAATTTAAGATTAGGGAGTGAAATCTTAAAAAATGGGATTTTACTGGATATGAGACTTTTCCAAATTTCCTCTAAAACTCAAAAGAATGTGTTCTTTTAAATTGCTTCTCCGTTCCCCCATTGGCTCAGAAAACTCTTTGTTGGCAGCAATGTCAAAAAGAAAACTAGGTCTTTGTTGGCTTCTCCTACTTAGTTGTACATAGGACACTTGGAGAGAAACAAAACTACTCCATTTATATAGTTGAAGATGTTAAACTAGTTTGGTAAAAAGGCAACAAGTGGCCTCTGGAGCCTGACTAATCTGGGTTTGTATCCCGACTATGCTGTCACTACCTATGTGTCTATAATTTGCCCCAATTTGCTACTACTGTGAGGACTCCAAAGACCACTGTACATCAAGATAACACAGCATAATGCCTGAATTCACTCCTTCAACTAGGATATAGTAACGCCTCCTCTGTGCAGGCACTACGCTGGGCAATGAGGATATGAAGATGAATAAGCCCTGGTTCCTGTCTTCCGGTTAGGTACCTTTTTACCTCACCCACACACTGCCTCTAGAAGCCAGCCACCCAATGTAATCTGAGGTAAGAACTTCATTTGTCCAACTTTCCTCTTTATAAGGTAAATAACCTCATGTTTATATTTTTAACTTTTTTTCCTTTAAAAATAAGCAGATCAAATCAGTCTTGAACTTTCAACTTCCAACTTCTTTAGGATGTAAAGGTGAATATATCCCTAAAGGTTTTCCATACATGATCTCTTTGATTGTTTATATCATTCTCCTCTTTCAATATACTTCCAGCAAAGACTTTAGTGCAAATCAATGAAACTGAATACAGTATTCATGATTTTTATTTTTATTGCATTTCCTCTTTTATAGTTTTCTTACGGCAATATACATTAAGTAATTTCTTTACAAAATATTTATTCACAAAATTGTGCAACTTTGATAAATTATAGTTACTGGAAAGGGAATATTTAAAATAAGTTCACTTTAAACAATTTACTTCTAATAATAAATAGTCGTATTACATAGAAAAATAGGATACAATTTCTACTCACATATTAATGTTAATTGTCAGGTTGTTTACGCTGAATGGCAACCTGTATTCCACATCTTTCTGTATTTCAGCTATACTGTAGGAGAAAATTTGAGAAAAAATTGTACCTAAAGTTATAAAACCATTAATATTAAAGACAAACGTTAAATGTTTTTAGAGCCTACTAAAATTATTTTTAGTTTTAATCACAGAATCTAGATGGCCAATATAACTTGTATCTTGAAGGGAAAGTGATCATAGAAAGGTTTATCAAAAAAGAGGCAATAATACTCTGAAATATTTAAGTGTGTGAGAGTATGTGTGTGGGGGGGGGGTAGATGTTGAGGTAAAGAGGCAAAGAATAACTTATAATAATGCTAGATTGACTTACTATCACTTTATCAATTCATTGTTAGTAAAAGCGATTGTGAGCACGCTGGTTAATACAGATCGGCAAGACATCTATCTGGGTTCTAACTACAACTGTGCCACTAACCAGCTATATTTAAACCTAACTGCTGGCTGTTTTCCAAAAAACAAATACTCCCCTTCTTCCTAAGAGAAGCCTAATTTTATTCTGAAATAGCAATGTTCTAGTCTTTCTTGCAGCTGGTTGTTGCTATAGACTTAAGTGCTAGCCAATAAGATACAGAAAAATTGAAATGGGGGGGGGGGGTTGAATTTCCAGGAAAGCATTTAAAGGGGAACAAAAAACCTGGTATGCGCGTATGTGCCCTTTCTGCCTGGACCTGAGAGCTGGACTTCAGTCAGCACTGGACCACGAGTGGCCCTGAGAATGGAAGGTTAGCAGAACTAAGCAGGTAGAAAGAAGTAGTGCGGGTTCGTGATGACTACGGAAATGCCGAACAATTTCTTTTTATGTGAGAGAAAAAACAAACTTTTATTTTGTGTCACTATTTTGGGAGTCTTTATTCCTAGCAGCTGAACATAATTTCCAACTACTCTAAGTCCCTTATATTTTAACATTCTACATTCAGAATTCTATTTTATTGATAGTTTGCAGGCATACATTATTACAATTATAATTTACCAACCAAATTCTGGGGGGCTCATGTGGAATTCTAACTAACATTCATATTTTCAAAGAGAAAAAATACTAAGTTATATTAATAAGTTATGGTTGAGAGAAAACTTAATATTTAAATATACAAACTTTTTAAAGCATGAATACCTTCAAAAGATGTTTAGCCTTTGCATAATAATTTATTTTGTTTTGGTTACTTTAACTAACAGCTTTAGAAAACCTCTTATTTTCCTCATTTTTTGGTACTACATTTTTTGGTCTTTTGATAAAAACCTAGCCTTTAGAATATGTAAATTTTAGGTAGTTTGAAAGGTTCAAAAGTGTTGGGGGTTGTAAAGAAATCACATATATTGATAAGCTTTCTCCTCTGACATCCATGGAGTGGGGCTATGACTGAGGAGAAAAAATAAAGAGACTCAAAATGATATTCAATATTAGGACTTAAAATTTTATGAATGTTTCTCTTTGGGGAACAGGTTTGAACTAGGATACTGACAGCCTCCTCAGTTCTATGAACGCCATGTAATCAATAAAGCTTTATTAAGTTTTTTATTTCTCTACATTATCTTGGGACCCATGTCACTGCTTCAAGGGAATACTGGTCACAAACACATCCACCAGTCCAAAGCCAAGTAGAGCATCTTAGTGATTGAGAGCATGACCTCTTAAGTTAGGCTTCCTGGGCGCAAATCCTCTACCATTAACTTGCGTGGTCATGGGCAAGTTACTTAACCTGGCTAAGCCTCATTTCTCAAATGGGAAATGGGAATATTACAAGCATCTATCTCCCTAAAAGAGTTGTTAGATTAAGTGAGATAATGCATGGAAAGCCCTCCACATAATACATAAAAATTAGCTATTATTAAATAGGCATTTAGAATTCGCATCTAAGTTGGAATCTGCCTAAATTTGTAGTATTAAAATTTTAACTGTTTTTAGGCTTTGTATTTGGTCAGAAATGTTCAATTCACTGTCACCACAATTAATGACAGCATAATATTCTAGTATATTGTTTAACCTATTGTCTCTTTTTAGATATTTAAATTGTTTTCAATTTTTACTACTGTGAACCATGCTCTGATAAACATTCTTAAAATCACATCTTTATGCTGACAGGCAGTACCACTTCACATGTAAATAAACACACAATATTTTAAAGCAATACTGTAATCACACCACAAGAGAAAATTTAAACGATGCTCCATTAATAATTTTATTTTCTAGGTTTTCCGAGACAAGTGAAGTAGTGTGGTTTTACCTCAGTGGCTCTGAATCTGGGACTAAAGAAAGCTGAAACAACAGATAACTGTTAGTCAGAATGTATGACTAACTGGAATCTTCATTTCTTTAATAGTCCCTAAAGCTGTAAACAAATGTATCCTGAAATGCAAGAGGCACTCACTAATTATGGTTAAAAGATTCCTTTTGTAGAACATTCATTTATCTCCTCCTTTATATTTTCTGTAAACTTGGATTTAATAGGCAAAACTTGGTTCAACTGAAACAGCTACCATTTTTGCAGCATCTTGCAAGGAAATACAAATAGAGACGAATATAGTATGGTGTTGGCTCTGAAGGGACACACAGGACATGAAGAGATAGATAGTCCAGTCCAGTAACTAAAGAGATCAAGGTACTGATACCATTCATTTCCCATGGGTAACTCAAGGACTGTTTATAGGTGAATAAATGAAGGTTCACATGTAAATAAAGATATAGGAGAATAGACAACTTCCCCTTCTTATCTAAATCTCCAGGAAATATCAAACAGACTTTAAAAGCAAATCTATAACATTGCTACAAGGCAAGTAGTGCCATAAGCAGAAAAGCAGTTTGGGAGAATCCCTAAAAGATTTAAAAAAATGGGATTAGATTTAAGGAAAAAGGAAAGGAAAAGATAGTAAATACAGAACCTAATGACAATCCAAAACATAAAACCAATGCAAAGTGGAGCAGTTTGCAGGGCCTCCAAGCTCAAGTCAATGCAAACCAGGAGTGTGGCAGGCAGAGCAGGAGCGCCTTTCAGGGTAATGGAAGGGAGACCAGTAACAGCTCTGAATGCGAGCACTTCTTTCC
The DNA here is from genome assembly GCF_951640355.1 of Cnephaeus nilssonii. Classification (NCBI taxonomy): domain Eukaryota; kingdom Metazoa; phylum Chordata; class Mammalia; order Chiroptera; family Vespertilionidae; genus Cnephaeus; species Cnephaeus nilssonii. The sequence continues at coordinate 12,784,992 of NC_137079.1, forward strand.
CCAGGACTGTTCCAGCCAGCACACAGCACGGGAACGGCAGTGAAGGAGCCTCTGAGGTGGCAGTGCCTCAGGAAGCCTCCATCTGACAACTCTCAGCTTGTCCCATATTGGAGCAAGTCCTTTTGCATTCATCACCAGAGGCAGGCTATGATAAACAGTTAAGTATCCTCAAACAAGTCAACAAGGAACCCCAAATACAGAAACAGAAAGGTTTGAACAAAACCAAACCATGCAAGGCATGCACCAAACTCAGCAAGCCCAAAACACAGAAACTTAAGGAAACAGAGTTAATTGAGCAAAGACTATAAATTGGTGAAATTAAAACAAAAGAAAGTGGCACTTGCTTATACGCGCGCGCACACACACACACACAAATGATATAAAACTGATCCTTCTCCTGGAGAATACTAATGCACTTAGGCCTATTAAAGACTTTGAGAAATTCTAAAGCACTTGATTTTATTTTCTAATATATTTAACATGGACTTATTTCACAATACCTTTTGAACAGTGCTCTGTAGAACACACAGGCTACTAATGACAGATGTGCAAAGAGCTATAGGAACACAGAAAAAAACACCTAATCAAACGGGGGGTGGGGGAGCTTGTGGTGAGACAGCATAGGGACTTGGCCACAGATATGAAAAACTGGCTGACTGCAAACCCCTCCACTTCCTAGTCAAAAGCACAGAAGTAACTAATTTTATGTCCCTTCTCAACTGCCTGTTTATAAACTACTAACCCCAAGGTGTGACCACTAAACAACCTTCTTAGGGTGGCATAATGAGCAATTAGCCAGCTTGCCCCCACAGCAAAGCAGCTGGAAAAGGAAGAATCTAAAATGGAAAATTCTTCAAGCCTGCCTTTTTTTAAAAAGCCCACCTTTCGGTGCAAGCTTATGTCCCCAGCTTATGAAAGCAGCCAAGCAGGGCCAGCTGCCCCTGAGCCAGTTCAGAGGGCCTTCCTTTCCTCTGTGCTGCTTCTCTTGTGCGTGAGCATAAGCTTAATAAAATCTGGGAATTTCTCTGGGGTTTCCTCTCAGTTTCTATCTCGGGGAACCTAAGAAGCGCAACATTGGTAGCAGCGAGGTCTTCTAGGAAAAAAAAATCACATCTGAACTACACATAGAAGTCAAATTAGAGCTAACACTCAGGAAAGCAAAACTAGGTAAGTGAAGTGGACATTCTAGGCAGAGTAAACACCTAAGGAAAGCTTCAGAAAGGAGTAAAACCGGTCTCTAATAGTCTCCATATCCTTGGCCATTAAAGAAACTTTACATCCCCTTTGTTGACACCTTTCCATCAGTTACATAACCATCTTCTATGAAAAGCAGACATCAAGCTAAAGAGGCTGTACTTTAGGGATCTACTAGGTGGACCGGCTAATAATGCGGATTTTTTTCAATGGATGGAGTTACACATATGTTGATATACATGCGATTTGATATGTATGCTATATTGTTAACAAGCTTCAAAACTTCATATGTCAAATTTGCTGAAGGTGTTAACATCATAGATATTTTTACGCTTAAAAATGTTGAATTTCGTGCCAAAAAAAAAAAGCATTTGCGGGAAGTTATAATTCATTATTTATTTTAAAGAAAAGTGCTGCTGAATACTTCGGGAAGCTTATGGGGAACATGCTCCATCTCAAGATACTTGTGAATGCTGGTTTAAACGCTTTAAAAGTGATGATTTCAATGTGAAAGACAAAGAACGTCCAGGTCAACTGAAAACGTTTGAAGACCAACAATTACAAGCATTATTGGATGAAGATGCGTGTCAAACTCAAAAACAACTTGCAGAAAGATTAATCATTGCTCAGCAAACAATTTCCGATTGTTTACTAGTACAAGCAGTGGGAAAGATTTTAAAGGAAGGGAAATGGGTGCCACATCAACTGAACGAAAGACAAATGGAAAACCGGAAAGTCATCAATAAAATGTTGCTTCAACGGCACGAAAGAAAGTCTTTTTTGCATTGAATTGTGACTGGCGATGAAAGTGGATCTATTTTGAGAATCCCAAATGCACAAAATCATGGGTTGATCCAGGTCAACCATCAACATCAACCTCAAGGCCAAATCGCTTCAGAAAGAAGACAATGCTCTGCGTTTGGTGGGATCAGGAAGGTGTGGTGTATTATGAGCTTCTAAAAACAGGTGAAACCATTAATACTAATCACTACCGACAACAAATAATCAATTTGAACCATGCTTTGATCATGAAATGACCAGAATGGGCCAGAAGACAAGGCAAAGTAATTTTGCTTCATAACTCACCATCACACACTTCAAAACCAGTTAAAGACATGTTAAAAGATCTTGCCTGGGAAGTATTAATCCACCCACCGTATTCACCAGACCTTGCTCCTTCAGATTACCACTTGTTCCGATCGATGGCACACACTTCAAAACACACGAAGAGGTGGAAAATTGGGTCTGTGAATGGTTTGCCTCAAAACAAGAAAAGCTCTATTGGGACAGTATCCACGATGGACATTATTTAGAATAAAGCACTTGTGATGTTTCTCTTGAAATTATTGTGTTTTCTTTGATTACAAAATCCGCATTATTAACTGGCACACCTAGTACTGAAAGGAATAACACAGCCATGCTTGAATTTTAGAAAGATGACACTGGCAGCCATGTGGAAGAAACAAATTAAGGGAAGGCAACTGGAGGCAGAGCGGAGACTTAGAACCCAGCAGTAGCAGGGAAGGAGGACAGAGTGGAACCAGGATGACCAGGGTTTGGCTTAGGTGAGCAGAGAGTAGAGACAGCTTAGGAGTTCCTGGGTAGGAGGGGAGAGGTAGATGTGGCTGGATTTAATTAACAATGGAGAGAGAAATGACTGCCTGGTAACTTTTTTTTAAAAAATATATTTTATTGATTTTTTACAGAGGAAGGGAGAGGGATAGAGAGTTAGAAACATCGATGAGAGAGAAACATCGATCAGCTGCCTCCTGCACACCTCCCACTGGGGATGGGCCCGCAACCAAGGTACATGCCCTTGACCGGAATCAAACCTGGGACCCTTCAGTCCGCAGGCCAACGCTCTATCCACTGAGCCAAACCAGTTAGGGCCATTTTTTTTTTTTTATATATATAGCTAGATACTGACTGATACTACTAAGAGGAAATTAACTAGAGACAGCACCTGAGCTGTTATGATTCTACTAGAGGCCTGGCGCACAAAATTGTGTGCGGGTACAGTCCCTAGGCCTAGCCTGTGATCAGGGCCATCTCACCACCACCTACCCCGGTTCCCCATCGACAATCGGAGCCTGCCGGCCAGGGAAAGGAACCAAGAGGTGATCAGTGCACCTCATAGTGGCTGGTCAAGCGGTCATTTTGCCGTTATGGTCGATGGCTGGGCTTTTATTATACAGGATTTAGAAAACTTTTTCTTAAAAGGCAACCTACTATGTTGTATCATATACTTCACAATTATAACTTTCAATCACTGGTTATAAACAGACTATAAGATCTAATGTATCAAATTAAAATTCACTTAATTATGGGACTGTTTGATATACATAATTTTTAAAGTGTACTATGAGCTCAACACCCATTGAGTCAAAATATTGACATTTTGTAGATTCTGTAGCTTCAATAGGCTAAAGCATAGCAGATTTTTGGATTTTTTTATTGCAACACTAGATGCCCAGTGCACAAAATTCAGCACGGGTAGGGTCCCTAGGCTTGGCCAGCAATCAGGGCTGATCAGGACCTTCTGGCTGCTGGCCAGGGCCTTCCTTCGTTCCGTGCCAACCCCTGGTGGTCAGTGAACATCATAGCAAGCGATCAAACTTCTGGTTGAATTCCCACGGGGACAATTTATGTATTAGCCTTTTATATATATAATTTCCTTCCATAAGGAAGTTTTAATCTCAAATACCTATAATTGTTAAATAATGTACATGAGTGAAGGCAGCTGCTTGTAGTACAATAGGGAGTGACTGCAAACTGGTAAAATGGACAAGAGGCAGACCAGTAAGGGAACAGCTACTCTTCAGCTCAAAGCTAATACTGCTATGTGGAAACAGTTGCTAAATCTTTCCAGATCTTCCTATGTTAACAGACAAGTTGACAAGTTGGAAGGGGCAAGGACCATATAGGAAATCTCTGTACCTGCTGCTCAGTTTTGCTGTGAACCTAAAATTGCTTAAATTAATAAAGTCTAATTTTTTATTGAAAATTTGAAAAATTTAATGAAAAAAATCTCAAATTTTAAATGTTGGCAATGGTAGTCAGGGGCTGGCAACAATAGGAAATTTCAAAAAACATAAGAATATGAAGATTGGTACTAGTATTTTTAAAATAAAAATAATTGCCATTTACAGAGTACCTACTGTGTGCCAAAGAATATTCTAGTTTCTTTACACACACTATATCTAAAATCTTTCAACATACATGCATTGCTTTTGTGTAGAAACTCTCTGGAATGGACTTACTTTCTGAATGGGAAGTCAGAAGTAGTCCTGCCAGAGGTAGATGAGCTTTAGGTAGGCTGGCGAGGGATTCATAAACAATAAGCTAGGGCTAAGAGGCAATAAGCATGTAGGTTAAGAGGCAATAATAGCTCCAGGCACACTAATTCTATGCAGTGGAAAAAAGGAAGTAATTTTTCATATGCTTACTATGAGCCAGAGACAACAATGAATGATTATATAAATTAAATATCAACAATCCTGCACAAGAGGAATCAAAATTCCTAATTTTACAGATGGAAGCTCAGAGAAATTGAGTAACTTGCCAATAGGTCATATTATTAGTATACAGAATATAGTTATACTAACAATATGTTAGAGCCAGAATTGGAATCCATGATAGTTTGATTACAAAGCTTTCATTCATCTAAAGTCAAGCTGCTTTTACTAAGGTCAATAATTTCTGCTTACTTCCAGTTATGTTGCTCAAATTCATTTTGTCTTTTATCTCTAACATAATGTTCACAGCAAGTAACCTGAGGAAACTGTAGACTTCCCAGTAGGCAGTAAGAATTTAGGTAGTCAGTCGGTCCTCTCACTCCAGTAGCCCTAGGACTATTAAGGTTATGTGAACACCCGAGGTTGCACTGCCAGTTAATGACACATCAGGATCTCCTGACTTCTGGTACAGAGCTTCTTTCATTAAGATTATTAGTCATCCCAGAGTAAAAAAGATAGCAATTCTGATAAACATAATTCCCAAATTAGATTTTCTTACTGAAGATAAAATAAAAATAACACCAGAATTACCATCTACTTTATTAAAATGATGCAGAAATCCTTTACTTTAGACAGCTGATATCCCTAAGCAAAAAGTAATGAAGAAGGATTACTATTTTATAACTTTGAATTTACATAGTTAAGTGCAGATAATAGTTACCATTTACAACACTGTTGTGCTTTTAGACCTAAGGAAATAAAGTAAGCTGACTTTAGATATTGAGAGAGAGAGAAACCAGGATAATTGGGATGGTAACTGCTACCAGGTGTCCTCAAACTACGGCCCGCAGGCCACAATGCGGGTGTTTTTTGCCGTTTTGTTTTTTTACTTCAAAATAAGATATGTGCAGTGTGCATAGGAATTTGTTCATAGTTTTTTTTTAACTATAGTCCGGCCCTCAACGGTCTGAGGGACAGTGAACTGGCCCCCTGTTTAAAAAGTTTGAGGACCCCTGGCTAAGACCATCAGTTTTCAATATTGTCTGATTACAGGGACAATGCACAGAAATACTTAACAGCTTCACTTCTGAGGAATCTCTAAATTTTGGGATTAGTGGGTATCACCTGGGACATTTCAACTACAACTAATTGAAATCCAGGCTGAAAGTGGCCTAAACAGTAAGGGGTTATTAATCTTATGCAGCAAGAGGTCCAGAGGCAGGAAGTTTCCCGAACTGGTTAATTCAGCATCACAGTATTATCACGGACATTCCAGCTTTCTATTCTGTAGTCAGCCTGTATTCCTTCCCTGATCCAAGCAGTTCCACATGTCCATGTAGCACAACAATATCCAGAACATTTCCTTTCAGACATCTTTATAATTGAGAAAATGTTTGGAACAGCTCCCCAGCAGACTTCTCTCCTCCAACTCCCACTGACCAAGAGTAGGTCCAGAGTCCTGCTTTCACAGTAACTAGCAGGAGGAACTAAGGCTTAGTTACTAAGCCATCATCATTGGCGTAAACTATCATTATGTACTTGCTGGGGTTGAAAAGAGCACAGCCTCCAATAAGTAGGTGGCTTTGCAGATAACCAGATAACAACAGGTGTTCTTCCAAGAAGTCAGGGGAAGTGGATTTGGGTGGGAAACAAGACAGTGTGCTTTAGAGCAAGCTTCTTTAGGAAGTAGAACAAACTACAGAACGAGTCCCATTCCTACCCAGAAAGTCCGGAATTATGGTGATACCTGTTATTCAGAAGGTGGAATATGTCACTTGAGCCTAGTCAACATGACTTTCAATTTCCATTTTCATGGCAGACAAACATATTATTATGCTCTGGTTAAACACTCTTTGTTGTTACCTATGAGTTTCCCATTTACCCTGCCTCGTCAGTAAGACTTAGATGAGGAAATACACATAAAATTCATCTAGCCTTTAGGCAAGGCATGAGGAAGATAAGGAAGAATTTCTTAAGGTTAACAAAAAAAGGAGTCTACATTCATAGAGAAAGGGAATAAACAACATGCTCTTTTCTAAAATGAAATGTTTGAATTATAAGGAGTTAAAAGAAGATTAAGAGTTGGAAGATAAATGAGAGAATTGGGGGGCAGGGGAGGGGCGGGAGACAGGAATCTGGAGGGAAGAAAAAATAAATCACATACTTTCACTGTCAGGAAGAGCTGTTGACCTTACATTTGGAGAAGGGACAGATATGAAAAATGAGGGAGGTGGGCAGCACAAACAGGATATTGATATTCACAATTTAGGAAGTTTTATATTGTTCATTAAAATACCATTCAAAACATTTCAACTTTTGTACAGTGCACCTTCAGAATAACCACAGTGTCCTTCTGCCCAAAAATCTTTTAAGTATAAGTTGTAGTATACTGCAGATCATTTTTTACTAGTTAGCTTTAAAATATATGTCATGAGTTAAAAAGGCATATTTAACAAAAATAGGTGGATATCATCTTTTCTGGAATCATACCATTCCTGGAATGTACTTAATTGTCTCCTAATTACCCAAGTTTAGTTTATAAATGTGTAATATTTCAACAATAACAACAACAAAACCTTCAAGTATTTTTATAAAAGAACTTACAGAAATAAAGAGTACTTAAAGTTAAATTTTTATAACATTACAAAATATGTGGATAATGTCACATGACCAATTATACATCCATTACCTCTGGCTCAAAATATAAAATGGATCCTTTCTGCATTTGTTCAAAGCATTTACAGATCCTCTTAAACCAACTTCAGAACTCCTTAGATTAATAATTACTGCTTTACATTCTCACCTTATTTGGGAAGCCAAAAAATAAATACATTTCAGATCAATCACTTCCCATATTTACCAGCCTTAGCAGCAAAGGACTTTGGAATATTTGAAAAATTCAACTCCAACCTCAAAGAATAAAATTTTGTCAGCAATGAGAATACTTAACAGAATATACTAAAGGCTTAAAGCAATTAATTACAAAGGTGTGGTTCTAAAAAAGTATTTTGGCAATAGTAGTACTAGTTTAATACATAACTAGTCATACAAGTGGCTTTCTGAGGGGACAAACTTTTGTTGTTTGTTTCAATTTAAAAAATGAGTCATTTTCATAAGCAAATCTTGTAAGAGTAGCTCTTACAGGTTAGTACACAACTCTATTTAGAAAAAGACTCTGTGAACTAAAATTTCCAAAAAAAAACACACACAAAACCACCATTAGATCAAAGAGCATGCTACTCTTTCCAGTTAAATACCACAAATGTTTACCTTTTGAAAGTTCTGAACAAGTAGAACAACTGAGACAACAGAACCAAGAAACAGCTGAAGTTCAATCAGCAATAGGCCTCATTTTAGCCAAATTGACTTTGTAGTGAATTTTTAAGAATCTATCTAATCTAAAATTATTCTACACCATAACTTACTTGCTTGAAAAATTAGTAGAGTTACAAATAAAATTGCCTCTACTAGTTTGTTCAACAGGACTTAATCAATTTTATTCTCTAAAAACCCATATCTTTACAATGGGTGAAAAGTTTATTTTAAAAAGGTTAGGGTTGAACGATGTTAATATCTTTACATCAAAATACATGCTGTGACACTATTAAGTAAATGCACTTGCATAATTCATACAATAATATAAAGAGGTGGTACTAATTTTTGAAAACCATTAGAGGCCACCGATATTTGCAACATAAAAGGAGAAGCAAACCAGATGACAGTAAAAACAGCTGAAATCATTTGGAACTGCAAAATATTTCTAATCTGACCCGGCTGAAAATGGAAAACTCCTAGGAAGACCACAGAACAATCACGATGAATATGACCATTCCTGTGTGTGTGGGAACCAGAATAACAGTGAGAAATGTTCAGAGGCTGGTCGTGGTCAGACAGGAGAGGTAGTTGGAACAGGGTGCAGGGGTCCTCACACTTTTTAAACAGGGGCCAGTTCACTGTCCCTCAGACCGTTGGAGGGCCGGACTAGAGTTTAAAAAAAACTATGAACAAATTCCTATGCACACGGCACATATCTTATTTTGAAGTAAAAAAACAAAACGGCAAAAACACCCGCATGTGGCCCGCGGGCCGTAGTTTGAGGACCCCTGCACGAGGATGGAGTCTGTCACTCCCAGAGGAGAACTCGCTGATAAAAACTGAAGGCTTCCCTTTCCTCTGCTGTGGCAACAGTTCCTTTATCCCCCCCTCCCCCACCCCCACCCCCCACTATTTGTGAGTCTTGGACATTACGCTTCACAAAGCCTTCTGGCCAAGTAACATGTTCTAACACTTTGGCCAAAGCGGCAATCAGGTGGCCAGAGGGACAGGGTAGTGGGGAAGGGAGCAGGGCAGAGCGAGGGATATTGGAAACAGCCTAGGAGCCAGATTACAGCCAGCAGCCATGTGTCAGGAGGGATGAGCAAGTCAGAATGAGAAGAGCTGAGCAGCGGCGGGGCAAAGGGGGGGGGGGGGGGGGGTCCGGAGGAAAAATCCTGAACTGGGGTCCGAGAGGCGAGAGCAAGCGTGTCCACCACCTGGACGAAGGGAGGTGCATCAGAAAGAGGCAGCTGGCGCGGAGTCGGCCTGGGGACCCGCGATTGGGATTAGTCCCAGCCCGCCCGCCCGCCCGCCCGCCCGCCCTTCTCCTCGGGTCCGAGAGGGCGCGACCAGTCAGTCACCTGGAGTGGGAGCTCCGCAGGGACTCGATCAGGCGCTGCTTCTGCTGTTGGAGGCTGGTGAGGCCGCCGGGGGACCCCGCTGCGGAGGAGGAGGCGCTCTTGGTCAGGGGGAAGAGCCAGCTCATCCTCCCCGGGTCCCCGGGCCCGAGGCCCGAGTCGGTCCGGCCTGCCTCTCCCAGCGGCTCCGTCCGGTGGTTGCTTCAACGACGGAGACAGGAGCGGGACGGACGCCCGGGACCCGAGCGCTGGGCGGCCACGACTCCTCTAAGCGGGCCCGACCGGGGGTCCCCGGGTCCTCGGGGGCATGCTCTGGCGGCGGGTGCCGGACGGAGGGCACTCGCGTCCCGGGACCCGCCCCCTACCTCCAAGGCCCGGCGCCAAACCAGCCGGACAGCCTCGCCGCCCAGCCTTCGCCACCCCCAGCTTCCGCCCTGCGTGCCCCGCCCCCTCTGCGTGCCGCGTCATCAGCCGGAGCCGCCGCCAGGACGTACACGACGCGACGGCGCAGCTCGGTGCGGCGCAGCTCCGGCTCCCCTTCCCCCCTCGCTGGGCGAGCGGTGTCTATGGGGCATCCGCTGCCGCCGCCGCCGCTCCCGCCGCCGCCGCCGCCGCTGGGTGCTGTCTCTATGGCGAGGAGGAGGAGGAGAAGCGCGAGCTCAGTGACTCAAGTAGATCTGGCGCCTGCAGCCGGCGGCGGGGGAGGGGCGGGATGGGGAAGCGCAAAGGGGGTGGGGACGAGGGACCCGGGAGGGTGCGCGATGGCGCCCGCGGGAGCGGGGCTGGCGGGGGACGGAGCGGGGTGGCGGGCCGAGGAGAGGGAAGGTCCCGGAGGCGGGGGGTTTGGCCGGGGGCTGGCGCGGAGTGATGACGCAGAGGCTTTGTACCTGGGGCTCCGCGGCGGTGGGACGGGAATTGGGGGTGGAGGGCGGTGGCCTAGATCCCCAGCTCCTCGGGTTTTTGCGCGCAGCGGTGCCCGGGGGTCAATCTGGCTCCAGGGAATGGCTATCTGCACCTTCGCCCTGGCGCTCTGCCCGGGAAGAGAGTTTATCTGTGCCTGGAATGCTTCTGGACTGCCCTCTCCTTTCTCTGGGAGCCCGCAGCTCGGAGATGCTACCTCACGCAATGAGGTCTGTGGCTCCCCTTGGCCTCTGGAGCTGCCGTGGAGGGACGCGGAGAAAAGCACCGTTAGAGCTACAGGGTCCCCCCACAGTGTGTGTGCTGGAGTGGGCAGGCTTGGAAAGCACGGATCCCCCGGATCTTTGGTTTTTAAAGCACTCGGTTACCCTTGTGACTGCAGAGTTTGGGTGGGGACGGTTCATAATTCCTTTGAAAAGTCTTTGTTAGCGATTTTTTTTTTCAAACTGTGAAAAATAAAGGAGCCTTTTCCTGTTCAAGAACCAAAATGTGGTCTGTCCTGTTATCATATACCACGAAACCAGTGTATATGGCCCAGAAACATGAAGTGTGTGTGTGGTAACCAGGGAAAAATGCTATGATTTTTAGGAAATTAGAAAGAAACCATTTGAAATGCCTTTCTTTTTCCCTTCTACAGTTATGGGTTTTCAGACAAGCGCTGTGTCTGTTACTTATTGCTCAGAAATAACTTTTTTTATTATTATTAAAGTAGGTTTAATTTTGTCCCTTCCAATCTGGCTTGAATAAATGCCAATCAAGAAGATTTTGTAATCAAATCCGATTTTGAATGTTCTGTTAACTAGGAATAAAAGCAGACATTACTGCTGCCCTAGTAACATGTGATCATCTCACATGTGTATCAGTATTTCAATTTTCATTTTTGTCTGAAAATGGTTATCAGTTTTTATTCAGTAAGTTGAATTCACAGCACTCTTTAGTGGGAAATTATTAATATGTGCACATAAAACACTATTTGTATATAACTGATGTTAGAACCAGGAAACCTGTGTTTATTTTGACAGGTACACAAATAAAGGATAAAGTATTTTATGAAACACATCTTCAATCAAGTATAAATTTTGATGCTTGGCAGCTAGACTCCTTGTGCCCTCACTATGCCAGCAGCAACGGTTGATCATAGCCAAAGAATTTGTGAAGTTTGGGCTTGCAACCTGGATGAAGAGTTGAAGAAAATTCGTCAAGTTATTAGAAAATATAATTATGTTGCTATGGTATGCCTATGATCAAATATCCTTAAAATGCTTCTTATAAAAGGGGAAGAGGAATTTTAAAAGTCTTGAATTCAACCCTTCTGGTTGATTTTTTTTTTTAAGGGACTAATTTAATTATGTAAAGAAAATTTTGTCTATGTCCTCCAACCAAAGACCACAGGAAACATACCTGTAATGAGACAAGTTGGGTTTATTATTGGAGTGAGGAAAAATGCATACCATTGGAGGAAACTTGTGGCAGGCAGTTTTAGGTAGAGATTAAGGAAGCAGGGCTTGGTGAGAAGCTGGGGTAACTTAATAAAGTTTTTCTTTTAATTTTAGAGAAGGGAAAGGAGAGAGGGAATGAGAGTGAGAAACATGGATTTGTTATTCCACTTCTGTATTCATTTGTTGTTTGTATGGGTCTGATGAGATCAAACCTGCAACCTTGGCGTGTAGGGTCAACACTAACCAACTGAGCTACCCAGCCAGGGCAATATGTTTTAACTAGAAGTAAGGAAGACTCAAGTAAGTCAAAAGCTATAAAGAAGCAACAGTCAGTCATTAACCAAGATAGAAGGGTGTTTGGTCATTTTCGTGGTTTGGACAGTGTTTGTGTTTTTGTCCATGTTTAGTCATGATTACAGAGTGGCCTTGTCTGATGTTGAAGTGTGAAATTGTGTGTATTCGACAGAAGAACATTAGCTACAAGTGCCAAGTCAGCCCCTAGCAATACTAAGGCCTAACTGATAATACCAGATCAGTTCCCGTAAGCTAGGAAACTCCTGATGTCTTTCTCAAACAAACAAAAAAGATCTCCCAGTGAAACATTGTTGATCTGCAGTTTTTGTTGTTTGGTTTTTAATTTAAAAAAAAAAAAAGTTATCAGTGGAGTTCTATGAATATACTGCTGTTAAGCATCTCATCTGTACATCTGTTATAGCTACTCTACTGTTTTCTAGATAATTAGCTTTGTGAAGCAAGGGGTTAGTATCTTAATATTCTTTTATTCTTCTAACATCTAGTATAACACAGTGCTTCCAATAAAGTGGTTTTTGAGTAGGACAGATTTAGAGAAGTTTTAATTTCTTTACTGTTTATAGTGAATTGGTATTTAGATTTTGTTCTTAGCTTCCTACTTTGAATTTTAATACTAAACTGATGTATCATTTTCTCAGTATTTTTAATACAAATAAATATAAACTTGTGGGAAAAGTTGATTGGTTAAAATATGAATATTTGAATGTACATAGATAATGTTCTATTTAATAAAGGTGCACATCCTCACAGAATTAAATTTCCTTATTCAATAGAAATTGCTAGCGGTCACTTATTTCTCAGATGATAAGTAGTGACAACATTAGAGACGTGATAACATTCTACAGGAGTGTGAATGGCATGCAATTTTTGATGACATGCTTTCTCTGGAGTATAAAGAGAATACTGTTTTAGCTCAAGAAATTAGAAGGGTTTGATGTTTATATAATCCTTGCCTGAGAAAAGTGATTGGAAAGTATGATGCATTTTCCATTCTTTTTGACCAGTTCTGTATTGGTTTTAACAGAATAACATAGTTTCACGTACCTCTTGAGAAACAAAAACTTATGATTTTTTTCCTCTTCCTTGGGAATAGAGTACTTGGTTGCATTTATCATACTATATATGTAATTTTTTTTACTGATATGATATTTAAAGTAAGGAAAATTCATTAAGGTTGTAGAGTTTCATTTTATGGTTCCAAAAAATAATGCTCTTTTAATGGACTATGAGTGTATAGAATATCATCTATAACAGGATTCTTTAATTTGTACCAAAAATTGCTTATTTATTCTAGGAATTTGTGGACTGTGGTTTTTATGAATTTTAAAACTGTTTTACAGGACACCGAGTTTCCAGGTGTGGTTGCAAGACCTATTGGAGAATTCAGGAGCAATGCTGACTATCAGTACCAACTATTACGGTGTAATGTAGACTTGTTAAAGATAATTCAGCTAGGACTGACATTTATGAATGAGCAAGGAGAATACCCTCCAGGAACTTCAACTTGGCAGTTTAATTTTAAATTTAATTTGACGTAAGTGGGAAATAAATATAACCTGATAATTTTTTTTAGTTTAATTTTTGGAGTTGATTTTCCCTCAAGTATAGTGAATGAAATTCTAACTGAATATGGCATAGTTATCCTGGAAATACTTAAAACCTAAAATTTCAAAGGTTAGATTGCTTCTATATATTATAGGTCCAAATAATTGAATAAAGAAGAATCTTCAATTCATGTACTTTGAATTTTAGAAATATTATATGAAAAGTATTACTGCCACTTTTTTAAAAAATTTGGAAAATTTTGAGTATTGGAAATACTTATTAACAAAAAAAATTAGATAATATTCTAATTATTTCACTTTCAAACTTGTGTACAGTTTGAAATACATACACCTTTGTTGTAATAGTTTTGCTTCTTAAGAGGTTTTTATTACAGTCATACTCCAGTTTATGAGTAGATTATAAGTCAAAGGTGGTAAGATATTTCTTGGAAACTTGGGTGCATTTTCCTGTCAAATCGATGTTACATAAATGATTATATTCCCAGGTCAGGCCACAGAATCTCTTATGCTGACACTAGAGGCCTGATGCACGAAATTCGTGCAAGAGGAGGCCTTCCTTCCCCTGGCTGCTGGCACTGGCTTCCCTCTGGCACCCTGGACCTGGGCTTCCTTCACAGCCCTGGCTTGGTCCGGTCTAATTAGCATATTATGCTTTTATTGTTATAGATAGATATGGGAGAAGTAATACTGTCCTTTAACCTGGTGCTTCTTATGGAAACACTTCAGAATCTGGCAGATTGTCTTCTGGAATCTGAATTCTAACTCAAGTCCAGGGTGGAAACCCAGTTTCTTTACTTGTAATTCTTGTCTATCATTGGTAGGAGTAATCTTGATAGCTTACAGAAATGTAGATTGTTTGGGCCAAAGGCAGATTGTTTATAAACTGACTATAAGTTGGAGAAATGTTTTAATACATTCAAAGTATGTTACAATACAGGATTGCAGTGTCCTGTTTGACAGCCTGTACTTGTGTAATGTAATGTAACATCTGATTTGAAAAATAGTAAAAGAAGGTGGTAATGCCAATGTCTGAACCTCCCATTCTCTGTAGAATAATGTGAAATTTAGTATAGGAGATTTAAGGAAAAGCAGGGTTGACGATTTTAAAGGATAGTGTTAGTGTTTTAATAATATGGCTTATACTTTTGTTGTGTTTAGCCTGACTCCCTGTTTTTGGATTTTAAAATGTACTCTTCAGAACCTTGTAAAGGGTAAAAAATACTTGTCTCTATTCAAACTGATAATAACCTTTCATAAGTACTGTAGTTCTGAAACACAGAAAATGGCTTTTTAGCCTTTTCCCAAAAGACTGCTTTTTAAAATTATTTGTTTACCATTTCATTTGTTCTATGTTACTTTTTTTCTAAACTGGTCATTATTAGAACACTAGAGGCCTGGTGCACGAAAATCGTGCACTTGAGAAGGGGGTCACTCAGCCCGGCCTGCGCCCTCTCGCAATCTGGGAGCCCTCGGGGGATGTCTGACTGATGGCTTGGGCCCACTCCCCGCCTAAGCCAGCAGTTGGACATCCTTAGTGCTGCAATGGATGCAGGAGCACTTGCCAGTCGTTAGTCTGGCTTCTGGTTGAGCGGTGCTCCCCCTGTGGGAGCACACTGACCACCAGGGGCAGCTCCTGCATTGAGCGTCTGCCCCCTGGTGGTCAGTGCGCATCATAGCGACTGGTTCCACCGTTCAGTCGATTTGCATATTAGCCTCTTATTATATAGGATTGTTTTAACTAAGATACTCTTGTGATCTTAGTACCTGAGAAGGAGGAGACCCATCTGTGTCACAGTTTTGGTAAAATTGAAATTTTCCTTATCATTGTTCTTATAACAACTGCTTTGTTAGTATAGTCTCTGAAAGACATTTTTCTCATACAGAGAGGGCTACTGTAGATTTGCTATACCAAGTTTTGCATCCATTTTCACTGATGTTCATGTCTTGGGACATGAAGGGTATAGTGAAAAATATTAAGTAGAAAAGGTCAATTGGAAGATAAAACCACTGCCATCTAATGTGGAGACAGAACAGAGCCCATGAACAGAATCTTGGATATTTTGAAGAAAGATGAAAATTCCCTTTTTATTATACTCCTAGAGTGAATGTATCAGCGGCTGTGCTAGGCACCAGGGATACAGAATTGAGGGACGTTGGTCGTGGTCATTATAACTTAGTGTTCCCATAACTCTTTTGTCTGCTTCATGTTGCTAAAGTTCAAGAATTAGAACTCTTAGGTACTGATCGATATATTAGAATCCTCTCCAAACGGAATTTCAGAGTAGATATGTACATGAAACTTGAAGTGGGTTATTGATGAGCTCTGAAGAAAAGAAAGCCATGGGCAGAATTCCTCTAACAAGTTAAAAGAGATGAGAATGAATTTTTTATAGGGTCATCAACTTGATGATTATAGTAATTCTTGATATTTGAGAGAATCATTTGCACAGCGTGGAAGAGATTACAGGGGACCATGGCTTCAGTAATAACAGAAAGGAAGACTTCATTCAAGGAAAAGGGCAGTGCAAAGGAGATAGTGCCCTGAGTAGGAGGGACAACAGAAACAAAGGGTGGCTTTTGTTCTGTTTTACTGATGATGCACCGGCATTTGAAGGTTAAAGGACAGCTATCAGTTATGGAGTTGTAGGCTGTATATGTTGTCTTTCATAGCCTTTGCAGATTTGGGGGGCATCTTTGTGTTCTTATCAGTTTGGGTTCATTAGATACTATGTTTAGTAACCATCTGTGCATTTGTGACAATCTATATTCCAGTTTATTTGCCTCTTATGATTTTCAGCATCAGTTTAAATATATAGGAGTTAACAATTTTAAAAAATGTAAAATGTATAGTGAGCCAGGAGTTCATAGAGGTTGGAAAGTGTTTCTAAATTGTAAAATCTCTAACCTGCATGTTTAAAAATGTGAATTTGTGTAGTAGGCTAAGTTTGTATTTGTAGCTAGATGTAATATCAATAAATGTACTGAATTTAGCAGACCTAGATGAGTTAGTTTCTAACTTTAGGATATACTTGAGATAGACAGCCTTGTATCTCTGATTTTGGGAAACCGTTTTTAGAGCGTTATACATGGCTTTCCTTTCTGTTCAGTTGTCAGAACTGGGTATTCTGTGACCATCAACTTCAGTACTTAATTAGTGTTAGGAGTGGTCACATTGTTTATTGCCATTCTGAGCAGATTGATCCAATCAGTAAGCTAGCACTTGCACCTGTAGCAATTCTAATATATAAACAATATTTAAAGTAATTTATTGAGATTGAATTAACATTTTAATATTTTCCTACATCTGCTAGCAAGGTGGAATGATTTTCAGAATTTGAAATGGACACCAGGGAAAAGGGACATTCTATTAATTTAGAGAATTGAGTCATAAAAATTACGGAGTTTCCCTTATCACACGAAGTATTTTCTGTCCTATTTGGAGATTTAGTTAGCTTACCTGGATGGGGTTCCCAGCTTTCTCTTTCTCTTTCTAATAAAATGGGCATTATAAAGCATGGAATTTGTTCCAAATGGTAAGATATTTAGTCCAATGAAATTCAGATGACAGTACATTAACTTATCTGGATTGACCTATGTGAACTATGCAGGAACAAAAAAAAGAGAAATAATTGACATACATGTTTTTGTTTACTAACTTACTTGATCATAAATTGTCTGAAGTAGTCATCCAGGTCTCTCCTGAGGATTGGGATTCAATGGGCCTAGGTATGGGACCTGGAATCCATATACTTGGTAAGCTCTCTGGGTGATTGTTATCATTTGGCAAGTTTGGACAGCACTCACTATTCCACTTCTTGTTTGTTTGTTGTTGTTTTATCTGACGGTATAACATTGAACAAAATAGATAAAAATGATTGTCCTCCTAAAGCTTGCATTCTGGTTGAGAGAGACAGACAGTTAACTAAAAGCAAGCATATGGCCCAGAATAATGTGAGTCTGGAGAAAGAATCTGTTATGCCTTGGTTGGTTATAATTGCTAAAACATGCCTCCCCTTGTAAGCATCACGACCTGATGAGTGAGGTTCTAGTTGTCTGAGATACATACTTTTAGTGTAAGAAGGCCAAGTGATACTGTTGAATGAAAAAATTTTTATTGTGTTTATTCAGATATCCTTTCTGAGGAGTTTTCCAGGGGAAAATTTGACAGTGATTGTTGTGGTTTTCCCATTTTTAAATATTTCAGTGGCTAGTTTTATTTTTTAGAGACATTTGGAAGTAGATTGATTTCCAGAGACTAAACCATAAGAATCCATTTTGGCTCAAGTGTGATTTTTCTTTTGGTATGGTTAGTTTTGTTAAATTGTTTAATAGGACAGTCTTTGCTAAATGATGGAAAGTGATATTTTTACAGTTTAAAATGTAAACAGAGAAGTCTAATGGGGCAATGCACAAAATACTTTTCTTTCATTCTCAGAAACATACCTTCATTTTTTCACTTATTTAATTTAATATTTTAGATACCTGTGTGTACTTACAAAATGATGGCTTTCTTTTTGGCTTAAGTAGTCTTGAATGATTGGTTTATATTTAGATTTCCTGGCTTGATTTTTGAAAGGCAATCTTGTAGGATTAAGATTGTTAGAAGAAGAGATGATTGCTGTTATACTCAAGTCCTTTATTTTAATAATCAGTTTACTGCTCATTGGGGCCATTTGCAAGGCTGATTATTTGTGAGAGGAGGCCTCTCCTTTGTTTTAAATACAGAATGTCGTTTAACGCAGCCACGTCAGATGTTTTCACGCGTTCTCCTCTCTGGTGCTGCCGAGAGCAGGTAGATGAGCATAGGCCCTCACCCTGTGGGGACAGCGGCAACTGGCAGCGTTAAAGCGGTTGCTGAGTGAAAGAACATGTCTGTTAGTTTGTGGTGCTAGTCCCCGGTGAATAGAAGACTCTCTTTTTCAAACCCAAATTTATTTAACTTTCGAAAGGCTAGTTCATAGTAAAGATTAAAATCTCACCATTGGACTGTTTTGAATGATTATTTAATGTGTGCACAGTTTTCTGAAATCATGACTGTTAATGTTTCAACTATAATTTCTTTCCATATATGTGAAATATTGGAACAAGTGAACCTAAGCCAGTCCTCTTTCTAGTTTGTGGCATTGTAGTTGTAGATATAAGCTGAGAAAAGGAGTTTGTTTGAAGTATGGCACTTTTGAATGTTGTGTTTCTTCTTCTCCTGCCAGGGAGGACATGTATGCCCAAGACTCTATAGAGCTACTAACAACATCTGGTATCCAGTTTAAAAAGCATGAGGAGGAAGGAATTGAGACCCAGTACTTTGCAGAACTTCTTATGACATCGGGAGTGGTCCTCTGTGAAGGGGTCAAATGGTTATCATTTCATAGGTAAAGAGATTGCATTACAAACGGCATGCATGTTTTTGCCACACAAAACTCACACTGCAACAGTTTTGAGTGAAGTGCTTAAATTAAAAAAAAACACACAATAAAAAACAATAAAGGAGAAGAGATAAACAGAACAAGAAAATGGCATATGTGTTACCATTTCCTAGCTGCTTCATGTTTGGCTTGGTCCCTGTTTCACAGGCTTCGTTCTATAAAGAATTAGTTGCCACATTGCAGTCTCCTAACTCTTAAGAGACTAATGTTGGTCTACTTAAAGATCTTACAGCATGGGATACATTGTAGCCCGTGAGAGTCAGCACTGCCTAGTGAAAGGGTACAGGCTAGGAAAACAGACCTTGGTTTAAGTCCAACAATGCCATTTGGAATCTGTTCCCTAAGGTTATTTAACATAGCCTGAGTGCAAGAATGCATTCATTAAAAATACTTATTATCTACCATAAGCCTTGCACTGTGATCAAATTCTAGGAATTAAGATATAAACAAAACAGACTAAACTCCTTGTTCTCATAGAGTTTACATTCTGGTGGGAATAGGCACATAATTTTTCTAAATAATGGAATTTATATGTGGCCTTTTTAGATGGTAATAAGTGCTGTGGAGGCAAAAAAGCAAAATGCTAGGGGTTGGTGTGTGGTAGAGTTTAATTTTATTTAAATAAAGTGATCAGATGGCATCATTTAGAAGAACTACCTTGCAGAATTATTTTAAAGTATTGTATTATGCAGGTGTTAATGTTCTTATACTCAATCACTTCATACATTTTTTTTTTTTTTTAAATAAGACTACCCACATGCTTTACCATTTCCAGCTCTGCCCTGGGGAATGCTTACAGTAAAAGACTGTTCATGTTTAAACTTTGGCGCAGCACTAAGCAGTAATTTTTGAGTTGGAGATACTGAACATACTAATTCTTACCTGTTATCTTTCCTTTCTACTCTCCTCCACTTGTTACCTCAGGAAATAAGACTTCAGTCTCTGTTAATTTGAGAAGTGTTTTTGAATTCTTTTTTTACAAAATTTCCTGGTCAGAAAGAAACAAAAGAATGGGAAAGAATTTTCCTGTGCTTTTACTACCTATATCCTGGTCTTTCGTTCAAAAGATACTCTGAGCAAATACTTTGACTTGGCACTGGGGTATTAAGATGAACAAAAAGGGTTCATGTCGTTTTAGAGGTTAGTCTAGGTTAGACTCTTACATATTTGAATACTTGTCAAGATGTGTTAAGATTTTTATTCTACAAAATGTTATTAAATTTTATTATATTATCTATTTCTAGACGATAAAGATTAATTTATAAATCCTAAACTCAAATCTTACCTTTACTAGTAGTAAGCAAAGGCTGTGCTGATTTATAGTTTAGGTAGACACCAGAGTACCTCTTTGCCAACTACCAGAAATTTAAAGGTTTCTGCTGTTTATTACTTACACCTTGATATTTCTATTTGGTCTTCAATGGTAAAGCTTTCTCTGCCTTTTTTTTTTATATAACAAAGGTGGAAATTTATTGAAGAACAAGCACAGACTCCCATGTGGGGAGGGGGAAAGAGTCCTCTCTTTGCCTTTTTTAAGATTAGAAGTAAAATTCTAAATAGTAAATATAAATTTTGTTTTGTACCCTCCCCAAAAGATATGTAAATAACATCTCATCACATGTCGAGCTTCATACTGAAAA
The DNA here is from genome assembly GCF_951640355.1 of Cnephaeus nilssonii. Lineage (NCBI taxonomy): Eukaryota > Metazoa > Chordata > Mammalia > Chiroptera > Vespertilionidae > Cnephaeus > Cnephaeus nilssonii. Next base: position 12,805,611 of record NC_137079.1, read on the forward strand.
GATGTTTTTTAAATGTGATTCCTGCCCTTTAAACTAATGGAGAAAACAATACATGCATTTTGAAGGATAGTACAAGAAAACAGCTTGTGTAACAAATCTGTGGGAGCTGGGCTTCACAGGGAAGGCATCTGTAAGAGGTCCTTGAAGGAAAGGTAGACAGGGAAAAGGGTGTGGTGGCCTGGGAGCATAGGGAGCTGTAAACCTGGGAAAAGCCAAACAGTAGGCACAGGAGATGTTGGTTGGAGAGTATGGGTTTGTATTTTGTTCTGTAGCTAGTCTCAGCCTTCGCTGCCTCCACTTCCATGTGCAGCATTCCCACGAGTATCTCTTGGGGAGCCATCAGGAGATAGTAACAGAAATAATTTTGAGGGAAGAGAGCACTTAATGAAGTCAGTTAAAGGAAGTGACTATACTTTGGTAGGGATTACCTCTTGGATTTTTGAAGTATGTGACCTCTTTATGAAAAAGATAGGGAGATTTGCATTATTTTTGCCTTGTGAATGCCAGTTCTCTTGCTACCTGTTTGGCCAACTTTCCATTCATCTTTATTTCTTCATTTCCATAGTTATTTAAATTTTTTAGACATACACTGTGGGCAGTTTGACATTCTCCTTGAAGAGTTCTCTATTCAAGGATCAGCAAAATAGTAGTTTAGTGACTACAGGATTGGGATGGTAGTAGAGATCTGCATATTGGTATCTGGAGGATGAAGTACCAAGGTCTGTAAGATGACAACATTTTCCCATTAAAATTGTGAACGTGTTATTTTCTGGTTTTGTGCACTCTTTTTTTGTCGATTTCCTTTTTTGTCTAGAGTGTGACTCACTTAAAATTTATTATCGGAAAAGGTTTTCATCTCCATGGTATTAAGGTCCCTCTTCTGTATTCTTTTAACCCTTTTGTAGTGGTTATGACTTTGGCTACTTAATCAAAATCCTGACCAATTCTAACTTGCCTGAAGAAGAACTTGACTTCTTTGAGATCCTTCGATTGTTTTTTCCTGTTATTTATGATGTGAAGTACCTCATGAAGAGCTGCAAAAATCTCAAAGTAAGGCTTCGAGTGGCTTTACCTGTAATCAGCACACAATTCCGACCAGTGACTGACATGATAGGGTCCTAAGCTGGGATGTTGATTCAGACCATGTTTTATAGTTTTATATTAAGTGCAGTTGTATTATCTGGTCATTTGGTTCTCTTTTTTTCTTGCATAAATGCTTATAGGAAATCCTTTTGAAAGCTTTAATATATATTGGCAGAATAAGTTTTCAGTAAAATTAAAACCAAGGATCAGATGTTTGTCATTGCTTGCCAGATTGAAAATAAAAAACCAGCACAGAAACTGAGGCTATCTTGCACAAAAGTACAGGTTCTCACTCTCCCGACATGCACATAATCGACCCACGCAAGATAGAGTGCAAGGGGCCAGCAGTGTGCAGATGTAGTCAGTGGGGTACAAAAGTTTCTCCTTCAGTTGGGCTTGGCTAGAGATTATTCTGTTGGGTCTAGTCTTTGGATCGTGCTCCAGGGATTAAATTACAAAGCTGAAAGGGTTTTGCTTGCTTTTCCTGCCCCAAAGATTGGCGACCTGTTAGTAATAAGTGCTGTAGTAAATAAATGTCCTGTCCGGGCAGTACCTTATATCCTGACACTGCTTAACGTGTAATTGTTACTTTGAACATTAATTTTTTCAAAAGGAACACTGCTTTAAGGAAGAGTGTTCCTTTAGTTTGAGAATGCATCTATGATGGCGCAGCCTCCCTAAGGAACACAGTATTTTCTGTTACAGTGAATACGCTATAAATAAATAAATAAACAAAAACATAAACATTTAGGTAAAGTGGTTCCTTCAGAGAACCTATATCAAGTTTGATCAAATTTCCTCCTCACCAAGTTTTTAGAAGTGCAATTATGTTATACTTTTAGAAGATGGAAAAAACTTTAAGAGCATTACTTTCACGCAGAAAGAAATATTTTAGGAATTAAATAGGAAACTTTGCTTTGACAGATGAACCAAAATCATAAGAGAAACAGTCTTTAGGCCAAAGTCAGCTTGCCTCATCATAGGATTTGCCATATGACCAGGGACATTTTTAAGGAAGGTTATATCACGTTTGTGACACCTAAGAGCAGCAGATTTCTGTGCAATTTGAAGAAACTTCTAGCTATGCGACTTCAGTGAACTTGCAGTAGTATCCTTACTACTCTACAAACTCAGTCCATACCTGAAAGTATTACATGCTGAGAATCCACGGCGGGAATGTTTTAATGTGGCCTTGGAAATGCTTTTTAAAATTGATATTTGTACAGTGACAGATTCTGGAAACAGAACCAAGTTACTGCTCATTATGTGTACGTTATTTGAAAATTTCTAAGTATATCAGATATTCTGAATATAACCTGAGTGACCTGGTATGTTAAAATTCAGGTTCATGACCACAGTGCTTTTTGACCTATAGTCCACTCCCTGAATGACCTACTCTGTTGTTCTCTAAGCAGCTGCTAATGTTACCTAATCCTCGTGCTAATTTTAGCTCAGAAGCAACTGCTGTCCAAAGCTCTGTTTTAGGCTGTGATAAACAGAAGGGTTGGTTTGCCAGCAGGAGCCTTAACAATTTAGAGAGGAATTTCTTTGTGTTTGTCTTGTTTTTCCTGATCATGCTTTCTTTTCTTTACTTTCTCTCCTCCCAGTGTCCTTCATTATTATTCTTTCCTCCCTTGATACCATCCCTTCTTCACTTCCTTCCTCTTTCTTTTATTCATTCTCTTTCTCTACCTTTCTTTCACTCTCCTCATCTTTCTTTTTTAATCCTAGCATTATTAACATAGGCAGGTTTTTATAAGAACATACTTTCTTTTTAACCAGCAAAACCATAGTTAAGCACTTAAGATTTCATTAGTCATAATAGCTTTGTTTTGTACAAATTATTTAGATGAAACGATTTAGAAATAGATTACTGAGAAGCTTAAGAAAGTTAGAAAGTACCTACCTACCGTCAGATTTATAATAATTGATCAATGGGTGGACTGACTGTGCATATACTGGATAATGTTACCCTTGATACCTGTTACCTTGTATATGATCTGCTTCCCCCATGTCTTCAGGAAAGCTATTTATCTATTACATGCCTTAAAGCATGTGATAAAGATAAATTTTCCCAATTAAGATCTAACTTTCTATTATAAACTTCACCCACATTCAACAAACATTTAGTATTTCACATGCTCTGGTCTTTTCCAGTCTTCATAAGGCCATCTCTACATTCTGAAGTTTATTTATATTTTGGTCATTGTCTAAGTTATAAATTTGTGAATTCAGGCATTGCAATGTTCCTCTTGACAGGCATTTTTTTTCTGTCTTCTAGGGTGGTTTGCAGGAAGTTGCGGAACAGTTAGAGCTGGAACGGATAGGACCACAACATCAGGCAGGGTCTGATTCATTGCTCACAGGAATGGCCTTTTTCAAAATGAGAGAAGTATGAAGACATCCGTGCCTTTTTCTCAATTGGTTGTTAGGTTGAGAACATTAAAAATCACATGGCAAAGTTTTGGGGCAATTAAGTACTTATTAAATAAAAATTAGAAGTACCATATAAATCATTTCTACCACACTTGAATGAAAGAATTTTAAAATAAGTCATCTTGAAATGTAGTTCAGGAGGAAATGAAAAAGTAATTTATTTGGAGACTAAAAAATTTACCTTAGAAAGTACGTAGGTCCAACTATATTATCTTTTAGGTGAGAAAACGGAGGCCAGAGGCTAGTACCTTTTATCCAAGGTCGTGTACATTACTAGTCGAGAACTCTGGAGTTGTTGCTATAGACCACATCAGTGCTGCTTCTGCCAAGTCCGGGGACACTCATATGTTTCCTCTGGCATTCTTAATCTTAGGCATTAAATTGCTGATAAAAATATTATTTGCTTATTCCATTCAGTACTTTGAGGATTAATAGAGTAGGACTTGTGCTTTTTAGAAGATTGAGTCTTACCAGAGGTGTTTGAATTCCAAAGGGTTAAATAAAATCTCAAGTAGTAGTTGAATCAAAAGTCATATTGAACAGAACCTCCTTAAATAGTAAAAGGCAGAGATAACATAAAGAAGTTGGATGTGAACGAATGAAATTGAATTAACCTGAGTCTGTCCTTAGATTAGGTGATATGTACAGGTATGCCTCGCTGTAGGTAAAAGGCAAAGAAAAAAGTTTATTTGTGCAAAAACAAAATAGAATGGACTTCTTTGCTTATAAAAAAATTTTTTTCCTTTTTGCAAAAACATTACTATAAAATTCTTTTTTAGTATATCCTCTAAGACATTAAAGAATTGACTAAGTAGTCTTTCGGGAATTTAAAACTTTTTATAGAAATATATTAACAATAGGAAATATAACATCTGTTTTGCCATGTAGTACTGGATTTTTTTTACCAAGTGATTTGGACTATCTATTCATAAAAGTAAATACTTTGTTTTGTATGTCATTCCAGTGCTGCATTAGAGAAAGCAACCGTTTGGATTTTCAGCTTTGCATTTTAAAAATAGTTTGATGGTTGAATTAATTGTGGGTTCTCTACTACTAATTTGTTACCTTTATTTTTCTTGGCTTCTCCAAGGATAGTAACCGAATGTGAATGTTGAGATTTTACTGTCCAGGACGTGTTTAAGCTTTGATTGTTTTTAGTCAACTGAGCCTTGACGTAGGCTCGAGACTACTTATCTAAGCTGCCCCCACCCCACCACTGGCTGTTTTCATTCATTCTTGTCGTTGAGTGCTGTTCAGTTAGTGGGGTAAAAAGGTCTGCCATTTTTCCATGATTACAGATCCTTATAAAAATGGTCTAAATGTTGAAAGGAAAGACATACATTTATACATTTATTTTCGTAGTCTTTTTCTTCTGTTTCTTTTGAGCTCTGAACTTGAGGACCTCAGTTTTAGTCATTGGTTTATGTGTGGCCTCGAAGGAGCACGATAGAAGAGAGCTGCCGTTGTAGTTAGGGAACAGCAGTACTGACTTTGCTGAAATATACATTACCAGTGCTACCTTTTGGTTAAAATTATCTCTTTTTTTCCCCAAAATTCCTTTTTAGATGTTCTTTGAAGATCATATTGATGATGCCAAATATTGTGGTCATTTGTATGGCCTTGGTTCTGGTTCATCCTATGTACAGAATGGCACAGGGAATGCATATGAAGAGGAAGCCAACAAGCAGTCATGACATGAAATAGTCCTTTTATTTTTATTTTATTTGAACTACACACATGCTTGTATATAGGTTTTATCTCTGGTTGAATCCCTTGAACGATAGACTACTTTTTTTTCTTTCATCGCCCATTTTATTTTTGTCTTTTAGTACTTAATATGACCATTCCTGTCTCAGAGCTTAAATAGAAAAGCATTCAGGTTAAATTTGGCCTTAACTTAATATACCTGTTAGCAGGCGTGTATGACAGAGAGTGGAAAAGCTGCATCATATAAACTTGACCGATTTGAGCTTGGTTTGTTTCCCCTTTCCTAAATTAACTAGCACTGACTGTAATTTATTTCCGTGTTTCATGTCTCCCTTCCATTCTGCAGGAGTTTTAGCTATTTGAGATTGTGGACCATCAATTTTGCACTTTAGAGAGTGATTCTGACTCAGATCCTCTGTTTTATCAGAAAATACGGTTTTTCTTACTCTTAGCTGGAAAAATGACCATCTGCCAACTTTATAAAGTATTTACTTTTCACCCGTGGAATATCGCACATGCATTATGCAAATGGTTGATTCAGCAAGACTACAAAAGAAAAGACAAAAACTACTGAGGAGCTTAATAACTGCTGTTTCAGTACTAGTGTTTAATCTTCCAAGCACATCTAGTGTCTGTCAGTTTCTGACTGGCGTGTGTGTAGGCCGCTCTGAAGAACCTTTCAAACGCTTTACACCCTCCAGGAACAATCCCTTGTTTGTGATTGGACATTATTGTCTGCCAGGAAACTGGTCTCCAAGATGTTGACGCTGCAATTATTTTATGATGGCACAGTTCCCTTGATCTGCTTTTTATTCCATCACTGTTCACCTTATTTTAATTTTTTTAATTTTATAGCCATACTTACGAGCTCTTGATTTGTTGATTCCAAAAATCAAATTCATTCAAGTCCAAAGATAATAAATCTTTAGGTATATTTTGTACCAGATTAAATTAGACAAAAAATTATGCTTTCATAGTTGTTACAAAGATAAAGAATGGAGAGATTTGGTGCACGACAAAATACAAAAATATATATATGTTAGCTATGTGTGTATGTGTGTATATATACACATATAGCTAATATATAGCTAATAAAATTACCTGAGGAGTGTAATGTTTGTTTATTTTTTTGTGTGTATATCTTTGCAATCTATTTTATATATATTGACAAAAGAGACTGTGAAATATTTAGCCATGCAGAATATGTGACTAGACCAGAGCATGTGTAGGAAGACATTTTCGTAATCATTAACTCTACTCAGAATGATGGACTACAAGTAATGATGTGTGTTATCTACACTTCAATCAGTAATAATAGCAAATCTCCAAATGTTAGCCACATTGGTTTGTTTTCCTTGTACATTTATTCATGACTACAGTGCTGTAACTGGGTGGTCCTTTTTAAACAAAACATTATTTGCAAAACAGAGGGTATTATTTGTTTTTAAAGCTTTTGTAAATAAAGGCTTCAGAAATGTTTTCTTATATATGTTGATGACTGGTCTTTTTGTTTTGAAAATAATTTGGGGAATTATTTTTTTTTTTAATTTGGGCAACTGAACAGAACTCAGTAACTTCATTAACTATAGCTAATTATTTAAAAATCAATCTGGGCCTTGTGCATTTCAACAGTGGTGGCTTATTCTTTATTAATGCTTCAACTAGATTTTAAGAATTGATTTCTATCTCTAAGAATGCATTTATTCTGAAAGATTTATAAAGTAAATGCACTTGGCATAACTTACTGTGGCTTCTTTTTAAAGCTGATCCAATTTAGCAGGTATCTAATTGGTTTCTTTTTATTTTTATCTTCACCTCCTCAAAAAAAAAGAAAAGGAATTATTAAGATTGCCTTTTGAATAGCTGCATAGTTGCTGAACTTCATAGTTTGTATCAGTATTGGTTTCTATCTCTAAGTAATATTTTGTAACTTTTAAAGAGAACATTATGACTTTTACTAAATGTAGCTTTTGCACAAAAGATACTTAGCTGATAACATTTTTAATGTTCCTGAGCCATTAATTCTGGGCTTACCATGTTCTGTGAAATCTAGATGAAGGGTTAGCAAACTATGGCCTTCAGACCCAAACCAGCCTGCTGCCTGTTTTTGTAGGCCAGTGAGATGAGAATGGTTTTCACAATTTTTAAATGGTTGGGAAGAAACTATTTCCTGATGTGAAAATTGTATGAAAACTAAATTTTAGTGCCCATAAAATTTTGTTGGGATGTAGCCACACTCCTTGGTGCACTACAGTGGGGAAGTTGAGTACAGAAGCAGCCCATAGCTTCTTTTCACTTCACATCTCTGCTTGGTATGCTATAAAGTCATTTGGAGTGTACCACAATATTTTTTATTCTTCTGTTACACCCACTGTGTCAAAATATGAAAAGTGCACTTTGAACGGTGTGCTTTTAAGGCACCTTGAAGTATGGATTATTTTATTAAATGATATGGTAAAATACTGTTTATCATGCAACTGTAACTGTCCCAAGAAATACAACATGTTGCCATAACCAGGCTAAAGCTCATCATCATATTCCCAATTCATGGGAAAGCAACAGAATTAGAAACTATAACTCATCACAGCATAATTTCTTAAGTAAAAAATGAAGAAGTGCTGCAACCGAAGTCCGTTTGCAACTGGCTCATGTGTAAGCCAAGCAAAGCCATTTACTGATGGTTATATCACATCCTCTGAATGCAGTAGCCCAAAGGAATGTGTCTAGAAGAAATAAAATGATTAGCCTTTTGATGAGAACAGTTGCTTGGTGAGAACATTGCATAAAAGATAACAGTTAATTAGCCCAGCCTGTGTGGCTCAGTAGTTGAGCACCGACCTAAGAACCTGGAGGTCATGGTTCGGTTCCTGACCAGGGCACATGCCTGGGTTGTGGGCTTGATTCCCCAGTAGGGGGCATGCAGGAGGCATCCAATCAATGATTCTCCCTCTCCATTCCTCTTTTAAATCAATAAAATATATTTTAAAAATAAAATAATTATGAAACAAGACAAATGATTTTGAGTGTTTTTCTTGGGCTGTTAAAGAGTCAGTACTGCCCAGCTGTTGGGAAACCAATACAGAGTTTGAAGTGACTGAAGAATTAGTTCCTAGTAATAGTATCTGTGTAACAACTACAGGTGTGAGTATGTTCAAAGAAGTTGAGAAGCTAGTAAGTCAGTACAACCTGAAGTGGAATCTAAGATGTGATACAACTGATGGTGGTAAACATTTGCATGGGCCAGGACAAAGTTTAGTTGGTCACATTTACAAACCTGTGAAAAGGGACTAAGGTTTGGCAGGAGCCCATTCCACTTGTGTCTTACACCTTAGTTCTGTCTTCTTCCAAACAAGAATTAGCATTGTTCTTTATTAGCTGGTGTCTCTCATTACTGCAAAGATCATGTAGAAAGTAAATAGTTTAGCTTTAGCTACATGTATGTATACAGACTTCCCTTCGTTGGTTCTTTGTAACTGTTCTGGGCTCAGCCACATCTACTTCCTGCCTAAATGTGGTTTTTAAAGAACTTTAAAATATATTCCATGTTATACCAAGAATAGTTAATGTAATTAAGGTTGCTTTTTTTTTATCCTCACCCAAAGATATGTTTATTAATTTGAGAGGGAGAGAGAGAAACATCGATGTGCGAGAAAAACATAGATCAGTTGCCTCTCAAATACCCCCAACCAGGGACTGAAATCACAACCTGGGGATATGCCCTGACCGGGAATCGAACCCGCGACCTTTCAGTGTACAAGACGACACTCCAACCAACAGCCACACCAGCCAGGGCAAGGTTGCCTTTTTAAATATTCAACTTTCATACAAACGTTTAACTCATTTAAGATACTTTTAATACTAGGCGTTAGGAGGCTGTACATGATGATAGGAAGGGACGTGAAGCCTAAACTTGGACAACAGCCTTCCTTTCATAGCCCAATAAAAAACCGAACTGCGGCTCTCCGTGGGATCAGGAATTCAGCATCAACACAATTCTACTTTGGCACATTATGTTTTTTCTCATTTTAATTAAGCACCTTTATCTGTCAAACAGCTATTAAGTATTAATAAATTTACTTGAGCTCCTTACACTGTTAAACCTTCCCTGGAAGATGCAACCTAAACCATGAAACAGTCCTGTTCTTTATGAGCAATGAGCTCCTTTATGTAGCATAAGCCAGAGTTTAAAGTCACTTGTCAGAAGGCCCTCTTCGGTTTGACTAGTCCTCAAATAATTCAGTTCAGCAGGTGAATCATCTCAGCCATCTCTCCCCGCCCCCCAACGGTAAACTGATACAGAAATACTGAATACTGGCTATGACCTATCACTGACTGGGCATTGTCACCAGCTATTTTTGTTTGTTTTTGCTGTCACTTTCCTGCAGTGGGAAAGGGCTGCAAGTGGCATCAAATCTATTGGTATTGCCCAGATTATATTTGAACTTTTCGTTGGTATAACAACAATCAAAGGGTGTCAGAGATTGGGCTCTCAGTTGGCTTAGATTCTAGCACTGTGGTAGAGCATCCTCTTTACTTACACCCTCTTGTTTGAGGGTAAAAAAACAGCATCTATTTCAGAGCCTCTTCATGTTCATCATTTTGACCCACAAAGTTCGTTTGAAACAAGCCTGCTGGAATTCATCCCCAGTGATGCCCACTGGCTACATTTCTATACAAGAATCACAAGCCCATCCTGGCAGAGGAAAGGGAAGCGCACGGCTTGGACCATCATAAAGTGTAACACAACTCCCGGGTTCTGGAACCAAATAAGATCCTTTAGTAAAAAAAAATAAATAAATAAATTCTAATGGAAATCTAGTGGGACCAGATTGCTTAGTTTTAAAACAAAATAAATTGTTAGCATGTGCTTAATGCTTTTAATAAGTAACATGATCAAATTGCTAAAATGTCGATGAAAGTTAGAATCTGAATTTTTACCAAGACATTTAAAAAAGTCCTAATGCTGTGTTTGTAGAAGAGTGGCACGCAGTGAGGGTGTACATGTGGTCTGCTTCCACACGGAAGAGGAAATACGTTCTAAACTGGCCAAGGGGGTGGGAAAGCAGATGTTTTCTGCGGGAGGATCTTACCTGGAGACATGTTCTTTGCAAATCCGTTGTCCAAATATGTCACTGTGGACAAAACGTTAGCAGGTTAAAATCTGTTGTCAAGGGTAGCTGGGATAGTCACACTGAATACCTTCTTTATGGTTTCCAGGCAAGTGGATTTGCTACATTTACCATTTATGAGGTTCGTGTATTGGGTTTAAAAAATCAGAACAGTATTAGAACTATCACTTTTATAAGTAAGCTAGAGGCCCAGCGTGCAAGGAGGCACCCTGCGGGCCACCGCAGGAGTCAGGCCTGACTGGTGCCGTGGGCGGCGCAGACCCATGCCTGACTTCCACCCCAGGCCCCCCCTGCCTGTGTCCACTCCGGGGCTGCCTGAGCTGGCACGGCAGCTTGGCCAGCCCCAGGCCCCCCGCAACCCCCCTGCCTGTGTCTGCTCCGGGCCTCCCGGGCTGCCGCGCCAGCTCGGTCAGGCCTCCGTCTCCGTCTCCGCTCTGGGCCTCACCTGCGTGCGCAACCTCCTCCTGTCCGGTCGTGACCTGTTATGGCGTCCCAGCCTAATTTGCATATTACTATATATATATATTTGATAATAAGATGTGTATACTAAAGACACTGTATAACTTCAGAATCAGCTCAGCAAGTTTACATGTTATTTTAAAATTTGCTAGTTTATAATATAATGGAGTAACAGTTTTTTTCCACGGGTTCTTTTGAGCATGAATCACATGATTACTAGCTTAAATTTTTATGAACATGGTTTATAAATCCTTTGTATTTGATTTTCTTAGTGACAATAGTTTTGCCAGACATATGACGTATTTCCAATACTTGTCTGTTGATTACAGTGTACTTGAGTTTTATAGTCTGTTCCAATTTTCCTCGGAATCATTTAACTACTAATGAGTAATTATCTCACCTTGTCATCCATTTCTCCTCAAAAAACCTGTGTTACGACCAGGTTATAGACATGAATTTTGCCTGTAGTAAGTAGCTAACTCTGGTAGGCTATTGGAAGCCATGTATCTATCTGTGAAGCAATTCAGATGGTCGTGCAGAGCAACTTCATATAGACAGCTAGCAAAGGCGATCAACCAGACTTTATTACGGTGTAACAGCAGGGAATTCGTGGATAAGCACTGCTTTGAATGTCTCACCATTGTACTTAGATGCAATTTTTCTTTAACTTATCTTTGAAAAAACAAACCCCCTTTCACTGAACAATGGCAAATAGTTAACTAATAGGTACAGTTCATAAGTATGCTTTATTCACTCAAGTAAAATTTACACTGCACATCTAATAAGATATGCCATCTTTAAAAATTATAACCCCCTAGAACTGTAAACCCCAACCCCACTAAACAAAACAAAAAAAAACCATTAAAGATTATTTACTATATGAAACAAAAAGGGAACCATTGAAACTTAATGAAAATTTTTTATTTTTAAAAGTGTTTTCAAATCCGAATCTAATGTGTATTGGCTTTATGTATTTCAATAATTACATGAAAGACCTAAATGGGGAAATGATGAACAGTACTCTAGCAAGGTAAAGAATAAAAATCTTCCTTTCCCCACTCCCCCCTTGCTTCTAGTTTGACAATAGGGAACATCTAACAATCCTATTCCGATAAAAACAGCAATAGTACTGTGCTTTGAAAAATATCTGGTTGCATACCATTCTTAATATGTCACATAATGCTGTTGCCCTTAAGACTTCAAACAGTAGCTATAGGTTCCAACCTGGCACTTCAGGTAATGAAAAATGATGACCAAAAAATGCTTTAAGTTAAAAGTAAAAATATATCTTATGAAATTTCTTGAAGCAGATTGTCAGATTAAAATATTTAGCTTTAAAAAGATCTGGAGAAAAAAAACACACAAAAAACAAACTGCCATCCTATTGTTCAAATAATTGCACTCAAATGACCTAGAAAATGGACTGGACTGATTCTTCCATTAACTCGTTTTAAACTCTTTGTATTTTTAGCAAGGATGAGTAATTACAAGGATCTATTATTACTCCATTATCTTCTGGCCTTCTAACCTATTTTGTGTTGAATTTTTGTCTAACTCAGAATTTGAAAAGTTTAATACCATTTCTCTTTGATTAAATACCAGTTCCTTAGCTGTGTAGTTTTTAAAAGGTAATCTGCTTTAAATTCTGAAAATCAGTACCAAAAAAATGTACACAGCTTATTCTAATCACTAACATTTACAAAACTTACACTTCAACAAATTAAAAAAGAGTAAATAAAACTTTTTTTTAAAATAGTGCATACAAGGCACAAGAGCTTCTTAGTATATTTACTGAAGCCGAACATTTTGGCATCAACAAACACACCGCTTGAGTTTATCTGAAACTCAATTTCCAAACAGCGTACCATTTACTTATGTTTAACTAAATTTCCAAAAGTGTATAATTTTTGATGATTTACATCATTTAATCTTAATAGATGATGAATTATATAGTTAAACTATCATACTTTTGATGAGAGAACACAGAAATAATATTGATATAAATGGAGGATTAATCGATTGACCCATCAGGAATTCTTAACAGAAATTAGCTATTTTTGCTATGTTCAACAAAACTAAAATAAAAAAACTTTAAAAAATGTTAAGCCCTGGCCAGTGTGGCTCAGTTGGTTGAGTGTCATCCCATGCACCGAAAGGTTGCTGGTTCCATGCCTGGGCTGCGGGCTTGATTCCCAGTAGGGGGCGTGCAGGAGGCAGCCAATGGATGTTTCTTGCATCAATGTTTCTCTCCCTCTTCCTCTCTCTCTAAAATCAATAAAAACATTAAAAAAATTTTTGTAAGCCAAACTGGCTAAGGATATCATAAAAAAATAAACCGATTTTCATAATTGTTATAGCTTTCCCCCAATTTAAGAAGAGATGAAAAACATATTTCAGATGTAATAGAAATGTATTCTTTTCTAGTGAGTTGCTCATCAGTGAGCTCGAGCATCAATGATCATACTTATTTTCTAGCAGGGAACAAAATTCTAATTGGATTAAAGTCTAGCAAAAAAGGACGGTGATCTTCAACTGTAGGTCATTTGGAACTTGTAATGAATTCACTCCATCTGAAGTTGGATTGACATCAGAAGGAATAAACAAAGACGTCTGATTGGCTACCTCCATGCTTTCATAGGTAACAGGTTTTATGAATAAACTTATCATTATAATGTGACTAGGAATCTTTTCAACTTCAGTTTCTTCATCTTAATTTTCTGGATGAAAACTGTGTTTTAATTGTGCTACCGAATTATTTGGGTGAAAACTGGCCCATGAATGTACTCCAAGTTTTTATGACAGAAGGTATTTTTGCCCTTGATCCATTAAGACACAATTATTTTTAATATTTCACAGAAATTTGTGTTAGTTGAGACAATCTGTATCCTGGTTTTAAAAAGGGGATGTTTTAAGCAACAGCTTGGAGAGAACTAATCAATTCATCTTCCGCACACCCAGCCCAAGGGACATGGAACTGGTCAACGGTGCCCAACTGTGGAAGCCTCTTCATCCATCGACAGCACTGAAACCTAGAAATGAAACAGAAAACAAGGAACTACTGTGGTAACTACTTTAAAAACAACAAAAAACAACAACTCATCCATTCAAACAAACTCATTGTTGTAATAACATCCCTTGTTCAAAATTAAATGTTTTCTATACTAGAAGACTCAGTCGATGTGTTCTCGAATATAGCCCTCGACATCAATGCCTTCAAACTATAATGTGCATATACAAGACCAGAGGATCCTGTTAGAATGCAGAAGATGTAGATTCTGACTCAGTAGGACTGGAGTGAGGTCCTGCATTGTGCGTTTCTATTAAGCTCTCAGGTGAGGGCAATGATACTGGTTTGGGACCCCAATTTGAGAGGCAGGGTTCTTCTGCATTTGTCTGAGGCCACTACACATTTAGGAGTGACAGGTGAGTTAGAAGAGGGACTGAAGGAAATACGTCTGAAATTTCATGTCCATAGAAGCACCGCAATTTTTGTTTATAATTTATAAGAGGGAAGGCTGGAGAGCCTAAACTGAGTCTCTGCTTTAGCACTACAGGTCTAGGTACATTATAATTACCTGGGACATTTGCTGATTAAGAAATAATTTATTGAAAGGCCACAGATCATTTACTAATGTAGTTCAAAAAGAGAACAGAATATGAAGATAACATTTAGTAAGATAGTTAAATTGAGCATATGTTCAATATAAATCTGCATTGAATGAATTGCAAGTCATTTACAAAGATGTAAAGCAGAAAAGCTATTTTAAAAACTATTTGGAAAAACTATACCTTAGGAAAATGCAATTTTTTAAAAAAAGAAACATTTTACTGTCACTGGTTATATCAACAGAATGAAAAGTATGACATCAGAAAATCACTTTTTTAATGTCAATGCAGCTGACTTGTGCTGTCCTTTGGTTATTAAGACCATTATGTCTTATATTCAAATGTAATAAAATCAAGTTTTTGTGAGACTTTTCATTTTAACAACGTTATTTTACCACGTATTTACAAAATCCTTATTTAGAACCTACTACGTGTCTGGTCCTTGGCAAAGTGTTGAGAATAATGACGAACAAGTGCAACAGTTGTCTTGTGTCAAAACACTGGGACATCTACATGACATGATATTACTACGTAAACTTGTAAAATATTCAACACATGACCTCCCAAATAATGGTGATTATTATTAATAATTCAAAATACTAAAAAGAAAATTCCTATAAAACTTTGAATGCTTTATAGACCTATGTTCTGTAAAACATTTATTGGTGGTATTGGTTGGTGATTCATATTTGTTTATTCATAGTTACATTTTAAGAATCATTTCCAAAAATTTAATACTGTGTCTTTGCCTTCTAACCTTATAAGAAGATTAAATTTTCACTCCCCTACCCATAGTTGTGATTAATCTGATCCACTCTACTTACTATAATGTATAGTCATCCAAGACCAAAACAGTCAACGGGCAAATGGCCAGATCAGTGTTTTTGCTGTGACTAAGGAGCTACTCATTAAAACCAAACAAAACACATTTTAAAAGATTTTAAAAAACAGATGTTGAAGGTTAAAATGGGTTAAAACAAACAAACACAGAAACTAAAAAAAGCACACTCAGACAGCCATGAAGTATTCTGACACGAATGATTTTGTTTTAGATGCAACTGCCTCACTTCTCATAGACTTTAGGATTCTAGATTGAAGTTTTATAAATAGTTGTTTTGATAACTATTTATAAAACCTTGATGTATTTGTATTTGTTATAATGATAGATATAGCTGTTTGTTTTGTCTACATTTTTATGGCTTTGCTCCAAAGGGGCTCTTTACTATATCTTTCTATTGACTGCAGGCTTATAAGTAACATATTAAAGAAACTGATTTTGAAGTACAGGTTTTCAAAAATTGTGGTATAATGACAGTGATTTGGAATGCCTATATTTTAAGAATGACACATGCTGTGGGGTGGGTCCTACTGTGACCAAAACGAGGGTAAAAGGTTTACGCTAACAGTATTTGATTCTCTTGTGAGAGTCTGCTGATGGGTGATCAAGGACATGACCACTATATATCCCAACGGACAGAAACATTTTTTTAAAATTGTACAATCCTATGAAACGATAAGAGAATTGACATGTAAACATCAATATTTTAGGATCAATTCTTGCCAATGAATGTATTACTATAAAAATGAGCTTGTTCATCAACTTATTTTATTCTTAATCAAGTTAAGCTAAATACTAGCTACTACTGAAGTAAGGCCCATGTCCAGAAGTCTCCAACATGATTAATGCAATCCCAAGGGTCAGCTAAGACATCTTTTAATTTGAACCACTCAAAAATAAATAATGTTTATGGAAACCATTTGCCCTATGAGAACTAGAAAAGTGTCAAAAATGTACAACATAAAGGGAAAGCTTCACTTACTTTCATAAAATAGGAATTTGTTTTGTTTGAAGAGTTAAGTCTCATTCTCCATGGTCAATGCAGGATTGCTCATCCCTTCAAGAAAGAACTTGAATTAGCATTTTTTGGTTGCTTTTGAACAAATAGGCAGAGACTTGTTATGTACATGATCTGGGTGTTCATAAATAAGATGGTAATATAAACACACACATGAGTAACAGTGTAGGCTACAACCACTGTCACCAAAAAAGGGGGAGAGGGGCGCTTTACTAGTAAAAATAGGGATATATATACCTGAGGAAAAAGGTACATTGAACCTGGCACTTTCCATTATCATAAACCATTGTTTCCTAATTATTCCTTGACCTACCTCATTCTAATCAAACTAATCTTTGAGCCCTTTCTCACCTCATCTTTCTCATGTTTCTCTTTTACATCATCTTTTTAACTTTAGTTTCTCATTCACCTATCAAAGTAACAGAAATATTAATCCAAGAAGCCAACTACTTAACAGCATATTAAAAACCAAGAAGTCATTTCTATGTTAATGCAGAACTATAAGATGACACATGAATCCTTTCTGAAAGAAAGAGCTCTTTGTGTCTTCATCCCCCAAAAAACCTGACCTGCAACTATACATCACTTCTTTGCCTCTAAGGAAACTGATGGATTCGAAAGGCAAATAGGTGTCATCAATTTTTGTCCTTCCCATAGATCAGAAAATGGAATGGCAGGTTTGAAGGTGAAGAGAGACCAAATTATGAATACTCAAATGACGGGATCTTCTGAGGGAATATATAGGATGGGGCAAAAGTAGGTTTAGAGTTGTAAATACACAAAACACAGAATTTATTCTTGTATTATTATGTTTAATTATTGTATTATTTTCCATTTGAGTAACTAAACCTACTTTTGCACGACCCTTTAAAAAGAACAAGACTTTTAGTCAGGGCACATACAAGAATCAACCAATAAATAAGTGGGACAAAAAAAAAAAAGAAGACTTTTTAAAGAAAGCCAATATTTCAGGAGAGTATGACTAATTATACTATATAATAAAAGGCTAATATGCAAATAGACTGAACAGCGGAACAACCGAACAACCCAGTCGCTATGATGAGTGCTGACCACCAGGGGGTGCACAGGGGCCATGGCAGGCAGCGGCAGCAGCAAGATGGCGGAGCAGGTTAGTGGGGGCAGCAGACCAAGGTGGGGTGCCAGTCACTGTCAGCGGGTGCAAGCAGGGCTGGCGCCGTCAGCGGGAGTGGGGCTGCCAACAGATGGGGCTGCGGTGGAAGGGGCCGGGTGGGGGCGCGGAGGACGGGCCAAGACCTGCCCCTGTGCCCACCGCAGCCTCGCAGCCCACAGTTCCTTGCAAGGTGCACAAATTCGTGCACTGGGCCTCTAGTCTATATAATAAAAGCCTAAGCGACCGTTAAGGCAAAACGACCAGAACGACTGGTCGCTATGATGCGCACTGACCACCAGGGGGCAGACGCTCAATACAGGAGCTGCCCCCTGGTGGTCAGTGCGTTTCCACAGGGGGAGCACCGCTCAGCCAGAAGCCGGGCTCATGGTTGGCAAGTGCAGTGGTGGTGGCGGGAGCCTCTCCCGCCTCCATGGCAGCACTAAGGAGCAGCGAGCCAAGTAGTAAGAAGCAGCGAGCAGGCGGGCGGTAAGGAGTAAGAGCTCCCGGACTGCGAGAGGGGTGTCCGACTGCCAGCTTAGGCTTGATCCCCACGGGGAACAGGCCTAAGCCGGCAGGCGGACATCCCCTGAGGGGTCCTGGACTGCGAAAGGGTGCAGGCTGGACTGAGGGAACCCCCCCCCCACCCCAGTGCATGAATTTTGTGCACAGGGAGGGTCTCTAGTCCTATATAATAAAAGCCTAATATGCTAAGTGTCCAGTTGTCCATTCAACCAATCAAAACGTAATATGCTAATGATATGCTAAGGCCGCTCAACCACTTGCTATGATGTGCACTGACCACCAGGGGGCAGACGCTCCGACCGGTAAGTTAGCTTGCTGCTGGGGTCTGGCCAATCAGGACTGAGCCAGATGGGCCGGACATGACCTGGAGCCCTCCTGTGGTCCTTCCTCGGCTGGCCAACCTCCTGCATCCCTCCCTGGCCCGGCGATCCTGCACTGGTAGGGTCCCTCAGCCTGGCCTGCGCCCTCTCGCAATCTGGGACCCCTCAGGGGATGTTGGAGAGCCTGTTTCGCCCCGATCCCGGTCAACGCAGGACCTGCCCCCTGGTGGTCAGTGCACTCCCATAGGGGAGGGCCGCTCAGCCAGAAGCCAGGCTCACGGCTGGCGAGCGCAGTGGCGGTGGCAGGAGCCTCTCCCGCCTCCGCGGCAGCGCTAAGGATGTCCGACTGACAGCTTGGGCTCACTGGGGAGCGAGCCCAAGCCATCAATCAGACATCCCTGAGGGCTTGCGGACTGTGAGAGGGCGCAGGCCAGGCTGAGGGACACCCCCCCCCCCCCGAGTGCATGAATTTTGTGCATCGGGCCTCTAATATATTTAATAATGACCTTACAATTTTTAATCAGGACAATCCATTTGTTTTCCACCATTACTAAATCCCAAAGAGACATCAAGGAAACCAGAAAATAAAGTGCAGTGAGCCCAAGTTAAGCAGTGCTCAGAGAAAGTTTGAAGGAAAGAACAGGAATGAAGGAGAAAGGATTTAAGGAGAAAGGATTGAGGAATTCAATTAGTCAACCTAGTGAGTTTGAGGAATTCAATTAGTCAACCTAGTGAGTTTCTGGCTAACATTGTCTCAATGGTGAATGAGTGGTTTCATACTCATTTGTAGGGATACCATACACATTTACTCACACCTGCATGTTTGACCACATTGTTGTTGTTTTTTAATATTTTTTTAAAATATATTTTATTGATTTTTTTACAGAGAGGAAGGGAGAGGGATAGAGAGTTAGAAACATCGATGAGAGAGAAACATCGATCAGCTGCCTCCTGAACACCCCCTACTGGGGATGTGCCCGCAACCAAGGTACATGCCCTTGACCGGAATCAAACCTGGGACCCTTGAGTCCGCAGGCCGACGCTCTATCCACTGAGCCAAACCGGTTACGGCATGACCACATTGTTTTTGCTTAAGCCTTCCCAACCCTGAGAAATAAGTAGTGTTTTCAAGATAAGGAAGCTAAGTCTAAAAGGTTAGGTAACTTTACAAATATCACATACTAATTAGGTGCCCTTATTGGGATTTGAAATCAAGTCTGTCTGGCTTCAGAACCTTGCTGTTCTTTGCCAATAAAGAAGCAATCAAAAGATTAAAATCAACAGCAATAGTAAGAGAACTATGAAGAAATTACATGTAGCTAAAGTTATGGTAATTATGCAATCACTTTGACATTTTGAAATTGGCTAGAAACCTTAGGGTAAAAGAACTGCATAATTTGCAATCCTTTACAGCAGATATTTTTCAATCTTTTGTCTGAGTTGATTACATTTTTCCATTTTAAAAAATGTACTTTGAATTTATTTCGATCGTTTAGTATACAGGAATAAAGACTTGGTTCTTTAAGCTGGAAAATAAATACAATGTAGATCTATCTTTCACAAAACGATTTTCTAGAGCTAACAGACATTCAAGTACTTCCCAAAAAGAAGTTCCTGAAAATAACTCTAAATTTACACTGAAAGTCACACTGTAAAGCAAGAAAGATCCTATAGGAAATATAATGAAAAATTTTTCACTACTTTGACCTTTTAAAAATGAAATATACCCAAAAAGCCAAACAGGCACACCCTTACCAGCTTTGTCTTTCCCCGGGTTTGTGCTGCTCTCTGTCCAAGACTGAGAATCAGTAAGGAGGTGGCTCTGGGACTCCCTCAATGGCTTTGCAGGAAACTGATGGTTTTCAGGACTGAAGAATAACAATCATCATCACGATCATTAACTCTCGACAATATTAAGGTGTTTCTCAGAGTGTGGAGCTCAAACCACTGTGGTGCGAGATCACTGTAGGAATTACCCAAGAGAATTGGGGGAACGCAGGAACAATTAAATCACCCTGGCTCACAATGAGAAAAAGTCTTCCCTCTTCCATTCTCTTTTCATTCTGATTACAATAAGGTGACCACCTTTAACTCTGGCAAATCTCCACTTTTAATACAAAAACTTGGCCTCAGCTTCAGACTTTAGTGGGTAAGGGAATCTAGTTAGACGTTAACAGTATTTTATTTTCAATTTTCCATGGTTATACTTTACTAATATTTATGACGAATTATACTGGTTTGTCATTTCTGACAGTGGTATGAAGTCTGGTTTAAAAATAAATCTCAGTGCAAATTTAAATTAACATATTAAAGAAAAATGTTATTTTTAAGTGGTATGTGGATATGGGAAAAAAAATCTATGAAGGTGATGGTAGAAAGATAAGTTTGAGGAAACATTGGTCCAGTGTTTCGAAAGTGGCCTGACTGGT
The DNA here is from genome assembly GCF_951640355.1 of Cnephaeus nilssonii. Taxonomy (NCBI): domain Eukaryota; kingdom Metazoa; phylum Chordata; class Mammalia; order Chiroptera; family Vespertilionidae; genus Cnephaeus; species Cnephaeus nilssonii. Next base: position 12,826,290 of record NC_137079.1, read on the forward strand.
CTTGAACAAAGAATTCTCTATCCTCTGTAAGGCTGAAACAACAACCGTGAGCATCATCTTGCAGAAGGTGTTGAAAACATCTGACCTTATCAGGTCTTTCAAGCCTGGTGTTTAATTGGGGAAAACGAAAGAGTCTTAAAAGAAGAGCTTAAGTTTTAAAATTTAAGTACACATGCCACATATTGACATATTGGATGGTATGAAAAAATATATCTATAAATTAAAATAACATGAGTTAGATAGAAAAAAAATATTGGCATAGAAACTATTATCTTAGAACACCCTGAAATACTAATTATAATACTGCTCAAAAGAAAAAAAATACTTAAAGTTCCTCCAAGAATAATTTCACATATTTCAGTTGTCTGTAACTATTATTTTTTAAAGGATATGCTTTTGCACCTTAGTAATGAACTCAGATCTAAAATTTAAGAATATTTCAATTTTGTGCAGCTTTAACCTACACTTACTAAAGTTGAAGGTAAATCTTTTAAAAAAACGATGTCTTCCATTCCTATGAATGTATCCCATTCCTCTTACTCTAACTCTTTTGGTTCCTCAGGAAAGAGGCCATAGACCAGGTATAGGAGACTAAGTTCTGGTTTAGGGACTCCGTGGAGATTGAGTGCACTCCCATAGGGGAGGGCCGCTCAGCCAGAAGCCAGGCTCACGGCTGGCGAGCACAGTGGCGGTGGCAGGAGCTTCTCCCGCCTCCGCGGCAGCGCTAAGGATGTCTGACCCATTCATTTAATGATATTCATTATCTATTACATCAATGAATGATATTCATTATCTATTACATCAATGAATAAAGTCTTTGATCTCTTGGAAATTTCACTGTAACTGAGGAAGAAGAATAATAAAGAAATAAATATATATAATAAGTCAGGTGACAATACGAGCTATGACAACTAGCGTACAGGGACGTGTCAGAGCAGGTTACTATTTTACGAAGGCTTTTCAAGGACGGCCTCTATTGTGAAGTTACATCTGAGTGGAAAGTGAATGAAGAGAAGGCACGGACCATTCAGGATTCTGGAGGAAGAACGTTTAGGAAGAGGAATGAACAAGGACAAAGGCACTCAACAAGGGACATGCTTGGTGTGTCTGAGGAACAGCCAAGATCTGTGTCCAAGGACTGTTACTGAGTAACAGCACGGCTGACATCAGAGAGGTGCTGGGGGCCAGATTAGAATGAGGCAAGGACACTCGTTAGTCTTTATTCTGAGTAAGATGGGAAATCAATGGAGGTTTGTGAGCAGAAGAGCGACAAAACCTGATTTATGTTTCAAAAGGATCAGGCTGACTTCTTAAGGAATAGACTGGAGTAGGGGAAAAAATGGAATCAGGAAGGTCAGTTAGGAAGAAATTGAAACAATTCATGTGAGAAATGAAATATATATATTTTGGGGGGGGAATCTGACAGGGTTTGCAAATGGAGTAAATAAAGGAAAACTAAAGAAAGGAATCAGAGTGAGTCCAGTGTTTCTGGCCCAGAGTACCCGGGAGGACAGAGGTCACAAATACCGATTCACGTATGGAAGAATGAGGAGAGTCAGGTTTCGGTGGGCGTAAGGGTGTGGATGGCTGGAATCAGGAGTTCTGCTTTACACCTGTTCAGCTGACCGTGACTTTTAGACACTGAAGTGGGAATGTTGAGTAGACAGCCAGATAAAAAACTCTGGAGAACAGCGATCCCAACAATAACCATAGAAATTTTACATGGGCTGATCAGGGGGAATTACAAAATTCTGCAGCTGTCAAAATCCAATCTCAACATTCAAAGGAAACAGAGGAGAAGCCTGACCTCTTCACGATCACCTGGCTAGGTAACAGTGCCAGAACCGGCTTTCTCTCAATACCCTTGGGACACGTAGTGGGAGAGGTACGATCTCTAAAATCCAAAGAGTCTTAAACTACAAAAACCACTTAATAAAGATAAAAAACATTATTGAAAACTACTGTAAAATTTTATGAAAGCTGTGACAACATAACAAATAACTTATTAAAACTAGATTTTTCTGCACTGAAGTAAAGAAAACCATTACCATTTAGCTCCTGAGGAATTTTCAAGCCAAAACTCTCAGAGCATGACCCAAAATACTCTGGTGCCTTTGAATGTCCCTGTGAAGCACACTGAAATCCCTCATCGACGGAGAGCCTGATCTATACATAGCTCCCTCTAGGGATGGGGTGGTAAATACGTTTCATCTCCTGACAATCTGTATATATAAAAGGCTAAGTGCTTGACTGTACGTACGTCCGACCGCCCAACCGGCTGGTACATATGACGCGCACAGGCAATCTATATATATAAAAGCCTAAGCGACCAAACGACGGGTCGCTTTGACGTGCACTGACCACCAGGGGGCAGACACTCAAGGCAGGAGCTGCCCCCTGGTAGTCAGTGTGCTCCCACAGCTGGAGTGACACTCAGCTGACCGACAGGCGCCAGACACCGGGCTCATGGCTGGCCAGCGCAGCTGTGGCGGTGTGAGCCTCTCCCGCCGCTGCCGCAGTGCTACCAAGGGGTGGCGGCGGCAGGCGCAGCGGGGCCAGGATGAGCGGGAGCGGTACGGCGCCCGGGCTTGAGCTCAGGCTCCTCCCCGGCTGCCTGCTGCTTCTCACACTACTACATCCCTCGGGGGGTGTCGGACTGCCGGTCTCGGCCCAATGTAGGATCGGGCCAAAACCGGCAGTCCAACATCCCCTGAGGGGTCCCAGATTGCAAGAGGGCGCCGGCCAGGCTGAGGGACCTCACCAGTGCACAAATCCGTGCACCATGCCTCTAGTTTAAAATAATTTGGAATGGCCGCCAGGATCACTGCTTTGAGGCGCATTCTGAGGTCAGGCCAGGCTGCGGAGGAGAAATACTGTTGGCAATAAGCAATCTGCACTAGCCCTAGCCGGCTTGGCTCAGTGGATAGAGCGTCAGCCTGCGGACTGAAGGGTCCCCGGTTTGATTCCAGCCAGGGGCACATGCCTGGGTTGTGGACTCAATCCCCATAGGGGTGTGCAGGAGGCAGCCAATCGGTGATTCTCTCTTATCATTGATGTTTCTATCTCTCTCACCTTCTCCCTTCCTCTCTGAAATCAATAAAGAAATATTAAAAAAAAAAAAAAAAAGAAATCCACTCTAGACAGGGGGAGCGCAGATATAGGTGCTTTGCACACTGCATCTGGCACCTAAGAAACTCTCTAAAACTTAACTAAGAATGCTTTTATGGTTATGTTTTTGCTATTGGATTTCATTAAAAATCAGAAGTATGTCATATTCAAATAACCCTGTCTTAACGATATAAAAAAGTCATAAAAACTTATTCATATACGTATAGCATTTTAAACGTTTTAGTAGTTTTGCCTTTTGCCAGTTAGCAGCCAAGTCAGAATCAAATTTCAGATTTTCCTTAGATTCTTGACAGACTAGAACCAAAACAGACTTAAAACACTGGCCAAAGTCTCCCGACTTTTACTACATTCCCAAGAGCCCTTCCCTTCTCTCTCCGCAGGAATGGCTCAGGTAGTGCCCAGAGGTCTTTAAGGAGCAGCAGGAACAGGGTGCACATCGCTAACACAACTGCCGAGCCGGTGGCTGGGGTTCCACTCGTCCTCCCAAGGCCTGGCCCGGGGAAGTTTCCTGACCTCTTTATAAGTTACCGGGAGGGTCAGAGGAAAGTCCCCCTGGTCGGCTCAACTGATCGCCAGGCAAGCTAACCTGGACTTACTTTTTTTTTTTCTTTTAAGTACAATTTTTTAAAAATAGATTTTTTATTGATTTCAGAGAGGAAGGAAGAGGGAGAGAGAGAGAGAAACATCAATGATGAGAGAGAATCATTGATTAGCTGTCTCCTGCACACCCCCTACTGGGGATCGAGCCCACAATCTGGCCATGTGCCCTTGACCGGAATCGAACCTGGGACCCTTTAGGTCGACGCTCAATCCACTGAGCCAAACCGGCTAGGGCTTAAGTACAACATTTAAAAAAAAATCATAATTGCTTCAGTCAACTAAAATGTTTAGAGAATTAACAACCTGTTTACCCATCACCTAGATTAGTAACAGAATTTTTCAAGTATAACTAAAGCTCCTGATTTTTTCCTCCCTCCTTCATTCCAAATAGAAACCACTGTAGTGAATTCTCTTATATTCTTAAAACTTTTCAAGAAACATGTAACTAAAGGATATGTGAGAATAGCATACCTATGTTATTGGAAAGTAAAATAGAAAAAAGAATAGGAGATTACTTTTTAGATGCTGGATTCAGTCCTGCAGGAGTGGACGGTTGTTCAGGATCTTGGTTCACAAGGCAAGTTGGGAAGGAGCAGCCATCACCTAGACTACAATGAAAACAAAAACTTACAACGGAGCCACCAACAAGCCAACAGAGTGAGACTCTGTTAGAGCGCTCCTGTCTGCGAGCAGAACACAGTTACGTTATGGGCCAAACGTGTGCCAGGCACTGACTTCAATACAGTATGTACAGGGAGATGAGGAGTTAGTTTATTTCCACATTGGTACTATAGTGGATCATAAAATAATACGTTAAAAAATAGGAGGTCCTGTGCAGAATAACAGAGTCCCTTTGCTGGATTACTTTCATTAGTTTAATACCTGAAACATTTCGCAACGAAATACCTTGAAAACACGGGTAGCAACCAGTACTTCTTCTCATCACCAAAAACTTGTCGCATATTTTTACTGAAACCCAAGCTGAATCCGTTCTTATCTGTTCCATGTCGAAATACAGGACTTCTGAAAGCCTCTAAAAGAGACAGCAGAGCAATCACTTGAGTAATGAACATAAACCTGGTAACCCGCACCTTTAGAAGTGACTGAAGTAAATGAAGGCACTCGAAAATCAATGGCTAACCCCCTGAGGACTTATGTGCCTACCAGCAGCTCAGCAATGAAGATTGCCTATACTGTTTTAAAATAATCGAATGACTACATTTACTTTAATTTCTAAGTAACCTTTTAACTAGTATAGCAGCACATGTTCATTGCAGAAAATTAGAAAATAAAAAAAACACAAGTAATTTTAGACACATAGGTAGATGGATATAGATATTAACAAATCTACATAGGTTTTAACTAAAATGAGATTATACATACATTCTATAGCTTGCATTTTACAGTAGGTATGTTTCATTTTACAATCTCATTGAACCCTACCTTTTTTCCCAGCCAACCCCAAGTATACGTTAAAGCTGGTTTGTCCAAACCAAGATCCAATGCAGAATCATACCCTGTGTGTGGTTATGCCCACACTGCAGACGGAAGCTGAGGTTCAGAGAGGCTGTGGGACTTGCCCAGGATCACACAGAAAATAAATATCAGAATGCAACCTGAACAAGGTCATCAATGTTCCTCCCATAATGCTTCACTTTTTTTGAGATGTAAAAATATAAATTTTATTTTTTGAATATGAATAAACACGTAAGTATGAGTTCTGTCTATCATGTAAAAAAGAAAACTCTAATTAGAGTGAAGGTACTAAAAAGATGTGGCAGTTTCCAAGTTCCTTAGCATTCGTCCCCCTAAGTTATACAGCTTTATATAAAACAGGTTTATAACTGGAGGACCATGTTGTCCCGAGGAAGTCCTTTCAGTGTTACAAGTTCAATCTACAAGCTTGAGGAGTTCAAAGCTTCTAGAAACAATTCATTTACTTTTGGTAAATTAAAATTTAATCGTCCAACATCTACTTTGAAAATAAGATACCTTGTTTAGAAATTACTTTATTATACCAATTTTCACCCTAATAGTTTCTGCTATAAGATTTTACCTGAATATTAAAAATTATCATTCATTGGTCACAGGTTACAATTAATCTTCACTGACAATTATAACAATGGAATCTCACAGTTGCAAGTGTCCTTTGAGATCATAAGGATTTGTAAGTCCTGGTTGTATTCCCAAACTCCCAACCTTAGTCTAGAAAACTCCAGTTAGCTTAGTCACTGCTTACTCATCAAACCTCATAGTATATACTTTTTGTTTTTTAGCTTTCTATGTATCAACCATGTGGGTAGTGTCTCAAACATTGCTAGGTCTCTTCCTATAGGCTTCTGTAAAAATTGAGGAGAAATTTACAGAACATCGTGCACTGCTGGTGGGAATGCAGACTGGTGCAGCCACTGTGGAGAACAGTATGGAGTTTCCTCAAAAAACTAATAATGGAACTCCCATTTGACCCAGTGATCCCACTTTAGGAATATATCTCAAGAAACTAGAAACACCAATTAGAAAGGATATATGCACCCCTATGTTCATAGCAGCACCATTCACCATAGCTAAGATTTGGAAACAGCCTAAGTGCCCATCAGCAGATGAGTGGATTAAATTACTGTGGTACATCTACACAATGGAATACTACGCTGCAGTAAAAAAGGAATTCTTACCATTTGCAACAACATGGATGGAACTGGAGAGCATTATGCTAAGTGAAATAAGCCAGTCAGAGAAAGATAAATGTCACATGATCTCACTCATTTGTGGCATATAATGAACAACGTAAACTGATGATCAAAAACAGATCCAGAGACAGCGAAGCATTGATCCTACCGTCAAACCTCAGAGGGAAGGTAGGGGAGGGTGGGGGTAAGAGGGAGAGATCAACCAAAGGACTTGTATGCATGCAAATAAGCCTCACCAACGGACACAGACAACAGGGGTTGAGGGCATGAGTGGCGGGGGTCAGGGGGAACATTGGGGGGATAAGGACACATATGTAACACCTTATTCAATAAAGGAAACACATTTAGCCACTTTAAAGTGAACCATTCAGTGACATTTAGTACATTCATGATTTTGTGCAGCTTCCACCTTTATCAAGTTCCAACATATTTTCTTCACCCCAGAAGAAACCATTAGGCAGTCACATGTGGTAGCATGTTTCAGTACTTCATTCCTTTCTATGGCTGAATACTATTCCACTGGAATATATGTAGCCATGTTTTTCCTATCCCTTCATCCTTTGATGGGAATTTGGGTTGTTTCCACCTTTTGGCTAATGCAAACAGTACTGCTATGAACACTGATATACAAATTATCTGCTGATTGCTGTTTTCAATTATTTTGGGTATATACCTGCTGGAGGCTAATTCTAGCATCCTCTCTAATAAAATGGTAATATGCAAATTAACCATCAATCCGCTACAAAAGCCACGCCCACCAGCCAAGACACGGCGGGTATGCAAATTCACCCCAATCCAAGATGGCTACAGCCAGAGAGAGCAAGGTTTCCCAGGTAACAGAGCAAGCCAAGCTTTCCATAGCCGTTGCAGGCCTAAGCCTCCACTCAAGCTAAAAAGTTTCAATTATAGAAGGTAAACAAATTCAAACAAATGGCGGCAGAATGGAGCTTGAGAGAGCAGGCCAGGGTTGCCGGCGGCAACAGGGGAAGCAAAGCTTTCCACACACCCTGGCCGGGCTCACCCACTTAAGGCTACAAAGTTTCAATTGTAGAAGGTGAATTAACTGCCACAGAAATGGCTGCCACCCCAGAAATGGCTGCCGCCCCAGGCTACAAAGTTTCAATTGTAGAAGGAAAATAAATTACAGATACCAGGGCCTCTGCTTGGGTTGCCAGGGGGCGTGGCCGGCCTGCAAACCACCACAGGCCCCTCGCTCAGGCCGCCCCACACCCCAAGGGAACCCCCACCCTGATCTGTGACACCCTTCAGGCAAACTAGCTGGCCCCCACCCGTGCACCAGGCCTCTATCCTATCTAATAAAAGAGTAATATACAGATTGATCATCACTGCAACACACAATATAGCTGCCCCCATGTGGTCAAAGATCCTGCCCCCATGTGGACACAAGATGGCCACCACAAGATGGCCAGCAGGAGAGGGCAGTTGGGAGGCACCCGGCCTGCAAGGGAGGGCAGTTGTGAGGGACCAGGCCTGCAAGGGAGGGCAGTTGAGAGGGACCAGGCTTGCAAGGGAGGGCAGTTGGAGGTGATCAACCCTGCAGGAGAGGGCAGTTAGGGGTGACCAGGCTGGCAGAGGAGGGAAGTTGGGGGCAAACAGGCTGGCAGGGGAGCAGTTAAGCATCAACCAGGCTGGCAGCGGAGTGGTTAGGGGTGATCAGGCTGGCAGGCAGAAGTGGTTAGAGGCAATCAGGAAGGCAGGCAGGCAAGCAGTTGGGAGCCAGCAGTTCTGGATTGTGAGAGGGATGTCCGACTGCCCATTTAGGCCCCAGGATGGGGCCTAAATGGGCAGTCGGACATCCCTCCAGGAGTCCCAGATTGGAGAGGGTACAGGCTGGGCTGAGGGACAACCCCCCGCCGTGCACGAATTTCGTGCACCGGGCTTCTAGTGTCATAATAAATGCAAAAAGTCCTCAAAAGGTTGATGGGCTTCTATATCCAGCAGGGCTGAAGATACATATCATTGCCTACTGGAATGGCAGAAGGCATTTCCCCAAACCTGAATTTTTTACATAAAAGATTGCTTGCTGCCAGACAGCTGAGGGCATTTCAATCTACATGTTATTGCCTCCTGCTGGCCAAACACCTGAAAGCCCCCAAACTGACAATGGCTACTGTATACTAAACCTTACCTTTTAATATGTGTATCTGCTTTGCTTTAGGGCAATTTGTGTTAATAAAGAGCGAGGGGTCCCGAGATTCAGAGAACTTGGTTACTGAAGCTAAGCCCTCCTCTGGCTCCCCCATGGATTACAAAGTTAGCGTATTTTCCGGCGTATAAGACCCCCGACTTTTGAGAAGATTTTCCTGGGTTAAAAGGTCGTCTTATACGCCGGAAAATACGGTATATCATATTTCTAGTCTCTTTATTAATTTACACGCAGCGCCTTCTCCAGCTTCCTGAACGCTTCTAGATGCTGGATATCACCCGGGCGTATACCTAAGAGTGGAATTACTGGGTCACATGGTAATTCTGTATTTAACATTTTGAGGACTTGCCAGACTGTTTTCACATTGACTGTACACTTTTATATTCCCACCAGCAATATGTGAAGGTTTCCAAATTCGCCACATCCTCACCAAAGCTTGTGGGTTATTTTTAATCTCCATCCAAGTGAATATGAAGTGGTACCTCACTGTGGTTTTGATTTTGATGTCCCTAGTAACTAATGATACGGAGCATGTTTTTAGGTGTTTGTTGGCCATTTGTATATTTTCTTTAGAGAAATGTCTTTTTAAATGTCCATTGAAATCTTCTGCAAATTTTTAAACTGGGCTGTTTGTCTTATTGTTGTTGAGTTGTAATATTTACATATTCTGGATACTCGGCCCTTGGACGTATGATTTACAAATATTACTCTGAAAGATCCTATTCATTCCCCCATTGAATGGTCTTGGTACCCTTGTGAAAAACCAATTGGCCAAAGATGTGTAAATTCAGCTCCGGACTCTCAGTTCAATTTCATTAGTCAAGATCGCTATCCTTATACCAGTGCCACAATGTTTTGATCACTGTAGATTTGCAGCAAGTTCTAAAAACAGTAAGAACTTTGTCTTATTTTTTAGTGGCTGTTGTTTTCGCTATGTGGGGCCCTTAATGTATTCTATATGTAAGATCATGTCATCTGTGAAAAAGAATCGTTTTTATATCTTCCTTTCCAATTTGGACACCCTTATTTCCTTTTCTCGGTTGATTTCTCGGACTAGAATTTCCAGTAGTGTTAAAAGCAGCAGAAAGAGGGCATCCGGTTTTGTTCCTGATCTTAAGGAAAAGGTTTTTCTTTCTCACCACTGAGTGTAAGGTCAGTTGTGGGGCTCTCATAAAGCCCTTTATCAGATCAAAGAAGTTCCCTCCTATTCTTAGTGTGCTAAGTGCTTTTATCATGAAAGGTATTATATTTTGTCGAACACTTTTTTGTATCAGTTGAGATAATCATGTGGTTTTCCCCTTCTATTAATGTGATACATGATTTTTGCATAGTGAATGCCCTTGTATTCCTGGGATAAATCTTACTTGATCATGGCATATGGTCCTTTTTTTTTCTTTATACATGTATTCATATATATTTTTTTAATTTCTTTATTAAGGTATTACATATGTGTTCTTATTCCCCCATTACCCCCCACCCCCCATTCATGCCCCCACCCCCCTGTTGTCTGTGTCCATTGATTAGGCTTACATGCATGCATACAGGTCCTTTGGTTGATCTCTCTCCCTTACCCCCACCCTCCCCTACCTTCCCTCTGAGGTTTGACGGTCTGATCGATGTTTCTCTGTCTCTGGATCTGTTTTTGTTCATCAGTTTATGTTGTTCATTATATTCCACAAATGAGTGAGATCATGTGATATTTATCTTTCCCTGCCTGGCTTATTTCACTTAGCATAATGCTCTCCTTCTCCATCCATATTGTTGCAAATGGTAAGAACTTCTTCTTTTTTTACAGCAGCATAGTATTCCATTGTGTAGATGTACCACAGTTTTTTAATCCACTCATCTGCTGATGGGCACTTAGGCTGTTTCCAAATCTTAGCTATGATGAATTGTGCTGCTATGAACATAGGGGTGCATATATCCTTTCTGATTGGTGTTTCTGGTTTCTTGGGATATATTCCTAGAAGCGGGATCACTGGGTCAAATGGGAGTTCCATTTTTAGTTTTTTGAGGAAACTCCATACTGTTCTCCACAGTGGCTGCACCAGTCTGCATTCCCACCAGCAGTGAAGGAGGGTTCCTTTTTCTCTGCATCCTCACCAGCACTTGTCATTTGTTGATTTGTTGATAGCCATTCTGACAGGTGTGAGATGGTACCGCGTTGTTGTTTTGATTTGCATCTCTCTGATGATTAGTGACTTTGAGCAGGTTTTCAGCATATGGTCCTTTTAATATGCTGCTGGATTTGGTTTGCTTGTATTTTATTGAGGAGTTTTGCATTTGTGTTCATAAGGGATAGTATAGTTTTCTTGTGATGTCTTTCTCTGGCTTTGGAATTAGTGCAATGCTAACCTTAAAGAGTAAGTAGAAAGTGTTTCCTTCTAATTTTTTTGGCAGAGTTTGAGAAGAATTGGTGTAATTCTTCTTGAATGTCTGGTAGAATTTACCATAGAAGGCCTCAAGTCCTGGGCTTTTCTTTGTTGGGAGGTACTTGATTACTGATCCAGCTTCCTAACTTGCTATTGGTCTATTCAGATTTTTTATTTCTTCTTGAGTCAGATTGGTAGTTTGTGTTTCTAGAAATTGTATATTTCATCTAGGTTACCTAATTTTTTGATGTATAAATGTTCATGGTTTCTGTTATAACCTTTTTGATTTCTATAAAGTTGGTAGTCCCCACTTTCATTTCTGATTTTCATAATTTGAGTCTTCTTTTTTTATTTCTAGCGATAGGCCTGTCAAATTTGTTATCTTCAAAAAACCAACTATTGATTTCATTGATCTTCTATCTTTAAATTCTCTATTTTCATTATCTCCTCTCTAATCTTTATTATTTCCTAACTTTTGCTGGCTTTGGGTTAACTGCTCTTATTTTTATAGTTCCTTAAAGTGTGAAGTTATTGATTTGAGATATTTCTTCTTTCTTAATGTAAGCATTTATAGTTACGTATTTATTTTCCTCTAAGCACTGGTTTTCACAGCATCCTACCCGTCGGGCTTTTGAACATACTGTTTTTCTCTGCCTGAGATGTTCTAGCTCTTTCCATGTCTGACTTCTTAGGTTAAATATGTATTATTTTGGTGAGCTCTTCCCTGATCACTCATCTAAACAGGCACCCTTCTGCCACCCTCAGCCCTTGATATATACTTCGAGATCCTATTCATTTCCTTTAAAGCACTTTGCCTGTTGTAATCTAGTTACTGATTGCTCACCACTGCATATACACAATGCTTTACATATGACAAACGGTAAAACAATTATATGGAATGAGTGAATCTGTGTGTGTCTAAGTCACATCCCACAAAACAATGTAGGGAATAGGAGTAATTTTTACCACTTCAGGACAGGTAGGCATTTACGCATATGGCAACTTTTGATGAGTATCTATTTATGTATTTAAGTTCTTTTAACTACAAAATTGCATACTCACCTAATGTAGACTTATTTTTGCTGACTAGCCAACAATGATAGCCAAACAGAGAAGACAAGCTGACAGAAAACATAGCTGCAGCAAAGAATAAAAACATAATATGGAACTTGGCTTGAGTATCTGGTAGACCATTCTATAAAAAAAGGAAGAAAATGAAATGTTTTGTCAAAGGGATAAGCATTCCCCTACTTTCATAAGTAAGATTTTTTTTTTTGCTTAAAATATTTCCTAAATTTAGATATGGAGAAAGATACATGGCTTTATATTAAAACTCTGAGAAAAAACATATAGCATCAGATTAAAATAAATGTTGTCTGGAATATGAATATATCTGAAAAATATATTCAAACTTGGGGTATTTATTTTGTTTGGCATAACAGAATCATAGAAGTGTGATAATATGAGTGTAAATTATAACAGAAGAAAGCAAGGTATAAGGAACGATAAAATTTACTTTTGAATTTACTACTTGAATATGTTTTATAACATACTACAGATTTATAAATGATTAAATAATTGTATTAAAGTGCCGAAAATGAAGGTTAATTGGCACAGTTTAGCTACTATATCCGATGTTTTACTTTACTACAAACAATAGCATCTACTACAAGAACACATACAACAACACATCCACAGTAATGCTTCAGGCTATTGTCAATAAGAGCATCCCAGCAAAGATAAACAGGAGAGCGTGACACCTGTGTAAAATAAACCTTACACTGCCCGTGTGACAAAGGAAGCCATCTCAAAGCAAAACCAGCGGGACTCTCACTGTGTGTCTTGCCCAAGGAGACCCGGACTCCATCTAGAATGGTAGGTTTGGGGCTAAGGACACTCAGCGACGCACCAGAGCTGCGAGGAGGTGTCTCCTTCTGCTAGAAGGAAATGCTGTCTCCATACCCTGCAGTATCTGTCAGCCTGACAGGTCACCTGACCTCACCAACAGCTTCTGAGGGCAGTCCTCACAGTGAGAACGCTGGCTACTCCTTCACAAATATATTTGTGGTTGGAACTAAAACCATTCACAGGAACGAGGAGCGTGGGGTGACATTCTCTCAGATATTCACTAGGGATCATTCTTCTAGCTGCACCCTGAAGGTATACTTGAATGCTGGGAGCCTGTCCACACACCTGTGAACTCCTAGTGCTTAGCAATAGAAGTGGCACATAGTAGGTGCTCAATAAATCTCTGGTATTGAATGTGATTAAAATCCCATCCCACATCAATGATCTAGCAATTAGAAAAGTCTTACCTAATAAAGAATAATTTTATGAAAATAATAAAGCAATTCTGGCAGGGGATAACTTTTTTTTATCATTGTTTGGTATTCACGAGGAGTATCTCTGGATAGTTAAAATACTCAATTTTAAATGCCTGCATTTAAAATAAATAGTGCAGAAAACAAATGAATTAACTAAAGCCTAATCAAGCAATACCTAGTAAAAATTCGGGGCATTATAGATATAATAGTTTAAAAAATAATCTTTTTACACATAAAGAAAACACTTCTATTTCTAAATACTAAAAAAAATAAAAGTATTCTTAGTCAATTTTTGTTATTTCAGTGGTTGTGTTCTATAAAGCTGCCGTGAACCCTGACTTCCTCCCAGGGAAAACACAGGGAGGTTCCTGTGGCCTCCGGCACAGTTCTGTCTGCAGATCTATGCATAACCCGGTTTGCGGTGCATCTGGGCCTGAAGACACATCATCAACAACGTTTTCACATTTGTTGTTCACTCACTGACACAGAACTCACGCCCAACATCACTATTACTCAGGCCTGAAGGATGCTTACCCAACACACAGATTTTCTCCATAAAGCACCTCACACGAGTGCTCAGAAACACCGACAGTACTTCAGCACTATTCTTGAAGAGCATTTTAAACACAGAAATGACCAACACAAAGCACAACAATGCAAAAAAAAAAAGTGTGGCATTAAGTAGAGTGAAAAGCACACCGTGTACATATGGGAGTGGAAACAAGAAGGCAGAGTCTCCTTGTTTTATCTCCTTGCTTGATATGGACACGGGGCCACGCAAATTTTTGGCCACTCTGTGCACGTCTGCAAATGGCCACAAAAGCTCTCTGAGTTCTGATTGTGGGTAACAGAGAAACTTCAGCAAGATGTGAATTCACAAACACAGAACCTGCAAATAATGAGGACTGACTCTAAACGAGCTCAAGTCTATAAAATCAGTGTCTGAAATAACTCACTAGTGAAAAACTGTACTATGTATTTTTATATACCAAAAAAATCAACAAGGTAATGACTTACTGTCCAAAATTTGATAAAATACTGTAAATCCGTAGCAGCAATAAAAAGGCAGTACAGCAGGGAATAAGCCAAGAAAAGGAGGAAAAATTTATAATTTGAAAATCCAACACAATTGTTCACCCTGTTGATAAAAACAAAAAAACATTTTCGATGAGTTTTACATTTTCAGCACGGGTATACATATGCCCAACCTTAACACGGCGTTGAGTTTTTATCATTCAAAATGTACTGGCAAATCTTAAGTGTAATTCGTGAGATTTCTTTACACATACAAACATTAAAAATATCCGTTTCACTAAAAAGGGATTCTGTGTTTAAGTTTCTCAAATTTGATACGGGATATGACTTGACTCAATCAAGAACCATGTCACTGTTCAGTTAACCTTTGAACCAGCGGGTTGGAACTGCCTGGGTCCATTTAGGCACAGGCTGTGTTTCAATAAATACACAGTCGGCACTCTGTATCCCCAGTTTATTTGAAACAAGAAGGGCGAAAATTCCAAAAAAGCATGTGCTCTTAACCAGTCCCTCACTGAGAGTGGCCTCAGGAAGCATGAATGCCCTGGTGCTTCCGGACGGCCAGGCTTGGGAGGTGAGCAAAGCCCCGGTCGGAGAGAGCCCTCAGGCAGAGCAGCGAAGACTGAGGTGCCTCAGGTGGGGAGCCGTCAGCGGGCGTGGGAACTGCCCTCGCAGGTGCAGCGGACTCAGGAGGGTCGTGGGGACTCGGTGGGCACTGACATGTGCTATGGAAGGGTCAGCAGAGGAATACACGGAGGACTCAGGCTGCCTGTAATAGAAGGTATGGGGAACTACTTGCTGAGAATGAGAACAGAATGAATGAAATGGGTGAAAGAGTGAGGAAAGCAAAAGAATGAATATAATGAAAAGTAATACCAAATGGAGGTTATTTACTGGTCTTTTTTTTGGGAAGAACCTCATTCCTATAGGAGTTAAGGAGCTTTAGAACCTGTTAAAGGAGAAAGTCTGCACAGATAGCAAAAGGCAGCCCGGGGAGGGCTACAGAAGACAGTAAACCGGACACCCCCCTGCTGTGCCTGCAACGGAGATCATCATCATTCTCTGTAGGTCTATGCTTCAGCCTACAACCGGCATAGCTTTCCCAAGCGCCACCCCTGAAGAAGATGAGGCTCATGGAGTATCAGGCTTAATGTCCAAGCCAAGCGTGGCGGGCCACCTCAGTGTGACTGGGAAAAGAGCGTGCACACCGGGCGGTAAATTACAGGCAAAGGTAGAAAATACCTTCATTAGAGAATTAGGTCTTTCCAATACTCTAAGACACCCCATTTCCTGACTTAGAAATATTTGTTAAAATATTAACGAATTCTAAGTGGAAACCCCTTATTTCAACAGCATGTTATTCTACTTGTTATTCTACCCTGTAATGCCAAGTTTTATGTAAACCAAACTGTTAAAGCTTTAGATTAATGATTAGAAAATTCTAGTGAGGGATTGTGTTTATATGTGCATTTTGGTGTAACTCCTGGGGAGTATTTTAGAATTCCTATGTTTATTCATGTATATACAAAGAAAACCATTTGTTCTGAGCAAATATGAGACATTAACTTAAAATACTGGTTTTAAAATTATTCATGGAAATTCTCCTGAATAAAGACTCTTGAACTAATTAAACAAATATCAGAAATTAAATCTGAAAGTACCTCCTAGATCAGCTAAGGCAAAATTTCATTTATAAAAAGATTTAAATAGATAAATGATTGTATTTACTAACTTAGAAGGGACAGAAACCGGTTTAAGCATAGAGCCAGACTTACCATGGGCAATGATGGTCCATCTTCAAAATACATCTAAAAAAAAACCATATACACAAAACTCAACACCCCATGAAAACTTAGTCCCATTAAATTATTAAAATATATATTTGTTATTTCAAAAAAGTTGTAGCAAGTAAAATATTGCAAAATTATTTACTTCTCTAAAAATTGAATAATAGGAGGGGCTGGGTGGAGACGGGTAAAGGGTGGGGAAGTGGGGGACATCTGTAATAAGTGTCAATAATAAATAAAATAAATAAATATAGAATAATAGCGAAAGTCCTCATCTAAAAAAGAGACGCTAGCTAATTCCAGTTATGATGCAATAATAGGACTTCCAACTGAAAATATAACACGCTTTAACGTCTAAAACCAATGCAATGTGTTCATATACAATTATCTTACGCTAAAGAAGGTGCAGAATGTCGGCAGATAGACAGGAAGTCTGGGTGAAACCTGTCCTTTCATTTCGATCCTTAGGCCACGTAATTCTACTGCCCCTGTGGTTACACTAAGTATGTAATAACACCCGGCTGTCACCAAGTCAACTGGGAAAGGGTCACCGAAGAAATACTTCCCAAATCAAACCAGCCACGTCTGAGCTGGTAAAAATCATGCACGGCATTCATGTCAGTGTGAACCGGGGGAAGGGGACAACTGATTCTGGCCCTAAACCACATTCGTTACTAACGCAAGTGATCATGCCAACTCCATTCCCTAAGGAAAGGTGTGAGAACGTGAGCAAGGAGAGAAGGAAACAGTCTGGAAAACGGTGAGAAAAGAAACATGTTCGTTCAATAAGAGAAAGAAAGGTTTCCTTACTTGTCACAGACGGAGCAGTGATGGCAGCGGTCGGGCTTGATGAGTTGGCATCTGTCACAGTATCGGATTGCTGGGAACAAAGAGCTCCACTTAGCCTTTGGGTGAACAGTGCATTGAACACGCGATTAAATGGCCCTCATCATCTATTCCGATTTAAATTCTACACAACATTCCAAATTTAAATTTGGCAAAATTGAGATAGTCGACTCTGTTTAAATACAAAAATGGAAAAGACGTGCCCACAGTCTCAGTTCTCTGGAGAGGTTTCCCAAGGACGGGCATCTTTAGGGGAAAGGTTTCTAGGGCAGCAGTCGCCAACTGGTGGTCCATGGACCACTGGTGGTCCCTGAGGTCCTAAAGGTTGGCGACCACTGTTCTAGGGCATCCTCAAGTGTCAGTGGTTATCCATCTATATACCTACCTACCTACCTACCTACCTACCTACCTACCTTCCGTAAGGCTCAAAAGGGTGGAAGTATGTTCCTTTCCATCTGAGTAAACAGAATGTCTCTCTCCATAAAACCAATGATTTTCTGTACCCACAGGATAACCAAGAGAGGATACAACCACATTTTAGAAATTTTATGCAAAACCAATTTTAGAAATTTGTGAATAAACTCTCTTGATCGCTTACATTGAGAAAGATCTCACACCTTCTGTGTTGAGTGAGGTACAAGCTTAGAAGTGAGAATTAGAAGAAGCACTCCCAATAAGGACTTCAATCCTTGTAACGGAAGACCTGATCCTTCCTCCTCCAATAGCGGCAGCAAAGGCAGCTATGAATGATTGATTGGGAGAGGCTATTTCAGTCCGCAGGCTCTCACAGGAGGCAGGCAGCTACCGACGCTACAGGAAAGCAGCTATTACGTGGGCAGTCCCGTAGGATCAGAAAGGCCACACTTACAAATGTAAAAAAAAATTTGGAAAAAATACTCGCAATAAGTAATTACCAAGGTTATGTCAAGCTAATGCCATAATCTCTGAAAAAGAAAACAGTTGCTATGAACTAAGAATAAGACGTGCTTTTCTTAGACCACAAGGCCTAAATCGAGTGTTTTCAGTGTTGAAATGAGTCCTTCGTTACCCCTCACAAGTTCCTCTTTCAGGAACTGCAGGGATCAGAGGCATGGCCTTGCTGCTCAGCCCCCGAGGGGAGACGCCCACGGTGCCCTCCCCGCGACCCGCCAAGGTCTCCCTGGCTCCTGCCCAGTAGGAAAGTGAGAGGCGGTGCTGTCCAGAGAAACATAACCGGAGCTCCATGTGCGCTTTTAAACTCCCCAGGAGCTAAGGAGAAAGTCCTATCTTCTGGGTTTTCCCAGCTCTTTGAAGCCTGTAATGTATTTTACACTCACAGTTACACTGTCAGTGCCACGAGGGACTAGCAGCCCGCTCACGGGCAGCGCGGTCTGCAGCCACAGTCTCCAGGTGACGCCTGCAGGACAACCTAGGTCCTCTCTGGCCGGTGATTATCTGCACTTTACAGTTCGCAAGGGAAAAGCCTTTCAAATCCAAGTGGGCAGTAACTCACTGGAGATCAAAACAACGTAGAAGTAAGTGTTTTGTCTGGAGTCTTTTATAAAAAGAGAAATTTCGTTTTTTAATGAAAAAAACTAAAAACACCACTCTGTATACCACATTATGTCCAACTAAAATCATGCCAGAGTAATTTAAAACGAAAGATCTGATTATCGTTTAAAAAACTCCTTACAGCCAAGGGGAATTTTTATGTTAACTGTCTTGCTTGAGTTTTTAAGGAATGTATTCATATATTACTTACATAATTGAAAACTTGGTGGGTAAATGTTGAAAAGACAACATTACTAACATCTGCGTACGATGATAAATGAGTTACATCACCTCTAATTGTTACCTCTGTAGTAAAAAACTAGTACAATTTTCTTTTGTAGGAAAAGATCAAGGACAAGGAGAGAGCTAAAAAAAAAGTAAATAGTCCTCATTAATCAAAATGAATAATAATATAAAAAAGTCTGAAGAGCCCGTGAGGATGCAGAAGACAAACAGAAGTGCGGGGAGCAGACTTCCCAACACCCTGCCTCAACTACTAGCACACCCTCGGCCACGTCTCACGGGGCTGAATGGTTCTGTGTACAGCCGTCAGCTTAACCCAGGCAGCTGGCATTTCTCTCCATCAGGTTTGGAGGAAGTCCTGTGGCTTTAGAATGGATGGTAAAATCCTAAATGGTATTACCACTCGTTTTCTTCAATGCTCTATAAAGTATAAAGTGTGCGAACGTCAGCTGAGCCTTCACGTGGCTTTAGTCCACAGACTTTCTCCCAGGGTGGAGGAGGAAGTTATCCGCACAAGACAAGGGTCACAGAGGGTGTGGCTGAGGGTGGGTAAGAAAGGCCGGCTCACATTCCTGCCTTGGAGCTCCTGTGGCTGCTCACTGCTGAATCACGCCTACCTCTCCGTTCTCCATATTCTAGAAGGGGGTCAATCACACCAGCATTGCTATCTGTCTATTATACTGAGTGGCCAGATTATTATGATCTCTGGACGCATAATAATCTGGCCACTCAGTGGATAGCCTATATAATAAAAGGCTAATATGCAAATTGTCCCCTCGACCAGGAGTTCGACCAGAAGGCAGGCCGGTCAACCGCCCATGTCCCCTCCCCCTGGCCAGGCTGGCCGGGACCCCACCCATGCACGAATTCATGCACCAGGCCTCTAATATATATATATATACATATACATATATACATCTATCTATCTATCTATCTATATCTATAGATAGATAGATAGATATAAATACATACACACACACACACACACACACACACACACACACACACACTGAGTGGCCAGATTATTATGCGTTCAGAGATCATAATAATCTGGCCACGCAGTGTATACTCTGTGCAATTTAACAAAGTCAATGCCTATAGTCAGTTCATAGTGATTCTAGCAGGCATCCAGACTTTTTGCACTGAAAATATAAAGATTGTATCAGAGAATCCAGATTCTATTCCAGGCTGTCACGAATATTGGGGACTATGAGTTCCTCTCAGGAGACAGGCATACAGCACCGGAGAGGAACAAGAGACGATAGGCTCAATGCTCTATAAACTACACAGGGAGATGACTTACAAACCCAACGTGTAGTTGTTATTAGTGGTGAAAATCAATATTTGTCCTGATACGACTTACGCGTCAGCCCTTTCTCTTCATTCAGCGTGTCAAGGGCACAGTAGGCAAACACTGCACCAGAAATGAGGAGATAGGTTTCTGTACCTGGTACCATCGCCGTCAGCAACTAGCTTTGGAACCTTGTGCAGTAATTAATTTATAGGGGCTTAACCTCCCTCCGTGTTTGCTCAGGTTTACATAGGGCACGCACACATGAACTTATACAGAAACACATCTCTGTCTTGGAGGGACAGAACCAGTGACATAATATTACATCACAGCGTTACCACTGGCTCACTGAGAAACAAAGAAAACAAACAGGAAAAAATGTTGGTGACTGAAGTTAGATTCAGTTATGATTTTCAAGTGAGCTAGAAACAAATACAAATATACAACAGTAATGAGGTATTTTACACTCTCTTCTTCGTACTAAGTCTTTGAAATCAGTTGTGTATTTTACACTTGAAGCCCATCTCGGCTTGGTCTAGCCACAGTTTATGTGCTCAATGGCCACACAGGGCTAGTAACTGCCAAAACACGCAGCATAGATCTAGTCACGGAGTTTCTGGGTAAATCTTGGGAGATGAATGTCAATAGTCCATGTGTGTTCCCATTTGTTTGTCTGTTTGTTTTTAGCAAAGCAAGCAAGAATTTATTGACCACAGCAAAAACACACTTAGGGCAGTGAAACAAGGAAGGGCATAGGAGAAGCAACAGAAGAACCTGGCCACCTTGGCTCACTGGGAAGTCGGAGAAAAGAGGGGAAATGGGGACCTTGGAGACAGGTTCAGGGGTTAGCCTGGGACGAGCTGCCGCTGCCCATGGCTTCCCTGGTTGCAAGTCTCATGGGGTCCCTTAGAGATTAAGTGATATGTGCTGGGGTGGGGGTTGGGGGGCGGGCGGAAATGGCACAGGCGCGCTTCCTGGAGGGAGAGCACCCACGTGTGTTCATTTTTAAGACAACCCTTTAATTAGACAGCTGTTAAATTATCTTAAAAATCTGACCCAAGTAAAAGAGATTTGTTTGTTATTTGAGTTGCACTTGTTAAAAAATTACCATAAATTTTAAAGATGAAAAACTGTACCAATATTTTACGTATGTTTTTCTATATTTTGTATAATTGCTGTTTTAAAGGTATGTAAAATTATATGTTATAGATCTTGCTCCCTTAAATTAAATTAAATGACAATAGGACAGTCTATAATTAAAGCTTTAAAAACGAATACTACTACAAATCAAGATTTCAGCACTTCACGGAGCCACACCAAGGAGGCAGAACAGATGACAGTCCGTTGTGATCTGGTTGAGATCTCTGTGCCACAGTGTTACTCGTGTTCCCACTGAGGTTCATGGAACTGTGCAGTAAAGACTCCACAGCCATCCGAGACTAGCACAACGTTTCCCAATGAGTGTCTGACAGTTTCAAGGACACACATATGCTCTCTCACAGTCACCACAAGCTCCTGTACCTCCAGACATGGTCCTGGTGTAGATGGGAAGGTCCTTGGCTGCTCGCCGGAGAATCTCCTGATGGGCTTCTCCCCTCGGCTCTCTCTCCAGCAATTCTTTCTCTGCGTAAGAGAGGTGGAACTGTGGAACAGATGTAAACGTTCATCAGTATTTTCGAAGAAATGATAACATCTATTGATCTACTAACCCAGAAGAAGGCATTTATAAAATGTTAATGATATACAGTCTATAAATTCAGAAAGGTAATACAGTCTGAGATCTGGGCTAGTCTGTCAACCTTGCAGGTGATTAGTTTATGCATCTAGAAGGTAAAATAATAACACCCACTTCCTCAGAGATTTGTGAAACTCAAAGAGGAACAGAATATGTAAAAGTGCTTTATAAACTGTAGAGTTCTATCCAAGTATTAGTTATATTAATAGATAAATGGCAAAAGAAACAAATTTGGCTCAACGGATGAATTTTTCAATTGGATGTCATTAGGAACAAAAATAGAAACAAATCTATCATGCATGTTTTCTCATCTGAGTTCTAAATTAGGAATAATTATTACATGAATTCTAATACTCAAGACAGACTAATGGTTAATTTTACTTCTTGTACTGCCAATTTGGCCCAACCAATTAAAAAAAAAATTATCTGAGAAAAAGAAGTATTTCTTTGGGCTCCAATATGAAAATTAAAAACAAAACAAAACGATTTTAAAAGTCTGTTTGCACTCCTATGAAAGTGTGTTTGAACATCCTTACTTTCTGAGACCATAAGATGCTCCTGGCTCACCTTGAATATTTCCTGTTCTAGTTCTAGGACCAGCTATTTCTCCAGGGAGCCCTCCCTCCTTCCACTGAAGAATGGTATTAGAAACCAAGATCAGGGCTCAAATACAGTTTTTACATCAAAGGAAAGTATCTATACTAAGAGTAATATGCTAATTAGACTGGAAGACCTTCTGGACGTCCTTCTGGACAAAGCCATGGAGGTGGGGCCAAGACAGAGGCGGTAGGGGCGATCAGGCTGGCGGGGGGGAGGGGGGACAGTTGGGGGCAATCAGGCTGGCAGGTGTGGGGGGGGCAGTTGGGGGTGAGCAGGCCAGCACGGGAGGCAGGTGGGGTTAGGGGTGATCAGGCAGGCAGGTGAGCGGTTAGGAGCCAGCGGTCCCGGATTGCGAGAGGGATATCCAACTGCCGGTTTAGGGTCAGAAGACATCCCCCAAAGGGTCCCAGATTGGAGAAGGTGCAGGCCAGGCTGAGGGACACCCCCTGCCCCCGTGCATGAATTTCGTGCACCAGGCCACTAGTAATTTTAAAAGGACATAACAATTAAGAAAAAAACTAGACTCTATAAACAAATAAACAGCCCAACCAGCATGGCTCAGTGGTTGAGCCTCAACTTATATGAACCAGGAGGTCATGGTTCGATTCCCAGTCAGGGCACATGCCCAGGTTGTGGGCTCAATCCCCAGGAGGCAGCCAATCAATGATTCTCTCTCATCATTGATGCTTCTGTCTCTCTCTCCCTCTCCCTTCCTCTCTGAAATCAATAAATATATTTAAAAATAAATTAATTAAATAAGAACAAATAAACAAAACTCTCAAGTATATTTTCTTTTTGCTAGTTGTTTCTCACTTAGAACAAAAACAAACATATAATCTCACAAGTACCCAAAATGTGCAAATTTCAACAGAACTTTTTTGCCAACTAAGTTGGCAACAGTTTTCTTAATAACAACATGCAACACCAAGGGTCTGATAAAACTGGAAGCACTTTATATAAATGTCTACAATCCTTTTAGGAAACAATTTGGCAAGTGACTTAAATTTCCTCGATCTAGTGATTCTACCTGAGAATTTATATTAAGGAAATGATTAAAAAATGGTAATGGCCTATGTGCGAACATGTTAACAACATTATTTACAATATGAAAAGTTGGGATGTGACTGAGTAAATTTTAATGTTTCAGTGAGAATATTAGGCTGTAGTTAAAAGTGAAAATAAACCAATGATGGGCTATGGTGTGAAAAAAACTAACTAGAAAGAAATTAAGAATGTAAACTGAATTAGTGGAATGGGATGTTTTTTCCTTTTATTTTCTAAATGTAAATTAGTATGGTTATATTACTTGTATACTGGGAAAACATATTACAATGTTCAGAGCCTATTGGTAAATCTTTATAATGGTAATAAATAATATCTATCTCACACAGTTGTATGAAACAAATAAGGTAAATATGTGTTTTGTGGAAAAATCTTCCAACAAAGTCTGGTATAGCTGTAACTTCACTGTCGTCAATCCCGTTGATACTGTTATTTCTTCTGCATTTTGTATCATTCCATTTTTCCCATTGTATTCATTCACTATTTCAAACCTTCTCTGTTCTTACAAACCTTAGTCAACCCCATTCTTAGCCAATAACCTCCCACATAATTTGAGGGAGAAATCAGAAGTCATTTCAACTTCCTGCCAAAGCTAGAAACAGAGACTTACATCGGCACACAGACCTTCTCTACTTTCAATGACTTGATATTTATTGAGTCCCTTTTATGGCCGAGACACTACTTTCCGACTGGCGATGGCTTAGTGAACAAAACAGATAAAGTGCTTGCCTCTTAGCGCGTATATCCTAGGGGTGTTATAAAAATGAATGTGGAACGTGCTACAGAAGGATATGCTATGGAGAAAAACAGAGAAAGGTCCAGTTTATAGGGGGTAGTAGGGCTTTGCTATTTTATACAGAGTGGTCATGGAAAACCTCAAAGATGAGGTACCGCTTGGACAGAGACACAGAGAGAGAGGAAAGGGAGGGTCACACAGGAGAAGAGTGCTCAGGGTCAAGGAGAAGCAGCAGGTGTCACGGCTCCTGAAGGAGGAACACGCTCAGCACGTTGATGGATCAGCAGGCGGCCAAGGAGACGGAGTGGCATTCAAGAAGAGAGGGTCATTGTATGCATACGTGCATAACCCATGGATGCAGACAGGGGGGTGGGGAGGGCCTGGGGTGGAGGAAAGGGAGGGCTGGAGGGGATTGTTAGAGGGGAAAAGGG
The DNA here is from genome assembly GCF_951640355.1 of Cnephaeus nilssonii. NCBI lineage: Eukaryota > Metazoa > Chordata > Mammalia > Chiroptera > Vespertilionidae > Cnephaeus > Cnephaeus nilssonii. Next base: position 12,850,865 of record NC_137079.1, read on the forward strand.
CACATATGTAATACTTTCAACAATAAAGATTTAGCCCAAACGGTTTGGCTCAGTGGATAGAGCATCGGTCTGCAGACTGAAAGGTCCCAGGTTCGATTCCGGTCAAGGGCATATACATTGGTTGTGGGCACATCCCCAGTAGGGGGTGTGCAGGAGGCAGCTGATCGATGTTTCTAGCTCTCTATCCCTCTCCCTTCCTCTCTGTAAAAAAATCAATAAAATATATTTTTTTTAAAAAAATAAAGATTTAAAAATAAAAAATAATTTAAAACAACAACAACACAGAAGAGTGGGTCAGGTATGCAGTGTGGGGCCCGGCCATGGGCAGCCTCCTAGGCTACAGAAGGAAACTAGGTTTGTCCTCTGAGTGGGCTCAGATGTCCTAGGAAGTCCTGAGAAGAAGAATACGATAGGATCTGCCTTGTTTTTGAAAGAATGACTCTGGCTACTGCGTTGAAAATAGACAGAAGCGGGCAAGTACGAAAGCAAGGAAACCTGTTGACCGGGTACTGCAACCCACGAGTGGGGAGGCCAGTGGCCTGGGCCGGAGGGAAGGAGTGAGGGGACACAGCTCATGCCGAGAGCACTGAGGGCCCGGCTTACAGCACCTGCTGAGTGACGGGATGTGGGTCTGAGAAGAGTCGCCAAGGATGACTCCCAAGTTTGTCTGAACAGCTGGACGAATGGAGCTGCCATCGCTGAGACAGGGAAACTTCAGCAATCAGAGGGATAGGGGAGTGGGGGGAAAATCCAAAGTCTGTCTTCAAAATTAGATGCCAAATCGGTAGCTGTAAACGAGCCTGGAGTTAGAAGAGGACCGGACTAATGGTATTAACTTGAAAGCGACAGCAATGCACGAGACGATATATACTAGTAAAGCCATAATGTAGGTAAGTAAGAGAGAGACCCAGAGACAGAGCTCTGAGACAATACCATGCTTTAGAGGCTCAGGAGATGATGAGGAGCCACCGAAGGCGGCCAAGAAGGAGGTGCCAGTACAAATAAAAACAGAATTATTTGGATGAGAAAGGAAATGAGAATAAACTAGAAAGAAAAGAATGGCCTGGTGTACACCGGAAGCTACGTGTAATGAAGAACTAATAGTGTGTAAACTGTGAAGTCGGAAGTTCAGACCAGAGTCCCTGCTGTCCGACTAAGGCGACGGGCCTTCACCATAAGCGGAGACACGAGGAGATACAAGCCGGAGGGGGAACGGGCTCCCTTTGCTTTTTGGATGGGTCACCCCAGCGTCAGGACGGAGCGTGAATGTTTGCAGGGTTCTGGGGAGGGAATGTGGGCACAGCGGAAAACAGTGACATCACATAGGAGAAGATGGCAGCGTCTCCGACAAAGAGAGGAGGGAGACCCTGAATTAAGTCACTGATCCAAAAAGAAAGAAGGGGTGTCACTAAAAATATATATGTGGGGAGGTGAAAACACCAGCAGACTCTGGATGCCGGCAGAGGGGCGAGGAGGCCGGAGGACGGAGCACAGCTGCCAAGCTTCTGGCCTGAACGACGAGGTGGATGTCAGCGGCATTAACCAGCATGAGAAGCGGGTGAGTCACAGTTTGGGGAAGGAGAGGGTCGTGGATTCAGTTTTTGACGTGTGATGTTTCAGGCGTCAGTGGAATGATCAAGAAGCTATGTTTGGCAGGGAGGTTGTGTCTAGAATTCTCGGGAGAGGTCAGAAGTAAAAATACATTTGAAAATTTTCAACAAAGGTCAGAGGTAAGGTTATAATCATCAATACAGTGGATGAGATCACCTACAATGGACGCCACAATTTCCCTTCAAACCTACAATTAAGGCCCGGATGGGGGTAAGAGAGACAACAGAAAAGAGGGAAACCTGGGAGGAGGAGAGAAGTAGATAGAAGGACAAAGGGCTGTATCTAACACATTCCAGGCCAAGCACACCATTAATTCTTTGCAAGCACTGTGTTTTGTTTTTAGAATCCTTTCCTAGGACATATAGCATATTTACTGGCCTTTTTTTTTTTTTTTTTACCATAGCTGCTTTTCAAACAGGTTATTTCAGGAAACAATCTGTAGTGATGGCCAGACTTTACCTTTTTTAAAATCTTTTTTTGTTAATCCTCACCCAAGGATACGTTTCCATAGATTTTTAGGGAGAGTAGAAGAGATAAGGAAAGACAAAGAGAAACATCGGTGTGAAACACATTGATTGGTTTGCCTCCTGCACGAGTCCCGACCAGGGCCTGGCCCAGGAGGAGCCTGTAACCAAGGTACATGCCCTTGACCGGAATCGAACCTGGGACCCTTCAGTCCACAGGCTGATGCTCTATCCACTGAGCCAAACCGGTTAGGGCTAGGATATTTTTAATAGAAGCATGTCTACTTTCCGCTCAATCTATCTATGTATTTATCTATCCATCTATCCTGATATCTAACTCTAAAAGTAGAACACATGACAGATTGAACATTGGAAATATAATACTCATTCAATGCAAAACTTATATTTACCAAGTGAAAATTCAAGTATTTACTAATAGATACATTAATATTAAAAAAATATATAACACTCAATAAGTTTGCAACATTAATAAAAAGACATAAAATTAACTCTTCAAACATCAGAATTACTGATTTCCAACTTTAGGATGACTTCACTAATAGTTTTACTTACTTCTTTTGAAGGATTCATTGGTAATGTAAAGATAGTTTTCCAATACGACCAGACAAACATTGCGAAAAGGAGATGATAAGCAATCAGGCACACAACTAAAGTGAGAGAAACACAATTATCACTGTAACATGCGAGCGGATATTCAAAACAACCTGCTTATTCTAAAACGCCAAAACTGCCGATTACAGTAAGTTCATTTTTATTTTGAATTTTTATTACTAATTGTTTTTATTGTAAATAAGTTTGTTTATAGCATACCGGAATAGGCACAACTCCATGAATTAATTTTTATACCTAAAGCCAAGGGTTTTTTAAAAATCCCTAATAATGCATAATTAGATCTGTGACCGTGATTAGCGCCCTCCCATCTGGAGGTAGGCCCATCTATTGGCAAAAATGGCTCACGGCAGCGTTGCCTAAACTGTGGAAGGAAGCAGTTATGCCTGCAACTCTAAGTCAGAAGCACAGCATTAAGCAACTGCCAAAACGTTGAGGCTCTAAGAACTCTGCCTCATGGACAAAGAATCGCAAAAGCCGCTCCTCTGTGAGGAGCTGTTTAATGACTTGCTCAGCTCCAGTCAACTCTGGCGGCCCTCGCTGTGTTAATGACAACACATCTAAGCAGGAACCACGTGGATAGAGAGAGATGTCTCCCATTGGAAGTTCAAGCGTCTTATTTACCACCCGGGACACCCGTTAGGAAAAGCCCTCTGACGCTTGTTTCAGGTTTTATATATATATATATATATATATATATATATATATATACACACATATACATATATATACATATATATACATATATATACATATACATATATAGAGAGGCAAACACCCTTTGTGTGGTGTTTTATTCTTGAAGTGCTATGCAAATAGCAAATATTGGTTTTTGTATACAGTGATAATGATTAATTCTGGAATATACATACTGGGTGTCCTCCCCAAAATGTATACACACTTTAACAGCTGATGGCTCAATTTTGAAAATGAAATGTATTTTAATAACCACTGCCTTTATATTAATTCAAAGTGTGTGTATACATTTTGGGGACACCCTACAGATAACAATTCTGTAAGATACAGTTGAATAAAATATGCTCATGTAAAATATAGCCTATTTGGTATTTTAAAACATCAGTAGCAACTTTAACGTTTTTTAAAAGAATGATGATACTCATAGAATCATTAAAAAGTTAAATTACCCATTAAGGCATAAATCAGTGTGACATAACTAGAGCCAACGATATTTTCGTGGATTATGCAAGAGACGGGTGCGGGGTAAAACAGGAAATGGCTGGTATTCCCGTATCTTGAAGTCATGAGCAGCTGGCACAATGACAGGCATTACGGGCAGAGTTCCCCGCCGTGTGGGGGCAGGATTCCGTCTGGGGACTATGAGAATGGATAGCTTTAACCCCATCTTATCTCCGCATCCTTAGAGAATAGTTTATTTATCCCAACCAAAGCTAAGTGAATTCAATTTGCTTTTCTCAAACGATTTTTAAAATTGTACATCTGAAACAATAACAACATATTTTACCTTGTTCTCCAATGTTCTCCATGGACACTGTAGACGTAAGTTAAAGAGAGAGAGAGGAAACAGGTTACACGAAGCATCTGGCAGACACAGGGCCTGACAGACACAGGTTAATAATATCTGGACTCCCCTGCCAACCCACATTCTTTAAATACTTGTCCAGCTTTATTCAGAGGCGAGGGGAGCAGTGTGGGCGAGAGGGTGGGGAAGGGAGACAGGGTCGCCTCTATCCGCATTTCAGCCCCGGCTCCCACACAGAACACAAAGCCTGTCAGGCCTGCCCCTGGGGGTCTGGCTCCCACAGTAAGATCGGTTTCTCATCTCCTTCCCAACTACAGGGTTCAGATAGAAGCATTTTTCTCCAGGTCATGCCATTTCCAGAGGCAATTCATTGTTGTTGATAAACTGGCAATCACCTAGTTAGCGCTCCAAAATGAAGGGGGAAAAAATGTTGTGTCCACGCCACACACTCCTTTTCCAATTTCTGTAAGTACAAATTCTTGTGCCCAATGACTCGCTGCTCCCTGCATAGAATGAGAGGCCCAGGCAACGTGCCAGAGAAACTGCCATCCTTTAGGAGCTGTTGTGAATATCCGAAGGTGGCAGGGAGATTAGCATGGGGACCGCAGAGCTAAAACAAGCGGGGACAGGAACCTGAATTTAGTAACCCAGACAGTTTCCTCGGCATCTGAATTGTCTACTTGCTGTTTCTCATCTGCTCTTGCTCCATTTGTGCTAAAGTCTCTGGACGTTCTCGTCTACCTGAGCTATAGCAGAAGAAGATTTGACTTGTCTGTGGATTTCTGCTACTATTTGGCTTTTGAAAGGAGTGCAGTATCCCAGGCCTTAGTCCTAGAATATATAATTTCATTGTCTTAAGAAGCACTAGAATCAGAGGGTAATGTAAAAGATTTTTAAGATTACCTGGCCAAACAATAAAAATAAAGTTAAAAAGAAAACATCCTATCTAATAAAGAGGAAATATGCTAATTGACCCTCACACCATCACAGATGGCAGCGCCCACAGCCAATAAGGAGGGAATATGCTAATTGACCACCCCACCCTCAAATATGGCGGTGCCCATAGCCACAAGATGGCGGCGCCCAGTCCCCTCAGCGCCCCTGCCACCCAGGGCCGGCCCGAGGCGCAGGCAAGCCTCAGATGTTGGCTTCCCAGCCACCCAGGGCTGCCCGAGGCTCAGGTAACCAGGGCCGGCCGAGGCTTGCTCTGTCGGCAGTGGCAGCAGCAGAGGTGTGATGGGGCGTCGCCTTCCCCTGATCGCCAGGTCGCCTCCAGCCCCTGAGGGCTCCCAGACTGTGAGAGGGGGCAGGCCAGACTGACGCCCCCCCCCCCCACTCCAGTGCATGAATTTTCATGCACCGGGCCTCTAGTATTTCATAAGCAAAAAAAAAAAAAGGTCTTCTGATCAAACCAACCTCCTTTCCGAGAGGCCTACCGACCCTCGGTCTAGGCATTTCCGGAGCAGCTCATTCCGGGATTGGATTGCTCTAAGAATGATTATGGGACTACTGTGCGCTGAAATTAGCCTCTTTGTGGCTTCTGCCTATGGCTTCTACGCTTCCCCCCTGTATGGATAAGCAGAAAATCTAAAGGACAGACCTTCCCATACTTAAAGCTGTGTCCGTCCCCCTTAAACAGGTTCTCCTTTAGCCCAAATCAGGCATGACTTGCAGAGCGCTCACCAACGCTGATGTGGCCCCTTCCTAGGCTCTCAGTTTCCGTCAGCGTTTCTGAGCCCCAGAATGGGACTGGCCCACACGGATGAGCTCTGACGTACAAATGGCCTGCTCCGTAGGTTTGCTTACACATCAGAGGCAGGAGGGTGAGAGAGTGCACTTCCTCAGAGAACCCCTACAGCGGCCGCGCTGAGGGTACTGGGAGGGGCCCTGGGAGGGCCCTCAGCGAGCCGCCTGCTCTCTCAGACCCTGCCCCTCCCCCCTCCCTTTATGCATTTCTCGCTAGGCACTGACTTCCGGGTTTCCAAAGTGCTCCAAAACTGACTGCAGCTCTTCCTCGGATCAAAATGTCCAGTCCATTAGTGGAGCTAATATCAGGAATTGGAAAAGCAATTTGGCTCCATTTGCACAATTATGTATGAATGGCCCTTAACGACCATTCCAGAGGTGGTGGTGGTTTCAAAGAAAATGTATTTGCTAACCCATGACTCTCACTGTCAAAATTGAAAGAAGTAAAACAAAATGAAATTTAAAAACGGAAAAAGTACAGTTAGTATGAACGGATTGTCTTTTTGACCTGGACCACTACTTTATTGGCTGATGTGCATTCAAAGATATCGTTTTAAAGGCTATGTCTTCATTTCACAGCTTGTTTTTCTCTAAATGTACTTAGAAATCCACAGGGCCTCTATTCTTTATTCAGTTAAACAAGTTATATGCATGGACACAGAGGCATGCTTAGCCTATCTAATAAGGAGGGAATATGCTAATTGACCATCACGCCCTCACAAAGATGGCAGCACCCACAGCCACAAGATGGTGGCGCTCAGTCCCCTCAGCCCCGCCTGGGGCGCAGCACGGCCGGGCCCATCCCCAAGAGGGTCCGGCTGCTCCGCATGCCTGCCTCTGGAATCTCCCAGGCCCCTCAGCCCCCCAGCTGCCCAAGGCTGGCCCGAGGTGCAGGAAAGCCTCAGATGTTGGCTGCCCAGCTGCCCAGGGTGGGCCCGAGGTGCAGGTAACCAGGGTTGGCTGAGGCTTGCGCTGCCAGCAGTGGCAGCAGCAGAGGTGTGAGAGGGCGTCGCCTTCCCCTGATCGCCGGGTCGCTTCCCTCCCCTGAGGGCTCCCAGCCTCTGAGAAGGGGCATGCCAGGCTGAGGGGACCCCCCCACCTCCAGTGCATGAATTTTCATGCACCGGGCCTCTAGTGGTAAATAATTCTGTAAAATGTAGAAGTTCAAAAAGGTTGTGCCAATTACACTCCACAAAGATTCTGCACCTGTCCAGTTTCCTATAAACATTAAATCTTTAACTTTTGTCAGTATCTTTGGTAAAAATCAAAATCACTGCTTTAGTACTGATTTCCCTGATTACTGGTGAAGGTTAGCATTATTTAAAAAGTATAATGATTGGCGTTTCTTTCTATCTCTTCTGAGTGAATTACCCCTTTCCCATTTATGTCTCTCTTACTTATTGAAAGCCTTTGATATATTCTGGACAGTAATCCTATGTCTGTTATATATGTTGCAAGTAATGTTGTGTATAACTACTTTCAAAGGATTTAATATATACTAGCAAAATCTATGGCTTATCATTGATTAAATAACAGTATCAACATTTTCAAATTGACCTATTTCAGTAACAGACACCGGGTCTCTCCCATGGTGAGCCTGAGGACATGAATGCTCTCTCAAACATGTACACCCAAGTAGGAGGTCAATGATTCAACTTGTAATTTTCAGTGTGGCACAATGGTCAATTTCAACATTTCCTTTCTCATTGGAAAAACACATCGCATATACAATGTGATTGTCAAATACAAATATTTTTGTTCTTAAATGCCTGTTTTAAGAAAAGGTTGCATTTACTCTTGGGGATAAGAGCACTGCAGTATTACCTGAAATATTTACTATTCGTACATCTGATGATCATCCAAATACATTTAACAGTAACACTGGGGTCACTGTGTTAATTTTCATTTCAAAAATTTATGTGTCCAATTTTATCTTGGATTGGCCTAATTTCTTTCTGGTCCATGGCCTACAATGATCACATTTTTTTCAATTAAATTTATTGGGGTGACATTGGTCAATATGAACATACTAGAGGCCCGATGCACGAAATTCCTGCAAAGGGCTTGGCCCTCACAGCCCAGCTTTGTCCAGAAGGTCGTCTGGAAGGACGTCCAGTCTAACTAGCATATTACGCTTTTATTATTATAGGTAGGTTGCAGGTGTGGGTTTCTATGTTATAAGATCTGTATGTTGCACCATGTGCCCACCACCCAAAGTCAAATCTCCTGTCACCAGGTATTAGGACCCCCTTCTCCCCCATGATCACATTTTAAAATGTAAAGATTTCTAACGTTCCAATATGCTTCCAGAACTTTAAACTCATTCCTGATTAGCTACAGGGTAGCTAGAAAGCAAGGACTCTGGCTTGTTGAGATCCTAAGGAATCGCAGCAATTTCCCGGCACTGATTGTGTATACAGAGAGAGAAGTGGGAATGGAAAATTATTACCAGTTACCAAGGACGATGCTCCTGCTTGCCAAGAGCAAATGGAGGTCTTGAAAGACTACATCTTAGAACCTGGAGCCATCACAGACACAGCAAGGCTGGGAGTTCCAGCGGCCCGTCGTTTTCTGGGCCTCGATCTGCCTAACCCCCTCCTCCCTCGTGAAGCATTTCTCCAAGAAACAGAGTGGGATGAGAGAAAAGGCTGATCTGGTTTAGAATGCTTAAGAGTGATCCGTTTGTAAAAATAAAACAGGTAAAACCAAAGTTGAAGAGTGAGGCTGCCAGCCCAAGGAATAACCGTTTAAGATACAAAAGACAAACTACTTCTTGATCCAACTTGGCTTAAACAAAAAAAATCCAAAACACTTCAAATACTAAAATACGCCTTCATAGTAGATTTTAAAAGAGTACCTTCCCCCTTAAATTAGCCAAGAACAGTTACATAATTGTTGCTAGAACAATTTGATAGAACAATGTATATTGCTGTGATCTTTTTATTTCTTTTTTTAATCAGAATTTCTTTTAACTTGCCTTCAAATTGAAACTCCCTCTTTTGGAGGAGGGAATAATGCACCCATATTGCATCCACACAGCAACTCCTCTATATAAAGCCACTACGCTATCCCCAAATTCAGTCTGACACAGATACGTCTTAGCCCCATACATGTAGATAACGAAGAACACCAACAACAAAGATGTGGTTCTAATGAAGGAATCTTAAGGATACTTTACAGCCAAGGTCTATTTTTTTTCCTGCTTATGTTTAACTCCTTTTTTAGAAAAACATTCCCTGACCAAACTATACTTACGCTGTTGACAGTAAAATGATAATGAGACTCTGTCCCTGTGCTCAAAAGCTTATGAGAAATCATTTTAGTTAGAAGTAAAAACTGGGGAAAAAAACCAGGACACAGTTATTAAACACTTTCAATTAGGGATTAAGAAATACAAACTGGTAGTTGCAAAACCGTCATGGGGATATAAACTACAGCCTTGGGAATATAGTCAATAATATTACAGTAACTCTGTATGGTGCCAGGTGGTAATGGAAATCTTGGAGGGAACACTTTGTAAAGCACAGGATTACCTAACCTCTGTGCTATATACCTGAAACCAATACAAAATAATATTGGATGTAAACTTTATATATAACTGAAAAATAAAATACATTTTTTAAAATTTCCAATTAATCACAGAAGCAGCTCAGATTCAGAAGATTAAGGTAAAAATAATAGTAGCAGTAGAAATATGCTTGACCTTCTCATGTCCTAACAAAATCTCTCCTTTGACCTTCACAGGAAAACTCCCTTTAACAGTGATTCCAATTCATTGTCTCTACCCCTCCCGCCCTACTGCTTTCTCCCCAACTTCAATGGGTCCTTCACCCCAAACACCTCACACTACCACCACGCCTCGCACCGCACCCTCACTGCCTACGTCTCCTCACTCAGCCTCCTCCGACAGAATGAGCTAAGAGCTAAGCCCTTGTAGAGACGCTATGTCCCTGAGCCAGGGAATCCTTTGACGGAACTGGCCGTGGGAACCCCTTGTAGCACAATCCTTTGTCCTTCCAGCTACTTTCCTAGAAGCTCTAGTTCCTTTTCAATGGATGCCGATCACAACTTGGGCAGTGGGAGGGCATCCTAGAAATCATCCCCATGCTTACTGGTGACACTGCTGCCAGACCATTTTAATGGCAGACCTAAGGAAAATGGGTTATTCAAACTGATGTTTCCAGTTGAATTCTAACCATATGCTTTTATTGCTAACACATATTTTTTAATTTATCTCCTTTACAACAAATCTACTTACATTAAAATATATATATATATTGATTGATTTCAGAGAGGAAGGGAGAAGGAGAGATAGAAACATCAATGAGAGAGAATCATTGATCAGTTGCCTCCTGCATACCCCCAATGGGGATCGAGCCTGCAACCTGGGCATGTGCCCCAACCAGGAATCAAACCTTGACCTCCTGGTTCATAGGTCTATGCCCAACCACTGAGCCACGCTGGCCGGGGCCTACTTACATTTTTAAATATTGCTCACACTGTGTTTTCCTGTGTAATCCTCACACACCACTATAATTTTACTGACAGATGCAGTCCTGCCTTCCTATCCGCATCTCTCACATGCTCCTCCGTGTGTTCCCCACGCTGCGGCATCTCTGGGCCTGCCTGCTTCGTAAGCATGCAGACACCGTCTCCTCCCTTCCCTCTGCATCCGGCTGGGTGGTAGGAGACCTGGACTCCAGCCCAATCTCCCCACCCAGCACGTGTGACCTTGATCATGACATTCAGCTGACCGGTGCTTCAATTTTATTCCTTAAACTAAAATTTGCACTTTATCTGAAAGGTTCCTCTGGCTCTAAAAGTATCGTCAGTTCTACTGTGATGTATTAATTTTAAAAAAAATACTGACTTTTAGAAACCTAGGGCAAAAGTCATTCTATAAATACAATCATCAGTGGGTTTGTAGAAACTGTTCTGTCCAGGACAGATAAATAGCGTCAGAGTAGAAACAAAGAGTAAAGAGAAGGCTTGTGGGTGAAAAGGGGGCCGAACACTAAACCTGACAAGCTCCGAGGAGGCCTACATGGTGGGCCTGCAGACTCAGAGACCTGTAACCAAATAGGATGGTCTGAAACGAAAACTTCCTAACGACAAGCGGGTCACGGCAGGCAGCCAGGTCCTAGGCTAGAATCTTCCTTGACAAAAGCCAACCTACCATCACTGTCTTTTTGTATCTACAAGAGCGTACCTTTGGAATGTCAGAGTAGTTCCCTTTTTCCAGACCCCATGGGGTGCAATCTCCCACCAAAGCACTAACCCATAGAGCCCCTCATAGTTACCTTGTTCCCCTCATGCCTCTCTATGTGCTGAGAATGTTAACTATTAACTACCCTGTACCCACCTGAAATGGAACAAACAATGGGTCCAGGCTGCCTGTCACTACTTGAGCCAATTAAGCAGAGACAGGGTTGAATCATATCTGAGTGTTTATTCCAATAACTAGGAGCCCGATGCATGAAGATTCCTGCCCCTGTCACTCGGTGCCTGTGCATGCAAATTAACCGCCATCTTTGTTGGGTTAACTTGCATATCACTCCTGATTGGCTGGTGGCGTAGTGGAGGTACGGTCAATTTACATGTTTGTCTATTATTAGGTAAGATACCGGCAGCATGGGAGAGCGGCAGGTCATCCATGAAAATCGACTCTGCCCCTCCCCATAAGCCAGCTACTTATATTGGGTAGAAGGACAAAGATCCCATGGGAAAGGAGGAATTGCAGGCATGGGGAATTAGGCAAGGTATAATGGCTACAGGTTACACGCAATGCGGGCTGGGGGTCGCAAAGGGCGGGCGCCTCCGGACCTGACTGTTTTAGCAACAAGGTTGTTAATCTGCATTCCGGTGCTAACTCCCATGTCCCCAGGCGTACAACTCCCAGGTTAGAATGTGCTTTCTCTAATCAGAACAGACCATCACGGTTAACAGAGCATGATTAATATTTCTTATAGCTATAGCTAGTTCCCACTATTCTATTTCTGCCCCTAACACACCAATGTAAAAGAAGTATGTGTCTGTTTTACTTTTGATCCAATCTATCACCAATGGATTTCACGTAACCCCCTAACACCTCCCCCTTTGATTCTGATGTATAAAACAAGTGGTAAAACTGCCCTTTATGGAGTGTTTTCTCAACCCATGGAGACTTTGCTTCCTGGCAACTGTCGTCAGTTTGGCTCAAATAAACGCATTAAAATTCTCTATAGGTTTGGATGTTGTTGTTTTTTTGTTTTTTTAAAAAAATACACTTTATTGATTTTTTACAGAGAGGAAGGGAGAGGGATAGAGTGTTAGAAACATCCACGAGAGAGAAACATGGATCAGCTGCCTCCTGCACACCCCCCACTGGGGATGTTACCGCAACCAAGGTACATGCCCTTGACCTGAATCGAACCTGGGACCCTTCAGTTTGCAGGCCGACGCTCTATCCACTGAGCCAAACCGGTTAGGGTGGTTTGGATGTTTTTTATGTTGACAGCTTTTATAGTGCAGAGCTTGGACCCTAAAGACATAATTTCCAATTGCGGGGGGGGGGGGGGGGGGGTGGTCCCCCAGTTACCATAAAAGCCAGATCTCACATTCCTAAGGGTCCTGACCACACCCACCGTGCCAGGCAACCTCCATTTCTCACGGGATTCCCACACGTGCCTTAAAAACTCGTTCTGCAGTAAGAAAGCTCCATCTTTTGTAAAATGTAACTTCATGTTCTCTGACTAAACACCCTCCCACGGCTTTGCACGGAACTGACGCGTGCACTCTCTTCCTGAATGAAGCCTGGGGGGCTTGAAGGTGATCTGGCTCCGAATAACATCTCCAACATCACTTCGGATAGCTCATCCTTTGCCCACTGAGCTGCAAACAGGCTGACCTTGTTTCTAGAACACTCCAGGCCTCGGTGCATTTACCCTGGCTGGAGAAGGAAGTACACCGTGCATTTTTAGCTTTTAGCCGTGCTGCAGTTTCCTAAGGTTTCCGGAGAGTGAAATGTCAAGTTGATGGGGAAAAAAATGCTGGGAGACCTTTTGAGTGTGAGCAAGCAGAAAAATGCAGGTGAATTGCAATGTGGGCAAGTTAACATCATGAGCAAACACTGAACCGGGGAATTTTTAAACCGCGTTTTCTTTCCCTGGTCCTCCCGGAGCTGCTTTCCTCTCCGCCCCCACGTGCGCGCCCACCAGGACCCGGCCGGCTCTGACTGGGCCTGACACGCACCCGAACCTCAATCTGAGGAGGAGAGGCTGTGCCATTCGGGGAGAGGCAGGCGGTCTGATGCGCTCCCCCTGCCTCCACTCCAGAACGTGTACCTAACCAACGACACTGATCTGAACTCCGTGCTAGAAATGACCAAACAGCCGTGAGAAACGGTGGACGAACGAGTGCAGACCTTTTCCCGAGGAACGCCGCAATGTAACATCAAAGGCAGAAATGCACTGCAGTCAAGTCAGGCAACATAAGCCAGGGTACAGGAAGTCTCTTACCAGAGGGGGTCATACTGTCAATCAGAAAACACCTGAATCAGTAAGCCAAATTAATTCGGAGTCTTCTATTATTACGCTAGTATTAGCGGGCTCAGAGTAGAGTGTCTCTGTCAAATTCTGGGCCCCAAAGAGAGGAGTCTTTCCTATTTATACTTTTTCCAGTCCTTTGTCTTCCAAACTTGGAATGAGACTTCCGGGACCTTCTGAGAAAGAAGTCCTGTGTGCTGGGAAGGGGCGGTGAGACCACATCTCAAGGCCTGGCCTGGCGCCAGCACTGACAACTCCGTCTGGGGCATAGTTTATGGCCTCCCTGGAATGGGAGTGGTCTTATTTTCCCCCTATTATTTAAGCAAGCACACGTTTACAGAAGCCAGAATAGCCGCGTTAAACTTTTAAGCAGCAGTTTTTACCCCAGATGGAGGTCACTCTGCTTCAAGGGGAGGGAGGGTCCAAAAGGTTACACACGCCATTTGCTATCAGGTGACCAGGCCTCAGTATTATCTAGCCAATCAAAAGTTTTCCTGATACGTAATTATAAATGAGCAGTATTACCAGACTTTGTTACTGTGTTAGGGAAAGCCTTTGGAGCTTGCAACAATGCAGCTCATTTTCCTCCCACCACAGTGGACAGGGCTGCCCTCATTGTCTCCACCTCCCTGCCGGGCTAAGAGAACTGGCACTCGTCTCACCCTAGGTCTTCAGGGATGACCCAACTGTCATGTTATTTATTTATTTATTTATTTAACATATCTTTTTATTGATTTAAGAGAGCGACAGGGAGAGAGAGATAGAAACATCAATGATGAGAGAGAATCATTGATCGGCTGCCTCCTGCATGTCCCCTACTGTGGATTGAGACCTAAACCCGGGGTCTCATATGCCCTTGACAGGAATTGAACCCGGAACCCTTCAGTCCACTGAGCCAAACCGGCTAGGGCAGTGGTCGGCAAACTCATTAGTCAACAGAGCCAAATATCAACAGTACAACGATTGAAATTTCTTTTGAGAGCCAATTTTTTTAAACTTAAACTTCTTCTAATGCCACTTCTTCAAAATAGACTCGCCCAGGCCGTGGTATTTTCTGGAAGAGCCACACTCAAGGCTCGAACAGTGTGATTGAAACTTCGTGGCCCATGTGCAGAAGTCGGTTTTCGGCTCTCAAAAGAAATTTCAATCGTTGTACTGTTGATATTTGGCTCTGTTGACTAATGAGTTTGCCGACCACTGGGCTAGGGCAAGAAGAACATTCTTGAGGTTGGTCCTGCCCAGACACACTCCTAAGGTATATCCCCGGCTTGCCTAAATGGGCAATAGAGAGAGATGGGACATACACCTGTCCTCGAATGGTCATTTACCATTCTTACCATTATCAAAATCTCCCAAGTCAGAAGTATTTTTTCTCTCTCTCCACATTTCTTTAGCAGGTCGGCCAAATCACTGCCCTAAATATCTAAGAAGCTCTTCTTTAAGGAATCAGACGGTGTCAAGTCGAACTTACCCAACCGAAGGCTGAGAACACACCTACTGAGTGTTTGCCCTTAATCAACGGGGATGTGCAGGCCTTTCAATCCACCAGCTTCGGAGGGGAAATGAAGCCTGTCCCTTGATGTGGCTCTGAGACTCTCACTGCCGCTTCCCCTTGGCAAGGAGAAGGGCCGTTCCGGAGCCCCTGACTGCTGAGCGGTGCAGTTAGTAAGGCAACCTGACCCCGGGCTGGTCCCTGCTCTCAGGGTCCTCACTGAGAGCTTATCAACGGGATCCCAGGATCCCTGTCTCCCGGTAAAGCAGCAGAGACTCCCGGTGCCAGCAGCGTGCCCGTGCCCGTGAGGTGCGCTTCCCTGCCTGAGGCGGGGCTGTGTGGCCCTCTCTGCCCCACAGGGAGGGCTGGGCTCCACCAAGTCCCTGCCACGCCTGGATCTTTTCACCTCCAAGCCCCTTCGTTCCCGATTCCAGATGCCCTTGGGCCTGAGGGGCAAGGACTGTGCAAGTCTGTGGGGGACACCACTCCCTCGGCAAACCTCTCTCCCTGGCTCCCGCTGAGCGCTTGTCTGTGGTTGGAGAGGGGCCATGGGGACTTTAGATCCTGAACACATTTCCCTCATTAATCAGAACCAAACTGTTAGAATTGGGGGGATCTTCATGATGATCTTGCCCAATGTAACGCCACACCTTTCTTATACGTGTACGTACATATTTATGTATTGCTAGCAAGCAAAATCCCACTGCATTGTGGTTATTTCAGCATTTAAGAATTTATCAGATCAGATGGAAACAGTTTTTGTTGTGTGTTTTTTACTCGTCCTTAGATCAATCTCTTATTACCTGGTATACTCAGAATTATCACAGAGGACAACGCCCAGAGTTCTTCTGTTTACCACCGAACATTAGCTGTCTGATTTATTACTCCCCCCAAAAACAACAACAACAACAACAACAACAACAACAACAAAAACACACGAATGCTTCTCATTTACTTCTCCAAGGAAACAGACTTCCTTCCAACTCCACCTCCCAGGGTTAGCAGCTACGTGCTGAGTACTTTATGGCCAAAGTGACATAACAGAGCACATGTAATACGTTAAAAAATTAAACCAGTGTTTCTAGGTTTGTGTCAATTATCTGACAATTACATCATACTCCAGGAGCTGCATAAAGCTGCAATTCCAACCTTTGTGTTTACGATGCTCATCAGCGTGAGTGTTACGGTGGCACCCTGGAAGGGGGGAGTGAAAAGACTGAAAACAGCATCAGCACCAGCGCTAGGTACTGCAGGAGAGCGTTGGGTCGCAACCTCTATTAACTCACGCAAGGGAATGCCAGAGCTATTCCTGGCTCGCCTTCCGGCACTGGGTCGCTAGGAAGCACCGCTTCCTTTGACAACCTCGCTGTGGGATATTCACGGGGTACACTTCTCAGGCGCACAGTCTTCCTTTGACCTCAGCCTGAAGTACAGTATGCCTTTCCCCTCTAACGTGCAGCCAACTTCCCTGGCCCTGTGCTGCCTTTACCTCCAGCAGCTAGCCGACGAGCCGACAGTCAGTGTGTGTACATTCAGTTGCAGCTAAAGCAAACCTGAGAACATCATGAACTGGTGGCCTGGAGATGAAGATTGGCACCACCCCTGCGGTAAGACACCGTCTGCTGTAAGAGGGCAACGCTGTACAGACATCACCTGAGTATGTGCTACATGTATCCATTCACGTCTGTGGGAAGTGTCAAGCCACGGTGTCCGGACCTGAACAAGACAGTCATCAGGAGGTGCCGGGGCTGCATCTCGCCCTCTGCTCCCGGTGGGGGCCACGTCTCCTGTTTCCTGTCTGGGTCTCTCCCCCAATTAAATGACCTTTGCTTTCTTTTCCTAAAACCATTTCACTTGCCCTAGGTCTGCCAGCGAAGCAAATACCTTGTGATTCATTCCCGAACTGTGTCAGGTCCCCATGCTGTGGATAAGGACCTGGCTCAGGGTTAATACCACAGACCAGGGACGTCCCCCCCCCCCCCCCCCCCCCCCCCGCATTCTCCACCCGCTCGCTTCCCCAGTGTGTGCACCAGGTACACCTGCTGACTTGTCGCTCTTTAAATGGACAAGGTTCCCACGAGCATTAGTGCTCTGGTGACTCAAACACTGTGGCTGAGTTTTGGACTATGTACAGTAGGCTAGCAGCTCTTTTTTTTTTTTTTTTAATGGGTTATTTGTTGTTGTTGTTAATCCTCACCTGAGGATGTTTTCCCATTGATTTTTAGAGAGTGGAAGGGAGAGGGAGAGACAGAGACAAACACTGATGTGAGAGAGACACATCCATCGGTTGCCTCCTGCATGCACCCCAACCAATGCCAGGGAACCTGCAACCAAGGTACGTGCCCGTGACCGGAATCGAACCCGGGACCCCTCAGTCTGTGGGCCAGCACTCCATCCGCTGAGCCAAACCGGCTGGGGCTTTGATTGGTTATAAGTATATTAGGGCAACATTTTTACTAGTCTAAATTATTCTTTTAAACATTCAAATGGCTTCTCTAATTAATTTTGTCACCTAAATCCTTACTTCAGAGGACTGCATTTCAATGTCCTGAAAGAAAGAAAGGCCCTTGATTGTTCTGTGTGTGTATTACACATGGGTAGGGCTGCCATAGCAATGTGCCTCGGTGGGTGGGTGGTTTAAACAATGGAAATGTATGTGCTCACCGTCCTGGAGGCTAGAAACCTAGATGAGGATGTTAGCAGGGTTGCTTTAAGACCTCTCTTCCTGGCGGGGAGATGACCAAGCAGCTTCCCCCTTCTCTTCGCTTTGTCCTTGATCTCTATGTGTCTGTATCACATTGTATGAGATTAGGGTTCATCCTAATGACTAATTTTAACTTAATCACCTTTTCAAAGGCTCCATCCCCAATACAGCCACATTCTGAGGTGCTGAGGATTAGGGCTTCAACATAAGAACAGGGGGCGGGGGCGGGGGAGAGGGGGGGTAAGACACACAATTCAGCCTGCTTGCAATAATTTGAAACTATAAAAGCGTTACAAACTTGTTGATCACAAAATATAAAGCTAAAATAGGTAATTCTCTCCAAAGATTCATGTGCTTTGATGACTGAAGTGTCTACTTACGTTTCTTATTTGTTCTCCCGGCCCCTAACGTGAATGTAAACTCCCAGCGTAGTTAATAAATATTTCTCAGTGAATGAATCAGTGAAAAGAGTATTCAATATATTACAGGTGGTCGGAATGCATTCAATTCTTAGATTTTGTAATATCTTATAAAATGCAAGTTTTTGGGGGCTGATAATGAACCACTACTCTCTACCCGCTCTCAGTTCAGAGTGGCGTAGTCCTGGAATCAGCTGCCTGTCATGTAAAATGTTCTATAAATAAACCCTCAATTACGTCAGCCTGGTGTCTGGTCTCCATCCTTCCCCATCGACTGGCCTCCCAGACGTGCCCGGACCATCACCAGTCACCGTTAAGCAGATAACCCCTTCCGGAACGCAGCCCATGTAGTTCCCTCCCAGTAATGAGCTTGGTCAGAGTCAGCCCCTGCAAGTTCTGTTCGACTTTCCGTTTGAGGCTCCTAATCCAAGTCCTTTACTTGCTCCTAAATGGTGTCAGGTGCCTCTCCTTCGGCTCAGCCTCAGCTGTTTGGAAGCGAGGTAGGGGTGGGGGTGGGGGTGGGGGTGGGGGCGGGGGGGGTCCCACTGTGAGTTACACGTGCATTACAGAGCCTGCATCTCAAGTCACACTCTCTCACATCCCTACAAATCTGCTGAAACACCACGCTGCAGATCCACCTACCTCTTTAGGTTGACTCTTGGGCCCCAAAAGGATCAGGAACACAATCCCGTCTGTTTTAAGTCACCTCATTCTAAACATATCCTTCAAAGATGGTGAAAACCCTTTTTTAAAAAACATTATGCAATCAACACAGAAACCAAAAACAGACATTTAATTTTATCTATACATAAGGAAATAGATTAGCATGACAAAGCATTCCAACTTGCCAAATTTCACTGAATTATAATCAAATAAAATCTATGAAGTTCTTGGAAATGATTGAATTGCTTTATATAAAAGCCTAAGCGATCGAACGACCGAACAACCGGTCGCTATGACGTGCACTGACCACCAGGGGGCAGACGCTCAACACAGGAGCTGCCCCCTGGTGGTCAGTGCACTCCCACAGTGGGAGCGCTGCTCAGCTGACCGACGGGCGCCAGACACAGGGCTCACGGCTGGCGCGCGCTGCTGAGGTGGTTCGTGCACTGGGCCTCTAGTTGTATTATAAGATGATCATGAAGATAAACTACATCGAAACTATTGTACTCTTTGTTCCTGTTTTTTAAGTATAGTTATTGATTTTGGAGAGGAAGGAAGAGGAAGAGAGAGCTAGAAACATCAATGATGACAATCTCTGATCAGCTGCTTCCTGCATGCCCTCTACTGGGGATCGAGCCTGCAACCCAGGCATGTGCCCTGACCGGGAATCGAACCATGACCTCTTGGTTCATAGGTTGGTGCTCAGCCATTGAGTCACACCAGCCATGCTATGGTACTCTTTGGATATTTGCTTTTTAGGACTTAAAGAAAAAGGTGTTTGATTATCGCTTGATATTTGTTTTGTGATGCACTCCCCTGGACTTCTGCAATGCTAGTGAAATAACACAAGGTCAAATTAATGTACACAGAGCAGGAATGCTTCATTTACACTCCACATGAGAGAAATTTCAGGAGACCACGGAGAAGCACTGGCAAAGAACTAAAACCCAGCCATCTTTATAAAAGCTCTTGTCCCTCATCTGCGTCTTCACAGTGTCATCAGCAACATCTCTAAAATGACCTGCCGACAAGTATGCATTTCAGAGGGGTGAGAAGTGCTAAGGTAAGAAATGCAGGATAGTTTTTGCTCAAGAGCGCCTCTCAGATAAAATGGACTTCCATCACTTCTCGGCCTTTTGGTTGAGATCACGTATAAACTGGGATTTAGTAACATTTCAGGAACTACTATCTATGACTGAATTTAAAAGGCATCGTCAGATGAAAAGTCAAGTTGGGAAAACTGCTCCACAAGTGTTTCACAATGTGACCTCATCTTTAAAGGAAACACTGCAGGCCATCCTAGCTTGTCGCTTTACCGCCGCCATATGCTCCTTAGGAAACCAGGTCATCCACCTCCTCCCTGCTGCCCTCCCTCTGTCCCCTGCCTGCCCATGCCACCCCTCTCCACTCTCAGCGTGTGACTGAGCTGACAACTAAGATATTACAATGAAATCACCCTTAAAGGAATTAGCAAAAATATTTCAACAATTTTCTAGTGGACTATTACTTTTGGTGTCAATTCTCTGTGATATACCTAAATGCTTCCATAAAATCACAGGATTCCACACAATATTAAAACTGTCTTTCCAGCCCTAGCCGGTTTGGCTCAGCGGACCGAAGGGTCCCGGTTCGATTCCGATCAAGGGCACATACCTCAGTTGCAGGCTCCTCCCTGGCCTGGCCCTGGTCGGGGCACATGCAGGAGGCAACCAATCGATGTGTCTCTCACATCGATGTTTCTCTCTGTCTTTCCCTCTCTCTTCCATTCTCCCTAAAAATCAATGGAAAAATATCCTCGAGTGATGATTAACAAAAAACAAAACAAAACACAAAAAACACCGTCTTTCCAAATGCTCTCTGGAAAACTGGTTTCCCACCGGAGAGCACCAAGGCTCTATGCCGTGTGCTGATCTCTCATTGTGCACGCCAGGCAAGACGGGTTTTCTACAGCCATCAAACACAGCGTGGGTCCCAGGCGCCCCATGGACTCACCACTTCCTGGAGAAAAGAGGCTAAGAGGTGTGATGTAACCCCAAAGCACATGAAATCATCAGCATAAATTACGAAATGTTAAGTCCTGGTTTCATTTTTCTGAGAAGAAAAACCACAAGTTTTCTAACAAGATGAAAAAGAAAAACAAATGAAACAAGCAAGAAAATGTCCGTGAGGATCTTCTCGTTGAGAACTCATCCATCCTAATCTCTGGAACATATCGGTCTTTTTTTTTTTTTTCTTCCTTCCTGGCACTTTTTTCTACCACGGAAGCCAAAGAGATCGAACACCTGCTCTGGCGGAACCCTGTTGCCTGGGCCACGGGCACAGCCTGGCGTAGCCGGCCAGGGGCCCCTGGAAGCATCTCTACGAGCCACAGGGAGGGAGCAGGGGTGCCTCCGGGCTCCCTGACCGCAGGTCATCAGGGCCTCAGCCCCGACCAACGTCCAAGGGCCACTCCTCCGGAACAATGTCAGGTCCACTTCACCCACCTTCTCTTGGCTTCTGCCCATTTTCTCTTTAAAAAAAGTATTTTTATTGATTTCAGAGAGGAAGGGAGAGAGAGAGAGAAACATCAATGATGAGAGAGGATCAATGATCAGCTGCCTCTTGCACACCCCACACTGGGGATGGAGCCCATAACCCCGGCATGTGCCCTGACTGGGTATCAAACCCTGACCTCCTGGTTCACAGGTCAACGCTCAACCACTGAACCACACTGGCTGGGCTATTTTCTAAGCTAGTTCTTCAGTCTTCTTGGGGATCCACTGAGTTGTTTCAGGAGGTTCTCTGCACCCAGCTCAGTTGCACCCCCCAAGTCCCGGGCCCTGAGCAGGGAGCAGAGTAAAAGTTGCCTGAGCACCAGGTAAGAAATGAGGAGCCCAAACAGCCACCTCGTTGGCAGCAGGGGCAAACACTGCTGTCACAACCTGACTCGGAGAGACTGACCCGTGGTGAGATGAAGAACACAATTAGAAAGCCATTACCACGCAAGGCTCGCCATCAGCTCTGCTGACCCGCTGTATTGATTGCTGCTCGCTTGTGTACGCTGGTCCAGCAACCGGCTCCCGGGCCCCTAGGGGTGGGGTGTTTTGTTTTCTGCTTCTGCTTCCCTGCTCTGAAAGGCAACCACCTCTCTCCTGGTGCCCAAGCCGGACAGAAGGTTCCAGGGTTTTTGTTTTTGATGTGTGTGCGTGTGTGTGTGTGTGTGTGTGTGTTCTCTCCCCAGAGGCAATGTGTCTTCTTAGCTATTAGGAAAAGACCTCAGTTCAGTTCCCTCTAAACATCTCTGTGGGTGAAAGTGCGTGGCACAAGGGTTCAGTAAAAGCTTCTGAACCAACCCTACTACAACCCTCCGAAGCTAACCTTTCTCTAACCCTGTGGAAACGCACCTCCCTGGAGAGGACTGATGACCTTGATTTAAGAAACCACCCCTTCAGCTTCTGTTTAATTACCAGAAACACCGGTGCAAGCATTCCATTTAGTGTCATGGACGACAATCTCAGCAAACGTGTGAACGCAAACATTTTTATAGCAAACCTGGGTTTAAATTGAGTTTTGACTGCTGGATCCTAGTCACTCACCTATTAACCTTATACAATTGCTTGCTTTCACATTAAAAATGGATTGAATAATCATTTAAAATCAAATGGAAAAAAATCAAAGAGATTAATTAATTCAACATTTATTAAGCACCTCTACGTGCTGAGCGCGATAACTGCTTGACATGTTATCTCTAATAGGATTTAATAGCAAATAATAATGCTGCATTATCCGATATATCAAAGGAAAAAATTTTTCTGACACTAAATGGATCCAAGACAGCATTAACCAGTCTTCTCTTCCTTTCCCAGGGCCCATTTCTATTAAAGTCAAATGGCAGCACCACCTATATGATATTAACCAATGTCACCCCAGTAAATTTAATAAAAAATAAAATTAAAACAGAATATGAAGCATCTATTTTATACATCTGAACTTTAGACTTCAAGATATACTCACTGAACTTTAAATCTTCAAAATATTAGATATCCAGAAAAGTCACAGAGGTAATATTCTTTGCATCATTATAGTCAACAAAAAATGCCTTAGTGTTTTACACATTATATGGTTTACATGCATCAGTTTCCTATGAATGTGCCCTCCATCCACCTCATTAAAGACTATTTTAATTAATTATAGATAGTAATTTGTGTTCCCATGATCACCTGTCTGTTTTTTCTTTAAAAAGGTTTAATATTCTGCATAATTTTGTAAAGGATAGTTTACCAATACCAAGAACACACTGCTTTCCCTGTGTGGCTCAAATTCATCTATCTAATAATAAAAGCGTAATATGCTAATTAGACCAGGCGACCTTCCGGATGAAGCTGGGCTGCCAGGGAAGCCCGGGTCCCAGGTGCCAGAGGGAAGCCGGTGCCGGCAGCCGGGGGAAGGAAGGCCCACTCTTGCATGAATTTCATGCATCAGGCCTCTAGTCTTCAATAATCACTGTGGAATATAGGAATATAGGAATTCGCTGCAATCATCGGAGAGATGTCTACTAATAAGACTGCAAACTGTGAGTAAAAGCCCAATATTCTAATGAGCTAACTTCTAACATACTCCAGGGTCAGCAATCTATTGCCCAAGGGCCAAGTCTGGCCTGCCAAGTATATTTGTAATTAAAATTTTACTGGAACACACCCACACCTATTTGCTCAAGTACTGTCTAAGGCTGCTTTTCTGCTGCAACAGCAGAGCTGAGGAGGCTGTACCGCTTAACGAGGGGGAAACCTTCTGAGAAATGCAATGTTAGGCCGCTCTGTCCTTGTGCAAACATCAGAAAGCAGACCTACCCGGACCGAGAAGGTCTAGCCTACTACACACCTCGGCTACAGGCCTGTACAGCATGTTACTGAACAAAACAGCACGAGATTAAATCCAGCACAAGAGAAAATGACGCATGGTTAAACAAGGGCGTGTGTGTGCAGGTCGCTGGTACTATTCTTGAAACTTTTCTATAAATTTGAAAGTACAACAAAATAAAAAGATTAAAAATAGAGTTCAAACAAGTTTCAATGTTCGCCTTTAAAAGGGAAAACTTCCGGTACCTTCTTCCACAGGCAAAGTCACCGCAATGCCTCCCACAATGGATTTGTAAGACATTTCAACCCTGTCTAGGATGCCCACGGACCCAGGCCTGCCTGAGGCCGCACACCACCTTGACTCCCTCTAATTCTGTAGCCTAAAGTACCAGCTTACAAATTTTACCCTTTGAGTTCATCCTACTTTATGGAAAACGAGCTAACTAATAATTAAAGAGATCAAAGGACTCGAAGACAAAAGAAGCTGGGGTTGGGAGAGTAGGAGGAGGGAGAGGGAAGGGAGGAGGGGAAGAAATAGTATGAATAAAGGAGCCTAGTTCATCAACAAACGAGACGAACATGTTCAGAAGACCACCGGCATTAACAGTCCTCTTTCAGCTTTTCTCTGGGAGAACAGGAAGGAAAGTTACCCGAAGCACTTGGTCCTCATACAGTATATGTACCTCCCGTACAGCTTTTACATACACACATTTCCAGAAGAGATAGGAGCTTATTTTTATACCATGCAAACATTATGCTAACTGAAAAGGTGCCCAGCGGGCCACATACATCCATGTTGTTAAATATAGAAACTAACTGTAATGAGAATCATTATCTCCGGTTTCCAAGGATACCAGGACAAGCACCACTCCTGAACTGCAGTTCCCTCAGCAAAGGGCACACAGTCATTTAGACTCAGGGTCATCCCCCAGCTGAGAGCAGATGTCGGAGGAGGAGCAGGCAAATCGCCCTGATTGTTCTATTCTGTTACCCCGTCCAGTTCCCAGCCCCCAACGCCCCCCTCTCCGGTCCCAGCCATGGCCGATGTTTAACAGGTGAAATCTGGAAGACCTGATGAGGAATAGCAACGTCCAAGAGAAAGAGAATCCACAAAGCGCCGGGGAACCTGAGATGGGATTAACGCTGGGGCTGGCGGTGGGTAGGTGGGGTGGGGGGCGGGCAGGGAAGGCTGGCATTCCCACTTGCTTTGTTGGTGAAGCGGAGAGCAGGCTGGGTTTGTGTGTCGGTCACACGGATTGCCATCTTCCCTGTGCTAGCAGAGGCACCGCACAGCCAAGGTCAACTTCCCACTCGACCAGCGCTACCCAAGCTTTTACAACGACCGCTCCCGAGCTGCCACCATCTCTAGCATCAAATTCCTGTTCCACGTGTGCTGTCTTCCGGACTCTGGGACCTAGACCTCTCGTACAATGACTTACCATTTGTTTCTACAGCAATGAAAATATAAAAACTACTTTCTGACAACCTCAGAGACACGGCCTCTGAATCATTTATTGGTTCAGCCAAACCCATTTATTGATTGCTTTCAATGTGACAGGCATTGGGCCAGGCGAGGCAGGCAGAGGAGAAGTGGTCCAAGACTTCCCTTTAGGTCATCGGGGATCCATAACCAGCCGTGCCACATAGGCAGCTTAAGAAGACGCATGCTCCCTCTTGGTCAAAGGTTCGCCTACTAAAATAGTGAGGTGGATGTCAGGGATGCTTTAGGTTTATCTTAAACTTAAAGAACGTGTTCAGAGTGGGGCAAACGTAGGTTTACAGTTGTTTGTATGAAAAAAAAGACACGCAGGTTATGAAAATAGTAACACAAGAATAAACTCTGTTCCGCATACTCACCACTTAAACCTACTTTTGCCCACCCCGAATATAAAAAATATCATGCAGCCCAGCTGGCCCATGAGCATGGACCTATGAACCAGGAGGTGATGGTATGATGACTGGTCAGGGCACATGCCTGGGTTTCAGGCTCCATCCCCAGTAGGGGGCGTGCAGGAGGCAGCCAATCACTGATTCTCTCTCACCATTGATGTTTCTATCTCTCTCCCTCTCCCTTCCTCTCTGAAATCAATAACAATATATATGTATGTGTGTGTGTGTGTGTATATATATATATATATATATACACACACACACATACATATATATATATTTAAATATCATCCAGATGTAATAGCAATTTTCCACTTAGTTCCACCCCATCACCTGCCTACTCATTGCAGTAAGACCTCCAAGTCGCACCTCAGCCAAGGGCAGGGCCATCTGTAAGGGACGGAAAGCCCCACCCCCCACCCCCCCACCCCAAGCCATCACACCCTTCCCCCTGATGGACAGGAGACAGCGTCTCAGGCTAAGCCTCTTAGCTTAACAGGCTGATACAGGAGAGCAAGCCGCCTGTTTTGATCACCCACGCCTCCTGGTACTTCCCTCTCTTGCAGTTCCATCCACTGAAACAGCTGCTTTGAAGAGGGCGCAGGACTGAACCACCACCAAGGTCCCAGCTGTTATGTAACATCTACAGTGTGTCTCAAGAAGGCAAGCTGCCTTAACACCCACAGCTCACACAGAACTCGGACACGTTTCTGAAAACTTTCTCCCCACACATTTCAGATGACGGCAATCCACAGTTAGAGGCTCTGCCTTCCCGGTTTCCGCACACCCCGGCCCTTTGTACAAAAACGGACCCCCTTTTTGATACTGGAGTAGCATGTCCCTCAATTCAATCCACAGAGGAGCAACGTCGCCTTTGAAAGCTGCATGCAATTGGAAGTGGGTCCCGATTCTCTGAAAAGTTATGTCGGTGATTGTTTTTTGTGTTGTTACTCTGACACCTCCTATTGCTCACCAGGGGAAAGGTTTGGAGAGGAGATGGCTGCTTTGGACAAGTCTGAATCCTGGCACTTGGAAAAGGCTTTTGCTGAGAAGGTTCCGCTGCACAGGCCGCTACCGAACCGTCCCCCTTGCCCCACCGAAGGCCAGTCCGAGCTCCCGGGGCAAAAACACCCCCATTTTCTCCGGGGCGACGCCCAACACAGGCAGCGTTCCCAAGCCCCTGGCGGGCGACAACCCGAACCAGCTTCCCCAGAGCCTCCGACCCAGGAGCCTGCTGGCCACATCCAGGGACGTGCCTGCTCCCGACCTGGCACAACCAACTCATTCATTTGGAAACCCAGCGCCGGGAGTGCCTTACCCCACAGTTGGGGCGCCCACCGCCGGGCTGGAGCCCCCGGCGTTCTGGAGGCCAGCCCTCGGACGCCCACCTCTTCCCCTGTGCTGGGAGCACCCAAAGGTGCGTCTGTCTCAGCAAACACCTCCTAGTCGCTCCCCTCCCCCCAGCTCCCTGCAACCAGAGGGTCCAACTGCTCATCCTCCAACTGTGAAGGCGGCAGAACCGGCCCCGAGCGCGGCCAGAACCTTTGAGGAAGTGGATGAAGGGCGGCCGGCAAGGGCCCGCGGTGACCCCGAGGCCGAGGCCGAGCCTCCCTCCCGCCCCGGCCAGCTGCGGCTCCGCTCCCGGGCCCCGCGGGGAGCCCGCAGCCTCCGGCGCTACCTCCCAGCCCCGCCGGGACGAGGCTGCGGGCGGCGGGGCGCAGGGGTCCCCGGGACCGTCCCGCCCAGGAGGGTGGGAGGTGTGGCCGCGGCCGCAGGGGGCGGCGGAAGGCGAAGGGGTTTCCGGGCTGCGTGTGCGGGGGGCAGGGGGCACCGTCACCCGGGAGTTGCGAGGGGGAGGAGGCTGCCCCGGGCGGGCTCTGGCCGCGGGGCCAGCGGACAGGCTCCCGGGGAGCCCGGGGCGGGCGGGGCGCGGCGGGCGCGGAGGCGAGGCTGCGGGCGCCGGGTCCCGCGTCCCGGGCCGGCGGGGCGCCGCGCGGGGAGCCGGGGCGGGCGGGGGGCGGGGGGCGGAGGGCGGGGGCGGGGGCGCTCACCGATGCACAGCTGGACGGCGTAGGCGTAGTAGGACCAGCCGAGCAGGAGGCTGATGAACACCACGGGCACCCAGTACAGCACCCGCCGGCACCGCCGCCTGACGCGGCCCGGGCCCGAGGGCGCCATCTTCCCGCCGCATCCACCTGCCCGGCGCTGCCGCCCGCGGGCCTGGCTCCCCGGCGGGCTGGCCGCGCCCCGCGTCCCCGGCGCAGCGGGCCCGGGGGCGGCGGGAGGCTGCGCTGCGGCCACTGCCGCCGCCGTGGCGCTAGCTCCCCATCCCGCAGCCCCGCGCCGGCGCCGCGGACTCCCGGCTGCTCAGGCCGAGCGGTGGCTGCGAGCGGAGGGCGAGCCGGAGCGGAGGGCGGCGAGGAGGAGGCGGGAGCCCGCGCCCCGCCCCCGCCCCGCCCGCCGCCGCCCCCGCCCCCGCCGCCTCCCCCGCGCGCTGCGCCCCGGGCGGCCCCCAGGCGCCCCCCGTGGCCCGGCGCCTCCGCGGGGACCCTGGGGCCGGGAACCTGGAGGCAGACCCCGCGGGCAGAGGATGCGCCCCTCGGGGGTCGGACTGGAGGCGGGGGGCCCCGCGCGGCGTCCGCAGCTCGGGCAGCCGGGGGCCAAGTGGCCGCCCCGCGCAGAGCCGCCCGCCCCGCTCCGTGCGCCCCAGGAAAGTCTCCGGGCGCTAAGGCCAGGGTCCCCCCGCGTGGGAAACTGTCTCCCACTGGGGGCTCCCCGGGTGCGGGCGAGGGCAGCCGGGCGGGGTGCTCCCTCCGCGAGACCGCGGGCTTTGGGCGGGACGCGCCTCCACGCCCGGCTTTTCGGAGGGGCGGGAAGGCGCCCCGAGGTGGGGCCGGGGACTGAGCAAGAAGCACGTTGGGTTGAGAATCCACCGGAGTTAGAAACAAGTCACTCGCCCTGAGAATCTGAACTGTCCCGGGGAACAGAAGCGGGATGGGAGGAGGAGCCACGCCCCGGGCCCCTCCGAGAGCCCCCCCGCCCCCCGCGCCTCTCCCCCCGCCCATTCCGGCGCCCAGCTCAGGGCGGAGCTGGTTCTGCAGCGCTTGTTGGAAATCCTGGGAGGGTCCCCAAAGTAGTCAGTCCAAAGCCACGGGCTTATGATGGTGAAACGGGAAAGATGCACATGCTTCTGAGATTTTCCTTTTCCCCTTCATCTTATTAGGAACAACTCAGTCAGTGGAGTGGGTCTGAATTATATGCATGATTGCTCTGTACAATGCAACAACTTTAATGAACCCTAGTGGGTGTATGTCTACTGACACCACAGAGCCGCCACATTGAATGATCTTCATCTGCAGAAGGAAAAGATAAAGTAGGAGTAATAAAAAGCACTGGTTTGCATAAATTTAGTCAAAGAAATCTGACCTCTTGTGAGTTTGTGATTATCTTTTCGTGACTGGATTAAACAACAAGCTAATCTTCTCTCCTATATTAGACTCAAATAGCTACTATATTAGACTCAAATCCCAAATCTCTGTGCACCTCTATTCAAAAATGCATAGAAAATGTCAGTCACGTTTCTGTGGGACTTGAAATAATTGAAATGAAAAAGCTTTCTGTCCCGGGGAATCACTTTATTTTGTTGCAGCACCATTTACCCTCTACCAGTTATCCCCTGCAGGGCAGATGAGCATAAACACAGAACGTCCCCGAAAATCTTAACTTTCCCCATGGATGTTAACCTTATGTTCCCAGCCGGGAAAAACTGAAAGCAAGAAATCAGAGTCCTCGCAGGCCTGGAATGCCCTGGGAGAGATGGGCAAGCCCGTGACTGAAGGTCACTGCAGCCTAGTACGGAAGGAAAAGGAAGGGATCCCGTTCCCAGCGTGGGAGGCGGTGCAAACGGTGCCTCTCTCTACCGCAGAGGCTGTGCTGCCAGGGTCTTGAGGTCAGAAATGCAGTTTCTACACAGTTTTCACATTTTTTATTTTTTATTTTTGGAAGAATATGCCGGTGTAACATCTTGGAGGAGGCTACATTTTTATTCGTTATCTAAAATGTGTCTTAATTGTTCATACTTATTCTATACTAGAGGCCCGGTGCATGAAATTCAGGCACGGGGGTTCCCTCAGCCCCTGTACCCTCTCCAATCCGAGAGCCCTCAGGGCATGTCCTGCTGACGGCTTAGGCCCGCTCCCTGTGGTTCTCTGCTCTCTGCGGGGCTTGCCTGCTCCACGCCATAGCGATGGGCAAGCAGGCCCTGCTGGGTGCTGCCTGCAGCTGCACTTGTCTGCTCCCTGGTCGCCGCGGCAACAGCCAAGCAGGCCCTGCTGGGTGCTGCCTGCAGGCCCACTTGCCTGTTGTGGGTCGCCGGCAGCTACGGCCAAGCAGGCCCTGCTGTCTGCTGTCAAGCTGCGCCGCTGGACCCACCCCCAGGCCCACCCTGAGGTTGCCTGTCCAGCCCTGCCTGGCTCCCCGGGCCCCACAGCAGCTGCGGCCGCTGGGGTCTGGCCCTGCCTCCCTCTTTGGCCCTTGAAGCAGCCTCGGCGGCTGCTGACCAGGCCCTCCCCCAGTGCAGGTGCATGGAGGCGGGTCCGGGCGCCGCTGCCGCCACCGCACCCCCAACCCGCAAACGTTGATGGGGACGGGTCCGGGCGCCGCTGCTGCCACCACCGGAGAGACCCCTCAGCGTTCACGGGTCCGGGGGCACCACCACCGCCGCCACCGCTCCGACCTGCGAAAGCTGAGGGGTCTCCCCTCAGCGGCAACGGATCCGGCCTTTGAGAGGCACAGGGGGCGGGACTCATGAGTCCCGCCCCCTGCACCTCTCAATGGCTGGATAGGCCACCCCAAGTCCCGCCCCCCAGCCTCCCGCTGCCCAATCGTGGGCATAGTGGAGTGATGGTTATTTGCATATTACTCTATTATTAGATAGGAAGGATAATAAAAGGCTAATATACAATGATGCGCACTGACCACCAGGGGGCAGACGCTCAACACAGGAGCTTCCCCCTGGTGGTCAGTGCGCTCCCACAGGGGGAGTGCCGCTCAGCCAGAAGCCAGGCTCATGGCTGGCGAGCGCAGCGGTGGTGGTGGGAGCCTCTCCCACCTGCGGTAGCGCTAAGGATGTCTGCCAGCGGTCGGACATCCCTCGAGGGCCGGGCTGAGGAACACCCCCACACACGAGTGCACGAATCTCGTGCACTGGGCCTCTAATTCTAAGTATGTGTGGAATAATTGCAACCTATCCTTAACCATGTTAAGAGTGCTATCATTACTGAGTTCTCCAAGGGTACCACTCTTCTCTTTTAAAAAAGGTTGAGCTCAGGCAGAATTGTCTCAAAAGCCACGTGAGGACAGGATGCCTCTCTGCATAGTCACTCATTAGGCATGAGCATGCGTGCACACGTCATCTCTCTAAATAGCAGGCTTTGGTGAGAGTGGAACAATGACTTTGGTTTTTAGGAATTGGGGGTCATAGTCAATGAAGAAGAAATGTCACTGGAGACTTACGTTTTAGAGAGAAGTACAGAAGGTTAACTCACTAAACTTAGATATGCAATAGTTACAACGAATTGTGACTTTCGTGTAATCATTTTGATAAAACTGCTACAGCCAGTTTTGAAAAAGAGTCAGCCAACACAAAGGAGAGAGAGGGCCACACTAAGAAGAGGGAGGGGATGGCCAGCCAGGGGGAGGGGGAGGGGGAGGGGAGTATCGGAGAAGAGGAGAAAGGCCCCCTCACCTGGCCCACCCAGTCCCTAAGGACCGAAATTCCATCCTGTAGGCCTCTGCCCGGATGCCCCACCCACTCAGGAATTTGTGGACGTCATTAACCTCTGAAAATGCAAAGACCCTTATTATCAGTCCCTGCTCCCCAAAAGGAAACTGGATCTTGTTCTCCCTCTTAGCCAAGGTCGACTTTGAACCAGCCCCCAAACTCTTCAGTCCCCAAACCTCAAACCTATCTTGCTGTCACGGTGAATACTCCAAATTTCCCTCCTGCTCCCAGATCCAGGTTAAATTTTCCACTTACTCCCTTTCACAGTCTGAATCAAAAACAGCATGTCAGCCAGGCCCACGAATGCACCCTCTTGAGGGAGTATAGGCTTCCATTCATGCCGCCTGTACCCATCTACCAGAAACGTTATTCGGTCCCTTGTTTGAGAGTTACTTCCTTCTGAAAGTGTTCTTGGAGGGACACGTCGCACCTTTGAAGCACAAGGTCACTTTTGTTCCTCTCAGATACGTGATACATTGTTCTGATTTTACTCTCAGTGTATGGTGTGTGACAAATGCCGCCTTCCGAGTTTCACCAGGCTTGGAGGGAGTGAAGCTGAGGTCTGGACCTGCTCTTTTGCTCATAGCTCTCCCATTCTTACGGGAGTGGTCGGTGAGAATATGGATAGATCCCCATTTCATTGTTTTCTTAAACGAAACCTGCCACTCTTTTTTTGGGGGGAGGGTGAGGGCGGGGAGGGAGTGGAAATCCCGTTGGAAGTCAGCAGTCCGCATCAATGTTTCCTGAGATAATTGCACTTTTATAATACTGGCCAACATAGTCTCTGTGGGAGAATAATAATATGCCCAAACCACATGTAAAATAAAAGCAGTCTTAGGGATGATACCTTGTGCCTCTCAGAGATTTATAGTTTGCAATTAACCGAGGACGGAATGGAATACAATGCAAGATCATTCCAAAACTCTAAGGACTGTATGGTTAATTGGCTCAAAACATTGGAAAAATTGCTAAAATGGGAAAAACCAGCTCTGACAAACCTTGCTTTTCAAGCGCTCTGGATCCCCTCTGTGACAGTATTAACGCTTGTCGCCACTAGATGGCAGGCGCACACCAGGCAGTCCAGCTCTCCGGCGGTGTTCTCAGAGACTTCAATAACATCAGCTATTAGCTCACCAAGCCAATTATAAATTAGGAATTATAAGTTCATGACAAATGATATGTAATTATACCTAATTATAATTACATTATAATTGTACAATTCTATGTTATAATTCAGGAGCTAGTGACTAATTACTAAAAACCATATTCAGAAAATGGAAAAGAATTAAGAGAACCTTTTTTTTTTTTTTTTTCTGTATGGCAAATCACTGGGATTCTGCTTCCCCTTCTTTACAGCTTGCACGACAGTTACTCTCTTTAGGAATAAAATTGGGACTTGGCACTTAAAGAATGCTGCACCGCGTCCTTCCTCTGTGCCCAAACGGGGAGAAGGCAGTGTCTGTAGAACCCCAGAGGGGGGCAGATTTTTCCTTCCCACCTCTGGCAGGATCTTTAAGGGGTGACACAATGGCACGAGTGCGGTCAGATTATTGGAGGTGGCCGTCGTGGCACTGAGAGGTCAGAGGCCGCCGGAGAGTGGCCAAGGGCAGTAGGATCCTGCAGGGTGGTGCCGAGTGTCCAGTGTTGTCAAGGCCAACACGGGCGTCCCAGGCAGACTGCTCTTGATGCAAGGTCTTGGCCACGCGTCAGATTTATCCCTGTCAGCTCAGGCTCGGCTCTCCAGACTTCCTACTGAATGTGTGGGGGGTTATATACCTGGGAAAACGTTTTTGTCTGGTTGTGTACGTCAACTAGATTGGTTACGTTTGCAGCCAAGTACATGGACTGGAACATAGTTTTAATTTCACTCTGTATCCCATTTTTAAAAATATATTTTATTGATTTTTTACAGAGAGGAAGGGAGAGGGATAGAAAGTTAGAAACATTGCTGAGAGAGAAACATCGATCAGCTGCCTCCTGCACACTCCCTACTGGGGATGTGCCCGCAACCAAGGTACATGCCCTTGACCGGAATCGAACCTAGGACCCTTGAGTCCGCAGACCAACGCTCTACCCACTGAGCAAAACGGGCCAGAGCTGTATCCCATTTTTAAAAAAACCCAATATGTTTTTTATCAATTTTCAGAGAGAGAGGAAGGGAGAGGGATAGAGAGACAGAAACATCGATGAGAGAGCAGACATCGATTGGCTGCCTCCTACATGCCTCCTACTGAGGATCGAGCCCATAACCTGAGCATGTGCCCTGGCCGGGAATCAAACCAGGGACCTCTTGGTTCACGGGTTGATGCTCAACCACGGAGACACACAGCTGGGCTGTATCCCATTTCTTAAAGAGTCAGTGTCAGCTCCTGGAGCCAGGCCCTGTGAGAAATAGGACGCGGGAACTGGCGACCGAGGAGCCATGTGGTCTAGACCTGCATGTGCGACAAGTAGCTGCTAGCCACAGGACGCTATTCACGTTTAATTCAAATTAATGAAAAGGATATAAAATAAAAAATTCAGCTTCCTTAATCGCGGTAGCCAAGTGCTCACAGCTACGTGTGGCTAGTGGCAACCGTGTCGGACAGTGAGGATCTAAAACATTCCCGTCATCACCGAACGTTCTACAGGATAGAACTGGCTGGATATTTTATCTTGTCTAACATTCGTGAGCAGGCTTTACATTTACAAATGGCAGAAACAAAAAGTCCCCTCTCTAATTATATGGCTACTGTTTTGCAGAGACAAAAAGTGAGAGGTGTAGGGAGTTGAAGAAACGTTTGGATTTATGGTGTTCGGAGTTCTCTTCCTTTGAAGACATGAGTCCAAAGAGGAAGGAGCCAGTTGGTGAAAATGGAGGGATAAGAGGGAACATTATAGATTCCTCAGCCTGAGGTTTGTGTGCAAATGATTAACTTCAAAGGATATTCAGGGAGAAACTTAGTGCCTACTGTATCCAAATTTCTACACATAAAGCCAACTCTTAGATTTGGCTGTTCAGCCAACAGTACTTGAAGGTATAGCCTTATTCTTGGAAAACTCTAGCCTTGAAACACGGAATCGTCTGCCTTCATCCAGTGACCACAAGATCAGATAATCACTGCAGCACCCAAACCATAATTGGTTATATCCAGCTCTGTCTCTCTCAAGCTGTAGGCTAGACTGGTCATGCAGGATTTTCTATAACGTGTGTGTGTGTGTGTGTGTGTGTGTGTGTGTGTGTGTGTGTGTGTGGTGGGGGTGAGGAGTGGAATTAATGTGTCTTGCCCAGTGGTCTCTACACATCCACATTGGCTCTGGTTCAAAACATACTCTTCTAGGGGGGAAAAACACATTTAATGCTTCATATTGGTAACTATTTCCAGGTGTTGTCAGAGACTTCAAATGTAACTTACAGCTCCATTTCACATTGCAGTTTAGATTGTAAATGGGGAAAAAGCCTAACCAGGGTTTTCCTAGGTCTTTAAAAAGAGCAGGCGAGATGAAAAATAAATATTTAATGCTGACATTTAACCAAAAAAGGCACGCTGGCTTCAGATTTGTAGCAGAAAGCATTTTGTTCATCAGGGGTTCTCCCAACAGCTAGAATTAATCCAGTGTAAATTATATCTTATTCCTCAGAGTCCGAGTCTATAATTACTTTCAAGTGATACGTGCACACTCGCGATTGTGAATCTCTTTTTGATTTGCTGCTGCTGCTTGATAACACCTTTCTCCACTTGCTCATATTCCGGGCTCTTGGTAATGAGCGTGCTATGAGAATCGGGGGCTGGCGGTAGGATACCGATAACCTTTACATCCGGACGAGGAGACAACAGGAGGTTTTGTTTTGCAAACACTCAGGAAAGTGGTGAAGGGTTCAGAGTCCATATGATTAGAAGCACCACCAACTTCGAGACTACCACTGTTAGAGTAAGGAATGGTACGGAAGTCTCCACCTTAAACAGTGGTCACCACCCTGATTTGGGGGGGGGGGGGGTTCAGTCAGGGGGTGAGGCTGGATCTAGACTCTGTTTTGCACACATCTT
Source organism: Cnephaeus nilssonii (assembly GCF_951640355.1). Classification (NCBI taxonomy): domain Eukaryota; kingdom Metazoa; phylum Chordata; class Mammalia; order Chiroptera; family Vespertilionidae; genus Cnephaeus; species Cnephaeus nilssonii. The sequence continues at coordinate 12,886,156 of NC_137079.1, forward strand.
TTCAATGTAAATTTTGTGTCCTCTCATAAATATTTCATCACAAATATTTTTCATGTTACGATACTGGCTTCAGGATAATTTTAAATACTGCACAGTGTTCTCTTTTGTAGAAGTACTAGAAGTCATTAAACCATTTCTCTATTGTTAGATATTTAGGTGTGTTTTCTAATATTTTCACTGACAGTGACACAAGTAGCTTAGCTCATAGTATTTCCTCACATTTTGTTGTTTTTTGGATCAAGTCCCGGGGATAAAGTTAAATCAGAGTCAAACGTTTGAAAAAATTATTCAGAAGGACATATTTCAAATGTGCCCACAATTCTTTGCTACGCCTCCTTTCAATAAGTGGCGGTGAGGTCTCCTCTCCTTGAATGTGGACTGGGCTTAGTGGCTGACTTCTAAGGAATAGAAGGAAGCAGAAGAGATGGTGGGTCACTTAGCTAAGCTGCTCTTGAATTCCCGACTCTCTGAAATTATGTGAGATAATGTTTTCTTAGGCCACTGCATTTTGGGCTAATTTGTTATGCAACAGATAACCAATACAGCAGCAAAGGAAATATGGCATTGTAGCATTTGTATAAATCAGTTTAAATATGAGGCACGCAGGGAGCACCCACTTCTAGGCAACCATGGCAAATCACTGCCACTTAAGGGACAAGGAAAGAGCCAGTGACAGACAAAGGGAGAACACAGAGGGAGAGAAGAGAGAAAGCAAGAGAGGAAAACCAGAAGGAATAAAAGAGAAATCGTTAGCAAGAGGGGGACATGGGAAAGGTGACCGTGTGTCCTGGTTTACCCTGGACAGTCCCAGTTTGTGGTGTCATCCTCATGTAATTATGAGGAGGGTCCCCTTTCACTTTCAAAAGGTCCTGGTTTGGATGACACATTACATGAGCGTGGACATAGGCCAATATCTCAGCCTTCCTTCCACCCAGTTGTCTGTGCTAATATTCCATCTTTCCCTCATGCCTCGTTGGCCACAGCCTCTTGGGAATCTGCTCAGAAACACTAACTCAGAAGCCTGCATGTCCCACCAAACCAAAGCCCGTTGCTCACACCTTTTCCAGGAGTTAGTCACCTCTGTCAGCTTCCTAGAGTTCTTGCATCGCCGTAAGCGATTTATCGTGGCAGGTAAGAAAGAGACTGGCTCAAAACTTAGGCAAACCTAGATCTGAATCTCACTTTTATACTTAACAGCTGTTTGACTTCAGAGTATTATAAAACTTCTTTAAGTTTCAGATATACAATATTATCTACTACCTCATAGGACTGTTGAGGATATTCATGAGATCATGTAGACACAGACAGTCCCCGACTTATGATGGTTCAACTTAAACAATTTTCCACTTTACAATGGTGTGCAAGTGATACACATTCAGTAGAAACTGTATATCAGATTTTGAATATTGATCTTTTCTTGGGCTATCAGTATGCAGTAGGATATCAGATTTTGAATATTGATCTTTTCCTGGGCTATCAGTATGCAGTAGGATACACTCGTGATGCTGGGCCAGCGGCAGTGAGCCCAGCTCTAAGTCAGCCACGAGATCACCTGGGTTAAAAACTGGTACTCTTCTGTGCACTGTATTGCCACCATTTTATCAAATACTAGAGGCCCGATGCACGAAATTCATGCAAGGGGCTTGGCCCCCACCGCTGTGGCGGCTGGGGTCCTCTGCCTCGGCCCCCGCCGTCATGGCTTCGTCTGGAAGGTCGTCCGGAAGGACATCTGGTCTAGTTAGCATTTTACGCTTTTATTATTATAGCTTGTGTTCTGAGCACACGTAAGGTAGTCTAGGCTAAGCCATGATATTTGGTAGGTTAGGTGTACTATATGCATTTCAACTTACAGTATTTTCAACTTACAATGGATTTATTGGTTTGTGATCACATCATAACTTGAGGAGCATCTTTAAAATGTTTAGCCTAGTGCCCAGCATATACAGAAAAGCTATGCATATACAATATAGGTATATACTATGTATATATAGTACTATTTTACATGCACAATATATATGAATATATGTTAATTAATCAGCACTTACTATCACAGAAGGCAAATTCATCTCCTAGAGGCTGAAGTATTTTAGATGTTGAGGCATGTGTTTTACTAGAAAGCTCTCGAGTATGGGATTAATTGTATGTATTAGTTTTCATATTAGATGGCAGAGACCTACTTAAGGCAATGGGTTAAGGATAAAGTAAAAGTCAGGCAAAGACTGTGCCTGCTCTTCAGGCTTGATATGCCTCACTTGGTTTGTTCATTCATTCATTCATTCATTCATGTTCATTCACTAGATCCTAGGCACTATCTTGGTCACAGGATTGAGCCATACTTTTCAACAAGGATAAGGCTTTATTCCCACTTCTTAAAGGAAAATATTACACTTAAAAAATAAAAAAGGTGCTGTGTGGGAATATGAGTGACTAGGGATCTGAAGCTAAATTAAAATATATGTGTTTTCCAGGGTGACTGGATTTTATTTCCAATTAGCTTTGAGCAATAGAGCAGTTTTCTGCTATAAAAGGAATGTATTTTAGTTTTTGACTTAATGTGTGTTTTTTAGAACTAAGAGTGGGAAAATGCAAATTATGTGAATATATAATTTGGAGTCCTTGAAATATCAGCAGAAGGAGCTGACAGAAAGGCAGAATTTTTATTTTTTGCTGTGGGCATTCCTCTTTTCTGTTTTTAAGAACAAGGAAAACTAGTAGACAGAAATAGTTCTAGGTCCATGGACTATATGTACATTTCACAAGCACAGCATAAAATATTTAATAAAGTAGACGAAGATGGTGACAACAATTAAAATAGGAAGTATGTATAGGATAGGGTTAAAGTATTTGGCAACATTTACCAAAAGAAATTTTTTAAAAATATTTTTATTCCACTTTAATAACAAGTACCACTTTATATTTTTAAATAGCCCATGAATTTAACTTTGTATTAATCTTTAAGGTCAAGTTGATGAACATTATTACAAATAAACTGACTCTAGATAGGGATATTATGTTAAGGATAATAATAAATAACATTTATTGTTTGCTCAATTCAGTGCTTTACAGGCAATTTCCCATTTAATTCTCATAACAACCCTAAGGCTCAGCTGCTATCATTATCTCATCTTACACATGAAAACGCTTAGGCATGGAAAATGTAAGCGGTGCGGGGTTGAGGTGGGGGGTTGGTGGGTGGGTGGGAAGAGATTAAGCAAAGAACTTGTCTGCATATATGCATAGCCTATGGACACAGACAATAGTGTGGTGAAGGCCTGGGGTGGGGAATGGGGGCGGCTAGAAGGGGTCAATGGAGGAAAAGGGGGTACATCTGTGTAACTTTCAATAATAAAGATAAATATACATAGAAAATGTAAGAACCTTGCTTAACTACCATGGGAAGGAGCGACAGAGCCAGGGTTTGAACTCAGGAAGTCTGACTTGAGAGCCCGTGCCGTTCTGAATGGATGGACGCAATACGGGTCTATCTCCCTTGTTTTTGCATATTTTCCCGTTGATCCTTTTTTGAAATTGTATGTCTTGGAGACTGCTTTTTGTCGTTGCCCATTTTCTCCGTTCTATCCAAGGGTCATTTAACTTTGTAACTATGCACGTCGACACCGCTCTGAATGACACAATGACTCATTCATTTAGTGGAAAGGGAGAAGCCAAATTGATTTTTAAAAATACCATAGGAATCTAATTGAAAAAAAAATCATGAATCACCTTAATGAGAAATTGTATCAGGATCTCAAGAGCAGAGAACCGGACACAATTGCTTTTTCCAAAGTGCTCATCAACCACATCGTCATCTTGAATGGAAATGGTGCTCGCAATCCATCATCTGGCAGCAGCAGTCATTCAAGACTAGGGGGTGGGAAGCCGCTCGGAAAGAACTGGTCCTCCCTCTTCTGTTTGAAGGTGATGATGTGTCTATTACTGCAATGCCAGGTGACCAGTATTCTTTCCAGCATTGAGTCAAATTAAAAACAAAGCTGACACATTACTTAGTATTTGCTGGTTCTTGCATTTTTTTTCTTTGCAATTGTCATTTATCAGTTCCTTCCCTAATGTGGCCCCAAAGTAGGCTCTCTGTTATTGCAGTCACTTGCCTGTAACCCTCGGCTGTGCCCTAACAGTTGAGGGTGTGTTTTCTGTCCTCTTTGTTCTGTGTGTCCTTTAAATCTCCTTTTTACCTAAATGGCTTCTGCCTGATGTAAAATTTTTAAAAATGGTATAACATCTTGCTCTTACTCCTTATAAATTTATATTCTGCCGGAGTTATAAGGTTAACTTTATACTTTTAAGTGAATCCATTTGGAATTTGGTTGATGACATCATATTGATGAAACTTAAAAAATCAATTCAGACAGTTCATCACAATTGTTCCCTACACACCAAATTGTCCTAGAGCCGAACGCCGTGTTATTTGTTGCAAGGAGTATACTTGTCATCTTACTATCATTTTCTCTTAGTTTTCTAATACAAAAACCATTTTCTCCACTGTAATTTTGAGAAAATCCATGTCCATTTCCGAATAGCATAAATTATTACTCTTTTCTTCACCTGTCTCTTTACCATCCTATATCCCACCAAACCCACTGATGCCTTTGCACACTTGGCCCGAACTTCCATAACCCAGGGAAGGATTGGATACATAATATTCGGAACTTAGGGCAAAAGGAAAATGCAGGACTCTTTGTTAAAAAAACACACACAAAACAAAACAGGAAAAATTGTTAAAATGTTAAAATATAAAGCTCTTCCCTTACTTCCATGGTCTCTCTCATTCGCAACTTGTCATGATGTTTTTTATTTGTTACTTAATGTTATTTTAAGTAAATAAACATTTAAATGATTAGCATGACTTTCCCATGCATTATTACATAGTGCGGTGCCAGTTTTAAATGCAAATGTCAGAGCATGTCACTGCAAGGTGGGACCCCGGCACCACTTATGTGTCAGGGAGGCCACAGCCTCTGAGAGGCTTCCAGACTCCTGATGGCTGGGGGCGGACGAGCTCTCACCCAGCACACAGCAAGCCAGGTGTGCTGCTCTGCGCGTGGGGCACTTTCAGGGTGAGTGTGGACCCCATCCCATGCCTCCAGTGCACATGCATTTGCTCAGGCCTGGCAGCTGCTAGGTTCCCTCTGGTGCCCCCTGCTGGACGGAGGAACCATGCTCCAGCTGGGGAAACACTATGGGAATGTCCCACAGGCCTGATACCCCAACCCACAGTGGGCGGGCAACTCCCAAGGGAGCTGCAGCCTCTGTGTTAGAAAGTCCTAGTACTTGGCTTAGGAGTGGGTGAAAGGTGCCTCCTCCTGGCGGTGGCCGCGGGCTGGCTGCCAGTTGACGCAGGGTGCACTGCCGGCCTAGGGCAGGTCGACCTCTGTGTTGTGCCTCAAGATGCTGTGGGGTGCCGGTACCCTCCCCCTTCCCCATCCTCATCCATACTTGCACCCAGGCCCCTGCAAGAGGGTTGGGGGATAGAGGCAGTCACTGGGCGTGGGTAGGAAGGGTGAGAATCGGGCTCCCTCCTCTCTGGTTCTGGGGTGCATCACCCAAGAACCACTGCTGCCAAGTCACTGCAGCTCGGTAGCTCCTGCGTTGAGCGTCTGCCCCCTGGTGGTCAGTGCCATACCTACCAGTTGGACAGTCGCTTAGCCTTTTATATATATAGATAAGCTGGTGACTGCTGAACATTAAACCACAAGCACGGGGCCACATTTGTGCACCTGCACTGGTCACATGACCCTGAAGCCGGCCCTGCCCAGGAACATTATGAGAGTCAGTATTTGACCTTCAAGGAGGTAGATGTAAACAAACAACATAGTTTTTTTTTAAAAAGATAATGAGAAAATGACTTTTTATTGATCCTTCTCAGGACTCATATATAAAAAATTTTAAAATACCTATTTTATTTTCTTTAAGAAAATATGAGAAACATCTCTCTCATGAATATAAAAAACCCTACAGGAAATATAATTTTCCCCACTCAAACTGTATTCAAGCCTTTGTGATGATGATGATGATGATGATGATGATGATGATGGTACTACTAGGTGAACTTACTCTATGTGCCAGATATTGTGGTGGCACGATTTTATACAAATTTACTTTATGTGAATTACCTCATTTAATCCCTGTAACATGGGGAAAATACAATTTTGAGTCCCAATTTAGAGAAGAGGAACCTGAGAGAGGGAAGTCAACCAGCCTAAGACCAGGAAATGAAAAAATGTGCTATCACGATCAGCAATTATTATAATAATGTAGAATACTTTAAGGTCAGGAAGCCGATAAAGAAGATATATCACATCTGGAGGTCTGATTGGGACAATATGTAATCATGTCAGTAGAAGTTGAAAGGGCATTTGAGCTGATTCAACACTCATTCATTTTTCCAGACTCTTCTAAATCCAGAAAATAAAGAATGCTTTCTTAACAAGATAAAGTATTGTCTCACATCAACAGCAAAATATTAGGCTTAATTTAAAACAGAGATAATCCTAGTAAAATAGGAAATAAAAAGTTTTCTGCCATCACTATCATTTTACATTGTTCTGGAAGCTATGACCAATGCAATAATACAGGAAACAGAAGTAAGAGCAATAATATAGGAATGACAAGGACATATCTACCTTCATTTACATGATTGTCCACCAAAAACTCAAGAGAATCAATGGAAAAAATATCAGAACTACTGAGAGTTAAGTGGCTGAATAAATCAACTACTTTTCTATGTAGCCTATCTAATAAAAGGGTAATATGCAAATTAACCATCACTCCATCACAAATATGGCGGTGCCCATAGCCACAAGATGGCAGCGCCTAGTCCTCTCAGCCCCACCGGAGTCCCCCAGCGTGAGCGGCCATGGCGACGAGGCAAGCGTTCTGCACCTGGCCGCAGATGGGCCTCTGGGCCCCGGAGAGCCTCTGGACAGCAGGCGGAGTGGCCAGGCCCCGCAGAGAGCTACTGGCACACGAATTCATGCGCAGGGCTACTAGTCAATAATGATAGATAAAAAAACCTAAGGGGAAAATTTCCATTCCTAAAAGCAACAGTAAGTATATAGGATCTAGAAAAGACCTTATGAGAAGTAGTAGGACCTAGATAATAAAAGCCATAGATCTTGAGAATAAATAACTGGAATAATTGTTCCTGGAGGGGATGAAAATATTACAAAGGTACTGTGATGATTAATTTTTTGTGACATCTTGACTGGGCCATGGAGTATCCAGATTATTTGGTCTAACATTGTGGGTGCTTCCGTGAGGGAGTTTTTTGATGAGATTAACATTGAAATCAATCCACCAAGTAAAGCAGATTGCCCTCTCTAACGTGGGTGGGCCTCATTCAATCAGTGGAAGGCTGAACAGAAGAGTAAGGCTGACTTTCCCGCAAAGGAGAACAAGTTCCTCCTGCCTGCCTTTGAATTGACACTTCAGCTCTCCTGGTGTTGAGTCTGCCAGCCTCAGGACTGGAAGTAAACCATCGGCTCTCTGCTCTCAGGACTTCGACTCAGACTGGAACGGAACCGTCAGCTCTCTGGGTCTCCAGCTTGCTGACTCCTCCTGCAGACCTTGGGACCAGTCAGCTTCCATAATCTTGTGAGCCAATTCTTATCATAAATCTCTCTCTTCATATACATGTAGATATACAGATATACATCCTATTGATTCTGATTCTGTGGAGCGCCCTGACTGATATAGGTGTTATGGCTTTCTAAATTCATTCATAACTTTAAAGTAAAGGAGATAATGATAAAACAATTCTAAACTTTATCTGAAAGAATAAACAAGAACAGTTACGACAAATTTGAAAACAAGAGGAATCTAAGTGTGGCCTATTATGAAATATGAAGACATTATAAAGCTAAAATAACTAAAACAGTGTAGTTATAAAGATAGCCAGACAGTCCAATGGAAGAGAATGGTATCTTAAAACAGATTCGAGTACGTAAAATATTTAAAATATAATTTACATTATTTTAGGTGGCAAAAAGGAAGAATTATTCTGTAAGTAGTGCGGGATAAATCGGTTAGTTATTTGCAGGGAAATTTATTATTATTTTTAATCCTCACCCTAGGATATTTTTCCTTTGGATTTTTTTTTTTTTTTTTTGAGGGGAGAGAGTGGAGGAGAGATCAAAAGACAGAGAGAAACATCGATGTGAGAGAAACACATCGACTGGTTGCCTCTTGCACGTGACCTGACCAGGGCCTGGCCAGAACTGAACCCTGCAACTGAGGTACATGCCCTTGTTTTGACTCTATCCACTGAGTCAAACCAGCTAGGGCTGCAGGAAAATTTAGACTTAGGTTCTCATTACTTTTGCCATGTAATAAAATTAATCCTAAGGAACAACCTAAGACAGGCACAGTCGCAGAGGGGCCATCAGGAGAGAATTTGGGGATCAACAGAGGTGGGGCACAGACCCTCACGCCCCAACTTTGCAGGGGCCTGAACCCTAGCCCCTTCTGAGGGAGGTCTCCGGCCCCCATGGCTGCTTCGTGCTTCCCATGCCCAGCTCAGATCAGGACCCAGGTGACCAACAGAGACTTGGCCGACAGCAGCTGTCCTCTCACTCCAACAAGGATTGTTTGAGTTGTCTTGTACCCATGGTGTGGGGAAGTGGGTTTACGATATCTAAATCCAGCCTACCACCAGGATTGCTCAGGACCTACTCAAGAAGGCAAATAATCCCTTCCACCAATATTTACAGGGTAAAATAAGATTGTTGTTAGAGTAACAAATTTGACAGTAAAATAGTAGTCAAGTTTTCAGGCAAATTTAAATTGGCTAGTTGAAACAAGCAAATATTCTAGAAAAATTAATTGTACTGGACAAAAAGGTGTTTCTAAAGTGTTAACTAAAATTTTTATTGGTACTTCATCTCATGATAAAATTGTGCACCATGTAATGAACCTAAAACAGTAATATTATAGTGCAAAAAATTAAAATTTAAAAGCCATCAAGACCACATTGTAAAATTTTCAAAAGCCTCCTAACATTTAAATAAAAAAAGGAGGGGATAGTAGAGGAATATCATATAAGGAAAAATATCCTGTAAGTAAATTACATCTAGAAAATTAATACTTTAGAAAATTAATTGCAAGGCTAAAAGCAAGACACCCATGAAAAACACACAAGGTGACAAAACAAGCCAGAGGAAAATCATTTGGGCAAAAAATGAAATAGGATCCCAAGTCAAATTTATAGAAAATATTCCTTTATTAACTTTTGGTCGAGAATATGTTTGTATATTTTCAGAAAACAACTCCGAGACCATGTGGATTCCAGCAACAGAGAGGAATCGATAGGACTACTCCAGCCATGAAGACAGAAGAGAAGCAGTCCAGAGACGGAAGACGCTGATGTGGCCTTCCCATACTAGCAGTTAGCAGCTGTGCATCACTGCAGATTGCCCAGGACCAAACCAGAGAGAGTCGAACCTGCATTACCACCATTTGTCCACCATCCAGAACTGTAATGTCAGTGCTGACATGTACACATAAGGAATTGTTGGACATTGAGATTGGGTCTCAAAAGAACTGTTGGCCCTGAAAGAAACTCACTACAGACTGATTCATTTGCCTGTCACCATAACCATTATTGCTTGTCTCATTTTCGGTTCTTATAAGTGTATTTCTAACTCATCTAGGGGAAATATTGAACAACATAGACTGATGAACAAGAACAGACCCAGAAACAAGGAGGCATGGATCAGACTGTCGGGCCTCAGAGGGAGGGTAGCGAAGGGTGGGGGTAAAGAGGAGAGATCAACCAAAGGACTTGTGTGCTAGCATATGAGCCTAACCAGCGGTTAAGGACAACAGGGGGGTGGGGGCATGTGTGGGGAGGGGTGTGGGATGGGAATGGGGGGATGAGGACAAATATGTGATACCTTAATCAATAAAGAAATTATAAAAAAAATTAATCCTAGGTGACTTTTTTTTAGTTAAGTGCAAAGAAAACATAAACCATAAAAATATATGACAATATTTATCAAATTGAGAGAGGAATTTCTAAGCTTAAAAGCAAATGCAGCCCTAACCGGTTTAGCTCAATGGATAGAGCGTCGGCCTGCGGACTCAAGGGTCCCAGGTTCGATTCCGGTTAAGGGCATGTATCTTGGTTGCGGGCACATCCCCCAGTAGGGGGTGTGCAGGAGGCAGGTGATTGATGTTTCTAACTCTCTATCCCTCTCCCTAAAAAATCAATAAAATATAAAAAAAGCATATGCAAATGGAGGAAATGCAAATAAAAAGACCATTCAAATATATAAAAATGAAAACATTTGATATATATAAATAAAACTCTAACAATACCTTGGGAGAATATTTGTAATTTATATGACAGTCAAATGATCTATATAATTAATATACAAAGAGATCAGATTTAAAAAGCGAAAGACCTCTATATTTGACCAAGGACAGGAACAGACAATTTATAAATGAAACCACAGGGTCACCCTTACTCTAGCGTAGCCTTACTCCTAAGGCCTGTTCTGCTCAGTGAGGCCTCACACTGGCTGATTTGCACTCCCAAGGCCCGCACGGTGAGACCTACAGCAGCTGTTTTCTGCTGTGCCTCGCCCAGCCTCACCTGCTCACAGGCAGCTCGGTGCCCAGCCAGCTGTGTTCCGAAGCAGATCTCTGGTGCCCCTTCTCTGCACAGCTCCCTCTTCTCTGGTTCTCTGTCCCACACATCCCGGCTCCCTGAGCTAGGCTTGCCTCTGCGCTCATTTCTGCCAGCCCATGGAACTCCTGTTTTGTCTGTCTGGGCCTCACTTCCCGCTGCTGCATTTGGAAAGTGCTCCCAGGCAGAAAGCCAGACTGAACGTAGAGGTCACCAGGTGACTCTCCTTTTTCTCAAGGATCAAAGCCCTACAGTGTTCGTTGTCATTGTTTATGATGAAAGGCTAAATAAGTCAGCCAGTCATGGCTGGACCTAAAACTCTCCACTGAGGTTTTGATTTTAACAACTTTTTATTTCTAGAAATTCTATTTGGTAAGTGTATCTGTTTAGTCCCAATAATTTTTTTAGAAAAGCATTTTTATAATTTCATAGTTCATTTCATACATAGCTCTCATGTATTCTGTATTCAGTTCCAACATCTATGTTCTCTGGGATCTACATTTATTATCTCTATTGATTCTCACTTATAGTGGTTGGTCTTATCCGGATTTGATAGTCTTTGTTTAGAGGTTATGCTTGAGTATAATCTATAGAGTCTTGTGGGATGGTTTCTTCTGCTTCAACCAGTCACGTGTGTGTGTGTGTGTGTGTGTGTGTGTGTGTGTGTGTGTGTGTGCACTTGTCTTAGAACCCTTCAGGATCTCCTTGAAGATTTTAGCTCAGAGGAGGGGGGTCTCGGATTCGGGTTCTCCAAAAGTAGGTTTACAGTTGTTCTTATAGAAAACTAGAGGCCCAGTGCATGAAAATTCATGCACTGGAGGGGGGGTCCCTCAGCCTGGCCTGCCCACTCTCAGTCTGGGAGCCCTCAGGGGAGGGAGGCGACCTGGTGATCAGGGGAAGGTGACGCCCCCTCACACCTCTGCTGCTGCCACTGCCGGCAGCTCAAGCCTCGGGCGGCCCTGGTTACCTGAGCCTCAGGCGGCCCTGGGCAGCTGGGCAGCCACCATCCGAGGCTTGCCTGTGCCTCGGGCGTCAGCTGGGCAGCTGCCATCCAAGGCTTGCCTGCATGCGCCTCGGGCCAGCCCTGGGCGGCTGGGGGGCTGAGGGCAGGTCCGGCTGCACCGTGTGCCTGCCATTTCCCCCACCCCCTTAGCTGGGCTGAAAGGACTGTGGGACTCCGGCGGGGCTGAGGGGACTGGGCGCCGCCATCTTGTGGCTATGAATGCCGCCATCTTTGTGACGGTGTGATGGTCCATTTGCATATTCCCTCTTTATTATATAGGATAATAGAATAAACTGTTTCGCTTACTCACAACTGCAAACCTACTTTTGCCGCACCCTGTACGCACATACTATCAGTCTAGTGCTCTGGCCCCAGGCAATCCTGCCCCTCCATGGGGCCTGCAGGCTTCCTATCCTTCCTGCAACCCCATTGCTCTCTGAGAGCCTCGGTATTTGCAGCAAGTCCAATTCCGGTTCTAAGCCACTTAGTCTTCATCCCTGGCTATTTGGAAAATTTAAAATTTATTTTTACAGTTTTTCTGAAGGGAGAAATGCTTGGAAACTGGGAATACTTTGGTGTATGTTGTATTTGGGGGAGGGGAGTGTCTAGCTCTTTTGGAGAAGTTAAATTAACCTCTGAGCTTATAAAACCTTAACTATCAGGGAGCAGAAACACGTATTAATCTTATAATCAGAAAAATGAAAAAAGGTACAAAACAAAACAAAACCCTGTACCTGCATTACTAATGTACATATCAATGTGGTAATCAATCACTCTGAGAAATTGAACTATTAGTATAATCTAGTCAGCATCTTCACATTGCTTATTTTTATTTCTCAACTACAAATACTATCCTAGCTAAAGGACACTTTCCATGGGCTGATTCTCTGTAAATTTTAGAAAAACAGAGCTAAGTTGACAAACAAAGGCTAACATTTGGTCATGCTTTAAGAGGCTGAACATCAAGCAAATCCTGTTTCTTTATTTGTTCATTTTGCAATAAGTCTTGACATCACCTTCTCCTCTTTCTTAAATTTGCTTACTTAGCTGGGCACAATGCAGTTTTGATGTGCAATCTGATTTCAAAAGAATCTTTGAGACAGCTAATCTGTACACTCGCTGTAATTAAATATTACAGCACAAATGGTATATAAGATACTCACCGTATTGAGAACCTCTTAGCACCAAAGAGCAATGACATTAAATAGTATAGACTTTCAGTGGTTTGTGTAGATTTTTCATCTTGAACTTTTAACTCTTATAGCACCTAGAGCTTGCAACGAGTAAAGCATTATATACCACAGCCTGAGAATATCTTTATTGCCTTTCATTTTGTCCTAAACTCTCATTTTACCTCAGTTTAAAATCTGCTAGTAGACTAATCTGCTAACCTTCAAGTTGCCTGCTTCATCCCTGAAAATATGCAATAGGGAATGCCATACTGAATTAGGTCAGTTCTTTGTCTCTTATGGTAAATGTCAGAGAGTATGGTTATTGTCTTTAACTTTTTAAATCAAGTAATTTATTTCCACTGACACTCCTCCATCAGTTCATCCCTTTCCCATCCCAGCCATCCAAGCTCACATCATGTGATAGTTCCATCCCTACCATCCAGCTCACATCATGTGGTAGTTCTATCCCTACCATCCAGCTCATACCATGTGGTAGTTCCCACCCCTACATCCAAGCTCACATCGTGTGACAGTGCCATAAATTCACGATCACCATTATAATTTCATTTTTCTTAAAACTATATCTGCTTCAAGAAGTAACCTACCTCTAGATTTGGTGAATAAATCTCCCCACACATGACCCTCATGATTTATTCCCACCTTTTCCAGACTGAGATCCTAAGTTTTAAAAATGTGCTTTTCTTGAAAAAGTAAACTAAGACATGGTAAAAACACTCAAAACAGTGCAATAACCACTTGTTGAATATATGACCGTATAGCCTCCTTCATGCCTACAGCCCCATCTTCAAAAGGCCTCTGTACCAAGTAGTAGCCAGGGCTTGAGTTACCAGGCAGCAGAAATCTGACCAAAGAGAAAAGACCTATTAATACTACTAGTCACGGTCCCTCAGAGGAAAGGGCCCAGTCACAAAGCAACGAGGGAAACCTATCAGTTCAAAGTTCATTCCATGCACACAGAGCTTCCAAGTTGTTCTGCAGTAGGACTAGATAACAACCATTTGAGATGGGCTACTAAGACAGAAAGCTCCAGGGGCATTTCTAAAAGTATAATAAAAATTTACATATTACTTCATGTGTTACAATGTGTTAACAATGTGTTTAGTCCTGGAGGTGAGTCTGTGATGAATTAATAATAGGTAAATGAGAACTACACAAAAATTAAGCAGACTGAAAAGGAGAAAATTTTTAACTCTAGGGAAAGTAAGATGTTTAAGGAAAGAAATACAGTAATTGATGATACACTAATTGATTTATAACATTATGCTCTAACTATACTGAAAGGATGGGGAAAGGAGGGAGGGAGGGAGGGAGGGAGGGAGGGAGGGAGGGAGGGAGAGAGAGAGAGAGAGAGAGAGAGAGAGAGAGAGAGAGAGAGAGAGAGAGAGAAAGAGAGAGAGACTTAAAAGGAGTTTGTGTAATAGAGCCAAATTATCATCTCCATTGTAGGAAGTCAACAGTAATGTACCAAAAATAAATTCAATCAAGAAATACTGGTATAAGCATGTTATCTTGAAATATGAAGGCAGATACCAAAAGAAACTGCTAAAAGACAAGAAAGCAATTGCCTCTGAGGAGCAGAAATGAGGAAAGAGGAATGCTGTGTCTTACATAAACCCTTTGGAGCTATTTGACTTTTAACAAATTGTACACATAACTTTGATAAAGATATATTAAAATATAATTCTTTGCAAGGAAAGTGTGTTTTGAACGCAGACAGAAGCATATCGTACCCTCTTCTATACCTTGATGTGTTCCCATAAAAATATCTTGTAGAATCATCTCATATCAGCATGATAAATGAACTTCATTCTTTCTCATAGTTACATACTATTTCATTTAATAGGTATATTTATGACATGCAAATTTATAAATATATGTATTGGGATATTACTATCCCAGAAGTAAAGTTTTAGATCAAAACTTTGAGATATTTCTGTTTCCCTCTGAACATGTATAGCTTTGTCAGCACTTGCCTCGCACACTTACCAACACTGTATACTATAGAACCACTCTGTCTTTTCAACCTGGTAAATGAAAGGATGTGTTGTCATTATTGCTTTATTGCATTTTTAAACATTTATTTTTCTAAAAACTGTCTACTCAATCCCAATTTTAAAAAATCTATACTTATTCAGATCCCTTCTCTATCCTCTTCTTCTTGTCTCTTTTCTTGTGTCCATAAACACGTGTCCTTCTCTTCCTTTACAAGACTGACACAACTTATCTTTTCCAGAAAACTTTTATAATAATGTTTGTACTTTCTCTGAGCACTGTATATTAATATGCATAAAGTCACAATTATAGATATATTCCTCAGTTTAAGACGTGTGTCAAAAACACTGATTGTGATATAAAGAGAATTATACAAAGTAAAGAGAATTATATCTTTGCAGTGAATTTCATCTTACAATATTTCACAGAATTTAAGATGTGACTCATTGCAAGACATACCATTATTTTATGACTTACTAATAAAGAAAATAAAAAATAACTATGCTTTCTTATCACTAAAACTAGAGGCCCAGTACATGCACTGGAGGGGGGGGTCCCTCAGCCCGGCCTGCCCCCTCTCACAGTCCGGGAGCCCTCAGGGGCGGGAGGCAACCCGGTGATCAGGGGAAGGCGACACCCCCATCACACCTCTGCTGCTGCCACTGCCGGCAGCACAAGCCTTGGGTAGCTCTGGGTGGCTGGGGGGCTGAGGGGACTGGGACCGGAGGCAGGCGCACGAAGTGACCGGACCTGCCTGGGGGCGGGCCCAGCTGTGCTGCGCGTCTGCCGCCCTGGTGGGGCTGAGGGGACTGGGTGCCGCCATCTTTGAGGGCATGGCAGTCAATTAGCAAACTCCCTCCTTATTGGCAGTGGGCACTGCCATCTTTGTGAGGGTGTGATGGTCAATTAGCATATTCCCTCTTTATTAGATAGGATTTTTATTGTATACTTATTGAATATTACACAATTGGTATTTTTACATCCTTTGGAAGTAATAGCAGTATGTAAAAATGTTAATTTATTGTATGGCTATAAAGAGTAGGATAATGAGTGTATTTTGAAAACTAGTAAATTTATAAGAGTCATCTTGATAAGATGATGCCTACAAAAAAACCAAAATTAGTACCAAAGGGGCTGTGTTGGTTTAATTATTTTAAGCCATTTAAGCAATCAGTTCTGTAAAGCAAAACTGATACTCCATTAAGTCACACATAAACTTTCTGAAAGCTTCTCAGTACCAATGACCACATTATACAAAGTATCAATGCCTATTATACATTTTGAGGGGCTTTATGGCTCTGTGATTTGTTTACCTACAGAAGTGTTGTGATTAATTTCGTTGGCATGTAGTATGATAGCAGAGGGTCTGAGACCAATGGAGGTTTGGTAAACAATAAACAGTTCCGAAGTTTGGAGGTGACAATTTTTTTAAAAAAGACATTAGTCCACAGATAAACATAAAAGCAAGGTACTAAGTTTCTTGATTCAAGAGCAGGTATATTTATTTTCAGATAATATAAGAATGTAAGGTTGCTTTACAGCTATATTTTATAATAAGAACAATAAACTGGAACTTAAGTTAAATTATTTTCTTAATATTAAATGATTCTGAGAGGTACCACAAATCTTTCATCATGTAGACTCTCTGTAAAGAGGATAATACTAAAATCTTATGTAGAATTTCATCTTTCCAAAGAATAATTTGTAGAAGGAAATTCTGAGAATACTAGCATAAGTGTATTTAGCATATTACTATTTTCAAAGCACTTAAAATTTTTCATTTGATATAGACAACAATCCAAAGAGTTTTTTTAATCTCTCATTTTAATTAGAGGGTTAAAGTTCATGAGTGATAATATGTAGGGAATCATTGTAATTTACTATTCTTTTCCATTTTAATTGACCAGAATATTTCATTTATTCCAATTTTAATATTATGCTACAGTCTTATAAACAAATGAATATCCATTCACTCTGATAAGCAATTATGAATAAAGATCACAATGTAGTATTCCTTGGGAGAATGACAGAATTATAAATAATTTTCATGAGCTATATTTAGTTTTTAATGTGCATTATAGGACTTTCCTAAATGGCAATTTTTCCATGTATGCAAGATAATATAACTTATAGTCAAAGATAAAAGTAAACTGCATTTTTCAATTATTTTAGATAGCAAATAATGTTGATTCAGGTAAGGTAACATAGACCAGGGTATGTTAAATGAGTGAATAGGCATTTTCATTTAGTCAATCAATTGAATCAAACTTGAAAGAAGGTGAAATTAAATTATTATACTACATAGAATCCTCACATTTATGAATCACATTGCTACATCAATATAATAAATAATATCAGATAAAGAATGTAAAAAGGCAAATACATAGTCAATGCTAATAACATTTTCTTGGAAATAACATTACTTTTATAAATAGGCTGATGCACAGCTATCAATTTCCCATTTAATAACTTATAAAAACAAAGTCAGTATTTCCCGTTTTCATATGCAAAAGCAAGGTAATAGCTGGAGTGTGTACAAATGACATTAAATACATCTTGGAAAAGAAGATAAATGAATATATCTTCTACATATATTAACATATTAATTTAAATTTATTGTTCTACTTTTGATATATAGTAATCTTTTATAAACTAAACTTTTCAATTGAACAGATTTCCATTAAGTACTATTAAATTTTCTCCATGTGAAAATCTAATGTTGTTATTTCTTAACAGTTTTTCTTTTCTCTTTTAAGACATATTCTGAAATAATGAAGTACATTAAAGTATTCATTATTACTATTTGCTATCACTTTTGCAGGTGGTCCTTTTGCAAGAAACAAAATATTAACTTCTACCTAATATTTACATAAGTCCTTAAACCATTTTATATTAGTCTTTTACAGTACTCATTTGGATGCTATAGACATTTATTAACAATGTGCAATACGTTACAAATTGTAAGATATGATTTTTAGATGAACAAAAATAGATCCAGAGACAAATGGCAGGGGAGGTGGGGGGTTAGAGAGCAACCAAAGGACTTGTATGCATGCATATTAGCATAACCAATGGACATAGACACTGGGGCGGTGGGGGCTTGCCCAGGGTGGGAATGGTTGGGGTGGGCGGTCAATTGGGGAAAAGGGAGACATATGTAAAACTTAAGATAATAAAAAAAGAAAAAAAACGATATGATTTTTACTAGTGCTATTAACATACACCATCTGTAATCAGGAGCAGCATCATGTTAAAACAATAATGACAATGACAGTGACAAATGCTACAACTACCACTATTCTACCACCAATATAGGACTTTTTTTTGAGGAAAAAAACCCTACATTTTAAATTTCTTTACTGTATACATAAAAGAATACTAGACATTCTGTTGACTTTGATAAATGAACAAGAACTTCAAAAAAACTTTATATGACTCAAACAATTCCTTGTTAATTTAGTAGTTTTAACAGATAAAAGTACCGTGTAAATCATCATATTGTATAATATTTTAGTTTCTATTTGTTTTTCAGAACACTTTAATGTAACTGAATATCAGATAAATAATAGGGATTTATCAACAATTCTAAGGCCCTAAGCTAAATCTTAAGGAATATTCATTTTCTTAAAATAAGTTCACAGTCTAAAACCAAAGAAAATATGTCATTGTTCATTTTTAAGTGATCTAGATTCCAGGAGTCATACACTATTTTGAAGTTAGGCAAATTTGTAATAAATTTTAAAATATTTAAAATACATTCTTATATAGTCAGTGGAAGTATCTATGTACTTCTGAAAGGAATGAAAAAGTGCAAAGTTCAGTAAATCAAGGCAAAAGCTTAACCTGATAACATACAGTATTTGTAGTTATTAGTAAGATGAATTTTATCTGTCTTACATTCAAGAATTCAGTTCAAGAAAAAAAAAAATAATTAGCATTTCACCTTTTCCTTCATTTCTGCAAGTTCTGACCTTCTGTTCTCTGAAATTACTGCTTCTTGCATTTGTTATGTAGATAAATTCTTTAAACTTTGCTTTACAAGTACCTAATTAAAAAATACAAGCAATATTTATTTAGCATGAAATTCAGAGGTGATGACATTAATAAAATATTATTATGATAATAATATGAAACAGTAAGGCACATAATAAAAACACCAAACAGAAAATATAAGGATCAAAAGACTTAATCATAAAACGTTTCCTTTAATTTAAAAGTTCAGTGTTTTGTTTAGTAACTTGTCTAGTCCTCAGTCCTTTCAAGGTCTAGAAAAAATGTAGTCCTTTTTATCTATGGTTCTATGAACTACAGCATAGAATCAATAGCGTCAGAGTGACACTATGACAAATTAGTTGAGTACACTACCTATATGAACATATAAATGGTGTGGGCCTATGTTTTTTAATGTTCAGTTTAAGTTCTTACAGGGCGGTATCAAGTTCTTTAAAACAGAGATTAGGAAGACGGTTTGTTAGCTCAGTCACAACAGTTACACCTCAGATGAATGATTAGCCTACTTGCCACTAAACAGTTTAGACCAGCATTTCCCAGAATGGTTTCCATAAAACATTAGTCCTCAAAGCTACTTTGCAAAATACAGAATACTGACATTTTCTTTTAGAGACACAAATGCATAAGATCCCATAAGGAACCTATTTAACTATGTTTATTATATTTCTCTAACTTATTTGACTAAACTTTTAAAATAATATGCATCGATATCACTTGGAACAATTTTGGTAATACTGCTATACCAAACATAAATGTTTCCAGCTTGAGAAAAACAGCAAGAAATATATTTTTGCAATTAAAGACCTACCTAATTGGAATCCATAATCGACCAAAATTTTATAGGTACAGGTGACTTATAGAAGAGAAAAGAAAAAACAAATCCCTCATTTTGGAGATCAGTAACAAGTATGAGACATTTCTTTGGGTTGAAATAAATTGAATGAACCTCCTGTACCTTCCTCACCTATGGCATTCTACAGGGATAGTTTAGAAAATAATAAATAAGATGACTTTGCCATCAGACAGAATGAGGTTCAAACCCAAGTTTGTGACTTACTAGCGCATGTTATCTTGGCAAATGACTCATTAAGCCTCTATTTTCTCAGCTGTTAAATGGGATATCTGTGAGGATTAAATGAGAGTCTACACGTGGAAGAACACCTAAAATAGTGCCAAGCATCTAAAATAACTACAAAAATTAGCTGCTATTATTGTAGCAGACATTGGGAATCATGATCCTAAAAAATATTCCTTAGATGTTAATGATTCTACATTATAAAAGTAGAATATGAAGTTATTATTTTGTGTCTACTCAGATACAAAGTTGCAGGTTAAACAATCATTTTCAATCAAGACATTCCAAAAGAATTCCAATCGGATGAGTATTTAAATCCAGTTTATTTCACTTAATAGAGGCAAAGCAGTTCTTTGTTATAATGATTAATTCATCAACTGAATTACTAAATAAAATAAAGTTACTAAAATAAGATCATTAACAGAGTAATTCTAGGTTTGAATTAGTGACCTAAAAATTAAAAATAAAAGGCATTTCTCTTAGTTATTTCCTAAATGTCATAGCAAAAAAATAAATCATGACCCTTCTTTTATTGTTATTGGACAATTTTAGACAGAGAAGCTAACATACTTATCTGCTATGCAGTTCCTTCTTCAGACAGGATTTGAAAGTGGGATACTTCTGAACTGTTTTATAACCCTGTGGAACAGATGATTAAAAAATGTAAAAGTCAATGAAATGTTATGGGGCCACAAATATGCAATAAATAAAGCAAAAAATAAAAACACACAACATCTAAGAGAAAAATGCAGCATCAGAGGTTTATAACATAGTTTATATTTTAATTTGATATTGCTACTCTAAAATTTTTGAGGAAGAATAAATGATTTTCAATACATGCCCTTTCAGGTACTTTTGCCATAATTTCAAATGTTAATGACTGGCCGCTAGGTGGCAGTTAAGTATATAGTATCGTTACCAAGACAGCTTGGATTTTAAAAAATCATTAAAAATGTTTAAAAACATTGTCTATGATGAATCTTGATTTTATTGTATATATAACTTTTTCTCTTTTTAAATGTATAATACTTAGGGGTATTCTTACCAAAGAGGGATAGCTGCATATTATAGCTGTTAATAGAAATATTTTTTTCTTTTCCCATTTTTGGCACCATCTACAAATATGCTACATGTATAAACATTTATTGATTCATGCTGTATTTCATTCTTTAAAACATACTTGAGAATAAAATCACTGAAATTTTCATATTATTTTACAGTGTTAGATGTTAACAGGAAGAATGGTTCAACAGACAAAAAATGTTTTTACTTTATTTTCTATATTAAAAGTGCTGAATATACGGTGACTTAAATAAGCATCTCAGTTGCCTAGTGGAAAGCTGCATTATATAAAATAAGAAATAGTAGTATTCCTTTGTATACTAACAAATTTGATAGCAAGTGTGTAGATGAATTAATAAAAAATATTTGGCAACATTTGCCCCCACAAATTGGGATGAAGACATTGAACTACTTGATTATGAAATTAAGTTGTTAATATTCAAACTGATTTTATATTTAAAAAAGCATTGTCTTTTATCGCTTCAAATTGTTTCTGAAAGTAGGTGGGGCCTTATATTTTTCTTTTCAAGTATAACATTTTATGTTTATATCTTGAAAAATGTATATAAATTGTTTCTGAAACTTAGGTGGATTTTTTCCCTTTCAGTTTAAAAAAAATAATATCAATAGGTTTGAAATGTATAGGTTTACCCGGAATCCTCTATGGAGTCTGTCTTTCATAATTCCAATAAATTCTTTATAACTTAATTGATCATCTTTGTCAACATCAAAAATCTTGAAGACTGTATTCACTAAATGTGGTGAAAGTTTGAGACCAGTAGCCACATAGACGGCACGCTTAAATTCATCTAGATAAATGTTATAGAAAAGGAGTAAGCCATTATTATTTTTTATAATATGTATTAATTACTAAAACGGTTATAAAATACTTTTTTTTCTAAACATGGGTCATGATCTTATGTAACATGATTTTCCATTAATCATGCTATCTTTTAGGAAACAAAAACTTTTGGTAGTTTTTAAAATTTATCTTTATTATTGAAAGTATTAGATGTACCTCTCCCCCCCATTGACCATCTTCCCCCTCTGTTACCCGCCCCCCCAACAGGCCTTCACCACACTATTGTCTGTGTCCATGGGTTATGCATATATGCGTGTAAATTCTTTGGCTAATCTTATCCCATCCACCACCACCTCCACCCTCACCCCACCCCCACCTTCCCTCTGAGATTCGTCAGTCTGTTCCATGCTTCTATGTCTCTAGATCTATTCTGTTCATCATTTTATTTTGTTCACCAGATTCCATGTATGAGTGAGATCAGGTGATACTAGTCTTTCTCTGACTGGCTTATTTCGCTTAGCGTAATACTCTCCAGGTCCCTCCATGCTGTCTCAAAGGGTAAGAGAGCCTTCTTTTTTACAGCTGCATAGTATTCCATGGTGTAAAAGTACCACATCTTTTTAATCCAACTTTTGTAGTTTTAATTTAAAGGACCAAGAATAACTGTATTTTAGTTTAATAATACATTCATAGTCAATGAATGTTTAATGAGCACTTACTATCAGTGACAGATACTTTGGAGGTTATTAAGATGGTAAGTTCTCTTACAGTTCCAATAGGAGATGAGACATCTGCCCAAGTAACCATACACAAGACTACACAAAAGTACCAACAAAGCACTATGAGAATTTGGAAATGAGTGATTACTTCTGTCTGTAGTGTGGAGTAGGGAAAGGAGAGAGAAGAGCAGTGATTAGGAAAAGCTGCAATTTTGTATCTGAGCTGAGCCCCAAGGAGAGAAGATTTCAGCTTGTAGAGATGAGAGTAATGGCAGACGAGATGACATGCACAAAGGCATGGAGGGGACAGGCGGGTATAAAGCACATTCAGAGAACAAGGCAGTCTGGACACATAAGAGCTGGAGAAGCTCTGTACAGGGACTTTGAAGTGAGGAACCTGTATATTCTTCAACAGGCAGCTGGGGAACTAAAGAATTTTCCATAGCAGGCATGTCGGAGAAAGGCTACTCTGTGTTTTCGAAAGATTATTCTGTGAGTTGTCTAGGAAATATCAGAGGGATGTGGGTAGTGGCAGGAACACCAGATCCTTTTCAGAGGTAATAGTAACCTGAATTAAGGTGCTAGTAGTGACAACAGAAAGTAAAGGGGTAGATATATTCCTAGCACCTGCAAGAGTACACAATCGATTTTTTCCATTTCCCACTTCCACAAAGTGAAACAATAACTATCCATTCTGAACCAGACTTTTTTTTCTTTTGTGGTTGATTAGTAGTTTTATCATGGTAGTAAACGCTAGTCTGGAATGGCTGGGTTCCTTCACGAAAATGGGTTCAATTGAGAAGATGCCCTATTTGAACATCTAGAATAGACCAAAGGTAAAATGACAAATTTTCAGGTTTCTCTTCCTCAATGAATAAATTAGTGAAGCCATATGAGGGACTCAATCTCCATGTTTTTGGGAGAGAGATAATTATCATTAGTGCTCATGGGCTGCAGTTTGGCTTCTCCCTGGAGCTTAGCAATAAAACAGTAAGTTCTGTCCCCTTAGATTACATTTGGAAAATGGATTATGACAGACACAGGTCAAATCATCTTAAACACATGAACAGAAAGCCCTTGTATGGCAAGAATATTTAAAAAGGATATTGCCATGAGGGAAGAAGGGAGAGTAGTTATGGCCATAGAATTCTAGAAAAGGACTTAACTTGTTGGTCTACCTACAGTACAGGGAAAGAAAGAGCTTGTTCTGAGGTCAACAGCACTGAGTTCCATGACAGTTGTATTTTTTTGCAAAATTGACATTCAATTTTACAAAACATTCTTAAAACATGGTTAATGTGAGTCCATAGCTAAGAGGGGGCCTTTGTTGGCTAAATTCAGGTTTCTGAGTCAAAGGGATTGTGGGTAATATGCATCATCCTGTGCTGATGGCTGAGGCACGACTAGCTGGCTCTTCTATAAGTAGACACACAACCTTCAATGTTACCAAGCAGTCATGAGGTGTCTTTCTCTTTGATCTTTTACAAACATCAATAGCTTTCCCCATAGTAAGAAATGAAGGGCAATAACATTTTTATTTATTTACTGAACTTATTGGGGTGACATTGGCTAATAAAATTATATAGGTTTTAGGTATATAATTCTATAATACATCATCTGTATATTGCATATACAAGTATTTAGCCTATTTCCCTAAACTCTGCTTAGGGAAAACAGATTTCCCATTGAAGAACACAACAAATTTTCAGGCAACTGATGGCTAACATGCTATTATATCTAATTAATTTGCTGTCAAAGTCCCTAGAAACAATGCAGGGTTATTTCTTTCTTTTAATTTTTGAAAGATTATTACTTACCTTGCCCTATAGAACGACTTGCAAAGTTATACATATTCAAGGCTATTGCAAAATCTTCTAGGTTGTTCAAAAACTGGAAAAATGACCTGAATTCATCAAATGTGATGCCCTATATTGAGAGAATATATGTAAATAGATTTTAGTGTGGCCAAAATAAGTACCTACACTTACTAGAAAGAAATAGACTAAGCATGTGCAATATATCTTGCAAGTGAACATTTCTAGGGCACATTCTGAAACCTTTCTCCAGGTGGAATGTAAAATTCACTCAGATTTTTTTTTTCTACTTAGCAGTGTTGCTACCATTAGGAATGTTAGTTGAAAATATTTTAAAAATATTCTCATATCAGCACAAAGTTCCAAAAAATTGCTACAATCAAAATGGATAAAAAGCTTCAATTTTGAAAACTCTGCATTGCAGGCCTGAATTTTTTAAATCCTGAAAGTAAATATGATGATGAAGGGAAAATGAAGAGTTTTAAATAGACATCTAAAAAAAAGTTTCCAGCGTACATATACTCATTAAATATAATTTAACATTGTATGATGGTCATCAATATCTTTATAGTGACAATGAAAATAAGCCAACAGGAGTGTATTTTTACTTGCTCCTGCCTCGAGAGCATGGCCAGCACAGCAGGAGGAAGCACAGTGGCTGTACATACAGCTCTGGGAGGCCTGATGCAGGGCGTGGTGTGGGATCATGGGCGGGCCTCTGGAATGTCATTTACGTAAGCTACAATTATTGCCACTACTATTACTTGACTTAAACAGGAAAGTCATTTAAAATAAGCACCACATATTTCAGATAATACAAATTTGGGCATCAAGAGCTGCATTTAATTAATGTGTTCTACTCAGTAAATTAACGTGATTGAAAGAAAAAGTAAACCGAAAGAGCAGAGGGCTAAGAGCTTAGGCTTGACCAATTCTGACCTGAATGTAGGGGAGGCATACTAACAAGGCTGCACTGGAAAGCTAGAGAAAGAACCAGAAGAGTCTATTTTCATGCAAGCCAACTACTGGTTAAGTGGTTTGTTATCAAAATAATATTTATTATCAATTTATTATCAAAATAAGAACAACGTTTTATATACATTATTCCCACTTTAATTACAATCCCTCTTTATTTGCAAGGCGAATCCTCACTGTCTTTTCTCTTCACATTTCTCTCTTTCTCTTTTTTCTTACATTCAGGGTAGGCTGTTCCAAACCTGAATTCGGCTTGTGACCCAATCCCACCTGTCATGTTTTCCAGAGAGGACCATTCGAACCAATTAGGGAGACGGAGCCAGAAGGGGTTAGTCCTGCTGTGGAGAGCTTGTTGCCAGGGAAACTGGTCACTGCTCTGGCCCTGCATCAGTGGATGCTGCGACCAGATGCCACAGCAACAGTCTCTGTCTCAGGGTGACATGTTAATTGCTAGTAAAAGGGAAAAACAGGAGGATGGGATATTTTTAAGCAAACTGTAAATATACTCCAGTAAATGTCAATACTTTAAGGGAGAATACTATATTATTTTCTTCCTGGCTCTGGGCATTTAAGAAAATTTATATCAGTTCTCTGGCTAACCACTAAGACAATGGAACATAATTATTAGCAACTGTACATGACAAAGAATACAAATGAACTGTGGAAGAGAATTGATTTCCAGAGTTACTGCATTATAATATTCAAATGTTTAGTTTTTAGCAAAAATTACAATGAGTATAAAGAATTAGAAAAAGTAAGTCAACAGAAACCATGCCTGAGGAAGCTCAGATACTGAACTAAAAAGAAAAAGACTGTGTACAAATTGTCTTAAATATGCTCAAAAGAGCTAAAGGAAACCATGAACAAAGAACTAAAGGAAATCAGGAAAACTATGTATTAACAAAATAATGAAACAAATTGTAAAACAAGAAACAAACAAACAAAAATTCTGGAGCTGAAAAGTATAAGTAACAGAAATGAAAAACTGACTAGAGGTTCAAAAGTAGATTTGAGAGGGTAGAAGAAAGAGACAATGAACTTAAAGACAGGACAATTGAAATTATTCAATCTGAAGAGCAGAAAGAAAAAAGAATGAAGAAAAATGCAGAGTCTAAGGGATCTGGGGACACCATCAAGTGTATCAATATATACATTACTAGAGGCCTGGTGCAGTGATTGTTAAGGCAGACTGTTAAGTCACTACACTGGGAAATCATAACGTCTCTACTGTTAATTCCTCCCTAACTAGCAAGTGCCCTCACCAGTTTGAGCTTTAGTTTTCTTGACTGTACAAGGAGGGGATTGAATAGGTGATCGCTTTAAGACGCTTTCTGGTTCTGACATCCCGGGATCTTTTCCCCCATTGAAGAAATTTTCATCATATTAGTTAACTGCCTAGCACTCTCAAAGGGTTTTGATCATCAAATTTGGGACATCATTGGAGAGATTCACTGTTTGTTGTTGTTGTTTGTTTTGTTTTCAAAGATACCATTTACTGGTCAGCAGCAATGTGAAAGGGCCCAACCCGGGATCAGGTTTCCCTTACCTTCCTCAGCACTGCAGGATTCTTTAAGACCCTAAAAATACCCTAGTAATTTGACATAGTATAATTTCAATATTTATTTTTAGGGAAGTGTCTATGAATAAAAAAAAATTCAGTTTAGCATGTAAAACTGATAAAAGACCCCTAATTGAGAGATTATGTAAAACTAATGGCCAAATACATCAAGTCCTTTTTTCTCCTGGAGAATTGTTAGCACTGTCACCAGGTATCCATTTTAAACAAAGTCAAACTATTTGCAAGTCTTTCTTGGATAGATTACCTTGATCCTTCTACAAACACAAATAGAAGGCAATATATCCAAAACATCCCATGCTTGAAGGGGTGCTTGTAACACCAGTTCTATTTGGTTGCAACGATGCATTCAAATACCACTAGATAATGCACAACTGCACAGAATCGCTGACAAAACACTTGCTACTAAACAAATAGACAATCAGTTGTTCCAGGTCCTTAACCATTCATGCCATCCAAACTCTTTGAAAAACCTCACTTCAACTGCTGATAAGATCATTCACTCATCAATGGCCATCTTCAAATGACCTTTTACTAAGGATGTTATAGAAATGAATCAAGTGTGACTGATGTCAATATAAACTGCTTTGTATGAGGTAATGTTTATATAGTAGTCAAAGCATATAGTTCAGCAGAATTCTCTTGAAAAATGATATTCGTAATTTGAATAAAACAATTGTTAACAACCTTACGGGTTTTTAGCATATCTAAGAAAAATATGAATACCTACCCAGAATTTTAAATTAAGCCATTTTTAAAATTTAGCCAGAAAACTTAGGACACATAGGAAAAAAATATCCGAAGTATCTATTAATTCACAGAGCAAAAGAACTAACAAAGGACAATATATTTATAGACTTATATAATTACAATATAATAGCACATGTAATAAAGTAAAAACAGGGGATTAAATACCTTTTCTTCAGCTATACTGTAACGCACATTTTCCAAAAATACAGATGTATTTTCCACATTTGTATATCGTAAAAGAATATGAGCAAAATCTTCTTCACTGATGGTATTCATTCCATTAGAGTAGGAAAGGAATTCTATTTCTAAAACTTCTGTTTGGAGGTTATCCATGAATCTATGACAAGAGTGTATGAAGAATAAGTGAGATAAATGCAGAGTGTTGATGGTAACAGATGGCACTCAGGCTCTCAGGGCTTTGGCTTCCTCATCAGTGAAATGGGGGCAGTGATGAGACGAGTTAATGTGTGATGTATAGGAAATAACAATCCAGATGTCCACACATTTTTTATCATTCAGTAATTTCCTATCATTCTTATCAATAAAACCACTGGAATAAAGGTACTGATAGGAGTAGAAGACAGAGACCTTCAGTTAAGATGAAAGCAGAGAAAAGGTTTCACTGCACTAGGTGTTTCTGACTTTAGCATGTTAACATTTTTTTCAACACAAATATAAAAATTAAGCTCACCTATAAAAATCTTCAAAGTTGAGTTCAGCTTTTCCTTTCTTTCCAAAAAAGTGTACAAGAAGTGTGGTATCTGTTACCAAACTCATAATGTCATCAGCACGCTTAAAAAAAAAATCACAATTTAAAGGTTAGATGCAATGAGCAAATAGAATAAAGATACCCAATAACTCTCAAAGAATCTTATCAACATATAAATATTTAGGATATAAATATATTAACATTAGAATGAAAAGTGTAAGGCTATATTAATAAATGCCATTACAGTTAAATTGAAGTTCAAAATCAGAAAATAGAAATATGAAAAAAACCTATCTTTACCATCAAAAAATTTTAAAGATATTACATATTTTAGGAAGTTTCCTACCTCAAATATGCAAAAAAGGTACCTATATTTTAATTATCTATAATACTTGCACTCTTTTAGTAATCATCTAAATATTTTATTTTTACTTAAGTAATTTATAGTGGAATTTTCTTAATCAACCTGAAAATCCTTTTTTATTAGGATGTTCAAAGTAGGTAAAGTCTTCAGATGTATTGAACATATGGGGCTGACAAAGAAATGGTCTCAAGCTTTATAAATAACTTAAACCATAATACTTTTTTACTGTAGTCCATATTTATGATAATTTAGGTAGGAGATGCTATAATTTGAAAGAGAAACTACAGTAGTAATACTTTGAAATTTATATCACCTACAGTTTTTTCAAAGAAAAGTCTTACATTTTTTGAAAAATTCCAGAGGGTATTTCCTTTCCCATTCAACTTGATAAACCAAGTTCCAACAAGTGTATTCTTAAAATAGCTTAATTATATAGTCCTTATAAAGTTCAATGGCTTATGGAAAATCTTCATTATTTCCTTTTATGTAGCTTTATAGGTTTTTCCTTTCTTTCCCTTGCTTCCCTCCCTCCCTTCTCTCCTCCTACCCTCCCTCCATTCCTCCCACCTTCCACTTCTGTTCCAGTTCCTTCCTTCTTTATTTGGCCATTAACTCATACCTATCTTAGAAATTCAAGTAAAAAATGATAAATTTCACATAATTGTACCTTTCCCATATATTATCCTGCAAATTAAGAGTTATATAATAACTACCATTTTCTTTATTAAAAGGGATATATTTGAAATGTATTACTTCTTGGCCAGAACCCTGACAATAAGTACTCCATAAAAAACACACACATAGGAAATAGAAAGCATATACTCTTTTACAAAGGATCAGTCCTTTTCTCCTCTTCCACACTCTAAATTTTGGTAATCCTTTGATTCTTTATAGCCCTCTTTCATGAAGATAGCTATTTTATCCTACGTAACATTTACTAGTATAGGATCTTTGTTTCATTTCTCCCTAAACCAAATATTATTCTTTTCTAAAGACTAGTATGGTGTTATAGAGACTCTTCTCCTGATTGGTCTTTTCCCTCCAGCATGCCCACTTTGAATCCATGACACCTTTTCTAAAGTGATTTCTCTGCTTCACTGATTACTCCTCTCTCTTAAAAAACCCCAACGTGTAGGATATCTTCAGCTTTAAATGATCTAAAATTGTTGAAATTCTTAGTAATCTAATATATTTGCATTTAAGTAATTAAGTTTGAATTTTTTAAAATGATCTCTAGCATAAACCTCCTTATAATTGATATAGAAGATCTCTACTATTTCTCAGCTTAGTTTGCTGAGAAATAGTCCCAAGTATTCTCAGGAGTTGGAATAATCAATAAGTTCCCTAGAGTATAACCAACTTTTCTGAAGATCTGATTGCTAGAGGGAAAATAACACAGCCCGAAAATCAGGTGTCATTTACTATCTTTTAAATATATCGTATTAGTGATGCCAGCTTTTCAGAGCTCCCTATATGGCAGATTAGTGTAATTTTGAGTAGTGCTCAACAGGGACTACTACTTCACCAGCAGCTGTAGGTTGAGGACACAGACTGCTGGAATGGAAACAGCAGGATTTAAAATCAGATGACCTGGGTTCACTGACTTTCTGACCTTCAACTACCTTTTCTGTAAAATGGGAATAACCCTATCTATAATAACAATTCTGAGGATAAAATTAGAATATGCTTTTAAAAGAAATATACAAATGTTCTGATTGGCAGTCGTAAGATGCTTTGAAAAAAAGCATAAGACCTTGGGGGGGGGGGGCGGGACGGGAGAGATATCTCATGTTTATTATAGACATTTTTTGTGATTGTTTATAATCAAGTCTTATCAGTTTATTA
Organism: Cnephaeus nilssonii; assembly: GCF_951640355.1. Lineage (NCBI taxonomy): Eukaryota > Metazoa > Chordata > Mammalia > Chiroptera > Vespertilionidae > Cnephaeus > Cnephaeus nilssonii. The sequence continues at coordinate 12,916,688 of NC_137079.1, forward strand.
CCCATGAAACAGCTTAAATTAACAGGAGAAGGAAATATTTGAGAAGACATGGCTAAAAGGAGCATAAGAGTGAAGGCTCTAGCCAATCGGAAGTTAGCATGAGGAACTGGGGCAGTGGTCAGCAAACTGCGGCTCACGAGCCACACAGTTTGCCGACAACTGAACTGGGTTATCCATCTGGAAGCTAAAAAAACAGAATGTGGGAGGGACAAAATAGGTCAGAGGAGGAGGGTTGGTGTTTTAGAAAGCTGTTTACTTCACAAGTAAGCAGTAGTGTGGTGAAGGAATACAATGAAGCACAAGAGTCAGAGTCTGGCTTCGAGTCCTGACTTTTTTCCTTATTAGTTGAAGTGACTGTGGTGAAGTCAGTGTCTCTGAGGCTATTATCCTCAGGAATAACAAAAGTATCCTATATAATAAAAGCGTAGTATGCAAATTGTCCCCTCGACCAGGAGTTCTTCGGGAGTTTGACCGGGGGAAGCCAGGGGAAGGGAGGGAGGCCCTGGCCAGCAGCCTCTAGGGACCCTACCAGTGCATGGATTTCGTGCACTGGGCCTCTAGTCCACTATAAAGGATTACTGCATTAGATAACACATGTAAATCATTTAGCACTTTAACTGGCACATTGTAAAGGCCCAATAAATGTTAGCTACTATTATTTTGGCCAAATCAATGTATTTTAAGAAGTTCAGATAGAAAATATAATAATGTTGAAGCTTACTGCAAAAAAAAAAAAAGATTTTTACGTGGTACACTTTAACTTGTTATTGAAACTACACATATAATATTATATAGATCTGAAAAAAAGATGCCTTAAAATGAGAGGTTACAGAAAGACCAAAAGTTAGTGAACTCAGATAACATAATTATGGAATGCTTTCTCTAGTGCCGTGCTGTCCTTTACCTCGAGACCTAACACACGGGAATAAGATGGCTTTGTTTTACACAGGTTTAAATAATGACCTCATTCAGCCAGTTTTTCTCATGCCCACAGAGCACAGCAGATCTTCATTTACAGTCTTTCATCATGAAAATCTTATTAGACTTAGGTTGCACTTATCCAGATAATCCAGAGCCACAGAGGCATAAGTAAAAGTTTGACATTAGAGAGAAAAATTAGAAAATGGGAATGGTGAAAAGTGCCCCCCTTCAATGAAACGGAGTACTGTTGGGAGTCACTGAAAACTACACCAGAGTCCTTGGTATCCTAACAGTGTTATATAACTTGCATCACAGGAGGGCTGGGACAAAAATAGAGACTTCATCCCTTTGATTCTTGTGCTCATTGTTAAACTAAAATGAATTCAGGTGTTTTCATAAGAAAGCAAGAAACTGCCACAAAAGAACCCCAGGGGTCATTTACATGGAAGGCCATTACCTAACTTTGTTTTGATGAAAACTTACTTTAAATGGTTTCATAAAAAATGAAATAAATTAGTAAATTTGCATGAAATAAAAACATCAAACGATTAAAATAAAGAGTTTTAAGGATATCATTTCAACATATTTTTACTGATTCCAATGTGACAATCTTATCAAGCTCTATCCCAGGCTGGAGGACTGTTGGCAGAGGTTCTGAATAATCTATTGAAATTTATTAAGGATGAGTAAAGTTTAAAGCAAACAAAAAATTTTTAATTTCATCTATAAAACTCAAAATAGTTTTTAAAATTTTGTATTCAGACTGTACTCAACAGTTGTTTGAGAGGCTTACATAAATGTATTATCTATTATTTTGGTTAGAAAGTAGTGTTAGCTGTGGCATATTAAATTTTCATTATAATATGGATTTATTATAATCGAAAACCATCTATTGTTAGAAACAGCTTTGGCATAAGAATTTGAGAGGCTAATCTCAAATTTACCTACAATATTTGAAGAAAAGTACTTATCTCAAGATTTACATTTTAAATATACAAGAAACAAAGAAATACAAATAGATTTCTAAGCTTTCTTTCTGAACCAATTTGAATCCTGAAATACTGATACTATAAACAATTCAGTGTTACACCAGCATCAGTAGTAACCTATAAGGAATTAGAATGATTTGCAACTTAACCATAGTTAATTCTGTTATCCTCTCTAATGTGGGAAGGTGGTAACAGACAATCCCCAAATAATTATTTTCCTTTGGAATATAGCTTGTTTTGTTTTCTTCTTTTTCTTTTCTACTTTCTCTTCTCCATAAGATTTACTTTCATGATGCTTGAATAAATTCATTCATTAATTTAGCAGCTTATGATTATAGTGTGGATTGGCTACAGCCAACAGTGTGCTAGTAAACTGGCTCTCCCAGACAAAAAGCCCAATGGATTAGTGTTTGCCCATTTGTATGGTATTAATACTCCCATCATGGGCACTTTCAAGGTACCAACAAGATTTAACAGCATGATGAGTTAGGAAGAGCTGTGCAAAATTAGCTGTGAGAAGCCAAAAAAGCCAGCTCCAGCACACCTCTGACAGAGTGATAAACACCTTCAAAAGAACCTATATCATCTACCACCTTTGAGTGTATGTAAAATTTGCCTGGTCTTCTGATACTAAACCTCCAGGATATAAATTAAATTCAACATCTTATTAACAGACTGTGTCGAATTGAGAATTTCTAGAAGAGTTAAATGAGATGAAAGATGGGCTGGAGGCTGAGAGGTGGACAGACTAGTACGGAGAGGAACAACAGAGACACGACTTGGCTAGCAGCGAGGCCACAGTGGCTCATAGAGGCTCGAAGGGCTGGTGTCCCCAATGGCTCTGACTTTTAGACTCTGGAAAGTAAAGGCTCCCAGTAGTGCCTTCGCTTTGTGCCTGCACAAATGATCACAGAATTAAACACTTCCAATGTGTGCCTGCACAGATGATTAAAGTTAAGCACCTCTAAATTATCTATAAGTAGAACATCTATTACCACTTCATGCCTAAAAATAGTTCAAATTTAAAAGGTAATTTTAAAAGATTAATTGTTCACATAATTATACCATACTGATATATCAAACACAGTTTAGAGATAGGGGAAAAGCTTTATTTCTTTTGGGACTTTAAAATTGAACACAACTGACAAAAAACAAACATTTCTAAGTGTTTGCCCTAGTCATGTAACACTGTATATATAAATAACAGAAATTATACCCAATCCAGTTTACTTCTCTAGATATTTTTAGGTGTAACTTTTAAAAGTCAAACTTTAGAAAAAGAAATGAGAAACCAACTTTTCAAAGAAAAAACTAATGAGAGATATATCTGTTAGTATTTACTGAAAAGTCCTTTGTGATAAGATGATAGCCATCTCTAAAAAAGTCCTTTAAAAAATCTCAATAGAAACCATAAAATAACTCCTGGCCATGTAGCTCAGTTGGTTAGAGTCGTGGTCGGCAAACTGCAGCTCGCGAGCCACATGCGGCTCTTGGGCCCCTTGAGTGTGGCTCTTCCACAAAATACCACGGCCTGGGCAAGTCTATTTTGAAGAAGTGGCGTTAGAAGAAGTTTAAGTTTAAAAAATTTGGCTCTCAAAAGAAATTTTAATCGTTGTACTGTTGATATTTGGCTCTGTTGACTAATGAGTTTGCGGACCACTGGGTTAGAGCAACGTCCTCATATGCCAAGGTTGTAGGTTCGATCACTGATCAGGGCACAAAGATGTATGAACTAATGAATGCATAAATAAATGGGACTGTTGTTAACTGATGTTTCTGTCTCTCAAGTCAATAAAAAAAAGATTATTTAAAAAACATAAATTACTGTTTAATCTACAAGACACAGCCCATCTTTTAAAATGACAAATCCCTATGAACAGCGGCATAATCAGAGCAGGGTGGTGGGAGCAGTCTGAGCGCAGCAATAAGGTGTTTCTATAAAATTCAAAACCAGCATGAATAATAATTATTTTCCATGCACTTAACAATGTCAAGAGGAAATGTTCTCCCTTCCTTGACTGCTCCTACCACACCAGCTCCACACTAAGCTACTCTCTATTGATATTAGGACATTTAATTGTTTAAATCTTCCGTAACTCTAGCAATTAACTATCTTTTACCAAAGTTAAGTTTCATCATTTTATGAAATATTGCAAGTTAAAAGGTGAGAAGAATCTGTGAAACTATGCAACAGCCTTTTCAAATTGTCTAATAGTGATCCTTAAGTTAAAAATAACAATACTTCCTTTTAATTAAGTTGGAAAGTCATGTTTTCTACCAGCAAGTTGATTTAACATAGATATAGGTGACCTTGCAATCTCTGCCAGCGCAGCTGACATACTCACATACACCACTTACACAGAGAAATTATTGCTTTACTGGAGGAAAGGAAAAGCGCAAAATATATCTTTGGTTCCATCACTGTGACTCTAAAATAAAACGAGGATGAGATTAACAAAATGGCAAATAGTACAACGACCTGGTGGAGGTTTAATTATACCTCTGCGAGGTCTGAAAAGAGTGCTTGGCTTGTATTACGTCTCAGTGTATCCCAGTAGCTTCTGGAGACAAGTTCCTCAGCATCTGGTTTAAGTACCTGTAGAAGTTTTAAGAAGCACAACTGAAATCTAAAGGGTAGTCACAAAGAATGATAATTTATACACTTTAAATCTTTTCTACCCAACCTTGAAAAGAAAACACATTAGCTTCCCTTCTTTTGTTTTCGGCTGCACACAACAGTATTATATTACATTGCTGGTAAACCCTGGGTATTTTCAAAGGTGTAATGGTATATAACCACTCTTTCTAAGTACAATGTGGCTTTGTCAAAAAGAATCATATTCTTCAACCCTCCCCCATGCCCTTCTACTGAAACATGCGTAACTTCTAAGAAAGTGTGAAATAAAAATTTTATTCATGCCTGATGTGAAGTCAATTCATTTGTAGAAGATCTGGGGAAATTTTGTAGCAACCAATAAAAACCATGATTAATTTAAAAATGAATTATTGTTGGCTGGCAACATTGTGTTAGTGCATCAAAGGATCAAAATAACCGTGTCCACACTTTAGGGAAACAAAATTTAAACTAATCTGAAAATTGTCAAGAAGAAATAAGCCAGTTTACTCAAAGCTCCTCAGGGATTTGATAGGTGTGTCTGCTGTGACTAGATAAGGTACTTGCTATCTACCATGATGAGAGAACACTAGCTTCTACCTCAGTATTGGCTAGTCTGAAGAGGAGGATATCTAGACTAAGAAGTGTAGTCTAATCTTCATATAAAAATGCAGAACTACAAACTTAAGAGTTTATAAAGACTTAAAAATATTTAAATGTAAGTTTCTGTCCAGATTTACCAGAGAAGGCTTCCCAGGTTCTCGGGCTTGGAATTTCTTTGATTATTGTGGGAAAAAAATGCAGCACAGTACACTTAGGAGTAGCAGCTGATGACGAGAGCACTTTTATTTATGTGTGTATGTGTGTTAACTTTTAAAAGTCTGATGCCACTAGTAAAATTATAACACATCTGAGGATTATTTCAAAGATCTAAGCAATGTAAGTTTCAATTCATTATTTATTTGAAAACACTGCCTATTGCCCGTATTTGAATAAAATCTTTAAATATGTTAATAGTATAGTATTATTCAGGAGTCACGTATACTAGTATAACAAAGACATATTTATTACCATAAGTGTAAATTTAGCCATATGACATTTTGCTCATCACCCCCTTTAGTAACTAAACAAGCTTTAACTAAAATTATAAGCGAAATAAGTAAAATGAGCTGAATATAGAACTAACACAGTTCGCTTTCTTTTATGTAGGTATGATAGAACCTCAATAAATGGTAGCCAGATTAAATATTGTACAAGTATTATCCAAACATTTTGAACATGGATATACTTTTAAATTGTAACTTAGAAGGTTAATGTATGATAAAGAAAAGGATGACTAAATCTATCAAGCTAGAAAATAAGACTTACTATATTATTCTTAGGAGGGTTACAGGGATGACTTGCTTTGTGAAGCCTCTTCCCTACTTCCAAACACTTGTCAACATCACACACACACACACACACACACACACATTGATGACATTAGAAAAATATTTACAACCTATTAAGGGATAAAATCAATTTTATAAACTTTACTGACATGGATCTCTATAGAAAAAACATATTTCCTGCGCATAGAAAAGAGGTAAGTATACTGCAATATACTGATTATCTCTGAATGGTGGCATTAGAATATTTTTTATTTTCTCCTTTTCATGTTGCTATATTTTAAAATAAGAATGTGTATTTATCTATCACGATAATATATCACTTTTAAAAAATATATTTTATTGATTTTTTACAGAGAGGAAGGGAGAAGGATAGAGTTAGAAACATCGATGAGAGAGAAACATCGATCAGCTGCCTCCTGCACACCCCCCACTGGAAATGTGGGCACATCCAAGGTACATGCCCTTGACCGAAATCAAACCTGGGACCCTTCAGTTTGCAAGCCGAAGCTCCATCCATTGAGCCAAACTGGTTAGGGCGAGGATAATATATCACTTTTTAAAATAAAATAAAAGTCTTATTTAGAACATAACAGCTTAATAGTCACCTTCTGCAAAAAGCTTTCCAACTTTTTATTTAGCTTCCGGTTAAATTTTGCTAGAATATACAATGGAATGGCTGCATTAAAGTCTTTTAAATTATAAAGTTTCTGAGGGAAGGGGCAATGTTCTCACAGCAACTACTATCATGCCTTGTGTTAAATAAATATATGGTATGCAATTACAGGGAAATATGGCTAATATATCAGTAGTTTTCCTGGCCATTCCTATATGTGTGTCTGTTCAGGAGCCAATATTTAATGATTTAATTAATGGTTTGGATGATGTAATTAAAAGTAAATTTTCAGAACATGAAAAACTAGTAGAAATCTTTAATACCAGAAAAATATAATAGAATATTTAAAATAAACTTAAGGTAGCCATAAAAATTAGAATAGATTTTAATAGCAAGAAATGCAAAGCAAACACAAAATCAGAACATACACATGCAGGCTAAGGAAAGACTGATAGGGGAATATGCCCAATATAACTGAGTGCTGTCATTATAAAACAGATATTATAATGTTACGATATGTAAATAGTAGAAAAACTGGCAAAGACTTTCTTCAGTCTTAGTGTCTCTGATGACTCTGTGAGCTTTAGGCCTCCTTACCAGAGTGTAAGGTAGGTCTACGCCTTTATTAAAAGAGGTAAAAGACAGATAGTTCAGTGAACATTAAAGAATAAAAGTAAACAATCTTCATATTTGAGAGGTTCAATAAATTTCATAACAGATAATAGTAAAAAAGATATACTATAGAATTGTAGAATACCAAAGGCAAAAAAAAAATCTTAAAAGTAGCAAGAAAGGAAACAAGATTATCTACAAAATAATAATAATTAGACTTAGAACTGACTTTTCAATGTCAATAGAAGTCAGAAGACCGGAATCTACACTAATAAAAGAGAAACATGCAAATTGACTGTACCTCTGCTATGCCCACAAGCCACGCCCACCATCCAATTAGGAGCAAGTATGCAAATTAACCCAACAAATATGGCGGTGGCCACGGAGCTGGAGCAAACAGGAGGCGTGGGTTTCCCCGGAAATGGAGGAAGCCAAGCTTCCCACCCGCTCTGGCCGGCCCTGGCCTCCACTCAAGGCTGCAAAGTTTCAATTATAGAAGATAAATAAATCCCAGATACCAGGGCCTCTGCTTGGGTCACCGGGGGGCGTGGCCGGCCTGAAAACCACCACAGGCCCCTCGCCCAGGCCGCTCCATGCCCCAAGGGAACCCCTACCCTGATCCGAGACACCCTTCAGGGCAAACCAGCTGACTCCCACCCGTGCACCAGGCCTCTATCCTATCTAATAAAAGAGTAATATGCAAATTGACCATCACTCCAACACACAAGATGGCTGCCCCCATGTGGTCAAAGATGACTGCCCCCATGTGGACACAAGATGGCCACCACAAGATGGCTGGCAGGGAGGGCAGTTGGAGGGGACCAGGCCTGCAGGGGAGGGCAGTTGGGGGCGATTGGACCAGCAGGGGAGCAGTTAGGGGGTGATCAGGCTGGCAGGCGGAAGCAGTTAGGGGCAATCAGGCAGGCAGGCAGGCAAGCAGTTTGGAGCCAGCAGTCCTGGATTGTGTGAGGGATGTCCGACTAGGGATCAAGCCTAAAACAGTAGTCGGACATCCCCCAAGGGGTCCCAGGTTGGAGAGATGTAGGCTGGGCTGAGAGACATCCCCCCCCCCAGTGCATGAATTTCATGCACCGGGCCTCTAGTCCTATATAATAAAAGACTAATATGCAAATTGTTCCCTTGACCGGGAGCCCGACTGGGAGTTTGACCAGGGGGCAGGGCCAGCCTGCCAACCACCCCGGCCCCTCCCCCCAGCTGGCCCTGCCCCCAATCACCCCCCACCCTGATTGGGGGCGAGGCCGACTGGCCAACCTCCCACGGACCCTTCCCCCCAGGCCAGCACAGCCTGATCATCCCTGATTAGGGCAGGCCGGCCAGACCCCACCTGTGCATGATTTCGTGCACCAGGCCTCTAGTAAGATAAATAATGTAATATACAGCATGATGACTATAGTTAACAATACTGTATTTTATATTGGAATTTGCTATGAGAGATCTTAAAAGTTCTCATCATGAGAAAAAATTGTGTAACTATGGGATAATGATGGATGTTAACTAAATTTATTGTGGTAATCATTTTGCAATATATACATATATTATGTTGTACACCTTAAACTAATACAACATTATATGCCAGTTATATTTCAATAAAACTTGGAGAAAATAAGGGCAAAGTAAAGATATTTCCAGAAAGAGGGTTTTAATAAATTTTACCAGAAGACACTCATTTGAGAATATAGTTTGTGAGTATAAGATTATGAAATTTAACAAGGGGTGAGATTAAGAAGGGGCTTAGTGAGTAAGAAGTGCAAATATGTAAGTAATACTAAACGCTGATGGTATATATTTAAGAAGTCTAATTTGTGGTATTAAAAAACCGACAAAGGTAAACACTGTGCAATGTCAAGTACCCATGCCAGGAGGGGAATGAAAGATATTAAAGCACTTTAAGAATCTATTTTTAAGGAAGAGAGTAAAGATATGGCTTAATCTAAGACTGTATTATTTTAAGTATACTTATAAAAATTTCAAGAATATAGAGGGATGTTTTCTAAATGAGTATAGAGAAAAATATAAAGAAGGTAAGAAAGAAGAAAAGTATTTAAAATGACTAAAATAAATCCAAATAAATTAGTAATCATAGTAATGTAAATTAACTGAATTTTCCAGTTAGAAAGCACAGATTATCAACCCAGATAAAAAGGAACCTATAAAATATACAAACTATACTTTTAATAAAAACACATCTAAAATATAAGGACAGAGAGAGGTAGAAAAAGATGTACCAGACTTTTACTAATGACAGGCTAGTAAACAGCACCAATTTTCTTAATGAGAATAAATGAAAAAGCTAGACAAAATATAAAACAAATATCTTCTCCAAAGTATCGTAAAGACATTCCTTTGCCTCTGGTACTGTATTGACAGCTGCACTGATGTTGCAAAAGCAACAGTGGGTAAAACTGCTGACGTCTTAGTATAAGAACAATGGTGGAACCAAAGACCAAAGCCATTACATTCTTCAATTCCATCTATTCACATTAAAAAAAAAATGTTTCCCTTAAGAATGTACTTACTGAGAACCCAGAAATGGACCCAAGCCATTATGCTCAATTAATATTTCACAAAGAAGGCAAGAGCATACAATGGAGTCAAGACAGTCTCTTCAATAAATGCTGTTGGGAAAATTGGACAGATACATGCAAAAAAATGAAACTAGACCACCAACTTACACCATATGCAAAAATAAACTAAAAATAGATAAAGGACTTAAACGTAAGATGGAAAACCATAAAAATCCTAGAAGAATCCATAGGCAGCAAAATATCAGACATATGTAATATCAATATCTTTACCAATACAGCTCCCAGGACAATGGAAACTAGAGAGAAAATAAACTAATGACACTACATCAAAATAAAAAGCTTCTGCACAGCAAAGAAACCATCAACAAAACAACAAGAGAGCCCACTGCATGGGAGAACATATTTGCCAATGTTATCTCCAATAAGGGTTTAATCTCCAACATTTACAGGGAACTCATACAACTTAACAAAAGGAAGATAAACAATCCAATAAAAAAATGGGCAAAGGATCTAAATAGACACTTTCGAAAGTGGACATACAGAAGGCCAAGAGACTCATAAAAACATGCTCAAAGTCACTAATCATCCGAGAGATGCAAATCAAAACTATAATGAGGTACCACCTCACACTTGTCAGAATGGCTATCATCAACACACAACAAATGCTGGAGAGGATATGGAGAAAAAGGAACACTCATGCTCTGCTGGTGGGAATGCAGACTGGTGCAGCCACTGTGGAAAACTGTATGGAGTTTCCTCAAAAAATTAAAAATGGAACTCCCATTTGACCTAGTAATCCCACTTCTAGGAATATATCCCAAGAAATCAGAAACACCAATCAGAAAGGATATGTGCACCCCTATGTTCATAGCAGCACAATTTACAATAGCTAAGATTTGGAAACAGCCTAAGTGCCCATCAGCAGATGAGTGGATTAAAAAATGGTGGGACAGCTACACAATGGAATACTATGCTGCTATAAATAAGAAATAACTCTTACCATTCACAACAGCATGGATGAACCTGGAGAGCATTATGCAAAGTGAAATAAGCCAGTCGGAGAAAGATAAATATCACATGATCTCACTCATTTGTGGAATATAATGAACAACATAAACTGATGAACAAAAATAGATCCAGAGACACAAAAGCATCAAACAGACTGTCAAACCTCAGAGGGAAGGCAGGGGAGGGTGAGGAAGGTGGGTAAGAGATCAACCAAAGGACTTGTATGCATGCATATAACCATAACCAATGGACACAGAGGGGGGGGGGAGGTGAGGGCATGTGCTGGGGGATGGGAGTGGCTGGGGTGAGGTCAATGGGGGGGGGGAGAAGGAGACTTATGTAATACTTTAAACAATAAAGAATTTAAATTAAACAAGTTTTAATTTCAATAAAAGGAATAAAAAGAATACTTGCTAAAGAATAAACCTACAATTTTGTTAAACTGACCTTTGAACATATTTCAGTATTTGGTGTGGAGAGACTGGAAGCATGCATAAAGCACTTCTCCTGACTACTAGAGTCATATGACTGTCTTCAGAAAAAAACATTTGTGTGATGGTTAGTGTTGAAAAAAAAAGTAGCCACTTCTTTTCATGAACAATCATTTTTACTTGAAAGAACAACTGACAGACAAACTATGGTTGTTTAGACTTTGGTATCTGGCAGACATTTTTTTTTTAAGTGAACCAAGTGAGCCTGTCACTCCAAGGGAAGCAATTGAGAGTATTTGTTGCCAAAATAACATACTGCAACAGCTTGACTGCAGAAGCATCTATGAGAAACCAGCTGTCTTCTATGAAGCCAGACACTAAATAGATTTGCAAAGAATGTAAAATGCCACTATCTTCACTACATTTTTGAAGTTATTTTTCATTAAAATGTTCGTTAACATGTGAGTTTTTATTTTAAAATGGATAATAAATATTTTTAAATTTCTCAGTTGTAACTTCTAATATGGTAAATATTAGTAAATATAGATAGATATAACCAATATAAACAAAAGCTCTTTTGGGTCTTCAATAATTTTCAACAATGTAAAGGGGTTCTGAGACCAAAATGTTTGACAACTGCTGCTTACAGCAATGACAGTGAATGAACTAGACCTAGATACAACAATGAAAATGAAATGGACAATCATGATGTTGAGTCAAAGAAGAAACATGAAAAACTTATATAATATGATCCCATTTATATGAGTTCCAAAATGGGTAAAACTAAATTATATGATTTATGATGCATACATAAGTAGGTGGTAAAACTGCAAAGCAAAGAAGTGACTTACATAAAAGTTATTTCTGTAGTTATCTTTTGGAGAAGAGGAAAGGATTATCATTAGAGAGACAATATGAAGGAGCTTTTTGGGACACAGCAATGTTTATTTTTTAGCTATATGATGGTCAAACTTTTATTATTATTTATTTTTTTAACAGTAAATTTCTGAACTAAAATATATTTTAAAAATCAGGAAAAGCTTCATCATCATTAGAAGGAAAACTAGAAAATAAAAAAAACACAAAATACAAAAATAACAAAATATTAATAAAAATAAAGGTGGTATATTTATTTTAACAACAAAATAGATTTTAAGACAAAAACATTTCTAGATATCTAGGGCTAGTATATTATAGAAGAGTCAATTCACTAAAAAGACATAAGTAATTTCTATTCTTAAATAGACAATAACAATGTTTCAAAAGTATATAAAGTAAAAATAACATAATTATAAGTAGAAATTGACAAGTCTATTATTGTAACATATAATTTAACATACTAACTGAAAGATTAAGCAGACAAAAACATTAGAAATAACAAGAAATTTAAAACATTTAATTAATAAGTTTGTTCTAATGTATGTTTTGATATATTATCTATCTTTTTTTTTTAATATATTTTTTATTGATTTTTTAAGAGAGGAAGAGAGAGGGATAGAGAGTTAGAAACATCGATGAGAGAGAAACATCGATCAGCTGCCTCTTGCATACCCCCTAACTGGGGATGTGCCCGCAACCAAGGTACATGCCCTTGACCGGAATCGAACCTGGGACCCTTGAGTCCGCAGGCCGACGCTCTATCCACTGAGCCAAACCGGTTTCGGCTATATTATCTATCTTAAAAATATAACCCTAAACCCCAAATTAGAAATAAACATTTTTTTCAAACACAGATCATTTATAAATATTAAAATTGTTTTAGTCCATAAAACACATCTCAACATGTATCAAAAAACTGTATAAAAGCTAGTACATTTTTTACGACAATGGATAAAGGGTAATTAAGATAATCTTTAAGTACCTTAAAAAGTCACATAAGGCATACCAAAATCAAATATACTTCACTTTTGCATTATTTATTCTTTTGAATTTTTAATACGTCTTTTCATTACAGTGGTAAGATAATCAACAGTTGGATATGTCAGAAATATGAAAAGAATCAGGGTTGTTTGGAACAGAAAGTTGTAAGGTAATGATCTTCATGAATACTGAAGCAAGAAATGTTAGCAAGAAATAATTTGACAGAATACAGATAGAATCTACTGCAGGAGTGGTTAAATTTTGGAACAGGGTACTACAGAGGACACAGAATCTCTGTCTCTATAGTAAAAGTCAAGAGGACCTCTGCCTTTACTGAGGAACTTCTTCCTAAGGTTAGAATCTTAGGTTATATTCAGCTCCATGAACTGGACTCAAATTAGACACTTGATCACTCCAGTTCATCTACAGCTCTGGAAACCAGCAGATAATTACCAGTTAATTCATAATATTATAATAATATATTTGTGAATAAATGAATTTTCCTTGTTAGCATTTTTTGAAAATTATTATTATGAATTTAAAGGAAAAGTATAAATTGCCATAGTTGAAAAATGGCTCATGCAATGACATATTAGATTAGAAAAATAAATAATAAAGTCATAAGTATTAACATTTATTAAGTTTCACAGGACATATGGTATTATAAACTTCAAGATATTTATCTTTCATATTACCAATTTTTGAAATGATTAATAGAGGAATCTTTTTAAAATTTTAAGAAAATGATAGACCATATTTAAAGACAAACAGTTGTGAATTTTGTAGAAAAAATTTAAGTATCTTGTAAAGAATCAAAATAACTAGTCCGTCCTACAGTCCCATGGACTTGGCTTGTTTGCCAACCCATTCTAGGTCCACTCCTTGCGACCTTGGCAAGGTATCTGAGGTTTATGTTATGCCGAATCCGCCTCCAGCATATGTTCAAATCTAGAACAGAGTCAGGTTTTGTGTCTTGGACTCTTGATTGTCCAACACAGGAGGCAGCACAGCTGCTTACAGAGTTGCACACTATAACTGAACTCTCTGACCTGCATTATGCTGAGTCCATCACCCTGAATTCAAAGGCCTACTCTCAGGTGGAACTTAGGTAATTTGAGGGATCCTTCTAACCTTGGGGAAATTAAATGAATCGTGTATGTTTACATTCAAAAGGGGCATGGCCTACTCTGAGTTATTTAGTAGCTGGGCTAACCAACAAGCTCAACTTTCCAGGAGAAAGCAAAGAAGAAAGCTTAGCATAAGAAGAGTATATTGGAAGATCATTTACAGAACTCCTAACTTTGTCAGGAAAAGAAGAGTCTGAAAATCATAATCCTCTTTGAGAAATAACATGATACATTGATAGATTAAACATATCTAATGTCAGCTTATACCAGACTTTCGTATAGACCATGGGTGATAGGCAGGCATCAAAGGTTTTAGAAAAAAAAATTGGGAGAAATACTGAAAACTAAGAAAAGTCTATCCATTAACATACCTCTGTATCAGAATTGAGAAAATAATGTATGTCAGATATATAGACCTAGTTCTTAAAATGCCTGTGTTTGCAGGAGCACAGTCTGAAAATCTGCTCCAAAATTTGTATTTAACTCTTCAAATACTGCTGAAAATTAAAGATTTCAATTGTTTACCAGAGTTGTTGGTTGTTATTCACTCATCTTTTCTTTATTTCAATCTAAAGTTGAAGATATATAATTACTCTGTAAATTTTAGTCTTCTAATAAATATAGGAAGGAAATAAAAAAAAATTTGGCTTGGTTGCAACTTATCATATTCAATAAATTCCTAAACATTTCAGTAGCAGATATAGTTTTATATAACAAAATAACATTATCAAGTATAACAGAGGAGGGATATTCACATAAAGAATATTTAAATTATTGTACATACACTATTAGTAGGTGAATGGTATCCATACAGTTGAAGACGCTGACATAGAGCACAAAGGGCCAAATGAAGTGTCACATTTCAAAATGAACCCAAGTATAGCAAAAGGAAAAAAGAAAAAGATGACAAAGTAATCAATTAGGAAGGGCAAATCATTATGCTACATTCTATATACAGAGCATACACACAAGTGGGATAAATGTTAAAGATGAGTAGCAAAGTTTAAAAAATCTCATATAATTAAACATTATTTATAATGTGCTCATTTCAATTGTAACTTTCTGATGGAGCTATTGCTTTGAGTAAAACTTGTTCCTCCAAAGTATGTGATTTTATTTAGACATGCTTTGGCAATTCTATATGCAATAGGGGAAATCTAGATGTAGCATGGAAATGGTATAAGAGACCTGCGAAGGAATCTTGTTCTGCTCTTACAGTGCCATGACCTTAGGCAAATTAATGAATCTAAGATTGTTTTCTCATCTGTAAAACAGATATGGTACTTACCTGGGAGACACATAATGAGGACTAAATGGAAGTAAAATTTATAATAGCTATAGCACAGAGCTTAGCAAATAATGTGTCTCAAGAATGTTATGTTCATTTTCCTCTCTCCTTCTGAAGCAGTTAATCTTATTTGGCATGTAAATATTTTTAGATTTGGTTTTGATTTAATTTTGATTTGGGTATGTAAATATTCAGTTTAAGTAGCTACATGGTTCTACTAATTCCTTTTTGAGTGTTTATTTCACATACTGTTAAGTGACTACATGTTTTAGTTCATTTAAATCCGTAAGAATCACATGTGATCATTACTCCTCTTGTCCCCTTTGTAAAAGTGAAGAAACTGAGCCACATAGATGTTAAGGACCTTTTTCAAGGTCACCCAGGTATTAAGGACAGAGCTGATATTCAAACCCTGTGCTATGCTTTCTCTCTAATATAATCCATATGTTTTCACTCTCAATTTTAATAGCTTCAAAACTCAAAAATCTCATCAGTTCATATCTGCATTATTTAAAATATGATGGCTATTAACATTAACTTACTACTAATTAAACATAGTAACAAACATTTGTAGAGAGCTATATTATCATAGAGTGCTGAGGGTATTTTAAGAAATAGTCTGATAGCTAAACTAGGTAAATGAAATTAATTAAATTATATATGTTAATTATTTGAATTCCTGGTAGACCAATGCAAATCACTAATTTGCAAATGAAACAATTATCATTTACATGCCAACAAAATTCACTATGTTTCTGCTATCTAAGTACTAGATGAAGAAATATGCTACAGTGGGTAAAAGTATAGATTTTGGAGTTGGCCAGACACGTGTTCAAATCTTGGAATTATCATTTAATAGCTATGTAATTTTGGACAAGATATTTAACCTTTTCAATGATCAGTTTCCACATCTATAATTACAAATATAAGAGAATTGCTGGGTAGATTAAATGAGAAAATGCAGGCAAAGCATCTAGTATGGTGCCTGGTAATAAGGACTCAGTACCTGGGATGCTGTCAGATTGAAATATTTAGGGCAAGCAAAAGAAAACTGGTAGGAAAATGGAGTGAAATGTTGCTTAACTCTACCTTTGGAGTAAGATGAAAACATCATCCCAGAAGAAAAATCTATAATATATACTTCTAAGAATGCAAAATAACATTATTACCTTGTTTTTACTTCAACATTCATAGTTATAGTAGCATTAAATTCTACATGGGTAATGAAATCTTTGCAATTCCCCTTTAAATTGTATATGCATAATGATTTATATTAATCTGTAATTGAATCTCATGGAATACAACAATATGAATAAAATGATTTAATGAATGTAATTATGGATGCAGATATGTAATATCAATATTTGATATAAATATTGGTATCAATACATATCAATACTGAAGCAATTTTTCTATATTAGAACTTTAGAAAGTTTTCAAGAAAGGAACAGCTTCAAAGTTACAGAGTTTATTGTTTTCAACATAAGTAATGTAATTCTTATCTAGAAAACCCATCTGAAACTACTATAAATTATTCTTACCAGCATTGCACGCTTTTCTTCATCTCCTTTAGTTTCCCTCTTTTCATTTTTTTTCCTGAATATCTCTTGAAGCTGAAAAAAACCAATCAATATCAAACAAGAGTTTCTCAGTACCTACCTATTTATCTGTAGGTTGCTGATACCAAAGAAAATACATCCTTTGGTATCAGCAACCCAAAGTTAGTAAAATGTACAAAATTATAGTTTTATTTTGTCCGTATGGCACAAACATAAAAAGAGAGGAAGCCCACTGGGGTATAAAGAACACTGGAATAGAACTCAGGGTCTCTGGTTTGAGCCCACCTTCTGTCACACACCAATTCTAAGGTGGTGGACAGGCCACTCAACCCTCACTGGGCTCCAATTTGCTCATATATTAAATTAAGATGGACTAGATGACCTCTAAGGTTTTCTCAGGTAACTGAGCATTGTAATGGGAGCATGGACTCTGCAAGTATAATCCTTGAAAAAGTTACTCTCATTATTTAAGTCTTGTTTTCCACATCAGGAAATTTTTTTCCTCTGGCTTTATGGAGGTATAATTGACAGGTCTTATATGAATGTTGTGCAGAGTAAATATTACAAGTAATTACTTAGCCTGTCACACAGTAACTTCTCACTAAGAGTTAGCTCTTATTATAAATATACTAGAGGCCCGGTGCACGAAATTTGTGCACGGGGGTGTGTGTCCCTCAGCCCAGCCTGCACCCTCTCCAATATAGGACTCCTCGAGGGATGTCTGACTGCCCGTTTAGGCCTGATCCCGGTAGGATCGGGCCTAAATGGGCAGTCGGACATCCCTCTCACAATCCAGGACTGCTGGCTCCCAAATGCTCGCCTGCCTGCCTTCCTGATTGCCCCTAACCGCTTCTGCCTGCCAGCCTGATCACCCCCTAACCACTCCCCTGCCAGCCTGATTGATGCCTAACTGTTCCCCTGTCAGCCTGTTTGCCCCTAACTGCCCTCCTCTGCCAGCCTGGTCACCCCTAACTGCCCTCCCCTGCAGGCTTGATCGCCCTCAACTGCCCTCCCTTGCAGGCCTGGTCCCTCCCAATTGCCCTCCCCTGCTGGCCATCTTGTGGTGGCCATCTTGTGTCCACATGGGGGCAGCCATCTTTGACCACATGGGGGCAGCCATCTTGTGTGTTGGAGTGATGGTCAATTTGCATATTACTCTTTTATTAGATAGGATTATTTCTTCTCTAAAATCCTATTTTACAAATGGAAGCCTAAGTTTTCTGGTAAGGTTATTGTTTTTGTCTGTGTAATGTACACAGCTATCTTAACTCTCCATTTCACTTTGTATGGCAATAGCTGAAAGTCAAATAAAATGTATTATCTCCCAAAATATGAAATAATATACAAAATATAATTTATTAACATTTAAATTCATTTCCACCCTTTTTCTTAGTGAAAAAAATTTTTTAGCAAAGGTTATTAATAATCACTTTGTAAAGAGGCATGAGAATTAGACTTTAAGCCTCTACAAATAACAGCCAAACTCCACCTTCTGCTTTCAGAACTCTTTGCTGTTTGCAAACAAACATCATACATGAGGAAGCAGTACAGCCATTGCAAAAAGTAAACCACAACTTTAAGGAGAGGGCAGCTTTAATGAGTCTAGAGTGGAAACAGAAGTTCTACATAAATGTTTTTACCTCCCATCTCCACAAATGGAGAGTATTCCAAAAGACAACTATATAGGCAACTTCCAATGGACTGAGTTCCAAAGGTCAATCTTTAAGTCAGTGGGGTGGAACCTGGCAGTGTTGCCACAGAAAGCCTATTGATAATTATTTAGATTACTAGGCCCATTAGGAAAATCCTAAAATACAGTTGTACACTATCATAATAAACTATATTTAAAATGAAATCTGTCCATTTGAGGATGTTAAGAACATAGCTCTGTCTTTGCAATGCTATTGAAAACTCTCACCGTCCTACCATCCTGAAAATGAGGGGTCCTGCATGGCTCCAGCTCCAAAGGCGTGGCTCAGGGACTGTACTCAGGGGCGAGGACTACATGGGCATTAGATTAAGCTTTTTGATAGATACCAACAATTATTCTGCTTGCTTCCTTTCGAATGGTTACTAATTAGCTTTTGATGAGGATTTTTATCTCTTGTCTTTCCTACCATGGAAAAAAACGATTTCATGGTTTCTCTTCCATGTTCAAGCATCTGAAGAAAATAGTAAAGAGGTTTCCTCAGGACTTTTAATGGCTTGTTACAAAGGAAAAATCGAAAACAAAATGGCTATATATATTTCATTTTTTACTAGGAGAATATAGGTAAATATAGAGTTGAACATAAATGAGTAGACCTTGTTAATGTAAGGAATAAATTAATGTTAATCTCTATTTTGGAGGAAAAAAAATTAACAATGTAACAGCTATTTTGCCACAGAAGTAGGAGCAGAAATACATGAGTAAAAAGAAACTGAAAAATTTTGGAAGCAGCATGGGGGTGATAAAATGAATGATAAGACGAATGATGCTGCTAGACCAGCAACAACACAGGACCAGTCAGGTGAGAAAGATCAAAGGACAAATATCTAAAAAGCTGTTTTTCTCTTTCCTCTTTAGATCAGCCTTTGGTCAAAGAGAGGAGAACAGAACAGGAAAATGGGGACAAGACTGGAATGCAAGGCAGAAGTGAATGAAAGAGAACAGGAAGAACAGTGATTGTAAATCCTGTATGAGAAGGAAGGAAGTTCCTGCGGCAGAGTTGTGACTGGGTGGCTGATAAGTTAGGGTCTGAGCACTCATTGGGTATCCACTCAAAATAAATGTTTATTTCAAACTTCCAGAAAATGTGTATACAACTGTAACCATCTTTATACATGGAATATAATTCATTTTTACAATGTAAAAATTATTCAAAGAATATGAGAATATACATGAAAGCAGAAAAATTTTCATTCTTGCTTCTACAATGTTATTTTAAATAATGTGAAACATAAAAATACAAAATATTAATATTTAATCATTGATAAAAATTCAGCAAATAATATACATACCACCAAAAACTCCTTTTTGTCCACCATCTCATTGCCATCAGTGTCAAACATGTTGAAAGCTATTCTAAACCCTGCATGAGGCTCTGCCAGAAAAGACAGAGGAGTATTTGTGAAATGAGAAATGGCTTTAAAGTACAAAGTCCATATTAGTTGTAAACAGTTATTTATATTCAGTACAAAAATAATTTCTTTAAGCAATAAATTAAAGCAACATGTTGCTATTAAATATAATAAAAGCTGTATATAAGTATACACATTTCTGCTTCATATATTAGCCTATTTAGTAACAGAATTGATAATGTACTTTAAAAATATTGTGTGATACTGGCTACATTGCACTGACAGTAAAATTTCACTATCTTCCTTCCAAAAATAAATATGACACAATAAAGTAATCCAAATTCTGGAGGAAATGACCTATGAAAATAAAAGTCAAACATGAGAGATTGCATATTTGGGTTGAAACTTTTAGAGTTTAAACTTCAAAAACAGAAATATGAAATAAGAGGCTTAAATAATTAACTCCTAAGTATCCACAAAATACAAAGAATAATTAATTTTCTGAAAAAGACAGGCTTTCACAAACTATGAACTGCTTTAATTTTATGAACCCTACAATGAGGTTCAATCCTTTTTCTCTCTTCACTTCTAAAGCATAAAGAAGAAAATGTGGACATTAGAAAACTTGAACATGTTGTTAAAAGAGCTCAGTGTACATGCATTTTTCAAAACATTTGACCTACTCTTTGGAGATGACTGGCAAAAAGTTTAAATGGGACCTCCCACAGCTACACTTGCCACTACCTGTTGTGAAATTTTGAATCTAGCAAAAGAGAAGTACAGAGATCTACTTTCTTAATTGGTAATAACTGTCTCTGAAAATAAAGGAAACGGAAGCCAGTCTTTTATGCGATTTCATTTCTTGCATGTATTTTAGGAATCTACACTTATTTTCATTATTATTCACTTGAGAAAGAAATAAAAAGCTACACCATCTCTGATAACCAAGTTTAAGCTTTAAAAAGATCATAAAATATATGTAGAAAGGAAATCCTTACAAGCATTACTTGGAAGGGAAAATAAAGTAATAAAAAGCAAAGAGGAGAAAACTATAGATAGGTAATAGGTGATCTAACCTACCTCCTGCTAGACCTCTTTTCACATTTTTCTTGGTTCTAACCTAAACATATCCATAATTCTAAAATTCAAACTCCTAGAAGTTTCTAAGAGGGATCCTAAATTGCAAAAGAAGATTTACAGCACCCAAAGGTCTTTACCTTCCCATTGAAGCAAAAACCACCATATGTGTTTTTTCCAACACCCTTAAACCATATCTTGTCCCATCTCAACACATGGCTTTCTTAACCAGTTCTATTTTAGTCTTACTCTGCTGATTTAGGTATATATTAACTTCAAATTTTGCATCTGCAGTTATTCTAGATAACAAGATAACCTTTTAAGAAGTCTTTGAAATACTCTTTGGCACCTACTCCTGTAATTTTCATGCTAACATTCATTATTGACTGAACTCAGATCATGAGAGTTCTTGTTTCCATATATCTCCACAAATCCCCACAATGGGAAATTCCACCACCAATATTCTTTCATTCATGCCTGTCTTCATTCATTCACCAACTATGTTTTAAAAGGCTACCACATGTCAAACACTGTTCTTAATACAGAAATGGACAAAAAAGATAAAATCTTTGCCATCATGGACCCTGCATTCAAGTGTGGCAAGACAGACAAGAATATGTAAACCAATAAACAAATACTTTCAAATAATTTAAGTACTATGAAGAAAATAAAACACTGTAAAGGGATAAAAAGGAAGAGATGAGAGAGGGAGCTATTTTAGAAATACAAGGAATTTTAGAAATGATGATCAAGTAAGAATTCTCTAAGTCTTCACATTTCAAAGGAAACCTAAATAATGTTTATTATCATAAGGATCTTGAAGAAAAGCACTGGGGGCAGAGGGAGCAGAAAGTACAAATTCCTGAGGTGGGAATAAAGGAATAGAAAGGTCAGGTGGCTGGAGTACAGTTCCATCATTAAATGCAATGAAATTTAACTGAAAACCTTAGTAGACCCTTCATATATTTCATAAGAATTGCTGCACATAAGAGGAAGAGAAAAATGAAGCTATTTCAGGATGTAAGATGTACATTCTGATAGATATTCTTTCACACTAGTCTTGCAGAAAATGTGATTCCAATGAGTGTAGCAGGACATTTACAAATCATTACATGTCCTACCTTTAGGCTCCCATGTAGACTAAAACACAGGGATTGATATAGGATATTAAGTTTATAATTTATGAGCATTTTACTAATATACTATAAGCCATAATAATATTTATGATTTTGACCCTTGATATTCCATGCTTAGCATTTCCTGTGGGTATTCTGACATGAATTTTGCAAAACAGCATAGACATACCTAAAGTGTTTTAAGAGAATCTAAGAAAGATTTGTTTTCTACAAATTCTGATTTTAAAAAATTGCCTCCAGAAATT
Source organism: Cnephaeus nilssonii (assembly GCF_951640355.1). NCBI lineage: Eukaryota > Metazoa > Chordata > Mammalia > Chiroptera > Vespertilionidae > Cnephaeus > Cnephaeus nilssonii. The sequence continues at coordinate 12,939,165 of NC_137079.1, forward strand.
AAGTACACTTACTTGTTAAAATACACAAGAGGAAAAGATATTCTGTGTAAGAAATCACACCTAGAAGAAAAACAGTACCAGTTATGCTCTGTAAAAAATTACACTTTCTTCATATTTATCAAGTAAAATATTCTTATATAGCAATATGTAATATTACTAAATAACTTACAGTTTTAAAGAAGATGCTAAATATTGTTTAAATGAGACTAAACTATTAATATTAAATCATATCCCAAAAGAGCAACAACATTAATTTTACTTTCATTGTTTCATGTCTCTGTAGAAACCTATAAAAAATTACCATAATGCTTCTAGATGTATTGGCAATAAAAATAATTATTATAATGTTTACTTATAGCTGCAACTTTTAAACTTATGGCTAGTTTTCAGTGTATGAATCAAACATAAAACAAAAAAGTTGGAAATGGTTGACACTGTAAAATGCTTAATTCTTAGTAGCAGTTTATAAAACAATTCTTGATTAGAATTTTGATTTCTGTACTACATTCAAAAAACAAAACTCTATAGTTATCCTTTTGCTGACATAAGTTATCATTATCATTTGTAAACTTAGTGCTTCTATTAAATGTAATCTAAGAAGTTTATATTTTATTTAAATGGCTTATACTTTCTGTATACTGAAGCCTGAGTTCTCTGTAATCCCAGAATTACAAACTTTAAAAGGAGTTAGTGTGGGTTAAATAAAAAATATACATCCTATTACTCAAATTCTTTCTTTTAGACTATAAAACCCAAAACTAGAATTAATGCATTAATTTACTTTCCAAGTAGATCCTGGGAAAATTAAAGTCGGGAATAAGCCAATAACACTTAACCAGATATTAGATAGTCCTGATGTTTGGTTAAAGGGTATAAAAAATCCTTACACAATCAGACTGTGAACTTTAAACCTCCATTTTACCTGGTGTTCTCTGAAGCTACCTTCTTTGTTATAGAACAAAGAGGAGAGGAGTCACTGTCAGGCAGTTTGTCAGAAGACATGAAGGGACCGAGCCAGGAGGCCCTGAAAGCATTCCCCTCTTTTGTTTACACTAGAATATTGTGACCTATAGACATAGTTCTGGTTGACTGCCATGAATGCTATGGGAGAAAGATTCTGGAATGGTCAATGTATATAAAGATACAATACCTAGATTCCATAGGGATCCCTCAAAAAGAAAAAAAAGTGAAGAAGAAAGAATAAATGCAGGGGGAAAGGAAATGGGATCAGGAAATGGGCTCTCGGTCTCCAGTCCCTTCCTACTGCCTTTGTTCAAACTGACCTGGTGGAACACGTCCTGGCCTTATCATCCCACCCTAAAATCTGAACGGCTATCTTCCAGACAACTTCCAGGAAACAATTTCTAAGAGCCTTAAAGGTACCTTGGCCCAGATTCTGTGAAGAGGTAAAAACCCTACATGATGAGAGGCCTAAAATAAAAGGTAAAGTGTCTCCTCTTTTCAGATTCCATGAGACCCAGGTGGAAGCAGTTTGAATTTCTAATTCTATTAGACAAAATATATGGATTACAACTACTCCTTTAAACTATTTGTCTTCATATTAGAGAAATACATTTTCCAACCAGTATTGGTTAAAAATGATGAAAAAAAAGGTAATTTTATGTAATTTCTTTAATATTTTTATATTATATATTCTCATTCTTGAGAATATTTCAAAAAATTCCTTTTTAAGATTAATCTTAAAGATTTTATTAGTTTTTGTATAAATATGTACAAAAATTACATTGTAAAAAATTGCAATAGAAACTATATAATTTGACTATATGTATGAATTAGTGAGTTAAGTTAGATACACAGATATGGGTAACAGAGTAAGTTGAAATAAATGAATTTTGTGGTAAGTGTTGTTTTTAAAAGAAACATGTTCAAATTGAATGGCCAACCACAGATTCAATAATTTTTTTTCATATTGATTAAACTTAAGAAAATCTATAATTCCCTGTAAGTAACAGACATTTAAAAATCAGTATTTTTGAAAAATGCTTTCTATGGGTAAGTACAGCCTATACTTTTCAATATGGTTAAAAATGTTTTTTTTTTAAACCTGTGAAAGTTCATTTTGTTGTAAAAAATTTAGAATATATAATAATATATATAAAAAGTAAAATTAAAACCACCCTTAATCCCATTACCCAGAAATAACCATTATTATATTTCTGTGTTTTTCTCTTCAGTTTTTCTCTATGTACACACAGCTGTAAAATTATTTTAAGTATGAGGAAAATCTGTATATATAAACAGTATAAGTGTCAATATTGTGTTAATATTCAAATACATAAATACTAAAGTTAACTTACCTCTTTCTTTAAGGTTTCGAAATAGCTTTGATGATCCTTTCCAAACTGGTGGTGTTTCAGAGAGCATTTGATTTAATTCCTATGACATAAGGTATCATAATGCTAATTAATAGGTAATTTAATTCTAAAAAAGATAAAAAAATATCTAAACGCCTATGTAAAAAAAATTCTTCACTTAGGAGACCTGAGACATGGCTCTTTTTATCCTATTCTCTACCCATAGTTCATTCAACCACAAAAGCCAACATTTGTCCAGAGTTTAAATATAAAATAAATGATAAAGATGCTACAATTGGTAGCTCAATTAGAGCTACCAAAAATTGCAAATAAATTTAATAATTAGAGAAATGTATATATGATAATAAAATTAAGATAAAACAGTGAGTAAGTTGTGGAGCCAGTTAGAAAAGGACAGTTTCATGGAAGCCATTGAAAAAGGTGGACTTCCTAATTAAGGTCAGAGGTGATCCCCTGGCTTCACATACTGTTCTCTGTAGCCTCTTGTATTTAGGGGGCTTTGTGGTAGAAGTAAATGGACAAAGGGTTCTATCAGGAAGGAATGAGAATGTTTTAATAGTGACTCAAAGAATTATGACATTAGATGAAATTAGAGGACAAGGACATTAAGTTATTGTGTATACTTTCAATTCTTTTCTAATTTTACCTTAGTCATTAAAGAACACAGACTTCAATTGTTGATTAGTTGTTTTTTTTTTAAATCAAACTATCACAGCTGATGGGGGGAAAACTATTTTGAAAAATTTAAACATTTAATTCACTCTTTATATACTAAAATAATTTTGAATGTATTTATATACTGTGCTGAAAACAACTAAGTGAAAATTATAGTTTGGTTAAATGTGAAGAAAAATTATTAAAGGATTTGGAGAGATAACTTGAAATAATTCAAAATTTAAAAATTAGTCTGCTAAAGAACACACTGAAGAAAACACTAGAAACCACTTCTATTTCTAGGTCTGATTCTTGCTACTCAAAGTCCTGTAGCCCAACCATCATTATGGAACCATGAGACTCCCTACCTACCACCAAATGGTTCCATCATCATTAAAAGACTGGTAGAGATGCAGACTCTCAGTTCTCTACCAGGCCTGCTGAACCAGAATCTGTTTTCAGCAAGATGCCCAGGTGACTTTTATGCATATTTGAGTTTAGCAGCACTTAAGACAAACCCTTCCTGATGTAATTTTACCTGAAAATGTTCTGTGACATTTAGAAATCATCCCTTTCATTAAAAAGTGGAGTTAGCATGCAAATAAAAAATCTCTGGATGCCAAAAACAGGAGAGGTATTTTTAGGGGATTTAGGGACTCCCTAAAGTCCACCTGTGAATCCTGGCTTTCCTTTCCTTCATGCTGTGGTCTCTGCACTGCAGGTATAGATGCCACCAGGTAATGGGTAGCGATGGCAGAGAGGTAAAAATTCAGGTATGAATAATGATGAAAATCTGGGGTATTTACTGTTTATACAACACTAAACTCAAATATTTTTGTTAGAGCAAGAGATTTAAAAACATTTTAAATGCATTTTCTACACTTAATTTTTTATCATCTCTATTATATATTAACTTTTATTTTATTTTAACTGTTTCCATGTATTTGGCCAGCACTTAAGACCAAAAAAGCATAGCTACCTTTCATTAAGTGTCCTCAATGTGGCTATTACAATATCTCACTTAATTGTAAAATTTGTAATCCTCATTTTGTATATTTTACTGAGTCTTAAAAAACACAACTCACCCGAGATCACACGACTAGTAAATGACCGGCAGATCCTGACTGACTCTAAGCAGTTAATTTCAGTAATAATTTAGTTTCTTCTGATATAGGTCATCCAACTGACACACTCATTTCTTTGCCTTCTGTTAAATTTAAACACTGTTAAATTTTATTAAAATCTATTTTCCGTTCAGGCTGGGAATCTCTCTCCCCTCTCTGGTACCTATCTTAGTCTCTTATATGTAGCAGTGTTGTATAATAAAGAAGTTGATGCCTTTGTCCAGATTCCTGGGAGGCAGACTCTATATCCATGGGTCACACCTGAGTTTAGGCTAAGATGCTGATCACCAGAAAGAACAACCATGTGATTAGAGCGTTGGGGCTTTGAGCTAGCCAACCTCTGAGGGGAAGGGAGAGGGACTGGAGATTGAGTTTAATCACATGGCCAATGATCCAATCAATCATGCTTATGCAATGAAACTCCAAAGCTCAGTGGAGCTTTCAGGTTGATGAACACACTGATGTGACATGAGGGTGACATACCTGAGTCTATGGGGAGAGGGCACAGAAGCTCTGTGTTTGAGGCCCTCCCATACTTTGCCCTATGTGTGTCATCATTTGGCTGGTCCTTATTTGTGTCCCTTATAATTATTATAAACTGTAATTTTAAGTGTAGAAGATTCCAGTCCTATGAGGCAGACTAGCAAATTATTGAACTTGAGGTGAGTTGTGGGAACTGCATGGATTTGTAGCCAATTGGTCAGAAGTATGGGTAGCCTGGGAACCTTGAACGTACAGCTGGCATCTGAAATGAAGGCAGTCTTATTGGGGGCTGGGTCCTTAAACCTGTCGAGTCTGACAATAACTCCGGGTGGTTAGTGTCCGAATTATATTGCAGCATTGCAAATAGGTACAAAATAAATACTTGATGGATTGAACTCAGTTACCTAGAATTATAGTTGCCTTTTAAAGGATTCATATAATTTTCTTAAATGAGTATAATTTTGTCTTATTATACAGTTAATATACATACATTACATGAAAATTAGTAAGTAAAGGCAAAAGTAAGTGAATGGGACTATATCAAACTAAAAAGCTTCTGTAGAGCAAAAGAAAGCGACAACAAAGCAAAAAGCCAACCATCCAAATAGGAGATGATATCTACAAACAACAGCCATGACAAGGGTTTAATACCTAAAATATATAAAGAACTCATACATCTCAACAAAATAAAAACAAACAATCCAATTTAAAAATGGGCAGAGGACCTGAACAAAGACTTCTCCTAAGAAGACATATAAATGGCCAACAGATAAATGAAGATATGTTCAACTTCACCAGCTATTAGGGAAATGCAAATCAAAACTACAATGGAATACCATCTCACACCTGTTAGAATGGCTATTATCAACAAGACAAGTAATAACAAGTGTTGAAAGGTTGTGGAGAAAAGGAACCCTCATTCACTGGTGGTGGGAATGTAAACTGGTACAGCCACTATGGAAAACAATATGGAGGTTCCTCAAAAAATTAAGAACAGAGTTATTACCATATGACCCAGCAATCCCTCTTCTGGGTATCCACCCTAAATTTTTTGAAAACGTTTATTCATAAAGATATATGCACCCCTATGCTCATTGCAGCCTTATTCACAGTGGCCAAGACATGGAAACAACCCAAGTCCTTCAATAGTGGATTGGATAAAGAAGATGTGGTACATACACATAATGGAATACAACTCAGCCATGAGAAAAGATGAAATACTGCCATTTGCAACAACATGGATAGACTTGAGGATATTATGCTAAGCAAAGTCAGTCAGTCAGAAGAAGCTAAGAACCATATGATTTCACTCATATGTGGGATAGAAAACTTAAACTCATAGACACAGACAACAGTATGATGGTTACCAGAGGGAAGGGGGTGTAGGGAGTAGTAAAGGGTAAAGGGGCCAAATATATGGTGACGAAAGTTGATTTGACTTTGGGTGGTGGGCACACAATGCAATATACAGATCATGTATCACAGAAATGTACATGTGAAACCTATATAATCTTACTAACCAATGTCACCCCAATACATTTAATTAAAAAATATATATATATATATATAATAACATCTGTACCTCTGTTAGGTACACTAAATATTTAATAGTTTTTCTCGCTAAAATGGTAAAATGTATCTTATTTGATAATACAGTTTCAAATTGCTATTGCTGGTGCAGAAATATTTTATTCACTTTCGTTGAAGAATGTTACATGCAGTAGCAACCTTATTAAACTTGTACTAAATTTGAATAAATTTGAAATCTATGTATTTTTATATGTTTCTCTCAATAATATTGTTTGCTACAGTTTCAATCCTTAGAGCCTCTTTTATTTTTTTGATCATACTATAAGTTATAGGCTAATTTGTGTCTACCTCAGATTCACATCTGACGTCATAACTGTCAGCACTTCAGAATATGACCGTGTTTGGAGACGAGCCTTTAAAGAGGAGTAAACATGATTAAATGAGGTCATTAAGGCGGGCTCCAATCCAATGTGACTGGTCCCCTAATAAGCAGGGATTAGCACAGGCACACAGAGAGGAAAGATGTGAAGACGGCAGAGGGAGATGGCCATCTACAAGCCAACGAGAGAGGCCTCAAAAGCAAACAAGCCTGCAACACCTTGATCTTGCACTTCCAACCTCCTGAACTATAAGAAAATAAATTTCTGTTGTTTAAGCCACCCAGACTGTGGTATTTGTTATGGCAGCCCGAACAAAGTAATGCACTGTATTAGCTTACACCTATAGTCAGTGAGTAGTAGTTGTGATAGGACACATATTTGCATTATATCTAATTTTTACAGAAAATGTCTCTAAAGTTTCAAAGTAGCCTTTTTGCATCCCTCACTTATAATAGTCCCTCCATCTCTCCCAGAGCTAAATATTGTCTTTAATTTTATATTTATCATTCCTTAGGTAGGTATTTTCCCACCTATGAATGTATCCTTTATAGTATGGTTTCATTTCCCCAGTTTTAAAATTTATATAAATGGAATTATACTTTATATAGTATTTTTGAATTGCTTACTTCGTCATGGTTTTTGAGATTCAGCTAGTAAAAGCATTGCTATAGTTCATTTGTTTTCACTGTTAATATTCACTGTATGACTATATCAATACTCATTTGTCAAGTCTACTATTGATACTGTATCACAGTCTTTTTGGCCAACATGAACAATCTCTGGCCATTCCTATAAATCTGTTCTGCATATATGAACATTTTTCTGGATATATACACTGGTGTGAAATTACTAGACATAGGGCATATTCAAATGTAAGGTCACTAGGTATATATGCATGCACAGTTGTAGAACTTAAGCCCAGGAGTAGAACTGCTAGGTAAAGAATATGTGGATCTTTAGTTTTAGTAGATACAGCCAAACTGTTTTTCCAAAGTGGGTATACCAACTTACATTCACACATGAGAGTTACCAATGATCTACATCTTCAAATGGTTCCTGGATGTGATTTAATTTCCAGAAAATATATATGCCACATTGTGCGTGTGTGTGTGTGTGTGTGTGTGTGTGTGAGAGAGAGAGAGAGAGAGAGAGAGAGAGAGAGAGAGAGAGAGAGAGAATGAGAATGAGTGTGTATGTATACCAAGAGCTTTAACTTACCGGTTTGGAAAGTGACTTCCATGTTTTAGCAACTATAATAAACAAATATATAAGAATTAGATAATACTTAATGTCATATATATCTAAATTCAGTAACTATCAACAACCATAACTCCTAAAACCAAGCTTTTATATCTAGAAGGCAATGTTTCTCAAGACTTGGTATTTTACTTATGGTATGTTTTTGTTTCATGTACTATAAACTATAATAAATAATTTGAATAGGAAACACATTTTCCATAACCATTATCTAACTTTGGGGATTTCTAGATTTATAAAATAATTTAACTTCATGTTAAACATCCTATGGCCTTAAAAACACAAATAATGGTATTTATTAAATATTCATAGTAGAATATAAAATATCATCATAGAGAAACTATAATTTTAAGGTGTTACCCGTGCTTTCTGCTGTGTTACTATTGCTGATTATAATTAAAAGGTCAGGTCTCTCAAGGGTGAATGGGAAGGATAGGGACAAAGGTAAAAGAGATGAAGGAGAGAGCAAGTAATGTGAGGCAGGGAGTCTCATCCTGTTTTCCATTCTTCTCCCCTAAAAATATTATCCCATATAATAAAAGTCCAATAGGCTAAGTGTCCGGTTGTCCGTTCAACCAATCAAAACATAATATACTAATGATATGCTAAGGCTGCTCAACTGCTTGCTATGACGTGCACGGACCACTAGGGGGCAGTCGACTGGTCGACCAGTTGCTATGATGTGCTCTGACCACCAGGGGGCAGATGCTCTGACCGGTAGGTTAGCTTGCTGCTGGGATCCTGCCGATAGGGACTGAGCAAGAGGGGCTAGACATCCCCTGGAGCCCTCCTGTGGTCCCTCCCCGGCTGACCAACCTCCCGTGTCCCTCCCTGGCCCCGACCGTGCACCAGTGGAGTCCCTCGGCCTGGCCTGTGCCCTCTCACAATTCAGGACCCCTTGGGGGATGTCGGAGAACCAGTTTCGGACCAATCCCACAGGCCAGGCCGAGGGACCCCACTGGTGCACGAATTTGTGCACTGGGCCTCTTGTAGTTGAATAAAATACCAGTGATCACTTTTTCTGATTCCTCTTCACACTCCTAAATATCTTGAAAACTATAAATCTTACAATGTTGAATTAAACGTGAGTCATATTGCTGTTTCCTTTGCTCAGATTTGAACACTGTGAATATCTAATGACTAAGTTCATGTTTATATAGGATTAAATCTTATTAAACAGCTGAATTAGGAACTGGTAAATATTAAGTATCTTAGCTACATTACAATAATGACAACCAATAATATCCCCTCATGGCGATGTTGTTATTTCTATATAATTAACCATAGTTAATGTAAACAATATATCAAATTCAAGATTATAAGATAGGCATTTTTTTTCTTCTATATAACTTTCTTTTTCTTAATCAATACATCATAAGATCCAAAGGAAGTATGTTCTAAAATTTAGCAAACTGATTTCTAGGCAGATAGATTTCTTCTCTATGTAGAAATAACATCCTTTCTTTACCCAAGATAGTTTATACAAACATGTAATCAAGTGATTAAAATCATATGCCTATAAAGTTGAATTCAGCATTTAACCTTAATTATGATACTATATACATTCACTTGTAAAGACATCCTCCTTTTCATAATGAGCAGAACAATGTAAATAATACTCTGTTGCTTTGAAACATAGCAATAAAAAAAGAAGTAAAATAAATGGCACAAAAGTACATGCACATGCTCTGATGTAATGTTCAGAAGCTATTTATCAAAAGAGGAAGTTAGAAATACTCTTGAGTTTTGTAGGGTTTATGAAATCTCCAGGGTAAATTATTCACAAAAGACATATTCATTCTGCCGGATATGTCACCATGTCCAATATTATTAGCATTTTCTTATAAAGACTAAAGAGCCATTAAGATTGTTCTTCAAAGGATTTTCTGATTTTCTAAACTCCTTATTTAATATGAAGTTACTACATATATAAATATAACTTGGATGAAAAGGGACTTCAATTCTATTGGATATATTTTATTTCTTAAAGCTATAGGTTGTTATTCATTGTATTTTTAATATTTTTATGTATGTTATGTCTAATTTTTTAACAATACATCTTTAAAAACTAAAATTAAAATAATATTTAAAGCTATATCAGAATAAATAATTACTTATTTTAGTTCTAGAAGGGAAATTCACTTTTTAGCTTCCATTTAAGTAGGTCAAATAAGAAATTTTCTCAGTTTCAAACACAAAATTATACTCAACAACAATCAGATGTATACCTCAATTGATATTTACTTGTACTATAATTATTGAGCAAATGTTTACACAGGATACTTTTTTTTCCTATTGATATCACCATAACATTATATTAAAAATTTTTTAAATCATGGTTACAAATTCAAGTGATAATGATGGTGACTATATCTACTAACATTTATTAAGCAACTAGAGGCCCGGTGCATAAAAATTTGTGCACTTGGGGGGTCCCTCAGCCCAGCCTGCACCCTCTTGCAGTCCGGGAGCCCTCAGGGGATGTCCTACTGATGGCTTAGGGCAGTGGTTTGCCGCTCTGTTGACTAATGAGTTTGCCGACCACTGGCTTAGGGGAGTGGGCCTAAGCCGCAGTCTGGCTTCCCTCTGTGGGAGGTGACCGGTGGACCGATCAGGGGACAGCGCCGACCAGTGAGCGGCCAGCCCTGCCCCCCCCCCCAATCGCCCCTCTGCTGCTGCTGGTCGCCGTCCCCCCAATGCCGTCCCCTCCCTCTGCCCGCTGGCACGTGCCTTGGCTGGACTGGCACCGCCTGCTCGCCGGCCCCGCCCCCCACTGACCTGTTGTTTCACCTTTCGGTTGATTTGCATATTACGCTTTTATTATATAGGATTATTATGTGTCAGGTATTACACTAAGAACAACTGATATATTCAATCCTCAGAAAACCTCACGAGGCTGTTTTTATTTTTAGCTTTTTAAATGAGGAAGGAAACAAAAGATTGAATAAGTTAACCAAGTTCTCAAAGCTATTAAATGAATGCCAAGGTTTAAACACCAGTCTAATTTCAATATACTTTTGCTACTTTTATATCTGTGAGGCAGATTTTGCTCACATACTTCATGAAAAACAACATATTGCAACATATTGAATACAAAAGCAGATAAGAGAATCCAACTATCCTTTACTAAGTCAGATATTAAAGAAGTTTTCAGAAATGTATATATTGCCAAAAAGTTTGAGAGCCACTGCCCAGCACATGTAAAGGTAAAAAACAATCAGCCTATATTTATACTGCAGGAGCCATGACAAATATAAAAGATATAGGCACAATTCTTGCCCAGGTCTAACTTCAAAGCCAGTCCTCTGAACTACTGTGTTTAGGCTGGATGTAAAAATTGACAAGGCAGAATATAAGTTTAAAAAATACGAAGTTATAAAGAATATCAAGAGTGAAGGTGGTATTTAAGCTTAATGTACTGAGGAAGAGGGAACAACTGAAAAATTCCGGAAAGAGAAAAGATACCAATAGGAGTTTATAAAAACTATTAGTCTGCTAACACTGTATAGCATGATGTCTTCTGAAATACATTACTTGGTTAGCTGTTCTGAAAAACTTATACTGCTCCACACTAGAGATTTTTAAAAAAATCTTATAGAATTATTAAGGTATTTTTAAAAATAAACTTACGTTTGGGCTCATCTGTTGTAACAGCCAAAATAAAATCATACGGAGTCATGAATAACTGCCCTTCACATTCTATGGAGGCAAACAAACGAAACCGCCTTTCCCGAGATGTGGCATAGAGGTCTAAGTCTTCAAGGTCTGTTCTGCCAATAGCAACCTAAAGAAAGTAAAAAATTTTCAACTATGTGAAATAACATCTCCTTTTAGACTGTAAGTGCTTTTAATTGTGCTAAAAGTGAATTAACAGAGTAAATGAAAATTTGAAAATATTGTCTTCTGAAGAACTGAATTATTTTATAAATTAATTGTCCACATGAGTACAATGAATTAATATTTCAATGATCCTACAATGAATGTTGTTAATGGCCTGAAGATTTTAAACTGGAACTTTGAAGGACTTGTAATTTATTTCTTCAGTTTTAGTCTTAAAGAACATTAAATTTTTGAGCTAATAGTTTCTCTAGAACAGTGATTTTCAACCTTTTTCATCTCATGGTACACATAAACTAGTTACTAAAATCTGTGGCACACCAAAAAATATATTTTTGCCTATCTGACAAAAAAAATAGGTATAACTTTGATTCATTCACACCAGATGGCTACTGTTGAGCTGTCATCATTTTTTTTTTATGTGACAATCTAAGGGAAAAGAGGTCAAATATTGCATGTTTTAAAAATTCTTGCAGCACACAGGTTGAAAATCACTATTCTAAAGGTAGAATGCCTACTATGCACTCTTTATATAGGCATATTTATTTAATTAGAAACTTACTCATTGTAGTTTTAAATTTTCTTTAAAAAGTGAAACCCTGATAGGGTGTTCATGGCTACCACTAAGGAAACCATTTAGTGGTAGTACTTATATTAGAACTAAAGTTGCTAACTCTAGATCACTATAGTATAGTTACTACCAACAGTCATTCTGAATTTTCTCTAGGGTTAAGATGAACAGAATGAGAAGAAGTGTGTGTAGCAGGGGAAGGAAGGCTCTCCTGTTTTCCTTAATTTGCAGTCTTTACCCTGTATATAAATAATTGTCCACTGTTATTTATTTTCTCTGAACTAACTATAACAAATTAATTTTTAAACAGAAAGATTATTTTCCTGATTATAAAAGTGACATAATTATTGTATATAATTTAGAACACAGAACTTCAGAAATTTATAGATATAATTTTTTGTTTTCTTTTTTGGCAAAAAAAAAAAAAGGGGGGGGGGGATTATACTATACTGTTCAGTAATCTGATCTTCTTAACTTATTACTATACTAGAGGCCGGGTCATGAAATTCGTGCAAGGGGCTTGGTCCTCGAAGCTGCGGTGGCTTGCCTCGGCCCTCACAGCCCCGGTTTTGTCTGAAAGGTTGTCTGGAAGGGCGTCCGGAAGGTCATTCGGCTGTCTGGTCTAATTAGCATATTACACTTTTATTATTATAGATCAGGGCAATTTTCCCAAGTCATTAAATAGTTCAGTAGATCCTCTTCTCTAATAAAATGGTAATATGCAAATTAACCATCACTCCGCTACACAAGCCACGCCCACCAGCCAAGCCACGCCCACCAGCCAAGCCACGCCCACCAGCCAATCAGTGCGAGTATGCAAATTAACCCCAATCCAAGATGGCTACAGCCACAGAGAGCAAGGTTTCCCAGGTAACAGAGTAAGCCAAGCTTTCCATAGCCGTTGCAGGCCTAAGCCTCCACTCAAGCTACAAAGTTTCAATTATAGAAGGTAAACAAATTCAAACAAATGGCGGCAAAATGGAGCTTGAGAGAGCAGGCCAGGGTTGCCGCCGGCAACAGGGGAAGCAAAGCTTTCCGCACACCCTAGCCGGGCTCACCCGCTTAAGGCTACAAAGTTTCAATTGTAGAAGGTGAATTAACTGCCACAGAAATGGCTGCCGGAGCCCCAGGCTTGGCTCTGCTCCAGGCTACAAAGTTTCAATTGAAGAAGGTAAATAAATTACAGATACCAGGGCCTCTGCTTGGGTTGCCAGGGGGAGTGGCCGGCCTGCAAACCACCACAGGCCCCTCGCTCAGGCCGCTCCACACCCCAAGGGAACCCCCACCCTTATCTGTGACACCCTTCAGGGCAAACCAGCTGGCCCCCACCCCTGTACCAGGCCTCTATCCTATCTAATAAAAGAGTAATATACAGATTGATCATCACTGCAACACACAATATAGCTGCCCCCATGTGGTCAAAGATCCTGCCCCCATGTGGACACAAGATGGCCACCACAAGATGGCCAGCAGGAGAGGGCAGTTGTGAGGGACCAGGCCTGCAAGGGAGGGCAGTTGAGAGGGACCGGGCTTGCAAGGGAGGGCAGTTGGAGGTGATCAACCCTGCAGGAGAGGGCAGTTAGGGGTGACCAGGCTGGTAGAGGAGGGAAGTTGGGGGCAAACAGGCTGGCAGGGGAGCAGTTAAGCATCAACCAGGCTGGCAGCAGAGTGGTTAGGGGGTGATCAGGCTGGCAGGCAGAAGCGGTTAGGGGCAATCAGGAAGGCAGGCAGGCAAGCAGTTGGGAGCCAGCAGTCCTGGATTGTGAGAGGGATGTCCGACTGCCCGTTTAGGCCCGATCCCACTAGGATCGGGCCTAAACGGGCAGTCGGACATCCCTCCAGGAGTCCCAGATTGGAGAGGGTACAGGCTGGGCTGAGAAACAACCCCCTGCCGTGCACGAATTTCGTGCACCGGGCTTCTAGTTTTTAATAAGTGTATACTACTTCATAGTAAATTAGTAATAATCTTCCTGGAGCATAGGATTTGCATTCATAGAAAAAGAAAGGTAAATTGACAATAATCTCTGAATTCTAGAGTAAAGCACTGGAATTTAATCTGACAGAAAACAAATGGCTTAGGAAGATTCTTGAAATAGTGCTGCAGAGAGATAAAGCAACCTGGTACTAGAGGCACGTAGCTCAGCAGTATATTAATAACAGTGCTCAGGTAAGCCATAGGAATTTGGAAATTATTTTTGCTCTGCCAAGGGTGAGAAGTGAGACAATGAACAACTCAGTATCAAGAATGGGCAGTGAGCCGAAACCGGTTTGGCTCAGTGGATAGAGCGTTGGCCTGCGGACTCAAGGGTCTCAGGTTCGATTCCGGTCAAGGGCATGTACCTTGGTTGCGGGCACATCCCCAGTAGGGGGTGTGCAAGAGGCAGCTGATCGATGTTTCTCTCTCATCGATGTTTCTAACTCTCTATCCCTCTCTCTTCCTCTCTGTACAAAATCAATTAAAAAAAAAAAAAAGAAAAAAGAAAAAAGAATGGGCAGTGATCTCCCTGAACACCCCTCAGGGATCAGTCTACTAACCTAAGTCCCCTTTACACTTACATCCCAGGGCAGGGAACCCAATCTTGTCTGTGACCACAAATTACATTCCTGCTTCTTGCTAGGCCCTTTCCTTAGGCCTCCGTGGCCCCAGACACCTCTTCTCCAGTGAATTTCCTAGAGCACCTCTCCCTGTGAAGCTGTTTTTGCACCAGCATCTGAAGCCATGCCTCAGTCTAACATCCTGAACCACAATTTTGGCCTATAACGTCTATGTTTGCTATGGCCTAATATGGGCTTGATTTGTGACTTTTTGGTGCTCATGACTACCTGTGTTTTCTCAGTGAGCTGCCCTTCCTTAGGCTCAGTCTATCATGTGTCCCAGCACGCCAAACCTGCTGGACCACTGCAGTTGGTAATATGATCCCCCTTCCAGGAGCTGAAGCAGGCAACTCCTCCTCCTCCTTCACTTCTAACAATCAATTAGCAAATCCTGTGGTTCTCCCTCTAATGTTTCACAGCCAATCACCTCCACTACCTTTTCAAACAAGCTCTTCTTCCCTAAAATTTTATAGTAATGGCCTGTGATTTTTGCCTCTAACCCATCTTAAGTAAGAGAAAATGGGCAGAACTGTAGAAAAATATTGTATTCTTTAACTACCTGAGAATGGTAGAAGAAATCTACAAAGTAGAGTTAAAGGTTTTCATTAAAACTTCACTGCATGAATTCTACACACTATGTCCTCAGCAAAAGTAACCATCATTTTTGATAACAGCACTAAGTGACCACAGGTCAATTTAGCACCACCTTAAAAGAAGGTCTGGGGAAGAATTTGGAAATGGTTTGTTTCCCACATTAAAAGGGAAGCATATGATCCTATATAATAAAAGCCTAATTATCTGGTCGTCCAGTCGTCCGTTCAACCAATCCTATCTAATAAAAGAGTAATATATATAAATTGACCATCACTCCAACCCACAAGATGGCAGCCCCATGTGGTCAAAGATGACTGACTCCATGTGGACACAAGATGGCCGCCACAAGATGGCCAGCAGGGGAGGGCAGTTGGGAGGGACCAGGTCCGCAAGGGAGGGCAGTTGTAGGCGATCAGGCCAGCAGGAGAGGGCAGTTGGGAGGGACCAGGCCTGCAAGGGAGGGCAGTTGGGGGCGATCAAGCCTGTAGGGGAGGGCAGTTAGGGGTGACCAAGCTGGCAGAGGAGGGAAGTTGGGGGTGACCGGGCCTGCAGGGAAGGGAAGTTGGGGGGAACCAGGCCTGCAAGGGAGAGCAGTTGGGGGGACCAGGCCTGCAAGGGAGAGCAGTTGGGGGGACCAGGCCTGCAGGTGAGGGCAGTTAGGGGTGACTGGGCCGGCAGAGGAGGGAAGTTGGGGGCAATCAGGCTGGCAGGGCAGCAGTTAGGCATCAACCAGGCTGGCAGCAGAGTGGTTAGGGGGTGATCAGGCTGGCAGGCAGAAGCGGTTAGGGGCAATCAGGAAGGCAGGCAGGTGAGCAGTTGGGAGCCAGCAGTCCTGGATTGTGAGAGAGATGGCCGACTGCCCGTTTAGGCCCGATCCCGGGCAGTCGGGTATCCCTCGAGGGGTCCCAGATTGGAGAGGGTGCAGGCTGGGCTGAGGGACACCTCCCCCCGTGCACAAATTTTGTGCACCGGGACTCTAGTCAAAGCATAATATGCTAAAGATATGCTAAGGCTTCTCAACCACTCGCTATGATGTGCACTGACCACCATGGCGCAGACAATCCGACTGGTAGGTTAACTTGCTGCTGGGGTCCGGCTGATCGGACTGAGTGAGAAGGGCTGTACATGCCCTGGAGCCCTCCCATGGTCCCTCCCTGGCTAGCCAACCTCCCGCATCCCTCCCCAGCCCCAATCGTGCACCAGTGGGGCCCCTCAGCCTGGCCTGCACCCTTTTGTAATCCAGGACCCCTTGGGGGATGTCGGAGAGCCGTTTGCTTAAAAGGGCTTTCTGCTACTGCAGACTTCTTGCTTCCTCCAATGCCTATGCTCAATTTAGTGTAATATATCACATCTACATATATATCCTATATAATAAAGAGGTAATATGCAAACTGACCATCACTCTAACACAAACGATGGCAACCCCCCCATGTGGTCAAAGATGGCTGCCCCCATGTGGACACAAGATGGCCGCCACAAGATGGCCAGCAGGGGAGGGCAGTTGTGGGTGATCAGGCCAGCAGGGGAGGGCAGTTGGGAGGGACCAGGCCTGCAAGGGAGGGCAGTTGGGGGTAACCAGGCCTGCAGGGGAGGGCAGTTGGGGGGGGGACCAGGCCTGCAGGGGAGGGCAGTTGGGGGTCACCAGGCCATCAAGGGAGGGCAGTTAGGGGCGACCGGGCTGGCAAGGGAGGGCAGTTAGGGGTGACCAGACCAGCAGGGGAGGGATTTGGGGCAATCGGGCCGGCAGGGGAGGGCAGTTAGGGGTGACCAGGCCAGCAGAGGAGGGATTTGGGGCAATCGGGCTGGCAGGGGAGCAGTTAGGCGTCGATCAGGCTGGCAGGGGAGTGGTTAGGGGGTGATCAGGCTGGCAGGCAGAAGCGGTTAGGGGCAATCAGGCAGGCAGGCAGGTGAGTGGTTGGGAGCCAGCAGTCACGGATTGTGAGAGGGATGTCCGACTGCCCCGGGGATCGGGCCTAAACGGGCAGTCGGACATCCCTCATGGGGTCCCAGATTGGAGAGGGTGCAGGCTGGGCTGAGGGACGCACACATACACCCTCCATGCACGAATTTCGTGCACTGGGCCTCTAGTACACTATATAAAAGCCTAAGTGACTATTCGGACCAAACAACTGAAACAACTAGAACAACCGGTCAACTGGTCACTATGACATGCATTGACCACCAAGGGAGCAGACGCTCAATGCAGGAGCTGCCTCTGGTGGTCCGTGCACTCCCACAGTGGGAGCGCAGCTCAGCTGACAGACCCATCCCAGTGGCCCACCAACCTGGCAGCAACCACTCCCTCCCTCAGTAGTCCTTCATGTCCAATCTCCAGAGAACGGGCCATGCACTGATGGAACAGTGCCCCTGGCTTCCTGGACGTCGGCCTCGGGCTCCATGGCCACTCCCCCTCTCTAGATTCTCCACAGGAAGAAAGGATATAAAAGTGGCCACTAGGTGGCTCCCAACAACCGGCGCGAACATCAGCCGGACGGATCTGGATCCTGGGCCTGCAAAGGCATCCCACCACCTGCTCAGAGGGCCGATAGTGTCCTCGAGACCCCACCCGTGCATGAATTCATGCACTGGGCCTCTAGTCCCACCTATTAAAAGAGTAATATGCAAATTGACCATACCTCCGCTACACCCACCAGCCACGCCCACCAGCCAATCAGAGCGAGTATGCAAATAAACCCAACCAAGATGGCTACAGCCACAGAGAGCAGGAGGGAGGCTTGGGTTTCCCAGGCAACAGAGGAAGCCAAGCTTTCCACCTGCCCTTGTCGGCCTAAGCCTCCACTCAAGGCTACAAAGTTTCAATTATAGACGGTAAACAAATCCAAACAGAAATGGCGGCAGACACTGAGCTGGAAAAAGAGGGAGGCTAGGGTTGCCCCCGGCAATGGAAGAAGCAAAGCTTTACGTACACCCTGGCCGGCCCAGGCTTCCGCTTAAGGCTACAAAGTTTCAATTATAGAAGATACACAAACCCCAACAGAAATGGCTGCCGGCCACGGAGCGAGCAGGAGGCTTGGCTCCGCTCCAGGCTACAAAGTTTCAATTGTAGAAGGTAAATAAATTCCAGATACCAGGGCCTCTGCTTGGGTCGCCAGGGGGCGTGGCTGGCCTGCAAACCACCACAGGCCCCTGGCTCAGGCCGCCCCAGGCCCCAAGGGAACCCCCACCCTGATCAGGGACACCCTTCAGGGCAAACCAGCTGGCCCCCACCCATGCACCAGGCCTCTATCCTATCTAATAAAAGAGTAATATGCAGATTGACCATCACTCCAATACACAATATGGCTGCGCCCATGTGGTCAAAGATCCTGTCCCTGATACCTCCATTTCTCATCCCACAAAAGCTATTCCAAAGTATTGTGTTCCGCTGTACCTGCAGCACATGTCACCTTGCCCTATCTCTGGTAAATGACCTCCATTTTGGATTTGATAGTGGATTTATAATATGTAAAACTTAGATGAGATCTTCAAAGAAGTAATCCTATCTAATAAAAGAGTAATATGCAAATTAACCATCACTCCACCATGCCCACAAGCCACGCCCACAAGCCAATCAGGAGTGAGTATGCAAATTAACCCAACCAAGATGGCTGTGGTCACAGAGAGAGCAGGAGGGAGACTTGGGTTTCCCCGGTGATGGAGGAAGCCAAGCTTTCCACACACACCTTGGCCAGCCCAGGCCTCCGCTTAAGGCTACAAAGTTTCAATTGTAGAAGATAAATAAATCCCAGATACCAGGACCTCTGCTTGGGTCGCCATGGGGGCGTGGCCAGCCTGCAAACCACCACAGGCCCCTCACACAGGCCGCCCCATGCCCCAAGGGAACCCCCACCCTGATCCGGGACACCCTTCAGGGCAAACCAGCTGGCCCCCACCCATGCACCAGGCCTCTATCCTATCTAATAAAAGAATAATATGCAAACTGACCATCACTCAAACACACAAGATGGCTGCCCCCATGTGGTCGAAGATGACTGCCCCCATGTGGACACAAGATGGCTGCCACAAGATGGCCAGCAGGGGAGGGCAGTTGGGAGGCACCAGGCCTGCAAGGGTGGGCAGTTGAGAGGGACCAGGCCTGCAAGGGAGGGCAGTTGAGAGGGACCAAGCCTGCAAGGGAGGGCAGTTGGAGGCGATCAACCCTGCAGGGGAGGGCAGTTAGGGGTGACCAGGCTGGCAGAGGAGGGAAGTTGGGGGCAAACAGGCTGGCAGGGGAGCAGTTAGGCATCAATCAGGCTGGCAGCGGAGTGATCAGGCTGGCAGGAAGAAGTGGTTAGGGGCAATCAGGAAGGCAGGCAGGCGAGCAGTTGGGAGCCAGCAGTTAAGTGACTATTAGGACCAAACAACTGAAACAACTAGAACGACTGGTCAACTGGTCACTATGACATGCACTGACCACCAGGGGAGTAGACGCTCAATGCAGGAGCTGCCCCTGGTGGTCCGTGCACTCCCACAGTGAGAGGGATTGTGAGAGGGATGTCCGACTGCCTCTCCGGTGGGATCGGGCCTAAACAGGCAGTCGGACATCCCTCAAGGGGTCCCAGATTGGAGAGGGTGCAGGCTGGGCTGAGGGTCATCCCCCCCTCCGTGCATGAATTTCGTGCACCGGGCCTCTAGTAGTATAACATACATTGGCACTGCTGAAATGAAACAGGCCTAGTTATAAGTAAAAACCAATTTTCTCATGAAATCCCATTAACCTTTTGCACTCGGATGTCGAGTGTGACGGTTATTGAATGTATCAATAATTTGAAATATAAAAAAATCCAAATAAATAAGTTTGTATGAAAAGAAACTCCGGTTTTTTATTCTACTGCCGCGCTTTGTAAAATCTGGGGTATTTAAAAAATTAAATCCCGAGTAGAATAAAGGAATCGAGAAGAAAGCAAGCAAGTGCAAAGGGTTAAACTCACCTGATCCTAGATCAGTCTAGTTATCATCTAGTAGGATAATTTGGCTTATCTGGTGGGATAATGGGATGGGATAAAGAGCATAACAGGAAATCAATACTTGGGTAGGTTTTTATGTTCTCTACTAGCGTTCCCGTTGCAGAAAAAATCCTGCAATAGGGTTTCCTGCTGCACTCTACCCCACCCTGCCTGCTCTCCTCCCTTGTCCCCCGCCCCGCGATCTCCGCCAGCCCCCCTGCTTTTCTAACTTCTCCGCCAGCCCGCTCTCCTTCCTTCTTCCCTGGCCCCGCCTCCGCTCCTCCCTTCTCCCCCGGCCCGCCTTCTCTGCCAGCCCGCCTGCTTTTCCCTTCTCCCCCGGCCCCGCCTCCGCTCTTCCCTTCTCCCCCGGCCCCGCCTCCACTCTTCCCTTCTCCCCCGCCCCGCCTTCTCCGCCAGCTCCCCTGCTTTTCTAACTTCTCCACCAGCCCGCTCTCCTCCCTTCTCCCCTGGCCCTGCCTCCGCTCCTCCCTTCTCCTCCTCCCGGCTTGCTTGCTTCTCTGCAGCTTTGCTCCCTTCTGCAGCTCTTGGCTTCTTTCTACGCTGTCGCGATATGCAAATTAGCCGCCATCTTTGTATTGATAATTTGCATATTCATCCTGATTGGTTGGTGGGCGTGGCTTGGCTGGTGGGCGTGGCTTGGGTGTAGCGAAGGTGCGGTCAATTTGCATATTTGTCTATTATTAGATTAGATTCTCTTCCACTGACTTATTTGCCTCTTCCTACTCAAATGTCATAGTGTTATTGTGTGTTAAATATGTTTTTATTGATTTCAGAGAGAGAGGAGGAAGAGATAGAAACATCAATGATAAGAGAGAATCACTGATTAGCTGCCTCCTGCACCCCCATACAGGGGATCAAGCCTGCTATCCAAGCATGTGCCCTGACTGGGAATCAAATGTGACCTCCTGGTTCATGGGTCTGATGCTCAACCATTGAGCCACACTGGGGGGGCCATAGTGTTTTAATGACTACAGCTTTTGGTTATGTATTTGACATTAGTAAAGCAAAATGCCATCTTATTGTCAATCCTTTTAAAATATTTATGGTGATTGAAATGCATTTTTTCTTCAAAGTACACTTCAAAATCAATGCATCAAATTTTAAAAAATTTTATTGATGTTTTCTGTGGAATTACATTGAATTTTGGTATAATTTAGGAAGACCCGATTTTTCCAAATTGGGAACGTGGAAGTCCATTTATTCAGGTCTTTAACTATGTCTTTCAGTAAAGTTTTTCAGTTTTTTTCACAAGTTTTAGATATTTGTTGTAGATTTACTCTTATACCTTGTATAGTTTCTGTGTGAGTTGGGAATGAAACCTTTTATTACTATTACATTTCAATTAATTGTTCTCCCTCTAACCAACTGAAATGTAATAGGAATAAAAGGTTCCACTGGAAAAAGATTCCATGGTGAAGCGACTGACCTTGGTATATTAGCTCTGTATCCAACTATCCTGACTAAATTCCTTCAGTAATTTAATAACTTTTTCTTGGATTTTCTAAGTAGAGAATCGTTAAGTTCTTTCAAAATAGTGACAGATATGTAGCTTATCCTTTATAATATTTATATCTCATTTTCATTGCCATACCTACTAAAGGTTTAGGTCTCTAAAAATGATGTTGAATGGTATCAGTAATATTAAGCATGCTTATCTTGTTCCATGTTTTGAAGAGAATGCTTCCAATGAATTGCCATTAAATGCAATGTTTGCTATTGGTTTTGATAATTATCTTCTACCTTAAATTAGGAATGGTTGTTTGCTTAGTCTCCTTTGTTCACCAAAAATAAATGAGTTTAGAGTTAAAATTGTTCTTAGAGATCATTTGGTCCTCTTGTTTCTTTACCTTTTTACCAGAATAGAAACGTAAATAGAGTCCTCAAACCAAAATTAAAATGTGTTGGGCAAGTAGAAGCATAAACAGAAATCCCCAAAGAAAAACTCAAAAGTTAGTGGACAAAACTCTATGAATTACATTACCTTTGAATTATTTTTAGTTTCCAAGATGAATTTCAACTAATGAACTAATGTGAATTTATTCATTCATTCAACAGATATTTGGTTGAATGAATGAATACAGTGTGCCTACTTAATACAAATGAATCAATTATAAAATAATTAATCAATTGGAAGATTACGTCCTTATCGAAAACTGTTTTAGGGAAAAATATGAATGTGAGCTCGATTTAATCAGTCCTAACTAATTTCAAACCTTTCCATAGGTTTACATGCTTCGTTCCCTATAGTTTATGAATAGACTGTCTTCTTAACTAATGATGTAAAAGCACAAATGGAGAATTTGATAATTTTTTTTTACTGTGGTGGAGTTCTAATCAAGTTAAACTTTACAGTTTTTTTAGGAGGCAGACATGGAGCATTAGTCCATGAAGTTCAGCGAGAATATCTGACCTGACATACTAGAATCTTTGAGGAAGGGGACAGCATCAGGTCAGCAGTCTACCAAATGTCAGGAGGTATCAGATATGCC
Organism: Cnephaeus nilssonii; assembly: GCF_951640355.1. Lineage (NCBI taxonomy): Eukaryota > Metazoa > Chordata > Mammalia > Chiroptera > Vespertilionidae > Cnephaeus > Cnephaeus nilssonii. The sequence goes on from NC_137079.1 coordinate 12,961,982, forward strand.
TTTGAATTTTCCAAAGTTTGAATAAATCTAAACCTTCTGAAGTGTTAACATCACTGTTATGAACATTCAGGAACCAACAATCAATAAATAAAGGTGGAAAATGATATTTAAACCAGTTTATGAACCCTCTTGGCAGTCTTGCCTACACATGACAGTGAACTTGTATCACATCAATGTTCTGAGGCTTTTAAAAAATATATGCACAGCCATTTACCTCGAGCACACTGGCATGAATATGTGGGTATAAGCCTTATATTATAAGGAGCAGGTTAAGTACACCTATATTCCCTGGCTGATCTATTTAATACCTTTTTTGCTTACATAAATCCATTATATATTTTAATTTTTGAAGCATAAAATTAACCTAAATATCATTCAATAGTATATACTATCTCAGTAAATGATACTTTTTTCATCACAAATTGCCAATAAAAACTCATCAGAAAGTATAATGTATCTAAAGTGAATGGGAAAGTTAACCTGAAAGTCAAAAACCTGAATTATATCCATGTAGTTGTTAAAACATTAATTGATAAAATGAAAGTCTATTATAAATGAGAGGCCCAGTGCACAAAATTCATGCACGGGTAGGGCACCTAGGCTTGGCTGGCGATCAGGGCCAATCAGGTTCCCTGCCTCCCCGCCTCCTCCTTCCTTCGCCACCCATGCACTATCAATGCATGGTTCCTCCCGCCTCCTCCTTCCCTCACTCTCTCAGCACCCTGCCGCCACCACTGGTCACCCACCATGTTCTACGCCACCCCCTGGTGGTCAGCACATGTCATAGCAAGTGATCGAACTCCCGGTCTCCCGTTCGAACTCCCAAGGGGACACTTTGCATATTAGCCTTTTATATACTAGTAGATAAGATAGATTCAATATCATGTGCTTATAAAACAAGCTTTTCCAAAGTGATAAAGTACAATTTGTGAATCTCAGGGAAGAGACTGACAGGAGTTATAGAAATCATGTTCATTAAGAAAAATTCTTAATTTCTATAAGTTGACATTACCCATTCTTTTTAACAATAAAGACTAATTTTTGCTTCTATGATATCTTAAAAAAAAACATGAATGAAATTCATAAGTCCTTCTAACCTTTGACTACAGAAATCCTATATAATAAAAGCCTAGGTGGCGTCGCACAACGTCATCACAAGATGGCCACCACAAGATGGCTACCCTCACGTCGTCACAAGATGGCCGTCAAAAGATGGTCACCACAAGATGGCCAGCAGGGGAGGGTAGTTGGGGGCAACCAGGCTTGCAGGGGAGGGCAGTTGGGGGCGATCAGGCCAGCAGGGGAGGGCAGTTGGGGGCAATCAGTTAGATGTCAATCAGGCCAGCAGGGAAACGGTTAGGGGGCAATCAGGCTGGTAGGCAGAAGTGGTTGGGGCCATCAGGCAGGCAGGCAGTCAGGCAGGCAAGCGATTTGGAGAGGACTAAGAGAGGGATGTCCGACTGCCGGTTTGTGAGAGGGATTATGAGATCTGGACTCAACCGGCAGTTGGACATCCCCCAAGAGGTCCCAGATTGGAGAGGGTACAGGCCGGGCTGAGGGACACCCCACCCCCCGTGCATGAATTTCATGCACTGGGTCTCTATTAACAAGAATAAATGCACAGCAACCTGGTGAGAAACTTATAATTGTACTAGAGGCTCGGTGCACGGAATTTGTGCACTGGGGGTTGGGGGGGGACCCTCAGTCCAGCCTGCTCCCTCTCACAGACTGGGAGCCCTCAGGGGATATCCTATTGACGGCTTAGGCCTGCTCCCCATGGGAGCAGTCTGGCCTCCCTCTGTGGGAGGTGATCAGGCTGATCAGGGGAAGGCACCAGCCCCATCACCCCGCTGCTGCTGCCACTGCCAGCCACCACAGCCGCCAAGGTGTTTTCATCAACATGGACTCCAGTCTCTTCACCACGAAAAAATTACAACTTTCTTTAGGCATTTTCAAGATATGTCTTTCATTGGATATGACATTTCTTTCTTTCTTTCTTTTTTATCCTCACCTGAGGATATGTTTCCATTGATTTTTAGAGAGCTTGGAAGAGAGAGGGAAAGACAGAAAGAAACATCAATTTGAGAGAAACACTTTGATTGGTTGCCTCCTGCATGAGCCCTGACCTGGGCCCCAGCCAGGGAGGAGCCTGTAACCTAGGTACATACCCTTGATCAGAATCAAACCCGGACCCTGCAGTCGGTAGCCCCTCCAGCAGTGGACCTTAGTTTTTTTCCTCCAGGAGTGTGGTGGAAAAACCCTAGATCATCTTCTTGGATTCTTATTACCCAAGTTACCAAGAACACTGTGAGTGGCGCCATACAGGGAGTTTAGCCAATGAGCAGTCAGAAAAGGTGTTTCCTCTGCAGCTCATGCGCAGAGGGCCCCCTGCGTTGTGTCCGCTGGGGTGGGGTGTGCTCTGAGCCCTGTGGCAGCCGCCGGGAGCACGCCCCCAGCCCTGTGTTGTGTCCGCTGGGCTGGGGGGCGTGCTGCCTGCCCAGACGCCCTCCCTCCCTTCACGGCCGGGGCGCGGAACACTGGCCTCATCGCCAGGGCAACGACACCAGTATCCCGCTCCGGCCACTATGGGCGCCACCATCTTTGTGACGGAGTGATGGTTAATTTGCATATTACCCTTTTATTAGATTAGATGAACTAGGGGAAGCCAGAAAGAGGCGAATACAACTTTTCAAATTTGAATGAAGACTGGGAGTTACAACATAGAAAAGGTCTAGGTTATTGTTGGAGAAAAAGGCAAACAAACATAATTTGAAAGAAGCTCAAATTCAGTAGATTACCCTTTGGCTACAAGGAAACTTGCAGGAGGGGCAGCAGTGGAGGGGACAGAAGCCAGAACAGAAAGGTATAGAAGAGGTAGCATATGATTTATTTGACTCAATCCTGAACCAAATATAAGACTCAAACTATGGATCTCAGCCAGGGATACAGGGGATACCCAGAGGTTCAAGCAGCAGGCAAATTGGCTTAAATCCATTACTCAAAGAAGAGATGAGTAGACCATGTCAAGAAGAACCTGAGTTCAGAAAGAGCTGTTGTGCATTGGATATTGGCAGAAAATCACTGGGGTATCAGACAGGAATCCATAAGACTGGGGCTAAATCACAGGATCAGTTACATTAACAATGTCAAAAGTGACCAATTGCCAATTAATCTTAAACTTATATTCTCCTATTTGTCTTAGTGTCTGTCTATGGAGAGGTTGAACTTACAGGTGGGTGGTTAGCTGAATTCTCATACCAGGAGAATACAGATCAGTCCAGCTGACAAACTTAATTCACCATTATAAAAAAACAACCACTTTCCTCCATCATTAGATGAATGGATAAAGATGTGACACATGCATACATGCATACACACACACACACACACACACACACACACACATTATCCTATATAATAAAGAGCTAATATGCTAATTAGACTGAACAGCAGAACAACCGACCGGACGACCATCCGGACGAAGCCAGGCTGTGAGGGCCGGCTGAGGCAGCCGGGGCTGCAAGGTCTAGCCAAGGCTGCCAAGGCTGGCCAGGGCTGCGAGGGCCAGCCGAGGCAGCTGGGACTGCAAAGGCCAAGCCCCTTGTACGAATTTCATGCATCGGGCCTCTAGTCCTATATAACAAAGAGCTAACATGCTAATTGGACCGAACAGCAGAACGACTGTCCGGACGACCATCTGGGTGACCTTCTGGCTGAAGCCGGGGATGAGAGGGCCGGCTGAGGCAGCCAGGGCTGCAAAGGCCGAGCCCCTTGCACGAATTTCGTGCACCGGGCCTCTAGTAATACATATAATGGAATATCATTCAGCAACAAAAAACAATGAAATCCTGCCATTTGTGACAATATGGATCAACATAGAAGGTATTTTGAGAAGTGAAATAAGTCAGAGAAAGACAAATACTGAATAATTTCACTTATATGTATAATCTTAAAAAAACCCACAAACGAACAAACACAATTAAACAAAAACAGAGAACAAACTGGTGGTTGCCAAAGGGAAGATGGGTGAGGAGATGGATGAAAAAATGAAGGGGATCACAGTCAATAATATTGTGATTACTTTTCATGGTGACAGATGGTTATTAGACTTAGTGTGGTGATCACATTGTAAGACATAATAATGGTGAGTCACTAGGTTGTACAACTGAAACTAATATAACCTTGTACGGTAACTACTTGAATAAAAAATTTTAAAAACAAACAAAAAGCAATTATTTTCCTTCTCAAAATTCGAGGCCTTCACCAATTAATCCTTTATCTAGTATATTAGATAGGGTGGGCTAAATTCCTCAAATGTAATTGCTCAAACACAACAGAAATGTGTTCATTCCAGAAAGGACATGCTAGGTCTGCAGTGTGGGATGGGACTATTTGAGGGGGGTGGGGTGGAGCAGGAAGCTCTGATTCACACATTCATCAGAGATCCAGGTTGATGATGACTGCCATTATCAACCAACGTGGGGCGGGGGCAGCATGGAAGAAGTTCATGTGAGGAGCTTTTCTAGGCCAGGCCTAGAAGTGGTCAATCGAAGAGAATTTAGTCACTTAAGTGCAAAGGATAATGGATAACGAACCCGGCATCCACAGCTCTAACTCTTATGGGGTAAGAGAAGAGATTATGGTCAACAGCTTGCAGTTTCTGTCAAACTAACTTTTGGTGACAACATCAAGGACTCATGAAATATAAATACTAGGGAAAAAAACATTAGAATTATATATAGTATGTTTAACAAAGACTTGGAGAGATACAGTTCCAAAACAAACCACATCTGTAACCTCTTGGGAGGTAAGACTTCTAAATGACCTTCATCAATTTTTTAGGAAATACTAAACTACTGTGATTCACCTTAGATTGACACTTCCACACATTTTATCCTCTGCATATTGTATTTCTCCCCAAAGTCTTAAACACAGCCACTATTCACTTGAAATGTAATGTTTGCACTTGCACTCTCCCAGCTTTGTTTTTCCAAATTTGGCAAAACGCTTTGATAACTCTGACCTTTTCACTAAACAAAACCAGTGAGATTAAGAAAACATTCGTTCTGGTCCTCCATCCTTGAATATTGAGAGAAGTTGAGTGTAAACATATGTTTTGTGCTCCATCTCACAAACCTATCCACAGTATCTATGGGAGGCTGAACAGTAATTCCTGTCCAAAAGTTTAATTTACAAAAACTAAATTTAACTGTCTATAGGTAAAAAGATGATGACCTTTAAAATTTTGATATATGATTATAAAACAGTTATTCCTAAACTAAATTTTGCTGACAGACTGCTATACTCAAAACAAAAGAACTAAAAACTCTTAAAATTTAAGTAACAAATAATATATAAAATTACCCCAAAATTTACATATATACAGTATAAACTTTAAGTTTAAATTCTAACAAGTTCATTTCTTTTATTAATAAAGTAAAATTCACTCTGAAAATAAAGTATCATCAAACTTTAAAAAATGAAACTTATAAGTATGATTTCAACAAATATTACCTTATTAAATTAATACAATTATGATTTCTTGGCTTCATGTGGGCATATTCTAACTAGATATGTTAACACTTTTATGGTGTTATTTTCACAGAAAAGGAGAATACAGACATCCTAAGTTTAAGTACTACTGCAATATTTTTATATGTGGCAAATTTCATTGAGGAAATTGAATTTTTCATATTAAAAAGATCTTGCAAAACTGCTACTGAGAACTATACAAGCATGGGTTTCAGAATGGCACATCAATTATCTTCACTGCAAGTGCAAGAAAACACAACAGAAAAATGAAATCACAGAAATCTAGAGGTAGTAGAGAATTTAAATTTGTCTTATTTTATTCCTTCTAGGAAATTATATTTTACACATTCTAGAAAATTATTTTATGGTACTTAGCAACATTCTTTTCAAGTTTGCTAAACAAATGTTTAGGGAATCTTCTTTCTCGCTCCAGAAAGCTCTATCTTTTTTTTGTTACACTGAGAAATTGTGAACGACATTCTAATTCTTTAATCTCAGTTTTCCTACTTACAAAAATGGAGAATTTCATGGATATAAAAATTTCAAACACATCTGTAAACTAACACACACAATTTAATCGTAAAAGTGAGTAAGGATCATCTTCAGGTACTTTGTGGATATGCTGACAAAAGAGCAGTGGCAGAAATTATAAAAATTACATTTTAAAAATTATCTCACCTTTCCAAAGGAAATAAAAATGTGTGTCAATGCAATTATATTATCTGGAATTTCCAAACTCAGATCTTTGTAACTTGTACTTAGATGTTACTTCTGAAGGTAGTGAAACCAGGGCCTTCCGGCAACAGAGTATATCATTACTCCCCCTAAGAATAACAGAAAGCAAAGGTTCACTGCCAAGGCACAGTGTCGTGTTACTTCAGGTCAGCAATTTGAAAATTTACTCTGTGGTAAAGTCTGGTTTTCTCAGGGAGGCAAGATTAAATGCCAGATAAAGGATTCACTACTTGACAATTAGAGAAACTGATGCCTACAAGCTGATAATATCCCAAAGAGGTAACTTGAGACAATTATATCAATTATCTAAACACTGTATAATGCATTATCTCTTAGCAGCCAAGAAACAGACATGAAAATGAAGAATGGAAAAAGGAAAAATAAAAGCCATTTGTATTAACCAAAACTATTTAGATTATTCATCCTTATTACTTTCTTTTAAAAAAGTATTTGTTTTATATTAAAGTAAATCAGTATTAATGTTTTAAAATGAATGATTAGAAAGTTTACTTGATTATATGTAGGAAGTTTAGAATTTTATGCCCTGATATTGGCAACTGTACCAACATTTTATGAAACATTACAAAGCACATATCTTTTAAATTTGGATTTTTATTTTACATTTTCTGGGCAAAAATCTTATGAGATGTATATGAGACTCAATTCACATCTATTTTTTACTCCAGCTAAAAAAATGTTCATGGAAGTATTACACTTGCTTTCTCTAATGGCTTCAGGCTTATTTAATAGCTTCTAAGAAGATAAAAGTAGTAACATTATTTTTGCTTGTTGGGTGGTCGAAAGGTTAAACATCAAATTCCCAGTGTGGGAAAATCCCAAAGTACTCTAGGTGAAATGTTTTGATGCTTAGTAAATGTATCTATGTGGAAATACACACAGCTGAAGACCAGCCAATAGTATTTCCCTGACTTGAGATCAAATAGAAAAAGAAAGTTGTAAAATAGGGGGGGGAAGGGGTTGGGGAGGGGAAAGAACGATCACTTATGATGTTAAAGTGTCCACTGTACTGTAATAGTAGCTTACACTATAGGGTTCTTCACACCATTTCTCTCCTGCTCTGTACAGCAAGGCTACTGGAGAGAGCTGCCTACATTTCCTGTCTCTGATATCCTCTACTTCAGCTGGTTCTCCCCTCTATCGCTCCACTAAAACTGCTTGTCAAGGTCACCGATGACTTCCTTGTTTCTAAATCTAAAGGTCAATACTCAGTTTTCATCTTACAGCATCTGATACTGTTGATAACTCATCTATGACCTTGACAGTTTTAGTGGAGGAATAGAGGGGAGAACTCCTGATTTTTGTCCTACTCCCCTGGAAGTTCCTTCCAATACTTTTGCTGGTACTTCTCTTCTACACAGTGCCCTATGGTGGTTCCATTCACCCACCGTGTCCTATGAACCTCTCTTATTTTAATCTATAACTGGAGGCCCGGTGCATGAAATTCATGCACGTGTCCCTCGGCCCAGCCTGCACCCTCTCTAATCTGGGACCCCTGGAGGGTGGGATCTGGCCTAAACGGGCAGTCGGACATCCCTCTCACAATCCAGGATTGCTGGCTCCCAAATGCTCGCCTGCCTGCCTTCCTGATTGCCCCTAACCGCTTCTGCCTGCCAGCCTGATCACCCCCTAACCACGCCCCTGCCAGCCTGATTGATGTCTAACTGCTCCCCTGCCAGCCTGTTTGCCCCCAACTTCCCTCCTCTGCCAGCCTGGTCCCTCCCAACTGCCCTCCCCTACTGGCCTGATCCCCCACAACTGCCCTCCCTTGCAGGCTTGGTTCCTCCCAACTGCCCTCCCCTGCTGGCCATCTTGTGGCAGCCATCTTGTGTCCACATGGGGGCAGTCATCTTCGACCACATGGGGGCAGCCATCTTGTGTGTTTGAGTGATGGTCAGTTTGCATATTATTCTTTTATTAGATAGGATAGAGGCCTGGTGCATGGGTGGGGGCCAGCTGGTTTGCCCTGAAGGGTGTCCCGGATCAGGGTGGGGGTTCCCTTGGGGCATGGGGCGGCCTGTGTGAGGGGCCTGTGGTGGTTTGCAGGCTGGCCACGCCCCCATGGCGACCCAAGCAGAGGTCCTGGTATCTGGGATTTATTTATCTTCTACAATTGAAACTTTGTAGCCTTAAGTGGAGGCCTGGGCTGGCCAAGGTGTGTGTGGAAAGCTTGGCTTCCTCCATCACCGGGGAAACCCAAGTCTCCCTCCTGCTCTCTCTGTGACCACAGCCATCTTGGTTGGGTTAATTTGCATACTCACTCCTGATTGGCTTGTGGGCGTGGCTTGTGGGCATGGTGGAGTGATGGTTAATTTGCATATTACTCTTTTATTAGATAGGATTACTTCTTTGAAGATCTCATCTAAGTTTTACATATTATAAATCCACTATCAAATCCAAAATGGAGGTCATTTACCAGAGATAGGGCAAGGTGACATGTGCTGCAGGTACAGCGGAACACAATACTTTGGAATAGCTTTTGTGGGATGAGAAATGGAGGTATCAGGGACATGTAAAAGGATTTTTAAACATGTGTCTTTATGCACACAGTTCAGTTTCTCAAGAGTATATAATACCTAGGTAGAATTTTGGAGTTAGGAAGTATGTGAATCCTCAATTTAACACACACTGTCATTTTATTTTCCAAAGATTTGTAACCCTACCACCAGAGTTAAGAATTTTTGTTGTTCTACATCAATGCCAACATTTTTAATTTTACCATTTTAATTAATAACAAATGGTGCTTTACTCTGGTTATCATAATATTTCCCTATAATTAGTGATGTTGAACATCTTTTCATGTGTTTACTGTTTTTAATATATTCCTCTTGAATTGCCTATATAGACCCTTTCTTATTCTTTTGTTATATTGTCTTTTTTTCTTATTGATTTGTAGATCATCATGATATATTCTGGATATTTATTACTTGCAAGTGCTATATAATGTAAGTTATCTTCTTCCATTCCAAGATTTCTTTGTATTTTATTAGATACTAGTAGCCCTGCACATGTATCCATGCACCAGTAGGTCACTACTGCCCTCCTGTAGCTCTCTGCCCGCTGCCCCGCCCTCATGTAGCTCCCCCAGTCCCCCTTCGCTCCTCCATAGCTTGCTGCCCTGCTCAGTCCTGTAGGTCTCTGCCGCCCACTTGTAGTTCGCTGCCCCACCCTCCTGCAGATCTGTGATCTGGTCATTACGCCTCAGGGCACAACAGATAATTATCATATTCCTCTCTTATTATATAGGACTAGAGGCCCGGTGCACAAAATTTGTGCACGGAGGGGGGGGCTCCCTCAGCCCAGCCTGCACCCTCTCCAATCGGGGGATGTTCCCTCAGCCCACCCTGCACCCTTGAGGGATGTCCGACTGCCGGTTTAGGCCCGATCCCTCTCGCAATCTGGGACTGCTAGCTCCTAACTGCTCACCTGCCTGCCTGCCTGATCACCCCTAACTGCCTCTGCCTGCCAGCCTGATCACCCCTAACTGCCCTCCCCTGCTGGCCTGGTTGCCCCTAACTGTGTCTGCCTGCCTGATTGCCCCTAACTGCCCTCCCCTGCTGGCCTGGTTGCTCCCAAACTGCCCTCCCCTGTCAGCCTGATCTCGCCCCCAACGGCCCTCCCCTGCAGGCCTGATATCGCCCCCAACTGCCCTCCTCTGCTGGCCAATTTAGTTCTGACTGGTCGGTTTCTATGCCAGTGAGCGTCAAAAGCTCCACTTCCTAGGCAGCCATTGGTTCCCCACAGCATCCAGATTTGGTTCTGATGGGTTGGTTTCAATGCCAGTCAGCGTCAAAAGCTCTGCCTGCTAGGCACCCATTGGCTCCCCACAGCACCCAGATTTGGTTCTGATGGGTTGGTTTCAATGCCAGTCAGCGTCAAAAGCTCTGCCTGCTAGGCACCCATTGGCTACCCACAGCACCCAGATTTGGTTCTGATTGGTCAGTTCCTATGCCAATCAACGTCAAAAGCTCTGCCTCCTAGGCAGCCATTGGTTCTTCATAGCACCCACATTTGGTCCTGATTGGTCGGTTCTTATGCCAGTCAGTGTCTCTGGGCCTATCAATGGGGCCTGATCAGAAAGGCGGGGCTGATCAGCAGCCCTGGTGGAGGCCTGAAGAGAAATGGAGGCACGGCTACTGGCCAGACTGGGAGAGAAAGAGAGAGGCAAGTGCTGATCAAAAGCTGCCATAGAGGCAACAGATTAGTCCCTGCTTCTCTCTTCAGGCCTCTCTCTGGCCCTGATTTGCAGCCCCCTCAGCAGTCAGTGCTGGGGCACCACGCCTGCAGAAGCAGTCTGCAGGACTGACTTCCGGTTGTTGAAGCCTTGGTCGTTACTGGTCATTACAACCCAGGGTTTTTATATATTAGGATTGTTTTAATGAAGTGAAATGTAGCAGTATTTACCATACTAGATTGTGCTTTTGTCTTGTTTTGAAAATCCTCCCCCTCTTAAGTTCACAATTTTATTTTCATATATAGTTTTCTAAATATCTTAAAGTTTCACTTATCACACTTAAAACTCTAATCCACTTTATGTCATAAAGTAGGCATCTAATCTTATTTTTATTTCCTTTATAGCATTTAACTCTAATCAAGCCCTATTGTCTTGTATATTATTATTGTTCAATATTTAAGAACCACCTTAGTTTAACTCCTTTCAAAATAATAATATTGGTGTAATATATAGTCACTGTTTAAGAATTACTCCATTTTTACCAATTTCTTCATTTATCATTGCTTCTTGAATTTTACCTTTCTTTTTATGTTCATTTCTTCCTGATATTCTCTCTTTAACAGTTCTTTTAATGATGATCTGAGACTTGTAAACTCTCTCAGTCTTATAAAAATAAACGGGAAACCATAAAAATACTAGAGGAACCCACAGGCAGCGAAATCTCAGACATATGCCGAAGCAATTTCTTCACTGATACTGCTCCTAGGGCAATGGAAACTAAAGAGAAAATAAACAAATGGGACTACATCAAAATAAAAAGCTTTTGAACAGCAAAGGAAACCATCAACAAAACAACAAGAAAGCCCACTACATGGGAGAACATATTTGCCAATGATATCACTGACAAGGGTTTAATCTCCAACATCTACAGGGAACTCATACAACTTAACAAAAGGAAGATAAACAACCCAATCAAAAAATGGGTAACGGACCTAAATAGATACTTTCCAAAAGAAGACAGAAGGAAGGCCAAGAGACATATGAAAACCTGCTCAAAATCACTAATCATCCAAGAGATGCAAATCAAAACATCAATGCGGTACCATCTCACACCTGTCAGAATGGCTATCATCAACAAATCAACAAATGACAAGTGCTGGCGAGGATGCGGAGAAAAAGGAACCCTCGTGCACTGCTGGTGGGAATGCAGACTGGTGCAGCCATTGTGGAGAACAGTAAGCAGTTTCCTCAAAAAACTAAAAATGGAACTACCATTTGACCCAGTGATCCCACTTCTAGGAATATATCCCAAGAAACTAGAAACACGAATCAGAAAGGATATATGCACCCCTATGTTCATAGCAGCACAATTTACAATAGCTAAGATCTGGAAACAGCCTAGGTGCCCATCAGCAGATGACTGGATCAGAAAACTATGGTACATCTACACAATGGAATATTATCCTCTCTAATAAAATGGTAATATGCAAATTAACCATCACTTCGCTACATAAGCCACGCCCACCAGTCAAGCCACACCCACCAGCCAATCAGGGCGAGTATGCAAATTAACCCCATCCAAGATGGCTACAGCCACAGAGAGCAAGGTTTCCCAGGTAACAGAGCAAGCCAAGCTTTCCATAGCCGTTGCAGGCCTAAGCCTCCACTCAAGCTACAAAGTTTCAATTATAGAAGGTAAACAAATTCAAACAAATGGCGGCAGAATGGAGCTTGAGAGAGCAGGCCAGGGTTGCCGGTGGCAACAGGGGAAGCAAAGCTTTCCACACATCCTGGCCGTGCTCACCTGCTTAAGGCTACAAAGTTTCAATTGTAGAAGGTGAATTAACTGCCACAGAAATGGCTGCCGCCCCGAGGGAACAGCAGGCTTGGCTCCGCTCCAGGCTACAAAGTTTCAATTGTAGAAGGAAAATAAATTCCAGATACCAGGGCCTCCCCTTGGGTTGCCAGGGGGCGTGGCCGGCCTGCAAACCACCACAGGCCCCTCGCTCAGGCCGCCCCACGCCCCAAGGGAACCCCACCCTGATCCAGGAAACCCTTCAGGGCAAACCAGCTGGCCCCCACCCATGCACCAGGCCTCTATCCTATCTAATAAAAGAGTAATATACAGATTGATCATCACTGCAACACACAATATAGCTGCCCCATGTGGTCAAAGATCCTGCCCCCATGTGGACACAAGATGGCCACCACAAGATGGCCAGCAGGGGAGGACAGTTGTGAGGCACCTGGCCTGCAAGGGAGGGCAGTTGAGAGGGACCAGGTTTGCAAGGGAGGGCAGTTGGAGGTGATCAACCCTGCAGGAGAGGGCAGTTAGGGGTGACCAGGCTGGCAGAGGAGGGAAGTTGGGGGCAAACAGGCTGGCAGGGGAGCAGTTAAGCATCAACCAGGCTGGCAGCGGAGTGGTTAGGGGGTGATCAGGCTGGCAGGCAGAAGCGATTAGGGGCAATCAGGAAGGCAGGCAGGCAAGCAGTTGGGAGCCAGCAATCCTGGATTGTGAGAGGGATGTCTGACTGCCCGTTTAAACGGGCAGTCGGACATCCCTCCAGGAGTCCCAGATTGGAGAGGGTACAGGCTGGGCTGAGGGACAACCCCCCGCCGTGCACGAATTTCGTGCACCAGGCTTCTAGTGCTGCCATAAAAAAGAAGGAATTCTTACCATTTGCAACAACATGGATGGAGCTGGAGAGCATTATGCTAAGTGAAATAAGCCAGGCAGCGAAAGATAACTATCACATGATCTCACTCATTTATGGAAAATAATGAACAACATAAACTGATGAACAAAAACAGATCCAGAGACAGAGAAACATCGATCAGAACGGCAAACCTAAGGGAAGGTAGGGGAGGGTGGGGGTAAGGGGGAGAGATCAACCAAAGGACTTGTATGCATGCATATAAGCCTAACCAATGGACACAGACAACAGGGGGTAAGGGCATGAATGGGGGGTTTGTGCGGGTAATGGGGGAATAAGGACACATGTAATACCTTAATTAATAAAGAAATTAAAAAATAAATAAATAAATTTATTTTGTTCTCATTCCTACATGACAATTTACCTAGGTATGGAAATCTATGTTGGCAGTTATTTTCTCTCAGCATTTTGAAGATATAGTCTACTGTCTTCTGACTTCTACCAATTGCCATAGATTCATCTTCAATCAGGCCAAAAGCTATGCCTTTATGGAAACCTGCCCTCTTTATCTTTGATTTTAGTTTCACTATAATCTAACTAAATATAAATTTTTATTTATCCTACATCAGTTATATCTTATATCCTGCCTAACCTTTCCAACTTCCAATGACCATATTTTACATTTCTAGAAGTCCTATTTGAGTCTTTATTATAACCTACTTATTATTTTTCTTTGTGTATTTAATCTTTTTTTAATATACTTAACTTATAGACTCAGCCAAATTATTCTATTATTAAGTTGTTAGGACTCTAATCAGCTTACTGACTCTTTCTTATAGAACTTTATATTTTATACTTTTGGATTATAAACTTATCCTCTTGTATATCTTATTTATAGAATTTACATATAAATGCCAGTGTTCAGGGCATTTCCTTCCAAAGAAGTTTTGCATTTCAATCTGCCAGCAACATCAGCTTTTCTTAGCTTGGGTAACACAAGTTCTAACTCTGGTTCCATATGAGGTAGTATGGGACCATGTTTATGCAGTCTCAGGAGAGTCTTTTTTTTTTTTTTTTTTTCTACTTAGAGCTCAGGCAGACAACTTCAGATTTCCTTGTCATCAACTTTTACTGGATGGATGATTATTTTCTAGCTCATTCTTTAGATAAGTCCTAGGCTTTAGAAAGGAAGGGTCTCAGTTCTAACTTCCAAAGGTCTTGTCTCCTGTCCCCACATAGACTTAGTCCCTAGAATTCCATGGATAATGACCCATCATTCTCCCAAGGAAGCTACAGCTCACAGTGTTCTATTATTAGTTTCCTTTTCATTTCTGCCCCTGGCAATTTTCCTTAATTCATTATAAGTACAATAGAGCATTTAAAAGGATGTTTAAAATATTTTTATGACTGATATGCTGTATTGGTAGAACCAGAAATCTAATCCATTTATTTTATTAAATGGGCATTCCATAATTTATTTATGAGCATTTCCTTTCATTTCAAAGCCATTTTCCCAACACAACTGTAAGCCTAAGAAAGACTGATAAATATATTTATTACCTGCTCTTTAGTTTTTCTTAGAAAGAGAACTCTGACTTTTAGCTAGTCACAATAGGACAAAGAACAAAGGTTACAATTCTCAGGCTTTATTGCAGTTAGATTGGGTCAACAGACTAAGTTTTGGTCAGTGAAATGCAAATTAAAGTATTTTTTTGAGACTTCCTGGAAGGCCACTTAAAAGGTGCTGACTCAGCTATATAAGGAACTGATAACAAAGGCAAAGCTCTTTACTGTACCCTGCTTCACTATTTCACTATATTATTTCCATAATCACTTTAATCACTGAGTTTAAAGCTATTGTAGAGGGCAATCATAAGTAGATATTGGCAAAGAGATCATTGTAGAGGGAGGACATGAGGGAAAGGATATGAGGAAGATCTATATTTTCCCAAGCATATGTTAAATATTTACTAGTATGTGAAAATAAAATTGCTTTTGCACTAGGATGTAGTGTGGTGAATGAATCAGTAGGTATACTACAATGTCTTCACCAAATATTATAGGTTAGGTACCTCTGATCTTTCTGTCCCCCAGTACCTTGTTTTTCCAAAGGAATTAAACTCCCTATGGAGTCACTCTGCTCTATACTAAGAAAGCATAACTGCAGATACTTGTATCATACAGTACATTAAAGAATGCCACTTGGGAAAACTTCCTGAATAAAACATACCACCAAAAAATGGAAGAGACATGTTCCTTTCTTTACCTGCCTGTAATCAAACAATATATCCTTACTCCCCGAGTAACTTCTGCTCTTACATAGCTGACATTCAGATAAACCCTCTCTGGTTCACTTCTCCATATCCTTCTAATTTTCACCATTTTATTGAAGATCAATGTTCAACCCAATTTATGGCTGTAGCCATGTTCCAACTTCTTTTGGGTAAGGGATGCAATAGAAGACCAAAGACACAATGTGCTACTCACCTATAATTTGCCAGGAAATGGCAGGAACCTTGAGAAGTTGGCCTGCTCCCTACAGTTTTATAAAAATTAAAAAATAACTACTATAATAATTCAGGATAAGTTCTAAATTTTATTATTTGGTGACATATATGTATAATATTTTTGATAAATATTTAGTTCACAATAGCACCCAGTATTTGTACCAATAATATTTAGAACATTAGATCCAAGTATGAAGTATAGATTTTAACCTTACTCCCTAAATAGGATGTCTTGACTTTGACTAAGTCTATGCTATAAAATACTCAAATCAGAACTCTTCCCTGACTTTCATGATGATTAGGTACTCACCAGGGCTGACAGACCAGAGGACATGAAAGGCATGTGTGTTTTAGCACATCTGCACAGTGCTGGACAGAAAGGTTACTAACACTACATTCTTTACTAGGAGGACATAAAATCCTGCTGTGACCCATTTACTTGTACAGGAAACGTTCTGGAGGAAGCCATGAGACAACAAAGGTTTGTGAAAGTTCGAGTCACACTGATTTACTTTCACTGTAAACCCTAGACCACAAGCTGCCTATTATTGTCCTTAGGATTCCATCATTGATCCTGTGGTATTAATATCTCAAAACCTTTCTTAATCTTCTGGGGACAATGAATGAATGTACTTATATGAATACTAGTAGCCCTGCGCATGAATCCGTGCACCAGTAGGTCGCTCCTGTAGCTCCTTGCCCCCCCCCTCCCGCCCCGGCTCCCCCAATAGCTTGCTGCCCTGCCCCCTCTTGTAGCTCTCTGCTGCCTGCTTGTAGTTTGCTGCCCCACCCTCCTGCAGATCTGTGATCTGGTCGTTACGTGGTCAGTCATATCTCACCATATCGCATCTTTAGATTTGTAAGAATAACTTTAAAGTGGTTAGAAGAAGTACAGAACTAATGGGCTGGAACTAGCTTAAACTGGGTCTAACCTATGACAGCCTTTCTGACATGATGTAAGCCTGTTAGGAATACTCACTTTTGAATTATTGCAAGCAGTTTGAATAATCCATTATATTACTTCCAGGGAAAGGGATAATCCAAATATTTCACCTAGTCAATACTTATAGTATCAATTGGATAGATATTATCCTTATCAGAGAAAGAAAAAAAGGAATTATTTTAAATTCTTTTATATGCCTAAATTTTGAAGGTGGAGTTGAGTATTAAAATAGTTAAAAGACAACTTAGTGAAGGGGAAAAAAAGCAGAAAACTTGGATTCTACTTTCTCAATTTGGAAAAGACAATTCTTTAATGAGCAAACAAATGTCCTAGGCTAGTCAATTGAATGACAATGCAATAAACTTCCACATTTTACTTAGCTTATATAATCTATCAACACTTGAGAGAATAAGAATACACAAGTAAGGTAAAAAAGCAATATATTTTAAAATTCCTGCTTTGTGCACAAATGACTAGGCATTTTATTTAATGCTAGATAAGTAGCCATAAATAGAACTTGTTTGACTTTTTAAAACATATTTTTCTCCAACACAAGAGTATTTACACTACACAAAATAAAGTTACTCAAATTCTCGGTGTTTGGCACAATTACAGAAGATCAGTTAGAACTAATACTCTACAGTTTAAACTTAGCTATCAAGTTTACACAAAAGAATAAAATCTGTAGTATAAGTTGGTATATTGCCTATGTAAGTTAAATATTATATTATGGGGAAAAAGTACTAATCAGATCATATTACTAAGGGTTATACATCTCAAAAAAAGGAATAACATAATAATTAGAACAGCAAAAGTTGTGACCATGTAAAAATATTCATTGAAAAACTGTATTTCATGAGTAAGCTAAAAATTCATTTTATCATTTAAAACTCCTATTTAATCATGAAAATACAAAACAGAAGCAAATTAAAAGATGTGATAGTACCCTGGTCAGTCTGTGCAGTGGTCAGAGCAGTGGCCCACAAAGGGTCAAGGATTCCCAGTCAAGAGCATGTGCCTCAGTAGCAGGCTCAATCCCCAACGCAGGTTTGTGAGAATCAAGTAGAAAATTACATTAAACCCCAATAGTATTACCCAAATTCCAATTCAAAATAGAATTCAGTGTTTTTATTTATTTATTTTGAATGTGGAAATTACATAGACCAAGGAAAAATCCTGTTATACACTTTCATTCAAACTGATTAATATGCATTTCTGGAGAATTTCTAAGTCTTGGAAGAGAATTACAGATGATAAATTTTTTTAAATTTAAATTCAAGGTCATGACAATTTTATTTCCTAATTTCCTAGGTCAGTGGTCGGCAAACCGCGGCTCACGAGCCACATGCGGCTTGCAAGCTGCGGTTTGACGCTCTGTTGACTAATGAGTTTGCCAACCACTGCCCTAGGTGAATCTAAATAAAAGGATATCCATAAAATGCTGTGACTATCGTTCACTGCAACCCAGACAACAGGTGCATGCATTTCTATAACTCCAGGTTTTGTATAGCCAGAGGAGGAATATTATTTCCAAATTCATTCAAATTTTATTCTGCGATTTACTTAGAAAAAAACAAAACTACACTCAAATTGTTATATGTGAATTTACACCATGGTCAGGCCACTAGAAGGAATGCAGGTAGCATCTGGAGGGTTTATTTGTCACAAAGTGATTCAGAAAAACAAAAGAGGTGATTGCCTAATTTAGCTTCCTAAACAACATTATTCTACACAGAATCAACCTATTTTCAATTTCACCTCTATGTGACTTTCCTCACTCTGTAGTGTTTGTATTTTAAACATCTGGCAAATTCTTTGATATTCTAGAAAGAAGAAGCATAATCTTGTCTCAAAATGTGCTGCCCTAAAAAGAGGTTGGAAAAGATATAAAGTGAAAGAAACTTAAAAATGAATGATTACTGGAAATTATTATAGAAATAAACAAGAAAGATACAAATACTGTTATCTTTTTTACTTGAGAATAAAAATAAGTTGCTTAGAGCTTCTTAAGATTAAGAAATCATAAAATAGATCATGTGTTCTGTATAATAAGTAAAACACTGGATTAAAGTATGTTAAGCAATCTAGTAAAGTAATTCTGGATCTGAAACAAAAAGGCAATTATAGAACAAAACTTTTTTCCCATTAATAAAAATAATAATTTAAGGCTAAAACTAAAAAGTTCTAAACAGAATCTTGTCAACATCTCTTTATAATATTAATAAAGTTCAAGGCCAGGTTTACTGAAAAAAATTTTGGCAAGATAAACTTGCACAATTAAAATAAATATAGTGTCACATGATTTGGTTTCCCAAAGCCTGGAATTTTGACCTTAACTGAAGTCTTCCCAATTCCAATGCTATAAATAACTACGATAGCTGAACAAGATATTAAACTATTAATTCTCACAGACTGTGGTTGTGTCTTTTCAATGTGCACGTCCCATGCAAGTATTTGATATAAGCTTATTCATTTGATAAACATTTATTGCATATCTATCAGGGTTATGCTCCATACCAGGCAATCTATATATATAAAAGCCTAAGCAACCGTCATAACCACAACGACCGAACAGGCTGCATGGGGTGACCGGGCTTGCAGGGGGGTTAGTGAGGGACGACCAAATGACTGAACAGAGGGCTGCGTGGGGCAACCAGGCCAGCAGGGGGGTTAGTGAGGGACGACCAAATGACTGAACAGAGGGCTGCGTGGGGCAACCAGGCCAGCAGGGGGGTTAGTGAGGGACGACCAAATGACTGAACAGAGGGCTGCGTGGGGCAACCAGGCCAGCAGGGGGGTTAGTGAGGGGCAACCAAACGACCGAACAGCAGGCTGCGTGGGTAGACCAGGCAGCAGGATGGGCAGTGAGGGGCGACCAGGCTGGCAGAGGGGGCAGTTGGGGGTGACCAGGCCATCAGGGGGGGGCAGTGACCAGGCCATCAGGGGAGGCAGTTAGGGGTGATCAGGCAGGTAAGCAGTTAGGAGCCAGTGGTCCAGGATTGTGAGAGGGATGTCTGATTGCCGGTTTAGGCCCGATCCCGGCAGTCGGACATCCCTCAAGGGGTCCTGGATTGGAGAGGGTGCAGGCTGGGCTGAGGGGACTCCCCCCCACCCCCGCCCCGTGCACGGATTTCAGGCACGGGGTCTCTAGTGATAATATAAAGGTGGTTGAGACCAACACAAGACTGCTCCTTAAAGGGCTAAGACAAGCAGAAAAGACAGACAATTAATAAATAACTGCAAAAAGTCATCAATTTGGAGTATATGGTAGAGTTGGGAAAGGCTGTCTGGAAGTTCAGAGGCAATGTCTTTCAAAACCTTCAAGGCTATGGTAATATAACTGCATGTCTGTAGGTTACTGCTGCACATTGTCATCAGTTAAATTAGTCTCATAACACACACAGGGTAATTTATATGCTAGGCTATGTTCAATATAATATTCTGCTTAATTAAAAGAGGTTTTATAAATCAAGGGTTCTTGCTATAGTTTTAAACATCAAAAGGAAACATTTCTACCACTTCAGGAAAGTCAAATAAGCATAATAAATGAAGTGGCAACACAGGTTTAAAATACTTCTGAAAAAAATGGCAGACTGACCTTTTGAGTTTCTTTCAACCTCTTCCTCCCAAAACCACATTAAAATCACAATAAAATATTTTTAAAAGGTATAAACATACAAAAACTAGGAAAGAGAAAAGGACAGGAGACCAAAACACTTAAGAGAATTCATTAATTTTTTATAAACTTGAAGAGAGGGGGGAAAGGTAATTGACCAGAGGAGCAGAGGCACAACCTGGGTACCATGGAGGAGGACACCAAACAGAAGTAAGCTAATTTGGAGTACAGATCCCAGAAAGGATAAGGCCTTCGGGACACAAGGAACTGTGTTGGCAGAGAAATTTGTGAGGCTGAAAACAGAGGATAACAATATGTAAGTACATCACGGGATACTCCCCCAACACACGTTCTCACACATACATGCAATTTGCTGTGCATCCAGGTTACTGCTCCTCCCACCTCTCCCATTCTTTGGAGAAGCTCAATGAGACCAGAGAAAAATATTTATAAAATACTGGGATGTGGATGCCACGCTAATGAAATGCCCAGATCACCAAATAAAAAGCCATGTTCCTGTAAAAAGAGCTTCTGAGTGGCATCAAATATAGATAGGCAACAACCACAGATATGTGGAGAAAACCTCAAAATGATAGTGAAAGCACTGAAAATAAAATATAAAAAAGAACCTGGAAGAGATAACACAATGCATGGAGCAGAAGACAACTTAAAAACAAAACTATAATTCATATCCTTATAGTAAAAAGAGACATGTAGCAGCCATAAAACAAAATAGATCGCTGTAACACATGAACATCAGGGAACAGTGAATAGTTCTTTGAATTAAAAAATTAGGATAACTGAGATAAAACAGTCGGCTAGAAGATAAAGTTATCTCTGGAGATAAAGATGTCTCCCACAAAGGCAAACCAACAAAAAGATGAAGTAGTTGGAACAAAAGAAAGAGTAGAATTAGATTAGGATCTGTCAGAAGATGTAACTTCAGACTAATAGAGGTTTCAGAAAAAAAACCACACAGAAAATGGAGAAAACTGTCAAAGAAATAATACAAGAAAAATATACAGGCCCAGCCAGCATGGCTCAGTGGTTGAGTATCAACCTATAAACCAGGAGGTCAGGGTTGGATTCCAGATGAGGCCATATGCCCAGGTTGCAGGTTCGATCCCGTGTGGAACTCGCAGGAGGCAGCCAATCAATGGTTCTCTCTCATCATTGATGTTTCTATGTCTTTCTCCCCTTCTCCCTTCCTCTCTGAAAATCAATAAAAACCTATTTTTTAAAAAGTATACAGAACTTTCAGAGATGAATTTCCATACTGAAAGGGCCCTCAAGTACCTCTTACAATAAATGAAAAAATGCCCACACCAGTGGTCATTGCTGTGAAGCTTTTAAACACCAGGATAGAGAGAAGATTATAAGTTTTCAGAGGGGGAAAAAAGGTCAAATACCAAAGGAATAATGATCAGAATGTACAACTGGAAACTTGGGAAGGGTAAGATACAGGACTTTAGTATTATTTGACTTCTAAAACAATGTATAGGTACTTTCATTAACAATAAACAACAGTAACATAAGCAAATAGAGCCATAAAGTAAATAAGTGAATAAATAAAAAAAATTAAACAAACTGATTGAATGCTCACTATGTGCTAGGGGCACCATTCTTTTTTAAAATGTATTATTTCATTTAACTCTCATAACGGTATGAGGAGGACACTGTCAACCTCCTATTGCAGGTGAGGAAACAGGCTTTGAGAAGTTGAGTAACGATACAACCAGTAAGTCCTGAACTCAGAGTCCTGGCTTTCTGAGTTTGGTCTTTTAAATTAAAACTGCATGATCCTGTCTCTCAACTTTAAAAGTAAAATTTATTTTTTTTTAAAGAAGAAAACAAAATACTTGATGTTTCCTACATTCCTATTCTGTTCCCAGATCAACTGTGGTTGATTAAAAGTTCTGTCTTTGTCCATCAGAACACAAGTTTAATGTATTATATACACTGAGTGGCCAGATTATTATGATCTCTGAACGCATAATAGTCTGGCCAATCAGTGTATATCCTATATAATAAAAGGCTAATATGCAAATTGTCCCCTCGACCAGGAGTTCGACCAGCAGGCAGGATGGCCAACTGCCCATGTCCCCTCCCCCTGGCCAGGCTGGCCGGACCCCACCCATGCACGAATTCATTCACCGGGCCTCTAATACACACACACACACACACACACACACACACACACACACACACACTGAGTGGCCAGATTATTATGCGTTTAGAGATCATAATAATCTGGCCACTCAGTGTATATGTGTGTGGGGTTTGGAGGATGCAGGTTGAAGAATTTCCTAGTATTTTAAATATTCATTGTATAAACGTACTTTATGCTAAGAATTTGTGATTTGCTGCTAGAAGGACAATAGATTCCTTGACCTAAATGCATTAACAACCTCCACCAAAAGAAATGACACACCTACAGCATCAGATCGCCACTGTGTACCTTGTGCAAAGAATGAAGGGTATATACATTTCATTAAAAACAGTTGCCTCTTTTCTAAATTATTGTCATCTGAGCCCTTCACACTCCTCTAGTCCTGCAAGGAAAATATTCCTCGACGATTTTCCTAGTGAGTTACATGACTGTTAAGTATACTGATGTAACAGAAACATCATGTGCCTGGACTCATTCTTGCCTTTTACTCATCTTTACATTAAGTACTAATGATACTTGAACATTTTCATTTGAAGTTCCTCGGTAGGCGTTAGCCTCATTTAGTTCCTACTTTTGCTGTCCTATCCATCCATCTCCTCACTTACTGTCCCTATTTAAGAGATTCTACCTTAGGAAAGGGGTGGAGTGGGTGGGCTAGATTCTTTTGAATAGGTGTGTGTGTGTGTGTGTGTGTTTTCCCCCAACCTGGTGACATCTTCATTCTTTCTGACCTGACATACCGAAGCTACAGTTCTGGCCTTTGGTCCTTTGCGACTGATAAACAATAATGTCTTCTCAGACCTCACAGCCCTGCACTGCACCGGGCCTCCTGGATCACTCGCTGTCGCCAGCCCAGCCCAGCCTGTGAGTTCCTTCCTCTCACACAGGCCACCCTCCGCTTTCTGCCTGTCATGACCTTGGTTTTTGTTTTGTTTTGTCCTGGTTTGGGGTATCCCTTGATACGCGGTCGCTGCAGCAACCTCCAAGGTTCTCCGTCATCCATGACAGCACCATCTAAGCCTTGGCAACATGTGAATGAACACCCGGGGCTGCCGGCCTAGCGGGTGTCGGTCCTGGTCCCAGGAGGTCTCTGCCCGCGGCTGCAGAGCTCACGCCGCAACAGCCTCCCAAGCCGGGGTCACAGGGTCACGGGGGCCCACAGCTCAGTCGCACCCCGCAGGCCAGGCGGCCACCCCGGCCCTCCCCGCACTCGGGGGGAACACCTGGCCGACGTCACCTGCGGACGCCGGCGCGCACGCGCACCTACCGTCTCCTTGGCAGCGGCGACCGGGATGGGCAGCAGCCCCCGGCCGCGGGGCGGTTCCTCCAGCTCGAACTCGGCGCCCTCGGAGGGGGGCCCGCGGTCCGGCGCCCGCGCGGAGTCGGGCCTGGGGTCCCCATACAGCTGGTAGCACACGAGGCCGACCAGCCCCCCGCCGGCCGCCGCCGCGAAGCTCAGCTCCCCCCAGCGCCGCCGCCGCCTCCACGCCGCCTCAGCCACGGCCCCGTCCTCCTCCTCCCGGCAGGGGCCGGGCCGGCCGGGAGGGCCCGCGGCTGTCCCCACGGGCCGCCCCCACGGCCCGGGGAAGGGGTGGTGAGGGGAGGGTGCGGGCGGGAGCCGGGGCGGCGGCCACAGGAGCCTCCGCAGTGCAGCCATAACGGAGCCGCCGGCCCCGAGCTGGAGGGGGCGGGAAGGGGGGGTGGGGTGGGGGGGAAATCTCGCGAGAAGTCGGAGCGTGGAGGCGCGCGCGGGGCGAGAGCGACTCCTGCGAGCGCGAGGGCTGCCTGGGGGACCCCGGGCAGGTGTCCGCGGCGGGGACGCGGGGTCTCCGGTCAGGGTCCGGGAGAGCCTGGAGGGCACACGGCTGCTCCTCCCCCCGCACTGGCAGCCCAGCCCCCCAGACAGCACTACGCCGGCCCCGGCGACACCTGACGCGGGAACCAGCCCCGCGGCGGCGGCGGCGGCGGCCAGGTCAGCGGAGCTGGAGGAGCCCTGGCCGCGGGGTGCCGGGCGCCCCTCGCCTCTGCCCCGCCGGGTGGTCTCGGGTTACTAGTAGCGCCCCTCTGAGACAGCCCCATCCCCTGGCGGCCTCCTGATCTGCCCACACCGGGTCTGCAATCATTTGCGATTGTATCTTGAGTCCAACAAAAATGCGGCATACAACGTGGGCTCAAGTCATAAAAATGGCAAACTACGTTGAAGGGTGTAATTGACACAATGAAAGCTCCCGGACTTTTGAGGGGGGAAAGCTAATGCTGTTTTGTTCTTTTTTAGTTACCGTTAATATTTAAAAAAATAAATAAATTACCATACCTGAGGTCACTTAATTCATCAAATCAGAACTGTCTTGAAAAATACCCTTAATTTTGGAGGGAAGCTGTTGGTTTAAATATAAAGAATCGATGTGTATTGTGCCATCTTTATTTTTGTTGTTCTACTTGTTGGTTACACGGTCCGTGTCACTTTTATGGGAGACACCAGGGGTCTGGAACTCAGTTTCCAGAACCCAGAGCTATGGGAACCAAGTTACTGAAGGCGCTGTGGATCCGTTTTCCATTTTGACGGTCTCCCACTCCCAGGGACAGGCTGACAGTGGTCTGCACCCTGCCCTCCTCCCTCAGTCAAACTGAGCTGTGTCTAAGCTCCAAGAAGCCAGAGCTACTTAGTATTTATTTAGCCCAGTTCCTGGCACATAGTAGGGCCTCAATAAATGTTTATTAAATGGAGAGGGGAATTTATTATTATTGTGCGGGGGGAGGAGACCAAGATAGACATGGCAAATCAGGAGATAAATGTAAAGCAGCTCGTCAGCCACTAAAGGAGATGGTAAACCAAGCAGCACATCTGGAAATGAAACGGATGCAAATGGAAGGCCAAAAGGAGAAAGCCAAGGAGCTGGTAAGGAAGGATCAGAGAGTGTGGTCATGGAGATGGGTCCATTCAGGAAAAAATGTTGTGATTTTGTTACTTGAACCCAATCTTACATGTTATACTTGGGCACGATCCTGTTGGACTGAGAGCCTTGAAGCAATAGGCTTCCACCAGGTTCTCACGGGCCTCTGAGGAATGCCAGCATGATCCACGGCCAAAGGTCAGTGACTTGACCTTGACAGCTCCCTTTTTGTTCTTGTGTGTCTCACTCGTGACAACAACCAAGCTGCCAGTTGTGTACATTTAACTATCTGACTCCAAGACCAGTAACAATCTGACCAGTCTGACTTCTGCAACTAAGGAGTTTATACTGTAATTTCCAGGGCCTTTGCTGACAGTGTCTCTCTGTTTAATTCTTACTGTTGTCTTTGTCCTCCATTTAGTGGCAGGAACCTCTTATCTTACATATTTGGGAAACAAGGAATAGCAGCTCAGACTTGATACTAGTACAGCTTCCTGTCCAACAACAAGTGAGCCCTTTTTCAATTGTTCTATCCTTTGTTTCATGCCTGATAGCAATTCAAGTGTCTATGCCCATTAAAAGCTGTTTTCTGGTGGAGAATAGCTTCAGAGTAATATAATGATCATCTTTTATGCAAGAATAGCACTAGGGTAGCAAAACAATCTTTCTAATAATGTAACTGAACATAAACATACCACACGACCCATCAATTTCACTCCCAGGTGAAATACTCATAAAAAAAATGATTACTTTATGCACACCAAAAGACATGGAGAAATATTTGTAATTGGCCCCAAACTAGAAAGTATTCACATGTCCATCAACAGTGATATGGATTTTGTGTGTGTGTGTGTGTGTGTGTGTGTGGTACATTCATATAGTTGAATGCTATATAGCAAGAAAATTACTGAAGTGCAGCTACATGCAATCATGTGAGTAAATTTCACAAGCAGAAAATTGAGTTAAAGAAGACAAACACAAAAGAACCAAATGTATTATATTTTAAAAATCAAAATGACACATACATATTTATATTCAGAAATATAGTGTTTTTGGGGGTAGAGGATAGTGCCTGAAAGGAAGAATGGAGGGTCTGGAGCTCTGTTCATGTTCTGTTTCTTGATCTCAGTACCAATTAGACAAGTGTATTCACTCTGGGAAAACTCACAATCCCTTTTCATGTATGTTATCCTACCTAATAATAGAGTAATATGCAAATTGACTGTACCTTCGCTACACCCAGAAGCCACGCCCACCAGCCACACCCACCAGAAAACCATCCTGCCGGAGACTTTTCCGGCCTTGGGCACCAGGAGATCCATCGCTGGGACGCTGGGGTGCGGCCGAGCCCAAGGCTGGGAAAGCCTTCGCAGGAGGCTTTTCCAGCCTTGGGAACCCTGCAACAGATGGCAGGCAACTGGCGGTCGGCTCCTGTGACAACCAGAGGCTGACAAACTGGAAGTCAGTGCTGGCCCCACCCCCAAGAAAGCGGTTAGGGGCAATCAGGCAGGCAGGCAGAGGGGTTAGGGGTGATCAGGTAGGCAGACCAGTGGTTAGGGGTGATCAGGTAGGCAGACAGACCCTCACTGGGCTGGCCCCGCCCCCAAGCAAGCTGTTAGGGGCGATCAGGCAGGCAAGCAGAGTGGATAGGGGTGATCAGGTAGGCAGACCAGTGGTTAGGGGCGATCAGGTAGGCAGACCAGCGGTTAGGGGTGATCAGGTAGGCAGACCAGCGGTTAGGGGTGATCAGGCAGGTAGGCGAGCAGTTAGGGGCAATCAGGTAGTCAGCCAGCCCCTTGCATGGCTGGCCCCACCCCCCAGCAAAGAAAGAGGGAGGCCCAGGCCAGCCAAGCCATTGCACCCCAGCCTGTCGCCTGCAGAGGGAGGCCACCGGTGGCAGGGGAGGGGGGGCAGTGCTGCACAGATGGCAAGCAGTGGCAGCGGCGGGGGCGGGGCCAGCTTCCTGCAGACCTGGGAAGGAAAGCCCCAATAGGCCCTGATCTCAGGCCAGGCCTAGGGACCCCACTCGAGGGGTCCCGGATTGTGAGAGGGTGGTTGGGCTGAGGGACGCCCCCGAGTGCATGAATCTTCATGCACTGGGCCTCTAGTACTTCAATAAAAAGCTTATATAAAATAAAAAATAGAATTTCTTTCTAGTGCTCTTATACTAATGTGTTATTTACTAGAGGACTTGCTGAGTTCTGAACTGTACAACTTAGAAGGAATGTATAGAACTTGTGAAGAGTTGAGATAAAAGTGAAAAACTGAAGAGTTGGAAACTCGTGGAAAGGTAGATAATCTTGTTATAGTTTGAGTGATTTAACCAAGGGGCACCTTAATAAAAGCCTTTTGGTACCTAAAAACCCTTAAGAAGATGCTCATTAGCTGTTTTCCTTATTTACTAAGGAAAAGCCAAAAGGAACGTCATATTTTAAGCAACCACCTAGTGTCTTGTCTTCTTTGAGTTGTCGTACTTTCTCCTGTAATGTCCATATGGCTAGACCCAGTAGGTACCTAATAGTAAGGCCTAGTGCAACCAGTATACACCCTTGTCTTTGGCTGTAACCCCAGATTGTCAGGTGTTGGATGGGAAATTGCTTTAAGGGCAGATAACCAAACAGAAGGGCAGCCTTCAGAACAGATGGACAGCTCAGCACCAAGAGGAGAAATCAAGCATAGCATAAGGTTAAGTCAGTGTACGTACTGCATGAAGCTTAGTGGGATGGCGAACCAGTATCACTTCTTGCCAACTCCAATTGATTGGTATTGGTTACCCAGAACACTGTGATGAACAAAATTTTCAGATTGGGTCCAGAATTCATCGGAAAATGCCTTGGTGGATGAATATATCTGCTAAGAACAGGCTATACGACTAAGCTGAGCTGCATTGTTGAGCCACCATAGTTTTTTGGGGGGGATTTTTTTGTTGTTTTGAAACTCTTCAATTAGAGAAGACAGTGCAAATAATTGTCTTCTAATTTAAAAATATTTAAATTTTCTGTAGTATACTTGTGAATATTTTGTATTTGCCCTGTAAAAATAGAAAAGAATTTAGAGATAGCTAAGTCTGAAAAATTTTTAGCCTTTTAAAGATTTTTGTTTGTTTTTTGTGGAGTGGGGAGTCTTTAGTGAAAACTGTAAAAAGAAATCTTTAGCTACAAATGGCAAAAATTTACCTACCTTTTAATCAAGAAAGGGGTTTAACAACATCCCTTCCCTTCTGGGGTTAATTGGTTTCAATCAACCTATTATACAGACATTAATATTAATTACTTTTATTCTTTCCAAATAATTATATTTGTTTTTCCAAAGACTTAGAATTCAAAAAAAATCATCTCAAACTTGGACAGAAATAACTGACTATACGGAGCCAATGGAGACTTAAGCTGAGTCTGCAGTAAGCCAGTTAAAAAACTGTGCCTTTACCAGCTGGTAACCAACAGGACCCAGCTCTCATTGGATTTTGCCAGCTAATTAAGTGTTGCTTTATGCTAATGTTGACTTTTAAGTTTGATTAAAATATATTATTTCAAATTTACAATACAATGATATAATACATCTAAACAATACTGAAATTTATTACACTTAAAAGTTATATCTTGTCCACAACAAAGTAGTCATTCTTAAGGCAAAGTAGTAAATCAAGTGATTTAGATCACTATGCAATGTCTTTTTCTGTTAAAATAAATCAGCTTTCCTCAAACACTAGAGATTGATCTAAAACCAAAAAGTCTGAAGAATGGGTTTTCATAAATTCCTTGGCAACTGAAGCATATCAAAACTCGTCTGCACTTTGGAAATGATTGTAATTTTTCTCAAGTTTGTCTCAAATCTTATGTTCAGGAACCTGTAAACCTCAGACCACCACATCAAGGGGAATGAAGTGAACCTTTCACTGATGATAAGACTTTACAAAAAACCACTAAGTGAGCTACTCTCACATCATCATGCAGGTGCACAGGTCTCCTTGAACAAATTATCCCAGAATAAGGAGGTCTGTTCCTTCATCCTTGCAGTGCTATACAAGGAAACCAGGTCTGATTAGGATTTTACTATGTGTAGTATTTGTTTCAGGGCATATGCTGTGATCAAAATCTATGTACTGGAGGCCTGTGTTCTATATCTATAATTAATCATTGAACTCTTGGCTATAGCTAAATATATTACATGGACTTACT
This sequence comes from Cnephaeus nilssonii, assembly GCF_951640355.1. Lineage (NCBI taxonomy): Eukaryota > Metazoa > Chordata > Mammalia > Chiroptera > Vespertilionidae > Cnephaeus > Cnephaeus nilssonii. Next base: position 12,991,403 of record NC_137079.1, read on the forward strand.
TATTAAACAACTGAGCAAGGAACTGAGCAAGTCCTCTAGTGCCTACCTATGTGCCTGTGAAGAATTTGTCCATAAGTGATTGTTAAATAAAGAGGAACACTGAACAATGATAAAACCAATATTTGAAATTCGAGATCTTTATCCAAACTAGGTGCTCTCTCAGACTGAAAATAAACCAAATGAAGAAGGAGGAGCTAAACATTAGAGTAATTCATCATTTTAAGTCTTTTACAAGTGGAAACAAATGAGAAAGGAATTTCGGAAAACACTGTGAATTTGCTTTTGTTCTTATTTCCAGTCTGTAGATGAAAATTAAATGTTTTTATAATCCTCTTTGATAATTATGAAAAACTGATATGCATTCTACTGGACGAGGCAATGAGGCAGAGATGTGAAACAAAGGTTTGGGACAGAGGTCTTAAAGGTGATAACTGACTACTATGCGGCTTTATATTGAAATTTATTTGGGCTTTTATGTGAAACTAGAGGCCCGGTGCATGAATTCATGCATGGGTGGGGGCTGGCCGGCCCACCCCGATTGGGGCAATTGGGCCAAGGGCGGTTGGCTGGCCCCGCCCCCTGGTCGAACTCCCGGTCAAACTTCCAGTTGAGGGGACAATTTGCATATTAGCCTTTTATTATATAGGATTAGTAAAAAATACCATACTTTTGAAAGATAGTTTACATATGCTATAAGTGGGTTATGTTAGAGAAAAAATTATAAATTACATAGCATTTACATAATAATGGGAACTTGTAGGTACAGCTACAGAAATATTGTGTTATGTTTAAGAGAACTTCAGATGTTGGAAGCTCATGTATACATAAACATATTTTTATATTTGCTTTTATAAAATATCACTATTTGAGTGTCATCCTTAGAACCTTCCTTATCTTTGTTAAAGTCCTGGTTTTAAGGGAAGGAGAATTTAAATAATTGAAGACAGAGGTTTGTGAGCAAAGTTACTGAATTCTATTTTCCAACTAAATTTTACCTTGAAATTTGGGTAGAACATCATAAAATGTGAGGTTGAATGGGACCATGGAGATAATTGAGTCTGAGGCCTGTATCTTAGAGCAGAGGAAAGTGAGTGAATGGTGACTTCCCAGGAGACATTTCCTGACCTGGCTATTGTCTGATCTCCCTCCCTTCCCTGGCACTCCCCAATGGGACTCTGCTTAGATGGAACTTCTTCCAAAATGCTCACACCATTCCAAGGCTGGTTTAGTCTACCCTGCTACCTGCTTTAACAAATCACTTTGAACTTCCCCATCATAGCACCACCACTATAATGTTCTCCTCTACTTGTTTGTATCTGCCAACTAGACCGTAAGCAGCAGGAAGATAGAGATGGTGTTTTGCATTTTAACAAACACAGACAACACCTGTTCTATAGTAAGAAGTCACATATTTTTTGACTGAGAGACAAATATTTGTTTTTATAAAATGACTGAGAATCCATGTGAATTTAACATGGGTATAAGTTCTTCAGAAGGATAAAGCGATGAATTGAATTATTGTTCAACATTCAGACATCCAAGCCAATAAATTGCTAGGTTAAAAGGACTGCCCCGCCGAAAAACCGGTTTGGCTCAGTGGATAGAGCGTCGGCCTGCGGACTCGGGGGTCCCAGGTTCGGTTCCGGTCAGGGGCATGTGCCTTGGTTGCGGGCGCATCCCCAGTGGGGGGTGTGCAGGAGGCGGCTGATCGATGTTTCTCTCTCATCGATGTTTCTAACTCTCTGTCCCTCTCTCTTCCTCTCTGTAAAAAATCAATTATATATATATATATATATATATATATATATATATATATATATATACATACACATATATATAAAAGGACTGCCCTGAAAAAATATTTTTTCTATAGTTTCAGCTCATTGGAAATATTTGTAATTTATTATACTGATGACTTTGAGGAAATACTAGTGGATCTGAATTTACTGAACTCACTCCTAAAAGGTTGCTGTCTGAAACTTTCTTCTCTTATTTTAAAAAAATCCACAAAGAGGTTATTTGCTGTTGTGGTCATGTCTTTTTGTTGCCATTTCTGGTACATGCTGATTTATGGGTTATACATTTCTCAAAGAACTGCTCTTCGTTTTGTACCACGACAAAGTACTTCGAATCCAGTTCCTTGCTACTTCATGTACTTGACTTAGCTCCTTGTCCTTGAACGCAATTCACAACTTCACTGCCAGCTAGAAACTTATAGCCTAGTTCACAGGAATAGCTGGAGTCAAGTATTTTCAGCGTCAACACTTTCAAGGTGTCCTGACAGCTGCACAAAATCTGCTGAGCTGTATTTCATTCCTCATGGGATTATTGACATTTTTGCAGTTTTTCTGACTTTCATCTTTGCCAATGACCTACTCATTATCATTGGGCTATTATCCTGTTTTTGTTTTCGGAAGTGAAACTTGCGCAAGGAATTTACCAATGACTTGAAGCTGGAGAAGTGAAACTTGGCAGCATTCCCTCCTGTCTATCAAGGTCGCTCTTGGCTTTCTCAGGGGGCTGGGAGCGGGTGTGCCCACACCGTCCTCTAGTGGCTGACTTTCTCTCGGTGAGTGGATTGTATGCCCAGGGGTTCTTATTTTGTAAGATGAAGGATATCTTGCCCAGTGTGCATGTGTTTTCTAACAGTCAAGTTAAATGTAAGTCTTTGGATATACATTCTATGACTCAGAACCATTCTCTGGGGAAATATAAAAATAAATTTAAAAAATCAAAGCAAGTACTCAGGTTTCTGAAAAAGTCTTTAGGTGTATGTCAATCAACCAATAATATATATCAAGTATAGAAATATGCCAGGTACTGTTGTCAGTGCCTGATGTACATTCATGAACAAAACAGACAAAGATCCCTGCCCTCATGGAGCATACATACATTCTAGTATGAGGACGACGCCAAAGAACGTGTTTCTCCTTAGGATAACATTCAAACCAGGCTACTGTACACGTGTAATATTTCAGTAACTGTGCTTTTATGAACTACATTATTGATGCCTGTTCTTAACATCTACAATGAAATGTGGTCAACATTTGTCTTATCGTCTCTAACCTGCCTTCCGGGCAAGTTGCAGGTGACTTGAAATACGTCACTTGCATAGCTGGTACTAGCCCCAAGCTGGTACTCACCTTACAAATGCATTACTTGACTTCCATGAACTAACATTTCTCACTCCAGAGTGGGTGAAATTTTAAGTGGCCTAAACCCCATAGAAAATTGATAATGATTATTGTCACTGAAATAATATCTTAGATGCTATAGCACTAATGGGTTTTCATAGATATTTAGTCATATGATTCCTACAACACTTCAGCAGGTTGGATACAAATATTTCATTATCCCAGTTTTAAACAGGAAAAACTGAACTCCAAGGAGGTAATGTAGTTTTTCCAAGGTCTCATACCTACTGTGTGGTGATACCTTGCTTGTATATAGTAATATGAACAAGGAAAGAAAACAATACAAGGCAAAAATCAAACTGTGTTTTTTATTACTCTTCTTGTTCTTGGTGGTGGGTAAAGTGAGCAGAAGGACTGCATTAGAGTAGTTGACATTCCTGAGATAAGAAGGTAATAACAACGATGTTTAGTTTGTGTCAAATTTTCATTCTGCTTGATTTTGGTTCCCCAATTTATATGTCTTTATGGTCAATTAATATCCACTTTTCCACATGTGTTCAATATTATCCACAGACAACTTGTTCTGGTCCAGGTTTGAGATTTGAGCAGACTGGAACTCTCCTATGCAAATGCATAGTTCAAATTCTGGAATTCTGATGTATCTCAATTACCTTATATAATAACTGTTGTATTTAGATTTTCTCTCCTATAATTAAAGTATTTCTAATATCTAAGTTGTGATCTTATAAATTTTATATTAAAACTTTTATTTTGATATAATTTTATACTTACAGAAAAGTTACAAGAATAGTACAAAGAACTCCACATACCCTTCCAGCACATTCTTCAATTGGTAACATCTCACCCCATCTGCTTTATCATCTATCCTCTCTTTTTCTATATATAGCTGTGTATACATTTTTTTGAACCATTTGAGAATAATTTAATAGAAATCATGCCTCTTTACCCAAACATTTTTATTTTGTATTTCCTAAGACTTTTCCTTATATAGTCATGGTAAAATGGACAAAATTAGGAAATTTAACATAGATACAATACTATTTTTTAATTCAGAGTCTATATTAAAATCTTGTCACTTGTTTCAATAATGTCTCTTATACGGTTTATATTTTTCTGGTTCAGGCTTCAGACCAGAATCATGCATCACCTTTAATTTTTATGTCTCTTAAGTTTCTTTTAATCTGGAACAGTTCCTTAACTTTTTTCTTTTTTTGTCTTTGTTGATTTTGCAGTTTGTGAGACTATGGGCAAGTTGTTTTGATGAATGTCCTTCAATTGGGGTTTGCTGATGTTTTTTTTTTTCCATGATTAGATTTAGGTTATGCATTTTGGACGAGAACACACACAAAAATGACATTGCATCCTTCCTAGGGTATCAGGAGGCACATGGTTTGTCCTATTATTGTTGTTTACTTTTATTATTTGGTTAAGATAGTATTTGCTAGATTTAATTCACTGTAAAGTTATAATTTTCTCTTGGTGATTAAGAAACAATTTGGAGGGGATATTGGAGACTGTAAATAGCTTCTTCTTCATCAAACTTTTACCCATTCATTTTATTTGTTTTTTCTTATTTATTTCATTTTTTTGTTTTATAGTTTTAGCATGCATTAATGACTTTGCTGGATTAGCAATGATTCTATGATAGATGCAAAATAATCATTTTCTAATTCCATCATTCTTTCAGTATTTATTAGTAGGAATCTACCATAAGGAAAAGTGTTCCCTTCTCCTTTACTGTTTTTATTTGTTTGCTTGGTTGTTTATTTATTTGAACAGTTGCACTCATAGATTATTATTTTATTCTATGAATATCTTGCTCCTGTTATTATTTTGATGTTATTTATGGCAATGGAGAAACTGAGTCTAAAGTTTATATGGAGAGGCAAAAGACTCAGACTAGCTGGCGTGGCTCAGTGGTTGAGCATCGACCTATAAATCAGGAGGTCACGGTTCAATTCCTGGTCAGGGCACATGCTTGGGTTGTGGGCTCGATCCCCAGTAGGGGGCGTGCAAGAGGCAGTCAATCAATGATTCTCTCTCATCATTGATGTTTGTATCTCTCCCTCCCCCTCCCTTCCTCTCTGAAATCAATAAAAATATATATTTTTAAAAAGACCCAGACTAGCCAGTACAATACTGAATGAGAAGAACAAAGTTGGAGGACTGACAATACTTGACCATAAGACTTATGATAAAGGTACAGCATCAAGATTCTGTAGTATTGGTGAAAGAATAGACAAATAAACCAATGGAAGAGAATAGAGATTCTAGACATACATCCATATAAATATAGTCAACTGATCATTGACAAAGAATCAAAGGTCAATGGAGCAAAAATGGGATACTTTTTCAATAAATGGTGCTGGAATAATAGGACATCCACATACAAAAAAATGAATATAGATACAGATCTTACATGTTCACAAAAATTAACTCAAAATGGAACATACACCTAAATGTGAGATGCAAAATTATAAAACTCCTAGAAGATAACATGGGAGAAAACCTAAATGACTTTGGACATGGTGATGACTTTTTAGTTATAGCACCAAAGACATGATCCATGAAATACAGGGTGGGGCAAAAGTAGGTTTACAGTTGCTCATATTGAAAATAATACAATAATTAATAAATAATACAAGAATAAACTCTGTTTCATGTACTCATAACTGTAAACCTAGTTTTGCCTTGCCCTATATATAATTTGCTAAGCTAGAATTCATTAATATTAAAATCTTCTGCTCTGCCAAAGTCAAGAGAATGAAAAGACAAGCCACAGATTGGAGAAAAATATTTGCAAAAGACACATTTAATAAAGGGCTGTTATCCAACCTATACCAATAACTCAAAATTCAACAAAAAGAAAGCAAACAACCCAATTAGAAGACAGGCCAAAGAGCTTCAGAAGAACTACCTCATCAAAAATATCTAGATGGCAAATAAACATATGAAAAGATGCCCCACATCATATGTCGTTAGGGAATCACACATTAAAATGAGATACTACTCCACGCATATTAGCATGGTCAACATGCAAAACACAACACCGAAATCCACAACACGAAACAATGGTGAGGATGTGGAGCAATGGGCGCTCTCATTCATTGCTGGTCAGAATGCAAATGGAACAACCACTTTCGAAGATAATTTGGCAGTTTATTACAAAACTCAACATACTCTTGCCATACAATTCGGCAATCACACTGCTTGGTATTTACCCAACGGTTTTTTTACACAAAGACCTGCACATGGAAATTTATAGTTATATTAATAATTACTAAAACTTGGAAGCAACCAATATGTCCTTCAGCAGGTGAATAAGTAAACTGTGGTACACCCGGACAATAGAATAGTATTGAGTGCTACAAAGTAATTAGTTATTAAGCTGTGAAAAGACACAGAGAAAACTTAAATGCATATTGCTAAGTGAAAGAAGACAATGTATGATTCCAACCATGTGACATTCTGGAAAAGACAAAACTATGGAGACAGTAAAGAGGTAAGTGGTGCTATGAGTTGGGTGGGGGGAAGGATGCATAGGCAGAGCACAGAGGATTTCAAGGCCGTGAAAGAATACTATAATGATGGACACATATCATTATACAATTGTCACAACCCCTAGACTGTACAACACTATGAGTTAACCCATATAAACTATGGGCTTCGGGTGATGATGTGTCAATGTAGGTTCATCAGTTGTGACAAATGTACCACTCATAGGGGATGGGGAAGCTATGCAAGTGTGTATCCTCTTATTTGCTGTGAACTAAAAACGGCTCTAAAAAAATAGTCTTAAAAAGAAAAAGGTGCTCCAGTCCTGAAACCAGATATTTTCCAGGAATTATGGGTCATATTAGCAGTAGATTGAATTGAGAAACTAAAGATCTAGACACTAGGTGTGCTCAACTCTCTGTGGTGTATCCTTGATGCTAGGCCCCTTTAGTGGACAGAACTAAGATGAAACACACACACACACACACACACACACACACACACACACCCCTATGTGTTCATACCAATAACTGCAATTTCAATTCATACTATAAGATTCATTCTAATCTTCCCTGTTTTCATGTCTATAGCTCCATTCTTTAAAACTGAAACACCTAGCTTTTATTATTGTCAGTGTATGTAATTATTTGCTCAATCTTACAATATACTAGTCTAACCCCTACCACTGGGGAAATCAGTCTTTGTAACTGAAATTCAGTGTTTGTTTATGTTTGTTTTTCTCTTTAGACCTTAATTATATAGCCAACGAACTGTATTTGAAAGTTACTTAGTTTTTAAAAATATATATTATTATTCCGTTCTGTGTGGTTATGTTATTTATTTGAATTCAGTTAGGTTCATTTGTTTCTGGTCCCATTCCATTTCCCCCTCATTCTTGTTTATTTTATTCTACCTAAAAAATTGTATAACATTTCCATTTCTCAAAAAGTCAAAACTCTATAAAAAGCTGTTCTCAAAGAAGTGTCACTTTCCTTTCTCTTTTTACGTTCACCCAGGTAGTCAATTAACCAATTAGTTTCTGGTTTATCCATCTATGTTTATTTTTGGGAAAAAATGGACATACACAGGTAGAAGTTTATTATTTTCCTTCTTTCTTACAGAAAAGGTAACACACTGTACATAAAGTATGCTGAAGCTGTGCTCTTTTCACTTAATAATATATCCTGGAAATGCTCCATATTAGTTTAGAGCCATCTTTGCCATTTTTCCCCCCGGCTGTATAATGCTCCACTGTGTGAATATATCATAACGTACTCAATCAGTGTCCTATGTAAGGACATTTATGTTGTTGCCAATATTTTGTAATTACAAATAAAAATAATGTGAGCCAGTGTACTTTTATTTTATGGGGGTAAAAGTCATGACTTTTAAATCAGCTCTTTTTCTTAAGTTAAACACATGTAGAAGTATCAAAAACCATCTTTTTTTCATGTGTAAAATGAAGATTCACAGCAATATGCTTGCTGAAAAGCTAGCAGGAAATTCTATGGTCTGGAAAACTGTGACTACATTTGTGGAAGTAGAAATTGTACCACATATTTGTAGAACAGCAAGGCAAGTGTGGTCTCTAGGAAGTATAGGTAGAGTTGATTAGATTGCAGTGTATACTTAAAAGTTGAATAATGCACTCTTGTAAAACACTCTTCAAAATTATTTAACTTCCCATGATATCATCACAGCATGTGCAAAAAAATCTTTAGTGTTATCTTTTCCTGTCACATGACTAGTGCAAACAAAAGAAATCCTTATCTTTTTGTTTCTATTCTGGCCCTTTATAAAATGGCATTAAGCACCATTCAAAACTTACACATTAAAGGTTTGGTTGGGGGAAAAAAGATTTATTTTGTATTTCAAATGAATTGCATTTGTTAAATTATAAAGCAGAATTTTCCCCAACAACGGAAGGTATCTAGCATCTTATATGCATGGAAAACTTCATAGTTTTAAAAACACTTTCCTAAATATGTTCGCATTTAAGTCTCACAGCAATCCTAGATGTAGTGAACTAGGCAGGAGTTATATTGTTCTTATTGTACAAAAGAGGCAACAGGCCTTCAGAGAGCTTAAGGACATTGCCCTGGGATGTAGGACTAAACCCTGAACTAGAATCCGGGAGAATTTTTCCCCCTTAAATTGTGGAATGTGCCTATCTCATAGGATTATTGTGGTGATCAAATACGAGTAAGACAATGCACTGGAAAATGCCAACGCTGCACAAAGAGAAGGTACTTCTATTATTAAAGTATTTGGGTTTTGGTGACTATGTATAAAATGTCCCCATAGTTTTACATATATAAATAATATAAAAGACTTAAATAGTCTTAGAGCTATAACTCACACAGCAAGACTTAAAGTATGAGGAAATGTTTTATAGAATTAAAATATTTCATTTTGTACCAAACTAGTACTCAAGGAACAGGTGGCGATGTTATATATCCATGGTGGAATAATTAATAGTATTACATGTTGTGAAGAACTTAGACCTTGAAACAAACCTCATTAAAAGGTACTTGATCTTTGTTTTAAACCTTTAAGTATCTCTTCTTTAAAAGTGATCGATGTATGTACTGGCTATTTTAGTTATCCCGCTATGAGATTCACACAACTTTGATCTAACTTTCTTTGATTTAACACTGCAATTAAGAAGATTTGGTTCAAAGTAAAAGCTCATTGGTTGGTGTTTTACACTGATGTGATAATGTTTACACAGATGTCCTTTGAAATCTTGATTATGGTGGATTTTGGGGTCCTACCACAAGACAGACTGCTGTTATTTGAAAGGTAAAATAATATGACATTTACCTGGTACAACCTTTAAAACAGACTTGGCAGTATACATTTCTAAAGTGATTTATCTGTTTATTGTTTTTAGCTAGTGTTTTTGTTTTATTTCATATCTATCAACAGTAAATCACTTGTTTTAAGGACTCTTTTATAACTTGGTGGCACAAGGGTCAGTACTTAGGGCCATAGTGATGAAAAGGTGTAACTTTACCTACTTTAAAGCACCTGCCAATTAATTAGCAAAAAAAAAAAAACCCCAACCCTTTAGACCAAATAAAATAAAGCAATCCCATCCATTTGTGCTCCCAGGTTTAGGCTTTTGCTGAATAGACTATGAAACAAGACTGGAAAACTAATCTTTAGTGATTCCCTAAAACTTTTTGCTCAGCGGAAGCATAAATCTCCCAAAAGATGGATTCTCAATTCTTCTACCACTGAAAAAATAGTAATGGAAACATCTTGAATTTAACAAGTGGTCCAAACCCAGAGTTTATAAGTTCAAATGGAGATGTATCCAATTCCTTCACTTCAATGATTTTTTTATTTAATAAATACATACAGGCATTCTTTCCTTTTTTTTTTTTTACCAGTAACTTTCCATATCTCAAAAACACATCAAGAATCAACACTGTTTTTATAATTAAAAGTAAACAAAAAATCGAACCTTAAAGAAAACGCAGCCAAGAGGAAAGGGATGTGCTCTTGGGTTGGGAAGGCCCCAGAGGCTACTCACCAATGACACTATTACAGATTCCCATTTTCTATTCGTGGCAAATATAAGGATGAACAATACCTCCTTTCCGCCTGTTTGGGTTTACTCACAATCCCTAGATTCGGGATTTATTATATTATTACATTATATTGATTAAACGTTCACGACCTGAGCACACAATGTAAAACTTCCATATAGCTATAAGACAGTCTTGGTTATATCATGTGCTGAGTAACGATTAACATTAAAGAGAGCCTGGGGAGGGGGAGTCCGTGTGTTTGTAACCTAACCCTGATTATGTAAAGAAAATCCCCCATCGAAGTGATAAAGAAAAGAGTAATGCTTGTACATTTTATTAGTGTTTTAAAATTAGTGAGTTAAACTGTCAAAGCTTTGATTCTCCTTTCATGTGTGTCTGGGCAGGTCTAAGCCTCAGGTAACACCCTTTTTCCCTTTTCCCTCTCTTACCTTTCTTTGCACCTGTCCACTGCAGGCTCTCCCAGCAGCTCCCAAGGAGTCCAATTCCCCTCCTCTCCTCTCCTTTTCCTCTGCTCCCCTCCCCCGCCCCCTCCCCGCCTCCCCTCCCGCCCCACTTCCCCTTCTTCTATATACCTGCCAAGCTGGGCTCCTGTTAGCAGCCATCTATCACTGCGGAGGGGCGCACATCAAAGGCCGTTGCACGGCAGCGGCGGAGCCGCATCAAGGTTGTTCCCAAGACAGCCAGCCCCAAAGAGGGGCCTTGACTGCGCCTCCCGAAGTTGCTGGCCAGCGCGGGCCACGTGTGGGGATGATTTTGCGACTGCACGGACAGAGAGCGTCCGGGCCCTTTGGTCACTTCGAAGAGCTAAAACCTGTTGAGAGGAGGCCGGTTTAAGATTTCAAACAGAACCTCCCCAGCGCGCATGAAAGGACTTGATTAGCATATGTCAAGAGGACCCGCTTATATACCCGGCGTGTGTGTACACAGGACTGCTCTGATCGGGTTGCGGAGCGGGAGCCCCTGCCCCCGGCCCCCGTGCTGGCGGCCGCAGCTCTCGATGCTTCTGCACAGCCAGCGGCCCGCTCCCACCTGCCCACGGAGGGAAGATCGCTCCGAGACGGCGGCCGCTGCCCAGCCAGCCTCGGTGCAAAGTTCACTCCGCGACCTCGCAGGAGTAGCCGGGTCTTAACGTTTCGCGCTCCGAGCGTTCGCTATCCCTTTTCTTCCCTCACCCCCCACCCCAGCTATACTTTTCATTGGGGGTCCTTTGCTTTGCGGATCCTCCGCCTCTCCTCGGGACCCCCTCCCTCCATGGCGCCCTTAGCCGAAGTGGGGGGCCTCCTGGGGGGCCTGGAGGGCCTGGGCCAGCAGGTGGGCTCGCACTTCCTGCTGCCTCCCGCCGGGGAGCGGCCCCCGCTGCTGGGCGAGCGGCGGGGCGCGGCGGAGCGGGGCGCCCGCGGGCCGGGGGTCGCGGAGCTGGCGCACCTGCACGGCATCCTGCGCCGCCGGCAGCTCTACTGCCGCACCGGCTTCCACCTGCAGATCCTGCCCGACGGCAGCGTGCAGGGCACCCGGCAGGGACCACAGCCTCTTCGGTAGGTACCTGCGCCCCACCCCGGCTCCTCTCCACACCCCGTCCGCCTCCCTCCTCGCCTGCGCAGGGAGACGGGGCTGGCGGGCTGGGTGCCCGAGGGAGCAGCGCGGGGCCCCCGAGGACTGGTCCTCTAACGGAGGCGAGGCCCGCGGCTCCGGATGCCGGGGCGGGGGGGAGGAAAAAGAGGGGTGGGCTCCGCACGCGCTTTACTTCCCAGCCCTTCTGCTGCCTGGGATCTTCTCGCACCACCTACCTCGCAGGCAGTGTTTTTGTTTGTTTGCTTTGTTTTGTTTTTCAAACCCCCATACTATTTCCTCCCACTTCCTGTCACATCCCCCTCCCCCCCCCCCCCCCCCCCCCCCCACGGCTACCGTTTTATCAGCAAAAGTAGTAACAGGAAGCATTCCGCTTCTTTAAACACACCCTGCAGTTACGCACTCAGGGCTGCCCTGCTCCTGTCCGGGATGCGAGCCTTTACCTGCCCACCCAGAGCGCAGGGGGCGCCCACCTGCGGAGGTGACGGGTTAGTTCGTGGGCGCCGTCGCTCCTGTCGGGCTCACCTGGCAGCAGTCCTCTGCGCGCTTAAAGTCCTGTTTGGGTGAGAAAAAAAAAAAGCCTGTGGCTACTGAGCATGCCCAGCCCTTCAGGTAGGCTCCTCTTTACAAACTGTGAAACCCCCAGGCAAAGATCTTGGTGTGGACCGCACGTAGGAGGAAACGGGAAGCGAAAGGAGATACGGGTGGGAACACCCAGGGACAGGTTTGGGAATACCTCCAGCAGCGCTGGGAGCGGCGGGGGTTAAAGGAAAGAAACACGTGCCTGAGTGTTAAGTCACTAGACTGGGAAATCATAACGTCTCCACTTTTAATTCCTCCCTAACTAGCAAGTGCCCTCACCAGTTTGAGCCTTAGTTTTCTTGACTGTTCAAGGAGGGGACTGATAGGTGATCGCTTTAAGACGCTCTCAGGCACTGACATCCCGGGATCTTTTCCCCCATTGAAGAAATTTTCATCACATTAGAGTTAACTGTCTAGCACTCTTCAAGGGTTTTGATCCTCCAATTTGGGACATCATTGAAGAGACTCACTGTTTTTTTTTTTTTTTCTTTCTTCCTCCCCCCCCCCTCCCCCCCCCCCCGCCCCAAAGATACCATTCACTGGTCAGCAGCAATGTGAAAGGGCCCCACACGGGATCAGGTTCCCTTACCTTCCTCAGCACTGCAGGAGTTTTTGAGAATCTCTTCTCCAAATGACCTTCTATCTTGTCCTCATCTCCTTGTTTTACTCTCATTCCCTTTTTGGCCCGTAGTACTCATTAAAACTTCGGAGAAGTGGAAATCTTGGACTGAGTGGCTTTTGTCACTCTCAATGTAGAAAAGAGCATGTGGTGGTCATTGGGTAGCACTCAAAGGCCTAGAAAATTAACTTTTTAAAACGCATATGTTTGCAGCTCCCGCTGATCTCTTCCAAATTCCCAGTGACTGTGAGTCAAAAGTGTCATGACCTAGTGGCCCACCTTGGGGTCACTTTTGGAAAGTGGTTTCTAAATGAAAGAGTCTGAGATTCCGATTCTCACGAACTTGGTGGACACCAGGTGGCTCAGTTCTCTCACCTCTAAGAATTAGGGCACTTCATTCATGACAGAGAAATCCTGCAGCTACCAGGAGATTCAGAAATGAACACAAATGCATGAAGGCTTATAAGTAGAGCAGGTGGAAGTTAAGCGTAGGTACTATTCAGACTTGCCCCTGGGGTACATACTGTAGCCTTGGAAACACTTGCAACTCATGGAATTTCCCCAACGACAAGAGTTGCTTCTTCCGCTTTGTGTCTCTTTATAAGACTGACTCTGTTGGAAGAGATGAGTAAATATTTGTAGACTTGATAACACTCATTAAACTGGTATTTAAATCCATTCCTTAAGAAATGAAGATTGCATATCAGAATTACTATCTTACGGTAATTTTTTTGCTAAAATTTTGTGTAATTATTTAGTAAATGCAAAAATATGACTGACTGATTTTTGTGCTGGTTTGTCACTCTATGATGAGAGGCTACTTATCAGAATAAAATATTTACTGTCACAAAGAGAAGATAACCAGATTGGTCTGGTAGCCTAAAGGAGTGAACAGACTCTACAGTGCCTCCTAGTGGCCTCTGATAGCTAAGACATCATAATTTACTACAAAGGAGTGTAGGTGAGAAGAAAGCTTAATTTTAGGATGTATAATTTTATATGTTTCTTTCTCTACTTGCCTTCTTTTCCTAGGGTTTTAATTACTAATTATGAAATTATTTTGCTATTTTTCTTTTAGACTCATTTCTGTGTCATCAAAAAACTAATTTTGAAAAAACTTAAGATTGGATATTTCAGATGTTAAAGTAAATTAACATGTTTGATAATTTATACTGATTTAGTCACAATTAAGTAAAAAAAATCAGAATTCTGGATTTTAAAATTTCAAAACCACATCAATAGACAGAAAGGTCCCAGAGAGGTTAAAATAATTTCCTATTGGAGTTAGCCCTATACTTATAATAGAGTTTCTCTGCACAGTAGTATATTACCTAATACCTAAACATGGAATCATTACTTTAAAAAAAGCTTAACTGAGATCAAACGTATTTCTTTAGAGGCTTTTCCTTTATTCTCCCCTATTCTCCATAGATTTGTCTGATGTGGTTGCATTGTGGGTTGACTCACCTGTTTATTATGATTTTAAAGAAGGCTGGCTTTGAAAATGATACCAGAAAGACAAAGTACCTCCAAGTCTTTTTATGGGACACTGGGCATTAGAAAATCTATCTAAAATCTGTGATTACCTCTTAAGGAAAGTTTTTCATGTCTACTCTTTGTGAAGGAATTAGTTTAGTTGCCACCTCATATTATAAATAAAAAAGACTTGTCAAATCTCATTTAAGAATCTAATGACTACAAATTACTATGTGGTATACTATTTCCTTGAGGAGAAAAAGGATCAGAATTTAAAAGTGTGGCTAAAATCTTTAAGAGGAACACACACAAAAAAAACATATAACCCTTTTCCCATCAACCCTATGAGCCATTGCAAAATTATTTATACCAGGTTATGTATGAAGTTTTGGATATTATTTAATAAAGTTGAAACTATCTAATATAATTATTCTAAGAATGTGTAATTTCTGTCTTTCCACAATTTCATATTTCTGACAAGATAGCAATATCTTAAGATGAGAATTAAAGTATAGGTGGTTTAAGTTTTGCAAGAAAAAGGAATATAAGATCTGTTTTATAATTGGTCTATATGCAAATGAAACATATTTTATTGTATTTGAAAACTGGCACTATTATGCATCCTAATCAGTTAATCAGTTCCTGTTCTTTGAAAGACAGGAGCATCTTAATGTAAATCAGACACTTAAAGAAAATTAAGTTACATGTGACCATAGTATCCTTTTCAATTTAAATTTAACATTCAATACAACTTCAAGTAATTACACATTTGTAAGTATATCCTGGATGAAATTCCATTAACATATCTACTTCTACCAACATGATTTGCCCTGATATTTTTTATTTCTAATATGAATCCATCATTAATGAACTTGACAGCAAATTTAATTGCCATTTATTCCCTACCTCTAAAGTTGTCAATATAATGGCTGTTCTATGGCGTCTGAGTCTTCCTGCTATATCTTCTCTTCTCTCTGCCTTAGGGACACTGACTCTTTTAAGCCACTTATAGTCTATTTAGTAATGTATTGTTGTTGTAAAATCCTTGATAGCTCTAGTATTCTAAATGATCTTCTAATAGTTTAAAAGCATTCATTTGGGCTCTTAAGAATCTACATGAAAGCTTAAGAATCTGCATTTTTGCCAAAGAATAAAGTAGGCTCTGGACAGAATAGAGCCCTCTGTATAGGCAAATAACTAGATTTTGTACTTTCCCTTGGACTTGGGAACATCTTGTGTCCAAATAGAAACTTACACAATAATAAAAAAAATGACTTAAAAGCAAGACTCAGGCTAAATGGTGCACATTCACACTGTTTGTAGAGCTTAAGAGGGGGTG
Source organism: Cnephaeus nilssonii (assembly GCF_951640355.1). Classification (NCBI taxonomy): domain Eukaryota; kingdom Metazoa; phylum Chordata; class Mammalia; order Chiroptera; family Vespertilionidae; genus Cnephaeus; species Cnephaeus nilssonii. The sequence goes on from NC_137079.1 coordinate 13,007,195, forward strand.
AATGGGTAAAGCTATTGAAGGAAGGAAGTTCCAAGTACAGAAAGTATGTCTATATACTTTTCCAGCAGAGTCTAAGAGGAAGAACAAGACAAAGACATTAGTCCAAAGGTTAGAGAATGCATGTTGCAGACATAAACATTAAGTTTTGTGGGGTGTTTTTTTGTTGTTTTTCTTTACTATGGTATTTTAGTGTATTAAGTGGAGAATTTTTAACACTAGTTTACCTTCTGGTAAATGAAAGTAATTCTAGAAAGTTATTAATAGAAAATTGATCTGCATGCTAAATTCTTGGTATTTGGCTATCACATTTAATGAATTATAAAGTGTTTTTTATTTATTTGAACTATAAAATTTACTTTTAAAATCATGTGACAGAAAATGGCATATTATGTAATCTATAAAGTTTGAAACTACTGTATTGTCTTCAAGAAACAGTGTCCTGAAGTAGAAACATTGGATTAAGGTTCAGAAGTGTGAGTTCAAGTATTACAGATGTCATGTCCTTAGGCAAGTCAGTAAACCTCCTTGAGCCTCAGTTTCTTTATCTGTAAATGGGATGATAATATCTCCATACCTATGCTAGAGGACTGTTTTAGAGGACCAGATAGAAAATGTAAATAGAAGATTCTCAATAAACTATAAAATGCTAACATACCCATATACGTTATACTGGTTGCAGCTAGAAAAAGATTGACTTGACTCACGGTATGCAAAAAACACACACAAAAACACAAACCCCCACAAAAGCATAATTAATAGGACATGATTGTAATTAACTAATGAGATCACAGAGAGCTAAGAACACCTCTATTATATACTAATTTATGATCATAATAGCATCAATTTGTAGAATGCCTAATGTGTGTGCTAGTTCTTACCTCTCTCTTGTAGGGAGGCATTTCCCTCAATTTGCATATGAGGAAACTGAAGTTTAAAGAAGACAAATGATTTGCATAGCTCAAATAGCCAGTGAATTACTGAACTGGCATGCAAACCGAGGCCAGTCTGGTTTAAGGTGTTATACCCTTTACGTTATACAATGATGAGATTATTTTCTTTTTTGTTTTTTCCCCATCTATAAAATAGGAAGGCCATCAGAATAAGACAGTTGTACAGCACTTTTCAGTTACATAGGACTATCACATACATAATTATTTTTATATTTAGCAATATTGGTCTATTGCTGTTTGGAAGATTTTCATTAGTCATATGTGCATTAATAAATACAAATCGTTATTTTGTTTATGAATTTAGGTATCCTGGAATTCATCAGTGTGGCAGTGGGACTGGTCAGTATTAGAGGTGTGGACAGTGGTCTCTACCTTGGAATGAATGACAAAGGAGAACTCTATGGATCAGTACGTATTTTTTTTAATTATGTAATTCATAAAACAATGACTATCAATTTTGTAAGTAAAATAACTACTAATAATGCATTTCAGAAGAAATATATCTACTATGTACAAATTAAAATTTTATATTCTGTTATGTTTCTATGTGTCTGGGCAATAGTATAGTAGCTCAGTTTTATTTTCTAAAGCTTAAACCCTTATTGCTTTCAGCTCACTAGGCTTTCCTGCCATTATCTTAGGTCTTGTTACTTTTCTTCATATTTTGGTCATTCCCACCAGAGATAAAGAAAATGAGAGCATTTTCTTTCTGCCATGTTAGATTCTTTTCGCCTTTACATTCATTTAATGTAAAATTTCTCTACTCATTATCATCCTCTATAGTTAAGTATAGATCACTTGCTATCTTTGTTTTATTTTTTTAAAATATATTTTTATTGATTTCAGAGAGGCAGGGAGAGGGAGAGAGAGATAGAAACATCAATGATGAAAGAGAATCATTGATTGGCTGCCTCCGGTACGTCCCCCACTGGCGATGGAGCCCACAATCTGGGCATGTGCCCTGACCAGGAATTGAACCATGACCTCCTGGTTCATAGGTTGATGCTCAACCACTGAGCAACACTGGCCAGGCCAAAATCACTTCTTAAAGTCAAAGTCTCTAACTAGTTACAATGAAAATTTACTCGTTATGATTTAGCTGATGGTACTGTCTAGTACTTTTTTCCTTAAAATCTCAACTGAGACCACATGTACAGTTAGAATCTCCATATATACAGAAAAATTGGTTATAATATTTCAGTAAGGGGCATTCCACTTATTTCTGTCCTTCTTAAGAGCAAACCTTGCTCTTTCTAGACTGTTCAGAAGTGAAATACTACATGTGTAATAATCACAAGAGTAGAATTACAATTGAAGGAGAAAAACATGCACATAATTTTCCTTTTTCATGTATACGTTGTATTAAAAAAATCAACTGTGGTCCACCCCTTAAAATAATATACAGTCCATCTTGGAGAGATAAGAAATCACTGGGCTTTTACCTAAAAGTAACATCCATATCAAAGTTAGTCATGGGGAATGTATCAACAAATAATTAATAAATTCATAAATTCATAAAGTGAATATATATGATTTGGAGTGATGATCTTAAATTAGGAATTTGGATGTTAGCAAGATCTTGAAGTGTTTCAAGATGTAGTAGAGATTTTCTACATAGAACTTTGGCATCTAATGATGAAACAAAATAAACTACAGGCCTCTTCGGTGGTGATGGTAGGAGGAGGGAAATAAAATGGAGCATGAGAAAGTTCAGAATGTTTTTTTAAGTATTTGAAAATAAAATTGAGAACTGACATGAAACAAAGTTCTTTGAATTGAACTGCTGGAAGGAAGAATTCCAAGTTACATAAGAACTAAAGCAAAATAAAATAAAAACAATCTTTCTCCTTCCTTGGCAAGGATATAATTATAGGCAAAGAACTAAGAAGATAGAGTTGAGATTTTTCTGAAAAAATACTTTCAAAGTTTTTCTTTTCTTTTTTTAATGGTAGTTATCTTCTCTCTTTTAGGAGAAACTGACTTCTGAATGCATCTTTAGGGAGCAATTTGAAGAGAACTGGTATAATACCTATTCATCCAACATATATAAACATGGAGACACTGGCCGCAGGTATTTTGTGGCACTTAACAAAGACGGAACCCCAAGAGATGGTGCCAGGTCCAAAAGACATCAGAAATTTACGCATTTCCTGCCTAGACCAGTGGATCCAGAAAGAGTTCCTGCATTGTATAAGGACATACTAATATACACTTAAAGTGTGATCGTGTCTTTACTGAAGAACCGAATTGCAACCATTTTTTCTTATTATAGTTCCCAGAGTAAAATAATAACCCAGGAAGACATTCAGAATGTTTCAGAGCCTGTTTTCCACTCAGAGACTGAATTTGGAAAGAATATTAGGAACAAACAAAAAAACTTTGACTTAACATAGCTCAAGACCTCTCTTTATAAGTGGATTAAGTTCCCTTACGGACACTGACTCAGTCCTTAATGGTAGATTGAAGCTGAGAATCTGTAAAACGTGGATAATGGGAACCCCGCCGAATTTGCTGCTCTGGTGCCTCACCTCTCTGGATTATGTTTACTTTAAAAGTTACATTAAAAATAGATACTTCATGTTGAAGAAATGGATTGACATGGTTGGCCAGGATTACTGCTACATACATTTTAAGGACCTTGAAGGGTTGTGCAGGTTATGTAAAAAATGCTATGTAAAAACCTGGGTGTAACGTGAACTATGAAACATGCCACACCAAGACGGAACATTTTTTTAAAGGATGGACCTATTTATACATTTTCAATTTTCAAATATTTATTATATATTTATTTATTAAAGAGTTTATTTTTTACTGGTATATGAAGATATTACAAAGAGAAAAAAAACAACAACAAAAATTCATTTATTGTGCCATTATTTTGTTGTAGTATCTATGTCTGTAAAGAAGACATCATTATTACAACAATTAAACATAGAATAAGATCTTGAGTTACTTTTTAAAAATAAAGTAGAGCATAGATTATATATTTTTTTTGCAGTCAATTGCCTTCTAAATGTAACATTGGTTCTTTTGACCTAGAAAAATGCTTTAACAATTTGTATTGAATTCAACACACATTCAAAAGGAAATTAAACATTTTTATTTTATGTTTTGTCTTCATTCCTTTTCAGGTGAAAGTTATTCTACTTGTATAACATAATCATTTAAATGACAAAATTTTAAGTTCCCTAGAAAAAACCTCCAGTACTTAGAGAACTTCTAATGTTGAAATTTATCAAACATTATGGACAACTTATGTATTTTCTTGATTCAGTGTGAAAAGAACATTTCTTTTCCTACTATGATCACAGAAAGAATTAATCTTAGTGGTACCACCACTAACAATGGTAAGGCTCCATCTACACTGAGTGCCCAGATTATTATGATCTCTGAACGCATAATAATCTGGCCACTGGCCACTCAGTGTATATGTATATGTATGTGCATATATATATATATATATATATATATATATATATATATATGAGGCCCGGTGCATGAATTCGTGCATGGGTGGGGTCTGGCCAGCCTGGCCAGGGAGAGGGGACATGGGCGGTTGGCTGGCCTGCCTGCTGGTCGAACTCCTGGTCGAGGGGACAATTTGCATATTAGCCTTTTATTATATAGGATATACACTGAGTGGCCAGATTATTATGTGTTCAGAGATCATAATAATCTGGCTACTCAGTGTATGTATCTGAGTCTGGTATCTTTTCCATGATAGCTCCTATTTAATAATTTATCCAGTAAATATCCATCGAAGCCTGCTATACAGAAGATACTGTTAGGCACAATGTGGTGATCAAGGTAGATGGGCCCTGCGTCATGGAGCTTAATGTCTAATAAGGAAATAGATGGTGAATAAATAAGCTAACAAATACCATAATTGTGAATTGTGACATGCTCTATGAGGAAAAAAGGTTCAGACACAGGGAAAAGAGAACACATTTTCATAGGATGAGTTAGAGAAAGCTTCTCTAAAGAGGTGGTGTTTTTAATGGGTCCTAAAGGATAAGAAAGAGCCAGGCAGCCGGACATCCTAAGAGGAGAATAAGAGTCTTACTAGAAGAGGAGACGGTGAGTTCGGAGTCCCAAAGGCAAGAAAGAGCTTTGTGGCTAGAGCTTTGTGGGAGAGTGGCACAGATGAGTTAGAAAGCTATGCAGATACAAGTCCTGTAGGTTCTTAAGGGCCTTTCTGAGGTCTGTTCATTTCTGGCAACAGTTGTCAATGTCACTACTCTTAGATGAGCAATCATCATTGGGGATATGGTAATGATAATGGTAGCAGCTGTCACCTGTTCCCAAGCTGCAAGTCCTGGTAAAACACAGATTGCTGGGCTCCAGCTGAAGAGTTTCTGATATGTTGGTCTTGGGTTGGACCCAAAACTTTGTATTTTAACAGGTTCTCAGGTAATGATGCTGTTGGCTGGAGACCATACTCTGAGAACCACTAGTTTAGAGTAGTGTTTCTCAAACTTTAAAAAACTCACAAAATCAACTGCAGGATCTTGTTAAAGGACGGATTTGTTCATTTATGTCAGGAGGAGGAGAAAGAGATAAGAAATATACGTAATATTTCTAACACTGTCCCAGATGCTGCTAGGCCACGGACCATATTTTGAATGGCAAGACTGGCTGTTGCTTGAATGCTCTGGAGTTATTCCTATTCGTTCATCCTCCAGTTGCTTAAATAAATTAATGGTGATATGTGTGTGAGGGTTACAAAGTTTAACACATGACTTTAATAAAGCTACATGGGAATGTGTATGTGTTGGGGGAGTTGTGTGTGTGTCTACTTGAGTGTATTCAGGGTGAGAGAGACAGGCAGAAATGTTTTAGCTCAAAACCTTTTGGTTTTATGAATGTAAAAAGTAATAAAGATGGTTTAATAATCTTTAAGATAAAGTAATTCCTACTTTTTCTAGTGCTAGAATTTATCCCTATAATAGGACAATAAAGGTATGATTCTGTCCAAATGAAGTCAAACTAGATTGGTGACCAAAGTTAATAGGGATCTAAAAAATGCATTTGCTACATCAGTGATCATGGATTACTAAAAGGTTGATTTAATGTTCATCTCTATTTTAGACTAGTCAAATCTGGGGTAAGTGGTATATGGGTTATTCTCAGTTCTTTCAACACACTTGTTATGTAATTTGGTAGACTCCTATTGCACTTTGGTAATATTTTATATTTGTAATTGTGATATATAGTTGTTCTAGAGGCTTCCATATGGTATGCACAAATGTTTGGGTCCTACCCTTTAACCTTTTGAATGTTCTTTCCATTCCTAGAATTGCAATAAATCACTTGCAATTACACACTCAGGGGAAGGAGCTATCACCTCAGGAAAACTTCTTTGGTCTTCTGTATCCAGCAATTATCACATCCATATCCTTCAATAGTCAAAATGATTTCTCTACCTATATTCTAGTTTCCCAGAATTAATATTATTTTTGATTCTGTATCTAAAGGTCCCTGAGATTCTTGAATATTACCCTTTGTTCAAAACAGGACTTTCCAGGCAGATCTCACATTATAATGGACCTGCTTGCATGTTAAGGACTTTGGGGCAATTTGTCCTTCCCTTTGAAAGACTGGGTCTGATCTCCAGACTTTAGGGCCAGGCTTCTTAAATTAAGGGAGATCAAAAGAAATCAAAGGAAACGCTTTGGAAGTTGTTCTTTGTTTTTCATGTGTAGGGAGTTTATCCTTAAGATTTACAAAGTCCTTGTCTCAGTGTTCCCTCTCTTGGCTCAGCTCCCAGTGATTTTGAAGTGGCTTGTTGCTATCTGTGCAGAGGGTTTGCCAAGGTTGTTGCTATGGCTGCTGTGCCAGCAAGTTTAGTTGATTCTTGTGTCCTATTGATTGCCTGTGAATCTTAGCAACTTGCCAGTGTTCCTCTTATGAACTCGGGAAAGTTCTCCCAAATCTAATAACCCTTTGTCTCAGCCCACAGTGAAATGGTTGTGCAGACAACAAGCCTAGTCCAAATCCAAATCTTTCCATTAGCCAGTTCTCCAGCAATTTCCCAGGAAATTCATGCTTCCATGAAAAGCTATTGGGAGGAAGAAACAGAACCCTTTGAATGAGACCGAAGATGCCTATTTCTTTGCATTTCAGCACAAAGTTAATCATCTGAGTCTTTGGGCTCTCCTATGCTGTTGGTCAGGATGACAGTTATTAGAAGTTCTTCCTTTCTAAACTTTGGATCCCAACTATCAGTTTTCCATGACTAGGGTTGCTCCACCACTCCTTGCAAATCAGCCAATGTTGGTTTCCGCAAAGCATTAATTTCAAAGAAATTTCCACTTTTCCTCCTCACATATTGTATTCACTACCCCTCTCTCTTTTTCTTATTGTGGTAAAATATACATAATATTTTAAAATGTACAATTCTATGTCATTTAAGTACATTTGCATTATGGTGTGACCATCACTATCATTTCTCTTCAGAACTTTTTTATTTTCCCCAACTGAAACTCTGATCCATTAAACACTAATTCCTCTTTCCCCTCTTCTTCCAGTTCCTAGCAACTAACATTATACATATCTTTCTAAGAATTTGACCACTCTAGGAACCCATGTAAGTGGAGCTTAGAGTATAGATGTTTATTAAGCAGTGCCCTTGGGATGAACAATTATAGAAGAAAAGGCAAGACAATAAGGTGTGGCAGGGAAAGTTGAGCTGTGATATATATGTGATGCCAGACTTAATCATCTTGATTGAGCTCTGGAACTAAAATGGTCCTAACTCATTGGGATGAGGGGCTTAATCACAAGGAACAACAACAGGCTGTAATTATTGGAATTGAGAGAGTCTAGGTCAGTGGTCGGCAAACTCATTAGTCAACAAAGCGGCAAACTGTGGCTCGCGAGCTGCAGTTTGCCGACCACTGAGTTATCTGAACTTTTTACTCATACTTGGATCAGTTGCTGGATGTGTACCTCCACAGGAAGTGGGGTTTCTGAAGCTGAGAAAATTTCTGAAGGGGCTGACAGCACCTGGCCATTTGGAGACATAAATCCTTTCTTGCAAAGATGTATAGACAATGAATCTCCATGTCCACTCATCATTGCTTAGATCCACATTTTCATGAACATGATATGACTGCTGAATCCCTTTGGTCATGGACCTACTCTCATGCCTACTCAGCTGTATTGAGATCCTGTGCAGGTAGAACAAGTTCTTGAGATAGTGATGTTTGTTGAGACACTATGGACAGTAAAGGCAATTCATATCTAGAAGGTCTATTCCTATCTAATTCAATCTCAGAGCTTTTCAGTGTAGAAGGGGCTCAGGGTAGACAACTTGCCATCAAGTGGACAGATAGTCTCCTTAAGAAATGGTGCCAAATAAGCACTCAGTATTGTTCTTTGTTGCTGGACTGGCCAATGACAGCTGGCTGTCATCAAATGGCTGAGCCATTCGATCTATTTGGTTGATTAGTAACTCCTCCATGGTGGGAGCTCTTGGATTGGTGTTAACTTTCAAAACAAAGGTCTTCATGCTTTATACCCACTCCTATTCATTCATATATATTCACTTCTGCCAGGCATCTTTGTCTTTAGTCTCAATATTTTTTCTTCTAGGATTTTGATCAAACTAGCCAAACTACCCATGAATCCTTATATATTCTAATCTGAGGCAACTTCTTTTTATCATGCAAAGTAGATGAGATGCACTGTCCCAAACTTTCCCAATTAAGAAGATTCCCCCTGAGTTAGGCTGTAGTGGCTTGGATCTACATACTGAGAAGACTTATCTGTAAACAAACTTGGGTATTTTCATGCTTCATCAGCTAATCCTCAGAGATGCCCCTTTTGGGCCATAGGATTGAGCTGAGGAAGAGGTGCCAGTGTAGCCATGGTGGAGGAAAGGAGTCTGAGTTATCTGAATTGATGAATAATGAAAAATTCAGCTCTTGTGGAAATTTTTTATAGCCATATGATCCCTTGGTATCCCATAGTCAAGCTTTCAATTTCTACCATTGCTTCGACAGAAGTTGCAATTCAAAAGCCATATATTCACTATTGCAAATTGTATGTCCTTGCTCTAGTACCCCAGGAACCCATGTTGTGATTTTCCCACTGTGACTTCTCATACATTCTACATAGTATCTTTTCCTACCCCTCATACCTATGATACAAGAGGGTCTGTTGGCTAAAGTGGCAAGGTACCGTGATGGTGATGGTGGTGGTGGTGGTGATGGCAGTGGTGAGGTTGGTGGTAGTGATGGTGGTAGCAGTGGTGGTGATGGTGATGGTGGTGGTGATGGTGATGGTGGTAGTGATGGTGGTGATGGTGGTAGTAGTGATGGGGGTGGAAGCATGTATGTGTGTTTAATAGAAAAGGAGGATAGAGAAAGAGAGAGTAGAGTGGTGGCAGAAAATCCTCCAAATTAGTTGTTTATTCAAGGAAAGAAGTGGTAATGAGTTACTATTGTATTTCTACTTCCCAGAGGGGCAAGACTAAGCCCAGATCTCCAGTACACCAGCTCAATACACTACACATTAATTAATATAAAGTAGAAATATAGAAATGGTGAAACATAGATACTATTACCTCTCCTTATGAGAAAAGGGAAATATGTACAATTTATTTAGCCTAAGAGTAAAAACATTAGGATTTTGAGAGTTTGAAGATATTTTAGCTATCAACTACTTCAGTCTCTAGAAATGAGAAAAATCTTGTATCATATTTACTCTTTTCAATAAAGTCATGAAACATTTTGTTGTTTATAAGTTAGTAAATGTATCAATTAGCTTTTATAAGTTTCTTTTATGATTTTGGGCAGCAATGATGAAATTAGTATGTTTTGATCTTTGTACAAGTTGTTGAGAAAGAACTTAAAAGAAGTACTTAGGAAAATCCAAGTGCTGAAACATTTAAGATATGCTTTGTGGTTTCAATTTTGTGTGATTGTCAGCCAGGAAGTTTTCTGATTAAGATGGCTTGCCAATTCCTTGACAAATACATTATTTATTATACTAATGGGGATTTCCTATTTGAAATGTTAAAGACAAAATATTATTGATGTTTCCCCCCAAAATAATTGACATAGAGCAATTGATGCATTCTAATAAGTTAAAACCAGGGACAAGACAGTAGTCTATAAGGACATAGAGGTATTTTATTGGTATATACTTATGAAAATAAACTAGATTTCATTGGATTAGAGATTTCTCATTCCTTATTGAGAGTAAATCTTGAAGCTCTACTTTACTGAATTTATATTTTCTTTCCTTTTTTTTGGATCTAACAATGTGCAAGAATGAAATAAATTTTAACAAGGACTAAATTTTGTTGAGCTAAAATAGCAGTTAGAATTCAATACCTGTATGTACAAATTTTAGAATTCTAAAGAAACTTTTGCACACTTGAGTTCTAAAGAAACTTTTGCACACTTGTGTGTATATTGACATTTCTTTATAGTAGTCCCTAAAATGGGATATGGGTTCCAAGCATCTATTAAAAAAATATATATGTAGGTAAATTAAGAAATACTACAAAGTAAACATAATTTCGACCAGGCAGCAAAAGCATGAAATAAACTTTAATTATTACATCTTTGTTATTTGTTTGTAAAATTAAAATTTAAAATTACAGAATGTGATACATACTATGAATAAAAAGAGCAAGGTGATATAAAAAAGAACACAAGGGCACTGCCTTTAATTGAGGCAATCATGAAAAAGCCTTTCTGAAGGATGAATAGCAGTTAGACAAAGAATTTGTGCAGTTTGTGTGTGAGAGGCAGATGTGTATGGACAGCAATACAAGCAATTTGGGGAACAACATGAACAAGTTCTTAAGAGTTGGGAAAGGGTGTTTAAGAAACTAAAAGGCCAAAATGGCCATAGTACAGTTAGTGAGGACAAGCAGAACATGAGATGAGAGTGAAGAGGTTGGCATGAACGGACCATATCCACATCTAGAAGGCAGGGCCTTGTGGGCCATACTGAGGGTTTGAGTCATATAATTTCATCTATATCTTTAAAAGACAACATTGGTTACAATATGAACATTGCACTGGATTGGGGTAATGAAATGGAAGAAGATAGACATTGTAAGGAGACAATTTAATTAATCTAGGTGAGAGTTGGAATAGCATGCACTAGGGTGTTGGTGGTGAAAATGGAGAGTAATGAATAAATTCAGGATAGTGTGAGGGTAGAATCACCGAGTCTTAAAAATATATTAAATGTTGAGACAGGAGAAAGATGTCAAGATGTACCCAGTTTTGGCCTGAGCAGATGGGTGGGTGATTTAGGGATGATAGTATCATTTATTAAAATAATATGAATATGCCCCGGCCAGTGTGGCTCAGTGATTGAGCATCAACCTATGAACCAGCAGGTCACAGTCAGGGCACATTCAGTCTTGATCCCCAGTTTGGGGCATGCAGGAGGCAGCCAATCAATGATTCTCTCTCATAATTGATGTTTCTATCTATCTTTCCCTTTCCCTTCCTCTCTGAAATCAATAAAAAATATATTTAAAAAATATGATTCTCGAGGAGACACAATCTTGGGATAAAAATAAAAACTTCAGTTCTGGAATTGTTAATCTTGTGATGCCAGTGAGGTGACCAAGTGAATAGGTCAAGGAAGCAATTCAGCATGTAGGACTGGAAGTGTGAGCTAGAGATATAATTTAGGAGTAATTGGCATATAGATGTAGTGAGAAAAGAAAGTTCTGAGTCATATCAGGTCAAGTGGAAGAGAAAGGGTCATCTACAGAGAGGGAGGGCGATACTAAATAAGAAAGTCAGTGAAGTTTTACATTACTTAAACCAAGAAAAGAGCATTTCCAGGAGGAGAATCAAATATGTCACATGTTACTAAGAGGTCAAATAAGATCAGAACTAAAAAAAATGTTTACATTTTAGAACGTGGAAGTCAATAGTTGCTTCAAAAGGTGATTTGAAGAACAAGAGGGACAGATGTTAGATTGGAGTGTACTGAAGAGTGAAAGGGAGATGGAGGCGGAAAAAAGATGGGAGAGACAACTGCAGTAGACATCCTTGGTTGGCTTCCCAGAAGCTATTTTCCCACTGCTAATAGAATTCTCCAAATGCAAATAGAATTGTAGTAGTTTTTTCAGTGGTATCTGAGTGGGCAAGTTCCTTAAGGGAGTGAATTGATATTGTCAAAATTAACCATAGTGGTCTCATTCACTTTGCCATGGGATTGGGTTAGCCATGAGCATTTTATATATTCTGACCAATATCTTCTTCCCAATCTTAACTTCTGACAACACTAAAATTCTAAATAAAATATTATCACAGCTAAGAAAAGAGCTTCAATTTTCAACACCCCAGTAGTAATCATGAACATTTTTATTATCTAACATAACAACAGTTGTAATTACAATTTATTGCTCTCTTGCTCTATGCCAAACATTGTGTAATGTGTTCTATGTATACTATTTCAGCTAAGCTTCCAACAACCTTGTGAGGCATCATTACTCGTATTTTTCAAACAAGTTAATCAAGACAAGGAAATTAAGTGTCCAAGTTCACAATCAGGTAAGTGGGAGAGCAATCAATAGCATATTCAATCCATTCGAATGGTTCATTTCCTACAGAATAGAACACACTTTCTACTGCATCTATTGAAAGGATGTTTTACCTCGTCTACACTTGCAAATTTTCTTCCTTGTTCAGACCTACCTTTTTTATTCTACTGGCGTTCAGCCAAGTACTACACACGAAGATTAAATATGTTGACTTTACCAGGCTGACCCTACTAAAATGATAAGCATTCGTGACAATATTGGGGGAGGGGATTGGGCTATTTAAGGACTGACCATAATAAGAAGCATTAATTAAATACTTTTTTTTACCATACAACTTGACATTAGATGAAAGGAACAGAATTCACTGTATATTTATAACATGGAATCAAAGAAATCTATAATAATAAAAGCATAATATGCTAATTAGACTGGACGTCCTTCCAGGTGACCTTCTGGATGAAGCCGGGTCCTGGGTGCCAGAGGGAAGCCGGTGCCGGCAGGTGGGGGAAGGAAGGCCTCCTCTTGCACGAATTTTGTGCATCTAGCCTCTAGTATTACATAAAATGACACAGCACTGTCAGAGAGCCTGATTTTGGTAGAATATTTAAATTATCTTTTTGAAAATATGCAAATTCATAGTGTTTTTGAAGATGTAGAGTATATAATTAGGACAAAATGTTTTCTGCTAGGAAACAGATAACCACACTTTTATTAAAGGTTCTAGTACTCTGCGACCTGAGCACTTTTTTGAACCTGCTTCCTCATCAATGAAATGTACATAGAACTGCTTTGTTTTCAAGATTCAAATTTAAATGAAAGAAAGCAAAGCCAAGTTTTTGGTCATGGTAAAACATTTATTCATAGTACCCAATTAAATTAATTCTTATTGTGTTTAGGGTACTATGGTCACTTGTGGTTACTACTGATGGTGGAACAAATGCTTACATATATAAGATCCTGTAAATAGATGCTAGAATAGTAAGTTGGGTGAGGAGTATGAGGCCATTAAAGATTAAAGTTTCGCCCTAACCGGTTTGGCTCAGTGGATAGAGTGTCAGCCTTCGGACTGAAGGATCCCAGGTTCGATTCCGTTCAAGGGCATGTACCTTGGTTGCGGGCACATCCCCAGTGGGGCGTGTGCAGGAGGCAGCTGATCGATGTTTCTCTCTCATCGGTGTTTCTAACTCCCTATCCTTCCTCTCTGTAAAAAAATCAATAAAATACATTAAAAAAATAAGTAAAAGGTGAGGGGTAGGGAGGCAGCAAGCCAGATCAAGGAGAGCCTGGTAGCGATTAAAGGACTTTGGCTTTAAAAAAAAAAAAAAGATTAAAGTTTCTAAAGAGTGTGGCCATTATTCATGTAATGTTATTATTGAAAGTTTCTAAATATAGAAATAATTTCATTATATGCGAATGTAATAAAGATTGTGGTTTTGCATAAACTGGGAGAGGAAATACAGGAGTTGGGGAGCTTAGTTATCTTGCTACTTCTAAAATCCAGAAGAGACTTAGTAGGGCCATCAACACAGAGAAGAAGGGATTATGTTTCTATTAACTATTGTTGCCTAGTGATCCACCTCAAACTGAGTGGCTACAACAAAGAATGATTTATTATTTGTTATCAATATACGAGTTGGCTGGATGGTTCTATTGCTGGTCTTGCTGGGAACATTCCTGTAGTTGCAATCAGATTATGACTGGAAACCCTGCTTGGTTCAAGATGGACTCACTCATATGTCTGGCTGTTGGGCTGACAGTGGGCTAAGGCATCTCTCTCCTCTACAGGGCCTCTCTTCCTTGAGCAAGACTGACTTCTGTACATCAGTGTGTCTCAGAGCAGAGTTCCAAGAGTACAAGACCCACGGTACAAATGCTTATTAAACCCTTAATTTGTGCCACATTTGCTAATGTTTAATTGGCCAAATCAAATTGCATGGGAAAATCCAATTATAGTGAGAATAGAGGCATATGATTTGTGTCCATGTTTAACCTATCAAAAATCGTTTGAGGAATTTTAGAGGCAAAGTTGATGGTATTTGGGGGACGTGAGATGTGGGAAACAGAAACAGGGAAGATCAAGGATGACTCAAGGGCAGAGTAAATAGTGGTGCATTAATTGGAGCAATGAATGGAACAGGAAGATTTGTTGGGAAGCGGTCAGGAAGATTGGATTTGAATATTTTGGGGAGATGTTGAATTGGTGCCTATGGGACATGCAAATTAACTATACAGTAAGAATGTGGAAACAAAGATTGGAACATAGAAGGACTTTCCAGGAAAGGAATAGAGATTTGGGAATCATTGGCTTATAGGTCTATAATGCTATATGAGAGGCTTAGATTTCTTAGCAATGAAAGGCAAAACAAAAAGAAAAGTGGGTCAAGGATGAAATTCAGAGAAACTCTAATATTAAAAAGGTAAGCAGCAGAAACATCTAGAGAGTAAGGAAGATATTCAGAGGGAGAGAATCATGACAAAGAGAAACCTATAGAAATAAAAGGTAAATTATAAAAAATACACACACAGCATATGCTACACAATGCTTAATCTATATCTATTGATAAAGAGATTTATAGTTACAACTAAAAACTGTCCTTAAATTTTTCTTTGTATAAAGGATTAGCCTGAAGATTATTTTAATTCAAAGAAAAGTCTGAAGTGATAGATATATTTTAGATGTAAATTCATAACTGAGCATTTCATACTGAAATAGAAACTTAAGTGGTTGAGATACCAGGAAAGGTCAGCTGGAAATTAACAGTGATCAGCCTGAGAAGATACAGTGTGTGAATCATAAAGTACTCTTTGTACTGCATGTAGATACAGCCTAGGAGTGCTCCTGATCAGACTGACTAATGTTAGTAGAAAAGTCAAAGAGACAATGGATGTCAGCTGTTAGGTAGAGGGGGCGGGGAGGGAGAAAACTGCTTAAAAAATACATTGGTTTCTAAATGCCTATCATTGAAATCTTTAATCTTTAAAAGTTACCCTTTAAAAAGTATGAATAATAATGATGTGAATGAGATGGTGTAACCTACCATATAATATCTGAGGGAACACTCTGGACTTAAACATGGGACAACCTTGGCACAGAGGGCTCAGGGAGCTAACTCAGATCTGGCTTAGGATAATTAGTTTCTTGAGCCTTTTCATGTTGACTACATAAGGGAGGAATTATGGAGTTTGGGGTTTGGTTTAAGTCTCCAAATATTATTGTTGAATTGTCAATATCTGCCTTTAATTTTGCTTCATGTACTAGTATATGAGAGCTCTTTTATTTATTTATTTTTAAAGTGCTTTAGAGCATGCCTTTATTTTATTTTTTTGTTAATCCTCATGCGAGGATATTTTTTCACTGATTTTTAGAGAGAGTGATAGGGAGGGGGAGAGACAGAGAGAGAGAGAGACATGGCTGTGAGAGAAACACATCCATTATTTGCTTCCTGCATGCACCCTGCCTGCCCAGGACCTGGAATGAGCCTTCAACCTAGGTACCTGCCCTTGACCAGATTGAACCCGAGACCCTTCAGTCCTGGGGAGGGAGATATAGAAACATCATTGATAAGAAAGTATCATTGATTGACTGCCTCCTGCATGCCCTACCCTGAGGCTCCAGCCCGAAACTGGGGCATGTGCCCTGACTGGGAATCTAACCGTGACCTCCTTCATAGGTCAACCCTCAACCACTGAGCCACAGCAGCCAGGCAAGAGAGCTCTTTTATTAGGTACATTAATATATGCTTATAATTATTATGTTTTCTTTACGCATTGATTCTTTTAGCATGATAGGAGGTCCTTTTTTGTCTCTAACAATAATTATAGTCCTGGAATCCATTAGGTCTGATATTAGTATAGCTACTGCAGCTCTCTTTTAACTACTGTTGAGTGGTATAATTTTTTCCATCCTTTTACTTTAAACTCATTTGTGCCTTTAAATATAAGATGTGTCTTTATGGGCAGCACAAAGTTGGATCATTTAAAAAAAAATCTGTCTGCCAATAGATACCTTTGTTTGGAATGTTTTATTCATTTACATTTAATATAACTACTGATAATATTCATGCCTGTCATATTACTATTTTCTATACTTATGTCTTATTTCCCCCCTCTATATCTTCATTACTGCTTTCTGTTCTAAATAGATATTTTCTAGTTTATCATGTTAATTCCTATGTTGCTTCTTTTACTATGTTTTCTGAGTTATATATAATATTTTGTTAACATTAAAAAGTATGATACTCCATGAAATCACCTAAGTTGCTTTGTATAAATGAAAATTTCTTGGCCTCAAAATCTTAGCGTCAAAATCTTAGGAGATTTTGCCTAGAAATTTGTCTTTCTCACAAACTCCACATTATTCTTATATACCTTAATTTGAGAAAAAATATATAGGGGAAACTGTACTCTGGTCTCAAATATTAGGAAAGACTAAAGTTAATTAAAGTTTCAATGCACTAGTGTCTGTGCTAGACTTAAAATACATTAATTTTAATCCTTAGGACAGCCTTACGATATGCGTATTATTATCCTCATCTATGGTTAATATAATTTGCCCAAGGACACAGGGATAATAAGTAGCAGAGTCAAAATTTAAATTCAGGATGTTGTATTGGACAAATTGAAAGAAAACCCCAGGCAGTGTAGGACTAACTTACAGAAAAAAGAAGTACTGACAAGGATATTGAAGGAGCCCTAGCTGGTTTGCTCAGTGGTAGAGCATCAGCCTGTGGACTGAAGGGTCCTGGGTTTGATTCCTGGGTTGAATTCCGGTCAAGGTCACGTAGCTCAGTTGCAGGCTCCTCCCTGGCTCAGGCCCTGGTCAGGGCACGTGCAGGAGGCAACCAATTGATGTGTTTCTCTCACATCCGTATTTCTCTCTGTCTTTCCCTCTCTCTTCCACTCTCTCTAAAAATCAATGGAAAAATATCCTCTGGTGGGGATTAACAACAACAACAACAACAACAACAACAAAAGGCTATTGAAGGAAATGGAATACATGTTCTTTGTTTTCTCTTCTTGGCAAGAGATTCTGATGACAAAAAAACTTAGATGGGCAGACTTAGATGGTACTAATCCACATGAGAAAAATCAGAGTGAGCCTAAGCTATAAAAATTGTCTGTGATCTATAAGAGTTAAAATACCTGTGGTTTTGCTCACATTTCTTTTTAAAATTATTTAGAAGTGATTTTTCATAGGCTTTTTCTATATTTTCATTGCTAATTTAGCCAACAAATACTTGAGTTCATAGTGTAATAAGTGGTAACATGTGTGAGTGCTTATTACATGCCAGGCATTATGTTAACTGCATGCACTTTTATGATACTTAATAATACTACTACCAATGAGGTAGCCAGTTTTACAAATGAGTAAACAGAGACCAGAAATATTAAGTAATATGACCAAGGCTATCTACACAACTCTCTGTGCCTTGTTTCTACTCTGTCTAATGTTAAAATTCCCTTGAATGATAAAAATAGCCTTTGCAAACTTTGCATATATTTTCCACTTTCTTTTTAAAAAATATATTTTTATTGATTTCAGAGAGGAAGGGAGAGGAAGAGAGAGATAGAAACATTAATGATGAGAGAGAATCACTGATTGGCTGCCTCCCGCACATCCTACTGGGGACCGAGCCCGCAACCTGGGAATGTGCCCTTGACCAAATCAAACCCAGGACCCCTCCATCCACAGGCTGATGCTCTATCCACTCAGCCAGACTGGCTATGGCTATTTTCCACTTTCTTTAAGTTGGAACTCAACTTAAAGCAACTTGACATATTTAAATTGATTGCCTTCTCACAGTTTCAGAACAAAGTAATCTATGTGCTTAAAATTAACATGAGTTTTTGGAGGTATATTTCCCTAATTAATAATGCATATGTAATACACTTGCTGTCTGAAAAGATTTAGACATTAGACAAGGTATTCTGTAATCTTTGTGCACTTACAGATTATAGGAGGGAGGGAGATTAAGAGGATGGGCATAAAAGCTGAAAATTATTAAGAAGTATATGCAATACTATATGTAATACTTTAAACAATAAAATAAAATTAAAAAAAGAAGTATAAACTGCCAGCTATAACAATAGTCTTAAAGATGTAAAGTACAGCATAGGCATTACAGTCAATAATCCTATATAATAAAGAGCTAATATGCTAATTAGACTGGACAGCGGAACAACCTTCCAAAATGACCAGTGGGCGGGGGGTGGGGCCGCAGGGCTGCAAGACAGCCAGGGCTGTGAGGGCCTTCCCTTGTACGAATTTTGTGCATCGGGCCTCTAGTATTGTAATAACTATGCACGGTATCAGGTGGGCACTAGGCGTATTGTGGAACTAACTTCATTAGGGTATATAAATGTCTAATCACTATGTTGTAATCTGAAACTAATATAATACTTTATGTCCAACTGTAATGGAGAAATAAATTTCAAAAAGAGAGAGAGCATAGATTTGGGAGTAAAAAATGTTATTATGAGTTCTGATTTTGCCACTAAATAGCTATATGATCTAGGGCAAATAATCTTAGCCTTAATTTTCTCATTGTAGTGAAAAGTATAAAAATAATCCTCTTAACTTTTTCAAAGACTTGATGTGAGGATCAAATTTGATAAACATATATGAAATTTTCTATTTATGCATTCATTGGGTGCTAACACTTTCTAGAGGTTTGAGCTTTATGCTGTAGAATTATCTTTAAAACAAGGGTTAATTATAATGAACTCCTCTTCAGTAGTGAAAAATGTAGAATTAATGACACTCAAATCCTAAAACTTCACCAATATGCCAATAATAATTTCAATCTTGATATTGACAGCATTCATTTCCAAGTAGTGATACATTTTCTCAAAATTTAAAAAAGTTACTCTCTGCTTTACTTTGTTATTTTCAAAGTGGAAATAAATCTGCTTTGTTCATTCATTGTGAAGAATAAGTTAAGGCATCCTATCTAATAAAGAGGGAATATGCTAATGGGCCGTAACACCCTCACAAAGATGGCGGCACCCACAGCCACAAGATGGCGGTGCCCAGTCCCCTCAGCCCCACCAGACAGCAGGCATGTGACACGGCTGGGCCTGCCCTTAGGTGGGCCCAACCACTCTGTGCACCTGTCTCTGAAGTCCCCCAGTCCCCTCAGACCCCAGCCATCGAGGGCCAGCCCGAGGCACAGGCAAGCCACAGATGTTGGCTGCCCAGCCACCGAGGGCCGGCCTGAGGGACGACCAAATGACTGAACAAGCAGGCTGCATGGGGCAACCAGGCCAGCAAGGGGGTTAGTGAGGGACGACCAAATGACTGAACAAGGAAGCTGCGTGGGGCAACCAGGCCAGCAAGGGGGTTAGTGAGGGATGACCAAACAACTGAACAAGCAGGCTGCGTGGGGCGACCAGGCTGGCAGGGGGGTTAGTGAGGGATGACCAAATGACTGAACAGCAGGCTGCATGGGGCGACCAGGCTGGTGGGGGGCCATGAGGGGCAACCAGGTTGGCAGGGGGGGCAGTTGGGGGCGACCAGGCCAGCAGGGGGGCTGTTGGGGGCGACCAGGTTGGCAGGGGGCAACAGTTAGGGGCAATCAGGCCAGCATGCAGAGGCAATGAGGGGCAATCAGGCCGTCAGGGGGGGCAGTTAAGGGTGACCAGGCAGATGAGGGATTAGGAGCCAGCAGTCCAGGATTGTGAGAGGGATGTCTGACTGCCAGTCTAGACCAGCAGTTGGATATCCCCTGAGGGGTCCCAGGTTGGAGAGGGTGCAGGCTGGGCTGAGGGGACTATCCCCCCCCACCGGGACTTCCCCCTCCCCCGCGCACAAATTTTGTGTACTGGGCCTCTAGTATAAATATAAACTGGAAAGAATTATACAAATGCTGTTAGCTAATTATCCATGTTTTTGGGAAAATATAGTTTGATTAAAATTAAATAAAATGTTTTAACCTTTTGTGTCATATTCTTTATTTAATGAATTACTATTTTAGAGCAGTTTTAGGTTCACAGCAAAATTGAGCAGAAGGTACACATATTTCCTATATCTCTTCTGTCTTCACATCTGTACAACCTCATCCACTATTGACATGTGTTAAGATTAATGAACCTACATTTAACATCATTATCACCTAACGTTCATAGTTTACATTAGTGTCTATTCTTGGTGTGGTACATTCTATGGATTTTGACAAATATATAATGACGTGTATCCACCATTGGTGGTACCATCCAGAATAGTTTCAATACCCTAAAAATCCTCTATGCTCTGCTTATTCTTCCTCACTTCCTTCTGGCAACCATTGTCTCATATTGTCTAGAATGTTGGATAAGTGGAATCATATAGTATGTAGCCTTTTCTGATTGCCTCATTTAATAATATGCATTTAAATTTCTACCATATCTTTTCATGGGTTGATAGCTTATTTCTTTTTAGTGCTGAATAATATTTTGTTGCATATGTGTACCACTGTTTATCCATTCACCTACTGAAGGATATCTTGGGTGCTTCCAACTTTTGGTAATCTATACTAATAAAAGGGTAATATGCTAATTAGACCAGATAGACTGGACGTTTCTGGACATCGTTCCAGACAAAGCCACGGTGGCGGGGGCAGAGGCAGAGGTGGTTAAGGGCGATCAGGCCAGCAGGGGAGCAGTTAGGGGAATTAGGCAGGCAGGCAGAGGTGGTTAGAGGTGATTAGGCAGTCAGGCAGAGTTGTTAGGGGTGATCAGGCAGGCAGGCAGAGGTGGTTAGAGGTGATTAGGTAGGCAGGCAGAGTGGTTAGGGGTGATCAGGCAGGCAGGCAGGTGAGCGGTTAGGAGCCAGCGGTCCCGGATTGTGAGAGGGTACAGGCCAGGCTGAGGTACCCCCCCCCCCCGGCCCGTGCACGAATTCATGCACCGGGCCTCTAGTTATAAATAAAGTTGCTATAAAACAATCTTGTTCAGGTTTTTCTCCTTTGGGTAATTACCAAGGGGCATGTTTGATCATATAAGAATATGTTTAGTTTTGTCAGAAATCTCCAAACTGTCATCTAAACTGGCTGTACTATTTGTATTTCCACTAGCAATGAATGAGAGTTTCTGTTGCTCCATGTTCTCACTAACATTTGGTGTTAGTGTTCTAGATTTTGGCCATTCTAATATGTGTGTAGTGGTATCTCATTGTTTTAATTTGTGATTCCCTCCTGACATGAGATGTGGAGCATCTTTTCATATGCTTAGTACTTGCCAGCTCATTGTCTTCTTTAGTGAGGAATGAAAGGAACACCAAGCAGAAGCTAGAAAGCGGCAAGGAAGGATTCTCTTGCATAGGTTTTGGAGGAAGTGTGGCCCTCCTGACACCTGGATTTTGGACTTCAGATATGTGAAATAACACATTTCTACTGTTTTTGTGGTACTTTGTTACAGCAGCCCAAATAAACTAGTTTATCACCTCATGGGTCATTTTGTGGATTAAAAGATTTTATGTCTGTACATTATCCAACCTAGAGTCTGGTGCATGATAAGCCTTTAACATAGTAATTTCAATTGTCCGAACATACTGAATTATGACAACCTTTTTACTAATACTTGTTTGTCTACTGTAAAAGAGACTCCAAATTGTTTATTTTTTTTTTCTCTCTTCTTCCTTATTAATAAGACCCCAAATTTTAGCAAGGCATTTTACCTCTCTTCCAAAAGACCAACCAATGTTATTTTCCCCTTATCCTTCATTTGATTTTAGTCTGTTTTCCACATTTTCTGTAAGGAGTATAATTACTATAGTTGCTAATGTTAAATCAGAAAAGAAAAAATTAAAGCTTCTGCAATAAAATAAATCTTAGAAGAGATGGTAGAGTGCTGTTTAGTTGTGTTTTTAGGTATGCATCTAAATTGACATTATCATTCTACATGCTGTTCCATTCTCAAAGACACATCAATGATGGTCTCAAATCTAAAATTAATTTAGGCTGAAATAAAAATTTCATTGTTCTTCAAATCACAAAAGGTTTTGAAGAGTCCTTTTATATATAAGATTTTAACTTTATATGCGTTTCATCAGAAACCCAGGGAACAAAGGAATTTACTTTGAAAAACCTTAAAACTCAAATCAAAAACATTTTATGTGCATGCATATTGCTAGACTCCACAAGCTGTTTTGCTATTTTAGATACACATTTGAGAAAGAAATTCACCTGCCTATTCATGTCAAGGAATGTTTAAGGGTAAGGATGACATCAAGTGCTTACGGGTTGAATTATTGCTAGGGAACCATCAAAGCACAGAACTGTATTGAGTAGTGTCTTCCCTTACAACATTCTAACAGAGCTCTAAGTCAAACTAACAAGTTGTTGGGTAGACCACCTTACATGCCTTGCGCAGAGAAAACTCCTTGCAGGGGCCTGAGAGAGCACAGAGAGAAAACAAAACTGACAGATGAGAAATTGAAACTAGGGCAGGGGAAGGTAATAAAAAGGGGAGGAGTGTTAACCTCCTAAAGAAACTCTATTGTTCTAACCCCAAAAAGTCATAAATTCAGAGACTCAACCTGACACAGAACCAAAGGGTCAAGGAAATCTAAGTCTTCTTTGGGTTACCAGACCCTGTAGGGCAACCTAAAATGACCAAGTAACACATGGTAACTGAAAACTTCGACCAGCCATCCTTCAACATTAACAGGTTACTTAACATCTCCTGTTGCAACAGTGCAATTGAAAATTATGGTTCACTCCCTGGAAGGAACATGAAGATGGTGAGGAGGAGTCTGCTGTGTACAAACAGCTTTATTCCCATCAAAGCCACATTCTCATTCTCCTGTGTGTTCCAAATAATTCATGACACGATCAATCTTATACTACAATGTGGATTAAAACTGCTTAAATAATTCACATCTATGGGATTATTTAATCTCAAAGCATCTCTGAAGGGTTTTTTTATATCAATGATAAATTATATACCAAGTATTAGTTAATTTTTGCTGTTAACTGGGGGAAACATGCAAAAAAACCCTGAGACCACTAAAAAGGGACTGAGAGAGAAAACAAAAGGAATACAGGAGCAAAAAATTTCCTTTGTAGGTATATATTTCAACAGAAAGGCTGTAGATTACCAGTATAGAGAAAATATACATAAAATACAAGGCCTAAATATGGTTTAGAAATAACACAAGGTAGGGAAAACTTTATTAAAAATCTAGTAGGCCTTAGATTAGTAGGCAGACACTTTTGGTCTATAGGAGATGCCACATTTATTGTTATGTAAGTTTGCAAACATTATAATATCATTCATCGACAAGGCTGCTGCTTAAAGTACTCACTAATGATAAAGGGTACAAATGTAAGCAAATTGCTACTTCATTTTTTCCTCTTCAACATCTAGACTCTTTCAATACAATATCAAGGTGCTGAGCTGTTAAGAAAGCTTTGCCTGACGATGGTCATTAACACACCCTGACAGTCATGGCTATGGATACCATCCCGTGCCCAGAAGATGGAGTATTAGTTTTCACACATTGAACCAGGTTCCTTGGACAACCCTATGAGAGGGAAGGAAAAAGTGGGAAAGCTACAGTAGAGGAAGTTTGTGTGATGGTACCAAGCGCTCCTGACTTGTTTGACATCCCCAGTTCTTTGGTCTGTACCTTTGCAGGCTCATAAGATGAGGCAATTGGAAGGACCACTGAAGACAGGATGAGGATTCAGTGTTCTGTGGAGGCAAAAGCAGAGGCAGCTGCACCAGGGAAATGACTGGATCGCTGTTGCTTTTGTCTCGTTATAGGACCTTTCATCTCTCACACAGAGCAATTCATTAGTCTTTTTATCTTCTGTCTCCCCTTTGCAATTTACTTATTTTCCAGATAGTTCTGGAGTGACGTTTCTAAGGACAAATTTATTTATTAAGATAATGCAAATGTGTTGACAATTCATTGAATCCAAATAACTCTAAGCAGAGGGAATGTCTTCCCTCCTCTCTTCAATAAACTCACCCGTTGGGGACTTAGTTCCTGTATGACTCTTCCAGGAAACCATACTGGACTCCCCCCTTTTGGCTTAGAGACTTCCTCTTCACTTCTTTCACAGCCTGTGCTCACGTACACTGTATTCTTCCTGTGCTGTACTGTGGCATCTCTTCACCTCTCTGCTTCTTTTGCTAGACTGAAAATTCTTTTTCCTGGTTTCATCACTTAATAGAATGTATCAACTTGGCTATGAACCTTCTCCTTTCTTTTCTGAACCTCAGTTCTTTAAGGGAAAACGGGAAAGCTGCAGCACCTATGTCACAGGAGTTTGTTCAGATGTAATGAAGTAATTCAGGTACAACGTCGGTAGTACATAACAGTAATAATGCTTAGCAGGTGCCGGGATGAGCACTTTACATGGATGATCTCATTTATTCTGTAAAACAACCTTGCTCAGTGACTACTATACTACTCTCTTTTCCAGACCAGAGAACTGAGGCTCAAGGAGGGTAAGCCACACAATAATTAGTTGATAGTGTAACTGGGGTTCAGGTGTAGGTAGCCTGACTTCATTTTACGCACTGAGTTATCCTGTCTACAGCAATAAGCACATCATCATATTTCTCTTTTAGCTCCAGCACCATCCATACAGTATGGATACAGTTGGAGTCAGGTAAATTGAATGCATGTTTGAGCAAGGATTGAAAAAAAAATTTCCCCTTGTCTTTCATATGCCTCAGACTCAAGTGTATAAAAATTATTTTGGTTTCCTGAAAAGCATTTTTTAAAAAGTGACTTTGTATTTTTTAACCTCTTCTTGAAAAAATGTCATTTTTCCTGTCTTGCCAAATAAACTCAATTTTCAAGTCCCCGATGAAATGCCATTTTGTCTGTGAAGCACTTCCTGGCTTCTTGATTGACCGACATTTTTACTGATGCCTCAATTTCAGCACATACCTTTCTATTCTGAAATGAGCTATGTTAGTATTGTCTACATCATTAAGCAGTCAGCTCCCTAAAGGCATGGGCAATGCTTTATTCCATATGTGTTTTCCCTGTGCCTAATGCAGTGGGAAAAGAATAAAAAGGTTGAGTGACTTTTTAAGGGTTGCAAGATGCTGTAATGCATCTCGAAGAGATGCTATGAGTTTCACTGAATTAAAAAAAATGTTAATGCGTTACCTCTTTTCCACTATAATTTTTTTGGTATTGATTTCAGAGTGGAAGGGGGAGGAAGAGAGAGATAGAAACATCAATGGTAAGAGAGAATCATTAATCGGCTGCCTCCTACATGCCCCCCTTACTAGGGATCGAGCCCACAACCTGGGCATGTGCCCTTGACTGGAATTGAACCTGGGACCCTTCGGTCTGCAGGCTGACACTCTATCCACGGAGCCAAACTAGCTAGGGCACCACTATAAAGTTCTTTGTAATCTTTCCATAGTGGTAGAATGACATACCTAATTCTCGATTTTAAATTTTGTTATTCTATTATTCATTTAAAGAAAAGGTATAATGCTTATACACATGAAGAAATACAAGTATGTCCAAATTGATTGAAATAAAATAACAGTTTATTTGTTCACATAAATTTCATGAAATAGCAACAAACCAAATTATATATGGTAAAGTAAATGAGGTTTTGCATTTGGAAATAATACTTCTCTCTATGGACAATACTGCATCCCCTCCAAATTAGTTTATAATAATGTTATGTGTAAGAAGAAACATAGTTTCTAATATGAACGCAATAGGAAAGGAAAAAGTAAAAAATGGTTTGTTCAACAAGAAAAATTTGTAAGGAATTGGGGAGGAGAGGAAACATACCTCAAAGGTTTAATAGAGTGTATATGCATGAAACTCAGGTTACATCCAGATGAGAACATCAGGAATCATGAGTTAATATGCTACACACTCATTTTGAAATAGATGATTATTAAAAGTGTTATTAAAATCAGAGGTATGTTCTGGGTCAATAAGATAACATTTAAAGAAGCCCTGTGTTCTGAAATCTTTAAATGGGAGGATGCAACGTTTTCTAGACCAAATGACAAGTAAACAAGCACAGAAAAGCAGGAACTCCAAGACCCACTAATATCCTTCACGATCTTTTCGTGCTGACTCCTCTTCCTCTGAGACTTAAGGTTCTTGGCCAAGCACTATGATGACTTCATTGTCTCTCTCTTGCTTTGTTTACTGTGTACTCACTTGCCCAAATCACCATCTTGGTACCAACTCTGCCTACTTTCTACCTACACCTGTGAAGCAGAATGAGGCCAGAGAAAGATACCGCAATGCACTTACTTTTAGAATCATGATCACAAATCTCAAGTGGCCTCCTAATGCCAGACAATCACATGATACTTCCTTAGTGCCTTTACCACCACACTCTTTTAGACACCTTTTCCAAATATTGGCATCTTCACTTAAATACTTTTCTGCCTTTTGAACTTCCCCCATTGCTGTCTTCACTGGTGCATGAGATTCCATCTTCTCTCATCTTCTCAAAGACATCACTCTAGGAATTCTCCACTCTTTCTCCTGCATGATCATTTCCTCTCTCTACTGAATCACTCCAGCTGGCACACAAGTATGTTGCTATTTACTCATCTTAAAACTCCAACCAACAAACTCTATTCATCCTGCTTCTCCCACCAGTTAACAGGACATTTTCTTCCTTGCATTGACATGGATACCTCCTACCCCCTTGGGTTTCCTCCAACTTATTTATCCTTCCTCCTCAGTCTCCTCTGAGGGTGGTCCCTCCTTAACTTTTTGATTGTAGAGTGCCCCCAGTGTGAATACTTTATCTTCTTTTCCATCTCTACTCTCACACCCTTGATGATCGCATCTGCTGTTGCAGCTTTAAATATCCCATATATGCTGGTGACTCCCAATCATAAATCTCCAGCTTGGATCTTCCCTCTGAACTCCAGACTAATCATATAACCAATGTGGTACTGACACTCCCTTTTAAATATTAAGTTCAACCTGTTCGAAACGACTTTTTTTCCACAAAACACATTTACCCACAGCCTTTGCCTTCTTCTTTACTGACCATTCCATCCTTCCAGTTACTCAGGCTAAACACCCTGTATTCACTTTTGACTCCCCGCACTTTCTCACACCTTCTGTCCAGAATCCTGCTGGGTCTACCTTCAAACTATACCTAAAATCTGACTCCTCCTCCCCAGCTCCACTGCTATAGTCCTGGTCTGAGCCACTGTCCTTTGGTTAATGGATGACACACTGGCCTCCTAACTGGTGTCCCTGCTTTTACACTTGCCCCCACCTCCTAGCTGCACTATGTCTTCTCAGTACAGCGGCCAGAGTGGTGCTGTAGAAATCTAACTCGGATTTGATCACTTCTCTATTCAAAACCTTGCAACACGTCCTCACTTTACTCCATGAAAGACACGGTTCTTATAATAACTTACAAGGCCTTATATTATTTGTTCCCTCTCTCCACATGCTCATCTCTTTTATCTAATTTATTATTCCTTTACCAATTTACAGTCTGTTTCAGCAATATGCTAGCCTTCTGTATTAGCCATTTCCTGTTTGAAAGTCTCCTCCAGTTATCTACATGACAGCTTTCCTCATCTTCCTCCAATCTTTGCTCAATGACATTTTATCCGTGAGACCTACACTGATCTTCCTATTTCATGTTATATTCTGACCTCCTACCCCACCACTCTTAATTCTCTCCTTACCTTCCTCCACGTTACTTTCTCTATAGGCTTTCATAATAAATTTCTAACATAGATAACTTACTAAAATTAGTAAATTTTCTAACCTAGATAATTTACTAATGTATCATTTCCATTTCCATCAAATGCCTTCCGCTTTTGGAATGTAAGCTCTAGGCAGGCAGAGGTCTTTCTTTTACTCAAATGTGTAACTGATGCCTTTAGAACATGTTTAATCGACGCATCTAGAATAGTCCCTGTCACTTAGTGCAGGTGCTCAATACATTTTTTTTGTAAATGAATTAATGTTCATGTAGTTTTGTGATGTTAAGTCTGTTTTCAAACTTATTTTTTAATTTAGATGGATGCATTCATGATATGATAGAGGTAGCTCATGTAATACTTATGTTCAATACATTTCATTCTCCTTCACAGCTTCTAAGAGATCTATTCCTCACCAAAATGTTAGACTTTGGTTTGGGAGGTTTTGCTGCCATCTAATGAGGTAAATATAAATTACATAAATTTGCTTTGCTTCCACTGTTGTTATAGCTTTTTCAAAGCTGATGCAGAGGGAAAGGTATCAATTGCGAATGTATTATCTTTACTTCAAAAAACATTTGCACAGGAAAATGAAACAGATTATTTTAAAGATCACACTTTGATTTACAAAATAAACCTCTGGTTTGACCTTGTACTGACCTAAAACATATGTAATTTTTCCTTTTTACCATAATGAAGCTTAAAGGGAAAGTTTGCAAGAGGCTTGAGAGTGTCAGGTCAAGGAAAATATTTTGTTCCTTACACCTGGGACTCAAGAACAGCTCACCCAGGGCTGGGATTTTTTGGGGAGTTAACCACAATGGATTTCATTCAAAATCCAACTTGCATGAAATATCTGACAGGACCATAGACATGGTATGCTTTAAGGACCTTATAACAAATGGAGATGTTGAGGCACAGAAACCTATCCGATGATCTTGACTGATAACTAGTATGTAACATTATGCTGAGGCAACTAAATGAAGACCCCCTCACAACTTAAAATCTCTCTCTATATATAAAAGGCTAAGTGACTGTCCGACCAGCCGGTAGGCATGATGCACACTGACCACCAGGGGGCAGATGCTCAACGCAAGAGTTGCCAAGCTGTGGTGACTTGGCAGCAGCGGTGATGACGCACCCCGGAACCAGAGAGGAAGGAGTGCGATTCCACCTTTGGCCACCATGGGTTATGTTTTTGCTGGGCACTGTTGCCCCTGAATCTGGTTGGGGAGGGACTATGGGAGGTTGGCTCCAGGGCGTGTCTGGCCCCAGCTAGCCCACTCCTGCCCTGCCAGCCACCTTCTAATTAATTTCCTTTCAATGTGCATAAATCCGTGCACTGGGCCACTAGTAGGATATAAAAAGTATTACTGTGGATCCAATATCTGTCATTTTATGCATGCTGTGCCTATGTAATGGTTTCCTGAGGACTAGAAAATGTTCCATAGAATATTGGCTATCTATCTAATCCTTCAGTTCATACATTTTTTTTTCTCTCCCAGGAAGCTGTTTCTCAACCTTGGTTTTATGATTGCTAAGAGTTTGTTCTATTTAGTTTTTTCTTACTGAAACTATGTATATATAGAATATACATCTTAAAATTTATAAGAATTGAGATCTTAAAAAGTCATCTTTATTTGATAGACCACAAGGTCATATTATTTTTTATTATGATAATCTGCAATGTTAAGACTATTGGCTCATTTATTCTTAAAAATTAACAGAAATATCTCTGCTTGACAATATTTATTTATTTATTTTTATTGTCTAAAGTTTTACATATGTCTCCTTTTTCCCCAGTTGACCCCCCCACCCCAAACATTCCCACCCCGGACAAGCCCCCACCACCCCAGTGTCTGTGCCCATTGGTTTTGCTAATAAGCATGCATACAAGTTCTTTGCTTGCTCTCTAACTTCCCCACCTCCCTGCCATTTGTCTCTGGATCTATTTTTGTTCATCAAATTATGTTGATCATTTTATCCTACATATGAGTGAGATCATGTGATATTTTTATTTTTCCAACTGGCTTATTTCGCTTAGCATAATGCTCTCCAGTTCCATCCATGCTGCTGCAAATGGTAAAAGTTCCTTCTTTTTTATAGCGGTGTAGTATTCCATTGTGTAGATGTACCACAGTTTTCTAATCCACGCATCTTCTGATGGGCACTTAGGTTGTTTCCAAATCTTAGCTATGGTAAATTGTGCTGCTATGAACATAGGGGTGCATATATCCTTTCTAATTGGTGTTTCTGGTTTATTGGGATATATTCCTAGAAGTGGAATTATTGGGTCAAATGGGAGTTCCATTTTTAAATTTTTTGAGGAAACTCCACACTGTCTTCCACAGTGGCTGCACCAGTTTGCATTCCCACCAGCAGTGCATGAGGGTTCCTTTTTCTCCGCATCCTTACCAGCACTTGTCATTTGTTGATTTGTTGATGACAGCCATTCTGACAAGTGTGAGGTGGTACCTCATTGTTGTTTTGATTTGCATGTTTTCATATGTCTCTCGGCCTTCTGTATGTCCTCTTTCAAAAAGTGTCTATTTAGGTCCTTTGCCCATTTTTTGATTGGATTGTTTATCTTCCTTTTGTTAAGTTGTATGAGTTCCCTGTAAATTTTGGAGATTAAACCCTTATTGGAGATAACATTGGCAAATATGTTCTCACATGCAGTGGGCTCTCTTGTTGTTTTGATGATGGTTTCTTTTGCTGTGCAGAAGGTTTTTATTTTGATATAGTCCCATTAATTTATTTTCTCCTTAGTCTCCATTGCCCTAGGAGCTGTGTCTGTAAAGATATTGCTATGACATATGTCTGCTAGTTTGCTGCCAATGGAGTCTTGTAGGATTTTTATGGTTTCCTGTCTTACATTTAAGTCCTTTAGCCATTTTGAGGGTTTTTTTTTTTTTTTTGTGTGTATGGTGTAAGTTGGTGATCTAGTTTCATTTTATTGCATGTATCTGACAAAATTTCCCAGCACCATTTATTGAAGAGACTGTCTTGACTCCATTGTATGCTCTTGCTCCTTTGTCAAATATTAATTGAGCATAATGGCTTGGGTCCATTTCTGAGTTCTCTGTTCCATTGGTCTATGTTTGTTCTTGTGCCAGTACCAGGCAGTTTTGAGAACTGTGGCTTGGTAATATAGCTTGATATCTGGTATTGTGATCCCTCCAACTTTGTTCTTCTTTCTCAGCATTGCTGTGGCTATTCGGGGTATTTTTTTTTTATTCCAGATGAATTTTTGGAGAGTTTTTTCTAGGTCTTTGAAATATGCCCTTGGTATTTAATGGGGATTGCATTGAATCTGAAGATTGCTTTGGGTAGTATGGACATTTTAATGATGTTGATTCTACCAACCCATGT
This sequence comes from Cnephaeus nilssonii, assembly GCF_951640355.1. Taxonomy (NCBI): domain Eukaryota; kingdom Metazoa; phylum Chordata; class Mammalia; order Chiroptera; family Vespertilionidae; genus Cnephaeus; species Cnephaeus nilssonii. The sequence continues at coordinate 13,038,692 of NC_137079.1, forward strand.
ACATGGTATGTTCTTCCATTTGTTTATATTTTCTCTATCTCTTTTTTCAATGTCCTGTAGTTTTCCAAGTACAGGTCTTTTACCTCCTTAGTTAAGTTTATTCCTAGGTATCTTAATTTTTTTTGGTGCAATGGTAAATGGAATTTTTTTTTTTTTTTAGTTTCTCTTTCTGTGAGTTCATTATTGGTATATAAAAAGGCCATAGATTTCTGGATGTTAATTTTGTATCCTGCTACATTGCCAAATTCATTTATTATGTCTAGTAGTTTTTTGATGGAGTCTTTGGGGTTTTCTATGTAAGTATCATGTTATCTGCAAATAAGGACAGTTTTACTTCTTCTTTTCCACTGTGGATGACATTTATTTATTCTTCTTGTCTGATTGATATGGCTTGCACTTCCAGTACTATATCGAACAGGAGTGGTGAAAGTGGGCATCCTTGTCTTGTTCCCCTTCTTAGGAGAAATGAGTTTAGTTTTTGCCCATTGAGTATGATGTAGGCTGTAGATTTGTCATATAATGCTTTTATTATGTTGAGGTATGATCCCTCTATTCCCACTATGCTGAGAGGTTTTATCAAGAAAGGGTGTTGGATTTTGTCAAATGCTTTTTCTGCATTGATTGATATGATTATGTGATTTTTGTCTGTCAACTTGTTTATGTGATATATAACACTTATTGATTTGCAGATATTGTACCATCCTTGCATCCCCAGAATAAATCCCACTTGGTCATGGTGTATGATCGTTCTAATGTAATGCTGGATCTGATTTGCTAGAATTTTGTTGAGGATTTTAGCATCTATGTTCATCAAGAATATTGGCCTGTAGTTCTCTTTTTTTGTGGGATCTTTATTTGGTTTTGGAATTAGGGTAATGCTGGCTTCATAGAAGGAGTTTGGAAGTGTGTCTTCCTCTTGAATTTTGTGGAATAGTCTGAGGAGGATAGGTTTTAGTTCTTCTTTGAATGCTTGGTAGAACTCCCCTGTAAAGCCATCCAGAACAGGGCTTTTGTTGGCTGGAAGATTTTTGATCGCTGCTTCAATTTCTTCGGTGGTTATCGGCTTATTCAGGTTTTTTTATTCTTCCTGATTGAGTTTTGGAAGCTTGTATTTTTCTAAAAATATGTCTATTTCGTCTAGGTTGTCCATTTTGTTGGAACAAAATGTTGTTCATAGTATTTTTTCATTATCCTTTGTATTTCTGTGGGATCGGTTGTTACTTCACCTCTCTCATTTCTGATTTTGTTTATTTGGGTCCTTTCTCTTTGCTTCTTGGTGAGCCTGGCTAGAGGTTCATCAATTTTGTTTATCCTTTCAAAGAACCAGCTCTTGGTTTTGCTGATCTTTTGTATTTTTTTTTTTTGTCTCTATGTCATTTATTTCCACTCTGATCTTTATTATTTCCTTCCTTCTGCTTATGCTGGCCTTTTCCTGTTGCACTCTTTCTAACTCTTTGAGTTGTAGGGTTAGATCATTTATTACCATATTTTCTTGTTTTTTGAGGTTCATAGCCTATAGAGCTATGAACTTCCCTCTCAAGACTGCTTTCACTGTGTCCCATAGATTTTGGATTGTTGTGTTTTCATTGTCATTTGTTGCCATGATACTTTTTATTTCTTCTTTGATCTCTCTGGCAACCCAATCATTGTTTAATAGCAGGCTATTTAGCCTCCAGGTGTTTGATTTTTTTCATTGTTTTTATTGTAGTTGATTTCTAATTTTATGCCATTGTGATCTGAGAAGATGTTTGATATGATTTCTATCTTCTTGAATTTAAAGAGACTTTGCCTGTGCCCTAATATGTGGTCTATCTTTGAAAATGTCCCATGTGCACTTGAGAAGAACGTATATTCCGTGGCTTTGGGGTGAAATGTTCTGACGATGTAAATTAATTCCATCTGATCTAGTGAGTCATTTAGGATTGATGTTTCTTTACTGATTTTTTGTTTAGAGGATTTATCCAGTGGTGTTCTGCTTGACAATTTTAGTGGCATCAGATACCAAGTGGAAAATCAACACCTTGGTTAAAACAAAACTTTTATACTGGAATGGCTACTTCAATGCATTTTAATAATTCTCTTCTCTTCTAAATATTTTTATCAAGAATCTACAAATGAATTTACTAAGAAAAAATCTGGATATAATTCCAAATCCTTTGGGATTTTGATTGTAATTCTCATAGTATGATGAACCCAGAGGTTACTGTTTCTACCACAGAGCCACAAGGCTAAATTTCTGCTCTAGTGGTCCTTCTTCCTCTATAATTTATTTTGTCTATTTAAATGCCTGAAGCTCAATTCTATTCTCACCTTCATCACTCTTTTCCTGTCACATGCCTGGAGTCTGATTTTGAGAATTATAATAACCTGCAAAGTCATATGAATGGGCGAAACACTGCTCTAAGTAATTCAAAAGTCTTGACTATGCTTATAGAAATTGAGTTGTGTCTTACACTGTTAGTGCTGACTTTGTATTTGGAATGAAGTACTAACTTATTTACACTATTTTATACAAGAAATCCAGACCACTTTATTCAGTGAAACAATCTAGTGTAACTAGACATGTCTGAAGTCCAGTGATGAGCAAAGCTTAGGTTCAAATCTGAATTCTCTCATTCCATACTCCATTTCAGAAAATAATACAGATGTGAAGTAATAAGGGTATGAACATTTTCCAAGAGAACTAATGGTGTACTTCTTTGCTTGTAATAATTTAGAACAATAAAGAGAATCTTTTTACCATAAAAACATTGCTAATTTGGTATTGCCCACAGAACAAGTTAGGTGTCATGGAAAATGATCAGTAGGTTCAGACTAGAGTTCCATCTATCCTATTTAATGCATATCATGGTCTACAGAACAAGTAACTTAACTTTCATGGGCTTCACTTCTTTCATCTGAAAATGAAGTGGCTGAACTACATGTTGCATAGCTTCTTACTATTTACAGATCATTGTGGGCTACACACCTTTCAATAACCACAGACACAGAGATCTGATTTTTCCTTTGCAGGAATGGAAGACAACTAGAGATGATGGCGATTTTACAGAACTTGACATCCAATTAAAAATTTAAAGTTAGGAAACATGAGAACTTCGGAAACTCAGAAAAAAGAATAGATGGAATGAACAGTGTAGAATTCCACTGCCACCAGGATAATCCAGCTGGATACTTCAGTTAGCAAGCCTGCTGGTGCATGCTGGACTTTATACTCTACTAGAGGCCTGTTGCATGAAGATTTGTGCAATAGGCCTTCCTTCCCCTGGCTGCCGGCACCGGATTTCCTCTGGCACCCGGGACCCAGGCCTTCGCTGTGGCCGGAGCCTTCAGTCTTCGCTGTGGCCGGAGCCTTGAGTCTTGGCTCCAGCCAGAGCCTTCAGTCTTCGCTCCAGTTGGAGCGCTGCTCCTGTAGCTCCCTCCGCCCCCTGCCCTCCCCCTCATAGCAGGCATCCTGCCCCGCCCAGCCGCTCCACGCCTGCATGCATGCTGCTCAGAGGTCCAGAGTGACTGGGGGGGGGGGGGGGGGCAGGGCCGCCACCATCTTTGTTGGGTTAATTGGCATACTCACTCCTGATTGGATGGTGGGTGTTGTGAAGTGATGGTCAATTTGCATATTTCTCTTTTATTAGTGTAGATATCCCACGCTGGGAATAATCTTTCACTGGCTCTGGTTTTCATTTGTCTATTTTCTCTATCACTCCCCAAAGATGCAACACCTTAGGAGTAACCAATCAGCCTTGCTCATGTGCTGGCTACCTGGGTTGTCTCTCTCTGTCCCTAACCTCCCTTCTGGTCTAGCCGATCAGTTTTTGGGGAGGCAAAAATGATAAACTTGTGACAAAACAGCAATCTAGTGAATTCTTTAATCCCGTAATTCCAAGACTGATTGATCTTTATGGCATGCATCCAGACCTAGAAAATGCGTCTTAGGCAGAAGTAGGGGATGCATGGTTCAGGTGCCAACCTTTGTCCCTGGGCATCGCAGGACACCCACTGCTCTGAGAGCTGCTGCTTCAGGTTTTCCAGATGAAGGCTGTGCTCTTCTGACACTGCCAGCAGCGGCCCAGACCATAGTCCTGGGACAACCATTTATCTTCTACTCTTGTGCTTATTCCATTGCCTTGCTGCCCTGAGTTATGACATCTGAATATTGCTATGATGATAAAAATGCACCCTGTGGCCTGGCTGGCATGGCTCAGTGGTTGAACATCAATCTGTGAACCAGGTGGTCATGTTTTGATTCCCGTTCAGGGCACATGCCCAGGTTGCAGCCTCCATCCCCTCTCTCTGAAATCAATAAAAACATTTTTAAAAATGCACCCCATGAAAATGTGTGCCATTGCTGGTCTTCTATTAACTGGAACTCTCAAGAAATTCTTGGTTAGTAAAAGGATATGTAAAGGTTCCTAATTGACTTGATCTTACTTATAAAAATAACCTGACCCAATTTCAAACATCCTTTTGTATGTAACTAATCCCTCTCTAATCTGCTAACCTCTTCAGTCCTGATCCCTAAGGTTTCAAATACACCTCCTAGTGTTTAATTTAAACTTTGTAATTTCCTGTATCTATACTAATAAAAGCCTAGTTGGTCGTCATGCCCTCACACTGTCATGCCGTCGCGCCATCACAATCCATGACCAGGGTGGGCGGGACTTGACATTGCATGTGCGGCGGGTCCCGGCGGCTTCCGCCTGGGGCCCGGTGGCCCCACACGTGCCACGGCGGTGGGACCCCCGGCTCTGGCCTACGTCTTTGGGGCAATCCATCGAGGAGCCCCGGATGGGTGGGCGGGGCCTACCTCTTTGGGGCGATTGATTGCGGGACTCCTGCACTGTGAGAGGGCACAGGCCAGGATGGGGGACCGCCCTCCCCCTCCCCCCGCTCCCGAATGCATGAATTTCGTGCACCAGGCCACTAATGTAACTTATATAAAGTTACTCTGAATCCTTCATGGACGATATCTATATAGTAATTTACTTGTTTAACACATAATTAAGTACGTGCTGTGTTCCAGGTAATGAGTATACAATTAATGAACAAAATTTAGTTCTTATTCTCAGTAGCATACAACCCTGTGAGGCAAATGTATGTGTAAAAACGTGTATGCATTAGTATGAGTCATAGGCCATACATTTACATGGAATGTCCTGGGCAGTGAATGGGCACCCAGCTCTTCAGTGGTTGAGGGGAGAAAGTGTTATGATGAAAAGTTTCTCGGCGAAGTTGACAACTGATCTAAAACCAAGAGGAAAGGAAATATTTTTTAAAATAGGAGAAACATGAAAATGGCATTTTACCATGTGGATACAATATTTGCATAGAAACGAGGACATAAGTGTTAGGTAGGAAGTTAGACATGAGCGGCTGGAGTGGGGCTTGCCCTGGGGTCCTGGACAGGGTTCAGACCAACATTGCCTTCAATCCCCTCTCTACGGGCAGCCAGCAGGCAGGTTCGGAGCCAGCCAGTTCTTGGCACAAGCTGCGAAGGAAACAACATGACCTTAATGCCAATGTGACCTTACTAGGTCCCTGGACTAATTATAACAAAATTTGCATTTCAGTTTTGACCCCACACCCCATGAGTTTTTCTGTATATATTATGGGTAAAGGCATGCCCAGAAGAAATATAGTTTCTGTCAATCATCCCTGAATGCAAATAAAAGTCTCCACCAATAAAATCCCTCTTTTAAATCCAGGAGTTGGGGGCCACATGCTCTGCAAGCAGGCCCATGCCATTCGCTTTTCCCTTCCCTCCCCCCACAGACACGTATACCCCAACCTCTAAGGGACCGCATGAGATTTGCAACCAGGGGAGAAATGGGCGGCTACAGCTCATCCCTGAACCTGTATCCAAAGCCCTTTTTCTTTGACTTCCCAGCCACTGTCTCTCTTGACTGGCCTGTTCCTCTTTGGAATTTATCTTCAGTAAACCCCATTTTGCTTTACTTTTACTTTCATTGACCTTAAAATGTTTTCTGTGTTGATGAAAAGAACCGAGGTCCTAGCTGGTAACCCTAATCGGTAACAATAGTAAGCATGGTATATTTGATGAGGGAAAGATGGTTTGGTTAAAATTGGTGTATATTTAGTTAAGTAGGGGGTGTGCAGGAGACAGCTGATCAATGATTCTCTCTCATCATTGATGTTTCTATCTCTCCCTCTCTCTCTCTGAAGTCAATAAAAATATATTTAAAACATTGGTGTATATTTAGTTTAGACTTTATCATTAGTGATACAGAATCTCTGGTAAGAAAGTGAAATGTTCAGCTTTGAGCTTGAGGCAGATCAATTTGGTAGCGATCATTGCAGAAGATTGAGAAAAAGTGGCACTCATGCGTATGTATGTACATAGGTGTGTGCGTGTGTGTGTGTGTGTGTGTGTGCGTGTGTGTGTGTACGTATGCTTGCACATGTGTGTAAATGGAAATGCTTAGAAAAATGCTCTACCCAGAAAGGAAGCTGAGTAAGACTGGCTAGATGAGAAAAGGGGGTAAATTTATAAATTGCAGCTATAGATAAGTACTAATTTTGAATTAAATAAAAGGCTTACGTATTTATACAAATTCACATTTCCTCAGTTAGGGATGTTTGCAAACTCAAAGCATCTAGCATTGTTAATATGTGTGCACATATGTCACTGGATAAGACATCTGTTGGTTCACAACACAAAAATTCAGTGTGGATCTCATACCATCTGCCATAGCTTGGCTAGTTGGTGTTAGGAAATTAGCAGATTTTAAGGCAGCTGAAGAGTGAGAGGCTGAAATAATGTAGAATCGTATTCCCAAGACTGGAAAGCACTTACAACTTTTTATTTTTTCCTGTTAATTACCACTGTTTATTTCTTTTTAAGCCTCACTCATTGCTGAGTACGTGATCAAAGACACAATGTAAGAAAGTAGGCAAATATTACCTCTGGTTTCCTTTCCTGCTTCCCTGTTCCTGTCTGTTATGTGCAAATATCTGCCAGGCTGTATGCTACATGCCGGGGGTAGCAAGAAGACTAAGACAAAGATCCTGACCTCATGAAACTCAATTTCTCAGAGAGGAAGCAGACAGGATAAGAACTAATTATAATGCAATTTAATAAGTACTACAATAATAGCATGAGCCAAATTCTGGGACAACAGTGAAAAGAACAATTAATGATTGCTGCCCCGCAGCATTGTGGGAGTTTTCTCAGAGGAGGTGACATCTGACCTGGCTGTTGAAGGATGGACAAGATTTTGCCTTGTTAGGAGATATGTCAACAGGGAATTGCAGGCCTCAGACAGACCACATTTCCTTGCTATTCAAAAAGAGCCGATGGAGTTTGTGTTCAATGACTCAAAAAATTTGAGGACATATATTAATGCTGAAGCAGACTAAATAAATCCTGTAACTGAATTAAGAACTTGGGCCTAAGTCTGGTTATGATGCTGATATGGGGAAAAAAAGGATAAATAATATTTGTTTATTGCTACTATTTACCAAGTCCTTAAAATAGCTGGTCTCAATTAATTCCAAAGTCAACAATGTAGGCATTACTCATTTTTTTTAAGAGAGAGAGGAAGGGAGAAAGGGAAAGAGAAACACTGATTTGTTGTTCCTCTTATTTATGCATTCATTGGTTGGTTCTTGTATGTGCCCTGACTGGGATCAAAACCGCAATTTTGGCGTGTTGGGATGATGCTCTAACCGACTGAGCTACCAGGCCACTGTGTTTATTCTTTTTTTTTCTTTTTACCTTTTTAAAAAAATTGTTTCAAGTATTACATATGTCTCCTTTTGTTTATTCATCTTTAAAGATAGGAAGAAATGCTCAAGGTCACTCAACAATAATAGCCAATATTTGGACCTGGATCTTCCTGATGCAAAAGTCAATGTAATTTGCACTGCACGCTCTTGTCTCTATGCACCTGTCTTGAGTATACAATATACATGTTCACACAAATGCATAGTATTATAAACCAAAAAATATATATATCAGAAAAGAGCATGAAAGGAAGTTGTTCATTCTTTCATTTTCCAGAAACTCTAAACATAAATACATATACATAAGTGAATACACACACTGATATCTTATTTATGTTCTTTACCATGGCATGCACCTATGTTGTAGAAATAGTTTTGCCTACTAACATAAGTGCTTTGGGAATAAAATATATTATGCTTCTGAAAATAAATGCTTTACTAGGGAATAACTTCGAAAATTTGCATCAGTGGACATTACAGGCCTAATCCTGGCTTGAGCTGGGCTCTTTTGCTTTATTTTGGTACAAAATATTAGTGGGACAGCCTGTACCAGTGCAAGACTCAGCCCATCCCTGAATCATTTTCCTGAGAGGCTTTCAACACACAGCTCACTTACTGTTTACTAACACTTACAAGTGTGAGAATCTTTCATGTCAACAGGTTGGGGATCTGGCTGCTGAGTCGATGGAGGCATTTTGTTGACTTCATAGGGTTTTCACAAAGGAGATCAAAGGGGTGCATTATGTTTCAATACATAACTTTACAGGACAGATGGAATCCACCTTGAAAGACCCATGACACTTAAAGCCAGATTATCAAAAGTTTCAGACACTAAAACCATTAGCTTGCTCGAACCTTATCCTCACTCTGTCAGCACTTTTTAGCTTCATTTATAGGGAGTGGACAATCCAATTTGAATTTTAACTACTGCCAGAGTTCAAGCCTGGGTGAGAAGGACGGCCCCAGGAATGTGGGCTGTTCCAGCGATGTGCCGGTTTGGTATGTAGTCTTGCTCTCTTGAAGGGTGATATCAGACTTATGACGAAATCACTCTATTGAACTAAAAATTTACCTACTCATAACTTTTGGGAAGAATTTCAGAACTTGGACTAGTATTTGGGTAGGTGGTAGCTTCACCTACCCAAATACTTTTCTCTGATGAGAAAAGAACATGAGAGGAAGTTGTTCATTCTTTCATCTTCCAGGAACTCCAAAGGGATTCTGCTCCTGCCCACATCTAACACAGGGTCCACACACACGACCTTTGCACGCCCCCCCCTCAACCCTGCTCAAGCCTTGAAACAAATTACAGTGTTACAAATGTGGGTGGTGTACCTGAATACCCGTTTTTTGTGTTTTTTTTTGTGTGTGTGTGTGTGTTTTTTCTTCTTTATCAGTGAAAAGAATTATTTCTGGTCATCCAAACCATTATCTATTAAAACTTGTCAACAATCTTGTTCTGTAAAAACCATTTAAATATATATAGTAATTAAAAATTATTATTGTGTAAATTAAGATATTTAAAAGATCTTGCTGTTTGATTGATTGATTACATAGGCATTTAACCAAGTATTTGAAAATACTTTTAAATGTGAGTAAGTCCTAATTGCTTTAACATATACAAAGTCACAATACTTTATTATCTTTTACATATACTGTCATTTTAAGTAGTGCTGCAAAATCCAATCTTTTGGATTTTCTATAATGTGATACTTCAAGTTACACAATTTTGCTCTTACTTCAAAATAAGTGAGTTAAGCATTTTCCCAAACAACCGCTATATTTGTTCATTTCTTCATGCTAATCTACTTCTCAACTCACTAGACTAAACAATTATATACCACTTAAAAAATAAATAATGTGAATGCATATGGCATTACACTGATTAAGCATGCAACCATTTAAAGTCTATAAATTACATCCCTGGCATTTGGGAGATAGCTTTGTCTTTCAAAACTATTTTTTCCCCAGTAATATGTATAGGCTGTCTTTATGCTTGATATATTTCCTAATAATAACATAAAAATTGGCTACCATAAATCCTATGAGATGTCCTAAGTTTAGTTTGGTTTAAATAGTTTATCTTGCGGTGTTTTGAGACACACCCCCCGCCAACCTCAGCATTCATTAGGAGCAAATTAATTTTTTCCTATTAATATATGCTTCCCCCCCCCCCCCCCCCCCCAGCACACTGCCAGGCATATTCTGTAATTAGCATTTAAACGTGTAATGGAGCAGTCTCATTGCCCTGCTCTCAGTGTCAGCCTTTGAAGACTGTATTTCTCCACCTGGTCGTGGGGGGGGGGGGGGGGCGGGGGCGGGGGGGGGGCGCCTTCAAGAGCAGCAGAAGCAAAGGCGTCACCCATCCAGCAGGTGTGGAGGCAGAAGGCCCGTCTCCCTTTGTTGGCAGCTCTGAAGGCGCAGGTGTGGAACAGCAGCAGCAGCATCCTGTTTGATAGTTCGGCGTTTCTGTGTCAGGTGGGGACAGCTACACTAAATCTGGAGGGGAAACCCTCTCATAACTTTGTTGTCTAGTCTCAGGAGCATAAAACAGATTTTTTTCCCCCCTGACTGGTTTTAAAGCTGAAAAGATTGGTGTGGCTTTACCTGTCAAGCTTATAGGTAGGAGTCTTGTTTTAACTTGACCATAAAAACAGATACAGTTTATTCCTTATTAAAAAAAAATAAACATGAAACGGTTCTAAATAGGGCACTAGATATTTCTAGCGTTTAGCCAGGAGCTCTTGAGCAAAGCGAATGCTTGGCCCTGGTTGGAAAACATGCCACCTTTAAGATACTTGTATTTGTTTAGGTGCTTTGAGTTTATGCTATAATTGTGCTGTGTTCTTTATCACACCATGTCACTCTAAATTAAGATGTATGTAGCACCAGGTCAGAGGCACTGAAGGAAATCTCCCTTTAAAACACAGGCACGATCTCTGGTATGCCTTGGCCTACCTGGCTCCCATCCAGCTGTCACTTCTGCACCACGATTCAGTCTGATAATGTTAACCAGCTGTTGATTCAAAACTCCATCACCCCTGGAGTTCACTGCAGGCTTTTTGGTTCTTTCTGAAACAGCCAAAAACAATATAATAATCATTTTTATATTCTTTAAAAAGATTTTTAATTGATCTTTCAGAGAGAGGGGGAGGGAGGGAAGAAGAGAGAGACAGACACAGAGAAATACCAATCTCGCAACCTGGGCACGTGCCTTGACCAGGGATCAAACCAGCCACCTCTTGGTGTATGAAGCGATGCTCCAACTGACTGAGCCACACTGGCCAGAGCTGATTTTATATTCCTTATATTCAAATATGTCATTGCTATTCTGCAATCCAGTGGAAAAGTATGTCTACTATGTTTTGAATTATTTTCTTGCCTGAACATGACTCAAATGGAAAAACAACTCCTACATTTGCATCTTGTGGAAAAAGTATCAGGAAGGTGCTAGGGCTCCAACGGTATCAACCTGAGACAACACCAATTTTCCTAAACATCCAGGTATCACATGTTCCTTCTTTCTCATCAGTGAACATTTCCATCGCACCCAAGAGAAAAGGCCACATGGCTCAACAAATGTCAATAATTTGTCAAACTAGGAAGCATTTGTCTCTCCAAATTAAATCTATGATCTTTTAAGTCACCAAAATTGTTAGTAAGGTGAAGACATTTTATTAAAGGATTTTAAAATATCCTTTACATGTTTTTAATGTTAAACCTTGTCTATGACAAAAATTAAGTAGTTAGTACTTTAATAAAAATTTACATATAAAGAACCACATACCTTGGAATATGATAAGAGCTACTATTTAGTACCTACCTTGTATCAACTAGCTCCTATATCAAGGATTAGTCAAAGTAAGATAAAATTTAGAATGAGAAAATTTTAAGTAACTTTCAGTCACCAAGCTAATAAGTGACAGATGAAATTTAAATCCAGATCCACCTAATTCTCAAATAGCTGCTCTTTCTACCATAACATACGCTTCTCAGTATAGAAAAAAAAAGTTAAAGGAAAAGAGAATTGTATAATATGGTGTTGGAATTAATTACATTTTCAGATTAGAGTACATTCATTAAAAACAATCTGTGTTGGCTTGACTGTATTTATTACCAAAAAATTTCTAACGCACACCACGCCCCCCCCCCCCCCACACACACACCCACACTTGTTTTAAGAGAGTTAAAACACACACACACTGAATTGGTGACATTATAATGCATACTTCCCATGTGCTTGACATGGACAATTTCATTCAATTATCACACCAGCCCTATGGAGTAGATACTGTAATTATTATTCCCATTTCCCACAGATGAATACACTGAAGCCTAACAATTTAACAAGCAAGCAGAAAAGCCAGGTTTCAAACCTTGGCCTCTGACTCCAGGAACTAGGCTATACCTATTGCATGCTAGCTTTACTCTTGGATGATTTTTATGAATTTGAATATAAAGGATTCACAGGTTTGGGGGTTAAATTTGTACTCAGCCACCCAGGATATATTTTAAAAGTTGTATGCATTTGTTTAATTAAGTTTAATATGGTGTGTGTCTGTGTATGTGTGTGTGTAATTGGCCACTGTCTCCCAAAATTTCAGGAAAAATAAGAGCAGTTAATTAAGGATTCTAGAGTAGTTATTGAAGTTTTACTGTATCTTAAATCTTACCACTGGGAAAAAAATAATATCAGAAAGAGAAAAGAGGCAGGAATGCTGGCCCATCCCGCTTCGAATGTTGCCTGTGTCATCTGAACACGCCCTTGTCCCAAGTCAGTCAGCTTTGGTGAATACTGTGTGTATAATTTTGGGCAGAATTTGGCTGGATGAGAAATTGTTATCCTTATATTCTCTGTGCTAAGATTCTACTGGTAAATGTTACTGTGTGGTCTGCTTTCTTATGACTTTTGTGGTTATTTTGTTTTGGCCATTCCTCCAAGTATTTTTACTCTTTTTAGTGTATCAGAAGAGTATGGAGAAAATAAACCTAATTCAAAGATGTATTGATGAGCTCAAGTGAGTTAACAATTGTAAACTGATAAACACTGTATCTTGCCTGCAATAGAGGCTTAATAAATGTTTGCTTCCTACTTTTTATTAAACACAGCATTCCCTCCTAATTGGAGCTTACTTTATATCCTGAATATTTTTCCATTTTGTTGTTGTATCCTTCACAGTATGGCTACCAATTTTATTATAATAGGTCAATTGATTAGCATAAATGTTACAAAATTAGTAAGATGACATGTAACTTCTTAATCCAGGTCACCCTGTTGAATACTTCTTCTTAATCTTAAACACTGTCTTTGGCTGACCCAGCATATTATACCGTATTTTCCGGCGTATAAGACGACTGGGCGTATAGAAGATTTTCCTGGGTTAAAAAGTCGTCTTATACGCCGGAAAATACGGTAGTTATTTAGCCAGGTTTCAGTCTTTGTTATAGAGCTTAGATCCAAATTCGTATTAATGAATTTCATTACATCTATATAGTAAAAGCCTAAGCGACTGTTATGGCAGAACAACCAGAATGACCGGTCGCTATGATGCGCACTGACCACCAGAGGGCAGACGCTCAACACAGGAGCTGCCCCCTGGTGGTCAGTGCGTTCCCCAGAGGGAGTGCCGCTCAGCCTGAAGCCGGGATCACTGCTGGTGAGTGCAGCTGCCATGGCAGGAGCTTCTCCCAACTCCTCGGCAGCGCTACCAAGTAGTGACAGCAGGTGCAGTGGGCTGGGATGAGCACGAATGGCGTGGTGCCGGGTCCCGATTCGGGCTCCTCCCTGGCCGCCTGCCACCTGGTGCACCGCTACATCCCCCAAGGGGTCCCAGACTGCGAGAGGGATATCCTACTGTCGGCTTAAGCCCAATCTCGGTGCTGTTCTCTGTAGAAGGCAGTCAGTCTAAACAACTCAGTGACTCAGGGAAGCGCAGGGAACTCAGGGTGAGCCTGCCTCCATGCTTGACTCACCCACTCGATGGTGTTCGCAGGACAGACTGTGGTGGCCCAGCCCGTGCATATGCAGCAGCAGCTGAAGCTCGAGCCGCAGGCTGTGCAGCAGTAGAAAGCCATCCAGCCACAAGCTGGTAGTTGGACATCCCCTGAGGGGTCCCGGACTGTGAGAGGGCGCAGGCTGGGCTGAGGGACACCCCCCCAGTGTACGAATTTCGTGCACCAGGCCTCTAGTATTAACATAAAACACTGCTAAGCCTCTAGTGCATCTACTACTATAATTGCTAAGTCTAATATGAATGTGTTTAACCACGTAAGCATGTTGCCCCACTCGAATATGCAGTATTTTTATATCATTAAAAATAACACTATAATTTGTTTTTCATAGGCAAGTAAACTTTAAAGAACATTATGTGCCTCATAGGTGTTTAGAAGTTAGTTGAATTGTGAGTTTTTGAGATAATTTCTTTTTCTCTTTTAGACTGTTCTTCAATAGTTCTTTTGAAAATATCATTATTTGTTCTTTTCTCAGATGTTCAAGATACTTGAAAAGCAACATGTTAAACTAAAATATATTGTTTTACATTAAATAAGTTATTGTATAAAGTTATATATAAAACAAAAATGCCTTTAGCTACTCTGTAACCATTGCTAAAGAGTAGGCTAGATATACCAAACTAAACATATCTTTTTATATTTATAATTTCTTTATGTGACCCAAGATCCAAATAAGTTTAACACGTTGTGATTAATTGATACAACTCTTAAATCTCTTTTAATCTCAGATTCCAATTCCATCCTTTGCAATTATTTTTTTTAGTTTTTTTTGAGATATAATTGACATATAACATTGAATATGTTTAAGGTGTACAATGTGTTGATTTGTTACACTTATGTTTTGCGAAATGGTTACTACTAACACCTCCATCATGTCACATAATTACTGGTTCATTTTTGTGGTGAGAACATTTAAGATCAACTCTTCTAGCAACTTGAAAACATATAATATATTATTAACTATAAACACCATACAGTACATTAGATCCCCAGAATTCATTCATCCTATAACGAAGTTTGTGCCCTTTGACCAACACCTCCACATTCTAACAGCTTGAATACAGAATAAACAACATTCTGCACACTATGGCTTGGGCTTGTGCTAAAATTCAAGTTTTCACATTTTGCCCTTACAGGGGAACTATGGATCCCAATTCTGTTGGTAATATTATTTATTTTGTGGGGAATGAAAAGATTCTTGTGACTTTCAGTTATTGCCAGATTCTATAAATTTAGTTGAGACAGAAAGTGCAAGAGAAAGTTAGATGACTATGGAACAAAATCTGGACCTAATAGGTGTGCTTTTAACCTGAGGACTCCATATGAAGTGACTAAAAGGTTGGAATGGGAAAAGGTCAAGCTCCTAACGATTGTGTTTTGTCTAAAAAACAAACAAACCCAACCCAATCTTTATAATCAATAGTTTCTAAAACTATATTTTGATATTTATTAGTTCAACTTTAAAATAAATACAGATGACTCAGTAGAAGAGAAACCCCATTAAAACAAGTAGGAGCAAATGGGGATTTAAGAAGATATCGCTAATGAAATACAGAGCTTCGGCACTGTGAAAAAATTAAGACTTGGGCCGAGAATCAAAGAGGAGCTCAATAGCCTTCAGAAGGCGTTTTTATAGTCTGGGATCAAGGAGGTTTCATCTGCTGAAGTGTCGAGGAATAGTAATGGTCTGTTAATCTATGAGGTGCTTTTATATTGTTTTCTTTGCAATTTCTGAGACTGTTAAAGCTTAAGAGTAAGAGGTTGTAGGCTGGAAATCAGATGTGGTCTAGATGCAAGGTGTCCCACCTTATGGCAGCACATGAGATGTTCGCAGGGCATGGAATGCTTTTAGGATTCCCTTAAAGGTTAAAGATGTTAAACACCCTCAGTCACTTCAATGACATTCTAGGAACGAGAGAGAGAGAGAGAGAGAGAGAGAGAGAGAGAGAGAGAGAGAGAGAGAGATAGGGAGGGAGAGAGAGAGAGAAGGATGAAGATCCAAAGGCATAGTCAACTTTTCAGTTTTTTGAATTGAGAGTAACAATTGCATGTAGAATTTTTTGGATACATGACCTTTGATCCTTCTATTCCGAAGTGACCTAAATGGCCAGTATAAACTGGGTACATATTTGCATGTTATTCAATTGGAATGTTTATGGAGCAAGCTAGGCTCTTCATAATAAATGTTGATGTTTTAAAACTGGAATTTGATCTTCTTAATGAAATTTTGAATGCAGTGGTGCCACAACTTACCAGGGGCTTGTTTCTCAAGTTTGAGCATGCAAAAATCACAGGGAGCCATAGTTATGCTTGAAAATTCCTCTCTCCTCCACTGCAAGCATACCTGGCTTTATGTAAACACCCTTATAAGTATGTATGTTCACGTTAAAATATATCTAAGAAATATGTAAATTATAATTGTACAGTATATAAAATTTCAATTGTAAATTTATTATTATTATTATTGCCAATCAAATTGTTTGAACAAGTTAAATATGCATCTGAAGAAACTGCTTTCTCAAGAAAAACCAATTAATTATCTGATAAAATTAAAGGAAAATGTCAGTGTATAGGAGTGTACAGAATATAAACATTATCTTGGTGTAGTTAATACATAGTAAGAGTTTGTTGATTAATTAAGCTTTAACCATTGGCTTCAGTCAGGCAGTCCTCAGGGCAGTGCTGAGTGCTCTACAAAACCACCCCAAGTGGCTTTGAAAAGATGAGGTCCACAATTAGATCTACGAGTTTTGCTTGTGAACGTTCTCAATTCTGTCATCTCCTTTCTGTTTTAAAGTTAAAAAAAGCATAGAGTAAAATCTGGCAATTAAAGGATGACCTACTAAGAACACTTAAAATTTTAATGAAAAGCAAAACTGGAAATGTTGCTATAGTTTCCTTACTTTTACTTTCCCATTATGACATGTCTATAAATACCTCCCACCTGGGAAATGATCATCACTAACAAGAGTCATGCTCTTTATTAGCTAACTAGAAAAAAATAAAATCCCACCCTCTCCCCCTGCCATTTTACTTAAGAATATGTCGTGGCAGGAAGATGGGTGGGCTAAATTTAAAAAAATACTTAGAAAATTAAGAAAAAAAATTATATTTTAGATATATTACAAATATATCTAAATATCAAGTATGTTACAAATACTATAGTAACCTCTTTTACTATTGGCTGTTTTTTAGAAATAAAAATGATTTTAGCTGTTACTTCAGGAAATGGTGTTTATATGACAGATTATCTCTTTTAAATCAGGTTGAGATAAAGGCAGCTGTAGGCTTAGGTTTGAGTCTAAGCTCTACACACAATGCAGAATGTTCATGCCTCTCTGAGAGGAGATTGTGAAGATTACATAAGAAATAACCTGTGAAAGTTCTTTATACACCTCAAATCACTTTAAATTCAGGGTATGGAGGCCGTACTGCACAGCGCAGAATTAGAACTTTATTATCACACAGTTAAATCTAGAACCCCAGCTCTTCAACCAACTCTGTGTTAGCTTTCCTTCCCAACTTGCCTAACCTCTTTAAATTCTAGATTATTAGTCAGTAAAATGAACATAATAATAGTATGTTTCAAATGAAGAGGTGAAGATTAAATGAAATAATGCAGGTAAAATGTCTGGTCTAAATCCATGAAGCCCAGGGGATGCTTTTCTAAGAGGAACTGGAATGGACTTCTTTACTTTGTTAACTTGTGGTATGTGTGTGTGTGGTAGAGGCTGGGGAAAATATTAGTAAATAACCAATCTTAAAGTGAGATGAGTTATAATAGTTCAAATCTTATTGAAGCCTTTTACCAGAAAGTGATATCCTGCGTGGCTAGGATATTTTTTACATATGGAACCTGTGCCCTACAATTAATCAACATATTCACAAATTGCTCATCACAGTTGCCTATACACTGTGAAAAAAATCATACCTTTCCTGTTAAGACATGAAAGCTGTATAAAATCTAAACATATTAATATAATTCAAATATGTTGTCACTTGTTAATAAGCCCAATGGTTTATTGTGTATTAAAAATTTTTGTACAAATAAACCAATACTTAGAATTGAAAGAAAAGCATAAAGAGGAACTTTTATCTAACCTCCTCATGAACTTTAACAAGTGCTCTTCTTTGCTTAATGTATACACACTACACATTTTAAGATTCAAGAAAGTTTTTTTACATATAATCATTAATTTACTTATAAGCATGTATGACTTCGAAGGCTTCTACATGCTTGCTATTAAGTTTTTATTTGGGATCCTCCTCAGGTTTCTAGAATATATGTACTTGGCATTACATAAGACTGAAAACTTGTTTATTGCATCATGCCACTTAAAGGGAAACTTTCATGGAGAAAAGGAATTAAGTGGATTATGTTGAAAGCTCAAGTATTTGGTTAATTTAATGTGATTGTTACCATTTCTTAAATGGCAACTGGAAAAAGTAGTGGTGAAGTTGGCCTGAGGAGGGGGGTGGGTGTGAGGTGGAGGAGTTAATGGGAAAAAAAAGGGGACATTTGTAATACTTTCAACAACAAAGATAAATTTTAAAAAAAGTAATGGTGAAGTATAATCTTTTGAGTTTATTTTACTTCATGTTTTATAGTTGAATCTAGGTGTAACATTCAATCTATTCAATTAGTATGATATAAATTATTATATAGATCAAAACTTTAAATGCCTTACCATTTTCTCTAAATATATTAAAAGTAGAGGCCCAATGCACGAAATTAGTGCAAGGGGCTTGGCCCTCGCAGCCGTGGTGGCTTGCCTTGGCCCTTGCAACTCTGGCTTCATCCGGAAGGTCATCTGGAAGGACATCCAGAAGGTCGTTTGGCTGTCCGGTCTAATTAGCATATTATACTTTTATTATTATAGATATACTACTACTTATCAAGAGATTTACGTTGAAGTGTAACATATAATTTCTAAAACATTTGAATACAATTTATTGAAAACTATGGAATCATTTTAGCTGTTAATATAGCCTTTACATTTTATGTGGCTTTTACTAAATCGTTTTTTTCATGTAGATGATGCCCTGATTGGTCATGGAAACACTCATACTACGAGGGCAAGTAGCCAAGCAGCATACACAGTTGGCTTTGTCTTAAGCACCGGACTGAATTGGTTTCCCTGGAGCCTTGCAAAAGACCAGGTCCTTTCCTGAGAGAAGGGCCTGCAAGTTAACAATTACCTGTCAGTAACCACATCAGAGAATTCCTTCTCATCACAACTGCATTCGTTTTTAGTTGACTTACAGCTTCTATAATTAGAGAATTCTTTCAACATCAATGATATGTTAATGGGACTTGATTTTTTCTCACATTCTGCTGAATGTAGGGCAATTAAATTAAAATTATTTTCTAATTCTTCTCATTCTTTTTACAACATTTATATATTACCTATCTCTATCATATATATGAGGTGGCCCAAAAAATGTATACACAGTTTAACAGCTGATAATTCACTTAATTTTCACGTTTAACTGATTTGAAATAATGGGTGAAGCAGACTAAGTTTCGAACAACAAAAATTTTATCCTAACGTGCCACTAGACATTTTTTTATGGGGACACATCAGAGATAAAGTTTACTGTGCACAACTGGCAACAGTGGATGAATTGAGGGCACACAAATACCCAACAGAATGATTCTTGATGTTTGCGATTTCATTGCTTTGCATTATCAGCAGTGCCTGGATCAGAATGGTCATCAGTTTGAAAACAGGCATTGACAAAAGAATTATTCATTTCTGTAGATTCTTTTAAATTTTGAAAATGAACTGTATGTTAATAAGCACTGACTTTTATTGCTGCTGTTGTTGTTGTGTTTTCTGCATAGATGATTATGTCATCTGCAAACAAAGACACGTTTATTTCTTCCTTCCCAATATGTATAGCTCTTGTTTCCTTTTTTTTTGGTCATATAGCATTAGCTGGTAGTTTCAGTACAATGATGAAAAGGCCTGGTGAGAGGAAACACCCTTGCCTGGTTCTTGATCCTAATGAGAATGCTTCAAGTTTCTTACCATTAAGGATGATGTTAGCTGTAGAGTTAAGTTGAAGAAGTTCCCCTCCAGGACAAGGAGGGACTCAAAAAGTAATGAGGACATGTCAAAAGGATATAGGAACATAAAAATAAACAATGATAGGAAGGAGATATTTAGAGAATAAAATAATAATCTATGAGTACAACTGTTTAAGCAAATAAGTAGCCAACAAATAAATAAAGAAGGGAGAAAAACAACTTTTGCTTATGGTAGAATACCAACAAATAAATACTGAAGAAATGAAGGAATTAGACAATGTTCCTTCTGTATTCAGCATAGGATCACTGCTAATCTAGCAAACTCATCAACGTACACTAAACTCTTGGATAAAAGTTTGATGAAGAAGAGGCACTTTTTATTCCTAAATGTATACCTAAGGTAGAGGAATAATCCTAGTCCTGCAGCAAAAAATCTGCTCCCTAAAAGATGTTGCTGCATGTTCTCTTCAAAAAGAAATAGTGTCTCACCCGGCAGGTGTGGCTCAGTGGTTGAGCATCGACCCATGCACCAAGAGGTCGCCAGTGTGATTCCTGGTCAGGGAACATGCCCAGTTGGCGGGCTCGATCCCGGTGGGGGTCTGCAGGAGATGGCCAATCAATGTTTCTATCTTTCTCCCCCTCTTCCTTCTCCCTCTCTCTCTCTCAAAAAAAAAAATCAATAAAAACATAAAAAAGAAATAGTGCCTCTTTAAGAGCGCTCCAGCTCTGAACCTCTTTTCTCAAAGAAAATTCTCCCTTCACCTTAGATTTTAGTGCTATTTTTTGAGTTTTAAATTCCCCTGTAATGTCTTGTCTGGAGGACTCTCTTTACCACTGAAGGGACAGTTAACATTATTATTATTTCACTTGGAGGTTAATCCTGAACTGTAGGTTAGTGGTTGGGGCATTTTTAGAAAGGCTGTATTTTGGCAGAAACTTTAACCACAAATACTTTGTGTTTTTCTTTTAATTTCAAGGACCAAATAAGACCCAAACAGAGTAGATGCTATCAAGTACTTGTTTATTCTTTAGAAGGCAAAGTCTTAGAGGGTAGGGCCTTGTATTTTTTAAGACATTCTGAAGTATGTAATGATTATGAATGGATTGTGATGAAAAATTTTACATTATAAAAAAATGGCCACATCTGAATGCCTTTATTTAATCGTTGAGCTGATGAGTGAAAAAAACTGACCAATTGTGAGCACTCCACTTATTCTATAAACACAATATACAATTGTGCACTATAGGTGATTAATCAATATTTGATAAATGAGTAGCTGCTCTAATAGTATAAACAATTGTTGCCACTTGTCTGATCTGTATATAAACACTCTCATATTCCTTCTCTTCACTTCTTATGTTTCTCTTAATTTTAGATGTCACAGAAAAACAGAGGGACAGAAAAGAAAGAATATAGGAATAGGTCATGAGTTATAGTTCTGGAGGGGAGTCTATAAAATAGTCAATGCCATATAGGAGGCCATGTTAGCAGAAGAGTACGTAGTTGTGACGTGAGACCATTGGTTCTTTTCCAATCAATAGGTTTCTCTCCTTCTTGTGGTAAAATGTATAAGCTATAGCTACTGCTTGAAAATGTGACCCAGTTTCATCAGTCTGGAGTTAGTGGAAATCTTGGTTCTGGTAGGGCCTTGATTTTAATTTCTAATTTTTAATGCTGTCCTGAAATTGTGTGTTTGTATGTGTGTGTGTTTTCTGTTTTCTTCAGTACTTTATTAAGAACTAGAGGCCTGGTGCATGAAATTCATGCATGGGTAGGGTCCCTAGGCCTGGCCGGTGATCAGGGCCGATCTGTGGGGTGACCAGCGGGGCGATCAGGGGGCCCCCACTGGCACCTGCCTTGGCCGGCCTGGCACCGCCTGCTTGCCGGCCCCGCCCCCAACCACCGCTAGTTGCCTCCCCCTGTGTGGTGACTGGCGGGGCGATAGGGGGGCCCCCACTGGCACCTGCCTTGGCTGGCCTGGGGCCTGCGGGCTGTGGGCAGCTCCTGCGTTGAGCGTCTGCCCCCTGGTGGTCAGTGTGCATCAGAGTAACTGGTCGTTCAGCTGGTCGTTCTGTGATTCGGTCAATTTGCATATTAGGCTTTTATTATATAGGATTTGGATTGGCTAAATCACTGGTTCTACTACAATGTTATTTTAAACTAGACACATCTATTCTTTCTGATTGTATAATTAGAAAACTTTATTGAAATTATGTTTTATTTAATATTATATTTATGTTAAGCATACTCTATAAGCATTGTTTGTGTATGAAGCATGGGCATAAAAAGTGTGCATGAACAGAAAAGTCCCATAAAATAATCCATTTATCCATCTATCTATTATCTATATATCTATCTATCTTTCTATCATCTCTTCCAAGAAATAAGTCTTTGGTTACTAATTGTTTAAAAAGTAATAATGGGAGTAATTTGCTTTCAAATAGTCCTATACTTTTTTTTTTTTAAGATTTAGATATTGAAATTATTAAAGTATATAGGTATGCATCAAGAATTATTATTCTACTTATTTTTTAATTTTTTTCTTTATTGATTAAGGTATTACATATGTGTCCTTATCCCCCCATTGCCCTCCACCCGCCCACTCATGCCCTCACCCCCCTGGTGTCTGTATCCATTGGTTAGGCTTATTGGTTAGGCATACAAGTCCTTTGGTTGATCTCTCCCTCTTACCCCCACCCTCCCCTACCTTCCCTCTGAGGTTTGACAGTCTGATCGATGCTTCTCTGTTTCTGGATCTGTTTTTGTTCATCAGTTTCTTAATCATGGCAATTCAATAGAAAGCAGATGTTGGAAACAATCTCACTCATTTCAAAAGAAGAGAAAAGTATAAATTGTATATTATGCTTCTTTATTAATACAAGAGTGATAGAGAATTACTTTTGCTACACCCTTTCCATCTTTATAATATTTCTCTATAACTGAAATTTAAAATATAAGTATTAAATTTAGTTTGGATATTGACAAAAAAACTTTGAAAGTAGCTACTTAAAGCTATATAGTTTGACTACCATTCATTTATGCACCCTGGGTGGCTAAAGCTTTAAACACCTCAGGTGTCCCATAGAACTATCAATGGACCATTAAACAGCTATATCAGGCCATAAAGCTATATTCCTGGAAGCAGATGACCCATGTCATCATGTTCTTCCTTGCACATCTTCTAAAATAACAGTCCGACAGCTTTATGTACCCATGTGTAGCCTAGTAATACGATCTCAGGCAGGGTGTAGGGATCATGTTCAGCTCAGATATGTTGACCTGTGGTCAAACAATGGATCATATGTCAGTCACAGGATTCATTTCCAATATGAGAACTTTGTTCTAAAATATGACATACTTTGGTACATGTCACTTTTGTGTAAATTGTCAGCTGAAATCATAATTTTGAGGAAAAGATACGGGTAAATGTATTTCAGAGTCCTTTCTGTTTTTCTTCTCTTAATGGTGTATCCCAATCAACTGTCAGTCAAATTCATGGAACTCACTTCATGCATATCTTTGGGAATGCTCTATGGTCATTAGAGTCGAATGAAAAAGGTGGCAAACAAAGCAAAGGATAATGATGGCTAAGGACAGCATGATCAGTGAATGTGTTGCTTTGAAAGATGGGTAAGATACAGATTGGTCAAATAGAGAGTTAGACTATGGTGGACAAAAAGAGTTTAGGCTTGATGTGGAAGACAAGATTCTTGAGAAGAGTAGAAACTTGACAAAAAGCAGTGTTGTAAGAAGATTAATAAAGCAGTGGGCCACAGGAGAGCCTGAAGTAGGGGATGACTGAATGAATGAGATGAGAGAATATGACTATATTTATCTACAAGTCATGTCATGGGGGCCTCAGAATACAGAAGGAAGGTGGCACCCAAAAATAAAGAGGCAAATTCAAGAGGAATTATGTGAAGACTCATTAGAATTTATAATTGGCTAAATGAATAGATTGCTGGAGGAGCCCACAAATTACATTTATTAGAATGTTTACCCCTAAATCTTTCTCCTTAAATTAGCTATACTAATAAAAGGGTAATATGCAAATTGGTCAGGACGCCCTCACAGTAATGACCGAACAGCAGGCTGCGTGGGGCAACAAGGCTGGCAGGAGGGTTAGTGAGCGACGACCAAATGACTGAACAGCAGGCTGCATGGGGCAACCAGGCCGGCAGGGGGTGTCATGAGGGGCGACCAGGCCAGCAGGGGGGGGCAGTGAGGGATGACCAAATGACCAAACAGCAGGCTGCATGGGGCAACCAGGCCGGCAGGGGGTGTCATGAGGGGCGACCAGGACAGAAGGGGGGGCAGTGAGGGGTGACCAGGCCAGCAGGGTGGGCAGTTGGCAGCAACCAGGCTGGCAGGGGGGGCAGAGAGGGGTGACCAGGTCGGCAGGGGGGCAGTTAGGGGCAATCAGGCTAGCAGGCAGAGGTGGTTAGTGGTGATCAGGCTGGCTGGGGGGGCAGTTAGGGGCAATCAGGCAGGCAGGCAGGGGAGCGGTTAGGAGCCAGTGGTCCTGGACATCCCCTGAGGGGTCCCGGATTGGAGAGGGTGCAGGCTGGGCTGAGAGTCCCCCCCCCCCCCCCCCCCAGTATTTGATAAAATAGTAAATAATCTTTCTATGGGGTAAATTAGTAAATAATCTTTCTATGGGGTAAATATTTTTATTATCCCCCATTCTGTAGGTAAGGAGTCTGAGACCCAGTGAAGTTAGGTAACTTGATTTGTGTTACATAGCTGATAAACTCTGGACCAGAATTAAAACTCTGGCAGTCTGACTTTCAAATCACTAGGCTCTTATACACTCTGTTAAACTATCTCTCTAATGCTTCATACATGGAGCTGTCCTTAATTATCCTGCACTAAGTAAATCATTGAAGGTTCCCAAAGATTTTTATGTAACATGTATTAAAAATATATTGAATTGTCCATGGCCCCATTAAAATCAGAATGTGGAGGTCAATGAAATACATTGTTGGATTTCACACTCGGATAACATTAGCAATTGCCTTATGTTTACCCCTACAGTCTGTTTTACCTACTTCCCTGGCTCACCTACTGCCATTCATGGGCCTTGGGCTCTCCACGTTCTGGGAGTTATTGCTGTGTTCCTAAGAACCTGCGACAGCGAACATCATGGCTGAGGCATAAGACATCATTGACCTATGTGACTGGAGCTCTTACCTGGCAACCTCTAGAGAGCCTTCCTAACTGTACGTGTTTCTGGGTAGACTATGCAAAGGTGCTATACGGACTATCAGCATTGACATTACCTATGGACACATCAGATACAGAGTTTCAGATCCTACCCCCAGACTACTGAAGTTGAGTTTTATAATCTCATAATTTTAATGAAATTCCCAGGTCATATGTATGCACATTCAAGTTTGAGAAGCACTGATATAATTTGACATTTCTGTGTGGAACTTGATTTCAAATGTAATTTCTGATCTATTGTGTAAACTTTGTTTCTGGCACCTGGGATATATTAACTTATAGCTATCTACTTAGTTTTTCAATTGCATCCCTATCCAGACTTCTAAAGTTCACATATTTCTCCATTTTTCTACTCTTAATTTCTTATTCCCTTCCATAAC
This sequence comes from Cnephaeus nilssonii, assembly GCF_951640355.1. Taxonomy (NCBI): domain Eukaryota; kingdom Metazoa; phylum Chordata; class Mammalia; order Chiroptera; family Vespertilionidae; genus Cnephaeus; species Cnephaeus nilssonii. Next base: position 13,064,076 of record NC_137079.1, read on the forward strand.
CGACCCTTACAATACCCTCAAAACTAAAAAATAATAATTATACTACCTCTTTCTTTATAAAAAATATAGCAAAATGAAGATATGTAACCCAAGAGTATAACCTTAGCAGAAATTCATTTTAATGATTCAGACCTAATATTTTAACTGTTTTTAGTTACGGTGATACAGTAAAAGACCAGAATGCCTCTCCCACTATTCTTGCCAAATCTGAAATATGTGGCATTGTACATGAAAAGGAACTTGATAGTTCTTATTTTCTCATTATGGTAAGTAATAAGACAAATAATCATTCATCACTGTTCAGTGGGTTATGATTAATGAATGTCTTTGGTTGCCTTTCTCACAAGTGTAGAGGAGGTCAATTGGTTGTTTCCCCCGTTGCTCCTTCTAGGATTCCTATGGTGTGTGGGATATTTATTTAATTTAGGTATTAGTCATCCACGGGGATTTCCTGAGTAATAACTTTTACAAGTACAATTTCAAAGAAGAGCACAGAGGTGTGTTTACAGTCATTCACCCACACCCTTTCCCCTGCAGAGTGTGCTTTGCAAGTGCGACTGTGAGCCTTTGAAGATCCAGCATCAGGTTGAGTCTAAGAAAAGGAAACTTTTCTCTTAGTACAGTTATAAAAATGTTTTACGTACTACTTTAAGAAAGCTGCACACGGCTAGTTATAGAGAAAAGTAAAAATGCACAGTAGTTTCAAAATTATGCATTAACAATTAAAAAACGAAATTATGGAATCATGAGAAATAAGTAGTAACTATTCATTTATGCTTTAATTGTGTAATTATGATATTAGTGTAATTGTTGCCTTTAATTCCCTTAGTTATTTTTAACAGGCATGAAGAGTGATAGCGAAGACCCTGTCTCATTATTCCTGAAATGCAAAAGTTAGGCATTTGGAAGGTTCTGCTCTCCCATGGAGAGTTTGTAGCGAGGGAACAGTAGCATACAAAATCAAACTTCCAGGAAAACCCCAGGACACTTTGAAATATTTTGAAAGCAGCCTAAATCCTCAGTTGATCTCCAAAGGCAAAAAACTGCAACAAGAAACACATGTTCATTTTTCTAGGTGATTGAATTCAAGGTAATTTTTTTTTATGATGCTCTAAGATTCCAAGGCTGTCCCATCATAGAGTGAGCAAAGAGCTCTGGTATATGTAATATAATTCATGATTTTATCATGGTTGTCTTCACCATCTTTAATGATTCGTAGAGTGAAGTTGACTGATTCTGCATCAATTCATATTGAAATGTTTCAAACTGATTGGCTATTCACTGAGGTGTAGAGATATGGTTTGATTGTGCTGTGTGGATTTGCCATGGGTGCAAAAATGAATCTTATACCTTTCTAGGGACAACATGAGGGCTGGAGTAATTCAAAAAGTGTAGTCAAAGATGTTTCATACTTGACTATCTCAGCATATAAAAGTAGTCAGGAGAAAGGGCAATCTTTAACACCGAACAATTTTTAAATATCTTAAAATAAGAGCCTGCCTAGAGAAAAAGTGCTCTTATGTGTCGAGGTGTCTATGTGGCCGTGACGTAAGTGTTTCCAGCAGCTAGCATGTGACTCAGAACTTTCCTTGGCATTATTCCGTTCTCTACTGGTATAGATCGTGCTTGATATATGCTCAGATCCTTTATTCACATAATTTTTTGTATTTTCATACACCATCCTGTCTACATTCAACCAATGTTTTTTGTCTATTCCAAGTCTATTAATTGGATGGTCCAGAATGATACACACTACTCAAGTTTGAATTTGCAAGAGGGCAAATTCAGTTTTCTTATACCTTTCCAACCTCTTTTAGTATCACTTCTGTTAAGATCCCATTGGCCAAAGCAAGCCATATGCCTGAGGCCAAAATGAAAGAGTGAGTTCTTTTGCTCCAAAGCAAGTCTCATGAGTGGGGGGGAAGAATGGAATAACTACATGCTGAATACTATTATGCCATCATCATGATCCTAATCCTGAAGGCATTCTTGCCATTGCTGACTTTCCACCCTTGATAGTCTTGAAAGAAGCAGAGAGATCTGAAACACTACAATATTGTCAGTAGCTAACCTTCTTCGTTGGGTGAGCCTAAAGCACTCCTAGGCCTTGACTTTGCTGTCCTAAGTGGTCTGGACAATGCCTTCTTTTCTTGTTTACATTGGATTTCTGAAGTCTTGAAATCAAAAAGTCTACTGGTTGCAAGTAATCAAAATTAATCAAATTAACAACAACAATGACATAGATTTTAGAGGGACTGTGTTAGTTTGCTAGGGCTGCCATTAGAAAGAGGCACAAATTGAATGACTTAAACAACATAAATTTATTGTCTCATAGTTCTGGAGGTTAGAAGTCCAAAATCAAGGTGCTGGCAGGGTTTGGCCCTTCTGAGGGCTGCAAAAAATAAACTCTTCTAGTTCTTTCTCCTTTTCTTATAAAAGGTCATTTTAATGATCACCTGGTGTGCATATCTGTCTCCAAATTTCTCCTTATTATAAGAACACTAGTGGCCCTGCACACGAATCACTATTATAGTCTTTTATAGATGATAACAGCACAACATAGCAATGTTCTTTAATGACAGAAGCAGAGAACAAAGGCTTTCAGTTTTAACCTAATGCTCTTAGTTATATAGATTTCTGTGCACAGCTAAGTCAGCTCTTTGAGCAAACCAAGATCCTCTTAGTCCTCACCTAGTCCAAAGATAATTATGGGAGTTTCAACAAACAAAGAAATAAAAGGAAGATAAGGTGATTTTGGTTAATTTAAAAAAACAAATGAAGAAGAGATAAGAGGTTTTCAGGAGAGATAACCTGCCACTATCAGTTGAAGGAACCCAACTAAACAATGAATGAGAGGAGGATGGGAGTCTGAGGTCTTCCTGCACAGAGGAAATGCCTCCCTGAAAACAGGTGCTGAAGATGTGAAAATATAGGTAATTTCATGAAGGAGATGGCAAGAGAGGCATCTGTTTTTAAAGGCTAGAAATAATTGAGTTTCTATGAGCAGGCGAGTGATGGAATTGGAGGATGAAGACGATTCCTGACTCCTCTTTTAGCGCACATCATTATTTCAGCATTCAAGGTGAGCAAATAATCACCACTAGGAAATAGACACACTTTATAGATTTCAACATAACTACTTCTTTTCCATCACATAGCTTAGTATGTTCTTTTTAAAAGGTAGGACATTATTTGTGTGTGATTTTAAAATATAAAGTTAAATTCAATGACAATGATGACCACAACCACAAAAATATTGGTATAAAAGAATTATTCAAGTCTCAACTGACCCCATTTCTCCTTTTCCCAACTCAGTACCTACTGACATCGTTTAGCTATGAAATATATATATATAGGTACAGATAAGCAGATACTTCCCAAATCTACCTGTTGAACACTGACCCTTGTTTTGAGTGCCACACTTTCATCTCCAACTGTCTGTGGGACAGTTTGCATATATTGTTCTGACTTCAGATGCAATATCACTAAAAAATTATAATCATCATCCTTCTCCATAAATCAGTTTCCTTTTTGAAGCCCCAAATTATCTCAATATTATTACCATGTTCCTGTATCTCAGCATCATCCTTCCTTCCTACTTATCTTTTAATCATCCCAACCACAGTTGCTGATGAAATCTGTTCCTTTGTTTTTGTTTTCCTTTGTGACACACTACTCAAGATCATATCTCCCTTGTCACTCACACTACTTCCACCTTTGTTTACAGTCAGTCACTGCTCACCTGTATAGGGTGACTACCTCAGTTCCCTGCCCACAGACATTTTCCCTGTTTCAATCTATTCTAGGTCATCCTAATCTTTTAAAAAATCTGTTAAAAATCTTTAAAAAAATGTAAATCTTAAAAAATTAACCATGTTGACATTTCCTCTGTTCAAACACCTTCACTGTCTCTCTGTACTAACAGAATAAAGTTCAAGTTCTTAAGCTGACACCAGAAATTTCTAAGATTATAGTTTCCTTTCTACCTCCTGTTCTTATCATTTATACTAGAGGCCCGTTGCACGAAATTCGTGCACAGAGAGGGGGGGAGTCCCTCAGCCCAGCCTGTACCCTCTCCAATCTGGGACCACTCAAGGGATGTCCAACTGTCCGGTGGGATCGGGGCTAAACGGGCAGTTGGACATCCCTCTCACAATCCAGGACTGCTGGCTCCCAACTGCTCGCCTGCCTGCCTTCCTGATTGCCCCTAACCGCTTCTGCCTGCCAGCCTGATCACCCCCTAACCACTCCGCTGCCAGCCTGATTGATGCTAACTGCTCCCCTGCCAGCCTGTTTGCCCCCAACTTCCCTCCTCTGCCGGCCTGGTCACCCCTAACTGCCCTTCCCTGCAGGGTTGATCACCTCCAACTGCCCTCCCTTGCAGGCCTGGGTCCCTCTCAACTGCCCTCCCTTGCAGGCCTGGTCCCTCCCAACTGCCCTCCCCTGCTGGCCATCTTGTGGTGGCCATCTTGTGTCACCATGGGGGCAGGATCTTTGACCACATGGGCGCAGCCATATTGTGTGTTGGAGTGATGGTCAATCTGCATATTACTCTTTTATTAGATAGGATAGAGGCCTGGTGCAGGGGTGGGGGCCAGCTGGTTTGCCCTGAAGGGTGTCCCGGATCAGAATGGGGGTTCCCTTGGGGCGTGGGGCGGCCTGAGCAAGGGGCCTGTGGTGGTTTGCAGGCCAGCCACGGCCCCTGGCGACCCAAGAGGAGGCCCTGGTATCTGGAATTTATTTACCTTCTACAATTGAAACTTTGTAGCCTGGAGTGGAGCCAAGCCTCCTGCTTGCTCCATGGCCAGAAGCCATTTCTATTGGGGATAATTCACCTTCTATAATTGAAACTTTGTAGCCTTAAGCGGAGGCCTAAGCCTGGCCAGGGTGTGCGGAAAGCTTTGCTTTCTCCGTTGCCGGGGGCAACCCTGGCCTGCTCTCTCCAGCTCCGTGGCTGCCGCCATTTCTGTTAAGATTTGTTTACTTTCTATAATTGAAACTTTGTAGCCTTGAGTGGAGGCTTAGGCCTAGCAAGGGCAGGAGGAAAGCTTGGCTTCCTCTGTTGCCTGGGAAACCTTGCTCTCTGTGGCTGTAGCCATCTTGGTTGGGTTTATTTGCATTCTCGCCCTGATTGGCTGGTGGGCATGGCTTAGGCGTAGCGAAGGTGCGGTCAATTTGCATATTACCCTTTTATTAGGTAGGATTTTTTTAGATAAAATATACCACTTAATAATAATCTTTCCTTCAACCCTCCTTAAAAATGAGATATTTAATGTTTTATTTTATAAAACATCTTACTAAAATAAGATTTTATAAAAATAACTAGAGGCCCAGTGCACGAAATTTGTGCATGGGGGGGTGTCCCTCAGCTCAACCTGCACCCTCTCCAATCTGGGACCTCTCGAGGGCAGTCAGACATCCCTCTCACAATCCAGGACTGCTGGCTCCCAACTGCTTGCCTGCCTGCCTTCCTGATTGCCACTAACTGCTTCTGCCTGCCAGGCTGATCACCCCTAACCGCTCCCCTGCCAGCCTGATTGATGCCTAACCACTCCCCTGCCAGCCTGTTTGCCCCTAACTACCCTCCCCTGCAGGCCTGGTCACCCCTAACTGCCCTCCCCTGCAGGCCTGGTCACCCCTAACTGCCCTCCCCTGCAGGCCTGGTCCCCCCCAACTGCTCTCCCCTGCAGGCCTGGTCCCCCCAACTGCTCTCCCCTGCAGGCCTGGGTCCCCCCCAACTGCCCTTCCCTGCATGCCCGGTCACCCCCAACTTCCCTCCTCTGCCAGCCTGGTCACCCCTAACTGCCCTCCCCTGCAGGCTTGATTGCCCCCAACTGCCCTCCCTTGCAGGTCTGGCCCCTCCCAACTGTCCTCCCCTGCTGGCCATCTTGTGGCGGCCATCTTGTGTCCACATGAGGGCAGTCATCTTTGACCACATGGGGGCAGCCATCTTGTGTGTTGGAGTGATGGTCAATTTGCATATTATCCTTTCATTAGATAGGATTAGATAGGATAGAGGCCTGGTGCATGGGTAGGGGCCGGCTGGTTTGCCCTGAAGGGTGTCCCGGATCAGGGTGGGGGTTCCCTTGGGGCGTGGGGTGTGGGGAGGCGTGGGCGAGGGGCCTGTAGTGGTTTGCAGGCTGGCCACGCCCCCCAGCGACCCAAGCGGAGGCCCTTGTATCTGGAATTTATTTATCTTCTATAATTGAAACTTTGTAGCTTTCAGTGGAGCCAAGCCTCCTGTTTGCTCTGTGGCCACAGCCATTTTTGTTGGGATTTATTTATCTTCTATAATTGAAACTTTGTAGCCTTAAGCGGAGGCTAAGGCAGGCCAGGACAGGTGGAAAGCTTGGCTTCCTTTGTTACAGGGGAAACCCAAGCCTCCTGCTCTCTCCGTGGCTGCAGCCATCTTGGTTGGGTTAATTTGCATACTCACTCCTGATTGGATGGTGGGTGTGGCTTGTGGGTGTAGTGGAGGTATGGTCAATTTGCATATTACTCTTTTATTAGATAGGATTTGTATTTCTAAATTTTTAATTTTAAAATAATACATTTTAGAGATTAAAATTTCAATGATACTCTCAACTTATCAAACATAGAAGTTCACATTACAGATTAATTTAGGTAGAAAGTATACACACATCACTGGCTTACCGTTCTGCTATTATTTCAAGTAGGAGTGATTTGTTCTTCATTGTCTGGTCAAACATTGACCTTCGAAATGACCCAGGTCACATCTGAGAATGTGATAACCTAAGTCCCTCTCTAACGATTCTTAATGGAAATAAAGGATTTTTAGAATAGACCTACCTTGAGCCATATCTGAGTCCTAATTCATATAGTACATTCACTACATTCCACAATTTGTGTAATTTTTATATCTATGATTTTATAGCCCACATTCTCTCTGATCTGGGGCAGCCTCACTGTCCCTATGTGCACAATGAAGTAAGGAAATTAGGCTTTGCCAAGGTTAATGGGCATGAAGATAAAAGAAACAAGTCCAATATGAAAATTATTTTGTAAGAAAAATTGACAAAATTTAATAATTTTTACAGATTGACTATAGGGAATAAAATTTCAAGTTTCTAATGAGAATTATAGTACCACTGACCTGAAAATAAGGAATTAGGTATTAGAGGCTGACAGAGGAAGAAAGATGACGAATTTGGATTCAAACATATTTAGTTGAAATGTGTGATCATAGAACACCCAAATGAAAAGAAAGAATTTGGGTTTAAGTGAATGGTTAGGACTATAACTATCTATTAAGGGTCATATGATTAGAGGCAATAATTGAAACGGTGAGAGTAGATACTCTCACCAAAGAAGAAACTGTAAGGTAAAGGAGAACAGAAGGCTGAAGACTAGTCAGAAAAATCATTTGCTCCTCAGTCTAGATCCATCAGTTTTTCTTATTATAATTTCATTTCTATCTCACTGGTATTTTGACGATCGGTCTTACTCTACTTTTTCAACTCTTGCTAACCACTCAAGCTAAACATGGCTCTTATTCTGACCTCAAGAATCTGCATTCCTTGATTTCCATTAGCTTTTCTGGTTTCTGACTATACTGACTTGATTCTTTGCATTTCACCTTACTTCCCTGATTTCAGTTTCTCATCTGCTGTTCATGGATGGCTTGAAAAATGGGTTAATAATACTGGAGGAAGCTTCAGTTCAAATTTGGAATATTTAGTTTGACAACATAGATCCAACTTTTAATTTTTTCTAATTTATCACTTTTTACATTATCTCAAACTATTTAAAATGCAGTGGTAGATAAAAAGAAGCACCTTTAAATGATGTATCTTAATTAGTTACATCTTTGGTTATTTATATTATTAATACTGAGAAGTATTAGGACATAAAGTATAATTAATGAATGCTAAATCAATGTACAGAAAATGAACTCTTAGAGTTTGACAACCAAATTAAGTTTCTACAAGTATCATTTTTATTATCTTCTTTACACTAAGAAACTTTTCTTTTAATAAGAAGTACCATAATTTTTTAAAAAGATGTTTTTACTGGTTTTTTTTAGAGAGAAAAGAAGAGGGAAAGTTAGATAGAAATATTGATGAGAAACATCATCAATCAGTTGCCTCCTGCATGCCCCCTACTGGGGATCAAGCTCATACCTGGGCATGTGCCCTGACCAGGAAGATTCTTGGTGACTCTTGGTTCCTGGTCAATGCTAAACCGCTAAGCCACATAGGCTGGGCAGAAGTACCATCATTTTTAATAGTATGCCTACTTTTGCAAAATCTCTATTTTTAAATGACTTTAGTGAAGTGTAATTGATGTATTAAAGCACACATATTTAGAGTTTTCAAAGTGACATGTTTTGATATGAAAATGCCCAGACAATCCTCACTCACATTCAAGTTGATGAACATATCAATCACTGCCAAAACTTTCTTTGAGCCCTTGGTAATCCCTCCCTCTCACCTCTTTCCTTCTCTTCAATGACCCACTATCCTTGAGGTAATTATAGTCATTACAGTGTGCCTTTCCTAGAATTTTACATACACTAAGGCAAACAATATGTACTCTTTTACCTGATTTTTCACTCAGCTTCATTGTTTTGAGAGATATCCATGTTGTAGTATGTATCAATAGTTCACTCTTTTTTATGGATAAGTAGTATTCAGGTACCAGTCCTAGCTTCACCAATAATTCATAACTGTAAGGGAAGTTTGTCTGTTTCTTCACCTATAAAATTAAAGGAGTGTGATCAATGACGTTCTTTGATTTTATATGATTAAAAGTGGCAGGTAGGAGGTGATGTGTGTGGCAGCACACATATAAACTTTACTTTTCAATCAATCAATGAAAGTCATGAATGGGATTGATCTTATTTTCCATTCTCCCTTTGGGGCTCTAAGTACAAAAACAGAAACAGTCTGACAGCTGGCATGCCTATCTCCTAGACGTCTGGCCCAATGAACACCTATCATTCAGAATAATTGGAAACCTCCCTGAAATTGGAAATAATCCTTAATCTATTTAAGTGCCTACTCAGTGTGATTTATCTGAGATGAGAAAACAGTTGTAGCCCAGTGTTAATTGTTCGTTTTCCAGTTTTAGGCAACCTAGAGGAAAAGAGTCGTTTAGTCCACAGTGTTCATTAAACATGGAATTCTTTCTTTATGCCAAAAAATGTTTCCCATCTTATCTGGATCCTGATTACTCTCCATACCTGTCTAACTTCCTTGCTTAAGTGATGTGCTGATAGGCTTAATTCCACATGAGATTTTTCTGACAATGTAGATGGCAAACTATACAGAGTAAACTCAGGGACTACCGACTGTGATAACAAAGTTCCAAAAAGGAGACCTTCTTGTGCTTTGCAGGCAATGGCCTATGTAAACAAACCCACTCAGGTGAATAGCACACCCAACAGAGGCACAAAGATGGACCAAATACCCTAATAACTGGAGAAAAGAGGAGCAAATAAACTCATAGGTGAACAAAATATTGGAAATAAAAAAATGAGAGCAGCTGGGATGATAACATTATATGTAACTTCATTGTGGAGAGGTCACTTCTGTGGGTGTGATTTTTCTACCAATGTACTTAGATTACCAATGTGTGGGGGATTAAAAGAACTTTTTGAAATTCACTGTGCTGTTGTTATTTACAAAATTATTCATTATTGTGATATTGTAGTATAAAAAGACAGAACAAATCATGCCAAATGCTGCAAGTAAATCTAGTCTCTAATAATACTGGATACTTTCTTCCTTTCCCTTCACGGCCTCTCCTTCTTCCCCCAGGTTAGGCAATCATACGTATTTATAATAAGCAAATGCCACTGCTTTAAAATCCTGCAAATAACTCAACTGAGATTTAAACTGGAATACTTTAAAGGTCAAGAGATAAAAATGGTTCACAAAAAGATAAATCCTTGAAATATGAGATGTTGTGCTATTTTCTTTTGAGAATGACTAACAGTTCAAAATCAAGCAGAAATAAGAAAACTCACAAACTCTTGGCAAAGATCAAACGATGAGGATCTCAAACTCAGTTCATATTCATTAGGAAACAGTGCACTGGAACTTGGCATTAGTGCTGAGACCATCTAAATGGGGGAAGATTCATCTATGCAAACATTTCAGCCCCTTCCACAGAAGTTCCCCTCAGCCCACTCACCTAGGGTTTACTCTTCAGGATTAATTTAGGGGGTATCTTCCCTTTGGAATTCTTGTTTGGTGTGATCTATCCTGGGAGAGGCTGAGTATCCAGGTTGCTCTTCTATACCTCTGTTGTGATCCAGAGAGGATCTCATTTGCTTGCTACATTGCTTCATGGTGAACATATACTATGCAGTGACATCCATTCCCCAACAGTGACTTATGGTGATCTTATTAATTTTTCAGAAAAGCTGTCGGAAATTGTGTGGCTTTTCTTGGTGTGCCCTTGTTGAACAGTGTGGCTCACCTTTTTCTCAGGTTAAAAATGTGATGAAGTGCCACGTTGGTCTTACTGTTAGTTATTTTATGGTTCTGTTTACTACATGCTGGTGTCAATAAAAAGGGAAATTGGCCTTTTCCATCTGTCACTCAAATGGAGTGAGGTGACAATGGTGGCACCAATTTTCAGGGCATATTTCCCCTCCAAAATCTGAAAAATTCCCTTTGCAATTTCAATGTAGGGTGAGTTAGACATCTTTTATATGCTAACTAATATCCCAGTGGCCCACATTTTTGCTGGCTGTTGCTGCAGCAACCAGCAGTGTGCAGCTATAGCCTGGGGTCACCTGGTTTGGCTGCAATACTAATCTGCTTTCTGCTCCTATTTGTTACCCATTCCACCCCTGCAAACTTTAACCAATGGGGATGGGAGCCAAATTATATGTACACACACACACACACACACACACACACACACACACACACACACACACACACATAGTAGAAGCATGGAACATACTTCTACTAAAAACATGCATTGTTTATCTGACATTCAGTTTCAGCTGGGTGTTGTGTATTTTTCTTTGCTAAATCTGGCAACTCTATTCCCAGTGGATTTGAGACCTCGTTGTCCATAGCAGTAGTCATTGGAACACCATACCCTTAAATTGGATTTATTTCTCTCCTGACTTTATTCTTTTTTTTTTTAAAAAAAATGTTTTTATTGCTTTTTAGATAAAGAGAGGGATAGAGAGAAACATTGATGAGAAAGAATCATCATTGATTGGCTGCCTCCTGCACATGCCCTACTAGGGATTGAGCCTGCAACCCGGGTATGTGCCCTGACTGGGAATTGAACCAGTGACCTCTTGGTTTCTGGGTCAATGTTCAACCACTGAGCCACACTGGCTGGGCCTGACTTTATTCTTTCCAATCACCCTCCTCTAGTTCTTGGCTTTCCAACCTCATAGAAACTATCCTTATGCAAACCCTCCCCCAGGCTCTATTTTTTTTTTTTTGCGGGGGGGAGTCAAGCCAAAATATAAGGTTAAATATGAAGCATTGTAGGTTATAGCCTAGTGGGTTATAATTACAATTGCATACGTTATAGCCCATTGGATATAACTGGGATTATAATTACTTGGTATTTTCTGAGTAATCCACATGTCATTCAAAGTTCTTGTTTTTTGAAATCTTGATCAGATTGATTAGAACTGCCAAAGCTCTGTGGGAGGCCAAGCTGCCCCTTTTACTGCCAGACATATGTACTTCCCAATATGCTTATTTATATACTTACTAGAGGCCCGGTGCATGAATTCCTGCACGGGTGGGGTCTGGCCAGCCCGCCCCAATCGGGGCCGATTTGGCCCAGCCAGCTGGGGGTAGGGGACGCAGGAGGTTGGCCGATTGGCCCCACCCTCGATTGGCAGGCTGGCCCTGCCCCCTGGTCGAACTCCCAGTCAAGGGGACAATTTACATATTAGCCTTTTATATTATAGGATAGGGCATATAGTAGGCAGTTAGGCAGGCATGTGCAGAATAGGAACAATATGGAAGGTAACCATGTTGGAAAGCCCTGGGTGCCTGGCAACAGATACTTATAAGTGGGACCTTGCCCCAGGGTGACCTTTCCTCCACTAGAATGTCATGCACTTTAGACCCCCTGATCTTTCATATCACTGGTCATTCGGTTCCAACAATCCCCTGACCCTTTATCCCCTAGCATATTGCTAGTCATGGTAGACTCCCCTTAGAGGAGTAATAAGGGGGCCGGAGAATAGCCTCATAAGATTCCCATACAAGCTCTTGCATGACCACTCGCTTAAGCATTAAGCCCCAGATATACCATCTAGGCCTCTTTTGTGTTTCAGCTCTAGGCCCAAAAAAGCAGCAAGGCCAGGCAGCAGAGACAGGCTAATGTCAGGACCAGCTCTGATAACTAATGACGCCTTGCCTTGCCCTGGCACCGACCAATCAGTGGAGACCACAACCCTGAAGGGGCACACCTGCAAAGTTGATGAATATCCTATTGAGATCCTCCCTTGAGACCTCCAGGTAAAAGCCCTGAAGACCATGGACCCAGCTCCAGTGCTCTTCCTCTCCTATCCCTCTCTCTGCCCCTGTGCCTCTCCATCTCATGCCTGAGCCTTTCCCCTTCTCCTTCCCCCAGGTGCATTTTCTTTGCCTTTCTTTCTCCTAAGCTCCAAGAGCCCTTCTTTTGCCTCTGTAACTTGTTTCCTGAGTCCAAACAGCCTAGCTGGCTCTCTTCTTCTAGAGCTCATTTCTACCCCTGTGACTTTCTAAATAAACTTTCACTTGTATTTGAATCTTGGCTGTGAATTATTTCTTAGCCAGAATTCAAGTACTGAGGTCTAACATCTGGTGCCATTCCAGTTAACATAGCTATTTCTGTTGTAAACTCATGATTCTGTGAATTAGTTCAGTTTATTGATCATCTCACCAACCTGCACATCCTAATGCCAATTGAAAATCCAGATGTGTAAATTAGCGATTTTCTCAACAACTTGGTTATACAGACAGTGTTGTTTAGTTTCTATGCAACTGTGAATTTTTCAGTTTTCTTCTTGTAATTGATTTCCAGTTTCAAACCACTGTGGTGGGAAAAGATTATTCATGATATCAATCTTTTAAAATCTGTTTCAAGATTTTCTTTGTGGAACACATATAATCTATCCTGGAGAATGTTCTGTTTGTTCTTCAGAGGAATGTGTATTCTGATCCTGTTGGATAGAATGTTCTCTGTAGGTCCATTTGTTATTCAAATCCACTGTCTCCTTATTGATTTTATGTCTGGATGATTTATTCATTGTTGAAAGTGGGGCTAAAAAGTCCCCTTCCTATTATTGTGTTGTCTATTTCTACCTTCAGTTCTGTTAAAATGTGCTTTAAATATTTAGATGCTCCAATGTTGGGTGCTTATACGTTTATGATTGTTATATCCTCTTAATGAATTGATCCCTTTATCACTATTTAGTGACCTCTTTTGTCTTTTGTGACCAATTTGGACTGAAAGACTATTTTATCTTATCTAGAGGCTCAGTGCATGACATTCGAGAGGCTCCCGCCACCGCTGCTGTACTCGCCAGCCATGAACCCGGCTTCTGGCTGAGCAGTGCTCCCCCTGGGGGAGCGCACTGACCACCCGGGGGCAGCTCCTGTGTTGAGCATCTTCCCCCTGGTGGTCAGTGCACGTCATAGCAAACAGTCTTTCCGCCATTCAGTCGATTTGCATATTAGGGTTTTATTATATAGGATAAGTACTATAAGTCCAATGCACAAAATCTGTGCACAGTCCCCCCGCTCTCCGTCTCTCTGCCTCCCCCTTCCCTCGCTCCCTCAGCGCCCTGCTTCCACCGCTGGTCACCTGCCATATTCTGCGCCACCCCCTGGTGGTCAGCACACATCATAGTGAGCCATCAAACTCCCGGTCTCCTAGTCTAACTCCCGAGGGGACACTTTGCATATTAGCCTTTTATATATATATACTAGAGGCCCGGTGCACAAAATTCGTGCATGGGGGGGCGGTCCCCTCAGCCCAGCCTGCACCCTCTCCAATCCAGGACATCCCTCTTACAATCCAGGACCACTGGCTCTTAACTGCTCACCTACCTGCCTGCCTGATTGCCCCCATCTGCCCCCCCCCCCCGCCCCGCTGGCCTAGTCACCCCTAACTGCCCCCCCGGCAGCCTGGTTGCCCCCAACTGCCACCCTCCGCTGGCCTGGTCACCCCTCACTCCCGCCCCTGCCCGCTGACCTGGTCACCCCCAACTGCCCCGCCCCCCCCCCCCCCCCCCCCCCCCGTGGGCCTGGTTGCCCCACGCAGTTTTGTTGTTCAGTCGTTTGGTTGCCTCTCACTAATCCCCGTGCTGGCCTGGTCGCCCCACGCAGCCTGCTGCTCAGTTGTTTGGTCACCCCTCACTAACCCCCCTGCCAGCCTGGTCACCCCACACAGACTGTTCAGTCATCTGTTTGGTTGCGATGGTTGCTTAGGCTTTTATATATAGAGATAGGCCTGGTGCATGAAATTCGTGCACAGGAGGGGGGTGTCTCTCAGCTCGGCCTCCATCCTCTCCAATCTGGGACATCCTTCTCACAATCTGGGACCACTGGCTTCTAACCACTCACCTGCCTGCCTGCCTGATCGCCCCTAACAGCTTCTGCCAGCCTGCCTGATTGCCCCTAACTGCTCTCCCCTGCTGGCCTGATCACCCCTAACTGCTCTCCCCTGCCAGACTGATCACCCCTAACTGCTCAGCCTCTGCCCTGCCACCTTGGCTTTGTCCAGAAGACATCTGGTCTAATTAGCATATTACCCTTTTATTAGTATAGATGGCCACTCCTGCTTTCTTTTGGTTTCTATGTACATGAAATACCTTTTTTCATCCCTTCACTTTCAGACTATATGTGTCCTTAAAACTAAAGAGTATGTCTTGAAGGCAGCATATGGTTGGATCTAGTTTTTTGTTTTAATCTACTTAGTCACTCTGTGTCTTTTGATTGGAGAATTTAATTTTTTTACATTTAAAGACTCACTGTTATTAATTGGTCTCTGACTGTTTTAGTTCCTTTCTTACTTTCTTCCTCTCTTCCTGTGTGATTTGTTTTGTAGTTTTCTTCTTTAATTCCTTTTTCTTCATCTATTGTGTATCTACTAAGGATTTTTCCTTGTAGTTACCATCAGGCTTACATAAAACATCTCACTGAATATGTTTTTTATTATTGCCAGTATGTCCCCCCACTTTCTCCCTTTTTGTCCCCCTCTACCCAATTCCCACCTCACCCAAAGCCTTCCCCACACTATTGTCTATGTCCATGGGTTATGCATATATGCATATATGTTCTTTGGTTAATCTCTCCCTGGCCCCTCCATACCCCTCCCCAATGAGGTCTGTTCATTGAATAATTTTTTTCATTGAATAATTTTTAATAGCAAAGCTATTTAAGGGATTTGGTGAGATAAATTTAAAGCAAGAGTATTAGAAATCTGATGTAAGGGTAAATTACCTCTAAAATGATACCAACAGGAAGTTATTACATCAATATATGTAATGAAGTCAATAATCAACATTGCAAAACAATATTAAATGTCTTAATATATGTAAGCCATTGTGCTAAATAATTTACCTGCATTCTCTCATAATACTCCTGTACAAAAGACACTACCACTGCTTATGTTTTATACATACTGTAAATATTTGGCCTTTGGTCTTACAAGTAGTGAGTTGAACAACCATGAGTCAAATCTAAGCATTTTTTAATTCAGATTCCTAATACCAAATTATTTGGGAAATAGGGACATGGCTGAACTAAATAGGAAGGCACATAGGAATGGTCAGGGCGAGGTCTCTTGGTGGTAGAAAAGATAATTGTTGGAATTAGCTAGAAGTCAATATAAATTTTATTTCACTGTCTTTTCTTTCTAACTGTGTTGATGAATTTGAACAAAGTGGTCATAAATCTTGTTTTGTCATAAATCATGTTCTGTCACTGATATAACACACATAAAAGCAAAGCCGGATATTTTAACATAATTGATGCCCTGACTCCAGTTTGAAGCTTAATTCTTACTTCAGTTCACCCATTTGGAATGTCTGTGGTTGGTTTGGTGACTAAGCTGATGAACTACACTAGCTGCTTTGATAGTGATTCAATCTCAGCTTAGTTACATCAAAAAAAAAAAAAAAATCCCACCCTAAAACAAACCCAGTTGAATGAAGGCAATTTAGGAGAAACATTATATGTTAGAAAAAGTCTTTGCATGTTATTGCTGAGATAAAGATAAAGTAACTCTTTGGCATTGTTATAATATAGGAGTCATTTTCTTTATGGTCTTTGAACTCTAACTTCTTAAATATCTTTAATGTTTGTAGGCAAGAGATAGTGTTCGTAGGTAAAAGACACATAGTAGCATTCAATTTCTGACTTCTGTAACTGGTGTTTTAAACTTAAGAGGGAAAACTGAAGCTCTATTTTAGAAAGACTCTTGGATACCTGTATAACTACTATAAAGATGACCAGCTTTGTATCCAATATAAACTATGTTTTATTCCCCTATCACTTCTTGGAATGATCATTTTTCTTTAGCAAATTATACTTCCTATGCTTATTTCATTAACATTAAAACTTTGTATAGTTTAATTTTTCATAAATTCTTGAAGAGGACCCTTACTAAGGATCGTGTATGCATTTATTAAAAATTTTATAGTTTTATTTCATTTAGTAAAATCAGCTTCCAATTACTTACATGTGTATTGTGGGCAGAGCAGCTCACGCCACTACTGTTGATTGTGAGGCACTTGCAGTAGGGATGTTTAACTTGTTTTTTGTTCACAGCATTTTGCAAGAGATTGGGCCAAAGAAATGCAACCAAGAATCAGCTATCCCACCAGGAACTGAAAAGTCTTCCCAACTGTTGTGAATGAAGTTTGGAGTGACACAAATCTTGTTGGGAGAGCTTACTGTGTGGTGCTGGAGAATTAATCTTTGACTGTAAACCTTCTTCTCTTTCCTTAATCAGATAAACTGTCTGGCCTGAAACACAGGTCTTTTCTTTTCACAGGCAGCTCTGTTTTCTCCTCATAAGAGATTTTATACAGCGTCAGGACACTTTTCAGTCTAAGAGGAAAGCGCCTTAGATGTGGATAATTTCACTGATCTTAAAGCAGTTGTGGGAAAGAGAGAAAATCATTATAAATTAGTCAGATTGTTTTTAAACTTATTTTGTGAAAATCTAAGGTCAGAAAATAATTTGCATCTTCCTGCTTTGGTCAAGTATAACTAGATTATTTTATTTTTTTAAAGGTGTTTCATTAGTTTTTCAATAGGAATTATATTTGCAAAAAATATTAACAATATAATAAAATATCCCTTTACTTCAATGTATAATTGAAGCTTAGTTATAATGTTGCAGACATAACCCTTACTTTAGAACATGATGGTGTATGTTTTATTTTATGTTTCTTACTTGGCATTTAACATTTTTGCCTTTTTCATATCTCTATGTCTAGCTGAAAATTTTTCATTTAAAAAGATATTTTAATCTAGTGACATAATTTTTATATTTTTAAACCAGTTGTTCACCAAGTCTTCAGTAATTAATCACTTGTTTTTCTCTATTCTTCCCATCCTCCCTTCCTTTCTTCTTTAATATGTTTAAACTGTCCTGGATACTAGCTGCATAAATAAAGTGTATTTTAATTATTACATCATAGGGCAATTTTATAACATATCTTTCTTAAAGATAGCTAATTATATTTCTTTCAAACAATTTTTTTCTAGTATATGAAATATGTTTGTAATACTATTTGCAAAAATGGAGACCTATAAGGAAGAAAATGAGGATTTCACTGAAGTGCTAGACAGCTTCTGACATGAACTTCAATGATTCCCACCTCTTGGATATTCCTACTTCTGTGTGAATTCCTCCCCTTTAGTAACTTGATTCTAATAGAGGATAGTAACATTGAGGGGATGTTACTTTGTGATTAAGTAATGTAAGATTATGATCTCTGTCTTGCTAGCAGACACTCACTCTAGTTGGCATAGAAGAAGTTGCTAAGCTGCCATGTTGGAGAGGCCCACGTAGCAAGGATATGAAGGTGGCTTCTGACAACAGCCAGCAAAGAACCCTTAGTTCAACACCCCTCGAGGAAATGAGTCCTGACTACAATCTTGTAAGTGAGCTTGAAAGCGGATCCTTCTCCAATCAAGCCTTCAGAGGAGACCTCAGGCCTGGCTGATGACGTGATTTTAACTTCCTAAGGGACTCCGAAGCTGATGTCTCAGCAAGCTATGCCTGGATTCCTGACTCAGAGAAATGATAAGATAATAAATACATGTTTTTTTAAGCTGCTAAATCTTGGGATAATTTGTTACACAGCTTATCTATTTATTACACATAATAACTGATACAATTGATAACAATTTATTGTTTTTTGTTTTTATTGTTTTTTGTTAATCCTCACCCAAGGATAGTTTTCCATTGATTTTTAGAGAGAGTGGAAGGCAGAGGGCAAGACAGAGAGAAACATCAATGTGAGAGAGACACATTGATTGGTTACCTTCTGCATGCACCCCAACCAGGGAAGGGGAACATGTAACCAAGGTACGTGCCCTTGATGGGAATCAAACCCAGGACCCTCAGTCCTCTGGCCGACACTCTATCCACTGAGCCAAACTGGCTAGGGCCATTTCTTGCTTTCTTTTCAAGTCCTTTTTCCAAACAAATATATACATATTAAAAGAACATAAAGATAATTTTGCTTCCTAATTTGTCTTATACGAAATAATCCTTCAAAACCAGATTTTAATGATATATGATATGATTGTATAAATGCATCATAATTAATGAAATAACTCATGGTTAGGCTTTTAGTTTATCATCATTTTATGATGGTAAATAGTTCTGTGCAAAAAGTTCTTCACAAATATATTGCTTACCCATTGGATAGAGCATTGGACTGTGGACCAAAGGGTCCCAGGTTCGATTCTGGTCAAGGGCACGTACCTTGGTTGCAGGCTCCTCCCCGGCCCAGGCCCTGGTCAGGGCTTGTGCAGGAGGTAACCAATCAATGTGTTTCTCTCACATCAATATTTCTCTCTGTTTTTCCCTCTCTCTTCCACTCTCCCTAAAAATCAATGGAAAAATATCCTCAGGTGAGGATTGACAACAACAACAACAAAAAGCTCATGAATAGTATTTTTAAATTCCATTCACGCAGATGGCTCCAATTTATTTTTCTCACCAGAAAGGTGTGAGAAAACCATCTTTTTATTATAATTATTTTCTTGCTTAACAATTTGATTAGATAAATTTTACCTAATTTTAATTCGCATTTTTATTTCTAATAAATTTGATCAAACTTTCAAAGTTTAATTAGGCATTTGGGTATTCTGTTTTAGTGATATTCTTGCTTATCACTTGGTCACTTTTTAAAAAAATATACATATTTTATTGATTTTTTTACAGAGAGGAAGGGAGAGGGATAGAGTTAGAAACATCGATTAGAGGGAAACATTGATCAGCTGCCTCCTGCACACCCCCTACTGGGGATGTGCCACAACCAAGGTACATGCCCTTAACCGGAATCGAACCTGGGACCCTTCAGTCCACAGGCTGACGCTCTATCCACTGAGCCAAACTGGTTAGGGCTCACTTGGTCACTTTTATATATGTGGTATTTATCTTTTTCTTTATTGATTTTAAGAGACATTCTATTTTTAAAATATATATATATATATATATTTTTGTTGATTTCAGAGAGGATGGAAGAGGGAGAGAGAGAGATAAACATCTATGATGAGAGAGAATCATTGATTGGCTGTCTCCTGCAATGTGCTCTACTGGGGATGGAGCCCGCAAGCCAGGCATGTGCTCTAGACTGGAATCAAACTAAGGCCCTTTCAGTCTGCAGGCCAATACTCTATTCCTCGGCCTGGCCTGCACCCTCTCCCAATCCGGGACCCCTTGGGGGATGTTGGAGAGCCCGTTTCGGCCTGATCTCACAGGCATAAAAGGCTAATATACAAACTGACTGAACGGCAGAACGACTGGTTGCTATGATGTGCACTGACCACCAGGGGGCAAATGCTCAATGCTGGAGCTGCCCCCTGATGGTCAGTGCACTCCCACAGGGGGACCGCTGCTCAGCCAGAAGCCAGGCTCACGGCTGGTGAGCGCAGAAGCGGTGGCGGGAGCCTCTCCTGCCTCCACAGCAGCGCTAGGGATGTCTGGCCATCAGTCGGATATCCTCTGAGGGCTCCCAGACTGCGAGAGGGTGCAGGCTGGGCTGAGGGACCCTCCGGAGTGCACGAATTTCATGCACTGGGCCTCTACTGTATTATACTTTTAAAGTCATTGCGTTATAAAATAACATTTATTTTGACCTTGATTCTAGAGCAAAAAAAGACAAAATTAGTCACTTTTCTAGTAGTATTTCACTCTCTTTTTCTCTCTTTCACATACATTCATTATTGACATTCTACCTAATAAAAACATTAACATCAGTCTTTATTCAATCTGTATAATATACACAGTGCCTTTTATTTATTTAAGCACTGTAATATTTATCTCATTTGATATTCACAACAACCCTGTCAATGGAGGTATAGAGGGATCTTGTATCCCAATTTTATTAATGGTTTAAATGTAGCTCAAAAAAGTTACTTATTTGATCCAAGGTTAAAGAGTTTGGTAATTAGTAGAGTTGGACACAAACTTTACTGACTTCACATACAATACTTTATCCTTCATGGTTTTTCTCCATACTCTATATCCAGTATTATTCTAGGTATTGAGGAATGTAGACAGCAGGTGGTAGGGAGATAATGTTTACAATATGCTGAATATTTTTATTGCATTCATTCATTTAATGCTTATGAAAATGCTGTAAATTATAATTTTCTTTTTAAAAAAGTCTCAAATATATACTTGCCCAAGTTATAAAATTCATATAGGCTATTACCCATCTGTTAAGAAGACTGCATTTAAGGCCTGTGATCTACTCTTCCATAATTTGGAAATCGTTTAGAGAATGGAGTAAGTGGAAGTTATTCTCGAGCTGCTTTCTTTTGGTAATTCTCTTTTCCCATGGTCTTTGCCATTTCCTTCTCTGGACTCTTACAAGAAAATTAGGTTTCTTTGGGGCACGGTTTTTACCTGGTTAACACCTAGTCTTTGGTTAAGACTTATACCCGGCATCATCTCTTCGAGGAAGCCTTCTTGAACTCTGTCTTTCTCCCCACACTATATCTCTATCATGGCATTTATCTCATTGCATTGTATCTGCCTAACTACTTTAAACTGTGAATGTTTAGAGGTCTTGGAGGACTGCTTATGATTCACTTTGAATTCTCATTGCCTAGTACTGTGCCTGGCTCAAAGTGGGTGATCAATAAATGTTAAATGAATGAATGAGGAAAGAGATGCACTGGAGGGGATTAGGACTGGGGGTTGGGGGTCATGCAGCTGGCTCATCATCACTTCTGTGAGCACAGGAATGTTGATGTATAGGCAAATTCCATGAGAAAGGTCAGGAGAAAATTTTGTTTTGCTCTCTCTTCCCTTCCACTGTAGGGTATCTATTGAAGTATTAAAAATAAAGACAAGAGCCCTAGCTGGTTTGGCTCAGTGGATAGAGCATAGGCCTGGGCACTGAAGAGTCCTGGGTTCAATTTCAGACAAGGGCACGTGCCCGGGGTTGCGGGTTCGATCCCTAGTAGGGAGCTAGCAGGAGGCAGCCGATCATTGATTTTCTCTCACCACTGATGTTTCTATCTCTCCCTCTCCCTTCTCTGAAGTCAATAAAAATATATTAAAAAATAAAAATAAAGACAAGAAGATTAAGCCAAAACAGCAACTTAAATGTGGCATTTTAGAGTAAGAGGCATTTATGGGGATTCCATTGGGTTCTAAAGAACAAAGTTGGAGGGTATGTATTACAAATGATACATATTTTAATTTTACTGTTTTTGTTAGATAAATACGAAGTAGTCATATACTCTGGGTATGAGCATGGACATGTGAATATACCGTATACATGATATTTATTATATTGATTATAGAGTACAGGTGTTCAAATGCTGAATACAGATGATAATTCTGTCATTCTTGCTTGGTTTCTACAAGTGGAAATTGGAGGCAGTGATAATTATCTGTCTACGTCATGTTCTATAGAAGAGAATTTAAAAACATTATTTTCTGAAAAAGATAAAATACTAAATAAAAAATAAAACCTTTTTCTGAAAAAAAAATAAAAGTACTGAAAATATAAACAGTAAGTACTAATTCTAAATACAACAAACAAACAACTAAAATCATTTCTTTGTTGGGTAGTTTGCCTGTGACTCATTTTAAATTAATGTAACTGAGATAAGAGTAGCACAGAGTAATTGCCTCTTTAGTGGGGTTGCTAATGAAAGTGGCCTATCTTCAACTTCAAAGTACCTGAAAAGATGTAAACAATTAAATTGAATTAATAATTAAAACAGAATAATTACGTGTTACAAAAAGTTAGCTATAGAGCGGTTAGTACTTGGCTAAATGTGTGCAAAGTAAAGCAGTGGAATGGTGTGTTTGCATTTGCTCTGTTGGAAATTGTGTGATTTGGAAGGAGGGAAACATGTCTTGAGAAATCAGCTGGGTGACTGCCAGTTTTGATCAAAGAGAAGCTTCTGGCAGAATGTTATAAATCCCAAAGATCCCTGGGATTTTTAAAGGAGTTGTCTCTGCTGAAGAATTTCACAAATACATGGAACATGTTGATACTATTAATTAATGAGCAAGGCTTAAAGTAAAAAAAAAGGATTTAAAAATGATGAAACTTCTGAATGTGAATGTTGATGGTCCTACTTCAAGGTCAAATAAGGTATGTAATATATATAAATGGGTGTCTCTTTCCTTTCAAAGATGCAAAATATCACTCTCAGAAGAGTTACATTTAGAAATTCTAATTATGGTAATCTCTTTCATTCCTAACAGAGTCCTATACTCTAAAAAAATATGAAACATCTATTTGACTAGTAATTTCCACTCAGCAACTGTACTGGCCCAATTCTCCACATACATGCTCTAGCACCATCTAGCTAGATTCCAAGGTAATTCATTACAACTCAGTTCTGTTTCTAGTCTGTAATTACTCCAACACTTTTCATCTTTTAATTATACTGTATTATTTAGATGTTTTTATTTTCCTTCCTTTTAAACATTGTCCCCAAGGATTTTTAAATCCCTCATTAAGTAGCCTAATGTGGGAAATGGAGTCCCACTCATTCGAGAGGTATTCATGAGCAATAAATCCCTGACACATTACAAAAGCATTTGGTTCTAGAGTAAACAGGAGACTCTGATTAGGTTTGCATTTTTTGGAAGTTTGTTCCATGAAGTGACTAAAACTCTAAGGTCAGTTGCCTCTATTAAGACTTGAATTATTTTTTTTTTTGATAGGCAAAACTAGGTTAAGGTAAGACTGTCCTCAGGTAGTACTACACATTTCTCCAGCTCTGGCAGGCCTTGAGTGCCAGAGTGAGGAGGTAACAAGAGAATGCAGTGATGGGGGGGGGGGGGTAGTGGGGGTGCTGGTGACAAAGGCAGGATCGGAGAGGCACAGGATGGCTTTAAAGAGGAGAGTCTTTAAAAGATGAAGAGACTTGAAAAGGAGAGTGCAGAAAGAGGAGATGAGAGACACTAAATAGAGAAATCAGACGAAGGGACAGACAGGGGTCAACTTGGGGTAAAGAAAGAATAAGAATAAAGGAGGTCCAACAAAGAATAAAAAAATAAAGGAAGAATAAAAGAAGAAAGTCGAGAATAGGGATTTGTTTTCACCTTCACAGTTAACATTCTTATGTGATACTCCCTATTTGAAAACCAGGGTCCATAAACTGGAACCAAATCAACATTGTTGACAGTTAACTAGCCCACTAACATTCACTTTCTTGATCTTAACTTGATAGGTAGAAATTTACAGGAGTTGACAATACATTTTGGAATTAGCAGTTAGAGACTTTATTTATTTATTTTATCTTCAGAGTCAGTTTACATCCATAAGAGGAAAAATTACTTAAGGAAATTGAGACTTGGTTTGATAAATACTTCACATATTATTAACTTTTTCTAGCAGTCAGGGATGCTGAGATGTTCATGGGTGGCCAAAAGATACTGAGAGATATTCAGAGCTTCCTCCATAGGAACAGATTACTTTACTGTATAAAATCACATTTCAGATAGCTTTTCTTACCTTTAAATACATTACACAATGAGGCAACGCATCATAATAGACAGGTCTGTAAAGATTTTTTGATAGTCCCTTAATGTAAAATAATGTAAGTGGAGGAGGATCTTTTCAAATATACTTTAAAAGGACATGTTATTTCAGAGAGTATTTAACCTAAATTTTTAGTGTTTTTAGATTGATATATTTAGAAGAGACTTCTCAGGCGTGTTAAGGATTGGGTCACATGTTTATTTCTGAAACATTCCTGGGAAGGGGAAATTACTATAATGAGCTTAGACAAGTGGTTCTCAACCTTGGTTGCAATTTGAAAGTGGAGAAAAATACAAATACCTGGGCCACACCCTAAGAGACCCTGGGATGCAGCCTGGGGCACTGAGAGTTTTAATGGAAAGATATTTTGATAGGGATCCTTAAAGGAAAGAAACCTCCAGAAGCCAAAGGAATAAAAAGATACAATAGGTGGTAGCATACATATATTTAGATAAGACTGCCCCAACCACCACAGACAGCCTGATTCATACCCTTTGCAGAGTTTCTGGAAATGGCAACATCATCACCTTTAAGCCCATACAGGGATTTGTGCATAGGGCCTGTGCTATATGGCCCAGAGAATGGCATGAACCTGAAATTCTGGCCCCTTTAGTGCTTTGGTCTGGTTCTGTCCGACTCCCAGAGACCATGTGACTGCATCTGTGAAGCCATGTGGTCTCCTGAGTGGGCTTGTGTAGGTTGTGTAGGTGAGTGCAGGCTGACATCCAACCACTTTCTGCTGCCCAGTCCTTTACTCTGGTGCCGGGCTGCATCCCTTGAGGTGCCTATGGGACAGCGAGACCATCACGGAAAGTCACAAAATAACCTTTGAATCACTTCTGCTACCTATCAAGAATGATGGTTTTGGACTTCTATTTTTAACAACTGAAAGAAGAAAATAAAAATAAAATATATTGCACTTTGTATAATGCTGTTTTATTTGGATTCTCTTCTTATAATACTGTCATGTATACAGTTTAATATATAGTTCAAAGTAAGGAAAATATTCTGATTTTTTTTAATCTCAAAGACTCATAATAATGTAATAGGAAGTACAGTGTTTTCACATTGAACCAACGCTAGCTCGGGAGGTGTTCCGGGATGCCTTCCTGAATACCTACTGAGATCCTTAGCTGTCTAGTTCTGTGTATTCATGGTTCATTTTCTGCTGGGAGCCCAGATTTAAGAGAAGCGGGTAGTTCTGACTTGCTTCAATGAGACTTCCAAGGATAAGCAGTCTCCCTAGAAAAGCAGAAATATAGGAGCAGATGGCAGTTTTATAGTATTACTAATCTGGAGCTTCCTGATAACCTTAAAAAATTTTTTTTCACGGAAGACAAGCAATAATGGTTGATTGTAAAATTTTCTCAACTTCTTTTTTATACAAATCACACTATAAGTCACAAATTGCACTATAAAGGGTACTTCATTATAATTCTTCTCCCATCATAGCTATGATAGGCATTGTATCCCACATTCTGCATAGATTATTGCATCTATTCTTCACAGTGACCTTAGCTAGTCAGCCACCATTTTGTCCTTGTTGCAGATGAGGAAACTGTAAAGCAGTCTGCCCAAGGTTCCACAGCTAGTGACGGCAGAGCCAGCATGAGAATTCAAGTAGGTCCAACTTGAAAACTAGCACTCAGGTGGGTCTACTTTGGAGGCCACCACTTCATTTGATGGTGTGTGTACACAGAAAAAAAGATAATTAAATTAAATTAACAATTTAAATAAGTGTATAAATTGTTGGCCTGCTGCTAATATGAAACTAATTAATATTTGAATTGTTTACTGAATATTGTTAAAAATATTTTGGGACTATAAAGGGATATTATTATTGTCAGTGAGTAATAATAATAACACCAATAATTACAGAAACTAAATTTATTTATGTACTTAACTATGAGCAAGGTATTATGTTAATCACCTTATATAATGATGATAATACTAAAAATAAGAACTGTAATGCTCTTACTACTACTACTACTACTACTACTACTACTACTACTACTAAGAGCAAATAGTAATTAAAATGCCACATTCCAGCTATTCTTCCAGTACTTCACATGGATATTCATGATCCTCACAAGAACCATGGGGTAGGTTCCATTATCACCTCCATTTTATCAATGAGGAAATAAGAGGCACACAGAGGTCAAGAGCTTTTCTCAAAATCACCCAGTTAGTAGGTAGCAAAGCTGAAATTTGAACCCAAGTCATTTGATTCTAATCATAGATTTTACTACTTGATATGATGAGGTCATTAAAATAATCATGTTTCTTTAAAATCCTCTATGATCTCTTTCAATGACTTTGATTTAAAAATAAGGATTCTTATAAGACTCTAGACTCCACATGATACAACATAAATGTATGAAGTTAAAGAGGCCTATATAAGATTCTCTTAAAAGTCTCTTGTAAATTGAATACATGGTTATCAATGTTCTTTCTCCTTTGGACAGGTTCACATGAAGCAATTGGTAGATACTGCTTTTTTACTTTTGGGAATCCATTTTCAATTTTAATGGCGTTATAAAATGACAGTAAACTCCCTACAGCAGACCACACAACTAGAGTCTTTCTTCAGAATAAATAGACAGAGTCCAGGACAATACATTTTATTACGTGAGATGGCAATTCTTAAATTTTAAAATTTGAGTGTTTCAATAAGGAGTTTTAGACTTAATGGGTTTATTAAACTAGAGCATTTCTAGAGTTTATCAATGTGTGTACTGTATTCTTGGCATTCTCATAATTTACTCCCACGGATGAGAACGTGAGATGGCAGGGGTGTTGATGTCTAGCAGCCTCCCACCGGTTTGCAGGATGGACCTAAATGCCCATCATGAAGACAGCATCTCTGACTTTAGGAAAATGCTACTCGGTGGTTCTATTTGTTCGCTATGATGATTCAACTAAATTCAGCAGAGAACCTCTGTAGTCACTGTGTGAAGCTCTGCTGGTGATGTGAGGATGGGGCTTAAATCCTGCTCAGGAGCAGCTCAGTCTAGTGGTGGCATGGAGACATACTCTAACATTAGGCAGGTGAATGTACATAATATTAATGGCCAAGCAAACCAAAATGCTCTGGGCATACTAGTATATAGCTGGAAAGTTCACTTCTGATTGAGAGGGGATTCTGGGAGATGTTTTAAGAGAAAGAATTGCAGACATATAGACCAATGGAACAGAACAGAGAACCCAGAAATAGACCCAGGCCATTATGCTCAATTAATATTTGACAAAGGAGACAAGAGCATACAATGGAGTCAAGATAGTCTCTTCAATAAATAGTGCTGGGAAATTTGTTCAGATACATGCAAAAAAAATGAAACTAGATCACCAACTTACAACATCATACACAATAGGGCAGAAAGGCTAACATCAGACAAAGCCCTTTCATAATTTTTTTGGCCTACTTCTTATGTAATGAAAAGCATCAGAAGGCAGAATCTACCTCATTGAATGACCTCCTCTTTTATCTGGGAGATAAGTATTGTTATTACTGAGAGAAGGGAATAGCCATTGACCTGTGAATGACGGTAGTTACCTAACTGTACACAGAGTGGTTGGTCAGTCACTGGCAAGCAGCCCAAGGTGAAGGAAAATGATGAAATGGAGCGAGAACGCTTTGTTCTCTTGAGTCCTCATCTTCAGCTCGAAGGAGCCTCGCTTTTACATTAAGTGAGGACATCACTGAGGATGTCTGCCAGGAGATGGAGAGGTTTAGGTCTCTCGGCAGATCCAGCCAGAGGAAGGCCCAGGGAGCGCTGACTCATCTAATTGAATGACTAGAAATGTGGCAGGGTGCCCAGAAATTAGGTCAGAGCCTTTGGATACAGAGGGGAAGTTTTTCAATACATATTAATTTTTTTTTTTCTGGCATCATAGCCCGACTTTATGGAAAACAAATTGATTCTATAGAAATTTGTCCCTCAACTTAGATTTTTCAGTAGAGGGATCCGGAGGAAAAAAATACATATTCATTTTTGTCTTAATAAACAATTTACTCTGAGTAATACTGGGTGACAGCTAGGTTGCTAGTATTCTATTCAATTATCTCTGTTCAAAAGCACTACTAACTTATCATTCTGTATAAAATTTTAAAACTATATAACTTGAGCACCTCTAAAGAATTGTTTTTAGACAATATGGAAATTAGGAATAATTATATTAAACATAATCTATACTGAAAGTGTTCTATTGAAAATGCTCTTTAATCATAATTATGTTAATGACCCCTCTCATCAGAGAGTGATAAAATATTTTAAGTGGCATATTCTAAAAGTATTTCACTTGTGGGAGATGTTCAGATACCAACTATAATGTTTAATGGAGAAACTTTTAAAAAATGTATAATTTTATTGATTTCAGAGAGGAAAGGAGAGGGAGAGAGAGATAGATACATCAGTGATGGGAGAGAATCATTGACTGGCTGCCTCCTGTATGCCCCGCACCAGGGATTGAGCCGCAATCTGGGAATCAAACCATGACCTCCTAGCTCATAGCTAGACACTCGATTACTGAGCCACGGCCAGTGGGCAATGGAGGAATTTTTAAACATGCATTTTGTAATTATAGAGTATTTGTATTATTTTAAAAGTAATTATACTGAATGTGGAGTTCTCGTCAATAGGTGACATTGTGGGATTTTAAGTTTGTTATTATTATTAAGGCCTTTACTTGAATGACTTAGTGAAAAACAAGATTTTAAAAATGTTAACATAAAAAAAAAGAGGGAGTGGGATAGTTTTGGTGGAAACTCTTACTAAGAGTTTTCTTTTAGATATAAATTTTGATTATAATGGCATTATCAATGCTCCATTTTTATGTAAAAAAAGGATACTATGGAATCCACAAAAAGTTATCAAGAAGATTTTAAAACTTATTTAAAATAAAAAATAAGGAATCTGTCATAAAATACTGTGGTTGCTGGGTCAGTAATGACAACATTTTCATTAGTTACAGAACGGTTATGTCTTAATGATACCATAAATACTTATATACTGTGGGGTTCTTAGGTGAATCTGTTGTTAAAATGTTGGCCAATTTCTCAAATAAATATAAAAGCTTGTTTTTTTTAAATTAAACAAAATTTGCTTAACTTCTTTTAATTCAAACATGGAAATTTTAGTGAACTCTGATAGATGAGTAACTAAGTATTCCCTATGAGATGCAGCAAGCTATTTTTAAAAAAGTGTATGAATTTAAAAGTGATCTATAAAACTGAGTGATTCATTGGAAATGAGTTATTCATTGGAAATTTGGTCAGATACATGCAAAAAAATGAAACTAGATCACCAACTTACAACGCCAAACATGATCATTCATTTTTTTACTTAGAAGAAAAAAATAATTGCTTCCATCTAGATATAACATTAGGGAGCGAGGGAGAGTTAAATGTTTATCTTTTGTCAGTGCTATAGAGAGGTAAGCTGAATGATTCTTCCCTGTAGGTAAACATAGTAAGTGGTTATAGCTTCCTTCCAAAAGAGGTTATCAGATGATTCCTTATTTATTCTGTGCACATTTTAGAGGTAAATGTGTGATAATTTTCATATGTAAATAAAGACAGATATGGAGTATTCATTTCATCAGTGTTTTGCAATGGTGAAAAATAGGAAACAGACTGAATGTTCATCAATGGAAGAGTGGATAGGTAAACTATGGCCATATTTGGAAATTATGTAGTAGGTAAAGTAGGATTATATATCCTATCTAATAAAAGAGTAATATGCAAATTGACCATCACTCCAACACACAAGATGTCTGCCCCCATGTGGTCAAAGATGGCTGCCCCCATGTGGACACAAGATGGCCACCACAAGATGGCCAGCAGGGGAGAGCAGTTGGGAGGAACCAGGCCTGCAACGGAGGGCAGTTGTGGGTGATCAGGCCAGCAGGGGAGGGAAGTTGGGAGCGACCAGGCCTGCAAGGGAGGGCAGTTGGGGGCGATCAAGCCTACAGGGGAGGGCAGTTAGGGGTTACCAGGCCAGCAGAGGAGGGAAGTTGGGGGCAACCGGGCCTGCAGGGGAGGGCAGTTAGGGGCAAACAGGCTGGCAGGGGAGCAGTTAGGCATCAATCAGGCTGGCAGGGGAGTGGTTAGGGGGTGATCAGACTGGCAGGCAGAAGCGGATAGGGACAATCAGGAAGGCAGGCAGGCAAGCAGTTGAGAGCCAGCAGTCCTGGATTGTGAGAGGGATGTCCGACTGCCAGTTTAGGCCCAATCTCATATGTTTATTGGACATTTGGATATCCTCCTCTTTGACTGTTCAAGGTGTTAGCTAATCTATCGGATTTTTTCTAATTTATTTTTACTAGTTCTTTATATTTTGTTGGCTATATGTGTTTTAATTATATTACCTCACACTATAGCTTGTTTGTTTGCATTTTTAATGACATCTTTTAATGACAAATAAAAATCTTAAGTTTTATGTAGACTGGTTAATTAATGTTTTCCAATTTAGCTACTGCTTTTCTTTATCCTGTATATAGATTTTTCTTACCCCAAATTCCTGAAGATAAGAATTATTGTTTTCTTTTAGAACTACACTGTCAAAAGTATAGAAACTAGCTACATATAGCTATTTAAACAAGTTAAATTTCAAGTGCTCAGTAGCTACAGGTGGCTTAGTGTCTACCCTATTGGACAAAGCAAATATAGAATACTTTCATTATCACAGACACTTCTATTGGCTCATGCTGTTCTGGAAGCTTTAGTGATTTATTGTTCACTTTTAGATCTAAAATCCATCCGGAATTAATTTTTAATTGAAGTATAATTGCTATAAAGCATTATATTAGTTTCAGGTGTACAGCATAATAATCTGATATCTGTATAAATTACAAAATGATTACCACTATAAATCAAGTTAACACCTGTCACCATTCACAGTTATAAAAATTTTTCTTGTGATGAGAACTTTAAAGAGCTACTTTCAGCCACTTTCATATAGGCAATACAGTATTATTAACTACACTGAATGGCCAGATTATTATGATCTCTGAACACATAATAATCTGGCCACTCAGTGTATAGTCACCATGCTGAACATTGCTTGACCATGGCTTATTTATTTTTACTAGAGGCCTGGTGCATAAAATTTGTGCATTCAGGGGGGTCCCTCAGCCTGGCCTGCACCCTCTCACAGTCTGAGAGCCCTCGGGGTATGTCCACCTGCCAGCTTAGGCCCGGTTCCCACGGAGAGCGGGCCTAGCCAGCAGTCGGACATCCTTAGTGCTGCTGCGGAGGTGGAAGAGGCTCCTGCCACTGCTGCTGTGCTTGCCAGCCATGAGCCCGGATTCTGGCTGAGCGGCGCTCCCTCTGTGGGAGGGCACTGACCACCAGGGGGCAGCTCCTGTGTTGAGTGTCTGCCCCCTGATGGTCAGTGTGCATCATAGCGACTGGTTGTTACACCGTTTGGTCAATTTGCATATTAGCCTTCTATTATATAGGATAACTGGAATTAATTTTTGTATAGTGTAACTATAGCAGTTAGCTTTTATTGTGTAACAAACCATCCCTAAACTTAGTAGCTTAAAACAGCAATCATTTCATTTAGCTCACTGTTCTGTAGCTGGTTGGGACGGTGGGATTCTCTGTACATGGCCTCTCATCCTCCAGTAGGAACAATCAATCAATGTCATTATACTCCTTAGTTTGACTAAAATATTTCAAAGTTAAGGTAGCAAATGCATGGTCACTCAGAACCTTGCTTTCTCTAAATATTTGATTTGGATGATCTACTGGCAATATTTTTCATATTTCTATTGCAACATCATACTATGGACTACCAGTAACCTCTTTATCTCTGGAAAAAGTTATTTGTACTTTAAAAAATTTAAATTCTTTATTGTTTAAAGTATTACATGAGTCTCCTTTTCCCCCCATTGACCTCTCCCCAGCGGCTGGCATGTACAGGGTATTAGTACTTTTGAATCTAATCAGGTTAGAGAATAAATTCTCAAAAACCTGGAACCAATTCAAAAAGTCCTTCCATAAGATTCTTCTAGAACCATGGAGGACAGCAAAATCTATGTCCATGGCTTATAGTCAGTCTGGCTTCAGGTATTCTTTTGTCCCAGCCAGGTTTTTTTCATTCCAGTTTGAAATATTGGTTATTCTACTATTTGTTGATTTATTTACATTGCCTTTTAGGGGTGTCAATTAGACACATATTAAATCTTTTTCTGTCATATCACTTTATAACCTTTTTCTCTCTTTCTTTGTTTCTTTTCCCTGTACCTTTTATTATGGTGTCTATTCTCACCTATGCTCTTTGTAATTTAATCTTCACTTCTGAGTGGAATTTGTTTCTTTAATTCTTTCCTTGTATTGTCAAATTTGTGCTATTATTATGTTCCTGTTCATTGGATATGCTCTTAATTTCTTCTCTGAGTTATTATTTTGCCTTTTGGTTTTTCTAAATAGCTACAATTTTAGTCAATAATTTCTCTTTCTTTCCTGTTTCTTCTTTATGTTCAGGATGTTATAATTTTTCATTAACTTTTTGGAAATGCTTTTTCTAGTGAGTTTACATCATCTGAAGGAAAGTTACACTGTTTTTTTTTCATCATTTTCTTATAGAGTTCTATACAGCTCTTTTAATAACTAATAAAATAGCAGACCAAAAAATCAGTAAGGATATAGGAGATCTAAAAGGAACAAAACAAACAGAGCACCCCGAATCTTTGCATGTAGGGAGAGGATTTTACTCTCATTTTATTCACATTTTAGGAGATGGACTTTCCTTGTCTAGCAGCTGAGGGGTCCAGGAGTGTGTTTTGGGAGCAAGGTGGGGAATATGTCAGAGTCATATCCTGGGTTACTTCAGTGTTGTTTCAGCGTGGGCAGTGACGCATGGCCCCTCTCGGTGGTCACCTTTTCTCTGGCTTCCAGAGCTTAGATGAATACAGGAGAGTTACTTTCACCTGCCCCAAGCTCCCCAGATCTCTTCACATTCTTTGTCTTCCAAAATATTGGATTCACTTTTAGAAATTGGATTTTGCTGCAGCTTTTCAAATCAAGCTACCTCTTTCACTGTCCACACACCAGGCACTTTCTGAACTTACTCTCTCTGCCCTTTCTTAGTGATCTTACTCTGTTCAGTTCTCAAACAGGTCCTCACAGGTAGGGTCTCTTCCTTTTGGGTGGAATATTTCATTAAGCCTTCTGAGGTCTTCCCATATCCATATTCTGACCTTTTGCTCTTCCTCACAGCTTGCCCTTGTGGGCTTTTTGTCTGTCTTTGCCTTTGGCAGCACTGACTATTTAGAATGTGTGGTTGTCTCTGTCTCATCATCTATGAAAATGTAGCTTATGGATATTTAAATACATTTCATGTTCATATATGTTATTCAGCCAGAAATGTGGGAAAATGAAGAATTAAGCGGCTGTCGTATTTCTATAGAAACTAGAACTCCCTATATTTGATTTTAGCAGTAAGAATAAATTCTTTATTTCTACAATTAAAATAAGAAAAGGAAAAAAATAAATTCCTTTATTTCTTAAGTTGTTGTTTTTTGAAAAGTAGCAGGCACGGTTATAGATATGCTATGATCTGGCCCCTAGCCAAATGTTTAAATGAGCATGTGTTATAAACTGGCAGGATATAAACTTGATGTCTGACCGACTGTCCCCCAAACAGACTCCTGTTGCCATGTCATCTAATGGTGTTTACCAAACTCCTCCCAGCCATTCTGAAGAGTTTGGAGACAGTTCTACCTAGTTTCACTTAAAAAATCTCCTTTATTTAAAAATCTTACTTTTCTGTTTCACTAATTTTCTCTTTAGTGCATTTCAAAAGAATTTTTTTTTTCCTAAAATGTAACTGTTAACTTTTCTTTCATAGTAAAGTTTATGGTTGTTTAGAGCATTATGATATGATTTTGAGGCAAACACTTAGAAACATTTACTTGGTTCAATTTCAAATTGATAAATTTGTTAAGTTGGCTTTTACATAATTTATGGTGTTTTTCAGTGGGAAAACTAGATAGAAACCCAGTGATTAATCCCTGCCTCCTACCTGATGAACTCCTTCAGAGATCAAAGGATGACTTGTTAGCCACTTAGAAATAACAACAGATGAGTCAAAGCCCCTGCAGTCCTGAACTGTTCAGAATTTCCAGTTACCTGTCAGATTCTGAACTAGACAAAAGTGACAAGTTCAAAGGACTAAACAAAAATTACCTTCCCGAAGTCTCTACCAACAATAACAAAACATGTTCACAGGTAGCTCATGTGTGAGGTTTACCCACAATATACAAGTGCGGCTTTCAGGGTGGTTTTGCAGCATGTTTATATTTTGGTCACTTTATTTTTCTAAAAACGAAACAGGCTACATTTTCTCAAATAACAATATGATTATTAAAATATGATAATTCTCTTCCAGAGCATCTTATGTCTTTTTCCAACACTGCACAGTTTAAATGATGTAACTATTTTGAAATAATTTAATATCTGTCTTTTCAGCTCTACCATTAGCTACACAGGAAAAGGCTGTATCTGTTTCTTCTAAAACTATTTCCACTTCTTAGGATAGCATCCAGCACTCCATATATTTATGGCTAGCAGACATTGAGCTGAATAAAAGTGTGTTGAAATCTTTTCAGCATTTGTGCATTAGGCTGAATAGAAAGCTTGGAGTTGAAATCCTATAAAAGGGTAATACTATAAAAGGGTACCGTATTTTCCAGCATATAAGACGACTGGGCATATAAGATTTTCCTGGGTTAAAAAGTCATCTTATATGCCGGAAAATACGGTAGTCCAATATATCTAATCCATTATATCTAATCCCATCAATATAGTCCAATATACTGTATTTTCCGGCGTATAAAACGACTTTTTAACCCAGGAAAATCTTATACGCCCAGTCATCTTATATGCCGGAAAGTACGGTAATATGCAAATTGACCCTAAAGGCAGAATGACTGGGAATGACTAGTTGCTGTGACATGCACTGACCACTAGGAGGCAGACGCTCAATGCAGGAGCTGCCCCCTGGTGGTCAGTGTGCTCCCACAGGGGGAGATCTGCTCAGCCACAACCGGGCTGAAGGCTGTGAGCACAGCGGCGGTGGCAGGAGCCTCTCCTGCCTCTGCGGCAGCGCTAAGGATGTCTGACTGCTGGCTTAGGCCTGCTCCCCACAGGGACCGGGCCTAAGCTGGCAGGTGGACATCTCTTGAGGGGTCCCAGACTGGGAGAGGGCTCAGGCCGGGCTGAGGGACCCCCCCAAGTGCACAGATTTTCATGCACTGGGCCTCTAGTTGCAAATAAGCCTCTAAGGTTTGTAGGCTTACTTGGATTCTTGCTCAAAGGCTGATATTTCAAAAGCTTCTGCAATACGATTTGCATGTAACTGCTAATGAATAGTACTCACTCTAATCCTACCTTTCTCCATAGTACACTGCTCTCTAGTATCTTCTTTTCCAGTTTTTCAATGACATTACTTTGTCTCTTCTCCTAGACTTTGAGTACTTTCTGGGCAGGCCTTGGTATTCCCAGTAAGGACTCAAGAAATATTTCCTGATAGACTGCTTGATTGAATGAATAAAAAATTACCACCCCATTATTAATATGTGTCCTTATTGAGAGTGCCTCTATGTACAAGAGAATTCTTAAATAAAAATTAAATTTGATTTAAATATATCTCCATCAGTCCTCTTGGTAGGAAGAGAAAAATGATAAAATATTTAATATATTATAAAAATGTGACTATCCTATATTATAAAATACTAATAGGCAAATTGATCGAAAGACACAACAGCTGGTTACTATGATGCACACTGCCCCCCTGAGATGGTGATGACCAGCTGTGGCAATCAGGGGGCGGGGCCTCCCAGCGGTGATTGGGGGGGCGGGGCCGGCTAGTGGGCAGCGCCAGGCCACCAGCTAAGGCTGGTGCCCCCAGGCCCCCCCCTCCCCCCGATCGCCCTGCCTGCCAGTTGCCCCACAGATTGGCCCTGATCACCGGCCACGCTTAGGAACCCTACCCTATATATTGGAACAGTCTTTTAGATTTCAAAATTAAAACCTGACAAGGCTACTCTAACACTGTAAAAACAAGATGATGTAGCGATGACATGCATGGAGTCTGGCTTGCACATTTTGTGGTCAGCCCTGATTCTGACACTTATAACTGTGTGACAAAGCCAATTACTTAACTTCTCTCTGCTTCAGTTTTTCCACCCATAAGATGGGGAAAATGGTACTACTGCCTCAGAAGGATCATGTTATGTACTACTTTTTATAATCAGGGCAAAAAAAGTAGCTGCCCATACAACAGCAAGATGCCTTTCTCCTGTATGAAAAGTATGGTTACTGGTGCATGCAGTGTCCAGAACTGCAAGAGGGATATCCGACTGCCGGTTTAGGCCTGGGGCCTGGGGCCTAAACCGGCAGTCAGACATCCCCCAAAGGCACAGGCTGGGCTGAGGGACACCCGCCCCCCCCAACAATGCATGATTTTTTTGCACTGGGCCTCTAGTTTATATATAAAAGTAGCTAAATTCAGTATTTAAATAAGTGCTATCACCATCTAAGCACCCTCCTTAAAAATAAATTATTCTTTAAAAAAATATATATATTGATTTCAGAGAAGAAGGGAGAGGGAGAGAGCGATAGAAACATTAATGATGAGAGAGAGTCATTGATTGGCTGCCTCCTACTGGGGATTGAGCCTGTAACCGGGGCATGTGCCCTGACTTGGAATCCAACCATGACCTCCTGGTTCATAGGTCAATTCTCAACCACTGAATCACATTGGCTGGGCAAAAATAAACTATTCTTAAATTTAAACTTAAGTATACCTATTGGGAATATCTCAAATTTTGAGAATTAATGTTGATTAACTTCAATAATATGATAAGATTAGTATTCACGTGAGGATCATAATCAGACCTATGGTTTTAAAAAAAGGGACTTCTAAAATACATTTTAGTAATGATAGTTCATTGAAACAAATGAAAAACATATCCGATTGAATACTTCAGGAAAATTTGACAGATAGATTTGTAGTATCTACTAATAAAGTCTCATTATTGTATAAAATATTTGTACAATACCTCAGAATTTATGTTGCATCTCATGGAATCCTCAAAACCACGAGTTATTTGGTGTCTATTATTTTGTAGACTAGAATACAAATACAGAGACATTAAGTGGTTACTTATCACCTACTAGTCTGTCAGTCTACAGATTTGACAAGTTCATTTCTTGAGGAAAAGTAAGCAGCGGCTCTGTGTTTTTTGCCTAAGTGTCCTTCCCGTATGAACAGCACAGGTTAGGATGGTTTGGTTTCCTACATGGATGGGTAGGAAAAGCAAGCACCATAAAGCAGTGTGGCTATGACCCTGAGATGATAGAATCAGAAGTAACTAGAACAAAAGAACAGAATCTGGCTCAAGCTAGTGATGAAGTTCTCAATGATATCTGAAAATGACCTTGATGGTCCCGTAAAATATAAGAGTAAACATAAAGAACTACTGCTTTTCTCTTCTTTCTCTATTGCACAAACTTAAAGCAACATTGAGTAAAATTAGATTTTGACTAATTTTTGTTTAAAAATTTTTTGATTTTGACATTCTCAGTGCCATAAAAAATGAATAAGGGTATTATTCATTTAATGTGTTGATGCATTAATACAGTAATTATTTAATTTATGTGTGTAAGCTGTAATAGAAGTGTTGAACATTTTAGAATTCTAATTTCTTTAATGCTCTGAGTCTTTAGAAGAATGAATTCTATAAGATGATGCCAAAAATATACCTAGCTGTGATACACCTAATTTATTGTAGAACTTTGAATCAAATGCAAAAAAGTGAGGAATAATTAATACGTTTTGGTTAATATTTAAAATAAAATAATAAATAGAATCAGTGATAATATTCAGAATTTGACAGGGCAGAAGTTATAGTATTCTCCATAACTTCAAGATTTGTATTACCTTCTCACTGTCAATTAATAAGGCAAATATTGCATCACTGTTTGCCAGACCTTGTTCCAGGCTCTGAATATTTTTAAGTTAACAAAACAGACACAAATTCCGCCCTCCAGGCACTTATATATAAAGTGTAAAAACATTTTATAAGAATTTACACTGTGTATAAAATGCATGGGTGCATTAAATGATTTTGTAACATAGTAAACAATGCTAGTGGTGCATGTAAAGGCTAAAGAACCACTGGAAACACATATTAAGTCATATGTGGGAGAGCCTTTTATTTATTATGCAAAAAATATTTTGCAATTTTACTCAACATTGTAATGCTAGACAAAAAACCTTTCTTTACTGATGTCAGTGATCGTAATGATCATGAAGCTGTAAATCTTAAAAATGTAATAACTTGATATGGAATATACTAGTAGATGAGAAAAACTAAGTAACTGACATCTAAATAACACCAATCCATGTAATTGTTGCAATAAATCATCAACAATGTAGTGTGTTTTTTACTTGCCGAAGTAAATTTGTCAAGACATAGATGACCAGTGTGGCATATGATAGCTGAGATCTGCACACTCCATTTGGCTCAAGCAAGCTGTCCTTGTAGGGCCTCTTCCTCTATTGATAAAAGTGTGAAAAGGAGATGATTTCTCTGATAAAAGCGTGAAAAGGAGATGATTTCCTCTGTCCCCTTCTCCTCACTAGTGCTTTTCACACTCTAGTTTGAAAATATCTCTAGAAAAATACCAATATTTTCTTTAAATATAAGGCATGCCCTAGCTGGTTTGGCTCAGTGGATAGAGCAATGCCTGCGGAATGAAGGGTCCTGCATTTGATTCTGGTCAAGGTCACATGCCTGTGTTGCTGGGTTGATCCCCAGTGTGGGGCGTGCAGGAGGCAGCCAATCAATGATTCTCTCGCATCATTGATATTTCTAGCTCTCTCTCTCCCCCTCTTCCTCTCTGAAATCAATAAAAAAAAATTAACTAACTAAATAAATAAATATGTCATGATTTCATTAAAAATATATATACTACACTTATTTTAAAAGCATTCTTAGAGGGTTTTATTTACCTATTATAAATTATTTATATTTTTATTCATATTTATTAAGTGAATTATTTGTTATTTTTTTTACACTTAGAAATATGTTGAGTAAAACATTTTAGGTGAGTTTAAGAACATATAGAAAAAAATGTAACAATCTTCTCTCTTCATTGATAACTAAGTAGAGTCAACGGCTATTTAAAGGACTCTACCTGATTGTTTAGACACATTGAGGCAAGTTATCTTAAAGTCATTCCAACAATCCCTTTCAAAAAGCCAGCAATTCACCCAACTTAAGCATTTAATTTAAAAAAGACCTTCTGTTCCTGTTGCTTTTGTCCCAGAATGGGTGGTGTGGGGTGGGGGGAGGAGCAAACTATAGAGTAAGCTTTTAAAAACAGACAAAATGATATTTTCCTTTAGAATGGGCAAGGAGCGTTTCATTGAAAGGAGCACATCTCAGGTAAAGCTAGTTTTCCCTTTATTCTTCATCTTCTTAAAACTGACTGGAGAGAGGCTCATTGTGTACCCCCACTTTTGTTCTGGGCACCTGAGCAGCGCACAATGTATCACTTATCAGTAGAACAAAAGCCTCCTTCATCAGTCAGGCGCTGGGGAAGATGACAGCTGCAGACTCAGAGCCTCTCTGGGCAGCTCCTTTGCTGAGAAGGAACAGGAAATAGACTATTCAGGTGGACTTTCATGTCTAACCCTATTTAATTTGACTGAAGTAAGATTAGCTTCTTTCAAAACATACCCATGTTTAATGGTAATCCTAGATGTTTGTTTCTTAGCAGAGACTCTGTTCAGAAAATGTAGAAAATAAAATATATAGGGTTTGTAGTAGAAACAACAACTAATTTTATTTAGTCAAATAGTACTGTTGTATATTTTATACACCTTGTGTTTTGGAATCATATATTTTCATTAAAAATGACAATATAAAAATAATAATTTTTTTTTCAAAATGCAAGACCAAAGAAAATCAGCAAAGTTTTCCTCTGTTGATGGCGTAAATGAATATTAAAAGAAAAAATTTATTATCCTGCAAAGACACTATTTTAATTATAGTGTAATTCTAAATATTAATCTTGTTGAGTAGTATATCATTTTCTTGTTTATGAAATTATATTTGTCCTTTTAGGATTCTAATATTATATTCATATTCCTACTAGAATAAAAAATTGGAAGGTCACTAAAATGTGAAACCCCAAATTCTTGAGCAAATATGAAAGAAAAAACTGTTTCCTTAATATCTCAAAGATTTCTTAGTTGCTATGTAGCTTGTGCCATATGAAAATAATTTAACCTTTTGCACTCAGATGTCAAGTGTGACTCGACACAGTTAGCATTAGAATAAAGGAATCAAGAAAAAAGCAAGCGAGTGCAAAGGGTTAATACCGAATATTTCACGCATAAGAAGTCAGCACTGGTCACATTTTCTTTCATTGTTTTGTGTGTCCCTGATATACATGTTTGAATAATCATAAATTACAATAGATATAATAATATTTATGTCACCATATACCCCAGGCCAACACTAAAACAAAATAATCTATAATAATAAAAGCATAATATGCTAATTAGACCACACAGCCTAACGACCTTCCGGATGTCATTCTGGATGTCCTTTCAGATGAAGCCGTGGCAGCGGGGGCCAAGGCAGAGGTTGTTAGGGGCGATCAGGCAGGCAGGCAGAGGTGGTTAGGGGCAATCAGGCAGGCAGGCAAGCAGTTAGGGGCGATCAGACAGGCAGGCAAGTGGTTAGGGGTGATCAAGCAGGCAGGTGAGTGGTTAGGGGCAATCAGGCAGGCAGGCGAGTGGTTAGGGGTGATGAGGCAGGCAGGCAGGCAAGTGGTTAGGAGCTAGCAGTCCCGGATTGCGAGAGGGATGTCCGACTGCTAGTTTAGGCCCGAGCCCACTGCGGGCAGTTGGACATCCCCTGAGGGGTCCTGGATTGCAAGAGGGTGCAGGCTGGGCTGAGGGATCCCCCCACCCATACACGAATTTCATGTACCGGGCCTCTAGTGTTACATATTTGCAATGTGATTAATTGTAGAACCTTATTAATTTGGGATATTCTTGTAGAAGGAGTGTCTATATTAAAACATTTAGAAAAATAAAAAAAATGTTACAAACTACCTAAATTTATAGCCTGACTCTTAGGGACAGTAAAAACATGTTATACTTGTTTCAATAAATAGTTAAGAATTGCTTTTACCAGTTTTTGTCAGTAGATACTTCTATATACTTTCCCACAATTATCTCTTTATCTCCTACTATACTTATGGCACTTGTTTACATACCGAAAATAGCTAAAAATAAAAAAAATGGCTTAAGTAGCTTGATTATATGTGCTATGAAATATTTGTATTATCCTTTTAAATAACTAAATGATTGACATTAATTTTACCATGGTATAATTATAAACAATGTTTTGTCCAGATATAACCTTCCATTTAGTGTTTTTTTAAATTTTATTTGTGTGTGTGTGTGTGTGTGTGTGTGTGTGGACAGAAAATTTGTCCAACATTGAATAAATAGTTCTAAAATTTATAATTGGTATGTTGGTTTTGTTATAATTTGGCACCTGATTCTATCTATCTATCTATCTATCTATCTATCTATCTATCTATCTATCCATCCATCTATATCTATCATTTACTGATGAGACATATAGATTGTGTGTATCTACATATCTAAATACAGATGCATATATACACATACACCCTGACCCATATACCACGATCTTAACAAAATTCCAAGAATAATATACCATGTCTCTTTTTAAATATTCCCTTTATTTTCCCATAAGATTCTTGTTAAATTAAAAATGTCAAAGCAGTCTAAAAGGAGTTTAAATTAAAAATTGAACTCTTAAGTTGTGGTTTTTTTTTGAGGACTTATTTATTTACTATTGCTTTTTATAATGTTATTTGGGTGTTACGTTTTAATCCCTCATGGTCTGCTTGCCTGTGGTTCTTATCACCTTCTGTTTGAAATCAGCCAATTCATCTGTCTCACTTACTTACACAGTCGCATGTAGAATTCAGCCAGGAATAATTTTTCAGAACAGTTCAAATTTCGTTTGTTTTATTCCATTCTCAGATTGTCCAACCATATGTGCACTGATCTTGGAACATTTGGAACCAAAGTACGTCTTTTTTCAGTTTACTATTTAAAACTCATTGGCTAAAACTTGAGAAATCTCTGGGCTTTAGCAGTGCTTCTTATTCTCTTCAGAAACTTTTTTCTTAACCTCATCACCACTCCTCGGGTGGTCAGCAAAGCAGTTTACTTTTTTATGATGAGACTAGAGGCCCAGTGCACAAAATTCATGCATGGGGCGGTGGTGGTGGGGGGTCCCTCAGCCTGGCCTACGCCCTCTCGCAATCTGGGATCCCTCGGAAATGTCCAACTGCCAGTTTAGGCCTGATCCCTGCAGTTGGACATCCGGCAGTCAGACATCCCTCTTACAATCCTGGACTGCTTGCTCCTAACCACTTGCCCACCTGCCTAATCGCTCCTAACAGCTCGCCTGCCTGCCTGCTCACTCCTAACCACTCTCCTGCCTGCTCACTGTGCGTCAGAGCAACTGGTCATTCTGTCGTAACGGTCACTTAGGCTTTTATATATATGTGTGTGTGTAAATACATATATCTATATATCTGTATATATATATATATATCTATCTATATCTATCTATATATATATAGAGAGATATAGATATATATATATATACAGATATCTATATATATCTATATATATCTATATATGATGCCAGTTAAGAGTGGAGTATGTATAGGCACCTTGAATGTTTGAATCATTCCATATGTCCCTGTAAACTTATGCAGAATATTCCTCATAGGATGTTCCTGATTGTAAGACAAAATACTACTTTAGTTTTTATTTTTTAGTTACCAGAGGCTTATTTGTTTTCAACATTATTCTTCCAGGGAAAACACTTTTTGTAAATTATATAGTCTATTGTAAAAATGGAAATTGTTAGTGTGTTAATAAAATAAGCTCTGAGAAAATTAGCCTCCTTTCTTAACTTTCTCTTCCTCTACCTTTCCTAGAGTTGTTGGCCTTCTATAGGATTCTGCCTTCATATTCCCTGTTTTTGGTTTACTGCAGGAATGTGTCAGTGTCCTTAATCAGTGCATTATCCTATCAGCAACCCTCTATATCTGCATGTCTCCTCAGACAGAAATTGTCAAAGTTTCCTGTTTTCATATGCATTAGGTATACTGAATATGCTTTAACAAATACACTACTGATGAAAACCAAGACCTCTGCCCTCTAACCCCCAAGCAGGTCATGCAGGTCAGTTGAACACCATAGTTTACATACTTTAAACTATGCAATCTTATCTGCTCCCAGGGCTTTAACTATAATCTCTGTACCAAAGAATCCCAAAGCTATTACTTATGCTGACATTTATTTTTCTTTTCCAGTCCCCCCCCATTCATATCTAAATTATCTTCCATTCTTGAGATTAGCCATTCTCTGGCATTGTACATGTGTGTGCATACATGTCACCACTCTTTGAAGATGAATGTTAGCGTCATTCTTTATTCTCTTCTCCATGATTCTTATTCATTAGACCACTATTTCTATCTGGTCTATTTCTGCAACCAACACTCTCTCTTTCATTCCTCTTCTTTCTTGTCTGGACTATTTTATTTGCTTCCCAATTTGTCTTCTAATAGGCATTTCTATCATATCCCAGTTATCCCATTTCTTCGTGTTGCTATTAGAATTAATTTTTGATAATTGAACTTTCATTTTTATGAAACTGGTAAGTTGTCAACCTCTAGACAAACAAACGTACTAACGAACTGTAACATGGCAGATAAAGCCTGATACAAACTGGCTCAGACCTGCTTTGACAGTCTCACCTCTCTCGGCCTGCCACCACCTTGGTACTCTAGGAAACATTAATAATAGCACAGAGCCTGGCCCAACGCAGACACTCCATAAATAATTGTTGCTTAATGAGAAGACACCTGTAGGTACATTGACCAGTATCAATATAAAACTAATTCTTTTTTTCTGGAGAAATGAAAATGTGTGAGTTCTGTAGTGATGAAACGGTCTGGTCTCAATCATTGGCTCTCATACTTTAGTATCAGAATTACCCAGGGGGCTTCTTAAAACCCAGATTGCTGGGCTTCACGTGCACCTCGTTTCTCATTCAGTAGGTCTGGGACGGGGCCCGAGACAAGGTCCCATGACGGTGATGCTTCTGGTCCCAGGTCCACATTTTAAGAGCTACTGGTCTAGGTAATACCACTTAACTTGTTAACTAAATTGAAAGTCATTAGTATTTTTTGTTGTTGCTTTTTCTCTATACATTAACAAGAGCTTACACTTGTTTATGGCACCTATACACCCCATACATAATTTCTGCTTGTATCTTGAATCTTTCCAAACTCCTTATAATGGTTAGTGTTACATGTCAACTTAGCTAGGCAATGGTACCCAGCTATTTGGTCAAACACCAGTCTAGCCGTCTCTGTGAAGGTTTATTAGAGATAAGATTA
Organism: Cnephaeus nilssonii; assembly: GCF_951640355.1. Lineage (NCBI taxonomy): Eukaryota > Metazoa > Chordata > Mammalia > Chiroptera > Vespertilionidae > Cnephaeus > Cnephaeus nilssonii. The sequence continues at coordinate 13,108,817 of NC_137079.1, forward strand.
ACATTTAAATCATTATATTTTTAGTAAAGCAGAATACCATCCCTAACGTGGGTCTCATCCAGTCAGTTGAAGGCCGTAAGAGAAAAAGACCGAAGTTCCCTAAGGAAGAGGGAATTCTGCCAGTAGATGGCCTGTGGACTCAAGCTGCAACATCCATTCTTCCCAGGGTCTTCTGCCTGCCAGGCTGCCCTGCTAATTTCAGACTTGCAAGCTCCACAACTGTATGAGCCAATTCCTGAATCTCTCATCTCTCTCTCTCTCTCTCTCTCTCTCTCTCTCTCTCTCTCTCTCTCAATATATATATTTTGTTCTGATTCTCTGGGTAACCCTGACTAATATACCCGTTATGTCCTTAATAATTGAAGGCTGCCACAGGTTGGGAATCATCTGGCATCTGCTCTCAGACTTTTGCTAGGCCTGCATAAATAGGACTGATATCATAAGGACTATACATTTATCAATATTTCAGATAGAACTGATATAAGTACTAAAATAACAAAGTACTATTGAAGTGTAAATCGTATCATGTATATTAGTTCTAAAATTTCTAGTCTTTGTTTTAATCACCATTTGTACTAATTTTTTAAATGAATTCACCTTTTGGAAAAATACTGAGCTAATAAACTGAGTAGAGTATAGAAGGAGCAATATGCTTTTTCTTCCTCATTCAAGAGCTAAAAATTTTTACTGGCAGGTCAAGTCAATTAGGAAGAGAGACAAAATTAATGGTAACTACAATTAATAAAATAGGGACAGACGCTTTGAGTTTAGAAGTATCTCTCTAGTTCTGAATCTTTAAAGGATTGTAGTTGTGTCTGTGTTGGTTTTATAAATAGATAACATTGCAAAGAGAAATTGAGTCCCAGACAAATAACATGGAAAAGTAATGAAAACATATCCCTATCTCAAGCGTCTTGGTTCACTGCAAGAAAATTATTTTCTTATTTCCCTTAGTTGTAGGTACTTCAGAGGCATAATTACATTTTAGCAGAAGGAAGGGATCAGCAATGTGATAGCATTTTGTCCAATTTCACACTGAAGAACATGATCATTATGTATACATATATATACATATATTTCTTCTTTTCTCTAGCTTATAACCAATAAGAATGTAAGGATTACACAAAATAATTTCACAAATGGTTACTTCCTGCCAATATAAAATGTCACTGAACACAATGGTAGGGTCTTTTTCGAAATCACGACTGACTTTTTGGTCTGACCTATGAAGATAAATCACATAAGCTACTTAAAAATGGAAATAATAATCTTTGGAAATTAAAATGATGAAAGCTTAAAGCTGGCCCGATGCCAGAGTTTGATTTCCTGTTGTGTCTTTGGGACATGGTATGGTAAACTTTGGAACATTGTTCTCTTGCTTGGTGTTCAGATACATTTTTGAAGTCCACTCTAATTTAGCTACTGTCATATTTTAAAAGTTGGACAGTTTCTGCTCAGGTAATAAGTTCTAAGAAGCATGATCCTTTAGTATCATTTTTCCCATTTATTAGTAACTAGAGGCCAGGTGCATGAAATTCATGGGTGGTGGTGGGGTTTCCTCAGCCCGGCCTATGCCCTCTAGCAATTCAGGAGCCCTCTGGGGATGTCCTCTAGCCTGCGGGGATCGGGCCTAAGCCAGCATTCGGATATTCCTCTTACAGTCTGGGACCCCTCCCTCCTTACTGCCTGACTGCTCGCTGCTCCTTACTGCTTGGCTCGCTGCTCCTTACCGCTGCCGCGGAGGTGGGAGAGGCTCCTGCCACCACCACTGCACTCACCAGCTGTGAACCCGGCTTCTGGCTGAGCAGTGCTCCCCCTGTGGGAGCACACTGACCATCAGGGGGCAGCTCCTGCATTGAGTGTCTGTCCCCTGGTGGTCAGTGTGCGTCATAGCGACTGGTCATTCCTTTGTTCAGTCGATTTGCCTATTTGGCTTTTATTATATAGGACGAGGCTGTATAGAGACTTAGAGCAAAGATTTTGGACAGAGAGAAGAATAGGTTCAAATTTCAGGTTTTCGTTTTATTAGTTCAGTGCTCTGGGCAAGTTAATTAGCACGTGGATAAAAGTAAAAATAATGCATACAATTGTTGTGAGAATCATCTCAAATAAGATGATGTATATAAACTGCCTAGTATGGTACTGGTCCCTGTTGTATCACTTAGGAGAGCAAACACATTTTCATTTCAGTGTCTTCCAGGCATCCCCATCTTAACAGGCCTCAGTTGATGGCAGCTCCATTTTTCCAATTGCTCAAGCCTCACTTATTTTTGTTCCCCATATAAATCCTTGAGGAAAGCCTTTTGATCTACTTCTGAAGTATTTTAATAATAAAACCAATTTTTCTCACTCACTACTTACTACCACTTTGTTCCAAGCTATCATCATCTTTCACCTGGGTGACTGCAATAAACTCCTAACTTGTCTCAAGGTTTCACCCTGACCCACTGGAGTTTATTTTCAATACAGCCACCGTAGTGGCCTTTTAAAAATGTATGATGGATCATGTCACACCTGCTCATACACTTCCAATGGTTCTGCATTTCCCTCAGAGTAATTGCCCAAGGCCTTAAATGGCTCCCATGCTCTCCGTGTCTTATCCCAGACTGCATCGCCTGCGTCAGCACTGTGACCTTATGTTCATCTCCTCTCTCCTCACATCTGTCTGCAGGCTCATTGCCTCCCTCCTTTCACCTGTGCTCACAGGCCACCTTCTCAGGGAGGCCTGCCTTCACCATAGCACTCTCAATTCCTCTGACCTGGCTGCACTTCCCCCTAGTATTTGCCTCCTTCCAACACATCTGATAAAATGTTATTTGCCATGTTTGTTACTTATTGTGTTTATCATGTTTAGTGTCTCTCCACTAAAATATAAAACCCATAATGACAGGGATTTTTGTCTATTTTCAAGGATATAAATACTCAGTACCTAGGACGATGCCTACCACATAGCAAGCTAATGCATTATCATTTGTATATACAGTATGTCCTCACTTGACGTCATCAATAGGTTCTGTGACTTAAAGTGAAATGATGTATAATGAAACCAATTTTACCATAGGCTAATTGATATAAACAACAGTTAAGTTCTTAGGGCATCTCATGGACATTATAATGAAATGATGTTAAAAGAAACATTATTTGAGGACCTACTTACTGTATACTCAATATCATGATGGCCCACTATCAATGCAAAGATTTCACATAGCACTTTCACTTATTTTATTTCCTTTTGAATTATAACTTGTCCAAGAAATAAAGTGATTAAATTATATAGTCAGGATTTGAATGCAGCGTTTCTGATACCATTTCTATTCCTTTTCCCTTGGGAAGGCGATGGGAAGCCACATCTGAATTTGGATCAGTTTTTAACAGGATCAAGGAAGCAAGTTCAGTCAATGGGACTAAGTCATGTTATTGCTTAGAAGTTGAAGTTATTAGTGAGATACAAGAATCTGTGTTCGGGCTGAATTATAATAACCCATGTCAAGTTTCCTCACGTTGTACCAGAATTAATCATTGAACTGTTCCTGTTGATTCAGATAGGCTGCAAAGTACTTGGGGAAAAGGAGATGACAATCCTTTGGACAAAAAAAATCTTGTGCTTAGTATGGAAATGAAAATTGTGGCAGCTAAATACACATTCTATTTTCTGATAGATGATAACATTTTATGGGTTGCTTTATTATTTTTTTCTACATTGATTTATATCAATTCTGAATACAAGGATGAGCTATGTGAATTTGGCCTGCTTCCCATTAATGCTCAACTCAGCCTGGTATTGTTGTGTTATACCACACTTGGAAATTGACCTCAATAAGTATTGAGCAATAAAATCTAAATTGAATTAGGAGAAGTTAAAAGAAGGAGAACTTTATTTGGCTGGAAAGAACAAAGTTTTCTATTGAAACTTATGAATGTAGTCAACAGGAATTGACCAATAAAATGTGAGAGTTAAAAATAACCAGAGAAGTTAAATATAATTCTGACTTGGGCAATTGTATGAAGTTGTATAATTAAATGAGATATTACAGATAAGCAAATTGAAGCAGGCCTTCAACATGATGTAGTTTTAACTTATTTAGTGACCTTTTCTAATAAATTCTTGATTAAAGGAGTACTCCTTTAATAAGAATTTCATAATAAGAATATCTTTGAATCATAAAGTAAGTCTGGAAGGGGCTTTGGGTAATTTCTAGTTCAATTTCTGTATTTAATCCATGAAGTAATTAATATCAGAATAAGATCTTCTGGTTTCTAGGATTGATCATATTATTCTGTAATTGTCATTTAATCAGATTTAACTCCTTTTTATGGTTTTGATGTACTATGACTTGGCAGTTTAACAGCTATCAGTTCTTATCTGTATTACAATGTTTTCTCCTCTTTGCTCCCCTAAAAAATATTGCTATTTTTCTCCTTAAGACCATGTTTATTTATTAAAAGTATTCTTAGACAACTGCACATTGCCCTATTCATTAAAAAGTTCCATCATTTCCATTATATTAATTCCTAATTCCAGAGAGCTATATAAGTGTCTTGGCATGTTTTTGTTCTTCTGCTATTTATGTTTTATTAGAATTTTTTAAGCCAACAATTATCAAGTACTTACCACGTACCAAGATTTTTGCTTTTTTTTGGTAGTCTCTTAATTCTCACAATGGATTAGAGGGTAGTACTCTCATTTTACAATAGGAAAAATAGAGGCAGGGAGAGATAAGGTAATTGAACAATGATCACACAGTTAGCAAATGGCAGAGCTTAAAAAAGTGCATATGGAGTGGCCTCTGCAAGTTGTACACCTCCATGTGTATTTGTATGGTTAGAATCATTTATTCTTCCGTTTCCTCTATTAGTTTTGAAATGACTTTAGGGTAGGGCTGTACCTGTTTTCAGTTTGCAGTCTCTCACAGTCTTTGTCCCAGTGTTCCCCGTGTTGTCCATGCTTAGTTTTGAGTGACCTGATGATTTTCTTTGCCTACAAAAGCAATTGTTTGATGAGTTCATGTGAAGCAATAGGCAATCCAACATTTGCTAGTAAATGTTAGCAGCAGTGCAGACCCAACCATGTGGCTCACCGAGGTTCCGCGGAGCCCTGGACACTGATAAGCGGCTGATCTTTGACTAATTTACTTGCCACTTCACTGCCACTGTCAGTAATGTCACCTAGCGGGTCCCACGCTCCTATAGCTTGCTCTTTAACATAGATCACTTACCAGAAGTAAACCTACCTTACAATGGTCATCTTTCACATGACTTTGAGAGAGACTTAAGGTAGCAATTATTTAACTTTGTTGCCTCACCAACTGAAGACTTTTTCGCTCTAATGGGCTGCCAAGCTGTATGGAGAAAGTGTCCAGAAAGAGGAGAACACACTGGGAGTTAGGAAAGCAAACTACACTCCCTGGGGCTTCGGCTAAAGAGCTGGCTTTTAGATTTCTGTTTCAAGTAGCTCTTTGAAATTGGCAGCTGTGATTAGCTATGTGACCCCCTTTATCACCTGTTCTTGTTAACACAGAGGTTCACAGTGTTGCTTCTTGTCGAAAGAACTACACTAAGATAGAGGAGTCTAATTGCGTATTTTGTCATGCTGATATTAACGACCCACAGGGAGGCAGACCACCAAAACAAACTGTGCAGAGAGGATATTGCACAAAGGCGGCAACCCATGGCACAGGGCGCCCTGGAAAGATGTGATTTGGGTCCAAGCAGCCAGATCTCAGATTTATTTCTTACTGCATGTTTATGCTTTCTGTGGGCATCAGGTGCCTGAGGTATCATTTGAACAGGGACAAATTGCTATTTTTTTTTATAGTCCAAGGTTGCTGTTATCAACAGATACAACTGTATTAAGTGCGTCTTAAAAGAACACTCCAAGTGGATAAGATAATCGTTATTTGATCCTTAATGAAGACTTTTATCTCACTTTCAGTACTCTAACAGGGTATTATATTGCATCAGGCCAATTTGACTTACAATATTGTGGAGTACAACAGCATTTAAGACTGTTTCAGGAAATCTGGTCTGCCTTACATGATTCTGTACTTAGTGGCGGAGGATATAGTGTGAGATTTAAGGCAGTTGGAAACAAGAACCCAGCATGTGATTCCAAGGCGATGGGTTCTCTTCAGGTTGAAGATGAAATGAAAAAAATATGTTACTGTGAGATATCAGTATGTGACTCAGTGATAATTGTAACCTCAACACAAGAGATCAGGAACTAGAATTTAGGAGAGGATTAATGTTGCCACTTTCACAACTGATAGCAGAGGTACGAAATGGCTTTGCCAAAGGCAGTGATGCTCATATGGAGGCTGATGTGCTTGAGCCAACTTAACAAAAGCAAAATGAATATTATTTACTGTATAAAAATGTTATTGCATAAAGAAGTTCAAAGGAGTGAGAATTAGTACCAGGATTTAAAATATATATATATTTTATTGATTTTTTACAGAGAGGAAGGAAGAGTGATAGAGAGTTAGAAACATCGATCACCTGCCTCTTGCACACCCCCCTACTGGGGATGGGCCCGCAACCAAGGTACATGCCCTTGACCGGAATCGAACCTGGGACCCTTCAGTCCGCAGGCAAATGCTCTATCCACTGAGCCAAACTGGTTAGGGCTAGTACCAGGATTTTTAAGGCTCTATATATCTTTGCTTTTCTTGGAGAAACCTAAAGTTAGATAATTATACACACTGAACATGTCTTGTAAAATAATAAAAATTGCCCCAGGAGTTACTGCAAAGCGTTAACACATGGATGTTATAATTTATTTATTAATTAAAATTAATTTTCACCCAAGGATATTTTATATTGATTTTGAGAGACAGAGAGAGAGAGAGAAAGAGAGAGAGAGAGATATCAATGTGGCACCCCAACAGGGGCTGGGGATTGAACCTGTAACCAAGGTACATGCCCTTGACTGGGAATTGAACCCAAGACCCTTCAGTTCATGGGCCAACACTCTAACCATTAAGCTATACCAGCCAGGGCCCTTATATTGTTTAAATGACAAAGTTATTTAGGTTTCTAATACTATACTTGACTAAGAAATAAACTAATATTTGACTAAAATATAATATCCTACATAATAAAAGGTTAATATGCAAATAGACCGGCAGAACAACTGAACAACTGGTTGCTATGACGTGCGCTGACTACCAGGGGGTGTGCACGGAACATGGTGGGCATTGGACGCGGCAGGATGGTGGAGCAGATGAGCGGGGGTGGCAGACCAAGGCGGGGTCCTGCTCACTGTCATCGGGGCGAGCCTCTGGTGGTTACTGAAAATTCTTCGCTCCCGCACGCTGTGGTCCCACCTGGTGTTCGCACCTGCTGCTGGTGCTTGCCCCACTTGCACCTGCTGCTGGCGCTGGAGCTGCCGCTCACACCTGTTGCCAGCGCCTGGTGCTGGTCCTGATTCCTCGGTGCTGTCAGGGGATGTGAGCAGCGGCTGCTGGCCATGATCGCCCCTGAGGGTTTCTTTACCTCCCCGTGCTCCTGAGGGGCAATCGGGGCAGCAGCTGCCACTCGCACCTGCTGACGGCGTGGAGCAATTGGGGCCAGCGCTGTCAGAACACAGGAGTGGCGGCGGTGGGAGTGGGGTTGCCGGCAGACCGGGGACTGGGGGCTGCGGCGGGAGGGGCCAGGCAGGGGTGCAGAGGATGGGCTGAGACCTGCCCTTGTGCCCACCACAGCCTCATGGCCTACAGTTCCTTTCAAGGTGCACAAATTAGTGCACTGGGCCCCTAGTAAGCTTATAATTTAATGCAGTGTATGATTTTTGTATTAGATTAATGGCCATATCATTATATGATGGTTTATGTAGTTCAATTTCAGAGTATAGGCAGAAATTCCCTCCCCCACCAATAAAAAACATTTTAAAGCTCCCGGGTAAGATTAATAGAAAGCCTATATAAGATCAGATATGGTAACCTATATATATAAAAGCCTAAGTGACTGTTACGACCGGACAACTGTGGCCGGCTAACCTCCTGCAGTCCATCCCCTGAGCTGGCCGGCCTAGATCAGGACTGGGCAAGATGGCCCTGATCGGCCCTGATCGCCAGCCAGGCCGAGGGACCCCATCTGTGCATGAATTCGTGCACCGGGCCTCTAGTCTATATATATAAAAGCCTAATATGCTAAGTGTTTGACTGTCTGGTAAGGGTCCAGGATTACCCTTCTGCATGAAGACAGCCAATTGTCTCAGGATAATTTGTTGAAAAGACTATTCTTCTATCCCCATTAAGTTGTCTTGGCACCTTTGTCTAGTATGAGTTTCTGGTTGGGCATAATTGTTATTGCAAATTAATGTGCATATATATGGCTAGTATACACTGAGTGGCCAGGTTAGTATGATCTCTGAACGCATGATAATCTGGCCACTCAGTGTATATCCTATATTATAAAAGGCTAATATGCAAATTGTCCCCTCGACCAGGAGCTCAACCAGCAGGCAGGCCAGCCAACCGCCCATGTCCCCTCCCCCTGGCCAGGCTGGCCGGACCCCACCCATGCATGCACCGGGCCTCTAATATATACACACACACACACACACACACACACACACACACACACACACACTGAGTGGCCAGATTATTATATGTTCAGAGATCATAATAATCTGGCCACTCAGTGTATATTATAGTCAGTATCTTCATCAGGCTCAAAAAGCAACTTAGAGGTAAATGCTAAAACTATAAGTTTCTGATATACAAGACATTGTGCTATTGTACTGAGTCTTTGCTACTGTAGGGGACACATCTAAATGCAGGAGAGTGGCTATGAAGAGAGATTAGTCACATAATACTATAATGTATGTATGGGTATGAACTGTGATAAGTGCTGAAATAATTTTCATTAGTGACCACTGATGGTCACTTTTACTAATAATAAAACGACCATCAATGCACTTTACTAATAATAAAGCAACCATTCAATGCACTGTCCTTATAATACTGAAACATCAATTTTTATATCAATTTTGTAATTTTAAATCTGGAGATTATGAAGGTCATATTAACAACTTTAGTTGTGCTAGTTATAAAATTAAACTGCATAACAGAAGTCCTTTGCTATGGTCTGACTGTTTGTATCCCCCACATTCAAATGTTGAAACCTAACGTTATGGTAATAGGTGGTGGTATTGGGAGACAGGACCTATGGGAAGTAATTAGCTCCTGAGAGTAGAGCCCTCAAGACTGGTATTAGTGCCCAAGCTAGTCAGAGAAAGACAAATACCATATGATTTCACGGAATCTAATGAACAAAATAAACTAACAAAGGAGACAGACTCAAGGCTACAGAGAAATGGCTGCCAGCTATCAGAGGGGAGGGGTGTGGGGGCTGGGTGAGAGGGGTGAATGGATTAATCAAAGAAAAAAAAGACATCAGCGATTGCCAGAGGGAAGGGTGGGGTGGGGGAAAGGTGGAAGGGGGTAAAGGGGGGTAAATGGTGACTGAAGGAGACTTGACTTGGGGTGGTGAACACACAATACAATATACAGATGATATATTATAGAATTGTATAACTGAAACCTATGTAATTTTATTAACCAATGTCATCCCAATAAATTTAATTAAAAATAATTTTTAAAAATGACATGAGAGCCCTAGATGGTTTGGCTCAGTGGATAGAGCATCAGCCTGCAGACTGCAGGGTCCCGGGTTCAATTCTGGTCAAGGGCACATGCCCAGGTTGTGGGCTCAATCCCCAGTAGGGGGCATGTAGAAGGCAGCCAATCAATAATTCTCTCTCATCATTGATGTTTCTATCTCTCCCTTTCCCTTCCTCTCTGAAATCAATAAAAATATATTTTTTTTAAAAAAAGGCCTGAGATGTGCCTCACTTCCTTCTGACATGTGAGGATAAAATGAGAAGTCAGCCAAAAAGGGGTCCTCACCCTACTATGAAGGCACCAGATCTCTGATTTTCAGCTTCTAGTACTGTGAGAAATGTATTTCTGTTATTTAGTAGCTTAAATGGACTAAGATATTCTCTAATAGTTCAGTAAAGATAAATTTATTCACCAGATTATATTGAGCACTGAGCTAAGCTCTGAACTTCTATAATATCTATCTATATAAAAGGCTAATATGCTACGTGTCCCTCCACCCGTCCGACCGGTCCCTATAATGCACACTGACCACAGGGGGCAGATGCTCAATGCAGAAGCTGCCGTGACATGCACTGGCCATTTATAGAGAAACAGCACTGCGGACCTGGTGCCAACAAAGCAACACTCGGCTTCCCCCAAGTGGAACAAAGGCCCCACCACCACCCAGAGCGACAGCCCACCAAATCACAGCTGATGCTGCCATGGCACAAAATGCGGCCCAGAGCCCAGTCCAGTCTGGAAAAGATCACTTTGGGCACTGGGTAATGATGTCACATAGCAATGCCCGGCTTCCTCTCCCTAGCGACAACTAGCCTCCTTGCAGTTTCTTCAACCCAGGAACATGACTTGCTTTATAGACAAGTGCAAACATTTCACACTTTAACCAAGTATCTGTGAAGCATTTTTCCGTCCTCATCTCATTTGATCCTCATAGAAGTCCTGGAGTAGATAGATAGGAGACTCGATGGAATCCTATTTTCTTTTCATTAGCCGGAAAACAGAGATTTAGAAAGTTTAGAAACTTGACCCTACTGAAAAGAAGTAAGAAATGGTGGACCTTGAAAATGACTTCAGGTTTTCTCACTGCACAGAATACAGTCAAACACTGCTGCAGTTAAATATTTTACCCTTGTTCTCCCTGCATGATCTACAATAATAATCTGCTTTGTATTGATATTTACTGCTGTGTTGCGGACAATTACCTGAAAGAGAAGTTGGGGTGCTTCACTGGGCTGGAAAAAGTTTAGCTACATCAGAAAGCAGGTCTAATTAAGCAAGTTTATTCTATATGTATAAAAGGCTAAGTTGAGTTGCACATGCACGATATATATAAAGCTCTCGCTGGCGCCAATTGCACGTGTGTGTTTCCATCTGTCATTGTTGATTGTGAATTTGGTTGACACTTCTATTATAGCGAAAGGGCGAATAACGATATTAAAATACTTCTTTTAACTAATATCATCCTTTCAATGTGCACAAATTCGTGCACCAGGCCACTAGTTCTTTCATAAATGTTCACATTTTAATTTTCTTTTGAAGATGGAGTTTATTTTTATAACTCTGGACAAGTCACTTAACTCTTTTGGCTCCAATGTTCTTCTCTCTTAAATAGGGATGCTAATTATAACAATCTCATAAGATTGTGGGGATTAAATGAGTTAATTTATATAAAATACTAACAATAGTACTTGATTAATAGTAAGAGTTAACTACTATTGCTCACTTGAATGTAAGCTCTTTGAAAGCAGGAATTTTTGTTACTTTAATTTACTGATATATTCTAATTTCCTAGAAATATGCCCGACACATATTTGGTGTTTAAAATTTGTAGGATGGCCCTGGCCAGTGTGGCTCAGTTAAAGTGTCAGCCTGTAAAGCAAAAGGTCGTGGGTTCGATTCCTAGTCAGGGCACATCCCCAGGTTGTGGGTTCAATCCCTGGTAGGGGCACATGCAGAAGGTGGCTGATAGATGTTTCTCTCTTTCTCTCTCTCTCTCCATTCCTCTCTCTAAAACCAATAAAAAGAAATTTGTAGGATGGATAGTAGAAGACATAAAAATGCTAGTTTTCAGTAGGGAAAATGGTGGGAATTTGTTAGACTAATAGCTCATGCCAATGAAAATCTTTCCCATATCCTTCACCTGTTATGATTTACATGTCAATAGGATGCACAATCATCATAGTTACCTTTGTAAACCACAGGTTTTAACAATGTTACATAGGGACATGTACACTATATTGAGCTAAGTGTTGATCACCATTCTCCTCAAACATCCACTTAAATAACTTAAGAAAATTTAGTTAAAAATGTCAGAACTTTTAGATGATAATGGACATTATGGAGAGAGTGTGGTAATAATAATAATAATAAAAAGAGTTGAAATGCAAATCTTCCTTGACTTCACCCAAGTTCCCCTATAAATGTATTGAATTTTCAGTAACATTTTGGATGATTGGAGAGAAGAATCTGTTTCTAGAAATAAATGTAAATACCACAGTAAAAGACCCCTTGGAAACTCTCATTGCTTGCCACTCTGAGCTAAATATCCAGTCAAGTCTAGATTCTATCAAATGAAGATCCTTACTTAAAAGGAAAGAGAAATTTGATCACTGCTGGGAGTAAGTAAAGTCAATTGCTGAATGAATAGGGAAAGGACACAGTTTCAAAAAGAAAGTGAGAGTATCAAAGTTGGCTCTTTCAATACGCTTCTTGACGGATGTGCCACCGCTGAACTTCTTTCCTTGAGGTAGTTAAGGAAGCCAACCCCTAACAAAGGAGGGCTCTCAGGTGCCCCTGCATGGAAGGCAGCATCTCTAATTGCAGCTGTTAGTTTCAAAAGCCATAGTCCTTGTAGTTTTGAGCTCTTGTGATTCTCAGGGAAAAGTTCGAGAAAAGCAAATATATTTATTTTCAGAGCCCAAAGAGGCAGGTGTCATTAAAATCTGTCCAGTACATCTTATATTGAAATTGAAATATAATGCTAAATATTTCTGAGCTGTTTCATTGCAATGTAGGTAAATTATTCTTAATTTATCATAATATTTTCTCCATTATCTCAATGGATTTGTTTCAATTCAAATATGTACTACACCGATTCAAGCTTTGATTTGTTTTGGAAGTAAAACTTCTTTTTCAGACCAGTTCTGTGGCTAGGTCCTCCGCAGGCAGGAAGTGAATGACAAAGAGGACTCGGGTATCCCTGAGAGGTTCAGTATTTGCCATACTGGGTATTGAATGGGAGGAGAAGAGGGTCCTGGATCTAGTTCTCATGAAACAGAACAAAATAGGACAAAATGAAACCAATAAGGTAAAACAGAGAAGTTACCAAGCAAACAAAAGTTGGAGTCATTGTTTCAAATGAAGAAAAGATAATTCATATATTACACATAATAATGGTAAAAATAATATTATGTCTGTATAAGTACTTTAAATAGTGGGAGTATTTTCACATATATTATTATTATTTTTAAAAATCTCCATTGTTGAAAGTATTACATATGTCCCTTTTCCCTCATTGACCCCTTCTAGCCCAGTTCCCCCACTCCTCTCCCTTCCCCCCCAGGCCTTCACCACCCTATGGGTTATGCATATATGCATACAAGTTCTTTGGTTGATCTCTTCCAATCCACCATTCACCCCTGCCTTCCCTCTGAGATTCGAGTCTGTTCCATGCTTCCATGTCTCTGGCTCTATTTTGTTCATTTCACATATATTATTGTATTTGATCCTTGCAGCACTATTTTGACAATGGCAGGCCAGGATGGGCTTTTATTAACCCCATTTTGTAAGTGGTAAGACTGGGTATATTAGTTCTTTAGGGCTGCCATAGCAAATGACCGTAAACTTAGTGGCTTAAAACGACAGAAATGTGTTCTCTCACAGTTCTGGGACCTAGAAGTGTGAAATCCAGGTGTCACAGGGCTGCATTCCTTCTGGAAGCTCTAGGGGATAATTCATTTTTTACCTTTTCCAGTTTCTGGTGGCTGCCAGCATTTCTTGGCTTGTGGCCACATCCTTCTCCTTTGCTTTTGTGGTCACATTGCCTCTCCCTCTACTTTTCTCTTACAAGGACAGTTGTCATTGGACTCAGGGCCCCCACCCAGATAATACAGGATGATCTCTTCATCTCGGGAGCCTTCACTTAATTACTAGAGGCCTGGTGCATGAATTCATGCACCAGTGGGGTCCCTCGGCCTGGCCTGTGGGATCAGCTGAAACCAGCTCTCCGACATCCCCTGAAGGGTCCCAGATTGTGAGAGAGCACAAGCCAGGCCAAGGGACCCCACGGTGCACTGATTGGGGCTGGGGAGGGATGTGGTAGGTTGGCCAGCTGGGGAGGGACCGCAGGAGGGCTCCAGGGCGTGTCTGGCCTGTCTTGCTCAGTCCCAATCGACCAGACTCCAGCAGCAAGCTAACCTACCAGTTGGAGAGTCTGCTCCCTGGTGGTCAGTGCATGTCATAGTAAGAGGTTGAGAGGCCTTAGCATATCATTAGCATATTACGCTTTGATTGGTTGCACAGCCGACTGGCCAACCGGACACTTAGCATATTAGTCTTTTATTATATAGGATATCTGTGAAGACCTACTATACCATATGCTTATAAGCTAAGCCCCTTTGAAGTTGTTCGAGGTTCCATGTATGTTAAAGAGAAATGCAATGGTTGCATTTTAGGAAAATCAGAGAGTGCAAAGATGAACTAACAAAAATTAAAAGTAAATTTGGAACCAAAGGGTTAAGTATTCTTATATATGTGAAATTCCTAAGGGTAAACAAAATGAAAACTTCTTACTTATAGGTCTGTCGAAGTCTTGCATATGTTTCAATATGTTTTGAATTTCCAAGGCAAATGCAGTGTTTTCCAAGATTATTTATAGAAGGAAACTCCTTTTGGCTGAACTTCAGGGAAGAGTGGGCCTCAGAACATAGTTTGGGAAACAGTACATGTGCCACTCAACAATGACTATTTAGTTCAATTTCTGTGAGACTAGTGATATGAATACCTATCCTTTGTGGAGTACTTACTCTGCATTAAGTGCTTTAGGTGCATTAAATCATTTAATCTTTATACCCCCCTCCCATGTGATAGGTTCTATTTTAATTATTTTACAGCTAAGGAAACTGAGGTAAAGAGACATGAAGCAACTCTTTCAGGTTTACACAGCTGGTAAGTTGTAGAGCCTGGCATCTAATCAGGGAGGTGTACCTACTCAAGCCTACTGTCGCAATCACCATGTTATTCTAATATTAAAATATTCTAACAGAGCAGTTCCAGTGCAGCCAAGTGATTAAATATATATGCAAATCGGAGCTCAAGACCCTGGGGAGTAGCATCCTGGGCTACTTGCGTCTGTATTTAGCATTAGGGGAGTGAGGCTGGCTGTCCAATCAGTCCGTCATCATTTCTGTCTGTCATTCTGGGCTCTAAGATGAAACAAAGCTAGTTTCTGAAGGAGGAAAAGAAATATGTTGCTCTGTTCTTAAGACTTATGTCAAAAATGTTTCAGTCCTCAGGTAATTTACTAGGGCTGGTTCCATCCCTATTTACTTCAAAGCTCCAGTAAAAATGAAAGGGATGCAAATGGTATTTAGTTTTGCAGAGAGACATCTGGATTCTTCTCTGGGATCTGGCCTTGCTGACAGGAAACGTCCTCTGACAATCACACGGCTATGCCGAGGGGGAAGATATTTCTTTGCTTTCCTCCTAAAAGAAAATGCCGAATGGTTTTCTTGAATATTCCCCGTCAAATTCTCTATGGTGCACCTAAGGCTTTTCCTCATAGTGAACTACCACTGCCATTGCTCAACGTTTATTTTAGTAATGAAAGCTGACTTACTTAACAGTGAAGGATACATTATTAGGTAGAACAAGGCCACAGGCCATATTTCACAGGGGACCTCAAACTCAGAGGATTAAATCAGTTATTGTTAGTAAAATGCTTCATACAGTCCCTGCCACAAATGAGTGCTTGCCAACTAATGAGATAAAGATAAAACTGGGGGCAAGCTTGCCTTCTCTGGGTCAGTTGTAGGGGCTTCTGAGAAAAGCTGAAAGGAGTCAGCTAATGCTGTAAGAGCAAGTCTTTGCCACACTAATGACTTCTAACTTTTGAAGACTTGGACGTTTGGCACAGTGACAAACGCTCCTGAATGATGGCTGGCTTGCACACGGAAGGAGGAAAGGCCATGGTATTTCCAAGGAGCCTCAGGAAATTTAGAGAGATGTCACTGCTTTTCAGACAAGGAAATTGAGTCTCAAAGAAATTTTCTTGCCCAGTGTCAGGTGTAGTGAGAATTCAAACCCCTATCTCTGACTCCCACGTCAGGGTGCTCCCAACTACTCAAGGCAAACAGGCACGGCCAATAACTATTCTCATTAGAATAAGTATTTGTTCATTTACTTACTTTTACTTTATTTGATCTTATGAATTCTATTCCTTAGGAGACAATAATTCTTGTTGCAAGATTTAAATGGTCAGTTTCCTTCGCTTGAACTAATGCTTTCCATAGAGGTGGCAAAATGCTTACTAGGTGGTATGAGAACTAGTGTACCTCGGGAGGGTGGGAATTTATTTATGCCTTCTTTAAAAATTGATGGAAACAGTACAATAATTAAAAAAACCTTGGTAAGCATTTTTTGAAAGCTGATTTTTATGTGAGGGGCTGTGCTGGGCGGGGCGGAGAGGGGGGCACGGAATATAAAAATCAGGAAGACCTGTATCTTGTAATGAGCTTACAACCTAGTGGGCACACAATCTAATCATATAACTCTTTTAGTTCTTGGAGGCAGTAGATAATGTAAAAAAAAAAAAAAGCAGAAACTATTTATTATTCAACAGCTAAGCTAACGTGTTCAACCAAGAATTAACCTTCTATAACAAAAAGTTATATGTATGTATGTAAATATCAATAAGTATATGTATGTATATGCATATGTACTTCAATCACTTTTCTCTTACATTATATCAAAGTCTAGCCATACTAGACTAGAGGAAAAGAATAGGTCAAATTATATTAGATGTGAGATCAAAAGGCTAATAGAATCCAATCAACCCCAAAAGTACTTTATTATGATAATGACTACTAGCTACAATTTGTGGAATAAATATCTGGGTCAGATACCATATGTTTACTTTATTTTTAAATATATTTTTATTGATTTCAGAGAGGGAGAGAGATAGAAACATCATTGATGAGAGAGAATCATGGATCTGCTGCTTCCTGCATGCCCCCTAGTGGGGATAGAGCCTGCGACCCAGGCATGTGCCCTTGACCAGAATCGAACCCGGGACCTTTCAGTCCGCAGGCCGACGCTCCACCCACTGAGCCAAACCGGCCAAGGTGATACCATACGTTTAGAAAGTCTCACTTGTTTACTTATTTTGCAGTACTTTTCCACTTAATTAACAACCAAATTATATCTTTCACTTGATATCTTTGACAAGCTAAAACCAAGTACCAGGTTCTGTTAAATATTTGTTTCTTATTCTTTCTTTCTTTTTTTTTAATTTTTATAATTTCCCCAGTTTATTTTGAAGCCTTCGCTAACATGTAGCCATATGAATTTTATATTATCTGAAAGAACACAGAAATTACCTATAAATTAAGCACCGAAGAATACGTATCACCACATCAATACCACTTACTAGTAAGCATTCCAAAATAAAATTTTTCCAACTCTTACCAACCACAGATAAAGCAGCTAAAAAGTGTCCTTCTTTCTGGATATAATTGTGGCTCAAATGGAACAAATAAGCTGACTCCCTTGTGCTACAAACTAGACAGAAACTAGGAAGGACTGTTATTCCATAAATTTTTCTCTTTCCTACAAACATGCGGGTGTGTGAACCCCAAGGGAGGGCTCCTACTGCCCAGGGAAGGGAGTGCCCGGGACAGGGCGCTCGCTCCCAGGTCGTCCGGACTCGGGGAAGAGGGAGGGCAGGTGACTTACGAGGCTCACAGGCTGACGGAGGGATTAGCTTGTATTTGGTTGTTCTACGATTTCCTCTGTACCTGGAGCCAAGCGGGAGGCCCCACTGGTGTAAGAACACTTCGCGTGGCCCATCAACTGTCTGATCACAACCACTGATTTCCATCCACAATTATTTTTAAGGTAAGAAACAGCAGGTGGCAGCACTGGGCTTGAGCTATGGACGTGACCCTTGGCTGGGACGCGGGGCTGGACACCAGCGGGCTCAGGGATAGCCGTGCTAGTAGGCCTTCTCCCTGCAGCACCTCAGACACTGCTGGTACACGGTCTCAGTCACTCATTCCCTTAATAGGGTCTTCAATAACGAGCTGTTTCTGAGGATCGTAGCTCCCAAGTAGTTCAATTTTAGCTTTGCTGCTATTGTCTTGATGACTTTTTCTAGTCTAGTCTCTCAGATTGTTCTCATCCATACACAGCATATAATCGAACGTGACCAAGTCTTCTTTAGTAACCTGCCGGGCAACGTGCTTCATGGGAACACCATGCTTCATGCAGTCCTGCCCTCGATCATCAGGAGGGGAGGGTTTCCTACTTTGTATGTGGAGGTCGCTGCACTGTATCCTCCACTTATCTGAAACATTTTGATCAGTTACAAGTTTTCTGAAAACTGTCTCAGCAATGGGTGATCGACAGATGCTACCCAGACACATAAACAGCACTGACTCACGTGCCTGCTCAGCCATCTTTGGGCGCAAACACGGAGGCGCCCATAGACCGGGTAGGAACAGTCTAAATATTAGTTTTCACTAAACAGTATTCATGAAACACTTACCAAGCATAAGCATCTCTCTATACCCCTTTCCCATCATCCCCTGACAATATGTGTTGGACATTTGTCATTAATCTGCCATGTGTCTCAGAATTATTTTCTTAAGACCCATATTTCAGGGAGCTAGAGGTAAAACATTGCAAAAGTCCCACATTCTGTCTCTTGTCTAAAAAATTCCAATCTTCAGAGCATGCTATATGCATTCCAATTTTAGAGTTGATATGAAAAAGCGTTTTGAAGCTAATTTATGAGAAGATTATGCCAAGAGACCTTTCACCTAAATGTGCTTTAGAATAACCTAGTAAAGAATAGGATTACAGAAATAGAAATCACAAAATCATAACCTAAATTAATATATTTTTCCAAGTGTTCTTTACTTTCCCCACTGCTTAATAAAACAGGATCCCCCTCCCCCCCAATTCAGTTCTTTGAACCTATTTTTGCTTTAGCGTAATGGATAACTTTTATTTTTAGCTATCACCAGAGCCTACACCTTATTCTTTAAGATAAGTGGATAAGCGATGAGTGCCTTTGGGCTGCTTTTTTAGAAAATACATTCAGGATGAATTTGTAGAACAACCTGCCTCTTTTGTGTCTGCTATTTTTCACTGAGGGCAAATGGATCTGCCTCACCCTGAGACCCTCGTCAGGCAAGTTTGCCTTCCCTTTTCCCATCCCCAAGACAAATTAAGAATGCTGAAACCTCTCACTCATAACAAAACAGTGATAAAGCAGGTAACAAGACCTCACATTAATCAGGTCTTTCAAAGAAGAGGCCCCAACCTGCACCTTTTGTCTAGCCTGCTGGTAGGTGGGGTTTTTTCAGCCTCTTTTTAGGGTCCTAGCATTCTTTAGTCCGGCAGCACATTCTCCTTGGAAATGTTTCACTTTTCAGACAGCCTCTGTGTTGATCAAAAAACCCAGAGAGCCACTACAGAAATCTGAACTTCTAATGATCTTCTTTTATATTTTCTTACAATGGACAATGGTTCTCTCCAACTAAGGGCATCAGTACATAAAGACAGGCAACAATGCAAAGAGATGGAGGGTGGGGGAGGCGCAGCCACTATCACAACCGGTGCTATATCATCGCGGCGGGGGGTGGTGGGGTGGGGGTGGTGGGGGGTAGAAATCCTGTTTTCTATAGCCAAATTGTTACTGTCTCATGTTAAAAATATTCAAGGCCCCTGCGAACCAATGCTGAGATGAGAAAAGATAAGAGTAAATGAACAATTTTCTTCTCAGGAAGAAACATTACTGCCACTTACATGGTAACAGACCAGTCATCTTATGTTTTTCTAGTTCCTTTCACCCCCAGTACAATAGAAACTAACTCACTAGTAATTCCTCCACGTTTCCTTCAAGCATGCTTGACCTTTGCCAGGCTAAATGAAGCAAGCTGTCAGTGTGTGTATACAATTGTGTTGAATCAACGCGCCCTCTTCTGATCAATCAAAATATTACAACTGGTACAGGATTCCCAGGATTCCTGTAATCAGAAAGGAAAGATAAATTGGGCAGTTTTATTTGTATGTTTTTCAAAATATCACCATATAAAAAATAGTAAAAAATATGTGCATTAGATTTCATAGAATCAGAATTAAATATAAATCAATATTTATGAGTATTCATTACAAAGCAAGTGTTGGCAAACTTTTTCTGTAGTAAACCAGAGAGTAAATATTTTAGCTCTTGCTGGTCATTATGTCTCTTTTGCACTTACTCAACCCTGCTACGAAGAAGCTTCAGAGATAATATGTGAATGAATGGGTGGGCTGTATTCCAATAAAACTTTATTTACAAAAACAAACTTCAGGCCAGGTATGGTCTATAAAGCAATGCACCTGAAAGTCTGTAGGGCCATAAAAATAATCTAAGCAACAAAAATCTGTTGCATTTTTTCAAACAAAAGCATTACTCTGGGGAAGTGACTATAATTTTTGCATAAAGATTGGTATCATTTCAAAACATTTTAGAACTTTTTTTTTTAATGAGTTTGTAGACTGAACCAGCAAACTTCACTAAAGATAATGAGAAGTTAGACCTGGCAGGGTCCTCAGACATCATTTAGTACAATTCTCTCATTTACACAGGAGAAGACTAAAGCCCAGAGTGATTCCTGAACACTGCTCTGACCACCTCTTTATTCACTGAATCAACTCTAGATTATTTTTGGCTGTTTTGGTAAGATAACATATGGAATAATGCTTTGAAACCAGAAAGAATTAAACATGTATTATTGTTATTACTATGTTAGGAAAAGAAAATGGAAGACATTTATATTTTCTCTTCTTTTAAAGACCAACTCTATATAAATGAGAAAACTACAGTCAAATGTCTTTCAATTGGAAGCACCAAAAGTTTTAGAGATAGTAACTTGCATAGGTATTTATAAAATAATCACAATTTTATAAATTTTAGAATTTTTATTGGCAATTGAGTCTAGAGATGACTAATTTATCTTGGTATTTGAACAAAATTGTGAATTACATGTGTTGGTGTATGGCAGGAGTGGGGAACGTCGGGCCTGTGTGCCCTATAAGGCCAGTGAAATCATTTGGTTTGGCCCTGCCAAGGCCACTGCAGGTGGGACATGAAATGCAATAAATCTAGGAGCTTTTTTCATAACAACACAAATTTATATTGAGTGAATAATATTAAGTGAATGATGTTATAAATATCCAAATGGCCCTTGACAGAAAAAAGGTTCCCCACCACTGAAGAATGGTAACAAAACATAGATATATTTTTATTATTGGATTATTTTAGCAAAAGATGTCATTATGTGAATACAGAAACTTCGTGATAATGCATATAAATAAAATTTCCTTGAACTTGATCCATTGCTGCATATTCTGACCAAATAGTAAATTTTAGGTGTCTTTTAAATTAAAGCTAAGTCTTTTATTTTTATTTTTTAAATATATTTTATTGATTTTTTACAGAGAGGAAGGGAGAGAGATAGAGAGTTAGAAACATCGATAAGAGATCAGCTGCCTCCTTCACACTCCCTACTGTGTATGTGCCCGCAACCTAGGTACATGCTCTTGACTGGAATCAAACCTGGGACCCTTGAGTCCGCTGGCCAACGCTCTATCCACTGAGCCAAAACGGCTAGGGCAAACTAAGTCTTTTAATGAAGACCTAAAATAAATTAATTCAGCAGTTATTCATTTATTCGAGATTAATTCCAAATGGTGACAGGCACGGAGTGACAGTGGTATAATTCTGATTTTGAAAAATGCCTGCCTGGTCCTTGCTCTCAGTGAGCTTTTGGGAATTAGTTTTGATAAGGCTTTGAGCTCTGACTTTGAGAACACAAAAATGAACATGACGCCAACTCTGCTCTCAAAGATGTTATATAGGGAATAGAGAGAGAGTAAATGAGAATAATGAGATGAGATGAAAGTATAATAAATAGAAAATGAGAATAATAAGTAGTTGGCACTTAAAAGTCATACAGAGAGGAGATTATTTCCTTATGGGACTTTGAGGAATGCTTTGTAGTTGAGTGACTATTTGATCCCGGCCTTGAAGCCTGAATACGATTGAACAAAGAGAGATGAGGCGGAAGAGGGAGTAACAGACAGATTGTTTTTACCGAAGCAGCAGCATACTTAAAGACAAAAATGGAGTGTTCTTGGGGAATAGTGAATAAACTTCTGGGGTTCAATTGTGTGTTTTGTGAGAGGAGAATTATGACAAAGAGGTTGTTTGGTCTCAGATTGTGGGGGTTATTGAAAATGATAAAAGGAGGTTGAGTAGATATTGAAGAGGAATTGAAGGTTTTTCTTTTTTTAATTTAATAAATCTTTATTGTTCAGATTATTACAATTATTCCTCTTTTTCCCCCCATAGCTCCCCTCCACCCGGTTCCCACCCCACCCTCTGCCCTCATCCCACCCCCCACCCCCACTGTCCTTATCCATAGGTGTACGATTTTTGTCCAGTCTCTTCCCGCACCGGCCACCCCTTTCCCCCCTGAGAACTGTCAGTCCACTCCCTTTCTATGCCCCTGATTCTATTCACCAATTTATTCTGTTCATCAGATTATTTATTCACTTGATTTTTAGATTCACTTGTTGATAGATATGTATTGGTTGTTCATAATTTTTATCTTTACCTTTTTCTTCTTCTTCCTCTTCTTAAAGAATACCTTTCAGCATTTCATATAATACTGGTTTGGTGGTGATGAACTCCTTTAGCTTCTTCTTATCTGTGAAGCTCTTTATCTGCCCTTCAGTTCTGAATGATAGCTTTGCTGGGTAGAGTAATCTTGGTTGTAGGTTCTTGCTATTCATCACTTTGAATATTTCTTGCCAGTCCCATCTGGCCTGCATAGTTTCTGTTGAGAAATCTGCTGACAGTCGTATGGGTGCTCCCTTGTAGGTAACTAACTGTTTTTCTCTTGCTGCTTTTAAGATTCTCTCTTTGTCTTTTGCTCTTGGCATTTTAATTATGATGTGTCTTGGTGTGGTCCTCTTTGGATTCCTTTTGTTTGGGGTTCTCTGCACTTCTTGGACTTGTAAGTCTATTTCTTTCACCAGGTGGGGGAAGTTTTCAGTCATTATTTCTTCAAATAGGTTTTCAGTATCTTGCTCTCTCTCTTCTTCTGGCACCCCCATAATTCTGAAGTTGGTATGCTTGAAGTTGTCCCAGAGGCTCCTTACACTATCTTTATATTTTTGGATTATTTTTTCTTTTTGCTTTTCCAGTTGAGTGTTTTTTGCTTTTTTGTATTTCAAATCTTTGACTCGATTCTTGTGATCCTCTAGTCTGCTGTTGGATCTCTGTATAATATTTTTTATTTCAGTCAGTGTATGTTTAATTTCTAGTTGGTCCTTTTTCATATCCTCAAGGGTCTCGCTAAATTTATTGGCCTTTTCTAGAAAATTATTGAAAAACCTTATAACCATGGTTTTGAACTCTATATCCAGTCGGTTGCTTTCCTCCATTTCTCTCATTTGTGATCTGTTTCTTTGTCTCCGCATTTTGGTTGCTTCCCTGAGTTGATAGAGTGGCTTTGTGTGATAGGTGTCCTATAAGGGCCCAGTGGCTCAGCCTCCCCAGTTACCTGAGGTGGACACTCTTGGTGCACCCCTTTGTGGGCTGTGTGCACAGTCTTGTTGTAGTTAAGCCTTGATTGTTGTTGGTATCACTGGGAGGAATTGACCTCCAGGCCAATTGGCTGTGAGGATCAGCTGTGTCTACGCTGGGAGAACTTCTGTGCTGGAGACACCTTTGTGGGAGAAGACTTGCAAAAGCCTCTGTGCTCAGTTTGGATGGGGCCGAGTCTCATGGTGGAGCAGACAGCATTGGTTTCCCGTCAGCCCTGCCCTAATAGGCCCCTGTGTCTCAGTGTCCCATGGTAATCGCTGCAAGCACCTCTGAGAGAAAGCTGCCCTTGAATTCCACCTGCTGCCAGACAGTCTAGTTTCTCCCCGAATGAGTCTGGGTCCCCAGAGTCTCGCCTGGAACTGGAGTTCAGAGCAGTCGGGAGCTTTTGTCTCCCTCTCGCTTGAGAAAGCCAGCCACGTACTCAGTTGCCAGTCCTCTCCGCGCACGCGCGTCTCAGTTCCTCTGCCTCCTGCATCTCCTCTGAGTCTCAGTGTGCTTTTCTCTTTCCTTCTAGTTGTAGAATTTCCACTCAGCCAGCCTTCCTGTGGTTCTGGATGATGTCCGTTTTGTTTTTTAGTTGTAGTTTTGAAATTGTTGTGCGAGGCAGCAGTTTAGATGTTTACCTATGCCGCCATCTTGGTTTCTTGAATTGGAGGTTTTTTAAACCAGGTAGTGACATGGGTCAAAACTGTTTTTGGAAAGTAAACTTAAATGAATCAAGCTCAAGAAATGTTATTTATAATCATGAAGAAACTGTCCATTGCAATAACTTAAGAGGAAAGTAACAAAGGCCTGAACTTCCCAGTGGTGTGTGTGTGAACAGACAGAAAGAAACACAATGTGATTCAAAAGTTGGGGGGTAGAAGGTGGGGGAAGAAAATCTACATAATGGATGATGATTAACTGAGGAACTTGTTGATAAAGGAAGAAGTGAAGATGTCTTTCAAATTAAAGCTAACAACGAAGACTTAAAATTAATTAATTCAGCAATTATTAATTTATTCAAGATTAATTTAAAATGGTGACAGGAAGCAGAATACATGTTCTTCTCAAGCACCCACAGAACATTCTGCAGGATAAATCTATGTTAAGTCACCACATAAGTACCAACCAATTTAAAAAGGTTGAAGTCATACCAAGTAACTTTCTGACCAGAATAGAATAAAACTAGAAATCAATAACAGGAAGAAAACTGGAAAAATTCACAATATGTAGAAATTCAATAACAAACTCCTGAACAATCAATGAGTCAAAAATCAAAATCAAAAGTTATTTCCAAAAATACCTTGAAACAAATGAAAAAGAAAAATACAACCTACCAAGTTTGAATCATGGAGAAATTCAACATCTTAAGAGAATAATAACAAGTAAGGACATTGAATCAGTAATCAAAATTTTCCAAGAAAGAAAAGCTAAGGGCCTTGAATACATGGTCAACTAATACTATCTAATAAAAGAGAAACATGCAAATTGACCGTACCTCTGCTACACCCACAAGCCATGCCCACCAGCCAATCAGGAGGGCGTATGCAAATTAACCCAACAAATATGGCAGCGGCCACAGAGCTGGAGTGAACAGGAGGCTTGGGTTGCCCCTGGAGATGGAGGAAGCCAAGCTTTCCACCCCCCTGGCCTGCCCTGGCCTCCGCTCAAGGCTACAAAGTTTCAATTATAGAAAATAAATAAATCCCAACAAAAATGGCTGCAGCCACGGAGCTGGAGCCAGCCATAGGCTTGGGTTGCCCCTGGCGATGGAGGAAGCCAAGCTTTCTGCCTACCCTGGCCTCCTCTCAAGGCTACAAAGTTTCAATTATAGAAGATAAATAAATCCCAGATACCACGGCCTCCACTTGGGTCACCGGGGTGTGTGGCCATCCTGCAAACCACCATAGGCCCCTCGGCCAGGCCACCCCACGCCCCAAGGGAACCCCCACCCTGATCCAGGACACCCTTCAGGGCAAACCAGCCGGCCCCCACCTGTGCACCAGGCCTCTATCCTATCTAATAAAAGAATAATATGCAAATTGACCACTCCAACACACAAGATGGCTGCCCCCATGTGGTCAAAGATGGCTGCCCCCATGTGGACATAAGATGGCCACCACAAGATGGCCAGCAGGGGAGGGCAGTTGGGAGGGACCAGGCCTGCAAGGCGGGCAATTGTGGGCAATCAAGCCAGCATGGGAGGGCAGTTAGGGGTGACCAGGTCGGCAGAGGAGGGAAGTTGGAGGCGACCGGGCCTGCAGGGATGGGCAGTTGAGGGGGACGCAGGCCTGTAGGGGCGAGCAGTTGGGGGAGACCAGGCCTGCCGGGGAGGGCAGTTGGGGGGACCAGGCATTCAGGGAAGGGCATTTAGGGGTGACCAGGCCAGCAGGGGAGGGCAGTTAGGGGCAATCAGGCTGGCAGGGGAGCAGTTAGGCATCAATCAGGCCAGCAGGGGAGTGGTTAGGGGGTGATCAGGCTGGCAGGCAGAAGCAGTTAGGGGCATATCAGGAAGGCAGGCAGGCAAGCAGTTGGGAGCCAGCAGTCCTGGATTGTGAGAGGGATGTCCCAGATTAGAGAGGTTGCAGGCTGGGCTGATGGGCACCCCCCACCCCCATGCATGAATTTCGTGCATCGGGCCTCTAGTATTTAATAAGAGAACCAGGAGTATTCAATGGGGAAAAGATAGTCTCTTTAATAAATGGTTTTGGGAAAACTGGATAATCACATGCAAAAGAATGAAACAGGGCCCCTAATTTATACTACTCACAAAATAAACTTGAAATGTATTAAGGACTTGAACACAACACCTGAAATTATAAAACTCCTAGAAAAAAACATTAGGGAAAAGCTCTTTCACATTGGTCTTGCCAACGATTTAAATATATATATATATATGTTTATTGATTTCAAAGAAGGGAGAGGGAAAGAGAGAAACATCAATGATGAGAGAGAATCATTGATTGGCTGACTCCTGCTCGCCACCTACTGGGGATGAAGCCCACAACCTGGGTATGTGCCCTTGACCGGAATGGAACCTGGGACTCTTCAGTCCGCAGGCTGATGCTCTATCCACTGAGCCAAACCAGCTAGGGCAAACAATTTTTGATATGACACCAAAAGCACAAGCAACAAAAGCAAAAGTTAACATGTGGGACTATATAAAACTGAAGAGTTTCTCCACATGAAAGTAAACAATTAACAGAATTAAAAGGCAACCTACAGAATGGGGAGAAAATATTTTGAAACCATGTATCTGCTAAAGATTTTATATCCAAAGTATATGAGAATCTCATACAACCTAATAGCAAAAAAATTAACAACCTAATTAAAAATTGGCACAGGTCTTAAATAGACATTTTTCCAAAGAAGACATACAAATACCCAACAAGTACATGAAAAGGTGCTAAACATCAGTAATCATCGGAAATATGCAAGTCAGAATCATAATGAGATATAATTTCACACCTGTTAGAATTGCTGCTATATAAACAAGAGATGACAAATGCTGGTGAGTGTGTAGAAAAGGGAACCTGTGTGCAATATTGGTGAAAATGTAATTTTCTATAGTAATTATAGAAGACAGCATGGATATTCTTAAAAAAATTAAAAATAGAACTATTATATTTTATATTCCATTAAAATTTTCTTGCAGTGGGCATAGGAACATTTATCCACTTTAGAGATGACATTACTACATTCCCATTGATATGAAAGCACTACCAAATGGCTTTAATACTAGGAACAGTAGGAAAAGATGTAAGTCATTTCATTGCAAAGGTTAAATGAATGATCCAACGTCAAAAAGGAAATGAAGGCAGAGACAATGACAGAGCCCAGGACTTCTGATTGTCACTTCAGTGCTTGTTCAAGCACTGAATTGGGATATTAGTAATTTCTTAAAAATTACCACATCTATATATATAAAAGCCTAAGCGACCATCCAACTGTTCAACTACCTGACCAGTAGCTATGATGCGCAATGACCACCAGGGGGCAGATGCTTAACGCGTAATGCAGGAACTGCCAAGCTGTGGTGACTTGGCAGGTGCGGTTCCCGGGTGACACATTTGGAACCAGAGAGGAGGGAGCCCGATTCCTGGCTGGGTTACCCAAGAACTGCCCTCTCACAATCCGGGACCCCTTGGGGGATGTTGGAGAGCCGGTTTTGAACCGATCCCCACAGGCCAGGCTGAGGGGCCCCACTGGTGCTTGAATTCATGTACCAGGCCTCTAGTAAATAATAAAAAATTAGGACGGATGCACATTTCGCCTTAGAAAGGTTGAGAAACATGCATCTACTTTATATTTTACTGACTTTAGTCCTATTTTCATTCAGAGATGAAGAACATAATATTTGAAGGTCAACTTTCTGACTCAAATTCCAGTTCTGCCACTTCTTTGCTGTTGATGATGAAGACTCAGTTTCTTCATCAGCAAAAGGAGGAAGTTTAAAATTGCTGGAGGGATTATATAAAACCAGAGGTCTGGTGCACGAAATTCGTGCATGGGGGGTGTGTGTCCCTCCCCAGCCTGCACCCTCTCCAATCTGGGACCCCTCGAGGGATGTCCGACTTCCCGTTTAGGCCCAGTCAGACATCCGTCTCACAATCCAGAACTGCTGGCTCCCAACTGCTCGCCTGCCTGCCTTCCTGATTGTCCCTAACTGCTTCTGCCTGCCAGCCTGATCACCCCCTAACCATTCCCCAGCTAACCTGATTGATGCCTAACTGCTCCCCTGCCAGCCTGATTGCCCCTAACTGCCCTCCCATGCAGGCCTGGTCCCCACCAACTGCCCTCCCCTGCAGGCCTGGTTCCCCCCAACTTCCCTCCTCTGCTGGCCTGGTCACCCCTAACTGCCCTCCCCTGCAGGCTTGATTGCCCCCAACTGCCCTGCCTTGCAGGCCAGGTCCCTCCCAACTGCCCTCCCCTGCTGGCCATCTTATGGCGGCCATCTTGTGTCCACAGGGGGGCAGCCATCTTGTGTGTTGGAGTGATGGTCAATTTGAATATTACTCTTTTATTAGATAGGATAATACATATTAAGTTCTTACCAGTGCCTCGAACATGGTGAATCCTCAACACTTAGCATAATTTTTGTTTAACTTCTCCACGGGCACACTGAGATTCTAATGAATAGATTACAGCAAAAATTTAAGAAGTAAAATTAAAAATTAAAATTAAAAAAGTTATAAGAATTCTATCATTGCCTTTGGAAATTACACTTTTTGTCGTCTTTCCCTGGAAAATTTGACCTATCCACAGGGCTACTGATAGGAATAAGCCAGACACTGATGGTCTGTGCACTATGGAAACTCACATGGTGTTGAGGATTTATGACACAGAATCATTGTTGCTTTGAGATGCACACATTTTTTATCACTCAGCTGTTCTCTGTACTTTTATAAGTTTGCTCTCTGTCACTTTCTCCTATTGCCTACATTTGCTTTTAAATTTATTATTGGCGAATGTCCCCTTTCCCTGTCTTCCTGAAAGATTGGGAAATTCTTTTCAAGTTTGATGAGCTTCCAATGTAAATAAGAACTAATTATCGGCATTTCTTTTTTGTATTTCTTCCTATATATCTATTAAGCTATTTTACTGTGTTGTCCCCAATTAGACTGTAAAAACAAAATTCTTGAATTTTCCACTAGGGGGAGGCATCACTCTTCCATTAAATGTGGATTTTCATTTAAAGTGAAATTTAGATTTTTCTTGTGAAAAGCTGAATGATTCCGTCCTGGTATTAAGACTCTGCTTAAAGTCGTGGTTATATCTTGGCTCTTTTGAGACTGACAATGCAGAATTCACTCAAGGAGGAAAGACATGTGTTTATAAATGAATAACATTTTATTTCCTTTTTTTTATCCTTCACAGGCTACTCAAGCAACAGTCTCACACAAAATATTGTTTTTCACAGAAGTGTCACACTACTCTAAAGATTAAATCTGAACACTCCCTTCTGTCTCTTTACAGAGATGACTTACTGAAGGATTTTTTTCGAATCACACAACCACGCTTCTTATTAGTCTTCCTATCTTCACCACTTTGATGGAACTCTTCATAGTAAATGTAACAGTGATATGAATGTTTCTGATGTTTTTAAGTAGACGTTTTTAAAAGGAAGGTAACTTTAAATGGCCTATTTGTATTTGAATATCCTAATGCTCCCAGATAACTAGCATTTAATTTTGTCAAATTATATCAATCTAGTGAAATATATGGTAACAGAAAGTGATGGAATAATAGAAATACATTAACCAGTAAGAGCAACAGAGGTTTAGAATCTACTTAGATTAGGAAATCCAGACTTGTTCAAAGAACAGTAATAGTTGTTTATCTTGTACTCAAGGAATTTAGTTAGGTGTAGCCACTTTGTAAACAGTTTAGCAGTTTTAAAAAATGTTAAACATAAATATACCCTATGAAACAGCATTCATTCCTAGTTATTTTAGCCAATAGAAATGAAATCACATATATACACAGACTTTTATGTAAATGTTCATTAGCAGCATTATTCATATTAACCAGGAAGGGGAAACAATCCAAATGTCCACCAACTGGTCAATAATAAAAAAGTCATATATTCATACAAAGGAATATTACTGGACAATAGAAGAGAATGGTAATATATGCATAAAGTTTGCTTTGGGGTAATGAAAGTGTTTTAAAATTGGATTGTGGTGATGGTTGCACAACCCAGTACATTTACTAGAAGTCAATGAATTGCACACTTAAAATTTGTTGTATTATAAAGCTGTTAAAAATTAGTAGAGTAAATTTAAAGATCAAATGTTATAAAAATTTGAAACATTCTAGAGAGAGGAAATCAAACTGATTAGCTATTCCAGCTTCTAGGTCATGCCAGCACCTTGTCTTAAAGTTTCAGAAAAGAGAAGAAATACATGACTTTTCATTTCTACCACTTTGAAAAACACAGCCAAATGCTCC
Organism: Cnephaeus nilssonii; assembly: GCF_951640355.1. Classification (NCBI taxonomy): domain Eukaryota; kingdom Metazoa; phylum Chordata; class Mammalia; order Chiroptera; family Vespertilionidae; genus Cnephaeus; species Cnephaeus nilssonii. Next base: position 13,139,249 of record NC_137079.1, read on the forward strand.
TGAATCAAAGCATCAGAATTCATGCTATGAGGCTTATGTTTGCCTGTGACCTATGAACCATTCCTCTAACTCCTACGATCTCCCACTCATGGAATGTGACCAGACTCTATTAGGTTTGCTCCCTTCTCTTCAGGAACATGGACACCATATTGTTTGCATATCTTGAGCAATTTAATGCTATTACTGGGAAGTGAACTGGACACATAAAATATATTTATTTTCCTGGCAAACAATACACCTTGCCTATGTTTCTCAGTGTGCCTTTGAGACCTTCCTTGGACAGAACAATGGGTTATTTTTTTTCTTATATCAATGGTGCTGTATTTCTGGCATGAGTTAGGTCTGAAGATGACTTAAGACAGAAATCTTAAGGAAAATATATGCAATGGAAGAATATTCACACATATATTGATTAATTATACTTATAAAAATAAACCTCTTCTTATCTCTCTCTCCCAAATCATATAAATAATGCTATACTTTTGAGTCATTGAAAATGCTTAAAATTGGTTTTACAAAGCCCATCCCAAACTTGCTTCGGTATAAAAAGAAATGATATGTTTGCTTATGTACTGCATTTGTCTTCCTGTCTTGGAGGGCAAAGACCCCTCCTTTCATGTCTTTGGGAAGTTTTCCTTGGCAAGGTTACCTTGGGAATGTCCTAGGTTTCACCTCTTTTCCTTCCTTCCCTTGGCTAGGCTTCCAGTGACTTCACCAAAAGGAAACGTCAACTCCCAAAGCGATAACCAGCAGAACTCTGCTTCTGTCTCTCATCAACTTTTCAAAATCAGCTGGAATGTCTCTGACGGGTGATCACTAGCTAACTTCAGTGATGGTGTCAAGCTTGGTTCTTCCTCTCTCCTATTGGGGAGGATCAAAGTCACGGTTTCAATCAATTAAGAGCAGAGAAGGTACCTTTTCTATCTTGAATATATTCTAGTTCCAGCTGGAAGAAATTTTCATTTGTTAAAAAAAAAAAAAAGAATCCTCTGGAAGATGATTATAGATGAGACATCATCTTTTTTTCTTAACAACCAAAATTGGGAAACATGGTTCTATTGAGAGACATTTTTTTTCTGAAACATTAATTTACTTGAAAAAACAAACAACTCTTATAAAGGCTTTTACATTCCTTATATACAGGAAACTTCTGACACTAGCATGATCTCAGGGTCAATAATGCATATAACTAAGCAATTACAGTACCACATGGATAGGGGTAAGTATTAGGTGTATTAGCAGCACACCAGAGGGACACATTAGTCAGTTCTCGAGGGTTAGGATAAATTTTCCATGGATGCAGTATCTAACCTTAAACTTGAAGGCTTTGCAGAAATTTGGTTGCACAGGTGTAGAAAAAAAGAGCCTTCAGTGTGCAAAGAGAAAGGGGTAAGAGATGAGGCGTGCGAGCCAGACGTGCCTGACCATGAAGAGCCTTGTTAAGAATTTTGACCTTCTTTCTGAAGGCAATGGGAAGCCATAGTACCTTTTAGGCAGAGACATGATATGATGAGGGATGTGCTTTAGAAAGACGTCTAACTATAGTCTGATGGTGTGATCATATGTACTGGTTTTCCAAAATAGATCCAATTTTTGCTTATTGTCCTGATGAAAATATCAATAGTGGTCTCTTTCAATAACAAAGTTTGATTTTGATGATACATTATATGGTTCCCCAAGAGTAGCCTAAAGGTGACCAAGTAGCATGAAGATCTTAGATGCAATTGGTTGCAGCATCTGTAGGAGAGATGATGTCTTGCATTGTTAGTGATAGTGAGGACAGGCAGTAGTAGAGGATAGATAGTAGTAGCAACATTTAAGAGGTATATACACAGCAGATGATGGTTGTTTGGACGTGGGGAATGAAGAAGAATAACACGAGCTGTGACACCCAGTTTTCTTCTTTGGCAGCTGGGTAGATGGTAGACCTTTTACTGAGATACAGAATACCAGCAGATGAGTAAGTTTTTTTGATGGAAAATAATAACTGAATTTGGGACTTGTGGAACTTAAGATGTTTGAGAGATCTGGTAAACATTTTGATAAATGGATCTGAAGTTCTGGATAAAATTCAGAGCTGAAATAGAGATTTCAGGGCTGTCTGCATAATGCACTGAAAGTATGGGAGTGGATGAGATAGCCCAGATTGAATGTGTAGAGAAGAGAAGAGTTCTGGGACAGAGTCTGAGAACTCTGACATTTGATGGATGAGTAAAGGAGGAGTAGCTCACAGAAGAAACTGAGAAAGAGGCAGAGAAATAGGAAACAAGGAGAGTGTAATGTCCTGGTATCAAAGAAAGACAGTATTTCAAATGGAGGAAGATGTCAACAGTGTTAAATGCTGCAGAGAATATGATGACTGAAAATAACCAGTGGGTCTAACAACAAGGTCACCTTGGCAAGAGAATTTTAGTGAAAAGATGGGGACATAGGACTTGAAAAAGTGGGGTGGACAAGACTCTTTCAGAAATCTTAATAATTAGATGTGTCTCTGTTAACTGAAAGGAGATATTAGTGGATGAATTAATTCCTTCATTTTATCAGTTAATGTGTTTCGTTCCTTAGAAAATGTAAGAGTTGACCCAATTAAGATACATGTGATCTTAACAAGCCTGTAAGGAGGTTAAGGGTAAGAATGCCTGGCTCTAAAGGAGACTGGTGAGAAAAACCTTTACTATCTGAGTGGGGCAAGTTTTAAGGAGTCCTTATATGTCTTGACATAGTCAATGGCCTCCTTTGTGTGTAGGAAAGGCTAGCACTTGCTGTGAATTTTGCTTTTCTTTTCTCTTATAGCCTGAATGCAATCAATTACCTGCTGTCATTTGCCCTGCACTATTTTTAGTAGTTGCTTTTTATAATTATCAGTACGTGCCCAATGCCCTGTTTTCTGATAGGAAGACAGATGGAAGAAACACAACTACTGGGGTGCAGTCTAGGGGGCATAAGAGCTGGGCCCTGATATCAGGTAGACTTGATTTTATACCAAACCTCAGTTTTCCTCTTTGTAAAACGTGGATATTAGTAGTAACCTCATCATATTGTTGTAAGGATTAAATGACACAAGACGTAGAGAAAGCACTAAGTTGCCGGCCCCCCAAAAAGTTCATTGCTAGATAAATTATTGTTTCACTTTGTTGTTGTTGTTGGTAAAATGTCATTTCAAAAAGGTTTTGTGTGTATTGAGAAGCCATTTCAAGGTCAGGATTAAATCACTATTAGGGCTGTAAGAATAAAGCTGATAGTGTATTTTTCTGCAATATTCATTTGCCTGCTGTATTGAAAAATCAGGGATAATCTTCTTAGTGCCAGTCAACCCTCTCTGCTTCTGCCTTACATTAGCAAAAATTCTACTGTCCTTTCCTGTCTTGTGTTGTTTATTTATGATTGTTGGCATTCCTACTTCTTGTGGAGAAATTATTGCCTTTTGGGGTGTCACTTAAATGTTACAAGGTATAGCTGAATCTGCCAAAGAAATCCCAAGTCACTGCGTATAAGAGTTCTAATTGTGTGATGTCTGGAGCATCCTTAGCCAGAGCTGTTAGAGGCGAGGGGTATATCCCCTACACTTTGCCATGCTGCTTGGAAGATTCTTAGATATATTTGATTTAAGACTATTAGTTTTATGAATTTATTAGCCACCAATATCAAATGAACAAGGTCATTATAGCTCAGGAAGAGAAAAAAACATACCTTTCTCACCTGCCAACCAAAGAGAACACGGGATGTAAAATGCATATGGTATACTCTCAGTGTGAGCAAAATGGCAAATTTCTGGATTGGCTAAAATGTACTGTACACAAGGACTACGAAAAGATTTGACAAAAACGAAACAGTCATGCTTTAAGTAGTCACTAGCTTGACTCTAGCACATCTCATTAATTTATTAATGGCTGGAAACTTAGGTTGAAGGAAAAACAATGACTCAAGAGATATGGGGATACTGGCAAAGTGTGAACAAAGTGATGGATGACAGAATCTAGATAACGAGTATAGAAAAGGAAGGCAGAATGGGTTTGGAAAGGTTCCAAGAGAACAGAGGGACAGTGGACCTAGGAAGTAAAAGGTGTGATATAGTGAATTTACTGAATTGAAGTCAGTTCTAGGTAACGAGTGACAAGACTTGGTCATCTACAAAAATGTTACCATTACTGCTGCTTTTGGAGATAACTTGGACTAGAAATAAGTTAACTTTATAGCATTTGAAAAATGTACCAAGATGCTAGCTTACCCTTGGGGAAATGAGTCATTTTCCTTTTATATGAGGAGATACCAATCTGTCTTCATACATAAATTTTTATACTCACTTAACTGTTTTATGGTGTGCTTTGAGTTCATTTGGATTCAGAGAACACTGTACATGAGTCAGTACTTTGCGATAATATTTTGTAATTTAGATTTTTTTTTTTACTTTTTTGAGTGTAGTTTCCAAAATTACCTACAAGGAGTGGCTCAGAACCATGCTCCACAAAACTGTGTTAAAAAATAATCCACTGCATGCTCAATTGCATAGTGATTCTTAGAATTTTTAATGGCAGGAGTTTGTGAGCTGTCTACTGAAAAATGATCAAAGAGCTATTAGAGCTAACCTTACTTCTATTAATAGTCATCATAACGGCCTCCAACCCTGACTGCTTCTCTCGTTCAACTTCAGTCATCCTGAACCCATCACCGAGTTTTCAAGAGATTGGCTTATTCTCTTGCTTACAGTTTTACTGATGAATGTTTTTTCCCTCTATTTGGTGCCTGCTTTTGGAAAGATAGCTGCAAGCAAGGAACACTCATTAACTCAGTTATATGGGGGAAGCACCGGAGAAAGGGAGACTTTTCTCACTGATGTAAAGCCATTTTTGGAATGATTAAACCTCCAGAGGAGAAAATGATTTTTCCATGCATATTCCAAGCCTTGTAGAATCTCTTACAAACACAGCCACTGACTTTAAAAAATACTACTTAAAAAATACAAAACAGCTGGTAGGCATAATATTTAAATATTGCCCAAACGTAATGCCCAGCGCTGCCCCTGAATAACAACTGAAGTGCATAATAGTATTTTTAAAAAGTCCATTTTATTTATTTACTTATTTACTTATAAATGTTTTATTGATTTTAGAGGAACGGGGGGGGGGGGGGGAGAGAGAGAGAGAGAGAGAGAGAGAGAGAGAGAGAGAGAGAGAGAGAGAGAAACATTGATGTGAGAGAGAAACATCAAATTACCTGGGTTGCCTCTGGCATGCATTCACCCTGACTCGGACTGAACCCACAACCCAAGCATGTTCCCTGAAAACCAGCAACCTTTTGGTGCATAGGCCAGGGCAAAATTAGGGCAGGCTCTGGCGAGGTGTGCAGAGAGTGAACGGAAACTTGTGCTCTGATTTATTTTTTTTCACTGAAGGGAAGCACTGAGCAGGAGGAGAGGGCAGGAGGAAGAGAGGTGAGAGGTAGATTCTTCTGTGGAGGTGAGGGATAAGATAATGAAGTAAGTTAATTTGGGATCTGCTGACTTATCTGTTCCTGGCATTGTTGCCACCTCCTTTGTGAGGTTTTAATGAGACAATTTACTTGAAATAATAATAAAAAGAGTTTCACATGCTGCTTGCATTTAAATGAGTCCTTCCTCTCCAGTGTAGTTCTGTGTAATTGACTAGTAACCCGGGATGAACAGATCCCAGATCTCTCTGGGACGCTGGATTAATTCATTAGTGCTCCACCAAGTGACCTGGATTGTTTTACGCCTTCATTTACAGTGTGACCATGAAGGGTAATGTAGGTATTGTACTCCCCAAAGAAAAAAGCAATCTAAAAAACCCAAAGAGGGAAAAATAATATTAGTCTTATATGACTGTGATGAATGCACCTCTCAAAGGTTTTAAAATTCCAACTTTAAAATTGATTTATAATTCAAACTTTAAAATGGCTATAAGTTGTCTTTTGTAATATTCAGATAGTACCATTTGGTATAGAATGTAGACTCAGAAAGGCAAGCACTTTCTTTTGGGAATGGTTTGCCTAGTGCCAAGTATTCTGTGAGCACAAAGCGTTAATTGTTCTTGAATCCAGAGGCACTTATGTGCACGATTGTTGTTTTGAACACTGAGTTTACTAAAAAAACTATTTAGGATTCAAGAATATGTGTTTTTGTGTTTAAACCTCCAGAAGGATATTCTTCATTTTTCCAGTGACTTGTACCACCCTCTGAAAATCACCCAGTTTCATCATATCTATACGTATATATAAAAGCCTAAGCTACTGAACGACCAGCTGACCGGTTGCTATGATGTGCACTGACCACCAGGGGGCAGACGCTCAATGCAGGAGCTGCCCCCTGGTGGTCAGTGTGCTCCCACAGCAGGAATGCTGCTCAGCTGACTGATGGGTGCCAGACACAGGGCTCATGGCTGGCGAGTGCTGCTGTGGTGGCGTGAGCCTCTCCTGATCGGGACTGACTGGGCACAAGCCCGTGGCAGGTGCAGCGGGGCCGGGATGAGCCGGAGTGGCAGGCAGGAGCAGCAGGCAGATGATTTCGGCCCGATTCCTGCTGAGAGACCCCACCTGTGCACGAATCCATGCACCGGGCCTCTAGTGTAAGTATAATTATAGAATCACAGGACTCTTCCTCAAGAGGTTATTTCTTTACACCCAGGTAGCTCTTAGAGAACTATATTTAAAAAGTTAGAATCCTGGATGCAACAATGTAATTTTTTAAGATTATATTCCAGTGTCAAATAGGTTTTACAGTTGAGAACTTTTTCCTGCCTAAACTAAATTCATCTCCTGAAATTTTAAGCCTGTATATAAGAATCCATGACCCATCTTGTACAAAGCTATCATTCTCTTTTCTCCTGGTAAGATGAGACTGAAAAAACCTGTTTGGGTTTCATATAAGGGACCAATTTTTCACCTTGACAAACTCATGAGATTACTGTATTTACTGACATTGTTCCATGACCAATTTTTGTGTCATTCATTCAGAGACTTTAACAGGACTACAGGGGGAAGAAAAAGTTATATGGAGCTATTGTTGCAGGAGTATCAAGTACTTGGAGAACAAAAACTGTAGAATAATAGTTTCACCCAGCAGACTCAAGGATATCAGCAGCAGCTTTCTAAATGATTAAAATTTCAAAGGATACAGATAGCCATTTAAATGTAATGGGATTGAACATGAAAGTGCTCAGGGTGTTGGGTTAATTCCTTAGGACCTAGCCTAGACTTGTTACAGCTAATGTCCAATAATGGGACAATGTCCATTATTCCATTATTAGCCTAAAGCTTTTTCTCAATTTCCATTTTCAATGCAAATCTAACCATCACAAACATATTAAACTATTGGGGATGAGTGAAGCAAACAGGAGGGTATAATTGTTGCATATTGACTCTTGCTTTCATTTTTGCTGGAGATGAAACATTACTTAAGACGATATTTTTTGCTTGTTAATTAATGCTCTACAAGGCACAAAAGGTAAGTACAGAGCATGTTTTTCACAATGTGAGAAGAAATGTAGAAATGGAAGAGAAACAGTAATTATTGGGGAAAGACCAGTAAATCTAGTCACAAGTGCTGAACAAAGTGTTGAACTGCTGGCATGGGAGGGAGAAGATGGAACTGAAGAAGAACAGATATTACTTATGTTAGAAATCTAACCATTTCAAAAAGCAGCAGGAGCTGAACAAATAACTCTTTAAGTGACATGAATGAGATGACATAGCTAGATTTTTATAAAATACTAGTGCCCCAGTGCACAGATTTGTGCACATTGAAAGGTAATTAATTAGAAGGTGGCCAATGGGGCAGGACTGGGCAAGACGGGCTGGACACACCCTGGAGCCAACCTCCTGAGGTCCCTCCCTGGCCAGCCGCACCTGGGGCAGTGTCTGCAGAGTGAGTGGGATCCCTCCAGCAGGTGGGGTCCCTCGGCCTGGCCTGCGGGGATTGGGTTAAAACTGGCTCTCCGACATCCCCCGAGGGGTCCTGGATTGCAAGAGGGCAGTTCTTGGGTGATGCACCCCAGAATAGGGCTCCCTCCTCTCTGGTTCTGGGTGCATCACCCAAGAACCACAGTTGCCAAGTCGCCGCAGCTCAGCAGGTTCTGTGTTGAGTATCTGCCCCCTGGTGGTCATTGTGCAACCGGTCAAATGGTCGGATGGTCACTTAGGCTTTTATATATATACTAGAAGCCCGGTGCACGAAATTCGTGCACGGCGGGGGGTTGTCCCTCAGCCCAGCCTGTACCCTCTCCGATCGGGCCTAAACGGGCAGTCGGACATCCCTCTCACAATCCAGGACTGCTGGCTCCCAACTGCTTGCCTGCCTGCCTTCCTGATTGCCCCTAACCGCTTCTGCTGCCAGCCTGATCACCCCCTAACCACTCCACTGCCAGCCTGGTTGATGCTTAACTGCTCCCCTGCCAGCCTGTTTGCCCCCAACTTCCCTCCTCTGCCAGCCTGGTCACCCCTAACTGCCCTCTCCTGCAGGGTTGATCACCTCCAACTGCCCTCCCTTGCAAGCCTGGTCCCTCTCAACTGCCCTCCCTTGCAGGCCTGGTCCCTCCCAACTGCCCTCCCTTGCAGGCCGGTACCTCCCAACTGCCCTCTCCTGCTGGCCATCTTGTGGTGGCCATCTTGTGTCCACATGGGGGCAGGATCTTTGACCACATGGAGGCAGCTATATTGTGTGTTGCAGTGATGATCAATCTGCATATTACTCTTTTATTAGATACGATAGAGGCCTGGTGCACGGGTGGGGGCCAGCTGGTTTGACCTGAAGGGTGTCCCGGATCAGGGTGGGGTTCCCTTGGGGCGTGGGGCGGCCTGAGCGAGGGGCCTGTGGTGGTTTTCAGGCCGGCCACGCCCCCTGGCAACCCAAGCGGAGGCCTGGTATCTGGAATTTATTTTCCTTCTACAATTGAAACTTTGTAGCCTGGAGCGGAGCCAAGCCTCCTGCTGCTCCCTCTGGGGCGGCAGCCATTTCTGTGGCAGTTAATTCACCTTCTACAATTGAAACTTTGTAGCCTTAAGTGGGTGAGCCTGGCCAGGGTGTGCGGAAAGCTTTGCTTCCCCTGTTGCTGCCGGCAACCCTGGCCTGCTCTCTCAAGCTCCATTCTGCCGCCATTTGTTTGAATTTGTTTACCTTCTATAATTGAAACTTTGTAGCTTGAGTGGAGGCTTAGGCCTGCAACGGCTATGGAAAGCTTGGCTTCCTCTGTTACCTGGGAAACCTTGCTCTCTGTGGCTGTAGCCATCTTGGATGGGGGTTAATTTGCATACTCGCCCTGATTGGCTGGTGGGCGTGGCTTGGCTGGTGGGTGTGGCTTATGTAGCGGAGTGATGGTTAATTTGCATATTACCATTTTATTAGAGAGGACTAGAGGCCTGGTGCATGAATTCGTGCACCAGTGGGGTCCCTTAGTCTGGCCTGTGGGATAGAGCCGAAACAGGCTCTCCAACATCTCCCGAGGGGTCCCGGATTGCGAGAGGCCAGGCTGAGGGACCCCACTGGTGTACAATTGTGGCCGGGGAAGTATGTGGGAGGTTGGCCAGACGGGGAGGGGCTGCAGGAGGGCTTCAGGGTGTGTCTGGTCCATCTCGCTCAGTCCCGAATGGCCGGACCCCAGCAGTAAGCTAACCTACCAGTCGATTGTCTGCCCCCTGGTGGTCAGTGCATGTCATAGTGAGCAGTTGAGCGGTTAGCATATCATTAGCATATTATGCTTTGATTGGCTGAATGGACGATAAGACGACCGAACACTTAGCATATTAGGCTTTTATTATATAGGATAGATATTACAAATCTTCCCTTGAATTTATAACTAGTATTATTACTTCAAGATTTAGGACTACTTCCATATTGAATACAATGTGAACACAAACTTTTCAGTATTTCCAGAAAATTGCCTGGAAGGAGAAAAAGAAGCAATGAGTGAATAGGACTAATAAATGAGTCGAGGTGGTAATAGCATTTTCCTATTATTTTAAACTGAGGCCTGGTTTACATCTTTTGTGATGCCTGGGTGTCTTAAGAAAAATCATTTAATTTACCTCTCAAGTAAAGAAGAAATTATAATCAAAATGTGTATTTTCATAACATCTTTAAAACTTTAATGTTCATATTCTCAGTGAGGATACAATAACATGTATTTAATAGAGTTCATAAAAGAATTTTCTGTATATTAACTAATTTAACCAGCAGTAGTACCAGCCACATGCTTTAGCCAGTAGGTGGAGGCTATGAAGGACAGCACCTCAGCATGACAGAAGAAAGGAGAGGGTGACTCCTAGATGGGAGGCCTGTTGGAAGTCCTGCCTCATTACCACTCAGAGGCTCAGTTTCCTCATCTACATAGTTTATGCTGATAGTTTTGATAGAGTAATATATAGCTCATGAATTTAAACCATTTACCAGCTGCTTATTATCACCTTGACTGCTAAAAAGTGGCTGTGAAACAAAGAACTATCAAGGCAAATGTGCATGCTCTAACTCACTTGGGATCCTATGTCATTTCCTATCCTGGTGGCTTCCTTATTTCTTTCCTCTTGGCTCCTGTGGTCTTACCTCTTGATGGCAAGAGAGGAAACATAAAGGTGAGTACAGGGTAAAAAGAACATTTCTTTGATATGAGAAGAGGTAGCTTAAGCCAATACAATCATGGTTCTTTATTCTTGGACTCCACCATGGTCCTGCAAGGTTTCCCGAGGGCTTCTCACCTCCTCAAAGAGGAGTTAGGTCAAAGTTACAGGGTAAGCAGAAGAGGGAAAGAAAAGCAGCATATTCACAAACTAAAACAGATAAACAGTTGTACTACCTAAACAATGTATGCTAAAGAGAGAGAACAATTGAGACAAGATAATTCAGACAGGTCATCTCATTGAGGATGGTTGGTTGGTTGATTCATTTGTTCACCCCAATGTTACAGTGTGTCTACCAATTATTGGACAGCCCCTTCTCTAGGGGCTAAGACAGACAAGGAGTCTTTACTTATGGAGTTTACATTTCAGTGAGATAAGATAAATAATAAACAATTAAATGCACAGCTGTCTAATCTAAGTTATTATGATAAGAATTATGAAGAAAATAAAATATTGTGATAGTAAATGGAAGGAGGCTGAATTAAGTCAGACTGAATCATTAGAAGGCTTCACCATTCAATGAATATTGACTTGGTGTCTATGGGGTGCTGCGCACCAGCACCCATTTATCACTGCCTCTTTTACCAAAAACACTTCCTCTAGTTTCTGGCTGACTTCTATTTCCATGACACCACCTGAGGTGCTGTCCTTTCGAGCCTCCACCTACTGGCTAAAGCATGTGACTGGTGTCTACTGCTGGTTAAGGGAGATAATATACAGAAAATCCTATATAATAAAACCCTAATATGCAAATTGACCAAACGGTGGAATGACTGGTTGCTATGACGTGCACTGACCACCAGGGGGCAGACGCTCAATGCAGGAGCTGCCCCCAGCTTGCAGGCCCCAGGCCAGCCAAGGTGGGTGCCAGCGGGGGCCCCTTATCGCCCTGCCGTTCGCCCCACAGAAAGAGGAGGCGACCGGCGATGGTGGTGGCGGGGGGTGGGGCTGGTGAGTGGGCAGCACCAGGCCAGCCAAGGTGGGTGCCAGTGAGGGCCCCCCGATTGCCCTGCCTGTCACCCCATAGATCAGCCCTGATCGCTGACCAGGCCTAGGGACCCTACCCATGCACGAATTTTGTGCACTGGGCCTCTAGTTATTTTATAAACTCTATTAAAACAAACGTTATTGTACACCTTCTATATGCCAGGCGAACGTTAGTCATCAGTGAATAACACACACACACACAACCCTATAAAGTTTACAATCTATTCACAGATATATTATGATTCCTTTCCTTTTTATTTATTTTTTAAACAAAAAGGCAAATTTAAGGCCAGAATTCCTATAAGGAAATAATTTTTGTTTGTGCTCTATTAACTGAGATTTTAAATATTTGCAAAGCAACTGCTGCATTATTTTCATATTGAGACATTTTCACCCAATATTTCTACACCTTTCATATTTGCTTAATTGTTAATCAGGTTTGGCTGCTATGTGAAGTGACACTCCTATTTCATCTTGATCATTTGTGTTTTATATTTCTAGCTTCTGGTTTATTTGAAGATTTCATTTACAATTTGACTATTATTTTGAAATTACTTATTACAAGAGGCCCGGTGCACACAATTCATGAATGTGTGTGGGGGAGTCCCTTCAGCTCAGCCTGCACCCTCTCCAATCCGGGACCCCTCAGGTGATGTCCGACTGCTGGTTTAGGCCCAGGATCGGGTCAAAACCGGCAGTCGGACATCCCTCTCACAATCTGGGACCACTGGCTCCTAACTGCTCACCTGCCTGCCTGCCTGATCGCCCCTAACTGGCCCCCCTTCCAGCCTGGTCACCCCTTACTGCCCCCCCTGCCAGCCTGGTTGCCCCCAACTGGCCCCTGCCGCCCTGGTTGTCCCCAACTGGCCCCCTGCCAGCCTGGTCACCTCTCACTGCCCCCCTCTGCCACCTGGTCACCTCTAACTGACCCCCCTGCCGACCTCGTCACCCCCAACTCCCTCCGCCGACTGGCCTGGTCACCCCTCACTGCCCCCCTCTGCTGCCCTGGTTGCCCCCAACTGCCCCACTCTGCTGGCCTGGTCTCCCCAACTGCCCCCCTCTGCCGGCTTGGTCGCCCCATGCATCCTGCTGTTCAGTTGTTTGATCGTCCCTCACTAACCCTCCTGCCAGCCTGGTCGCCCCATGCAGCCTGCTGTTCAGTCATTTGGTCATCCCTCACTAACCCCCCTGCTGGCCTGGTCACCCCACTCAGCCTGCTGCTTAGTCATTTGGTTGTCCCTCACTAACCCCCCTGCCAGCCTTGTCATCCCACTCAGCCTGTTTGGTCATCCGTTCGGTTGTTTCGGATGTGACAGCCCCTGGCTCTTTATATATATAGATAGTATTAGTAGGCATGGCACTATCTCTTGCATATGCCTTATAGTTCAATCCACTACCTCAAAACAGCTAAAACGAGGTGGGTCTATTTATCTTCCTACCTTTTAATGTATTTCAGCAGACTAAGTAATATTGGATGAATATGTAGGAACATACATCCTATGAGAAAATGGGTCAGCTTAACATCTTCCACTTTGAGATGGGCATGCTGCCCACCTCACTCACAGCCATAAAATTATTCCTTAACTTATAATAATTGAGAAAAAGGTGCCTCTTTCCCTCAGCTATATTCTACAGATGACAGAACAAATAGATGAAATAAAAGTTGTTCATTGTTTTTTCATGACTCCAGTGGAGGCTAGAATAACCAGAAACTGATGGGCCATGGAATGTCCACTTTTCTCTCTGTGAAAGAACCTCATGCACTGCCAACTTGGAAACTGCTCATAGGCATATGAACAGCATTCACATCGCCCAGGTAAACAGTATTCAGGGAGCAAATAGAATCCACTTGTTAACATTTATCCTATGATATGCGCTCACCATTTCTGTGGTGGAAATGACTTACAGATATGAAATTAATATTGACGTTAGGAGCCCTTTGAAAAGTGTTTTCCTCACTTAATCACAAGAGAGCACACAGGTTCAAATTAGGAAAGGGAAGCGGGATAAGAACTAAAAAATGTCAGATACAACAGTTAAAACAAAAAAACAACAACAATCTTTTAAATGAAGAGAAAATAAGTTTATCTCTTACTGATTTAAATCCCTTTTATTTTATCCCAGTGAGAACCAAATAAGCTATGGAATGTTGTGAAATTCTCTCTCATCCATATATTTTTAAAAAATATATTTTTATTGATTTCAGAGAGAAAGGGAGAGGGAGAGAGAGATAGAAATATCAATGATGAAAGAGAATCATCAATCAGCTGCCTCCTGCAATCCCCAGACTGGGGATTGAGCTTGCAACCCGGGCATGTGCCCTGTCAAGGAATTGAACTGTGACCCCCTGGTTCATAGGTTGATGCTCAACCACTGAGCCACGCTGGCTGGGCTCATCCATATTTTTTTAAATTAATTTCTTTATTGATTAAGGTATCACATATTTGTCCTCATCCCCCCATTCCCATCCCACACCCCTCCCCACGCATGCCCCCACCCCCCTGTTGTCCCCAACCGCTGGTTAGGCGCATATGTTTGCACACAAGTCCTTTGGTTGATCTCTCCCCTTTACCCCCTCCCTCCCCTACCCTCCCTCTGAGGCCCGACAGTCTGATCCATGCCTCCTTGTTTCTGGGTCTGTTCTTGTTCATCAGTCTATGTTGTTCATTATTTCCCCTAGATGAGTGAGATCATGTGCTATTAGAAATACACTTATAAGAACCAAAAATGAGACAAGCAATAATGGTTATGCTGACAGGCAAATAAATCAGTCTGTAGTGAGTTTCTTTCTGGGCCAACAGTTCTTTTGAGACCCAATTTCAATGTCAAACAGTTTCTTATGTGTACATGTCAGCAATGACATTTCAGTTCTGGATGGTGGACAAATGGTGGTAATGCAGGTCCAACTCTCTCTGGTTTGGTCCTGGACAACCTGCAGTGACGCACAGCTGCTAACTGCTAGTATGGCAAGGCGACGTCGGCGTCTTCCATCTCTGGACTGCTTCTCTTCTGTCTTCATGGGTGGAGTAGTCCTGCTGATTCCTCTCTGTTGCTGGAATCCACATGGTCTCGGAGTTGTTTTCTTTTTCCAGGAGATCTCTGCCCTTCCCAGCTGCAAACTGTCTCACCAGCCGCGTCTCCTTTGCCAATTCAGGCTGGATTCCCTCATCCATATTTTTTAAAATGGGTAATACAGCCATGGTAATTTGAGATTAAGGCCATTAGGTGCCCAACAAAAGAAGTCAATGGGTAAGGACTAGGCTGGTAATGACATAACATAGGAAAAGGATGAACTGAAAAAAATGATTCAGAGAGGGATATTTTATCTCAGACAATGGTACTGATTTTGTAGGGTAGATTTTGGAAGTGTAATTTTCTAATCTTGTATGTCAAGATAAGCTGCTATTGTTTTCTGCTCCTGAGCTAATCTAGAGCAATCAGGCAGGTACATGCAAGATTCAACACCCCCCCCCCTCCGCCTTTTTTGGGCCATCTAATCTATTTTCTATGATTGTTTGACCAGACAATGAACCTCTGACAGACAGATGATTACAAAACATTATGTTTTAGCCACCATAGCTTTGGTTTTGCTGATATTTTTACCACTGTGATAACCACTATATTGGAAAGGAACAGGTTATGGCCAAGGACAGAGTTGTTGCTGAATGAGTTAGAAATAAAGCAACCTGAGGGGTCTGCACAATTTAATTCAGAAACTTGATGGTTTTAAGTTTGATTTTTTTTTTCTTTTGGGGGTATTGAGCAATTTAAAAAATATGTATTTTTTATTGTTGATAGTATTACAGATGAAATTTTTCATACTCAAGAACAATAATTAGCCCTTGCCTGTCAAAGGGGGAAAAGTTGGCTTCATTAGTAGGCGCAAGAGAGGAGGCTCTCTGAACTGACTTTAACATCAACTGGAGACAGTCAGGATTCAGTAGAGGAACATCTGGCTGCTAAGGGGCTGGGGATCCCTTGGAGAATTTTCTCCTCAGGACTAAATACTGCTGGCTATGAAGATTTCTGTTATTCCAGGGTGAAGGGAAGGCGCAAAATAAGACTAAGGAATTAATTGTGGGCAACCAGAATCTGATTTCTCCTACTGACACATGCAGTGCTTGGCAATTCCTACGTGAAACATGATTTGATAAAAATATTTTCTCCATTTCTCCCCATTATAATTATATATGAAAGAAAGAACTGCATATTTGTTCAAGGATATTGGTTTCCAGATTAAGGTGCTCCTAACACCTGACTATTCAGAAGATGCTGGTAGGCCCAAATCATGTCTATGAGAATATAGCAAAGGGCAATTTCCATTTCCCCCTTTCCTCCATTTTCTCGTTGGCTAGTGTAATAGGGCCAGAGAATCTTATTTAATGCTGTCTAATAAAACTTTCTGTGATAAAGGAAATGTTCTAGATCTGCACTGTCCAATATGGTAGCCACCAACCGTATGTGGATGTTAAGCACTTGAAATGTGGTTAATGTGACTGGGAAATAGATTTTCTATCTTATTTAATTTTAGCTAATTTAAATTTAAATAGCTCCATGTTGCTGGTGGCTATGACATGGATGGGGAGATCTAAGAAATGGAGTAAAACCAGAGGCCATACATTTATCTTCATTGACTACATTGTTTAGATGCTAGAATTAGAATTATTAAAATGTCACAACGTGTTGCTCCTTTACGAAAATGAATTTACTTTGCCTTTTGCTTTTTAAACCAAGGGAGGAATGTGCATTTTCAGATAGGGTTCAGTGACTATACTTTCATGAATAATTTTACTTCTCCTATTTTGTGTAGGACATTGATCTCTGAGTCATGTAAAGAGAAGTGTCTGCCCCTGGAGGAGACACGTCATGACACTCGGTAGTAATTGAACATGAATTGTCTGAAAGTTGCAATATCTCGGCTCTGTTCAGGATTACATTTGCTCGCTTCAACAAGTCATGAGAACTGTCAGGGTGTTAGGTGATGAATGTTAGATGAAGGTTTCAGGGGTGGTCAAATTTTTGCCTTACAGTTATATTTTTATTAATAGTTAAATAATAGATATTTAATGATTTTTTACTGGTTATTATTATAGTGTGTTCTGTTATGTGATATTTTGCATTTATGAGTTACCTATATTATGGTAAACCAAAACCTCACCTCAAATCAATAATTCGAGGTAACATGGAAAAACATAGCCTATCTTAATCTTATAAAGATACCAACATTTTTTCACACTAGAAAAAATGCAAAAAGATGTAAATATAAATAAGAGCTATTGAGATGAGTTTCTATTTCTATGAACTTCTTTAGGTACCACACATGTCATTTATAGCTATTTATAGCATTCTGGCATTATCCAGTGGTTAAAGTTTGCATTCTGTAAGACATAAAAGTGGCTTTTATGTAAGAACTAGAGGCCCAGTGCATGAAATTTGTGAACGCGGGGGGTGGGGGGGGGGGTCCCCTCAGCCTGGCCTGCGCCCTCTCGCAGTCTGGGAGCCATTGGTGTTGTCTGACTGATGGCAGTCAGACAGCATTAGCTCCAGCCACCGCCACTGTGCTCGCCAGCCTTGAGCCCGGCTTCTGGCTGAGCGGCACTCCCCCTGTGGAGCGCACTGACCATCAGGGGGCAGCTCCTGCATTGAGTGTCTGCCCCCTGGTGGTCAGTGCATGTCATAGTGACCAGTAGTTCTGCTATTCAGTCGATTTGCATATTAGCCTTTTATTATATAGGATTGTGACTAATTTTAACAGCAAGCATTGTGGCACTAAACAATTTGGCATTCTCATTCTCATCCTCCTTGTCATCCTCATTGTCCCTGTTGCCATCCAAAGAAGATACTGTTGATGCTGTGTTGGAGTGCTCCCATGGTCGACCAGAGCTGATTGTGCATCTCTTTCCAACTCTGTCTTCAGTGACATAATGCTGGGAGCTCGAAACTGGCTATGTTGGGGGTATTTACACTGAGCAATTGTCAAACGCTACAAACCAAGGCTGTTTTATTTTGGGAGAGCTGGTTGTTAAACATATTCTAGATATGAAGATGACCAAGTTGATGTTAATTGCAATGGTGGAACTAGAAGTAGTAGGAGTGGGAGATCAGAGAACTTTGTTTCCTTTCTAATTTTGTCTCCTTAGTCCCATATCCCAAACAGGGGAATGGAATGTGTATGTCACATTCTATATGGTAAGCTTTGAATAATTATTTATGAGCCTCCAATGTGAAACATTTAAAGAAATTCGTAAATGAATTGACATCCCAAGGCTGCAGGTAAACCGTCACTGACCCATCTTATTTAGGATTCTCTAATCCTATCTAATAAAAGAGTAATATGCAAATTGACCGTCACTCTAACACACAAGATGGCCACCCCATATGGACACAAGATGGCTGCCACAAGATGGCCGGCAGGGGAGGGCAGTTGTGGGCAATCAGGCCAGCAGAGGAGGGCAGTTGGGAGGAACCAGGCCTGCAAGGGAGGGCAGTGGGAGGGACCAGGACTGCAGGGGAGGGAAGTTAGGCGTGATCGGGCTGGTAGAGGAGGGCACTTGGGGGGGACCAGGCCTGCAGGAGTGGGCAGTTGGGGCAACCAGGCCTGAAGGGGAGGTCAGTTGAGGGGGACCAGGCCTGCAGGGGTGGGCAGTTGGGGGGAACCAGGCCAGCATGGGAGAGCAGTTAGGGGTGACCAGGCCAGCAGGGGAGGGCAGTTAGGGGTGACCAGGCCAGCAGGGGCAGGCAGTTGGGGGGGACCAGGCCTGCAGGGGAGGGCAGTTAGGGGAAACCGGGCTGGCAGGGGAGGGCAGTTAGGGGTGACCAGGCCAGCAGGGGAGGGCAGTTAGGGGTGACCAGGCCAACAGGGGCGGGCAGTTGGGGGGGACCAGGCCTGCAGGGGAGGGCAGTTAGGGGGAACCAGGTTGGTAGGGGAGGGCAGTTAGGGGTGACCAAGCTGGCAGGCAAGGGCAGTTAAGGGCAATCGGGCAGGCAGGCAGGTGAGCAGTTGGGAGCCAGCAGTCGATTGGAGAGGGTGCAGGCTGGGCTGAGGAACACACACACACACACACACACACACACACACACACACACCCCGTGCACGAATTTCATGCACCGGGCCTCTAGTAATTATAATAGTTGCTAAGTCCTATCACATTCATGGAGAACATTGAGATGAGTAATTTAAATATAGCTTAGTAGTAGAGCCATACAAATTAAACCCTGTACGACTTTATGATGGGTTTAAGAACTCATGGAAACGAATATGCCTCCTTTGCAATACTAAAATTTAGGTGAAGTTCATTACATCATATTCAAGGCTATGTTATATGCTCATTTCTGACTATTAGGTATAGTTCATTACTACCTATAATTTTAGTCTCAATTCTGGTTCCAGATACATCTATAATTGTACTTTTCCTAACTTCTGTAGTCCGAAACCTCCTTTAGATTCAGGAAATGAAGAGAGAATGAAACTGGGAAAATTGAGGGTCTTTAGAAAAGTTAATACATTGATTGTGAATATCTATAAAACTTTCACACCCTCTGTTCCATTTCCTTCCCGTCAACTTCCTTCTACAAATGTTTTGCTAAGGTAGAAAGGCCAATCAATATCAATATATGAAATACATAAAACATTGCTAGCCTTAAGAATTGTCCTCTAATAACATTGCTTTTGGGATTTTTTTTTTATATAAAAGAGAAGTGAAATTGCATTCAAGATTTCTCAGAGTGAGTTGTTACCACAGCACTTTTTACTAAAGGGAACTTACTCATGTCCCCTCTCCCCTCCTTTCCTCATTTTGAACTTTGTACCACTTAGTAAACTCGCCATGTTGTTGTAGCATAGTACTACTCCTAATTAAATTTAAAAACCCTTAAAACTCATGTTTCCAGCATATTTGGAGAGAAAGTATCGTATGAAATTACCTATTTTACCTTAATATATTCCAGAAAAATCTCTCTCCTATGCTGATCATAGAGAATTATCCTCATAAACTTCAATACTTCTCATCATAAGCTTATACAACAGTGGAAAATCATATAAGTCAAAGATTTTGGGGGTGATAGTGCATTTAGGGAGGTACGGTGCCAAACTTTGAAAGCTGATTGTTTTTATAGAGAGAGAGTAGGGACGTTTGCAGCACTGATATATTATCTTTGGAAAGCTTTTTTCTCTGCAACAGAAATTCTGCTAGGCTAAAGATCAGTACACGGCAAAATAATAATCCTGCAATTCTGATTCTCTCATATGGGTAAGCAGGGTTAGAGATAAACAAGAGTTCAGTTTTCCTTTCTTAAGTGGAAGTTCACACTTCTCAGAAAGCAATCCACCTTTTGGAGAACATGGCAACAAAACCCAGTCTTACTTCAAGCAAGAACAAGTTATCCTTCGGAGCTTTGCTTCAGAGCAGGACTTAAGAGACTAAAGAAAAGGCAGAAAGAAAAAACAAGGCTGACATTTTACAAGACTAATAAAACAAAACTGAAGATGCGTCATAAAGCAAATACACAACAGATATACACTTATGTTTTATGGTGCTCAGTTCGATTTTAGACTGCCTGGCTTAGGAAGTGTTAAGGTGAAGGCTAATTTTTCAAATAACCACACTTCTTATCCTAACAACTAAATGGCAGTCAGAAATTTCTGTGCTTGAACCCTAGCTTGTCTTGGGCTAAGTTTTTAAATCCTGTAAACCTTAGTTTCTTTATTTATAAAATTAGGATAATCATCAAATCTATGTCACAGGTTTCTTATTGCTATTTATTCTCATTTTAACCTCCAAGTCGTATTGTGATCTGACTGACTTGTTCTCTGTTGCCATTACCCTAACCCTTCTTCCTGTCACTTCTTGCCTGCAACACTGCGTTACTTTCTTATTGGTCTTCTTTCCCTTTTTGATCATCTCCATCCTATCACACAGAAACCAAAGTGACTAGAAACAAACAACTGGATCAGGTTATGTTCCCCTCTTCCTTAAGATTATTTGACACTTTCCTTTTGTTCTTGGAATAAAATCTAAACTCCTTTTCATAGCCGGCAAGGGCTTGAGGGACCTGGCTCCTCTTCTATGCCATCTTCTTGGGCTTTTGTACTTCTGCCTGGAATGGTTTTCCTAATTCTCAGTGTGGGCGGCTCACTGTCATTCCTGAGGTCCATCTCAGTGATTCCTCTCCATACCGGTTTTCCTTAGTCCTCAAGTGTCCTCTCCTACCTACTGCCAACCTCATCACCATGGTTATTGTCTTTATCACAATATAAAGTTAACTTTTAAAATTTTATTATTCTCTTTGTGTTTTCCCCCATAGGAATGTAAGGTTCACTGAGGTAAGTAACCTTGGACATCTTGCTCACCATCCTGTGTCCAGGACCCAGTAATCATGGAGAACGTAGCTGCCATGCATAGTAACAGCTACATTTACTGAGAGTTATGACAGGCACTCTTTCAAGGGCTTTACATGTCCCCATTGGTATTTCTCACCATCTGTGAGGCAGGTTTTTTTTTTTTTTAATTTAAAAAAAATATATATTTTATTGATTTTTTAGAGAGGGGAAGGGAGAGGGATAGAGCTAGAAACATCGATGAGAGAGAAACATCAATCAGCTGCCTCCTGCACACCCCCTGCTGGGGATGTGCCCGCAACCAAGGTACATGCCCTTGACCGGAATTGAACCTGGGACCCTTGAGTCCACAGGTCGACGCTCTATCCACTGAGCTAAACTGGTTAGGGCTGTGAGGTAGGTTTTTATCCCGTTTTACACATGGGAAGTTAAATATTGGGGCAAAGGTCATTTAGTTAAAAGTGGTAGTCCTGAGGTCACAACCAAGGAAGACTAGCTGCAGAGTCTAACTCTAAAATTATTTCAAATAATACAAAGCTATTTTATTCAATCCTGGTTAATATTTATTGAATAAATGGATATTTGGTGACTAGTAAGTACCTAGTACCTAGCAAATGCTAAAAACAAAGCTATTATTGCTCTAGCCAGGGGGCTTGGTTGGTTGGAACATTGTCCCATACATCGGCAGGTTTTGGGTTTGATTCCCGGTCAGGGCACTTACCTAGTTTGTGGGTTGTAGCCCAGGCTGGAGAGCATACAGGAGGCAGCCAATGGATGTTTCTCTCTCACATCCATGTTTTTCTTTCTCTCTTACTCTCTCTCTAAAAACACATTAATAAACTTATTCTCAGGTGAGAATCAAAAAACAATAATGATCAAAAAACTATTATTAATATTATTTCTGTTGGAACAATTTAATCTCAATATTGGCTTTCTTCCTTAGAGTTGCAGTGACCAGGGTATGAGTTAAAGCTATTAGAAAGTGGAATGGCTGTCTAGTGGGTGAAACTTCTCCAGAATTTTCTGTCTGTATATAATAATTCTATGGCAGACATGCCTGATCAACCGATTTGGCTTAAGGAGATCTCAACAGCCTTGTAGAATACAAATGTCTATTTTCCATGTGAGGATCTAATGCTCCTTGATGTTTTACAAATCTTACTTACAATCCGTGCTACACTTCTATGGAAGCCATAAAATATATTTCAGTGACTGGAAGCCATTCAAAAGATTATCCAGAGATTTACTACTTTTAAACTGGAAGCAGAATAAGCACAGTGGCTGAGCCACAGAGGAGAAACTTCAGAGCAGGGTCGTCATCTAATCCTTACACTATATTTTGTTGGCCTTTGCTCATTTCAAACAAATTTGACCTTTAATAAAAGATTTGTAGTAATAAAAGGAGGTGAATGCTTAATTAAATTTAAAATAGTTGTACTGATTTGGACTAACAATACATCCAAAAAGACTAGGTGATGTTCCAGGAAATAGAAAGAATATCTGGACAGAATTCTGTTCACAGAGTGGTGGGTTCCCCGCCTTAAGTCTGATGGTTACAGAGGGGTCCTAATGATTGTATCTCACAAGATTACTATGAAGATTTAAAAATAATGATACATGGGAAACACTTGTGCAGTGCCAAACACACAGTAAATAGTATTATTTTTCCTAATCTGATTATAAGTATAAAAATACTTTAAGACCTTTTATTTTTTGTATTAGAGACTTCTGAAGGAATATGTTGAGAATGACTGAACCTCTTTTTAAAAAGAGAATAATATACAAATCACTGTGTGTTTATGTATATGTAGCAATATGTGAAGGCTATGTGTACAGAGGAGGCATTATTTTCTTGTTACAAATCTCTAAGAAATTGTTGATGTCCTTTAACCTTAAGGAAAGAGCCTTTAAAAACGCAAACACGGAGTGGTCTGGATTCTGTCTTTTGTTACCATGAGCGTGGCCCTGACAAAAAGAGCTGCTTTCCTTTATTACAGAGCACAGATGGTTCAAATTCTGACTTCAATCTTCCAGTGCTGTCTGCTGACTTGAGTACTTAATCCCTGCAGATTTGCTTGTTTGCTTTGTTGTTCATGTTATGGCAATTGCAAGATGGAGGAGGATGAAATTGATCATTGAAGGCGTATGCCATGGTGTGGTTATAATTTATCACTGAATTTCAACTGGATAAGGAGAAAAGTAGAATGTAGAGGGTGTTAAAAAATAAGAGGTGGTGCTGATAACAAATTGGAGATTTAGTTAGGGCTAAGGATTGTTTGAATTGAGGTGCAAGAGTAAGTAAGCTAGAAAAACCCAAGATGATGGTCAAAGATTGGGAATCTTAAAATTGAGATTATTAAGAAAATGCTGTTATTGCTGGTGACAAAGTCTACTTATGGTCATGGGAATGACTATAAATTCATAAGTTCTGCATGTTTGTGTATGTCTGTTTTAATATACTAGGTGGAAGTAAAGAATAGTACTATATCACCATATCAGGGAGTATATGAACTATATCACATTTCTGGAAGGTAGATGACAAGAAAAATAGTACATGATTTTATCCCATGTCTATTAAAACATGGTTTTGATATTAGCTTACCTAATATCATAAGGAGACCCATGGCTGATGATAACAGCTCTGAAGCTATAAAGATGCAGAACGTTGAAAAGTGGCTTAGTCTCAACTAACTTCGAAGTTCTGAAATGTTTTGTCACTGTGCAGATCACTGCCCTTCTGGAACCTATTAAATACATAGACGTTTTCATTCTGGTTTCCAGGCAGTTCTCCTAGCAATGAAGCAGTAGCTCCATGAATACAAAATGATTACAGATAAACTGGAACCATGGCTTTCCTGCTATTCTTCTGACCTTTGAGAGTCAAAGGCAAAAATCCAATATCACAGGTGAAAAATTTTTATAGGATCAAGATATGACCTGGAATTGCTTTCATTGCACTTAACTATTTGCACTCTGATCTAGATAATCATAGTTTGTTCAGATCAATGGGTTTCTATTATTTCTTGCTTGATGCAACTAATTTAAGTTCAACTTTAAGTAATCTCATTTGTTAGAAAAGTTTTTCATGTGTGCTGATGTCACTAAATATTATGTCAATAATCTTTTGATGTCACAGAAATGTTTAGAATAGTCATATTATTCATAAAGCAGACCTATGTTTAAGTTCAAGTTAGATGCAATTATCCCCAATCTATTGTTGATGACACTTGTTTAAATAATTATCTATCTATCTATCTATCTATCTATCTATCTATCTATCTATCTATCACTTATTTACATTCCTCTGAATCGATAAAAGTCAGAACTTTGAAAACTGTCTTAATCTCAACTAACCATAATTACCGAAAATAATTGAGGCAGCATATGACAGTCTATATTTGCTAAGGAAATGTCTTTACCTTCTTTTTATACTAAATCCTCTCATCAGAGTTCATTTACCATTTACCTTTGAACAGCCTTCTTCACTATTTAATAGTACTTCCAAATAGAATTTCTTGCTTCCTGAAGCTTTCAAGAGAAGGTCTGGGCCCATGATTTTAACTCTCTTTTTGGTCTCCAGCTCAAGTTTCAGCCAGGTTAAGCTTGGCAACAATGCCCCACAGGTAAAAATGGCATAGCATTTATATTCATTTATGCTGTCACGTGATATGTGAGGCTGAATAAAAATGACGCTGGAATGAGAAATCCAGGTTAAGTCAAGTGATGCGGAAATGTAATAGAGAATTAGGAACTGTCAAAATGTTTCTTTGCTTTTATTGTCTTTGAGAGGATATTTCACGTTCAGGATCTTCTCCGATTTTAAGGATCAGAGGGTAGAGAGTCTCTTTATACTTGGAAACTTTAAAAGCTCTTCCTTGATCACAGTTGTAATGCTTTGTCAACTTTTTGACCAAATTTCTGGTTCAGGTCTCAAAAAAAAAAAAAAAAAAAAAAAAAAAGGATGGATGGGAAATGGCAGAATGTATTAAAGGAGAAAATTTAATATATATTTTTTTCTTTTGAGAAGGATTGGTGTTAGCTATGTACATGGTGTGATTTCTGACTTAAATCTCTGAAATTTTTTCTCCGCTAACTCCTTGTTGTCTGGTACTTCCCCATTATCTTCTCCAATGATTTAAAGCTTTATTCACAGTTAAAATACAAATACCTATATTTGCCTAGTAAATCATGCTGAGCAAGTTGATAGGCTTTGCAACTCGCTACCCTCAGGGCAGGTTTTGAAGAACTAGTAGAAAGGGTGACAGTAGGGAAAACCCCTAACTCATGTTCTTACAAACTTTCTCCTTCCTGGTACCAACCATATTCTTGCCTGGCTTTCTTCCTCCCTCCTCCCTTCACTCCTCTTTATTTCCCTCCCTCTCTCTTTGTTTTCCTCCCTCATTCCTTATCTCTTTCCTTCCTCTTTTTCTTGCTTTTCCTGACTATATTCCAGTAGAACAGATTTTCATTCATAAAATTCAGTAAAATTTCCTATATATGTCTCCATTTTGATGATTCTGTTTTATATTTATTTTATTTCCTAAACATGGCTCCTTTAATCAGCAGATACACTTTTTCCCTTGCATCTCATGAATATTTTCTTTAAAATATGAATGAACGGATACAGTTGTAATTAGACAGTTAATAATAATAGAAAAGGAGCAAAAGGGAGGCCAGACATTATAAGCATGGCCATTTGAACATCTTCTCCAGAAAGCTGCAATTTCACACTCCCCAGGGAACCTGAGTCAGGATGACTAGGGAAGATGCCTGCCAGTCAAACCTGAGAACAGAAATCATTGGCCAGAGTAGGCAGGGCCAAAACAAGCTCTCGAAAATTTGGGAATACATAATCCCTCAAAGAAATTTTCACTCTTGGCTCTCTTGTATTAGCCCATGTGGCCCACAGCCATGTGGACCCCACATGCAATGGACTGATGGCTTGCAATAGGAAACACAAACTGAGCTAGCCCGATTCTGGACTGGACATTGCTCCAACATGGAGCAAAAATTCTGGACACTGGCTTTGATTCTAGCTCTATTGAACCACAGCTACACTTCTTTCTTGGTCCATGTGACCATGGAAACTCTGGGGTTTGATTTTACAAAAATAAAGCTTTCTACAATACCTCATCCTCCTATGCCAGGCTCTGAAAATTCTTTTTCTAGGGATATTGCAAGAAGCCCACTCCCAGGAGCAACAGATGGGGGTGTGGAACTCTCGCCACCAAAAACAGAACTCTTTTCCTTTCTTCAACTTATGGCGTAGAACACAGGATTTCCCTAAAATGAAGAACAATTAATTTTCTTTTGCTGGATCATTAGCTGATATATCTATTGACTGACTCCCTTTTAAGAATTTAGTAATCTCTTTGTTTTATTCTTTGTGTTCATTTAGCCTCTAATTCAGTATTTGGACCATATATTCTGTTTTGCGATATTTTCAAAATTATTTATTGTTTCTGTGATAGTGCTGTTTTGGTCCCCCGTTTATCTTTTTGGCTTTGCAGTCTTTCTTCCATTATCATATCCTTTCATCTTGGATGCCTTATTTTACTGATGTCATGTTGTCCATGAGTTGATTTAAACTACAAAAAACTCACTGTGGAGATTTTCCCCCCTTTTCATTGGATAGTGTTTAAATTTCACAATTGATTCTTCCTTTGTGCCTCCTCTCTGTCCCCCCCCCCCCCCTGCCTTAAAATTCACTGAACTTTCTTTTTCTTATTTTGTTGGGAATTTAAAATAAAAAAGAATTACATGTTCCTTTTAATGAGAAGATACTATAGAGGTGTACAAAGATGAATTGCTTCTTGGCCACACTCCTGCCTCACATAAGGTTGCAATTACTAATAGTTTTATGTGTGTGTGTGTGTGTGTGTGTGTATATATATATATATATATATATATATATATATATATATATATGTTCATACTGTTCTTTTGGCTATTAATATATATTGATATGTATGTGCATATACACATATTTGCATATATACGTGCTTTTCTATTCCTTTCAAAAATAGGATCCTGTTCTATATACTTTATTTGTCCTATATGTTGCCCATGATTTTTCCCTTTGTACTTTATGAAATATTTTATCTTAATTTTATTTTTGTTTGTGATATTATAACATCATAGAACTTATTCTCTCCAGAATTTAATATATGCCTTAATCATATGTTATTGCTTGTACAGCTTATGGAATTTCTATGTAATATTTTTCAATTCTGTTAGACTCTTTTCTCATCTTACCTGAAACATGTGTTTTACTCTCTTGAATGATATACTTGTTTTTGATGCCATTTCTTTGTAAAATAAATATTCTTTGGCCCCACAAATTTAAATATTATGGTAGGAAGGGTGCAAATTATATCAAGTAGTGTCTGGAACAGGATTATAATATGTTTTCACTTAGGTAGTATTGAGGTGAACAGACAAATTCAGGTTTTAAGGGAATAAATATTGCAGGATGGCAGAAATGAAGATTTAAGTTTGGGAGCGATCTTTCAACATTTTTGAGCATCTCTTTCCATATCCCTAAGTCATGCACAGAAGACCAAGACAAGAAAGCAGTGGGTAGGTGACAGAAAGTACATAGGTTCTATTGCTAGTTCAATTTTCTCTTTGTTGGTTTTTGCTGTGCCCTAGATTTCTTTCTTCTCAGTGAGATTCACAGATCTATTTACTAATCTCATTATTTTCAGTCTTTTTTATTTTACTGCTGAGAATTTGGGAGTGTCATGTCTTAAGTTTATAAATATATATATGTATATACTAGTATATATGTATATATTAAAGAAGATAGTGGTAAGGGTGAGAGCATGTTTTGAGATAACTGTTGAGTTGATAACTTCACTGTGGTATGTATATCTGATATATCTACCAATATATCTATATCATATCTATCTATCTATCTATCTATCTATCTATCTATCTATCTATCATCTATCTATCTTATACAATATGACACAATATAGTATGGCATATCACAAAAAATGCACAGACTCCTTCCTACCTATTAATTTAGGTAGAACTCAAATTTAATTCTGCCACCCTAGCCTGGTAGCTCAGTTAGAGTATTGTCCCAATATGCCAAGCTTGTGGGTTTGATCGCTGGTCAGGGCACATATAAGAATTAACCAATGAATACATAAGTAAAACATCTAATTGATGTTTCTCTCGCTTCCTCTCTCTCTAAAAATCAATAGGTAAACTTTTAAAAATTTTAATTCTGCCACAAAATCTTCCTCAAATAAATATCCACAAATCATCCCACCCACTTCTCTATAATGTATATTTAGCATTTACCTGATAATACAAGGCAGTTTATTATATGTTTAAATATTAGAATGGATATAAATAATAATAGGCACCAAGTACTGATTATTTATTATATACCAGGTACAGTGGCAGGAAAACTCAGATGTAAATTCCAAATAGGCAAGAACAATGTCTTTGATGTCATTGTATCACCATGGTGTCTGCGTAAAAACAACATTGAGTTGCATTTCCCTTATAGCTAGCATTTTTTTTCATATATCTGTTAACCATCTATATATTTTCTTGGGAAAAATTTCTGTTCATATCCTCTCCCCGTTTTTAAATTGAATTGGTTTTGTTGTTGTTGTTGAGTTGTATGAGTTCTTCATATATTTTGGAGATTAGACCCTTATTTGGAAGGGTCATTTGCAAATATCTTAACCCATTCAGTTGGTTGCCATTTAGCTTTCTTGATGGTTTCTTTTGCTGTGCAGATGCCTTTGGTTTAATGTAGTCCCATTCACTTAGTTTTGCTTTTACTTACCCTGCCTTTGGGGTCAAGTTTACAAAAACACCTCTGAGACCAAGGTCTATTGTAGCATTATTCACAATAGTCAAGAAATGAAAACAATCCAAGTTTCCTTAAACAGATGATTGGATAAAGAAGTGTGGTACATACATACAATGTAATACTATGCAGCCATAAAAATTAATGAAACATTGTCATTTGCAAGAAGATACCAGTAGATGGATCTTGAGAGTATCATGCTAAGTGAAATAAGTCAGGTGGAAAGGAAAAGGACCATGTGACTTTACTCATATGTGGGATATGAAACAAAAACAACAAATGAACAAACAAAATAAGCAGACTATTACAGGCACAGACACAGTATGGTGATTACCTGAGGAGAAGAGAGTGGGCAGAGTTTAGGGTAAAGAGGGTCAAATATATGGTGATGGAAGGAGACTAGACTTTGGGTGAGGAGCACACAATGCAATATACAGATGATGTATTATAAAACTGTACATCTGAAACTTATATAATGTTATTAACCATTGTTAACCCAATACATTTAATTTTAAAAAAGAATATTGAACAAAATAATAAAATTATCTGTTAATTTTTATAGATAATTTAAAGTTTCTGATCTTTAACTTAAATCAGTATTTTTAGAAATATTATTATATCCTTAGTTTTCTGAAGTATTTAAAAATACATACAACATTGGATTTTACTCATTGGATATTCAGAACTTTAGTATGATTAGGATGATGTGTCTTATTTAATAGAATAATAGTAACTGATAACATTTATTGATTACTTATGTACCAGATATTACTTTAATAATTTTGAAAGATTAGATCTTTTAATCTTCATAAGTATCCTTATTACCCCCAATTTCAGAACAAGAAATTGAGGACCTCCCTCAAAGTTATGCTGCTTATAATAAAAATACAACATTTTAATTTTATGTCTATATAATTTAAATTTTCAGAATATGCTGTTTTATTTCAATAATGAAATGTATGGCACACTCTAATTTTATAAGAAACTAAAGAAACAATATATGGAAGAAAATATATTCTCAATTATATGTGACCTCTTTATAAGGACAATCATTAATTGAAAAGCTGCACCAATGTAGCTAGTGATAGGGTGTTACTTGGGAATACAAGTTATAGAGATATATAAAATTGATTCATTGCCTCATTCAAGTTCAAGTGACTACAGCAAAATAGTAGATATTAGAAAAATCACAAAATAATGCAAATGTAAGTGTAGTAAATTTTATCAAAATAAAATTATTATATCTGATCAAAGAATGAGCAAAAGCTTACCCACGGATGAGGTGAAATATCCTTTTTTTAATGTTGAACTTGAGTATTAACATGTAGTTCAGCTTCCTGAAAACCTTCTTCCTCCTTAATTCTTTCCTCCTCATTTTTACTGTGGGTAATTGGGCACGAGCAAGTTGTGATACCTAGAATTTTAAAGAGTTCATTTCAATATATTATCTCCAAGCTTATCTATATTACGCTTAGCTTCATAACTGTTTATTAGTTAAGCATCCTAGAGAGCTGGGATCAAAATATTATTCTCACTTTGTGGGTTGCTTTAGGCACAGACCAGATAATTGCCTTATCCGAGATCGCTGGCAGCCAGGGGCAGAGCAGGAATTAGAATGTCAAACTCTGGACATTTCATCTTGGGGTTAGTGGAGGGATGCTCACTGACTCCTGTGCAAGCCTCCCAGCAAATGGAGAAGCAAAGGTGAAACCAAGAATCAGTTCTACCTGCATCTGCTTGAGGCTTTCTCTGTGAACTTCTGCATGTCCAGGGGGAGTTAAGAACTCAGGAGCCCACAAATTAACCTCCAGACAATAACATAAGCAATCCATTTTTTTCTAGTTCATATACTTCTTTGAGCTGACAGCCCCATCTCCCTAGTTCACTGCCAAAGGCTAGAACTGTGCTGAGCTTTACTGTGAAAATCTCCCTCACTTTAGAAAACAGATACAAAATAAAATTTTTTATCTCTTCAGTTAAGCCTATAGCTGTTTACTATAGACAAGTGCAATGCTTACTGAAAACGATCTCTGATTCTACTATATACTAGAGGCCTGGTGCATGAAATTTGTGCGTGGCTAGGGTCCCTAGGCCTGGCCAGCAATCAGGCCAATCTGTGGGGCGATCAGGGGCCCCTGCTGGCACCCGCTTTGGAGGAGACCTGGGGGGGGCGATAAGAGGGGGTAGGTGCTGGCCCACTTGCCTGCCAGCCCTGCCCCCCCGCCGGTTGCCTCCCTCTGCGGGGAGACTGGCGGGGTGATTGGGGCCCCCTGCTGGCACCCACTTTGGCTGGCCTGGGGCCTGTGGGCTGGGGGAAGCTCCTGTGTTAAGCATCTGCCCCCTGGTGGTCAGTGCGTGTCATAGTGACCGGTCATTCCACCGATCGTTTCTCTGTTTGGTCTATTTGCATATTAGACTTTTATTATATAGGATTCTTTAAAAATCAACCTATCCTATCTAATAAAGAGGGAATATGCTAATTGACCAGACCACCACTCCGTCACAAAGATGGCTGCACCCACAGCTGAGGCCAAGTTCCCATAAGGAGCCTTAACGAGCAATCAGCAGGGACCTGAGGCTATGCCCTCCCCCACCCGGCAGGGCTTGACAGGGGACCTCAGGCCGCACCCCCCAAATGGCAGGGCTTGACAGGGGACCTCAGGCTGTGCCCCCTACCCAGCAGGGTTTGATAGGGGACCTCAAGGTGCACTTTCTGTCCTGGTGCTGGTCTAGGGGACCTCAGGCTGCTCCCCCCGCCCCAGTGCCAGGCTGGGGTACCTCAGGCTGCGCCCCCCACCAGGTGGGGCTTTACAGGGGACTTCAGGCCATGCCCCCCACCCCGGCATTAGGCTGGGGGACCTCAGGCTGCACCCCCTGACTGGCGGGGCTTGATGTGGGACCTCAGGCCATGCCCCCCGCCTTAGCACTGGACCAGGGGACCTGAGGGTGCACCCCCTGCCTGGATGGGCTTGACAGGGGACCTCAGGCCGTGCCCCCCACCCAGTGGGGCTTGACAGGGGACCTCAAGGTGCACCCCCAGTGCTGGGCTGGGGGACCTCAGGCCGCGCCCCCCACCCAGCGGGACTTGACAGGGGACCTCAAGGTGCACCCCCAGTGCTGGGTTGGGGAACTCAGGCCATGCCCCCCACCAGTTGGGGCTTGACAGGGGACTTCAGGCCGTGCCCCCAACCCCAGAACCAGGCCAGGGGACCTCAGACCACACCCCCTGCCTGGCGGGGCTTGACTGGGGACCTCAAGGTGCACCCCCAGTGCTGGGCTGGGGGACCTCAGGCCGCGCCCCCCACCCCAGCACCAGGCCGGGGGACCTCAGACCACGCCCCCCGCCTCAGCACTGGGCCAGGGGACCTGAGGCTGCGCCCTGCTGCCTGGCTAGGCTTGATAGGGGACCTCAGGCTGTGCCCCCCACTCAGCGGGGCTTGACAGGGGACCTAAGGCCGTACCCCCCACCCAGCAGGGCTTGACAGGGGACCTCAAGGTGTACCCCCAGTGCTGGGTCAGGGTAACTCAGGCCATGCCCCCAACCAGCAGGGCTTGATGGGAGACCTGAGGCTGCACCCCCTCTCCCTGTGCTGGGCCAGGGGACCTGACTCTGCGCCCCCCCGCCTGGCGGGGTTTGACAGGGGACCTCAGGCCATGTCCCCCACCCAGTGGGCTTGACAGGAGATCTCAGGCCATGTCCCGCACCTGGCGGGGCTTGACGGAGGACCTCAAGGCACACCCCCCGCCCTGGTCTGGCCTGGGGGACCTCAGGCCACACCCCCCGTCCTGGCACCGGGCCAGGGGACCTGAGGCTATGCCCCCTGCCTAGCAGGGCTTGACAAGGGTGGGACTGGCTGGGTCTGGATCTAGCCCATTGCGGGGGGGGGGGGGGGAGCGTGTCTGGGTATCACACGATTTTGAGGTGCATGTGGGTGGTCGGGGACTTGACTCTGGCCCCATGGTGAGCCCCAGAATCTGACAGGAGGAAGGTTTTCATATACATTTTACTAATTTTTTTTCATCTCTGACACTTTTTTATAGAGAAAGGGCAAATAGAAATATTAAATTTTTTCCTCTAATTAATCCCCTTTTAATGTGCACTAATTTTGTGCACTGGGTCACCAGTAGTAGATAAAAGGTATCAATCAGCTAAGAAAAATAAAGCAAAACTGGGAAGCCAGAGTAATATAATGAAAGACTAGAGGCAAAATCATAGTTCCAAAATATTTATGGTTTTACACTGAAACCTGAAAGTACTACTAAATAGGTCGGCACATTGAAAACATGCTCAGTTTCTAGAGTTTCAGTTTTTTAAAGAAAGTTATAAAAACAAAAATTTCCCAGTATTTTCTTGTAATAGGCAAAATGGCAAGTTTGATTTCTGAAGATGGTTAGGTGCAATAAAACAAATCAGAACATTGTCACTACCTAATAAGGAATCTAATGTTAAAAACTCTTATCCCAACTCCAAATAATAAAGAAGATTCCAAAGTCACAAGACACTAGAACTCACCTGCTATAAATTCACCCAAAAGGAAGAAAGGGAGAGGTGATTAAAAGTACAGTTTGTTTTTCACTTATTAGAGAAAATACAGAAAAAAACTGAAGAAAATAAAAATGTGCACATCTCTAACCAGAGTAAGCATTTTGTTTTATTTTCTTCAACACATTTATATCCAATTGCACACATTATTAAAACAAAATCATTCTGCACATACATTTTGTAGTTATTTCATTTATCAATCTATTTCAATGATTTCCTTTTTACTATATTTGAATATATTCTATTAAAAAGCTACCTCTTAGTCCATCATTTATGATTAATCCATCTGAACAATTTTTGCAAATCTGATCATTTAGCTCTTTCTAAGTTATACTTATAAATAATACCATTATGAATATGTATATAGTGAGATTTTTGTGCGTATAGTTGTTATATATTTTTAGTGTCTTCATGATTAAATTTGTGACTTTTGATTAATCCTTTGGGTGGTCAGAATTTGATGTTTACATTTTCTATATCCAACAATATAATTGACATGTATTTGAATTCTTGCATAATCTAATAATGTATTTCTTTGATCTTCATATATATGAGAAATATTTTATGTATGGGTTTCTTGGTTAATGATTTTTACCAGCCAAAACTCAATGGATATTGGCCCATTGCTTCCTGGTATTTATTCTTGTGGAGGATTCAAAGGTTAGTCTGATTTTCTTTTTCTTTGTAGGCAAACTTTTCTATCTAGTTAAGAACTATTGTTATTTTCCTCTACCATTAAAATTAAGAATTTAAACAGGATCAATTCAGGTTTTTATCCTTATTAACACTGCCTGCTAATCACCGAGACTTTTTCACCTAGAGATTCAAGCCTTTTCTCTTGTATAGGAATACTTATCTTATTGTAACTCAGATTTATTAAGTTTCTGCTAAAATGGTTTCTTCAAGAACACAAATTAAGTTGCACATCATTTTCCATCCACTACATCTACTTTTTCTTCTGTCATGATTCTAATCTCTGCTCATTTTTATATATTGGAGGCAGCTGCTCAAATTTGTTCTACACATTACTATTCCATTTTCAGCAGCATTAGCTTTGTTCTTTAGTGAATATAATCATGAGTGATTCTAATCTCATGAAGATATTAATTTTACCATTTTACTTTTAATTTATTTCCTTTTTATTTCAACTTACCTTCTAGCCAGATTCTTTTTCATATCAGTATGTTGTGTTATCCTTTCATCTCTCAGCTCTTATTTCAAAGGTCTACACTTTGAATTTTATTGTGAACAAAAGACAATTTTTCTAAAATCTCATTTCCTGCAGTATCCTTTAAAATAATCTATTTTTGAAGCTATGGCCTTTTATGTTAAAGAAAAATTTTCTAATCTTCAAATTTTGTGTTTTTTTACTCACTCTGTGAACAGGAAGTGAATCCAGCCTAGCATGGCCAGTAAGCAGGGATGTTGAGTCAAAATTGCTTTAGGCTAAAGTAGGAAAAAGCATCACAGTGGCTTAACCAGATAGCCTTTTATTTTCATACTACAGGCTGGGTGCATGAATTCATGCATGGGTGGGGTCCCTCTGGGTGGCCTGCAGGGATCGGGCTGAAACCCGCAGTCCAATGCCACCTGCAGCTCCTACCTGCTGCTCCCGCCCGTTCATCCCGGGCCCACTGTGCCTGCCACAGGCTCGCGCCCAATCAGTCCCGATTGGGAGAGGCTCATGCTGCCGCAGCAGAGCTCGCTAGCCATGAGCCCTGTGTCTGGTGCTCTCCCAAGGGGAGTGGCCTGCAGGATCCGACTGAAACCAGCTCTCCGACATCCCCTGAGGGGTCCTGGATTGCGAGAGGGCACAGGCCAGGCTGAGAGACCCCACAACTGCACAATCGGGCCGGGGAGGGACCATGGGAGGGCTCTAGGACATGTCTGGCCCACCTTGCTCAGTCCCGATCGGCTGGACCCCAGCAGCAAGCTAACCTATCAGTTGGAGCATCTGCCCCTTGGTGGTCAGTGCAAGTCATAGCGAGCGGTTGAGCAGCCTTAACATATCATTAGCATATTACGCTTTAATTGGTTGTTCGGTTTTTCTGCTGTTCGGTCTATTTGCATATTACCCTTTTATTATATAGGATTATTATATAGGACTAAAGGCCCAGTGCAGGATTTGTGCAGCAGTGGGGTCCCTCAGCCTGGCCTGTGTCCTCTCGGATTGGAACGAAACCGGCAGTCTGACATCCCCCAAGGGATGTAGTAGTGTGAGAAGTGGCAGGTGGCCGGGGAGGGGCCCATGCTACTCCGCTCATCACGGCCCCAATGTGCCTGCCACCTCCGCCACTCAGTAAGCTCGCTGAGCGGCGCTCTCTCTGTGGGAGCATACTGACCACCAGGGGGCAACTCCTGCATTGAGCGTCTGGCCCCTGGTGGTTAGTGCGCATCATAGCGACCAGTCGACTGGTTGTTCATTCGGTCACTTTGGCTTTTATAGATATAGATGACCAGAGTCTAGAACTAGGCATTCAGACCAAAACAGCTGGTCAAAGAAGTGGCTGGGTTTCTTCTAGCATTTGAACCTATAACCTTAGTGTGACCTTTATTCTTATGGTCAGAATATCTGTACCAACTTTGACTGTACCCTAGGCTATAGCTTGAAGAGGGGAAGGACAAGGAGAAAAAGGTATGTGTTCTATTATTTTTCCCCCTTTTTAAATAGAGAACTAGTATGTTTGTGAAAGCTCTACTCAGGACATTTCTCTCTCATTGATAATAACTGTGTCACATGGCCATCCATGTCTGCAATGGAGTTTGAGGGCATATTTATTTTTAGCCGGTACAATCTTTTCTGTTAATTAGAGTTAGGTAATATAAAGATAGGAAAAATAAATATAGGGACAGATTCAGTTTCCCTCTTGAGCCATGAAAATTCGTTGCTCAATTTTGAATTATAGGGCAAATGTGATCAACCCTAGAGATGTTTCATATGTCCATTTTCTGTTTGTCTATACTTCATGCTTGATGAAGACACATATTTTGTTCTCTTAAACAGTGGTTACTTGTTTGTAGATAATTTGAAGTGATATAGGTAAATTATTACCAATAATAATGAAAGAAAAACTGTTTAGGGTGTATGACCACGGCATAATTTGTTACAGTGTCTCTCTTTTTTTTAAAACCAGGGATGAAGACCAATAACCACAGGCTCGGAGGCCCTTGCCATTTGTAATTACTGGCACTACAGATAAAAAAGAGCTACAAGCAGCCTCCAGCGAGCTGAGCTCCTCTTCTCTGAAATAGAGCAAGCATTGCCTAGGATGGTGAGTCTGATTTCAGCTCTGAAGTCTTAATACTGGCAAAAAATTCCAAATTTTGCAAGTAGAATGTTCGTTTTTGGTTGATGTAAATTTTTATTCACAAATGTTATAGTGAGAAGATAAAGGGTAGTCAGAAAACAATTTCAGTATTTATTCAGACATAATCATAGGAAAGATATAAAATGTAGGATGACATGGAAGTCCTTGGTTAGGTCAAGAGGTTCTGAAGAAAAAAAAATACATGGGTAGATTTGAAAGTAATATCAGTTAATTACCTTCTGTGTGTTAAGTACTAGAAAACATACAGAAGTAAACTCTATTGATACTGTTGCTTTCATTATCTAGTAGTACAATATAAATAATTCCATACTATCCTATATAATAAAGAGATAATATGCAAATTAACCCTCATGCCCTCACAATATGACTGCCTTCGACCAGGCTGGCAGGGGGTTAGTGAGGGACAACCAGGCTGGAAGGGGGGCAGTTAGGGGCAACCAGGCCAGAAGAGGGGGGCAGATGGGGGCAACAAGGCCAGCAGAGGGGGGCAGATGGGGGCAACAAGGCCAGCAGAGGGGGGCAGTTGGGGGTGACCAGGCTGGCAGGGGGGGGAAGTTGGGGGCAATTAGGCTGGCAGGGGGGTCAGTTGGGGGCAATTAGGCTGGCAGGGGGGCAGTGAGGGGTGATAGGCAGGCGGGGGGGAAGTTGGGGGCAACCAGGCTGGCAGGGGGGGGCAGTTAGGGGTGACCAGGCCAGCAGAGGGGGGAAGTTGGGGGCAACCAGGTTGGCAGGGGGGCAGTTGGGGGTGATTAGGCTGGCAGGGGGCAGTGAGGGACAACTAGGCAGGCGGGGGGGGGGGGGAGCAGTTAGGGGCGACCAGGCCAGCAGAGGAGGGCAGTTGGAGGTGACCAGGCCAGCATGGGAGGCAGTAAGGGGTGACCTGGCCAGCAGGGGGGTGGGGGGTAGTTAGGAGCAACCAGGCTGGCAGGGAGGGGGCAGATGGGGGTGACCTGGCCGGCAGCAGGGGGCAGTTAGGGGTGACCAGGCCAGCAGGGGAGGCAGTTAGGGGCAATCAGGCTGGCATGCAGAGGCAGTGAGGGGCGATCAGGCCAGCAGTGGGGGGCAGTTAGGGGTGACCAGGCAGGCAGGCAGGTAAGTGATTAGCAGCTAGCGGTCCAGGATTGTGAAAGGGATGTCCGACTGCCGGTTTAGGCCCGATCTCTGGGACCTCCCCCAAGAGGTCCCAGATTGGAGAGGGTGCAGGCTGGGATGAGGAGACCACCCCCCCCCCCCCCGCCCATGCACGAATTTCAAGCACCGGGCCTCTAGTAACCTTTATGAAGGCATTGCATATGCTTTGGTCATATTTATTTTCTTCCAAAATTATTTATTACCTCATTAATAGAATTAATACATTTTTTTTCTAAATTAGCAATACAAAATCAAATAAATTCAATTTATTACCTGGTAATTTGATCACAAAGGTACATATACTATGCTCTGGGGCACAGAATGGAAACAGATTTCAGACCAGGTTATTTGTGGATGTGGAGGCCCTTGTTTAGGCCTTACAAGGTCAGTAGGACTTGGTCAGGAAAGAAAAGCTGAAGGACAGGACCAGGACTAGCATGAGCAGGAGTGTGGCTTTCAATGAAGAATGCAATGAGAGAAGGGAGAAGGCAGAACCAGTCTTCATCAAAAGGGCTCTTGCCTTGATCTTGATCTTTATTCTGTGGACAATATGAAGCTTTGAAATTCTGAGAGAATGTATCAGAGACAGGTAGGTTGAAATGGAGAAGGAAAAAATGGAGACTGGAAGGTTATTTTGGATTTTTCAACACTCTGACTCCAGCAGTTAGGATTTAAATGAGTGATAAGCCTATAGTATATTATTTTATTACTTTTTTTAGATTCTGTTTTTCTTTATTGATTAAGGTATTACTACATATGTGTCCTTATCCCCCCATTGCTCCCCCACCCCCCACTCATGCCCTCTCCTTCCTGGTGTCTGTGTCCATTGATTAGGCTTATATGCATGCATACAAGTCCTTTGTTTGATCTCTCCCCCTTACCCCCACCCTCCCCTACCTTCCCTCTGAGGTTTCATGGTTCGATCGATATTTCTCTGTCTCTGAATCTGTTTTTGTTCATCAGTTTATGTTGTTCATTATACTCCACAAATGAATGAGATCATGTGATATTTATCTTTCTCTGACTGGCTTATTTCACTTAGCATAATGGTCTCCAGTCCCATCCATGCTGTTGCAAATGGTAAGAATTCCTTCCTTTTTACCGCAGCATAGTATTTCATTGTGTAGATGTACCACAGTTTTTTAATCCACTCATCTGCTGATGGGCACTTAGATTTTTTCCAAATCTTAGCTATGGTAAATTGTGCTGCTATGAACATAGGGGTGCATATATCCTTTCTGATTGGTGTTTCTGGTTTCTTGGAATATAGTCCTAGAAGTGGAATCACTGGGTCAAATGGGAGTTCCATTTTTAGTTTTTTGAGGAATCTCCATACTGTTTTCCACAGTGGCTGCACCAGTCTGCATACCCACCAGCAGTGCACGAGGGTTCCTTAGCATCTCTCAGATGATTAGTGACTTTGAGCATATTTTCATGTCTCTTGTTTTTCCTTCTGTCTTCTTTGGAAAGTATCTATTTAGGTCCGTTGCCCATTTTTTAATTGGGTTGTTTATCTTCCTTTTGTTAAGTTGTATGAGTTCCCTGTAAATGTTGGAGATTAAACCCTTATTGGAGATAACATTGGCAAGTATGTTCTTCCATGCAGTGGGCTTTCTTGTTGTTTTGTTGATGGTTTCTTTTGCTGTACAGAAGCTTTTTATTTTGATGTAGTCCCATTTGTTTATTTTCTCTTTAGTTTCCATTGCCCTAGGAGCTGTATCGGTGAATATATTGCTTTAGCATATGTCTGAGATTTTGCTGCCTGTGGATTCCTCTAAGACTTTTATGGTTTCCCATCTTATGTTTAAGTCCTTCATCTATTTTTAGTTTATTTTTGTGTATGGTGTAAGTTGGTGGTCTAGTTTCATTTTTTTTTGCATGTATCTGTCCAATTTTCCCAACACCATTTATTGAAGAGACTGTCTTGACTCCATTGTATGCTCTTGCCTCCATTGTTAAATATTAATTGAGCACAGTGGTTTGGGCCAATTTCTGGGTTCTCTATTCTATTCCATTGGTCGATATGCCTATTCTTGTGCCAGTACCAGGCTTTTAAGAAACTTTTAAATGCTCAGAATTGGAAAAATTGTTATTCTTATTACATGGCACACTCTCTTCACTTTCAAGGCATGGCTTGCTTTCATTTATTTATATATTTATTCATTTTTATGTAAAATATTATAATAGGCACTATGAACACCGAGCTCAAACTAAACATATGTTCCCCTTCAATCTAACCACCTGGTATCATACTTCTTCCCACCTGATTTTTGTGATAACCATTTCTTTATTTCCTCTTTATATGATTTTATTGATTTGCATGTATTCCTTTAAAAGTATGGTTTTTATTAGTTGCTTTTAACTTTCTAGGAAGGTATTATGCTGTTTGTAATATTTTGGGATGTCTCTCATTTAATATTATTTTGCTAAGATCCATGCCATATTTAAAAGTGCAATATCTTTTTGCATTTTAAATTATTTTTCTTCTAGTTGTGATGAACTTGATAAAAAACCAATAATAATTTGATTACATTAATTAATTTGTTTGTCTCATTAGTTTCTTGCCACTGCGACAAATTTATAAAAAGGATGAGTTCAAACTTAGTTTCATTTGTCATGGCCATAAAATAGTGAAATCTGTTAAATTCAGCCTTAACTTAATGGAAATGTCTTTGCTATCATCTAGTAAATATAAGCAATAAAATAGAAATGTTGCCATTTTGGCTATGCATGGCAGAACATTTCCTCCGATGCACCATGATGAGACAATTTTAAGCAAAATATCATGTATTTGATGAATTTGTAGTTATCATCCCCCTAATTAGAGTATGCATAAAATATGTATTAAAGTAGTAAATATTGCATATGCCAATTACAAGTGCTGATAAAGATGATAACTTTGGATGATTTCTCAGATCAAGCAAGGCTGAGTGGAGAAACTTTGTTATATTTGACTATTCAAATATTTATATATATCACACAAGAATGTCCCTGGACCAGAAAGATTTTTTTTCAGTTGTTCTCCAGCTCTAGGAAAAATTTGGGGCCTGATTAAACATAAACAATTATAATGGCCCAGTTTCACAAGAAAGTATACAATTTCACATGCATTTTTTTCATCATAAGGATGTTTTTCCAGATATTTGTGTCTTTCCTGGACAGTGGTTTTCCATGGTACCTGATCCTCCTCCAGAATTAGGATAACCAACTTGAGACAGTTTGCCTATGCCTTCTCCAATTTAATACTAAAAGTCCCCCATCCCAATTGGGGCCATGCCTGTAAATGGCTTTGTCAAGTACCTAGATTCATGGATAGTTAGGTCATGTATCAATAATACATGTATTTCTGGTGATGAATTTCAGATATATCAGGTTCTCATTTACATTTTAATATAACATTTGTACTATTTCTAATTCATATTTTATAGTATGTATGAAAAATCTCAAATATGAATAT
Source organism: Cnephaeus nilssonii (assembly GCF_951640355.1). Taxonomy (NCBI): domain Eukaryota; kingdom Metazoa; phylum Chordata; class Mammalia; order Chiroptera; family Vespertilionidae; genus Cnephaeus; species Cnephaeus nilssonii. Next base: position 13,180,487 of record NC_137079.1, read on the forward strand.
TTAAAATCTACCCTTTTAACTAATCTGAATTATAGAATATTTATAGTCATTTTTTATTTCTTTTAAGTATACATAGTAATTTGCGTTAGAAATATTTTCTCATGCTTTAATGAAGAAATGAGAAAGATTTGTGAATGGTATTTCAGTTGTTTGATGCAATGCATAAAAATAATTTGTCTTAGAAATACTTAAAGAACCTTCCCTTTAATTTTATTTCTCTAAAAGCGTTTAGAAAAACGTATTCTCTCTTAGAGATGAAATAAAGTGTAGTAGTTTCAAGCATGTCTACTGGAATTAAAACTCATGGATACAAAGGCTGGCTCTTCCACATACTACTGTGTGACTTGGGAAAGTTGCTTAACCTCATGGAGACTCAGTTTCTCTATCTATAAAATGGTATAATAATTAGTACCTTCCTAATAGGTTGTTATGAAGAGCAAATGAAATAATATATGGTAGTCATATATGACAGTGCCTGATACATAGGAAGTTTTCAATATTTTGGCTCCAAGGTAAGTTGAGCTCAGACTTGTGCTGGAGTAACATTAGCTCTATTTATTTATGTTCTGTAATAGGAATACAGGCTTTAGAATTAGTTGTGTGTGTGTGTGTGGGGGGGATTTTATGGCTTATTAGAAAATTTCAATACATATTTGAGAAAGGAATTCTGTCATCGCTGGCCAATTGCCCTTTAATTGAGAGATAAGGTGGAAATGGACAGCTAATTTCTCTTATTAACTCATTGTCTTATGTCTAATTTTTATCAGGAGATGGGGCAACAAACTGACTATGTTTGCTCTGCTCACGTTTACTTTCTTCTTGTAGATATGTTTACTAAAGTAAATGTTGAGATTTTAATTGGCTTCAGAATGATTTAATCAGACAGTGTTTATTATGCTCAGTCATAAAGAACACACTGAGATAGGTTTGCCATCTGTTCAGGATGAAAGTGAAATCCCCTTTGAAGAAGTGGGCAGTTGATAGCAAGTATTTAATGAATGTTTAATGTTTTTGTATCTGTGTGAGGGGCTTATTGTGACAGTAACATAAATGTTGTATGAGCCTAAGGGATCAATCCTAGTGTTTCAATTCTTGTTAAGTCTCTGTTGGATATTGTATTTTAAAATTCTCAAGTTGCATACTGAAGTGATACAGGACAGACTTAGTCCTACCTGGGAATGTGGCTTCACTCAAGTTCTGTTTTGAATCTCTATTCACTCCTGCCTGGGTACTGCCATCAGCCCAACGAGTCTATTGATTGCTACATGGTTTCCTCCAATCTTTCTTTAGATAGTGTTGTTTTAAATTATGCTTTATGGATTTTAGGCAACACTTTTTATCTATTTGGAATCTATACTGAATTACCTTACTACTCAAATATGCAGTAGTTTCTTCACTGATTCACATGCTAACAATATTTATTTCATGTTTGAATGACCTTGCATTCTCCTTCCTGTTTCCAAACTTGGGCCTATTATAGTCTCTGCACGTCTCCTGTAACCACTGTTGTCTCTTCAGATTGTAGCACACAGGCCTGGTAAACTCAGCGAGAGGTCCGGCCAGGGAACAATTTTCTAATTTAAGGCTGCCACTGCATATCCTTTAGTTTCCCTTTGGACTTCTGATTGAGGCTGTCACGAGGGTATTATAAAAGGAAAAGGAAGAGGAAAGCTTTTCCCCAAATGTGATATCATTAAGTATATAAACTTGACCTCTAATGTGAAAATTTGGTGTCTTTTCTTCAATATAAAATGCTATTTGGCACAGTATATGTTTCTGTGTCATGTTGCTATAGAATAGTTGCTTACCAGTATTTGTCAGAAGCTATTTGTCAGTTCCCTCAATTTCTGCAGGAGGTAAGAATGCTTCAGTATTTGGAGAAGGAAAATTGTGTGCTCACAGGGATTTGTGCAAGTGCTTTACAAAAAATATGACCTTATTTGCAAATACATGTACAACCTGAATGAGTATAATCAGTGAATTTGCTAGATTTCTTGCTTATTGGGACAGCTTAATCCTTAGACATAAAAAACTCCCAACATATATTTTATTCCCTAATTATTACATTTTCATTTAAATCAATGTAATTTACATTGAAATACTTTTCAAAGAAAATCAGGTAACTATGAGGAGAAATTATGCTAATGTAAATGTTAGGGTACAGTAGCATGCACATACTTTGACAATGGCCTTGCAGGTAGAAGAGCAAGTTAAGTGAGATATATGAATCAGAGTACTTTAAAAAATATGATTTTATTGAATTTACAGAGAAAGAGAGAGGAAGGGAGAGGGAGAGAGAGAAACACTGATGAGTGAGAACCATCCATCGGCTGCCTCCTACTGGGGATCTAGTGCACAACCCGGGGAATGTGCCCTGACCAGGAATCAAACCAGTGACCTTTTGGTGTATGGGACGATGCTCAACCAACTGAGCCACACTGGCCAGGGCTAGAGTACTTTTGTCCTTACTATCAGACTAAATGCAGTTTTGGTAATAGAGACTTATAATTTATATGAAAAGAAGTTCAGAGTCAGGCAGTACCTTTTATACAGGGTACAAATTTTGTCCCAGGAGATTCCAGCAGACTTCCCTTTGCACCTCACTGCTCAGAATTAGATGACATGCCTACTGCCAAATCACTCTCTAACGAGGGTCTCGGGAGGGGAGTGGAGAACTGTGATAGGCTGGGACCAATCATGATGAACACCCTGAAGTTCCCCGCCCCCTCAACGCTCACTTCCCTGAGCATGTTGCCACCTCAACAAAATTGGAGTTTTAATAAGGAAGATTGGGATAGGGTGGAGACGGTTGCTGGGCATAACAAATCATGTTTGCTGCACAAGCCAGTCAAGAGCATGGCTAGAAACAGTAGGACACTCTAACCATGGACTGTACAAGCCAATCAAAAGCATGGGCAGGAATAGAAAATGACCATCTTTGACTATTTTACATATTTTGTTCAAATTCAAAGACACATTAAACTAACAAGCATAATATTTCTCAATTGGATGGGAGTGACTTTGTTTTCTGCTATAATTATGATAAAAATATTGAGCCTCCCTAACTTATCTTAGGAGATCTCTATTTGATACCATCTATATGTGTCTTCCAGGATAAATTATTTTGCAGTAATATGATTCAAATACAAATATACATACCAGCAGTATAATGCAAATACAAACAAGGCTCAGAGGAATTTTTGGTAGCATTTGCTTAATCATGAGAGCTGAAATTGGTTAATTGTCTTATGTTGAGGGAATTTAAGGGAATTCTTCAACTCTTTGAGAGCCAGACTGCTAAATAAGACCTTAAAAACACTTTTACTTATAGAAAACTCATTAACAATTTCTATTTTAGTTTTAAAGTTTTCAAAAACCCATGGCATGGGTAGTGAGAAACCTGCTTTTGTTGCATTTTGTGAAGAGGCTGTATTAAACATTAGGTGACATTGCATATTTTATCTAGAGATATAAAAGCCTAAGCAACCAAACGACTGGCCGCTATGATGCGCACTGACCACCAGGGGGCAGATGCTCAGCTGACTGACCCATCCTGGCGGCCCACCAGCCCAGCGGCAGCCACTACTCTCTCAGTAGTCCTGCAGGTCCAATCTCCAGAGAATGGGTCAGGCACAGATGGACCAGTGCCTCTGGCACAATCCTGACAGCACCACTGGCCTCCTGGAAGTTGGCCTCAGGCACTGAGGCCACTTCCCCTCCCTAGATGCTCTGCAAGGAAGAAACGATAATAAAGTGGCTTCCAGGTGGCTCCCAACAACCTGCGCAAACATCAGCAGGATGGATCCAGATCTTGGGTAAGCAAGGGTGTCCCACTACCCGACCATAGGGCTGATTGTGTCCCAGCCCCTCCACCTCCCTCGGGACGGGCACCAGACACAGGGTTCACTGCTGGTGAGTGCTGCTGTGGTCCCAATCAGGACTGACTGGGTGCGAGCCCACAGTAGGTGCAGTGGGGCCAGGATGAGTGGGAGCGGCAGGCAGCATTGTACTGCCTGTTTTGGCCCAATCCCCGCAGGCCATGCCAAGGGACCCCACCCATGCACGGATTTGTGCACCGGGCCTCTAGTTTTAAAAATAAAATATCATACAGAGATAAAATCTCAAAATTGCATAGTCACTAAGAGCACAGCCTTGGGAGCCAGTCTGGGTTTGAATCCTCACTCAGTCACTTATGAGTTATGAGATTTTGAGGTGGTTATGCCTCAGCTTTCTCATCCATGAAATGGGAACATTAACCTACCTTGGGGTTATTATGAGGATTAAGTTATTTTTATGTTATTCAAATGGCATCTGGTACATAATATTTAAGTGTCAAAAATAAAGATATGGCTTGATATATAGGTATATGCTTTTCTTATTAAATACATTATAAGAATAAAAAATTATTCTCTAAGTATAACATTTCTGTGGTATGAAACATTTTGTAATTTTTTCACTCATGCATGCATACATAGAAGCAATCTTTTAATATATTTTTAATGAGCATCTATATTGTATTATTTCTTTCAGATGTAAGCTTATTGAGAGTAGCAAGAATTCCTTAACACTCTGTCAGATAACACACTGTATCACTCTATGATGCAGATCATGAGGTAATTAGTAATGTACATGGAGAAGTTTAAATTGACAAATTCATTGTAAGGAATCATTATGAAGTTTTTTGATGATCAGTTAGGTATGAACATGGAATAATACTATTGAGAGGTAGAGAGGCATGTGAAAGTAAAAGTGCTTCATGACAGTCACAAGTCCTAGAGAAGAGAGGCATGGTATGCCACACAAGGGCCATATGGGAGGAACTCCAAGGGAGTGGGCTAAACCAAGCAGGTAAGGAGCCAAGGCCAAGGACAGGAGAGGGCTTGTTGTGGGAAAGTGCCTTTATTGGGAGACACGGTGGAGTATTATTGATGTGCTTGAATGTCACCTAGTCAGAGTCAGGGAAGGGAAAGGGGAACTTGTGTCAGGGACCAACCTTGTTGCACTGGGAGACCTAGGTGTCTGGGCAGGGTGCTTATAGTCTATTTATGGAGAATGTTGAGGCATTAGGAAGATAAAAAGTTATAAATATTTACAATACACTTTAGCTGTCTCCATGGAAACAACCAAAGTATCCTTTGGATAAACAAGATGAGGTAGATATAAAAATGAAATACTGACATTTGCAATAACATGGATTGATCTTGAAAATAACATGCTAAGTAAAATAAGTCAGGTGGTAAAAGTTAAGAACCACATGATTTTTCTCATATAGAATATAAAACTGAAAGCAACAAATGAACAAACAATACAAACAAACAAAAACTCACAGACACAGACAACAGAGGGGAAGGGGGGTAGGAGAAGTAGTAAAGGGTAAAGGGGGCCAAACATATGGTGATGAAATGAGATTTGACTTTAGATGGCAAGCATACAATACCATATATAGATGATGTATAGAACTGTACACTTAAATTCTATATAAATTTTATTAACCAAAGTCCCCCAATAAATGTAATTTAAAAATGAAAAAAAAATGCCATAGGTACTACAATGATTTCAATAATTGTCCATTAGCACTATAACTATAAAATATAAGTTTTTAAGGACAAAAGATGGTTTGCTTTGTCTTTCATGGCAAAAATAAACAAGGAAAATGATCATAAACTAAATAAAACTAAAGGAAATAATACTGAAAAATATCAATAGACCTATGTGAATATGTGAAGGATTGTGGTCTGGAGGGCAATAGGATTTTCCATGAAGATGAGTGAGGTCATGAGGGTGAGATGTGATGAATGGAACGCAGTGGGGATAGGGTGTGGAGGACATCTTTAGGTAGTGAGAGGACCTTAGCTAGGGTACCATGCTAGTCATCGTCCTTGTGGTTGTTGACATGGACATCCTATATAATAAAAGCCCAGTGACTGAAATGGTGGAATGACCAGAATGACCAGAGACCAGAACGACCACACCCCGGCCAGCAGCCCCCCAGTGAGCAGTTAGGGGTGATCAGGCAGGAAGGCGAGAAGTTAGGGGCAATCATGGAGGCAGGCAGAGTGGTTAGGGGAGATCAGGCAGGCAGAGTGGTTAGGGGTGATCAGGCAGGCAGAGTGCTTAGGGGCGATCAGGCAGGCAGAGGCAGTTAGGGGTGATCAGGTAGGCAGAGGCGCTTAGGGGTGATCAGGCAGCCAGGCAAAGGGGTTAGGGGCAATCAGGCAGGCAGAGGCAGTTGGGGTGATCAGGCAGGCAGAGTGCTTAGGGGTGATCAGGCAGGCAGAGGCGGTTAGGAGAGATCAGGCAGGCAGAGGCGGTTAGGGGTGATCAGGCAGCCAGAGGTGGTTAGGGGCGATCAGGCAGTGGTTAGGGGCGATCAGGCAGGCAGGCGGTTGGGTAGGGACCATCAGGCAGGCAGGTGAGCAGTTAGGGGCCAGTGTCCCGGATTGAGAGAGGGATGTACAACTGCCGGTTTAGGCCTGATCTGCAGGAATCGGGATCGGGCCTAAACTGGCAGTCCAACATCCCCCAAGGGGTTCTGGATTTCAAGAGGGTGCAGGCTGGGCTGAAGGACACCCCCTCCCATGCATGAATTTCATGCACTGGGCCTCTAGTTGTTATAATAAGGAACTGCCCTAATTGAAGTTGAATTCTCATGGTGATTCTAATAGGATAATGGGAAGGAAACTTAAATACATATGTTGAGGCTTGATCCTAGAGGACTTTGAAAGCCAGAGAGAATGTTTTTAATCATAGGTGTTTACAGGTGAAAATTATACTTGAGGAGGTTTTTTTAATTCAAGAGATGGGAATCCTAAAGTCTGCAAGGAGGAAGAGAAGGCACAATTGTCCTAAACTGGTGGAAAGTGATGGGAACCTGAACTGCAGGGAGTAGTGACAATAAAATAGAATGGAAGGAAAAGATATGAAAGATACTGAACAGTATGTGTCAATACTGATCAGTATGTATGTGAGTGAATTTATGTGAATGTATTATTCACTGTGGTACATGCTGGTGTTCCCCTTCATTAATGCAGAAAATGAAAGGCTCTTGATTTGGGCTCACAATTTGGATTTCAATGTAGGGATGTCTGACAGCTTTAATCATATTTATTTATAGTCTTTAAAAAAGTAGCAGATTGAAATAAAATTATGGCTTTTATTTCATGCAAAAAGTGTGGATTCAAGTGAGGACGTAGGACATTTTTTCTTCTGGTTTTAGAGACTGAGCATATATTTCAGATTTTCTTTTAATTATACATAATCACACTGTTATGAAGAATATTCAGAAAATTCCATAAACTGGCCTATGTCACTTTGCTCTTGTGCCTCAGAGTAGCATACTGGAAAAAACATACCGTCAAAGGAAATTTGCCTGGGTTTGTGTGACCATCAAGTTCTCAAGGTTGTGGGTTGTAGTTTGGCCAAAAACACTGAATAAAGTCCTCTTTGGTTTAGATTCCCCAATCTCTACTGCCATTCACAGTGAGGTGACATGGATGGGTAAATTAGTATGTTATATTGAGTAACAAAGTTAAAAACTTGTGTTTTAAAATGTTTGGTAAGAATCCTTAGGGAAATGCTTTAACATTTTTATTTCTTAGAAAAAGAGAAATAATGGTAACAAAAGTGGAATCAGATACATATAACACAAATCACAAATTCACAATTCAAAAATAGGCATAAATACCCAAGAAATATTCACATAGCTCCATAAGGGGACAAATATAAGAATGTTCAAAGCAGTGTTATTTGGCTATGTTAGTATATTTTGCTAAATTCTCACAGGAATATAATTCCTTAATCAAATGGTACACCTTTATCAATTCAGTCAAGACCTATTTAAAGAGAACCTACTATTTCTGAGTTCCGTTCTAGATTCTTGGAATACATCAAAGCCCAAAACAAAGATCCTTATCCTCCCAGACATGCTATTCTAGTGATGGGAGAGAAAAACAAGAAACACAGTATATGAATGGATTATATTTTATGTTACAATCTGATATGTGCTGTGGAAAAAATTAAAACTAGAGCAGAAAAGGGATGAGAAGATATGAAAGATAAGCAGGAGGAAGTTGGAAGGATGTAGTATTAAATTCGTTGTCATTGAGTAGATGAAATTCTTAAAAATGGTAAAACCTAAAGAGGTGAGGAAGTTGACAAGACATATTAAGGGGAAGAGTATTCTAAGCAGAGAAAAATAGTTTTAAACACAAGCCCTGAGGCAAGGAGGGTGCCTGCACAGCAAGGAGGCCAGTGTAAAGGGGTTGAGTTGGGGAGAGGGAAATAGAGATGAAGTCAGAGAAGCAATGGAGTGGCCAGAACTTGGAGAGTCTTTTGGGACATTGTACCAACTTTGGATCTATTGTAAATGAAATGGAAAATTGCTATATGGGTTGAAGCTAAGAGGTGATGTGATTTAACATGTTTTAACATGCCCACCCTGGCTACGACATAGACTGTAGAGAGGCTGGGCTAGAAGAAAGATCTAGGGCAGTAAACCTTAGGTGAGAGAGGCTGGTGGCTTGCATAGTGGTGAAAAGTGGTAAAACTTGATTGGATTTTGTAGTTATCTTAAAGCTGGAACCAAAAGAATATCTTGACAGGTTATATATACAAAGTGGGAGAGACAGAGAGGAGTCAAATACAACTACAGAGCTTTGGCCTGAACAATAGGAAGAATTGAACAAGTTGCCAACAATGCACTTAGGGAAGACTACAGGTGGAGCATATTTGGAGAGAAAATCATGACTTTGGTTTTAGAAAAACTGAGTTTTAAATGCTTTATGAGACATCCAAGTGGAGATTTTGACCAGTCAGTTGAATAGATGAGTCTTGAATTCAGAAGAGTGGTCTAGGCTGGAAGTACAGAATGAAGATTTGTTAGCATATTGATTGATGGTACTTAAAGCTATAAAATTGGATGTGAGTCCAAGGAAGGGAGAGTCGATAGGGAAGAGACCAAAGGCTGAGAACTCCAAAACTGCTTTCAAGAACAAGAGGGGGTATTGGGAATGTGCAATTAGTATGGTAGGAAGAAATTCAAGCAAGTGGTAGCCTGAAAGCAAGGATTGAATAAAGATGTGGTACATAAATACTATGGAACACTACTCAACTATAAGACAAGAGGAAATACTGCCATTTGCGATAACATGGATGGACCTTGAGAGTATTACTCTAAGTGAAATAAGTAAGTCAGAAAAAGCTAAGAACTAACTGATTTCACTCATATGTGGGATATAAAACAGAAACTCATAGACACAGACAACAGTATGGTAGTTACCATAGGGAAGGGGATGAGGAGTAGCAAAGGGAAAAGCGTGCCAAATATATGGTGATGGAAGACAGTCTGACTGTGGGTGGTGGGCACACAATGCAATACAAAGATCATGTATCACAGAAATATACACTTAAAACCTATGTGATCTTACTGACCAATGTCACCCCAATAAATGTAATAAAATAAACAAATAACATCTGCTATGTTACTTTAAAAAAGGATATATTGAACTGTTGACCAAAGATTGAAACCAAAAATAGTGACACAGAACCAGCTTCACACTGTCTATAAAATTATCTTGGTAAGATATTTTCTTTTGTATTACTAAATGAACTCTGTTTAGCAATACAGACATTCCATTGAGAGTAGGACCAGGAAAAGTTCATATTTTTTAAAGAATTATAAAGGTTCCCTTTAAAAACATAAGAAAAATCCTAATGTAGTATTTATTTTTTATATGCATATACTTTGATTAATAAATTTTTAAAAAGAGAATTTGAGTTGACTTTCAGGCATACATGAAGTAACAGGGAAGAAGTCATAATAATAATATAAAGCCCAATGGAGGATTAAGGGATAAAAGTATGACAGAAAGTCATTTTCACTGTAAAAGGGAATCAAAACTAGCTTGGACCTTCTGGTAACTAGAACAAACAGAGAAACAAGCATTTTAAAGAATCATTATGTCTGTGAGATAAAAATAAGAACTATTTCTGATACAGAAATCATAAAAACATTTTTCTCATGGGTTCTTATAAAAGGACTCTGTATGTTTTAATGGATGGTGTAAACAATAACACCCTATGATACCCAGCAGTAAATTTAATTGCATTATTTCTCATTATTTCTCACCTTATGAGATAATAAAATCACAGAGAAATTTCATCAAATAATTCTGTGAGGAACCATATAAACTTTATTAACTTCTGGATCGATCTGAGGATAACATTAAAGTTTTAAATTATAGTCTCAATTTTTCTTGTCTATTCCCTTTTATATATGTGGCTAAAATATTTATATATATAGCTGTGTATTTATGGTAATTGAGGATGATTTAAATGCTTAATGAAGTCAGCTCTTTGGACTTTTCTTTTTTCTTTTTTGGGGAAAGGAAAGATGACAATGGAAAGACAACATATTTCTAAGAAGCGAAATGAAGGCTTTATGTATGTGTAACACATGTAAGTCACACACTTCCTTCCAGATGATGAAGCCTGTTATCCTTCTCAAGCTAGATTCTCCCACCATCTGGACCTTTATGCTGAAAGTACAGGCAATTCTTATGCCACATTAAAGTAAGAAGATCAAATTCTTTTAGCCACCCAGCCATTAAATTATACAGATAGTCTATGACTTATGACAGTTTAATGATTTTTCACTTAAAAAGCATTTGTGTTAGATGGTTTTGCCCAACTGTAGGTTAATGTATGTCCTGAGCATGTTTAAAGTAGGCTAGGCTAAGCTTTAGGTTAATGCATTCTCTACTTAAGATATTTTCAACTTACAATGGGTTTATTAGGTTGCAACCCCATAGTACATTGAGAAGAATATGTATTCTAATGTTCAGTAATTCTTTTAAAAAAGTGAGCCCTATTATTATAATATTAACGCACTTGATTTTGATATTGTACCATGTCTTTGAACTAATCCTGTTGTTAGAGCAGAGAAAGTAAGAATCCCAGAAATAAATTTCTATTGTTGCTTTTCTTTGAAAGAAACACTGTTATTGAGTATTGAAAAACAACTTTCCAAAATGCCTGCTATTTTTCCTCCTGTTCTTAATTAGAGAATGGCTTGGGCTGAGATGACTTGGAGAAGGAGGAGAAATATAAGGAAAGGCATTAAGTTTAATTATTATAACTGTGAGACTTATTGCATTTGGAGAAAATATAAAATGCTAAATAGGTGAATATAGGAAACTAAGGATTCACTTTTTAGTTGTTGGGTAGATATGACTGGAGTCATGACATAATTACTACCAAATATACATTTGAGTAGTAATAATAATAATAGTACTTCAAATAAGTACACAAACAAAATATAGAAATAGTTCATTTTCTCTCTTTTATCTTTCAAAGACACACCTTAAAATATACCTGATATATTCTTCAGAGAGTGGGAGAACTTTTTTTGGGTGGAAGTTGTATATAACTGTTGAAATGGAAAAAGAAAGACTTATATAGAATTTTTAAATTGTTATTGATAACATGTTCACTAAAATGCATGTTATGAAAGTTAACTTTCTAAAAATAAATAAAATAAATAGCATGGCATTTCACCCATAGTCATGATATAATGTTGAAATGTGTCATTAGGGTCTACTTCTATGCTAACCACTTAGCATTTCATGCATCCAGGCAGTTATGCAAACAATAACAATGCATACACTTGCAATGATACATCTAATCCAGGCAGTGGGAGAGAATATAAATGCAAATATCCATTTAGCTAACTGTGAATTACAGATACATATACTTAGTTCATTGACTTGATATTGTCCTTCCATACTGGCATTTGATGTACCATTGGATAACAGATAGCATTTTATCAGTATTTGATTGAAAAGTATTTTATTACCTTTTGTTCAGCTCTTCTTTTTTACCTCATTGATTTCACATTTTCTACTTGCTTTCTTATTCTCATTCTTTGGGTTTCCTCAGTGGAGCACTTTATCTCACTCTTAAGTAGCTCCATTTGTTCCAGTACACAGTTCAGTGAGTCAAGCTGATCAAGCATTGAGATTGTAAGACATTGCTGTAAGAGATTGTAATCATTGGAATGATTAAAATAAAAGTAGATTTTAGATGAGAAATATTCCTGAATAGACATTAAGAAACATTAGATTACAGTCAACTGTAATTTCCCATGACTTCTATGAGCAGAGATAAGACTGGATTTAGTTTCTAATCTGTCCCATCTCAATGTTGATCCCACTGAATTCACTGTTAAATATATTTACTTTTTTTAAAATTAAATTTTGGCTATCTTTTATATCTTCCTCTTCTGTACTTACACAATTACTTTTTTGAACATAAACACAGGCAATGAATTCATCTTTTGAATTTGAGATCCAACCTCTCATAGTGATATTTAATATTGGTTTCATCATATTACTCGACTTTCCTACTTGGTAAAATCTGCATACTTGATGAGAAGAAATTTATATTTTAATTATTTCTAAAATAATTATACCAATTGTTAAGTATAAGTGTACTAAGTATTATCTATATATAAATGCAATAAGTCTCACAGTTATATCTATATATAAAAGCCAAGCTACTGGAACGACCAGAATGACCGGTCACTATAATGCACACTGCAGTGGCCAACCGGCCCGATCGGACCTTCCCAACCTCCCGCAACCCCTCCCCGCAGCTGGCCCCCACTGGAGTGGGAGACTGGACCCCACCCATGCACGAATTCGTGCACTGGGCCTCTAGTAAAGTATATCACTTAATTTTCATAATATGGGTAATGAATAAAGTCAAAGCAGCAAGAAAAAAGGCACCTCTGAAACTTAGGGATTAGTTTATGTAAAGACAATTGAAATATCTACAAAGATGAAAGCTCAGGGTAAAACAAGTTGGACTGAAGGATAATTTGAGTAATATCTGCAAAGTGCTCAAAAGCAAGCTACAGAAGATCCTTAAATAATTGAGAAAGAATGAGGTACCATCTTACACCTATCATCAACAAATCAACAAATGAAAAGTGCTGGCAAGGATGTGGAGAAAAAGGAACCCTCGTGTACTGCTGGTGGGAATGCAGACTGGTGCAGCCACTGTGGAAAACAGTATGGAGTTTCCTCAGAAAGTTAAAAATGGAACTCCCATTTGATCCAGTAATCCCACTTCTAAGAATATATCCCAAGAAAAGAGAAACATCAATCAGAAAGGATATTTGCACCCCTATGTTCATAGCAGCACAATTTACAATAGCTAAGATTTGGAAACAGTCTAAGTGCCCATCAACAGATGGGTGAATTAGAAAATTATGGTACATCTACACAAGGGAATACTACGCTGCTATAAAAAAAGAAGAAATTCTTACCATTTGCAACAGCATGGATGGAACTAGAGAGCATGCTAAGTGAAATAAGCCTGTCGGAGAAAGATAAATATAACATGATCTCACTCATTTGCGGAATATAATGAACAACATAAACTAATGAACCAAAATAGAACCAGAGACATAGAAGCATTGAACAGACTGTCCAACCTATGAGGTAAGGAGGGGGATGAGGTGCTAAGAGATCAACCAAAGTTCTTGTATGCATGCATATGAGCATAACCAATGGGCACAGAAAGTAGGGGGCTGAAGGCATGTGCTGGGGGATGGGAGTGGCCAGGGAGAGTTAAATGGGGGAAAAAGGAGACTCATGTAATACTTTAAACAATAAAGAATTTACATTTAAAAAGGAGGAAGTACTAAAAAAAAAAGAGAGAAAAAACTACCCAGAAAATCAATGGGACCACTTGTTCACAGTCAATTTTTATTTCAATAATGAAAAGGAGTAGGTAAATAGACTAACAATTATGCTTTTTTTCTATATCTGTATTGAAAGGTGTGAGGAACAGAATGTTATTATTAAAATGTCACTGAAAATTATTATACTAGACACTTTCTAGGCCTTATTTTTAAAAAATATACATTTATTGATTTTTCCAGGCATATGCCCTGACCAGGAATCAAACCGTGACCTCCTGATTCATAGGTCAACACTCTACCACTGAGCCACACCAGCTGGCTGTGTGGCTAGACCTTATTCTTAAGGCTAGACCTTATTTTTACAGCTACAATGAACACGACCTATTTGAAATGTCACTCAAAATCGTTAATGCACAAAATAAACCTACAAAATGATTTGTAAAATGCCTCTGGTTTAAAGTAATTTTCTTAATCACTGGGGAAATGTCTTTTTAAGATTAGATGAAGTATTTCCTCAGAATCATAGGAAACAATAAGGAGCACACAATGATAGCTTTTACTATATGGGGCTATGTATTTATCTATTCTTTCATTCCACAGGCTTTATTTAGTGTCTTCTATGCTGGGGATGCTTGATATCTTCCTCAAGCATTTCACCATCTGGTAGTGTTCACAATCTCTTGAGCAGCTGGAGCGGTGGGATTCCTTGTTCTGACCTGGTTATCATCTTCCCATTGCGTGTGTTCATTACTCCAGTGGCACACAGGAATAATGAACAGTCTTAATGTATATTGTGAAAAAAGGCTGAGTTGAATACTGTGATGTTCACAAAGCACTATCAGCATGTAAATAATTGATCAATGGTATTACTGGGTAAACCAAGCATCTACTTTGAAAGAACAGTTCATTCAACTGATCACTACTAAGAAATTACATCATAGGAATAAAATCATTTGGTCAATTTATATATATTTATTTTATTTTACTTATTATTTATTTCTTTTTCCTTCTTATTGAATTTATTGGGGTGGCATTGGTTAACAAAATTATACAGGTTTCAGGTGCACAATCCCACAACACATCATCTGTATACTGTATTGTGTGTTCACCATCACAAGTCAAGTCTCCTTCCATCACCATTTATCCCCCATATAACCTACTCCACATTTTATTAAAACATTTGAATGGCTAGTAAGCTCCTTGGCCTAGAATGCAATGTATGGAGAGAAAGATAGTTTTTTTAAAAAGTTAGAGTTTAGTAACAAAGTTGAATATACTATTGCTAGAAATTGCTATTTTGTTGTTTTATTTTTAGTGTTCTACAGTTAGAATGTAAGCATCATAAAAATAAGGATTTTGTTTGTTGTGTTCATTTCTTTATTCCCTAGGGCCTGGTACAAAGCAGGTGCTCTCAAAAAATTTTTCCCCTGGTGATTGAAATGTAAATTAAAATTCTTTTTAGTAGGAATTAAAGCAAATGAAAACAACTTCTCCCACATATGTTAAATGATTTAGGAGTCACAGAAAAGTGAGGAAGGGCAAGGTATTTTTTTGTTTTGTTTTATTTGTTTTTGTGAAGGATAAAGATATTTGGAGGGCAGAGTGGGTATCCTTTCTTCCACTACTAATTTCACAGTAGTTGGATACAAAAAATGAGGTCCAATATGTGAGGTCCAAGTATATGAGTTGAATCTTGTCATTACATTATCTCCAACATTAAGGTCATGCTTATCAATAGACCTAAGCATTGTGACATAGGCCTGAGAACTGATACCATCACTTACAGGAAGCAGCGCCTGAAACAGGAATTTGGGTGCCTGTGATTTACTGAGGAAATGCTATTCAGGGAAAACCTTAAGGAAGAAAGTGAAGCAGGAAAAGGGGAAGAGAAAGGAAGAGATAGAGAAAGAGCCCAATAACTTTATAGTTTTAGATGAAGTCTGGCCTTGGTCTGATACATGGAGATGGTGGTGGGGGAATTATGGTGTGGGAGGGAGGACTGGGGGCAGGATGGGAGAGGAAGTTCTAGAATATTAACTTCATAACAAGGTAATGCATTGACCTTTTGAACCCCATATCATTCAGTTATTATCTAGGACCTTGGCTGGAGACTAGCTGGGGAGGACAAGGCAGCTCCTACCACTGGAGGGGAATGTCTAGAGAACGGGACAGCTGTGAGTTCTTAACTGACAACACAATGGGATCTTACCTTTGTTCTCAGGGTAGGGTTAAGGTGAGGTACTTTGAGTTACTTACTAATGGTGTTTTCAAATATCAGGACCAAAATGTTTTTCTGAGGCACAGTTATTAGAAATTATAGGCATTAGAGCAGCAGATTTTGACTTTGCCTTTCTTTTGACACAGTTTGCATTTCCTTTCCTATATAATAAAAGGCTAATATGAAAATCGACCGACAGCAGAACGAGTCGCTGCGATGTGCACTGACCACCAGGGGGCAGATGCTCAATGCAGGAGCTGCCCCCTGGTGGTCAGTGGGTCAGTATGCTTGCACAAGGGGAGCACCCCTCAGCCAGAAGCTGGACTCATGGCTGGTGAGTGCAGCAGTGGTGGCTGGAGCCTCTCCTGCCTCCACAGCAGTGCTAAGGATGTCCGCTCCCTGGGAGTGGGCCTAAGCCGTCAGTCGGACATCCCCCAAGGGCTCCTGAACTGTGAGAGGGTGCAGGCCAGGCTGAGGGACACCCCCCACCCTTTGAGTTCACGAATTTCGTGCACTGGGCCTCTAGTAAGACAATAAAGTTATAAATGATTTAACTGGATAGAGATGAAATTTCTCTATTGATTTGTATCAACACTCATGGCACCTCATGGTTTATCACCAGTTATTTTGCCTCTGATTATAGCTTCTGTCAGGTCACAGCTCATCATGTGCCTGAGGTTGGAATGCCTGGAAGTGACAGGTCTATGATAAGAACTTATTTTAAGTCAAAAGCAGGATCAAGTTCAATTTCTTTGACAATGAGCTCTCACAATGCTCTCAAGAACAATAGTTGCAGGAGTTAAGGTTCTCTAGCCTTGTGGATTTTCCTCCTAGCAAGGAACACTAATTTTTCATAAAAGTCTCTATGTGGGTTTTACCACATACAAAAGAATGTGTATTTGCTTGATTGCATTAGTTGCAATACATTTTCATCCATGATTAGCTGAGAAATTTGGTTAACTTAAACATAAATTTGCTAGATGTAAAATTCTGATGGTGCTAAAAGTCAATCAATGGTTACTACTATACATTCTAGAAAGGGTGGGTTCAGAAAAAAGGTTTATTTAGAGATTACTCTCTATTTAAGTCTTCATGTTTCTCTAATTATTTTTCAATGCACCAAATTTTAAAAAAAGTTATAATATGTATTAAGATTCATCAGTACTCCTGTACTCTGTTTAAAGGCTGGAATTTATGATACTATTATCTATATATATATAAAAGCCTAAGCGACCATCGGAACCGAATGGATGACCGAACAGGCTGCATGGGGCGACCAGGCCAGCAGGGGAGGTCAGTGAGGGGCGATCAAACGACTGAACAGCAGGCTTCGTGGGGTCACCAGGCCCACAGTGGGGGAAGTTGGGGGCAACCAGGCCAGCAGTGGGGAGCAGTGAGGAGCAACCAGGCCAGCTGAGGGGGCCAGTTAGGGGTGACCAGGCCGGCGGGGGGTCAGTTGGGGGTGATCAGGCCAGCAGGGGGGGAGTAAGGGGCAACCAGGATGGCAGGGGGGCAGTTGGGGGCGACCAGGCCGGCAGGGGGGTTAGTAAGGGGCAACCAAGATGGTCGGGGGGGCAGTTAGGGGCAATCAGGCTGGCGGGGGGGTCAGTTGGGGGCGACTAGGCCGGCAGGCAGGTGAGCAGTTAGAAGCCAGTGGTCCTGGATTGTGAGAGGGATGTCCGACTGCCCCCGAGGGGTCCCAGATTGTAGAGGTTGCAGGCTGGGCTGAGGGGAACCCCCCTATGCACGAATTTCGTGCATTAGGCCTCTAGTAATACATAAATACTAAATGTCAATAGTTTATGTTTATTGCACAATGACTGAACTCAAATTATGTTTAATATATTTTTAAATGATTTCAAAATATAACCATATTTTGAAATATTAGGCATTAGGTTAAACAAAATTTATAATCTTACTGTTCATGTAATTTTGTTGTTTATTTTCTTTCCCAACTCATTTATTCCTCATAGTTGTATATACTAGTAGAATTTGTACAGTTTTATAACCTGCTTTAGTACTTATATCATAAACATGGTCCATGTTATATATTACCTACAATCATCATATTTTTAATCCCCCCTCTTTTTAATAGAAACATCACATATGTTCATTGGAGTAAGCAAGAAAGAATAAAAAGTTTATCCTAGTCTCACTGATCTCCCATTCTCCCACTCCTGATCTTACTGCTTACAAACTGGCAAAGGACATTGTCCTAATGACCTCTTGGGTGCTGATTAAGCTAGAGTCAGGTCTCAGGTAGTTCTTAGGTGGAAATCATTAGGTTGGCTCTACCAACAGTGTCTGAAGATATATACTTTCATAACTTTAACTTCAGCTTCGTTTTGTTGTTGACTTTACCTTCTTTTTTTGACTGGTCTATTTTTAAATGCCCATATTTTTAAACTTTTCAGGGACTTGTGCTATCAATTAGCCTGTCAGAACAGGCTAATTCTTTTTTTGACTGGTCTATTTCTACCATGCCTCTTACATCAGACACTTGGTCTTCTCCTTGGTTCTTTTTTTTTTTTTTTTTGTTAATCCTCACCCGAGGATATTTTCCATTGATTTTTTAGAGAAAGTGGAAGGGAAGGGGAGAGACACAGAGAGAGAAACATTGACTGGTTGCTTATGGCACGTGCTCTGATCAGGGCTGGGATCGAGCCTGCAACTGAGGTATGTGCCCTTGACCAGAATCGAACCCGGGACCCTTCAGTCTGAGGGCTGATGCTCTGTCCACTGAGCCAAACTGGCTAGGGTGGTTCATTTCTTTAGTATTACCAGGTAGAGGAGTGGAGAGTCTAATTGGCTCAACTGTTTTTACTAAGTCCAATATTCTTCTGGCCAGGTCTAATTGATAAGTATAAAATGTTAATTAAATGTTAATTAATGTATTATATATTTTAAAATAAGATATATTCAATGTTACCTACTCATTAGTTATTTTGACTGTTACATCTCTTTCGCTAAGAGAAGAAATTACAAATGTTATGTTGAAAATTCTTGATACACAGGCCATTGCTCCTCTTTTATTTTACATGGCTGTATGTTCCTCTGAGTACTGTAAGCTGCCAAAAGGGTTATGAAATTCTACATCCATCCCGTCCTCCCTGGACTCACACTTTAAATTCGAGTGTTGAAGGAATTAATTTACTGGATCTTTTGAACTTCAGGTGACACTTTCTCAAAGACTGTGGCATGGAAATGTCATCGTGCCTTTGTATTCAGTGTTGTTGCAGCTTTTCTTTTCTTTTTTCTTTAATCATTTCAATAGGATCGTGAGAAAAACAATGGTTAGATCCCTGTGCCAATGCCACAGTTAGCCTAGAAGTTCCCTAACTACCATTTTCAATATCCACATAATGTTACCAATAGCATCTTAAAATTTTATACATTTGATTAGATTTACTACTTGTCATTTTTCTAATATGTGAAATTTTGATGTGACACATTTATTTTTCTTTGTTGACCTTTGGTTTTTGTTGCAAGTACCTGGTAATTGCTTCTTTCCTGTTATTTCCTCAGATGGTAAACCATTTGAGGAATGAAGAATAATTTAATGGTTTCTTAGTACAATCTCATACATTCCAAAGACAACATATATGAAGACAATGCGTTGGTTGTCTGGAGTTGCTGTTAGGATGCAAATCAGTCCTGTAGAGCTCTGAAAAGAGTTGTTTTGTTACACAATCTGACTTTTAAGCACAGTGTTTAGGCTCATCTACCCCTCCCTAGACTCCCCATCTGGGAGCCCCTTCCCACTCCCACTTATTATTTTCTAAGAAGAAGGGCACATGCCATTGTTTCTAAAAGCTTGGGCTTATAGACTCCTCTTCAAAACATTGACCACTGATGTTTTATCTGCAACGCTTGTCATCAAACACGTAGCAGAGAAATATCTACTAGTATTCCCCTCCTGGCATTCAATTCTGTGCAATTTCAATAGTTCCACAAAAATGAAATGCTGTAAAGAAAATATCCTGACCTCTGTGTTAACCAACCTTATAGAAGAAGCATATGAAATGTACATTCCTTAAATCCTTTAGTGTCATAAGCTGCAGAAAGTAATAAATTGCCTTTGTAGATACTCTTAATTCCCCAAAGATTTGCAGGGACTCAGAATGCCCATATTTTTAAACTTTTCAGGGACTTGTGCTATCATTTCATGCATCTCCAAAGGCTGTGGCATCTTGTGATATACAGTGCTCTTTCACTTGATGTACTACCTTCTTCCTACTGCAGCATATGTTTTCTGTGCCAGTTATATCAAAATAAAAGGATCAGAGAGGTGAAAAATTTCCCTAATGGTTTGCTTATGTTCACATATTGTTTGTTGTTCATACCCAACACTAATTATACTCATTCTCCCCCTTCCCTGCCCCAAGCTATTTTACTATTTTCTGTGGGCTTAGTTACTAAATTGTTTATGTCAAAATATTTTAGAAACCTCAAAAATGGAAATTGTGGAACCAAGAAATATTTGGAAGAAAACTAAATAATGGGACTGCTGATCGCATTCACAAGAGTGATTAGGAATGAGATATATGGTGCAAACCCTTTGTTTAATGGACATCTAGATCTTCTTTGCTGTGGTAACTTGGGGTTGATGGAAATACTGGGAAAAAGACAATATTCTGCCTTGCAGATTTTAAGAATGTCCTTTTATCCTCAAAATACAAAAAGCATTTTATGAGTAATACATGTTAAGCCCAGCTCGTAGAACTATGTTGTTATGAGTTCCTATAGCCCAAATCTCTCTTCATTATAGTTCATTATGGTACCATTTGTTGCTCCACCCCCCTAGTGTTTTTGCTCTCTGGCACCACTGTAAAAACCATTTATCATAATTTATGATACACACTGAGGCCATTATCCTAGGGAATTTTTGATGTTTGTGCCTTATCTTTTTAAGGGATATATACCCTTTGCATCATCTTTCTCCCTGGACTACTTTCAGAACTGCATGTAACTGATATAAAAAATGAGCTTACCAGTAGAGCTGTCCCTCTTTTGGGACAAGGCTCCTTAAACTTTAGAGGTCGAACATGGTCATGGGTAGGGAACAGAGAAAATAATAGTAAGAAAGACCTTAGAAAACTTTGTATTGGTTTGTCTTTGCATGCCTCTTTTTACCATTAGATATTAAGAGTCATAGGGACAGGATCAGGAGGTGAACCTATGGAATAATACAAATGATAGCTAAAATTTACTGTGTCCTCAACACCAGCCAGTAATGTTCTATGTCCTTCCAATTTAGTAAAATACTCAACCCTTATGAGAATTTGGCCTATGCTCCTTATATATTTTACGGGGAAAAAGAGTTCGTGGCTCATCTGGTCCAGCCCGCTCTCAATGGTAGGAGAGAAGTTAAGAATTTGGAACCCAATAATTATTAGTAATGAGATTTGCTCTTTTGCCAGTTACTCCTCTCTGTTCATTTACTCGTTGGTACCTATTAGGGAGATAATGTGTAATTGATTGGTTTGAGGATTCAAAATTTTGTACAATGCTTTATCTATCTCAGAGATGTTATAAATATATGGATATCAAAGAAATCTGCAACTCTGAAGAGGACATATTAAGTTCTCTATAATAGAAAGGGCTTCTTTCTCACATGTTATTGAGAAAGAAAGCTTTTAAATTGATTGCAATCTTTATCCCCTGAGACATACAGATAGAAGAACTCACACTCAGTTTTACTATAGCTTAGAAGTAGGATCCTTGATTAGTTTCTTCCCTTTAGTCAACACTAGAGGGAATTACTAAAAATAAGGGCTTTTTGAATCTATTGGCAGTTGAAGCCACTTAATGGGCATTTCAGAATCTATAATTTACCTCTCTGTTAATTTTTTCTTTTAAAATACTACAGTTTTTTCCCTACAATATTACTCTAATGTTCTCTATGAACCTTAATGCTTGTTTTTAGAAATGTTCATTACGGTCTTTATTCCAATCTGAAGATGACAGGATTGGGCGTGACCCAGCACTTCCTGTGTCCCATGACACTGAGGCCCCTTTATGAGGACCGATACTTAATTTGAGATACAACAGAAACATATTGTGTGAAACTTTTTCAGAAAGATATCCTCTTACATTATTTCATCAGATCCTCAAAAAATACTACTACAATTAATATATGCTGCAAATTAGTATACATACTTGAACATTTCTCACAGACCCTCACCTGGAATTCAATGAACAAACTTGACTCAGAAAATTTTAAATGACATTCAAAGATGAATTTGGGGATTCAGAAGGATACTTTCCTGTCCTGTTGGACCAATCAGATTATGTAGTAATCTACAAAATTCTTCAGATATGAGGATTTGAATAAGTACACATATACTCATATAACACTTGACACCTACAGCTTTCAGTACCTGGAATGAAATGGAAATCCTCCCTTTTCTCTTGAAAATGGTGTTTGTAACAAGTGACCTGGGCCTAATTATTAGTCCAAAGATATTTTGTAGCAATAGCTTGGTAAAATGTTGCAGAACGGGAATTTATTTTTGCTCAGGACTCTGGTTTTAATGTTAAATGCTCACTTATTACACTAATCACTGTGGTATTGGCATCAGCTAATATGCAGCTTTCCCTGCTGCCTGAAGTTTAGTCTACCACTGTTTCGAATACCATCGTCCAACTTCTTTGCTTGCCTACATTGAGAGAAACAGTCTCATCACTTACTGGATAGAGTGAAAAAAATGTGCTCACAGCCCTTTTTGACTGATATTATTGCAGGTCTGCAGAAATTAATAAGGTCAAGAAGAGAGTGGTGGGCAATTATAAATATCTCCATAGCAACACCAGTCAAAACAGTTCCCAGTGGAATCAATCCAAATGGCCAGTAGAATCTCTCTCTATATAAAAGGATAATATCTAAAGTGTCCCCTTGGGAGTTCGACCGGGAGTTCGATCACTCACTATGATGTGCGCTGACCACCAGGGGGTGGCGTGGAATGAAGGAAGGCCCTGGCTGGCAGCCGAAAGGCTCCTATTGGCCCTGATCGCCGACCAGGCCTAGGGACTCTACCTGTCATGCACCAGGCCTCTAGTGAATAAATAAATTGTTACATATTCAGACAATGGAATACAGTTCAACAACAATAGTGAAAAACCTGGATAAAGTTGATATATATGTTGGATAAAGGCCCCATAAACAGGAGAATATATACAAAATATAATTCCATTTATATATAGTTAAAAAACCAGGGGTATCTACTGATTTTGTTAGAACTTGAGACAGTGGTACCACCTGGGCCTTCTGTCTGGAACCGGGTGCTGGGACATCTGGTGTTCTGGCAATGCTCTGTTTCTAGGTGCTTATTTCATGGATGGATTCACTTTGCGAAAACCCACTGAGCTGAACTTTATTATTTGTGCATTTTCTTTTGTTTTTTATATTTCCACAAAAATTTTTACATTAAAAAAAAAAGGGTGGGAGATCGAAGATGGCTGTCGATGGGAAGGCAGGCTGCAAGATAGTGAGAGTGAGAATGAAAGGAGAGTGTGTGGACATATGAGGAGTGTTTATTTGTGAGTGAGGGACAGCTATATTCCAAGGGACTGTTGGGGACTACCAGACTGGGCTCTCCTGACTGGGCAGCCTCCATTGCTGCTGAAATCTCTCCCGGAGTAACCAGCTCTGCCACAGAGACCATACCATCTTGAAGGGGAGAGTGGCTGTGATCGGAAGCCTAGCCTTACCATCAATCGGGAAGAATGGGATACCTCCCAGTACCCTACAACCATACACCCAGGAACCAGCAGCGAACCCACAAACACCGGGTCTCGAGCAGTGCGAATACAAAGACTCGGACCAGTTCTGCACCTTCTCCTGGAAAGGTAAGATTTCGCCCAGAGAAAGGTGAGGTCTGCGATCCAGGCTGGAGGGAGAAATGCACTCAGGGGGATCTAGAGGTTCAGAGGAAGTCTGCGCCCCACAAGATCCGCGGCCACTGGGGCCAGCGTAGTCCGCAAATGTGGAAGGGGGTCCACAGGGCTGCTGGCAGAAGGGAACTCTAGAAATCAACCCATAGCTGGGCTGGGCACAAAAAGGCAGCCTGAAGCTTTACCAGTTAAACCGGCTGTGCTGTGCCAGGGGAAAAAGACAGGCGCAGAGTCTTGCGCAGTGTCTCGCGCAGTGCCGGGGGCAAAAAAGTCTGGCTCTTACTCTGGCTCTTTTTTTCTTTAAATCATTGCTTTTGATTACTAAGCCCAGTACATAGGATCACCCAATTAAAAACACTCTCAGAGTCTGCAGGGCAAAGTTGTTTTTGTGGAACCTGGGGATCAGAGTGGGGAGAAACGATTAGAAAACCAGCTCTGGGGCAGTCCATTCCCCCAAACCAGTATTAAGTACGGCAGGGAAAACAAAATCTAAATACTGGGTAGAGAGAACTTATAGCCCCGGATGTCAATACACAAACACTCCCACCCAGGGGTTGAATCACAAATTGACTCTTGTGTAAATACAACTAAAGGCAGGATGAGAAACAAAGAAATAATGCCTGCTTGAAAACAGGATTGTGGTTTACAACACAAAGGAGCTGTGGAATGCAGGGAACTTTGATACTCTCCTGACTACCTGACAGGAAACAGGCATGCCAAACAGAACAGTAGAGAAAGTGAATGACCTTCACTACTGCACACTTTTATTTTTTATCTTTTACTTAAGAAACTAATTTTTTTCTTTTTTTCTCACTTGATTTTACCTTTTTAATTATTTTTTAATTTTAATCAGTATTATTACTACTATTATTTTACCTTGTTTTTAAGTTTCATTTTATTTTCTCTTTATTTTATTTTGGGATTAATGTTCTACATTCTATTTTCATTTTTCCTTTAGCATCATTTTACTCTATCTCAACTTTACCTTTATGTCAACACTCTCTTCCTCATTTTCCCCTTTTGTTGTTCTATTTCCCTTACCATATTCCTGCTTTAGATTTTCCCTATTCCTTCTTTTTACCCCGTTAAAAATTCATCTTACTTATGTATCTAATTTCCGATCCCTTGCCCAAGTCAATACACACTTTTCT
Source organism: Cnephaeus nilssonii (assembly GCF_951640355.1). Classification (NCBI taxonomy): domain Eukaryota; kingdom Metazoa; phylum Chordata; class Mammalia; order Chiroptera; family Vespertilionidae; genus Cnephaeus; species Cnephaeus nilssonii. The sequence goes on from NC_137079.1 coordinate 13,205,451, forward strand.
CTTCTCTTTCATCATTATCCATTTTTTTCTCTCTTCCATTTATTTTTGCTTGTTTTTTTTTGTTTTTGTTTTATGTTTTATTTTGTTTGGTTTTGCCCTTCCTTTTCTCTGTCCTATTGTTGTTGTTTGTTTGTTGATTAGATTTTGTTTGTTTGTGTGATTGTTTCTCTTTTTTATTTTTTTGTTTCTGTTTTTCCTCTCCTCGATTGTAATTAGTTGTTGTTTGTAGATTGTATTCATCTCTGGGTGTTAGTTGTTTGTATTTTTTTTTATTAGTTGTTGTTCTATTGAGTTTTCTCCCCATATAAATAGTTTCTTCTCCCCTTCTTTTTGATTCTCTTTCTTTTCTCTCTTACTTTTTTTTCCTTTCCTCAATATCACTTTTGCACTTTTTTTTAATCCCCTAATTCTCTTTTCTCTGGTGGTCACTTTTATTTGGGGTTATTAGTATCGTGAATACATTTGTGTTTAGTGCCTTGTTGTGCTGTATTTTGTGCCTTTAAGTCAATTTAGGAGAGAGAGAGCTACATAACAAGACACCCAGAGAGGAGAGATCATGGGGAGACAAAGAAACAGCCCTCATATGAAAGAAAAGGAGGCATCACCAGAAAAGGAAGTAAATGAAATGGAGGCAAGCAATATGTCAGAGAAAGAATTCAGAGAAATGGTCATAAGATTGCTGAAAAGGTTGGAAGACAAATTCCACAATATGTGTAAGAACCAAGAGGAAATGAAGAAGAACCAAGAGAAATGAAAAATGACATCACTGCAATAAAGAACTCAATAGAAAGCATCAACAGTAAACAAGAAGAAGCAGAGGATTGCATCAGTGAGCTAGAAGACAAGGTAGGAAAAAATACCCAAGCAGAGCAGCATCTAGAAAAAAAACTTAAAAAACAGGAGGAGAGCCTAAGGGAACTTTGGGACAATACGAATCAATACAACACCCACATAATAGGGGTACCAGAAGGAGAGGAAACTGAGCAAAGAATAGAAAACTTGTTTAAAGAAATAATGACAGAAAACTTCCCTGATATAGGGAAGAAAAAACTCACAAAAGTCCAAGAAGCTCACAGAGTCCCAAACAAAATAAACCCCAAAAGACCGATGCTAAGGCACATTATAATTAAATTGGCAAACACCAACGACAAAGTAAGAATCTTAAAAGTGGCCAGAGAAAGACAGAAAGTTACCTACAAAGGATCTCCTATCAGACTAGTGACTGATTTCCAACAGAAACTCATCAGGCCAGAAGGGAATGGAATGAAATACACAAAGTCATGCAAAGGAGGGGTCTGAATCCAAGAATACTGTACCCAGCAAGTCTATCAATCAAAATTGAGGGTGAAATCAGGAGCTACACAGACAAAAAATGACTAAGGGAGTTTATTACCACCAAACAAGCAATGTAAGAAATGCTAAAAGGTCTGCTGTAAAAAGAAGAAATAGCAAGCGAAGAAGGAAACAGGCAAAAAGAATAAAAATGGTGACAAACAAGTACCTATCAATAATAACTTTAAATGTAAATGGATTAAATGCCCCAATCAAAAGACATAGGGTAGCTGAGAAAACGTGACCCATGTATCTGCTATCTACAAGAAACCCACCTAAGAAAAAAGGACTCACACAGATTGATGGTGAAGGGATGGAAAAAGGTTTTAATGAAAAAAAAAAAAAAAGAAAGAAAGAAAAAAGCTGGGGTAGCCATACTTATATCTGACAAATTAGATCTCAAAGTGAAGGACATAACAAGAGATACTTATGCTTCATAATACTAAAGGGAGCAATCCAACAAGGAGATATAACTCTGGTAAACATATAAGCACCCAATACAGGAGCACCCAAATAGATAAAAACACTTTTGGAGAATATCAAGGGAGAGATTGACAGCAATACAGTCATAGTAGGATACCTTAATACCCCACTGGTGCACAAATCTGTGCACTGGGCCTCTAATCCTCTCTAATAAAATGGTAATATGCAAATTAACCATCACTCCGCTACATAAGCCACGCCCACCAGCCAAGCCACACCCACCAGCCAATCAGGGCAAGTATGCAAATTAACCCCATCCAAGATGGCTACAGCCACAGAGAGCAAGGTTTCCCAGGTAACAGAGCAAGCCAAGCTTTCCATAGCCATTGCAGGCCTAAGCCTCCACTCAAGCTACAAAGTTTCAATTATAGAAGGTAAACAAATTCAAACAAATGGCGGCAGAATGGAGCTTGAGAGAGCAGGCCAGCGTTGCAGGCGGCAACAGGGGAAGCAAAGCTTTCCGCACACCCTGGCCAGGCTCACCCGCTTCAGGCTACAAAGTTTCAATTGTAGAAGGTGAATTAACTGCCACAGAAATGGCTGCCGCCCCGGATGGAGCAGCAGGCTTAGCTCCGCTCCAGGCTACAAAGTTTCAATTGTAGAAGGAAAATAAATTCCAGATACCAGGGCCTCAGCTTGGGTTGCCAGGGGGCGTGGCCAGCCTGCAAACCACCACAGGCCCCTCACTCAGGCCGCCCCACGCCCCAAGGGAACCCTCACCCTTATCTGTGACACCCTTCAGGGCAAACCAGCTGGCCCCCACCCGTGCACCAGGCCTCTATCCTATCTAATAAAAGAGTAATATACAGATTGATCATCACTGCAACACACAATATAGCTGCCCCCATGTGGTCAAAGATCCTGCCCCCATGTGGACACAAGATGGCCACCACAAGATGGCCAGGAGTGGGCAGTTGGGAGGCACCCGGCCTGCAAGGGAGGGCAGTTGAGAGGGACCAGGCTTGCAAGAGAGGGCAGTTGGAGGTGATCCACCCTGCAGGAGAGGGCAGTTAGGGGTGACCAGGCTGGCAGAGGAGGGAAGTTGGGGGAAAACAGGCTGGCAGGGGAGCAGTTAAGCATCAACCAGGCTGGCAGCGGAGTGGTTAGGGGGTGATCAGGCTGGCAGGCAGAAGCAGTTAGGGGCAATCAGGAAGGCAGGCAGGCAAGCAGTTGGGAGCCAGCAGTCCTGGATTGTGAGAGGGATGTCCGACTGCCCGTTTAGGCCCGATCCCACCAGGATCGGGCCTAAACGGGCAGTCGGACATCCCTCCAGGAGTCCCAGATTGGAGAGGGTACAGGCTGGGCTGAGGGACAACCCCCCGCCGTGCACGAATTTCGTGCACCAGGCTTCTAGTATATAATAAAACCCTATTGCTTTTGATGACATTGATTCTACCAAAGTTGACACTGTCAGAGTAAAGGTAGGTACATTTATCTCCAACTCAGTCGAGTTGCCTGGTTCAGTTATACTTTAATTCACACCAATGGAGTAAAGGTCACTTTATTCAAAGGTAGTAGGATTACTTCCATAAGTAAAGCTGGCAGAGTTTTGCATGCCCTACTTGTAGTTGCCAAATTTAAAAGCTTCCAGGCCGTGAAGTGTTGGTTAAATGAGCTCCTGTCAAATTTTCAGTTTTGGCTTCCTCCATCAAAGTTGACTAAGCTGTCGCCAGTGATGCCTCAGGCTTTCTTGCAGCTTAAGAAAATTTAGTATTGGAAGAAAACATGCAGAAACGAGTATCCTACAATATAAGTAAAAGAGAATAAAGTTGAAAGGAAAGACAGAAACCAAACATGTATGTGTGTGTGTGTGTGTGTGTGTGTGTGTGTGTATGTGTGTGTGTGTATATATATATATATATATACACACATATACATTATATTTACATTATATGTGTGTGTGTGTGTATATATATATATATATATATATATATATAATGTGTGTGTGTATATATATATATATATATATATATATATATATATATATACACACACACACACACACATTATATGTAAATAGTAGAATGAAGGACTGAGGCTTGAAACAAGGACACATATAGAATATCAATTTGCTTCTTCCTTTTCAAGACAAATGTTAAAATAAGTCATTCCCTGGATTGAGGTTCGTTAACAGTTATAACATTGAGAAGTAAAAGGAAATAACCGAGCTTTTTTATAGCTCTGAAAGCACAAAATAATGTAGTGAAAGTATTCTAGATTTAGGAAATCTGGTGCTTATACATAGATGATTTTACCCCTAGCTGTGGTGCCTTTCATAAATCATTCAGGTCTTTAGTGTGTCAAGTTGTTCATTTTTAAAAATTAGTTTTGGACCAGATAATGAATTTTCAATAAATGGTTGGTTAGTATTTATATGCCAGCCATAGATAACGATAATTATATTCATTGTCACAGTCAATCCTCATAGGAATTCTACTAGAAGATCGTCTATGAATGAGTAAACTGAGGTTAAACAAGCCTAAGCACTTTGCTTAAGGTCATGTGGCCTGGATGTGGCCAAATGCAGGTTAGAACGCAGGGCTGCCCTCCTCTAAGATTGTGCTCTTTAACGTTCACTTATATGCCAGTTCATGTAAGTGAACGGAGGGGCCTGAGGATACAGCAGCAAGCAAGAGAGATGAAGATCCTGTCTTCATGGGAGGTGGCTGTCAGTGCAGGAGTCCCACACTGCTGAGGGGCTCCAGGGACAGCAACAGACTCACAGGGGCCCACAAGATGGTTCACTTTTTCAAGGAAACACAGTGATATCTGTCAAGCCTCATATGAACTTTTGTTTAGCTGTGGCTTCTCAATAAACTAAGCTCAGGTGTTTATTTATTTTGGTGTGAGAGTGCTTTGGCTGGAAGAGTTTGAAAACATCTGTTGTAGTTGTTTTTGGTAATGGGGTATGTGAATGAAGGGCCTAGAACATTAGAAAGTGTATGCAAGGAAAGAGGCATTCAAGATTCAAGCAGTAGCGTTCTATACTAAATTAACATGGTGGTGTGCCTGAGAATGAGGGGACTTTATGTAGGGTGGTGGGCGAAGGCTTCTCTGAGAGGTGGCACTGGAGCTGAAGATTGAGACGAGGCAGCTGTGTAGAACCCAGAGAGGCCAACAAGGGGTCATGGCCTGGGTGAGACCTGGCTCTGTGGGGAGAAGAAGGATGTCATGCTGGGCCCAAAGGACATAATGGAGAGTGTTTTATCCTAAGTGCAATGGGGAACTGAACTTTCAGCTACACAGTCCAATGAATCTTCATTTATTTGACATAATTATTCTGGCTAATCCTATATAATAAAACCCTAATATGCAAATTGACCGAACAGAGGAATGACTGGTTACTATGATGTGCACTGACAACCAGGGGGCAGACACTCAACACAGGAGCTGCCTCCTGGTGGTCAGTGTGCTCCCACAGGGGGAGTGCCGCGCAGCCAGAAGACAGGCTCATGGCTGGTGAGTGCAGCAGTGGTGGCGGGAGCCTCTCCCACTTCTGAGGAGCTTTTCCTGCCTCTGAGGCAGTGCTAAGAAGCAGCGAGCCTGGCTTCTGGCTGGCAAGCACAGCGGTGGGGAGCCTCTCCCGCCTTCACAGCAGTGCTAAGGACCTCTGGGGGATGTTAGGCAGGAATTGGGCCTAACCCAGCAGGCAGACATCCCCCAAGGGGTCCCAGACTGTGAGAGGAAGCAGGCCGGGCTGAGGCCCGTCACCCTCCCCACGGCCCCGCACGAATGTCATGCACTGGGCCTCTAGTTAATACATAAATACTAAATTAAAAGTGTTGACTTAGTTGTGCTTTTAGGAATGTCTTTACACTTAAAAGTGCATTATTGTCAGTAATTCTGTTTACGGCCACATATAATAGAAAAAAATAGATCAATGTTAGGGAAATGTCTATAGATGCTCAAGGTCACCTGGCTCAGATGTGGTTGAACCCAAGTACGTAAATGGAATATTAGTTTTCACTCAAATGCAAAGTTTTCCAGTTTTGTTTTTTGAAACCTTGTAACTAATTTTTTGCAGATTGAACTGTGTCCTCCCAAAAAGTATGTTCAAGTCTTAACCTCCAAACCTGTGCATGTGACCTTATTTGGAAATATGCTCTTTTCAGATACACTATGTGGTTATACCAGATTAGGTGGGCCCTAAATCCAATGACTAGTGTTTTTACAAGAAAGTGATAGAAAGACATAGTGACACACACAGGGAGAAGGCCATGTGAAGACAGATACAGTTTAGAGCAATACATCTACACGTCAAGGACACTGAGGATTGCCAGCAACCACCTGATGCTGGAGAGGGGCATGGGACAAATGCTTCCTCAGACCCTCCAGAAGAAACCAACCTATTGACACCTTGTTTTGGATTCTGGTTTCCTAAAATGTGAGAGATTAAATTTCTGTTGTTTTAAGCCACCCTGTCTGGAGTCCTTTGTTATAGTAACCCTAGGATCTAATACAGAAGACTTTAAACACACACACGCACACACACACAAACTTTTAAAATTATTTTGACAGTACCAGGTTATTAGTGGAAATACAGTGCTCTCGGATTGCCATTTTCCTTGTCTTGAAATACATCATTACTTTGATGCTAGAATTTTGGAAAAGTTAATTTTTGTATGCTGATAAGCAATCTTACAGAGTATGATGATTCAGAAAAATCATTTTTTCTAAGGCTATAGATTATAAGAAAACTAGAGGCCCAGTGCACGAAATTCGTGCACGGGGGGGGGGGCTCCCCTCAGCCCAGCCTGCACCCTCTCCAATCCAGGACCCCTCGGGGGATGTCCAACTGCTGGTTTAGGCCAGATCCTGGGGATCGGGCCTAGACCGGCAGTTGGACATCCCTCTCACAATCCGGGACCACTGGCTCCTAACTGCTCACCTGCCTGCCTGCCTGGTCACCCCTAACTGCCCCCCCCACCAGCCTGGTCACCCCTCACTGCCCTCCCTGCTGGCCTGGTTGCCCCATCTTCTGCCCCCCGCCAGCCTGGTCACCCCTCACTGTCCCCCCTTGCCAGTCAGTTCGCCCTCACTCCCCGCCCCCACCCCCGCCGGCCTGGTCACCCCCAACTGTCCCCCCTGCAGGCCTTGTCGCCCCACGCAGCCTGTTTGGTCGTCCCTCACTAACCCCCCTGCCGGACTGGTCGCCCCACGCAGCCTGTTTAGTCATCCATTCGGTTGCGATGGTTGCTTAGGCTTTTATTATTATAGATAGATTCTAATTTTCTGTTTAAAGTGCTGTGTGTATCTTTAAAAGGTAATATTTTTATTCTATTATCTCAAATATGTTTCATTTTATTCTATTTTACTTTTTCCATCACCATTTATCCCCTCTAAACCCTCTTCCACCTCCACTCTACATGCCCCCCCGTAATCATCACATTATTGCCCAAGTGTTATCTTCTTTTCTTTTTTGCTCAATCCCTCCCTTCCTCTCCCAACCCTCCTCCCACCTCTCCCAGAGCTGTCTATGTCCTTGTTTTAGAAATTAGATGAATTAATTTGTTTTTTGTTTGGTTGGTTTTGATAGTATAGTGGGGAGAAAATGCTTTCATTTCTCCTATCCTGAACCATCAGGAAAGATGAATTGTCCCTTTCTAGATGCCTTGTCAGCACTGAAGAAGTAAAATAGTGGCTTTTTACTCTGTTGGGTGGTGGTGTAGTCTCCATGGAAAATTGATATATCTCATGTACACACAGAAAATATTGTTTTCAGTTGACGGTATAGGAAAAACAGTCTATTTAAAATAAGGCAGCAATATAATCAGAAATGGCACTTGAAAACATGACCAGATTTGACACACTGCAAGGTTAACAACACTGTCAGCGACATCGATGAAGTTTATTTTGATAAGTTATCAGTAAAATGTGACTATTTATTTTCCACAGTAGTAGCACATCACAATCACCTGTGAATTCTTTTTATAATATAAATCAATGCCTGAGTCTGCTTCTGAGATTCTGATTCAAAGGTGTGGGTCAGGCAAAAATCCAGTATATTATTTTGATGTGCAGTCAAGGTTGAGAACCATGGATCAAACAGAAGTGAGTATTGAAAAAAAGAAGTATTGGTGGTGGCGGGGTGTTATAAAATATAGCATGGGGTTCAGCATCCAATACAATGTTTTAGTTGGGTAGTAGAATTTTCATAAAACGATTTCATTATAGCTGTCCTTGTTCAACTGGTGGTAGGGGCCAGTTTTAGAGGCTAATTTTTAACCTAAACTAGTTATTTCTTCCACAGGCCATGATAATTTCTGCTAAATAATTAACTGAGAAACTTTAACATTTGGAGAACCACAATAAAGAACTGTAACAAGGCTACAGTTAATAAAAGCATGGCTTAGGTAACCAGGCTCTTTCAATTTTGAGGACAATTGCATGTTACATCTCATTCAAAATCACAAATTAAATGTAATTCATTTTTTATTTTTTTTTTATTTTTATTTATTTATTTATTTTTCCAATTTTTTTATTAAGGTATTATATGTGTACATATCTTACCATTGCCCTCCCCACACCCCACTCCCATATATGCCCCCACCCCCCAGAGTTTTGCATCCATTGGTTATGCTTATATGCATGCATACAAGTCCTTTGATTGCTCTCTTATCTCCCCCACCTCTCCCTAACCTTCCCCTTGTAATTTGACAGTCTGTTTGATGCTTTACTGTCTCTGTATCTATCTTTTTGTTCAAGTTTATAATGTTCTTTATTATCCATAAATGAGTGAGATCATGTGGTATTTTTCTTTCATTGACTGACTTATTTCACTTAACATAATGTTCTCCAATTCCTCCCAGGTTGCTGCAAATGATGAGAATTCCTTCTTTTTTATGGCAGCATAGTATTCCATTGTGTAGATGTACCACAGTTTTCTGATCCAGTCATCTGCTGACGGGCACCTAGGCTGTTTCCAAATCTTAGCTATGGTGAATTGCGCTGCTATGAACATAGGGGTGCATATATCCTTTCTAATTGGTGTTTCTAGTTTCTTCGGATATATTCCCAGGAGTGGGATTACTGGGTCAAATGGGAGTTCCATTTTCAGTTTTTTGAGGAAACTCCATACTGTTCTCCACAGTGGCTGCACCAGTCTGCAATCCCACCAGCAGTGCACGAGGGTTCCTTTTTCTCCGCATCCTCGCCAACACTTGTCGTTTGTTGATTTGTTGATGATAGCCATTCTGACAGGTGTGAGATGGTACCTCATTGTTGTTTTGATTTGCATCTCTCGGATAATTAGTGACGTTGAGCATGTTTTCATGTGTCTCTTGGCCTTCCTTCTGTCTTCTTTTGAAAAGATTCTATTTAGGTCTGTTGCCCATTTTTTTATTGGATCATTTATCTTCCTTTTATTAAGTTGTATAAGCTGCCTGTAGATGCTGGAGATTAAACCTTTATCAGTGATGCCATTTGCAAATATGTTCTCCCATGCAGTGGGCCTTCTTGTTGTTTTGTTGATGGTTTCTTTTGCTGTGAAAAAGCTTTTTATTTTGATGTAGTCCCATTTGTTAATTTTCTCTTTAGCTTCCATTGCCCTAGGGGCAGTGTCAGTGAAGAATTTCTTTTGGCATATGTCTGACATTTTGCTGCCTGTGGATTGCTCTAGTATTTTTATGGTTTCCCGTCTTATGTTTAAGTCCTGTATCCATTTTGAGTTTATTTTTGTGTATGGCGTAAGTTGGTGATCAAGCTTCATTTTTTTGCATGTATCTGTCCAATTTTCCCAACACCATTTATTGAAGAGACTGTCTTTATTCCATTGTATGTTCATGCCTCCTTTGTCAAATATTAATTGAGCATAGTGGTTTGGGTCAATATCTGGATTCTCTATTCTGTTCCATTGATCTATATGTCTGTTCTTGTGCCAGTACCAGGCTGTTTTGAGAACAGTGGCTTTGTAATACAGCTTGAAATCTGGTATTGAGATCCCTCCTACTTTATTCTTCTTTCTCAGGATTGCTGTGGCTATTCGGGGTCTTTTTTTATTCCAGATGAATTTTTGGAGAGTTCTTTCAAGGTCTGTGAAATATGCCGTTGGTATTTTAATGGGGAGTGCATTGAATCTATAGATTGCTTTGGGTAGTATGGACATTTTAATGATGTTGATTCTACCAATCCATGAACATGGTATGTTCTTCCATCTGTTTACGTCTTCCTCTATCTCTTTTTTCAGTGTCCTGTAGTTTTCCGTGTATAGGTCTTTTACCTCCTTAGTTAAGTTTATTCCTAGGTATCTTAATTTTTTTGGTGCGATGGTAAATGGGATTGCCTTTTTAGTCTCTCTGTCGGTAAGTTCACTATTGGTATATAGAAAGGCCATAGATTTCTTGGCGTTAATTTTGTATCCTGCTACATTGCCGAATTCATTTATTAAGTCTATTAGTTTTTTGACGGAGTCTTTCGGATTTTTTATGTACAATATCATGTCGTCTGCAAATAAAGACAGCTTTACTTGTTCTTTTCCAATCTGGATGCCTTTTATTTCTTCTTCTTGTCTAATTGCAATGGCTAATACTTCCAGTACTATGTCAAACAGGAGTGGTGAGAGTGGGCATCCCTGTCTTGTTCCTGTTCTTAGGGGAAATGTCTTTAGTTTTTGTCCATTGAGTATGATGTTTGCTGTGGGTTTATCATATATAGCTTTTATTATGTTAAGGTATGAGCCATCTATTCCCACCTTGTTGAGAGCTTTTATCAAGAAAGGGTGTTGGATTTTGTCAAATGCTTTTTCTGCATCAATTGATATGACTATGTGATTTTTATCTTTCAGTTTGTTTATGTGATGTATCACGTTTATTGATTTGCGGATATTGTACCATCCTTGCATTCCTGGGATAAATCCTACTTGGTCATGGTGTATGATCTTTCTGATGTACTGCTGGAGCCGATTTGCTAGAATTTTGTTGAGGATTTTGGCATCTATGTTCATGAGGGATATTGGTCTGTAATTCTCTTTCATTGTGTTGTCTTTATCTGGTTTTGGTATTAGGGTGATGCTGGCTTCATAGAAGGAGCTTGGAAGTGTTCCTTCCACTTGAATTTTTTGGAATAGTCTGAGGAGGATAGGTTTTAGTTCTTCCTTGAATGTTTGGTAAAACTCTCCTGTGAAGCCATCAGGCCCCGGGCTTTTGTTTGCCGGAAGCTTTTTGATGACTGCTTCAATTTCGTCCATAGTTATTGGACTATTGAGCTGTTTAGATTCTTCTTGATTGATTTTTGGAAGGTTATATTTTTCTAGGAATATGTCCATTTCCTCCAGATTGTCCAGTTTGTTGGAATAGAGTTGTTCGTAGTATTTTGTAACAATCCTTTGTATCTCAGCGGGGTCTGTTGTTATTTCACCTCTTTCATTTCTGATTTTTTTTATTTGGGTCCTCTCTCTTTGCTTCTTGGTGAGCCTGGCTAGAGGTCCATCAATCTTGTTTATCCTTTCAAAGAACCAGCTCTTGGTTTTGTTGATCTTATGTATTGTTTCTTTGGTCTCTATGTCATTTATCTCCGCTCTGATCTTTGTTATTTCCTTCCTTCTGGTTACACTGGGCTTTTCTTGCTGCTCTTTTTCTAGCTCTTTGAGTTGTAGGGTTAAGTAATTTATTACCATTGTTTCTTGTTTTTTGCAATAGGCCTGTAGAGCTATGAACTTCCCTCTCAAGACTGCTTTCGCTGTGTCCCATAGATTTTGGATTGTTGTGTTTTCATTGTCATTTGTTGCCATGATGTTTTTTATTTCTTCCTTGATCTCTCTGGTGACCCAGTCCTTGTTTAATAGCATGCTGTTTAGTCTCCATGAGTTTGATTTCTTTGGATTGTTTTTATTGTAGTTGATTTCCAGTTTTATGCCACTGTGATCTGAGAAGATGCTTGATATAATTTCTATCTTCTTGAATTTGAAGAGACTTTGCCTGTGACCCAGCATATGGTCTATCTTTGAAAATGACCCATGTGCACTTGAGAAGAATGTATATTCTGTGGCTTTGGGGTGAAATGTTCTGAAGATGTCAATTAATTCCATCTGGTCTAGTGAGCCATTTAGGATTGCTGTTTCTTTGCTGATTTTTTGTTTAGAGGATTTGTCCAGTGGTGATAGTGGGGTATTAAAGTCTCCTACTATGATTGTGTTGCTATTAATCTCTCCCTTGATATCCTCCAGGAGTTTTTTAATGTATTTGGGTGCTCCTATATTGGGAGCGTATATGTTTACCAGAATTATTTCTTCTTGTTGGATTTCTCCCTTTAGTATTATGAAGTGGCCTTCCTTATCTCTTGTTATGGCATTTACTTTGAGGTCTATTTTGTCAGATATAAGTATTGCTACCCCAGCTTTTTTTTCATTTACATTTGCCTGAAAGATATTTTTCCATCCCTTCACTTTCAATCTGTGTGAGTCTCTTGTTCTGAGGTGGGTCTCTTGTAGACAGCATATATATGGGTCGTGTTTTTTTATCCATTCAGCTACTCGATGTCTTTTGATTGGAGCATTTAGTCCGTTTACATTTAAAGTTATTACTGAAAGGTATTTGTTTGCAGTCATATCTATTTTTGTGTCTGTATTCCTTCTTACCTGTTTATTTCTTCTTTTTACAGTATTCCCTTTAGCAATTCTTGCATTGCTGGTTTGGTGGTGATAAACTCCCTGAGGCTTTTTTTTGTCTGCAAAGCTCCTGATTTCCCCTTCAATTTTGATTGATAGTCTTGCTGGATATAGTATTCTTGGGTTCAGTCCTTTGCTTTGCAACACTTTGTATACCTCCTTCCATTCACTTCTAGCTTGTTGTGTTTCTGATGAGTAATCATTTGACAATCTGATGGGTGTTCCTTTGTAGGTAACTCTCTGTCTCTCTCTTGCCGCCTTTAGGATTCTCTCTTTATCATTTATATTTGCCATTGAAATTATGACATGTCTTGGTGTGGGTCTTTTGGGGTTGATCCTGCTTGGGACTCTCTTTACTTGCGTAACTTTTATCTTTCCCATATCCGGGAAGTTTTCTGTCATTATTTCTTCAAATAGATTTTCTAATCCCTGCTGCTCTTCTTGTCCTTCTGGCAGCCCTATTATACGCATGTTACTTCGTTTCATGTTGTCCCGAAGCTCCCTTAGGCTTTCCTCCTGCTTTTTAATTTTTTTCTCCAATTGCTGTTCAGCTTGAGCTTGTTTCTGTACCTGATCTTCTAACTCACTAATTCGGTCCTCTGCTTCTTGTAATCTACTGTTGAAACTTTCCATGGTGTTTTTGATTGTAGCTATATCACTTTTCATTTCTTCCTGATTCTTGCATAAGTTGTTGATTTTCTCATCCATCCGATGTATAAATTCCATGACCATTACTCTGAACTCCTTTTCGGTCATGTTGCAAGCTTCAGTTTCACTAATTTCCTTTCTTGGCGACTCCACATTTTCTTTCCTCTGTGAGTTATTTCGTTTCCCCATTCTGGCTATTACCAGAAAGCTCAAGCTTCTGTTTGCGTGGACCTGGGCCGTGTGCTGTGGGGACTTCGCTCCACCCTAGTTTCACTGAAGTGCTCTGACACTAGGACGTGTGACTGTCTTTGGTTGGTGGGAACCAAACTTGCCCAGGATCAGTGTCCCCAGTGTTCCGTGTGGTCTCGTGTGCACATTTAGAATCAGGGGCCCTGTCTGCACCACACTGTTGGTATGTGCCGAGAATGAGATCCTTAGCATGTGCCAGGAATCAGAGTTTCCCTGTGTCTGCACCAAGACTCGAGTGTCAAAGTCTCTGTTGCCTTGTGCGGTTTCTCGTTGAGAATCAGGGTCCCTGTGTGTGCACGCATCAACAATTGGGGTCGCTGGCTCTTAGTGTGAATGCGCTGTGAGTCAGGGATCCCAGGCAGCTGTGTCCGGCGTGCCAAATTCCCTGAAGTGGGGCTGCGTCCTGTGTGTGCTCTCTCTACTGAGCCAAACCGGCTAGAGCGCACATTCTTAAAAACCTGAAGGTGAGCCGGCTCAGTGCACTCTCCCAAAGTCCCAGAAGGGGGGCGGAGTCCGTCCTGCGTGCCAAATTCCCCAAAGGGAAGCCCCTCTGTGCAAGCTTTTAAGAATCTCTGAAGGGGGAGCTGTGCCCCGCGAGCCAAATTCCCCCAAATTCCCCGAAGGGGAGCCCTCTGTGCGCACTGACAGATTTCCCCGACGGGGAGCTGCTTCTGTCCCGTGCGCGAGCGCGCGCCAAATTCCCTAAGAGGGAGCGCGTCCCTGCGCAAAGTTCGGCAGCTTGGGCCAGGGGCGGGTCTATCAGTTACTATGGCGCTGTCTGTGCGCGCCTGTGAGCAGCTTGGGCGAAGGGCGCGTCTATCAGTTACTATGGCGCTGTCTGTGCGTGCGCGCCTGTGAGCAGCTTGGGCGAAGGGCGCATCTATCAGTTACTATGGCGCTTTCCGCACGCCTGTGGGCGCTCAGCAGCTTGGGGGAGGGGCGGGTCTATCAGTTACTATGGCGCTATCAGCGCCTGCGAGGAGGGGGATAGGCTCTTTGACTCACGGAAATCTGCCGGGAAGTCTGGATTCTTGTTGTTTGTCTGAAGCTGTGATAGCAGTTCTCTGTCCCCAGTGGCTGCAGGGTCCTGGTTTGTGTCAGAAGCCAGGATCCGAGTCTCGGGCAGCTCTGTTTCCCAAGATGGCGTGGTCTCTGCGTCCGCACCAGCCGCCGAGAAGTGTCCGCTTTGTGCGCGGGGCTCCGCCGTCTAGGGCTGCCCTGTTCGGGAGCCCCTTGGAAGACCTGCAGAATCTAACTGACCCTATCTCATACACACACACACACACCACACACATCTACACTCTCCTCTATGGGTTCCTCACTCACACTCTCTCCCTACCTTCCTGCCGGTCGCCATCTCTAAATGTAATTCATGTATAATTAACAGCTGAGTTGTAGCTCACAGGATGACATAATGCTAGGTCTGCAGAAATGATATAATTTAAATGTTTAGTTTTAGTTATTTTCATATTTCAGCATCATTGTTTTTTCTAGATCTTAAATTCCCCCCCCCCCCCCCCCCCCAGACACTGTGAAACTAGTAGTTGCTAGGTACCAGGCCAGTAGGGCCTAATGGTAAAATGATCCTGGGAATATTAAAATTATCTCTGGTATGTGGTCTAAGATATTTGCTATCTTTCAAAACCACATTAGAGATCATGACTCAGTCTGATTCTATATAATAAAAGGCTAATATGCAAATAGACCAAACAACAGAACTGGAAGAACCAAACAACCGAACAACCAGTTGCTATGATGTGCGTTGACCACCAGGGGGTGTGCGCAGAACAAAGTGGGCATCGGCCACGGTGGGATGGTGGAGCAGGTGAGCAGGGGTGCCAGACCAAGGCAGGGCACCGGTCACTGTCATCGGGGAGAGCCTCTGGTGGTTACTGAAAATTCTTTGCTCCCAAGCGCCGCAGCCCCGCCCGGCACTTGCACCCACTGTCAGCGCTGGCCCCACTCACACCTGCAGCCAGCGCCAGAGTGGCCACTTGCACCCGCTGCCGGCACCGGTGCCAGTCATGATCACTCGGTGCCATCAGCGGGTGCGAGCAGTGGCTGCCAGCCCTGATCGCACCTCAGGGCTTCTCCACTTCCCTTTGCTCCTGAGGGGCGATCAGTGCCGGCAGCCACTGCTTGCATCCGCTGTCGGTGATGGCCCCACTCACATCCACTGCCAGTGCCAGAGCCACTGTTTGTACTCACTGCCAGCACTGGAGCTGCCGCTCGCACCTGCTGCGGGCAACCAGTGCCGGTCCTGATCACTCGGCACCATCAGCAGTTGCAAGCGGCGGCTGCCAGCCCCGATCGCCCCTGAGGGCTTCTCTACCTCCCCCTGTTCCTGAGGGGCAATCGGGGCAGCAGCCGCCACTCACACCCACTGATGGCACTGGCCTTGCTCACACCTGCTGCTGGCGTTGGCCCCAATCGATCTGCGCCATCAGCAGGTGCAAGCAGGGCTGGCGCTATCTGTGCATGGGAGCAGGGGCGGTGGGAATGGGGCTGCTGGCAGAGAGGGGACTGGGGGCCACAGCAGGAGGGGCCAGGCGGGGGCACAAAGGATGGGCCAACACCCACTCCTATGCCCACTGTAGCCTCACGGCCCACAGTTCCTTTCAAGGTGCACAAATTCATGCAGTGGTATAAAATATTATTAGATTTCAGTCAAACTCTAAATAGAATATAAAGGACATATGAAGACTTCTGAGAGCCTAAAGCCATGGCACTTTAAGAAATGGCCTCAAGATACCAAAAACTTGAGAAATGGCTTATTTTAAGCTCTTTGCAATTAAAAGATAAATCTTAAGGCATATACATAGGGTGACCAGTCAGAGTTGACAGAAATGGCTGTCTTTGCAATGAGTAGGTCAGAGCATCACACAGTACAACAGCTGGTTTCTAATTAGTAGGCCAACCAGTAGCAGGTATTTGAACACACACACACACACTCACACGCATGCACACACACACTGCTTTACACTGACCCTACTTTGGATGTGTTGCTCTGTGATTCTGAGGGAACATTCATCTCATCTCAACAAATGTCAGTTATATAAGTGTAACTGTTTCACTGCTCCAGTGAATCTGATGTTTTTTGAGAATCATAAAAACTGCTTATGGTGCGGCTGGATGATTTTATGGTAATTTTACTGAATATTATATATTTTTTGTACTGTGTTCTCTCTTAATTCAAAAATATTGGACTATGAACAGAAAATATGCTGCTATACAGTAACAAACAGATTAATTGAACCCTGTACCTAGAGCTTCTTTGTAGGTTTGAATGTGAAGTTGGACGATAAACTAAAGATACTTCAAAGGAAAGATAAATAGCATCTCAAGATACATCCACACATACACACACTCTGTTATGAATACATATCTTGACGTTATATAGTACTTATATCTTCAGGTGATAAAATGTTTTATTATTGTTCTTGCCACTGACCAACTATGTCAATTCTGAAACTGATATCCCGTCTGTCATTCCCTTTATTTAATTCTGGCAAAGTTATCTAATGTACCAGCAGATTCACTAAAAGTAAAAACTAGATACTCTCTTTGATGGTATCAATATATAAGCTATTTATTTTCTTTAGGTGTATTAAAGGAGAAAGCAACTTTCTTTTGTTCCCAGAGGCCGAGTTATAGAAAACTTATGGGTGTTTCTATCACTGGTTTTGGTATGATGAGATAGCACTGTGTCCTGGCCAAATGTACAGACATGGGGGCAAAGTTGCCTAGGACTGAGTTCCAGCACTACCCCCTGCTGAGCAAACATGGGCAAGTATGTAAACCCTCCGTGCTTCAGATTCCTCACCTGTACATTGATGCCAATAATAGTACCTATCTCAGAGGTTAGAGAGGGGACTCAATAGGCTAATGATTAGTAAGCAGCAGAGCAGTAGCTGGCATGATCAGGAATATTAACCCTTGCTATCCTGAAATTATTAAAATACACTTTTCATATCCATTAAAACAACTTTTTCATGTTTAACTTTCTTCCTCATGATTTCAGTTGGTAAAAGCAAAATTCAAAGCCACTGACTTATTTCATCTATTATTTAAAAAATCAACTTAAATGTAAAAGTTAATTTCTGGTTATTTGAGCTGAAAGAGAAGATAACGAGTGTGCCATTATTCATGTGAGCAGGGTTTTGGACTGAATAAAAAGTGAGTATCAACCAAAGAAAGCTAAAATAAAAAAGGGCATTTTCTTTAAAATGAAACTCTTTTTCAAAAACTTACCAAGATATTGAATTAAAAATTGTTTAGTAAAAAAGAGAAGTGAGGCAAAATGTTAACAAGCAAGTAGCTATTAGAAGTCAAGTATGAAATGAGAAAATAAAGACTATTTCCTGACAATCTGCTGAGTTTCAAAGTTTTGAGTTTTGAAGACAAAATAATCTTCATCTTAATAATTTTGATTATATCACTGATTTTTTGATTTATTAAAGTAAAACATGTACCTTGTAAAAACATGAAAATTCAAAAATATTACAAAAAACGCAGGTCACTCTATAGTTTTATCACTCTGTGGTAAATACTGTTAACATTTTGAAGTTTTCTCATGTGCAATTTAATATCCTTTCACAATTTGAATCCCACTGTTTAAAGAAGAATGTCAGAGCCTAGTTTCATTTTTATTTAAGAAGTGTAATTAGAGAAGTTTGTCAAGTAATCTACACAAAGATTGCTTTTAAAAACTGATTACTATTCCAGTAGTTGTCTCTATAGTATAATTATTTTCATCATTTCCCTTTTGTTGGATATTTAGACTTTTATATTTTTGCTATCGTAGATATAATTATAGTGAACATTCTCTTATGAACATCTTTTATCTTGTTTGTTATTGTTGCCTTAAGATAGATTTCTACAAAATGATTTGTCGCAACAAAAGGAATGCATAATTAACCCTAGAGACAGATGGCCAACTTGTTTTTCTAGTTTTCCAGTTTACACTCCTGCCAACAGCTTATGGGAATGGACATCTCACCGAACACATGATGACAGCAGGTATTACCACTTTTAGAATATTTTAATTTTATGGAAATACGTATATTGTTATACACTAAATGTTTTATCCCTCCAAAATTTACATGTTGAACTCTCATCCCTAATGTGATGGTATCTGGAGGTAGGGCTTTTGGGAGGTAATTAAGGTGAAATGACTCAGGATTACATCACTCTACTCAGAACAGCACTCAATTTAAAACATGAATTGCTTATTTCTGGGATTTTCCATTAATATCTTTGGACTGTGGTTGACTGCAGGTTACAAACAGTGGAAAATGAAACCATGGATAAGGTGGGACTGCTGTATTCTACTCTGCTTCCAAGAGTAATGGAGTTTAAAACAGTGGCCACTTCAGGTACCTTAGCAGGCAGGTGGCAACTCTAGGCCTCATGAGGTACTTTTCTAAGAAAAGAATCATAATGTTAAATTACTAATTGAATTTTCAAATAAAGTGATTGACATCAAACAAAAATTATTTCTCTTATATTTGCCTTATCTTATTGAATTATCTAGAAAATCCAGGCAATCTTAAATAAAGAATTTGATAATAGTGAACTTTTTCTTGTCCCTGAAAATATGCTTTGCCTATGGTTTGTTAAAAAAAATATTTTGTATCATGTGGCTGATGTCTTTGTATTGTATTTCAATTTTGTTGTAGATCACTTAAATAATTAGAAATATTTATTTGTATAACATATGTCTCTTCAGCATCTATTAAAATGATTGTATTCTTTTCAATTAATCAATTGTGTAATTTTAAAAAAAAATTTTTAAAAATTAAAAAAATTTTTTTTTTTGCTTTTAATCAATTTGTGTAATCAATATGTTAATACCATTTATATTATGGAACTGTTTTTGCAATACTAGAATTTATTCGGGAATTACTACTTTAATGTATTGTGATATTTGATTTGGGAATATTTTACTTAGTTTTTTGTATATATGTTAAGTGAAATCAAGAGTTTTTCCACTTTGTGCCCATTTAGTTTGGTTTTTGTTTTAAGAATATGCTTGATGCCAAAATTAATGAAGATGTTTTTATTACATTTTTAAACTATGAGAAAAATATTTGTTACCTAAAACTGTTTAGATCTCACACATTTATTAAAATTAATATATTTTTGTCAACCTAAATTCTTTTTCATGTTTATTGGTTTAATGTTGAACAATTTTGTTTAGAAAATTAAATCATCTTATATATATTTCTTAATGTTTTAGCCTAGAATTTCATAAAATGTTCTTTAAACTTTCTAACATCTCCTCTGTATCTAATTCATCCCTTTCCTTATTTGTTGCCCCTCTCACTGTACTTGATAGGAGATCCTTTGACATCCTTTGCTGCAGCCAGCCAGGAAAGAGGAAGCCCTACATAATACCATGGTGGTTTTCACTTGCTTATTATAAACTAGAGGCCCAGTGCTTGAAATCATGCATGGGTAGGGTCTCTTGGCCTAGCCTGCGATCAGGGCCATCTTCTTACTGCTCACCAGTCCCCAGTCCCATCCTGCTGCCACCCACCCCAGTTCCCGTGGTTCCCCATTCGCCATTCTGTGATCGGAACCTGCATGCCGGGGGGAGGGACCAAGAGGTTGGCCATTCCGCCTGTTCGCCAGTCCCCAGTCCTGCTCCACCACCACCCACCCTGGTTCCCCATTCCCCATCCTGCAATCAGAGCCTGCAGGCCAGTGGGAAGGGACCGAGAGGTGGTCAATGCACCTCATAGCGACTGGTCAGGAGGATGTTCTGGTCGTTACACCATTATGGTCACTGGGCTTTTATTATATAGGATGCCTTTCCATTGGATACTTTCAACTTTCTGAAATATCAGGTTTGAATCTTCTGTTAGGGTTTCTTGGTATGTGGGTTTGTTGAGAAGCCTTCGCTAGTTAGCTGTTTTGGACTCATTGCCTTTCATTCTGATCACATATGTGCTCTCTGTCACAACAATTCCTCAAAATTTGTGAGAGTGCATAGCAACCCTGCTAGTATTCAGTAATGATGCAGAGTTTTATTTATTTTTATATTTACTTGTTGCTTTTATCAAGCATCTGTGATGGAGGTGGTGATGGGAACTTTGCTTTGCTCTGGGGGTTTGGTTATGTGTTAAATGCTTTGTCTACTTGACCATTTTATCAGGATTTTCACATTTCAATGCAATTTAAAACTATTTGGAGGTACAGAGTTGATAATGGAGAAAATAAAGTGGAATAAGCACTGCTTAGCTAGTCACTTAAAATAGAGTCAGGAGGCCCTAGCTGGTTTGGCTCAGTGGATGGAGTGTCGGCCTGCGGACTGGGGGGTCCCGGGTTCGATTCTGGCCAAGGGCGTGTGCCCTGGTTGCGGGCGCATCCCTGGTGGGAGGTGTGCAGGAGGCAGCTGATGTTTCTTTCTCATCGATGTTTCTGACTGTCTCTCTCTCTCTTCCTCTCTGTGAAAAATCAGTGAAATATATTTTTTAAAAAAATAGAGTCAGGAGACGATTGAGGAAGTAGGGGGTATGCACATCTTGTACCTCAGTTCTCACTGCTGCTGCTATTAAGTTGCAAAACCTCTTGTCAAACTCAGGTCAAGGCTGAGCAATAAACATCAGGGAACAACAACTGCTACATGGACACATGGACTTTACTTCCTTCCTTGTAGTTTTTTACTGTCTCCCTTGTTTGCATATGGGAACTAACCAGTTCCTGTTGACCTAGCCAACAATCCTTCATTTACATAAATGAACCTTTATAAACCCTGCCTCTCTTTGTTCTCCTGGAGCACAGTTTGGGTTACTACCTGAATTTATGTTTCCAGGTTGCAATTCTTTTTGCTCAAATAAATGCGTATTGTTCTTTATTACAACATGAACTTTTACTTTGCTTAACAGAATCAAATTCGATTTTTTTCTCCAAGTACCCAGCACAACTTCCTCAATAATCTTATCCATTTTTGACTGGCTGGTGATGTTTCTTATATCATGTACTAATTCAGTATATCATAGGTGCCATTCCGAATTTTTATCATACATTGCATTTCAATCGATTTTAAATGATAGACTCCTATGCATTTTTGTAACACATTTTATTCTTTCTTGTTCTAAAGATGATTCTCTCCATTATATTCTAAGCCCCTAGACTTCCTGATGCTAGCACAGCGCTTTTCCAGTGCTAGCTACTATGATGGTCAGTTTTATGTGTCAGTTTGACTAGGCTGTAGTACCCAGCCACTCAATTAAACACTGTTGCTGTGAAGGTATTATATAGATGTGGTTAGCATCCTTGACAATCTGGGTGAACCTACCTCATTCAATCAGTTGAAAGGCCTTAAGAGTAAGACTGAGTTTCCCTGAGGAAGAAGAAACCCCTAGGGGTGTGGACTGCAACCTCAGCTCCTGCCAGAGAGTGCCCAGTCTGCCCCACGGATTCTGTAACCTGCCCCACGGATTCTGTAACTTGCCAGCCCCACAATCTACTAAGCCAATTCCTGATATCTCTCTCTCTCTCTCTCTCTCTCTCTCTCTCTCTCTCTCTCTCTCTTTTTCTCTCTCGTAGAACCCTGACTGCTAGAAGTGCATATAAGAATCTTTTTTTCTCCAAATCTTTCAATTACACCTATGTAATCTACTGAATGAAAAACCCCAAACTATTATTATATCATCTTATATATTGTGATAATTTATATTACTAACCTTAGCATTTAATCAGGAATAAAAGTTATTTTTCCCCCACTCGCTGTGACAACTAAGTTAACACAACCAACATGTTGTCTCTGTACCAGCCAACAGGAAGACGAAAAGTGTGCGATGTCCTCCCAAGGTGAGATGAAATCATTAAACAAATAAATGGAAGAGTTTATATTACACAAACTCTAATGAAATGTATTTATCGTGCTACTAGTACAAACTTCCTCTTGCAATAGTGAATGCCGCATAAGAGAATGGCGATATTCACTTTAGCGTAAATTCTTCTTCACTGGTGTCTTCTCTCAGTAACTTGGAAACTCATAGAAGTGTTGCTCACATCTTCTCTGATAAGATAAGCCATGTGCTTTACTGATTCACAGAAATAAATTTCCAAAAATGAGTTTCACTATTTTCTAGGGAACACAAATTGATGTGAGAAACAGTTCTCAGAATTGAGATACCATTTGCTTCTCATTTTAGATTAAACACCAGACTCCTGTGGATATGCTGTTTGCTCTTCCTGTGTAAATTCACATTAAGGAATATCCATTCTAAAACTCATTGGTATCACCATCTTGTACTAAAAACGATTCTAGCGATGATGAAACCTCAAACAACTGCTCTATAAATGTAGGCACATTGTCAGAAATTGTTACTACTAGTGCTACACAAAGGGGTACATGGAGCATTAAACTTGGTCTTGCTCTCCTTGCCTGGGGTTGTAATGGCATTCTAAAACACTTGTATAAGGGACGATTATTAGAGGATAAAATCAATGTCTCTATACTTTTATCCATCTTCAAAAGAAATCAACTAAAGACGAGTAAAAGAGTTATTGGCTTTACTCTGAATATTTCTCCAAGATTGCTAATAAACTATATTTTACTTCAGAAAAAAAAATGCGTTAGCATCAACCCAGTGAGTAACTACAAAATGACATATTTCTATTTCTTTAACTATTTTAATGCAGTTTATCACTTAGCTTGGTAATAAATCTGTTTTACCCTATGCTTTTGTTTTTTGTATGTATGTCTGTGTGTATGCAAAACTTGCTGTATGATAAATTAAATGTCCTATTAATTGAATTTAGCATATAAATATAATGCAGTACTCCTTAATTTGAAGAGATGGGCACTTTTCAATTCCTTGACAAGTTATTTTCTATACTATAAAACTATATTCTGTATATTACCTATGTAGAAATATTAAGGTAAATAAAGACAGAAAATTGTAAAGGTGTGATATGTGTGTGTGTGTGTGTGTGTGTGTGTGTGTGTGTGTGTGTGTATTGGGGAGAATTTGTAAAACACAAAGTATTAACTATATTGAAAACTGTCGTTTGTGGATATTTTATTGGTCAGATTTGCCACAATTTTTATGTCATTTTGGAAATACTGCAGGGTAAGAAGGTCCTTTTAATTATTCACAATTTTAGATAAGACTCTAAGATGAGATAATTCTCTTAATGACAACAGCAGCCCAAAGTACCAAATTTACATTTGGTCAGAAATGCTCACACTCCATAAATGTGCTCAGGTGTATATACCCACATACACAATGCTATATTAGAAAATTTAATTTCAGTCATTTATTAATTTTGGAAACCCTTCACACTTCTATCTCCCATGAATGTCACTTCTATGCTTCATCCAACAAACTTTTTCTTAAATTATACTCTAACTCCAAAATTTTCTCTTACTAAAGAATTCAATAATCAATATTGCAGTCTCTATAGTATATTGCATTTGTCAGTAGCATTTAACAAACTTACTCTTTCCTCTTTAATCATTTGGATTCCAGAACAGTTCTTGCTCATCATTTTCTGCTATTCACTGATTACTCCCTGTATTACTTTCCATTGTTAGATAAATTTAGTGGTTTAATGTAAGACCCATTTACTATCCTGCAGTTTCTGTAGGTCAGAAATCTAGCTCAGGGCATCGAGGAGCTGAATCTAAAGTACTGGCTAGACTGCATTCTCATCTGGAGGGTAGACTGGGGACAAATGGACGTGCATGCTCATTCATGTGGTCAGAACTCATCCCTTTGTGGCTGTATGGCTTTTATCCCAGTTCTCTTGCTGACTGTCAACCTGGGGTTGCTTTCACTCCTATGGTTGTTTTCAGATCCTTGCTATGTGGCCCTCTTACAACGCGCCCCCCCCCCCTCAAAACTTAGTTGTGGGATTCTTCAAGGCTAATAGAAAACTCTCTCACAGTTTGAGTCTCTCTCTGATTATGTTTTCCTTTCAGAAATGGCCTCCTATTACAGCGCTTGCTCTAGGTTGGGCCCACATAAAATAATTTCCCTTTTGATTAACTCTCTCAGTCTACTAATTAGGGACCTTAATTATATCTGCAAAACCCCTTTACCTTTGCTATGTGATTTACCTAATCCTGGGAGTAAAACTCCATCACATTCCAAGTCTCCCCTGCAGTCAAGGGGAGGGGATTATGCAGGCTGTGTACACCAGTGAGTAGGAATCTTGGGGCCCTCCATCTACTGCACTCCTAAGTCTCCTTTGAGCCTTTCTCATCTCTCTACATGTTTGGTGCTCCAGGACCCCATGCTCAGCCTTTGGTTCTTTTTCTTGTCTATCTTTGCTGGCCCCCTGGATAATTACATCACTCTATTCCTTTTGAATACTAATGCTGATCTATTTTAATACTAATGCTGATAAATCCAAATTTATACTCCAGCCCCTATTTCTTTTTTTAATCAGACTTATGTTTCCAACTAGCCTATATAATAAAAGGCTAATATGCAAATTGACCGAACAGCGGAACGACCGGTCACTATGACGCACACTGACCACCAGGGGGCAGACGCTCAACACAGGAGCTGCCCCCTGGTGGTCAGTGTGCTCCCACAGGGGGAGCGCCGCTTAGCCAGAAGCCGGGCTCACGGCTGGTAAGCGCAGCAGCGGTGGTGGGAGCCTCTCCCAACTCTGGGGCAGCGCTAAGGACCCCTCGGGGGATGTCCAACTGCCAGCTTAGGCCCAGCTTAGGCCGGGCTGAGGGTTCAGACCGGGCTGAAGGACACCCCCCCTTCCAGTGCACGAATGTCATGCACCGGGCCTCTAGAGTGAGTGTGTGTGTGTGTGTGTGTGTGTGTGTGTGTGTGTATATATATATATATATATATATATTTTTTAGAATCCCGGTGCACAACTTCATGCACCAGTGGGGTCCCTCAGCCTGGCCTGTGGGATCGGGCTGAAACCGGCTCTCTGACATCTCCCGAGGGGTCCCGGATTGCGAGAGGGCACAGGCCAGGCTGAGGGATCCAACCGGTGCACAACAGTGTTAGGGGAGGGACGTGGGAGGTTGGCCAGCCAGGGAGGGACCATGGGAGGACTTCAAGGCATGTCCAGCCCATCTCGCTCAGTCCCAATTGGCCAGACCCCAGCAGCAAGCTAACCTACTAGTCAGAGTGTCTGCCCACTGGTAGTCAGTGCACGTCAAGCTAACCTACTAGTCAGAGTATCTGCCCACTGGTAGTCAGTGCACGTCAAGCTAACCTACTAGTCAGAGTGTCTGCCCCCTGGTGGTCAGTGCAGAGCATAGTGAGCGGTTGAGTGGCCTTAGCATATCATTAGCATATTATGCTTTGATTGGATGAATGGACGACTGGACAACCGGGTACTTAGCATATTAGGCTTTTATTATATAGGATGACTTGGATATATAATAGACATCTCAATATTAACAAATCCAAGACAGGCCTTTATCTTTCTTCTCAAATCTGTGTGTTTTATGCTTTCCCTTTAACACTTCACTTTTGACAAATTCTATCAAATTACACTACTAGCCCTTTTGTTTTTATCTTTATAAAAGCAGTCTCCTTTACTTCTCCCTCAAATCACTCTTCTACCTCTGCCTTACAGACTGTCAATCCAAGATTAATCTTGTTTGTACTACCTTTCACCTAAGGGGACTGAACAGTGAGAGAGAACATACATAGGCATGCATTTTTTGTGCCATTTTGCGCTATTGCAAGTAAATGGTTTCCAACTTCAAGCTACCTCAATACTTCTAAGAGATAAATTTACTTACCTATTCAAAGTCCTCCTGTTTTTAATATAAATTCCTTTAAACCTGTATCATTCTTTTTAACATTCTGTGCACCAATGAAAGTCCCCCAAGAACAGGAGATGCCTTTCTTCCTAATACCTAATGCCCCCTACATGTTTACTTACACTCATGAATACTCATTCAACTCTTTTCTCAAAATCTCAGATAATCCTCCAATTATCGCCTTTTTCCTTTATATTTTCAATGTTTTCCTTGCCAGTGACTCTTTCCTTATCTCAGTGATTTTCATCTGATAACACACATAAACTTATTACTAAAACTCTGTGGCACACCAAAAAATATATTACAGGTTTTGCCAATCTGACAAAAAAAAAAAGGTATAATTTTTAAAAATTTATCTTTGTTGTTGAAAGTATTACAGATATCCACCCCCCCCATTGACTCCTTCTAGCACGAAACCGTAACCCCCCCATCCCCCACACTACTGTGTCCATGGGTATAACTTTGATTCATTCACACCAACCAATGGCAATTGTGTTGGCTGTTGTCATTTTTAATTTGACAATCTAAGGGAAAAGAGGCCAGTGCTCCTGACTAAATAGTCAGGTTTTGCATGTTTTAAAAATTACTGTGGCACAGTGGTTGAAAGTCGCTGCTTCCTTATCTGATAAACATTACAAGTCCACAGGATTTAAAAACAAAGACAAGAACACACCTTCTTGTCCTTGAGTACCTTTCCACCTGCTGCCTTTTTTTTTTTTCTTATTCACTACACAATCAATCATGTTGAAAGAGTGGTTTTATTTACCCTTTTTATTTTCTGACCTTCCTTTTATTGCATGACTCTCTAAAATCAGACTCTACTCCCACAATGCCATTAAAGTTCTCATTCTCTAAAGTCACTAACAACTGCTAAATTGTAAAATCCGATGGCCATTTCCCACTCCTCTCCTACTCCCAGCTGGTGGCATTACTTCTTTTTTATTGAAACAATGCAATTCTTTTTCTGCAGTTCTACTTCTACCTGATTACATTTCATTTCCTCAGAAATTTATTTCTTCATTTTGTGTCTCTTAGTTTTTTATTTCTTTATTATTATATCTTACTAGAGGCCCAGTGCACAAAATTCGTGCAAAATTTGTCCCTCAGCCTGGCCTGTGCCCCCTCGCAGTCTGAGAGCCCTCAGGGGAAGTCCTACTGACAGCTTAGGCACGCTCCCCACTGGGAGCGGGCCAAAGCCGGCAGTCAGACATCCCTCAGTGCTGCCGTGGAGGCGGAAGAGGCTCCCACCACCGCCTCTGCGCTTGCCAGCCATGAGCCCGGCTTCTGGCTAAGCGGGCTCCCCCCTGTGGGAGCGCACTGACCACCAGGGGGCAGCTCCTGTGTTGAGCTTCTGCCCCCGGTGGTCAGTGCATGTCATAGCGACCGGTCGTTCTGCCGTTCGGTCAATTTGCATATTAGCCTTTTATTATATAAGATTATTTCCTCATCTATTCCTACAGCTTTCACTATATCAAATAGTCTGATGATCCCAATATTTGAATTTACTTTTTAGATCTGTTTCCTAAGTTTGAGATCCTTATTTGAAATCTGGATGTTAGACGGACCCAAAATTCTTAATTAGACCTCTGCATAACTCCTTATTTTCCCCCAACCACAATTGTCTTCTGTAGTGCTGATCATGGCATATTTACTCAGTCACAAAACCAAAAGACATGCTGGCAATCTTTTCATTTTATATTAATTTATTGAACACATGTCTGAGTGCCTACTATGTGCTCCATATGGATTCTGCTAAGTGCTAACAGTACTTAAAGGAGCCAAAGAGTTGTAGTTTTTCTGCCATTTTGGAGCTTATATTCTAGTGTGAGAGACAAAAACAGTTAAACATGCAAACCAGTAATTACAGCTTTGGTAATTATGCTGGAGAAATAATTTTCTGTCAGAGGCTAATGGTGGAAATGCTACTCTAGATGAGGAATGGCCTTTCTGGGATGATGAGAGTGAAGATCTTTCTTTGAGGACAGGACAGCATGTGCGAAGGCCTAGGGTATGAAACTACTTGTCCTGTTTCAGGGCCTGACAAGTCCCAAGAAGTAGATGATAATCAGTCTACCCAAGAGATTACCCAGACTAACTCCAGCTTGCCTTTCATGCTTATGTAAATTAAATCTTAAAAGAAGCTCAAGACTCCTCTCTCTGCCCCCCACCCACCAATCCTATATCACCCAGAAGGTCATGACTATGTGGCTCTGATGAAATCTCCCAGTTTCCTAATCTTTTCTGGAACTCATGATTAAGTATAAGCCAAATCCCATGTATCTGAAACTTTGTCTCCAAATGTTCTTAATCCCTTCTTGCTTGAATTGAAAACGGGTTATATTTTGAATCTACCATTTCTCCTGTAGTACTAAAAGTGATTGATGGCTGTTTTTCTTTAATATCTTGAGTACAATGAAGGATGGGGGAGGAGCAGGTGTTAAAGTTGCTGCTCATGCCTGGTTCTATCCAGCATTCCCCCTTCCTTCCTAATCACACCCCTCACTAGCCTCTTTGAAACTGATGTTATGAAATTATATAGGTATTCATTCTTCTTTACTTTCAGTATTTCCAAACTGTTGGCACAGTTTCTGAAATTATCAGTTTCTTGGCCATCTCACCTCTAGTCAGCATCCACTCTAAGTCATATCCTAGTCGTAATGAGTTTATCTTTCATTCATTCTTTCAGTAAAAGGATAGCTCTTTGGGCTGCCAAATTCATTAGGCATATCATATTCAAATCCTCATGACATGTTATAATTTTTTTCCTAGCTAATGAAGTCCAAAGGAGAGGGGAAAGTTCAACGCATCTCACAATTTGGCACACTCACTTTGCTTCCTAATTTTAATTTTAATTTTATTGCAGTCTTCTGCAGTTTGGTGATACATTTAAGTATATTTAATTTTTTCTGTATATCTATGTATATACTATAATATATATGTATAATTGTGGGGGTTATTCTATTAAAGAGTTATTTTGTCCTTTGTTTTCACTGACAAAATTTATTTTGGATATTTATTTTTTCTACTTATCTTTTTTTACATAAATTAACTTACATTTTAATTTAATTATTTTAAGTCTGTGCATTCAATGATATAAATATGAATTTTATACAGACTTAATGAAATTGTTCTGCAAAAAATTAATAAATTATTATCATGCATTAATTGTTTTCATTATTGATTGTGACCTGTTCATTCTGTGTTTTAACTAAAAATATTTACATTCATGTTAGAGCAGAATTACAGATGCTCCTTGACTTATGAGGGTTTAACTTAAGATTTTTTAAATTCACAATGGTGCGAAAGTGATATGCATTGAGTAGAAACCATACTTCACAGTTTTATTTTGATTTACCCCAGGCTAGCAATATGAGATATGATACTCTCTCGTGA
The DNA here is from genome assembly GCF_951640355.1 of Cnephaeus nilssonii. Taxonomy (NCBI): domain Eukaryota; kingdom Metazoa; phylum Chordata; class Mammalia; order Chiroptera; family Vespertilionidae; genus Cnephaeus; species Cnephaeus nilssonii. Next base: position 13,234,919 of record NC_137079.1, read on the forward strand.
TGCTGAGCAGCAGCAGTGAGACAATTTTTCTCAACGGTAGGGTAATGTAAGTGTTCTGAGCACATTTAAGTAGGCTAAGTGAAGCTAGATATTCAGCAGGGTAGGTGCATCTAATGCATTTTCAACATGGTATTTTCAACTTACAATGGGTTTATTGGGATGTAACCCCATCATAAGTCAAGGAGCATCTCTATATTATTTCTCAAAAAGCAACTTTCCTGAGACCTGCAACAGATTTTTATGACAGCAAGATGATTTTATGCTTATAGAAGAAACTTTGGCTGTAAGTCTCCATCAGGACTGTACAAAGTCATTTTTATACATTGCTGTAAAAATGTCATCTAATGTGCTGTGTGGTGATGATGTTTATTTCGTTTGTCCTGTTATTCTCTTCCTTCCTAACACTAAATATGGTTTATTGCTGGAGTTATTTCTTTATGGTAAATTATGGTACACTTGGCAGTGTTTCGTTCTGACATTACACTGGAGTGCAATTCTGTAAGTAATATAACTATGAGTACTCTCAAGGCCTCATCAGAGCAATGCTGTATCTTAAAGGATCTGATTTATAACCAAAGAGGCAGCCAGGAAGAATTTTCCTGGGTGAAAGATTCAAAACTCTAAATATTATATAAAAGAAAAATAAAATCGGCTATATCTCATTGAATCTAATTATTAGTGGGTCTTATTTTTAGTTAAATCTGCAAGAGGTATGACATGAATTCTTTGGAGAAAAGACATAAAATAAATCTAAGTGGCTGTGAAAACACTGAAAGATACAATATTTGTCTCAGAAAAAATGGAATAAATTTACTTGGGAAGATATATAAAAATGACATTTCATAGAAATTTGAAGTAGACCATTGGAGAAATCTTTTTAAGATATCTTATTTTAATAGTGTTTTCTATTACTAAAAATATAGTCAAATTTGAAATTATTCTACAATTAAGAGATGACCTTGAAATAAGAAAATAGTAATTAGGAAGATGGTGACTAGAATTATCATGGGGATAATTTTGTAATGCATATAAATATTGAATCATTATGATGTATACCTGAAACTATGTCAATGTATACCAATTTAAAAAAAGACTAATAATGACAAATGTTGTCAATAATATTAAATAATTCTCATACTTTCTATTGGGAATAGAAATTATCACAACATATAAATATTTTTGATGATTTTAAGTAATATTAATCATACAAAATCATACTACCTAGCAGTTCCTCTTCTAAGTACTTATCCAAGAGATATAAAATCACATTGTCACAGAAAATTTTATACAAAAATTTACATAGAAGCTTTACTCATATGGAAAGAACACAGGTATCAGCAATAAAAGTACTAAACAAACTGGAATAAATAAAAAGATGATACACTAGAATGTGACCTTATGGTGGAATATAACATTTTAAAAATAGAATTAGACCCTTATACTATATAGAATAATCAACTCAAAATGGATAAAACATTTAAAAGTAAGATCCCAAGATATAAAACTCCCAGAAGAAAACATAGAGGGAAAGATTCATGACATTGGTCTTGGCAATAATTTGATGGATAAGACACCCGAAGCAAGGCAACAAAAACAAAAAAATAAACATGTGGGACTACATCAAACTATAAAGCTTCTGCACAACAAAGAAAATAATCAACAAAATGAAAGGAATCATATGGAATGGGAGAAAATATTTTCAAAACTTATATCTGACAAGGGGTTAATCTTCAAAATATATAAGAAGCTCCTATATAGCAAAAAAAATCCACAAAACACCCACACAATAAAAACCCACTAATAACCCAATTAAAAATGGTCAAGAGATCTGAGTAGACAATTCTCTAAAGAGTATATCATATAACCAACAGGTATATGAAAACATGCTTAGTCATCATCAGGGAAATGCAAAGCAAAGTCACAATGAGATATCACCTCACACCTATCAAGATGGCTGTTATAAAAACCCAAAACACTAAAGTGTTGGTGAGGTTGTGGTGAAATTGTTGTTGGAGATGAAAAATGGTGTAGATTCTATTGAAAACAATATGGAGGCTCCTCAAAAAAATTTAAAAAGTAGTTTAAAAATATGATCCTACAATCTCCAAAATTTAAATCTGGATCTTAAAGAGATATTAGCACTTCCATGTTCATTGCACCATTATTTATGACAGGCAAGATGTGGAAACAACCTAAATGTTTATTTATAGAATGAATGTATAAAGAAAATGTCACACACACACACACACACACACACACAGTTTTTTTCTTCATATTGGTACATAATTTAATGAATATTTTTACCTTATGTAGTGAATTATCATTTCAATTTTATTTTATATTATTTTTTATTAAATTTATTGGGGTGGCATTGGTTAATTGTATGTTTCAAGTGTACATTTCAATGATACATGATCTATAGATTGCATTGTGGTAGACATTTTTTTAAAAAAACACACATGCTTTTAGAGCAGTTTTAGGTTCACAGCAAAATGAAGAGGAAAGTACAGAGATTTCCCATATACACAGTGTCCCCACACATGCATTGCCTTCCCCATTATCAAGAGCCCCCACCAGAGTACACATTTTTTACAACTGATGAACCTACACTGACATATCTTTATTACCCAGAACCCATAGTTTATATTAGGGTTCACTCTTGGTATTGTACATTCTATGGGTTTGAATGAATGTATAATGACATGTATCCATCATTATAACGCCATACAGAGGGTTTTCACAGCTCTAAAAATTCTTTGTACTCCATTTATTCATATTTATACCCTCCTTTAACCCCTGACCTTTTTACTGCCTCCATAGTTTTGCCTTTTCCATAATGTATATTGAATCATATTGTATGTAGCCTTTTCATATTAGCTTCTTTCATTTAGTATTCTGAATTTAAGTTTCCTTCATGTCTTTTCATTGCTTGATAGTTCATTTATTTTCAGTGCTGAATAATATTCCATTGTTTGGATGTACCACAATTTTCCATTCACCTACTGAAGGACATCTTGGTTGCTTTCAAGTTTGAGCAATTAAAAATAAAGCTTCTATAAACATCCACGTGCAAGTTTTTGTGTGAACATAATTTTTTAACCCCTTTGGGTATATACAAAGGACCACAATTGCTGGATTTATGGTTAGAATATGTTTAGTTTTGTAAGCAACTGCCAAACTGTCTTCTAAAATGACAGTACCATTTTGATTTCCACCAGCAATGAATGAGAGTTCCTGTTGCTCCATATACTTGTTAGCACTTGTGTTCTTAGTGTTTTAGATTTTGGACAGTCTAATAGTTGTATAGTGGTATCGCATTGTTTTGCAATAATTTTTTATAGTCATATATTTTATACTAGAGGCCTGGTGCATGAAATTCGTGCAAGGGGGAGGGGGGTGTCCCTCAGCCCAGCCTGCACCCTCTCCAATCTGGGACCCCTCTCACAATCCAGGACTGCTGGCTTCCAACTGCTCGCCTGCCTGCCTTCCTGATTGCCCCTAACCACTTCTGCCTGCCAGCCTGATCACCCCCTAACCCAGTGATGGGCAACCTTTTGAGCTTGGTGTGTCAAACTTCACCAAAAAACTGAGCATAACTCGGGTAGTGTGTCACTTTGAGGAAAAACTAACTCCAAGACTCTAGTCGCAAATGTTTCATCCTCAGGAGCAGCAAATGTTTCATCCTCGGCATGCGGCCGCGTGTCATCAGAAATGGCTACGCGTGTCAGTGCTGACACGTGTGTCATAGGTTCGCCATCACTGCCCTAACCACTCCCATGCCAGCCTGATTGATGTCTAACTGCTCCCGTGCCAGCCTGTTTGCCCCCAACTTCCCTCCTCTGCAGGCCTGGTCACCCCCTAACTGCACTCCCCTGCAGGGTTGATCGCCTCCAACTGCCCTCTCTTGCAGGCCTGGTCCCTCTCAACTGCCCTCCACTGCTGGCCATCTTGTGGTGGCCATCTTGTGTCCACATAGGGGCAGGATCTTTGACCACATGGGGACAGCCATATTGTGTGTTGGAGTGATGGTCAATCTGCATATTACTCTTTAATTAGATAGGATAGAGGCCTTGTGCATGGGTGGGGCCAGCTGGTTTGCCCTGAAGGGTGTCCCGGATCAGGGTGGGGGTTCCCTTGGGGTGTGGGGCAGCCTGAGCAAGGGGTCTATGGTGGTTTGCTGGCCAGCCATGCACCCTGGCGACCCAAGCGGAGGCCCTGGTATCTGAAATTTATTTACCTTCTACAATTGAAACTTTGTATCCTGGAGCAGAGCCAAGCCTCCTGCTCGCTCCGTGGTGGCAGCCATTTCTGTTGGGGTTTGTGTATCTTCTATAATTGAAACTTTGTAGCCTTAAGCGGAGGCCTAGGCCAGCCAGGGTATGCGGAAAGCTTTGCTTCTTCCATTGCCAGGGGCAACCCTAGCCTCCCGCTCTTTCCGGCTCCGTGGCTGCCGCCATTTCTGTTTGGATTTGTTTACCTTCTATAACTGAAACTTTGTAGCCTTGAGTGGAGGCTTAGGCCGGCAAGGGGAGGCGGAAATCTTGGCTTCCTCCATTGCCTGGGAAACCCAAGCCTCACTCCGGCTCTCTATGGCTGTAGCCATCTTGGTTGGGTCTATTTGCATACTCGCTCTGGTTGGCTGGTGGGCGTGACTTGTGGGTGTAGCAGAGTGATGGTTAATTTGCATATTACTTTTTTATTAGGTAGGACTAGGGGCCCAGTGCATGAAATTCTTGCAGTGGGGGTGGGGGGTCCCTCAGCCCAACCTGCCCCCTCTCACATACTGGGAGCCCTCAGGGGATGTCCTACTGATGGCTTAGGCCCGATCCCCACGGGAAGCGGGCCTAAGCCGCAGTCTAGCCTCCCTTTGTGGGAGGCAACCGGGCTGATCAGGGGAAGGCACCAGCCCCCTCACCCCGCTGCTGCTGCCACTGACAGTCACCACAGCCACCAAGGTGTTTTCATCAACACGACTCCAGTCCCTTCACCAAGAAAAAATGACAAGTTTCTTTAGGCATTTTCAAGATGTGTCTTTCATAGGATATGCATTTCTTTCTTTCTTTTTTTTTATCCTTGCCTAAGGATATGTTTCCATTGACTTTTAGAGAATGTGGAAGAGAAAGGGAAAGACAGAAACATCAAAGTGAGAGGAACACTTTGATTGGTTGCCTCCTGCATGAGCCCTGATCTGGGCCCTGGCCAGGGAGGAACCTGCAACCTAGGTACATGCCCTTGATCAGAATCAACCCAGACCCTGCTGTCGGCAGGCCGAGGCTCTATCCACTGAGTCAAACTGGCTAGGGCAGGATATGACATTTCTTAGCCCTCCAGCAGCTGACCTTCGTTTTTTTATCCAGAAGTGTGGTGGAAAAACCCTACATCACCTTTTTGGATTCTTATTACCCAAGTTACTAAGAATATTATCAGTGGCATACAGGAAGTTTAGCCAATGTGCTGTCAGAAAAGGTGTTTCCTCTATAGTTCACACCAATCACAGGCTGTGCCCTTCCCAGGCCTAAAGCCTCTGGCCAAAGCTTTAGGCCTGGTCAGGGGACCTCCAGCTCCCTGTGATAGCAGACACCGCCCAATGGGCAGGGGACCCCAGCTCCCTGCAATCCACCACAGGAGCAGACCCCCTTGCAGGAGTGGACCCCCAGTTCCCTGCGATCCATCGCAGGCTCTCCACTCATGCCCAAGGCCTGGAAAGCCTCCAGCCTTGGGCTCTGCCGGACCCCAAGCTCCCTGCGACGGATCGCAGGAGTGGACCCCCAGTTCCCTGCAATCCATTGCAGGCTCCCCGCTCATGCCCAAGGCCGGAAAAGCCTCTGGTGGAGGCTTTCCTGGCCTTGGGCTGGGGTGGACCCCAAGCTCCCTGAGACGGATTGCAGGAGTGGACCCCCAGTTCTCTGCGATTCATCGTAGGCTCCCGGCTCGTGCCCAAGGCCGGAAAAGCCTCTGGCAGATGCTTTCCTGGTGGGCGTGGCTTGTGGGTGTAGCAAAGGTACGGTCAATTTGCATATTACTCTTTTATTAGGTAGGATGTTCTCAACTGCTTGCAGTGTTTTATAGAACTTTGATTTTTTTATTTTATATTTATAAAATAATACTTCAAACTGTTTTTCAAACTACATATATATGGTCCCCCTGATATCACCCACTCAAAGATATTCTCATCCTTTCCCAAGCGTATGTCTACCTCCACTTAAGCTCATATTACTAGTAATAGGTAGCGAGAAAAGTGTTTAAAGAATAAAAGATCAGTATAGTTCAATTAGATATTCTGTCACTAGCAAAACTATTCAGTTTTCCTCAGTATTGGGTTGTTTGTCTTTGCCAACCTATTGGCTTTTTGCTGGTGAATTTCATATCTTTATTCTATGTTCTAGCCTATTCTCAGACACTTGTTCTGAGCACTAAGTACTCTAAGTGGCTCTTAATTGATCCTTGCTTAAACTATTTATCTTACTGATATAATTTCTAAGCCTCTTCTTACTTTTATTTCTCTCCTAATTATATCAAGTAGATCAGAATTATCTTTTAAAAGGAATAAATGTAATATCATTGCATTTTCTGGTATCTATTCCCTTTGCACTCATTATAATACTACTTCTGGATGAATAAGCTTTATTTTAACATGTGAATTTTAAAGAGACAATTCCTTTTTTTCCTTTTGAAATGAACCAAGCAGCAAGATACAGGCCAACAATATTCAAGATTTAATGTTGCCAAACAAATATTTTTCTTTTTAAAAGTCCGTGCATTAGACAGTGAATGTATATTGCATGTTGAGGACCCTGCTCTTGCTGCTTCAATTTTCCCCCTGTAATATTTTCTTTAATATTATATTTGAAACACATACTCCATTTACATTGAGTAAATTCAGAACATGTTTTGTAGTTAAATTTTTACTTCATTTTTTCTAAGAATATGTGGCTATAAAAATACCCTTGTGGTACATGGTCTAGAAACTCTTAAGGTTTACATCCACTCTGTTCCCTACTTCTACATAGAAGTAACTTACAAATATAAAAAATTCAAAGAAGAAATGAAGGCTAAACGGCATGATAAACATCTAAGTGTACTGCGATGAATGAAAATGAAGAGCAGTAAATTATGTGCTGGAGCTCAAAACCAGCTGGGTTCCACATGACTAAAGATAACCAAGGATGGCCAGAATCTAGAGTGCATGACCTTTGCCAGAAAAAGGAAACAGTTTTAGCTATAGTCCTGAAAACAGGAACTAACAAGAAAGATTTCCAAGAAAAGATTTAGTTGATTAGGTATTATAAAAAGTAGGATTCTAAGTCATGTGGTAATTTGGAAAATTTTATGATACAACTAGAGACTGAAACTTTCTTAAAGTCTTTGAATGGAGGAAAAAAAGAATATAAATCCTGATGATGTTGAAAATAAAAATTCGGTTTTCAGATTTATTTCTCTGCAATAAGGGTTGAAGGATTATTTGTAGATAAAAATTTCTTGCAGATATCCAGACTTCACAGGTTGCTTGCTATTGCCTGTGAAATGTAACCATCAATCATCTTACTAATTGATATCAGAAAACAGTATCCAGTCTAGCCTTTGTAGGTGCTAGCTAGATGAGTTTCTGACTTTAATGCTTACGCAGTAGAGTTTCAATTGAATGTATCTCCTCTCCTTTAGGCTTCAAGATAACTGATATATAGATTTAAGCAGATACTTTATCTTTTCAAATGCAAAAGAGATGCATTGCTTTCCTAATAACTAAAAAAAAATGACAAAGAAAATTTAAAATGGAAATATCAAAATAAAAAGAGCACCAAACAAAAAGTGGAATGCCACCAGAACTATAGGCCAAAATTAATAAGCTAGATAAAATATAATTTGTTCATGATAATAAAAAAGGTTTTAAACAAAAACATTGTCATGAATCTTAGTAAATCAAGGAAAACCTATCTGAGAGTGATGTCAGAGGAATGGTACTGGGAGAGATCCCTTTGGTCTTCCCCTTGAAGTTTCAACAATTTGAACAGCTATAATTCAACAAAGTATTCCCTGTTAAATGCATAAAGGTGTCTGAGAGATACACACATTGAAACATCTAAAGGTGGGCAAGTGAGAGAAAACAGGGGAGGCGAGAAGGGAGAACTGAGAATAGCCATGGATGCAGCCCTGGAGCCCCAAGCTCAGCCCAGAGAGGGGAGGAATCAGGTTGTGGCTGGCACTTCCCTTAGCTGGGAGCATTCCTGCAGGAGTGGGAAGTACAAGCTGCTGCTGAGCCCAGTGACCTGGGCAGGGACAAAGCCCAGAGGTGAGGCCACAGTTGTCTGGCAATCAGCATTCTAGGCAGAGAAACAAGGCCATGCAGTTTGGCTGCCTTCCCTGAAACTCCCAGAGCATGCCTCCTAACCCTTTGTGTCAGGTTGTAGAGCACATTTTCTGCAAACCTGAGATCTGGTACTACAGAAACACCTTTTCCCTGAGCAAGGGGTGTACTCTACAAATAATCCCAGGGTCAGGAGGAGGCACACACAGAGGTCTGCTGGTCATCATATTTGGTTATCAAAGCAGCAAAGGAGGCAGCTAGCTGAGTTCCCCCATACGTTGAGGCTGCACTGCTGGTGACATCTGGCTGGGCGGCGGGGGGGAAGCATTAGAATTTCACGGATTTGGAGTCCCATTGTCCACTGTTCTTCTGCAGGGTTGGTTCCCTGGAACTGGTGCTTACCTTCCCAGGGAACACAGGCCATTTTCCACCCCACCCCATCCCCAGAAATCTGAAAAGCCAGAGAAGTGTAAGAGAGCTAAAAAACTTACTATTCAGTGCCACCTACAGGGAAAAAATAGAAAGGCTTATTATTAATCAACAAGAGAAGTACCATTCATATATACATGCTCAGACAAAGAAGGAATCTATCAAATACCATGAACAACCAATGTAACGAGGCAGCTCAGAAAGAAAATGAAAAATCTCTAGAAAATAAACTTAAAGACATGGAAATATGTGATTTAAACAACAGAGAATTCAAGATTGCAGTTCTAAAAAAAACTCAAGGAGATGCAAGAAATACGGGTAGGTTTTTTAATGAGCTCAGAAACAAAATCAACAAACAAAATGAGTTTTGTTTATCAAATTACCAAAAAGATTGAAACTTTTAACAAGAACCAAATAGAAATTCTGGAGATAAAAAACTCAATAAAAGAGATCAAGAATGAACTAGTGACATAGAATATAGAGCTAACCAGATGGAGGAAAAAAATAGTGATATCTGAAGATAGATACCTGGAAATGAAGCAGAGGGAGAAAAGAGAGACTTGAACATAAAAAATGAAAGAACTCTATGAGAACTCTATGAATTCACCAGAAAGAGCAATACGAATAATAGGCATACCAGAAGACGAAGAGAGGGAAGGGAACACAAAGTCTATTCACACAAATAATTGATAAGAACTTCTCACACCTATGGAAAGAACTAGATTCTTGAATCTAGAAGCAAACAGAACACCTGATTACTTTAATCCATAAAGGCCTTCTCCAAGGCACATTGCATTAAATCTGTCAAAAATTAATGACAAAGAATTCTAAAGACAGCCAAGGAAAAGAAGAAAATAACATATAAAGGGAAGCCTATGAAACTATCATGGAACTTCTCAGCAGAAACACTATAAGCTAGAAGATAGTGGAACCAAATGTTCAGAATACTGAGAGAAATTACCAGTTGAGAATAATATATCCAGCAAAGTTATCCTTTAGATATGAAATAGAAATAAAGACTTTCCAGACACACAGCATATTTTTATTTCAATATTTGGTATTAAAACATAAAAACTATGACAAACCAATGACCAATTTTAAATCATTGAATGATTCCCATTATTGAACAGAATTAAGCAAAAATGAATGAAAATATGTGGCTACTATGTTTAACTCTGGAAATTACAATAAGAACCACAAATACCCTGAAATAAAAACTTATTGGGATAAGGAACTAGCAGTTTCATTAAATTCAAGAAGTTAAAGCAGTATAAAAGAAAGCTAAAGATTGGTAAATATTTTTTGTACTTTTGTACACAGCATTTTGCATTTAATATATATCCATTTTGGCCTAGCCGGCATGGCCCAGGGGTTGAGCATCGACCTATGAACCAGGAGGCCGAGGCTCAATTCCCAGTCAGGGCACATAGCCAGGTTGTGAACTCGATCCCTGGTGTGGGGTGTGCAGCCAACAGGTAATTCTCTCTCATCATTGATGCTTCTATCTCTTTCTCTCTTTCTCTTTCTCTCTCTCTCTCTCTCTCTCTCTCTCTCTCTCTCTCTCTCTCTCTCCCTTCCTCTCTGAAATCAATAAAAATATATTTTAAAAAATTATCCATTTTTGGGGTTTTACATTTTATCCCTCCATCTAATTTTTGATTCAGAATAAATAATCACCATATCTTCTTAGTAATTCTCTCAGTGATAGACATTTATCAAATATCTTCTTAACAAACAAGACTTTCTAAACATCTTTATACACTTCTCATTGTGGTCCTGTTGAAATTTTCTCTGGCATGGACCCAGGATCTTGATTTCTACTTTACTCTTTAAACTGTCCAAAAAATATTATTCTGATACTTGTTAAAGACGGTAAGGCAGACTTTACTCAGGGGTCTACTACACTGGGGTTTCCTAGAGATTGGGCTCCACTCTGAATACAACAAGGAAAAGTAAAGATTTATAGATACGGTTTAGTGGATGGAAAATTACTAAGAGGGTAGGCTAATTCTTTGCTGAACAGAAGTAACAGGAGTCTCACTAAAGGAAGGCCTGGGTGATCAGATATCACCTGACGGGGATGATGAAGGATGAGGAGTTTGACCAGATATCATGGCTGATCCGATATCAAGGATGAAGACTTCTGCCTAAACTGACTTGACAAGATTTTACTAAAATTGGACTCTACAAGGATGAACACCAGAGCCTAGAGGAGCAGAGGGCTCAAAGGAGCCTGGTAAAGTTTGGTCAAGGAGAGAATCTTTGTCAATATTACTAAGCCCTGCCAGCTAATATCATACACTCGTAGCCCATGAGAGCTCAAGCCCTCTCCCACATCTCTGACAATATTAATCATTATTCAGTTTTAATGACCTTTGCCAATATTATGGGTATAGGCAATGTTGTTTAGGGGAGGAAAAACTTACTTCTCTACCCTCTAAAGTTAAATACCCGAGTCATGTGAGTAAAACTGACAAAAGACAGATTACAAATAGAGAAAGATTAATTCATATGCACATGGGAGCCAAAGAAATAGGTGGCTCTTTATTTTAATGAATATATTTTTATTGATTTCAGAGAGGAAGGGAGAGGGAGAGAGATATAGAAATATCAATGATGAGAGAGAATCATTGATCAGATGCCTCCTGCATGCCCCACACTGGGGATCAAGCCAGTAAACTGGGAATTGAATGGTGACTTCCTGGTTCAAACACCCAGTCATGCCAGCCGGGCTAAGTGGCTCTTTATATGGTTCAAGTGAAGGGCTTATATACCTAACTTAGCAGGGGGAAGGGAGGAGAAAGAAATTACTTTTATATAAAGGACAAATAGCTTTCCTTCAGAATCAAAGAGGATTTTAAGGGAATAAATGAGAGGTAAGAGAGTGTGCGACAGTGGATGTCTATGCAGGTGCAAATGATCTTTCCATTGGGAGGGGAATTTATTTAGGTTTACCCTGGGTGTCTCTCCTAGAGCAGCAGCTGCCCCAAAGAGGAAATTTTGGCAGTTATTTCTCAGAAGTTTTTGCTTTTAGTCAGATAACAGGAATTCTGAGAACTTTTTTTTTTTTTTTTCATCTGTTAAGTCTCAAATATCTTCATCTTCAAATAATCTTTATACCAACTCGGGGTCTCTGAGTAGGTCCCCAAACTATTTTTTTTTTGTTTCAAGTTGCAGTGTTCCAATTTCTAATGAGGTGGGACTTTCTTTTATTTGATAAGATGTTGTGGTGGTGAAAAATGCTAAGACAGTGAAGAATGGTCACTAAATTTTTGTTGATAAGATGTAAGAGATCAATGTTAGAAAAATGAAATGAATGAAGACCAGATAGCAATGAGAATATTATAATACTGCAGATGAAATGGCTACTGTTTAGAGGACAGAACAAAAGTCACAGCTAAAATACATATACTTGGTGCTTGTTTTTTCCTTAGGAAGACAACTCACTATAGTGTGTATTATACAATAGTGGTTAAGAACCATGACTCTCTTTCCTACCAGCCATGTTATATTGGGCAAGTTTCTTCTCTATGCATCAGTTCCTCATCTTATAATGGGAGAGGTAATACTCTCTACTTCACAAGATAGTTATAAAAATTAAATGGGTTCACCCATAAGATAGGTCACTACATTTAAATACAGAATGTCTATCACTCATTTTCTCTATATAATCACTTAATCACATCTACAATTTTAAAAACAAGTGTAGAAACTTAGAGGAGTGGCTTCCCCAGGGTAACCCGACATTAAATAATAGAACCTGGACTGAAAATCCATGCTCTTGATTATATCAGAAAACTGAATCTTCTTTATGTAATTTTGCTTTGGTCATGCTTTTGTCATTTTCCACATCTTTAAAATTAAGCAAATAGTTAATTAGATTCTATATTCACTTCCAGGAATGAAATTGTGTGATCGACATACAACATGAATTTACAAATTCAAGGACTCAGATTTAATTTTTGCTTACAATTTATTGTAATAAATTGTAAGCAAAAATTAAATTAATAAATTGTAATTTATTCTTACAATTTGATGCTTAACTGTATGTTTATATAAGACAAATCATTTTCTTTGGTTCAAAATCAGAGAAGATATAGGTAGTTTAGTGTTCTAACCATGATCCAAAAAAGTTTTATTTAAACCTGAAATAATCTTTGTAGACCTTGCTCATATCCTCCCTTCCATAGAGAAAATCAGTTAATGTAACCTGTCACACAAAGAAAATCAACTCTATAGATTTTTACTAGCATACAAACCTAATATCCCTAAAATAAATAGTACATAAGCCTTTTCTTCATGTTTATGCTTAAGGCAGCTTTATTGGCTACTCTTCTGTAAGACATATTTCCTTTGACTCTATACTACAAAGTTTTAAAAAACAATCTACTTGTGAAATTAGCTATCAATAAACATAGTTTATATTCTGCATTGTATAACCATAAAACTAATATATTTTGATTAAAGAAAAAAGATCAAAACTCAGTATAAAGCTTAGTTAATTACTACTATGGCAGTAAGTATATATGAGTAATAATAACAGATATTCAAATGAAGTGTTTTAAATTGATCAGGATTCAAAGTTTTCACTCCACCAGCATAATATTCAGGTCTAGAACTCTCCTATGGCAACACAATAGTGCATGAGTGAATAGATCTTGAAGTAAGAAGTCAACATTGCCATGTAAATACTGTGTCATCAACAATCATTAAATTTCTCCTGGATATAATGACTTCAATTACTGCTCTAAGTACTCAAATTTAGCATTTGACCTTTTTTATCTATAGAATGAAAACCTACAGTTAAGTAATTAAATGTAGTAAAATAAGTTCAACACCATTAAATCAATTTGAAAGGAGAAGCAGTAAATGCCAGGTTGATTAGCACTGTTAACCCACTGGGTGCCACTATTTGAATAGTCATTCACCAAAGAAAGAAAAATGAATAATGAAGGCTATGAATCAAAACACAAAAGCACAGTTTTTTAGGACATTATTTTAAATTTTACAATATAGCTTACCCTCCCCCCCCCCCCCACACACACACCTCTTTTCTTTTCTGCAAAAAACTGACAGTTGAATTATAGTTCAGGTGGGACTTTCTTTTATTTGATAAGATGTTGTGGTGGTGAAAAATGCTAAGACAGTGAAGAATGGTCACATGATACAAAGAGCATTTATTATCATGGGTTATTAAGAGATGATGCCTATCAGTGAGAGATAGCAGAATATGCCCCCCCCCAACTATTCAACTTTGGCCTAAGGATTATTTTGAGCTTAAGGCCATTGAGGAGAAGCAGATATAAGAGAAGCTCTTTGCCTCCCTCTGCTTGCCTAAAAGCAGGACATAAATTTGTGAAGTCGTCCTCCTCCCCTGTTTTCCAGAGACAACTCTAGACCCTTATTAGCCTAGAGAAGGCACCAGAAGCACTTATCTACCATTGGTTTCTCATATAGTATTTGCATTCCCACAACTGCCCTAGAAGATCAAACTCCTTTTTTTTTTGTCTTGTTACTTCTTTAAACATTTATTGTGCTTTTGTTAAGATACTTATATAAGCCCAAGTTCTACCCACCCATTTAAGTTACTTATCACTGATTGTTCCCATGTGTATACATGCACTGTTAATAAACTTCTGCTTGTCTTTCTCTTATTAATCTCTTGTCAGTATAATTTACAGGACCCCAGCAAGAGAACTTATGCTGCTAGGAAAAAAAAAAAAAAAGATTCACCCCCACAACTCCTCTGAAATAGAGTGTTAATGAAAACAAAAAGGCAGGGAACAGTAAATCTATGTATTTAACTTTGATTTGTGCACAAAGAGGGAGGAATAGAACCCTCCCCCTATTAAATAGGCCAAACTGATGGGGAAAAGGGGATAAAACAAGGTGAAGTGGGGCTAGTTCTGGTTCAGGCTCAGTAAAGTCCACTAGGAAGAAGTGTTGCTCTCTAGTGGATTGTGGATTAGCTGTGGGCAGCAGACTGGAAAGTTCATGTGTAAATAAAAAGTGGAGGTTCCTGGGGTTCTCTGGCCCCTGGCTTTTCTCTCTTTTGGATAATAGCAGAAATAGCCAACTGGAAATTAATCCTAAATTCCAACAGATATACAGGCATGTGAGCAGTCTTTAGTCAGAGCTGGTGGACAGCTATTAACAAGATAACTGTTGTGTCTCTTTCTCTCACCCCCTGGCCACTCTAATTTAATTTAGAACATCTCAGATATTTTGCCTGTCACATTATATGATGTTTTTTCAGAACTGTGAATTCAAGCAACTACAACATAAATTATATTTGAAGAGCTTGAGACAGGTTTCTTCAAATACATGTCACAGCTCAAAGTAGGGATTTAGATACCTATGCTAGAACTTCACATTCTACCTCTAGTTTTAAGTTTACCTGTACTGAAATAAGTTTGTTTTACACTAATTATTTGATGAAACTTATAGTTTTAAAACAAGTTTCAATAAAAACTTTCCTTCCTGTTTTTCTACACTTTAAACTCGCTCTGCTGGCCATTCACTTGAGAGCAGACTGTTAAATGAATTAACAGCTGAAACGCGTGCCAGCAGGGCAGTTAGGTGGAGGATTAGAAGATGTTTGAGATTCCTTTCAGAATTCTGATCTTATACATCTCAGAAGACTATTCTATAGCCTACTTTGATCCTACTGCAGCAATCTTGTCTTTTGTTTTCTGTTCATAAACCTGCCTTTAGGAGTTTCCAATTTATGCCAAGATTGCAAATTAACACAAGCTGTTGCCTCCCTCCAGCAAATCAACCCTAGGGAAACTGTTGAGGAAAACACAATATGGCCTCATAAAAATATGAGGGATTCCTAGGAAAAAAGAAGGCTCCTTTGAAGTGATGTGTGGCAAGGCAGGTAAATGACTGTAGCCTGCAGCAAAGGGCTTCTGGCTCAGCTATTCCAACATAAATTAGAAAAGAGCAGCTTAAATGGTGTCTTTGCTTCTCCCTTGTCTTCCCTCTTGTTGCAGAAATTGGCAATGGTCATCCAAACGTCTGAAGACCAGCACCTCAAATGGCACACACCGGGCTGGGCATTTCCTTGGGGTAAAATCACGACAGGACAATACCTCGATAGGGTGGGGAAGTGAGGAAAAGCGGGAGCCATTGACCAGCCTTGACTTTTTCTCTTTCAGCCATTTCCCTCCAGACTTCCAGGGCTGATGGGTGACAATCTGGAGAGACACCTTTTCCTTGGTGTGTGAAGGTTGGCCATTGACCTGGAAAGCTACTTGACGTAGTGAAACCAAATGGGAGTGATTAATTCCGGCTCTTCACCTGAAAGCCCATCCCTTCATCTACACTTGACCCCAGAGTATTGATCAAGGCTCTTTCTTCTGCCCCTCCCTCATTCATATTAACAGGTAACCTATCCCATTAGGGATAAGCCAAAATAGTGATGATAATAATACTAATAGCTAAAATAATAAGATATAATTTCTTTAAATTGAAAACTATATGAATATAACATCTTCAAATTAAAAATTGGTCAACATAGCAGTCAAAATTTGAAATAAACTTAATAAATATGCAAAAAGGGTGGGAGAAGATATCAATATGGAACAAGATGTGATAAAAAATAATGAAGTGGAAACAGTAGGTGTGAAAAATTTAGTTGAAATAAGAGAATAATGGATGGCTTGCCTAAAATAATGGGTACAGCTAAACAGTGTATTAATCAATTACAATTTCCTAGAAGGAAACAAATATGATAGAACAGCAGATAAAAATGGAGAATAAAAGAGGGACAAACATCCTGATAACATTTTTTGAGAGAGAAAGAGAAAATAAAAATAGTCAAGGTAAATTTCCAAGAGTTCAAAGAAAACAAGTCCTTAAAACTGAAACATCCAATGTAGTGTCAAATCAAAGACTCTTAGCATTTTGCAATAGTTTGTAGGGAGTGGCCTATTGAAGTGGTCTTCTTAGGGTGACTAGATACTGAAATTAAAAATCACTAACAGCCAGTGTGCTACAGTGATAATATGATAATCACCTCTTTAGAGAAAGAAGGTCACCAGATGTCAAACAGAGATTGACTGATAAATCCAGCTAAAATTTAAGGTCTAACCTAACCTGGGAAAGTCCTAAGAATTATATGAACTGGAGCAACCAGAGGTAGTTCTACTGTGAGAAATAATTAGCCCTACCATACACTGATAATATTAAGGTAAGAAGCTTAGAGACTAGCAAGACTATCTAGGTTTTAGTGGAATTATATTTATTTATTAATCCTATTGGCCTAATCCACAAAGACATCAGAAACAAATCTGAATTTGAGGGGCCTTTAGTAGAAACAAGAATTAAGGGTGGTGGAACAGATATTTTCACTAGATGTTTGTGATCCATCTGCTCAGATAATATACCAAGTATCTGTAACCAGTACACATGCAATTTTGCAGAAGTTTTCAGAACTTGAATAGGGAAATATGGGAAGTTCTTTTGCAGTTTGGCTCAAAAGTTGCCTGAGTTGTTTCAAAGAGACACTGGACTAGGAAGAATATAGCACAACAAAGCAAACTCCCAAAGTGGATATGATATATTAGAAGAATTCTATGGGGAGGGAGGGATTCTGAAGAAATCTAATGCTTTTATTAGAAGGTGCTTCACTAACGTCTTGGCCATAAATCAAACCTCAACAAATTAAAAAAAAAACACATACAGGGGTACCTCAAAGATATTGTGGCTTTACTTCTAGATATTTACCCAGTAAAGTAAGTATCACAATAAAGCAAGTCAATCTTTTTGCTGATGGAGGGTCTTGACTTCAATTTGTAAGAAAACACAGTATGGCCTAAGAAATGAAATTAAATTAGAATTATATTGTGTAATATTTTACTGTTTTCTCTTCAATTGAGGCATCACACACATATTGTAAAGGATAAATTGTACTAGGTGTAAATACACTAGTCATAAATTTATACCTTAATGAATTTTTACATATGCAAACACCTATCTAACTCCACTACCCTAACATGTTCTCTTGTGCTACTTCCCAGCCAATTATTGCCTTCCTCCCACCAACAGGTAACTTATATTCTGACTGCTATCCTTATAGACCAGTTTTTTCTCCTTTTGGACTTTGCATAATGAAATAATAGATTACATAATATTTTGTAACTGGCTTTTTTCACTCAAAATAATGCCTTTAAGACTCATCCTTGCTGTTTTCGTTTTAATTGCTGTGTATTATTCCACTGTAAGAATATAACACTATTTTTATTTCAATTGAAAATTGAGGACAGCAAGAGTTTGTATTTGCTTAGTCTGCTATCTTACATGAAACGATTATATGGTTCTCACAATATAGTACATTGAATCTATCTTCTGTTGTATGAGGTTATATTGTCATCCTCAAAAGATTGTGAGTTACTTGAGAAGAGGATTATGTACTGTTGTATTTTCTGTCCTTTAAAAGTATCTGACATAGTACATACTATATAGTTGGAATTCAAAAGCAGAATGTTCAAAAGCAGAAACTTTAAGTAAATTTCTGCTATAAAAAATAAATGAAATAAAAATAATAGCAAGTCCTTTTCCTTAAAAGCTCAATATACTTTTTCTAATACCAAATGGCGTAGCAAATTAAAGATGCTATTTATGTGTGCTGATTTGTAGCTGTGCCCAAATATCACTTCATTTTGAGAATTCACTTAAAGTTTAGCTGCACTGAAAAGAAAATAATCTGAAATTTAGCTTTTAAAAAAAACCCCTGTATTACGAAAACTTTCAGGAAAGTATAATTTACCTAAGCACTGATATAGAGAATAGATTTGGTAGAAAAAATAGTGTAACATTGTTTGCAGTAAGATTTGTTATTACTATTCATAATTATTGTTACTGAAATTTTAGATTATGAAATGATTTAAATGAATTTTTCCCTGAGTGATTTATTTTAATAAATAATGATTGTTATAGTATTTGGCTAAAGCATTAGCATTTAAGAGAAGATAAACTCAGTAATATTATATCTCATATTGAATATACTATGCATGATGGTAGAATCTGATCTGCAAACTAAGGGGAAAAATAATAAATGTTCAAAAATATCCATGACCTGTTATTTGCCATAAAGGACAATAGCCTCCTGCTTTTGCAGATTATACTGTGATTGTGTTCTTTGTTCATTATTTTAGTTTTTCTACTTACTTATAAATATATCAAGCAACTAATATATATATATATATATATATATATATATATATATATATATATATATATATATATTTATACATATACACTTATCAATTTAAGAAAGGAAGGGAGGAGAAGAGATAGAAACATCAATGATGAGAGTGAATCATTGATCGGCTGCCCCCCTACACACCCCACACTGCAACCTGGGAACATGCCCTTGACCAGAATCGAACCCAGGAACCGTCACTCCGCAGGCCAATGCTCTATCCACTGAGCCAAGTAGGCTAGGGCGCAACTAGTATTTTTGTGGTAGATGTTTTTTAGACATGAGAAGAGATCCCAGGTAAGACAACATATGCTTGTTTCTAGTGCATTAAGTTCAGGCACATTAAAATCTGGGGATGTACTGAGGAAAACAAAATGCTATTAAAGTTTCTCTATCTCTGTAATATCCCCAGGGAGGTTATTCAAAAAAGCTACTTACAAAGCCATTCAGTGGCTTGCCTCCTGTTAATGGCTTTAGTGGAAAGAAAACCGAGTGCAAGAGATAAAACAGCAACAAAATTTTTATTCAAGAATTTCACAAGGCTAAAGCATAAATTGAACCTTGACATGAATGTGAAGAATGAATAACATTTACTCATAATTGGAAATTGATCTGATGTCTGAGGGAACATGAAATACTCCTCTCCATTGTGGGTTGTGCTGTCATTCCTGTGGCCACTGAAGAAACTCATGTTACATGTGACCACAAAATCTTCAAGTGGCAAACAATAGGATATGGGTTGGAAGAAATTCCTCATGTGAATAATTAATTATTCTGAGAAAAGCTGTAGGAGTACTTCAGAATATTATAACATTTAATTATAAGTAAAATATCATCCCCTTCCTGAAAAGGGAATTCTTAGCAAAAGGCAAATTTATTAAGGACAAAACTACTTATGATTCCTGTGATCACCCATCTCCTTTGGTTTCCGAGAGACCAATATGATATTTGGGATTCATCCTAATATTCTGTATAACAGGAATAGAGTTAAACAGGAACTATTCTGAGTGAGGTAGTAAACATGTAGTTGATTCTTGAATAGTTAAAAAGAACAATTGTGTTTTGATATCTATCTGTATTAATTTTAAGCAAATTAATTTCATTCAGTGTCATTTGGAATAATAGATATACTATTTCTAATTTCTAGAAGGTTTTGCTAAATAAAAGAGATGAATATTAGACAAGTCTTTAGACAAATGCCTGAAGCATAAAAAATTTTGTTTTCATTTTCTGCTTTCTGAAAATTCTTGGTTTTGAAATACTTTTTATTCACAAATGAACATGTAACAAATGTCAACTTTTAATAATCTTACCTTATAATAGAGAAACATGCAAATTGACCGCACCTCTGCTATGCCCACGATTGGGCCGGCAGGAGGCTGGGGGCGGGACTCCGGGTGGCATATCCGCCGTTGAGAAGATCAAGATGGCGGTGCCCAGTGGCCGGGCCCATACCGCCACTCCTGGGGGTGCCTGGGGTGATCGGCATCCCGGGGGGGCGTGCCGGGCCCATGCCGCCACTCCCCTGGGTGCCTGGGGCGATCGGCACCCCGGGGGGGCGTGCCGGGCCCCTCCCGCCCCTCCCGGGGGTTCCGGGTCGATTGGCCACCTGGGGGGGCTTGGCCGTGCCCATCCCGCCCCTCCCGCCGCTCCCGGGGGTCCCAGGGGCCGAGGCTTTCTGGGCCTTGGGCACCAGCGGGGAGCCTGCACCGATCGCAGGAAACCACTGGGGGTCGGCTCCTGTGATCGGTAGCAGGGACGCTGGGTGCCGCTGAGCCCAAGGCCAGGAAAGCCTGGGGCGGAGGCTTTCCCGGCCTTGGGCACCAGTGGGCAGCCTGCACGGATCGCAGGAAACCACTGGGGGTCGGCTCCTGCGATCCTTAGCAAGGATGTTTGGTGCCGCCGAGCCCAAGGCCACCGCCCGGGGCCAAGCCCCGACCCTGAAAAAGGCAGAAGGCGGTGGCCACAGCCAAGGCCTGGGTCCCTGGTGCCGGCAGAAAACTGGTGCAGGCAGCCAGGTGAATGAAGGTCTATTGCACGAATCTTCGTGCAAACGGGCTACTAGTACTTTGATAAAAATGTAAATGATTTTCTGAAATAATAAATAATATAAGATTAAACGTAAATTCTTTAGGAAAGTATTTTTGACTAAGGATGATTGGGCTTCTTGTTTTCAAAAATGGCTTTGCCTGGAAAACTCTAGAATGTGTCTGGATCCATATGTCTGAGGCTGATTATTCCATGATATATGTCTGCAATTTTTCATATCAGAACAATCTCTATCTGAGGGAATCTCCATTTAAAATTATCTACTTGTCTACAAATTAGAAATTTTAAAAAAATGTAATACTGTTTTTATTTAACTTTAAAAACATTTCAGCATTCTAAACATACAAAAAATAACAGAACATTGTAAACTGTGTTTAGTACAAAAGGTTCTTAAAGTTTTATTGATGCAGTGACTCTTCACTTTGGTGACAATGAAGAGTTGTACAGTTTTTTTTTTTAAAAAAACAAACAGTTTAAAACTACCACATTTAACTAAAAATGACCCAAACACTTTTCATGCCAGCTGACCCCACTTTCCACAGCTAAGAATGGCAGGAAGCTCTGTCACTATATACAAGAACAAGACAACCTGAAGCTCAATGGATGCTCACTGCACTGTCCACAGATCCAGCCTCATAGGCACGCCCTGAGCTGCGGCCCCTCCAAAAGGCATCTTCCCTAAGTCTCAACGCTAAGCAAAGAGCATCAAGAGCTTGTCTTGGTTGTTTGTTCATTTTACAAACTATAGATATGTGCAGTTGAGAACTCAGGATTTCTAGCCTATAACCGAATAGTTAACAACACCTTACAGATTAAAAAAAAAAAAAAAAGAAAATGCCAGAAACATCTTTAAATGCCTTATCACACCAACAGCAAAGGACACAGAGTGAGGAGAACACGAGAGCCTTTTCATTTTAAAAATGTTTGGAAATATGTACAACTTTGATACAGTTTCTGGGTGCTCCAGACACCCATGGCCACTTCATGCAAACCAAGGACAATTTCTGGAGCACTTTGAGAGACTACATATGATCAGATCCAAATGTGTAATTAATCCTACTGAGGGCAACAGACACCTCTCAAATAAGAGCTGTGTCAATTAGGGTGCTCCCCTACACTAAGGTATTCACAAGGAGACAGATAAACAGTTTTTTTATCCCCCTCCTCCCCCTCACCACCCTCTCCTCTCCTCCTCCTCCTTTCTTCTTCCTCCTCCTCCTCTTCATCTTCTTCTTGCACCTTTTTCCAGGCAACTTTAGTAAGACTCTTTGTGCCATCCAACTTGCCTTTAGACTTATAGTTGGTGACATCCTTCTCATACTTCTCCTTCAGCTTTGCAGCCTTATTGTTGTAAAGCTGCTTTTCACTGTCACTTAAATTATTCCACATCTTGCCCAGCTTCTTTGCCATATATCCAAAATAAATTCCAGGGTTTGTGGATTTGATCTTGGGGCAGAATTCTGAGCAGAAAAAGGAAAAATCCAGACATTGGCCTTTGGGGACATTTGGGTCCTTCTTCTTCTTGCCTCCCTTAGCTGGTCCACAATCCTTCATTTCCCAATCATAGTGTACTTTATCTGCCTTTGCCATCTCATTAAATTTAGATTTCTCTTTTGCTGACATTGTCTTCCACCTCTCAGAGCACTTCTTAGAAAATTCTGCAAAATTGACGGGAACTTCTGGGCTTTTCTTCTTATGTTCCTCTCTGCATGTCTGCAGAAAAAAGGCATAAGCAGACATCTTACCCTTTGGCTTCTTGGGATCACCTTTAGCCACCCTGACTGTATTGTTTGCTAGTCTGGGCAGCGCAGGGCGCAAGGTGAGGCTCAGTGCCCCAGCCTCACGCTAGCTGCCTCCATGAGAGCTGCCTCAAAAATTTTAAAAAAATTTTCCAATAATCATAGTCTCAAAAACAAAATAAAATAATGCCTCTTCTCCCCCAAAACAACAACAAAAAACCTGGGCAAATCCTGTGGACCCGATAATGACTTGGATGCCTGGATGGAAAATATCTTTAGCAGTATGCCAGTACACTCACTAAAACTTTGGACTGCTGCTAAATGGGAATTTGGCCATCAATTATTCATTTAATAAATCATTATGCTACAAAGCAGGCAAAAATTTCTGACAAAAAACACAAGACAATAAATAGTTCTTGGACCTGTAAAAACAATGAGAGATTCTCTATCTTGTTTAAACTGTGTTCAATAACATTAAATTTTTACATGGTAGGAAACTGGTGTTACAACTTTGAGCCTCCTCTCCACTCATGAAAACATGTAGAAGAGTTTGATTTTAAAGAATATTCAATTTGTAATTATATTCTTCTGTAAATATGTGTTTTCCCTGAGACCATGATTTATAGTAATAGGTCAAAAGGATATAAAAATGAACTAACAAGGTCAGAATATAATTGAAATACAAAACAATACTTTGAGAAAATTAAGTAAATTCACAATCACAATCACAAAGTAAGAGGAATTCTTGTCTGCAAAATTTCAGAAATTCAATAATACTTATATTTCAGTTAAGTTGTGTAACATAGTGAGCATTCACTTAGACCTGGGATATACAGGGAGTCCCAAAAAATGTATACACACACTTTTAATAATTATAAAGGCAGTGTTTATTAAAATACATTTCTCTTTCACTTAACAGCTATCAGCTATTAAAATATATATACATTTTTTGGGAAACCCTATATGAATCTGCTTTGCTTCAAGTTTTCTCATTTACTAGCTGTGTGGTCTCTGGCAAGTCACTTATCCTCTCCATTGCTTTGATTCATAAACTGTAAAATGAGGATAATAGTAATATCTACCTTGTGCTATTGGAAAGGTTTTATAAATTAATGAAGGAATGCATTTAGGACAATGTTTGGCATTTAGCAACCACTGGACAGAAGTGAGAGAGTATTAGTTCTTCCCTAATTTTCTGGAGTTTCAGTTCTAATCTAACTTTAATGAGGATTTTAATTTTGCTTTGGACATTTTAGTTTCTTGGAAATCCTCTTTTATGAGTCTCACCTCTGAAATAAACTCAATCTGCATTGGCATTTCCTGATGCAAAAAGTGCTCTAGTGTTAAGCAGGTGGCCTCTGGAGCCAGAATCTCTGGTTTTCAATCCCAGTTCTGCCAATTCAGTTAGTGCAATCTGGGGCAAGTTACCTAAACCAGTTCCTCAGTTTTTACATCTGCAAATCTACTTCATACAGCTGTCGAGAGAATTGAGTTTAAAAATCACTATAAAAGTAATGACTATTCACACCCTTTAAAATAAATGTTTTATTTCTATAGTTGCTTTTCTGTTCCTGTCTCACAGACAGTGTGTCTTTTGCATTTTACTGAAGGAGAGAAAGCTGACATTTCTTTCAGTTTCTTCTTATTTTACGTGAAAGCATTTTCATAATTCTGCTCTTTACTCTGACTCCATTTCATGGTTTGATTTTGTATAAATACTTCATTTTGAGAGGGGAAAGATTAAAATTTTTGTAAATTTTGAAAGAGAAAGAGAGAAAGAGAGAGAGAGACAGATGCATTGATGTGAGAGAGAAACATGAATAGGTTGCCTTCCATAGGTTCCCCAATCAGGGACTGAACCTGCAACTGAGGCATGTGCCCTGACTAGAAATTGAACTAGCAACCCTTTGGTGCACAGGACTACACTCAACCAAATGAGTCACTCCAGTTGGGCAAGAGGGGAAAGATGTTTATCAGGTCCAAAATTTTTTGTTGACATAGCATCAGATTTGTGGATCACACTTGACCTGTTTGCTCTGCTCCCGAGTTGGCGAAATCCTTTTATAGATGTACTAGAGGCTCAATGCACGAAATTCGTGCAAAAGTAGGCCTTCCTTTCCCTGGCTGCCGGCACCGGCTGGTTGCCCTCTCGCCTCCCGCAAGCTCTGGGGACCCAGGCTGGCTTCCCTCTGGCTGCCAGCAGGCACCTGGGCCCGGGCTGGCTTCCCTCGGGTCCATACTTTTTATTTTAACCTGACTATGCACTCATATTAAAGTGTACCTCTGGTAAATAGCACAATTCAACTCTTTTTAAGAGCCATTCTGAAAATCTTTGTCTTTTAATTGGGGTGTGTAGTGTAAGGGAAGAAAGGCTTTCCCTTTTCCTTTCTAGGTTTTATAACTGAGTCTAGGAAATAAACTGACAATGGGGAGATTAATAAAAAGTATAGAAATTTATTAATTTTTAATACTGTGTGCACAGGAGCACACAGGGGAAAAAGTGAATAACACAGTAAATGGTGAGATTTTAGATCTTTTAAACAGTTTTAATAGAGGTAGAGGAAGGAGAATGTAGGCAATTTAAGAGAGAGTAAATGATTTTCGGGAACAATGAATGGACCTTTAGAAGAATAATTGGCAGGTATGGTAGTTTGTGACAAAGTCTGTCTGGATGTGGTGTCAACTTAGAGTGTCCTATCCTATAATGAGTTAATCTTCCCTGGTTAATGAAAGTCCTTGGGAGGGGATTTATGACAACCGAGTTCCTTTAGAAGGACCTATCTATAGACAGATAAGGGGAGTGCTTACTTGTAAAAATTATTCTGTGTTTTTTTTTTATTGTGGGTTTTCTAATTTCTACATTCCTTCTATAATTATTAATTTGAATTATTCAGTAAGAAAGAGTTGTCTTTTCATTTACTTATATACTCATTCATTTTTTTTTTTTTTTTTTTTTTGTTAGAGGCTCAAGCATACTTACTGTATTCTTTGTGTTATAATCCAACTAGTGTCCTGGTTGGATTTGTACACATTGAAAGGAAATTAATTAGAAGACATATTTTAATATCGCTATTCACCCTTTCTTTATAATAGAAATGTCAACCAAATTCATGATTGACAATGACAGATCAAAACACACACGTGCGATTGGTGCATGTGCGAGTCAACTTAGCCTTTTAAAGATATAGAATAAACTTGCTTAATTAGACCTGCTTTCTGATTTAGCTAAAGTTTTTCTAGCCAGTGAAGCAACCCAACTTCTCTTTCAGGTAATTGTCAGCAACACAGCAATAAATATCAACATAAATCAGATTATTATTGTAGATCACACAGGGAGAACAAAGGTTAAAATATTTAACTGCCGCAGTGTTTGACTATATTCTGTGCAGGGAGAAAACCTGAAGTCATTTTCAAGGTTTACCATTTCTTCTTTTAAGTAGGGTCAAGTTTCTAAGCTTTCTAAATCTTCATTTTCCAGCTAATGAAAAGATTCTACTGAGTCTCCTATCTACCTACTCCAGGACTTCTGTGAGGATCAAATGAGATGAGGCACAGGAAAACGTTTCACAGACATTTGGTTAAAGTGTAAAATGTATGCACCTGGCTATAAAGCAAATCATGTTCCTGGGCTGAAGAACTCCAAGGAGCTAGTCACTAGGGAGAGGAAGCCTGGCGTTGCTATATGACATCATTACCCAGAACCCACAGTGACCGCTTCAGGTTGGGCTGGGCTGTGGGCCAGATTTTGCACTATGGGGTCTTGGCAGCATTGGCTGCAATTTGGTGGGGTGCCACTCCAGGGTGATGGCGGGGCCTGTGTCCCACTTGGGGGAAGTCGAGTGTTGGTTTGTTGGCACAAGATCCATGGTGCCGATTATTTTTAAATGGCCAGTGTGTGTCATGGCAGCTCCCGTGTTGAGCGTTTGCCCCCTGGTGGTCAGTGCGTGTCATAGCTACTGGTTGGACGGAAGGACACTTAGCCTTTTATATATATACTAGAGGCCCAGTGCATGATTGAATCATGCACGTGTAGGGTCCCCTACACGCTTTCGCTTTCGATCGCGGGGGAGCTGGGTGCCTGTCCACTGGTGCACCAGGCCTTTCAGAAGCCTCTGGCTCAGCGGAGGCTTCCGAAAGGCCTGGTGCTGGAGCAGACAGGCACCCAGCTCCCCCGCTTTAGCTTTTGATTGCGGGGGAGCTGGGTGCCTGTCCGCTGGTGCACCAGGCCTTTCAGAAACCTCCAGCTCGGCGGAGGCTTCTGAAAGGCCTGGTGCCAGAGCAGACAGGCACCCAGCTCCCCTGCTTTTGATGGTCCGTGGCAGGATGTGAGCTCGCTGCCCCAGAGGCCCCTTCTGTTCCACAGCACAGCCATGGCGCAGACGCTGAGCTCGCGCCGCCGCTGGTGACGCGAGCTCAGCATCCCGCTGGCCCAATCGGCTACCCCGGCCACCCCGAGTCCCGCCCCCTGCGCCTCTCGCTGGCCCAATTGTGGGCGTAGCGGAGTGATGGTAATTTACATATTATCATTTTATTAGGTAGGACTAGAGGCCCAGTGCACAAAATTTGTGCACCGGGGGGGGGGTGTCCCTCAGCTCAGCCTGCACCCTCTCCAATCTGGGACCCCTTGGGGGGATGTCCGACTACCGGCAGTCAGACATCCCTCTCACAATCCGGGACTGCTGGCTCCTAACCACTCGCCTGCCTGCCTGCCTGCCTGATTGCCCCTAACCACTTTGCCTGCCAGCCTGATAGCCCCCTAACTGCTCCCCTGCCAGCATGATTGTCCCCAACTGCCCTCCCCTGCTGGCCCGATCGCCCCCAACTGCCCTCCCCTGTAGGGCTGAGGGGCCTGGGGGACTCCAGCTGGATGAGGCGGGGCTGTGGGGACTGGGGGACACTGGCTGGATGAGGCAGGGCTGAGGGGACTGGGGGACTCCAGCTGGATGAGGCAGGGCTGAGGGGACTGGGGGACTCCGGCTGGATGAGGCAGGGCTGAGGGGATGGGCGCCGCCCTCTTGTGAGGGCATGATGGTCAATTAGCATATTCCCTCTTTATTAGATAGGACTAGAAGCCCGGTGCACGAATTCGTACACCAGTGGGGTCCCTTGTCCTGGCTTGCAGGATCGGGCCAAAACCAGCTCTCCAACATCCCTTGAGGGGTTCCGGATTGTGAGAGGGTGCAGACCAGGCCGAGGGACTCCACTGGTGCACAATTGTGGCCAGGGAGGGATGCAGGAGGTTGGTCAGCCGGGGAGGGACCGCAGGAGGGCTTCAGGGCATGTCCGGCCTATCACGCTCAGTCCTGATGGGCTGGACCCCAGCAGCAAGCTAACCTACCAGTAGACTGTCTGCCCCCTGGTGGTCAGTGCACGTCACAGCGAGCAGTTGAGTTCCCTTAGCATATCATTAGCATATTACGCTTTGATTGGTTGAACGGATGACTGGAAACTTAGCATATTAGGCTTTTATTATATAGGATAGATAGATAATATTGTTATTTCTTTTACTGCTCAAATTGCTTCAGCTTTAGCCCTTGGGAGAATGGCAACTGTATCACTTTGACATGCCCCTTCCTTCCTTCAACCCTTCCTCCCTCCCTTCTTTTCTTTTTTTTCTTCTTTCTTTCTTTTAGTACTTCGTTTTTTTGTGTTTTTTTTTGGTACCACATATTTTTATATATTCTCTGTTCTAGTGTCCAAATCAGCCATTTCACCAAGGAGCTCTGGTTCCTTTTATTATGGAATTGTATTTAGAAATTAATTTACTAGAGTCTGTGTGTCAGCAGCTCACTAAGCCTGAATCTTATATATAGGTTTGTTATATTTATACTCTGCTCCATGTCATCCCAGTTATTTATTTACCAACAAACCATTTGTGTAGAATCTTCCAGCATAAAATACAGTGCTTTTCATCATTGCTGCTTTAGAATATATATCTAGATGACAAGCAATAGACCAATGACTTGCTTGAGTTGGACTGGTCTTCAAAGTGTTTATAAAAAGGACATATACATTTTCTTCTGAGACAGGTTATTAGACATTTGGTCACATGACTGACAAATGAATGAATTAGTGAACCATGAAGATGCCTCGATCCTCGAAGTCATATAAAAATTAAATATTAATGAACAAGCCTAGATCATGTTGGGACACAGATCAATATTTAAGTTAGCAAGAATAGGATGAAAAGAATTGATCTGTAGATAAGATCAGATCCAGTTTTATTCAAGTACTGTTTCTGGTAAGACAGGAATTCCTAAAGTGTATCTAGCCTTAGAGATTATAACTTCAAATAAAAGCAGAAGCATAAAAGAATTTGAAAAAATTAAAAGAACAGAAATGTAGGATCTTAAGAACTGTTTACCAACATGTCCCTTCATCAAAAGAAATTGACTGTTTAGAATATTTAAATTCAACAATCATTTTTTGAGTACTAGGTATGTTAACAAATGAGCCAGGCAGTGGAGATGCAGTGAGCATTACTATAATTGCTTATTATCCCTATCTCCATGCCTCAAACTTAGGTGAGACTCTGGTCTCTTCTGGACCTGCCAGAGTTCCTCCTGGGAATATGCATGATAAACAGTTGGTGCTAAGCCATTTGACAACAAAGTTCATGCCCAGTCATGTGGCTCAGTGGTTGAGCAGTGACCTATGAACCAGGAGGTCATGGTTCAATTCCCAGTCAGGGCACATGCCTGGGTTGTAGGCTCCATCCCTGATGTGGGGCGTGCAGGATGCAGTTGATCCATGATTCTCTCTCTCATCATTGATGTTTCTATTTCTCTTTCCTCTCTGAAATCAATAAATATGTTTTTTAAAAAAGTTCATGAGGTCTACTAGTTAACTGCCTTGGTTCCAGCTTTTTCCTAAGGTCAAGATGCTTTATTAGTGTTTCCTTTGATTTTGTAAGTTTCTGAGTATCTTTTAAAATAAAATTTCTTGAAGAAAACATTGAACTAGCCAGAATCAGTTTGTGAATAACCCTAAATGACAGAGACATTGAATAAATTTTCTCATTATGAGATCCAAATATATGTTTCTAACCCTTCAGAAGATACATCCCCACCAATTTCTAGCAAATGGAAGCTCATGCAAGGGAAGAAGAGATGAACTAGTGCTGGAGAGAAGGAGGCAGAAGTGGTCTGAGCTAAGAGTGATGGTGGCCTGCTATATGACTGAGAGGGAATGGCAGACATGTACGTCTCACTTACAAGTTGGTCTTAGGAGAAGGTGACTAAGAGATGGTTGTAGAAGAGCACTTATCACTCAGACCTTGAGAGCAGTAGTGAGGCTTTTCATGGTTGGGTCTGTAGCTGTTGAAGAAGATTGAATAAAGAAACGCCCTTACCTCACACATCATAGCCCAACAGAATTCAAGGCTTGGCATCAGCTTTTCAGAGCAATGGGCACACTGGTACAACACTGCCCTCTTCTCCATGGGGATATATATTAGAAAGGCAGTACTCGATGCAAGGATTTGAAAATGTATTACAGAGTCATTCAGTAAAGGTGGTTATAAGTTGAAAGGTAAGGATTCGTACTGACTTTCTAGCTGCTAACATCCTTATTTCATTAAGTGCCAAATTAGCCTCCACCTGTAAATATAGGCCAATCTGACAGTCTGGAACAATTTTGAACCCAGATAAACTCTGGGAGAGCCAAATTATGGTGCTTTAGTTTCTTGATTCCTGATCTTCACTTTGGTTACCCAGTTTCCTGTGCTGGAACCCCTGATTTCTGTTGTTAGTAACCGACCTCTCTGAGGTTCTGCAGCTGTCAGTTGTGAGGACCCATCAGTTTAATATTTGGATTGGTAGACAGAATTTTATATGCACATTTTAACCTCTGGCTAATCTTTCATTCCCTGATCAGTTAGTTTTCTGGATTTACTAGTATGTTCACAGAATCCATCCTTAGAATAGCATCATTTTAGCCACATCCCTAAAGAACCTACATCTTTTGATATTTGAACTGGGTGTAGGAAACAATTTCAGTCAAGTCTGCTGGCGTTGAGTCTGGAAATGGCAGAATAGTAAGCTAAAAATAATTAATTGAAGTTTACTATCTATTGGCATTCATAGCTGGCTTCACTTCTGCCATTGTTCTGCATATTTAGGTAAGGTATTAATCAAAATATAAAAAAGACCTACCTTGATGGGGACAAAGAGTTCACATTGGGAAGTTACCAATTTTAAGGTCACTGCTGCTGAATGACACTAATTTATGTTTTATCATAGTGGGTTGGTTGTAGGGCTTAGTGTCTTTATTAGGAGATATTTTCAAAAGGGCAGCAGAAATTTGTCTTTTAATGAGATAAGCAGACCTAAGGCCAAGAAACCACTGCCAAAATTATTGCTTGCTGAGAACTGAAGACAGGCTTCTCAGTTCAATTGGTATGTAGGAAAATTTCCATTAACTCCAATGCCAGTGGAATGAAACTGGTGTATACTTGAAACTCATATGTTATTAACCATGTCACACCGTAAATTTAATTTAATAAGTTGGTAGGTTAGGAATGCTATGCCAACATTAAAGTAGGTAGAAATTTACGTTCTCTCTATTTTGCTGTCCACACCTTACCTAAAAATTCAAAATCCACAGCAGACAAAAAAGCAGAGTAGCTATTCTTTTATAGCAAGAAAAAATTACTTATTGGATCTCAAACCCCACACATCACATTCTAGATCAATTAGGTAAGTGTAGCTCTCAAAAATAATGGGTATGGAAGTGATAAATTATAACTGTGCATACATACTTTATCTACATAATTAATTCCATGAAACTAAGTAGATAAAGGATAAATTCTAGTAGCAGACAGAAGAGAGAATTTTAATTTTTCACAAGATTCAGAATGCTAAATGCTAGGAAGAAATCTCTTTTACAACACACAAGTGGCTGTTAGAAATTAAAAATTGTAATAAAAACCATATTTTTTTGACTCTATGTCCAAGTAAGAGATTTTAAAACACATTGAGTGAGACAGTGGTGATCACATCACATGTTTTACATTTTGACAAAACTTGTGTCTGGATAGATTTTTACTTGTTTGAGGATAATTGTAAAAGAAAATATTATACTGTAACATAAACGTTATACAAGGTGAGGTTAAGAGGATATATTCATTTTCTATTCCTACAGTAATAAAGTGCCACAAACTTACCCACTTAAGAAACCCAAATTTGTTGTCTTATAGCTCTGGAGGTCTTAAGTCTAAATGAGTCTTACTGGTCTAAAATCAAGGTACTGGTAGAGCTATGTTCTTTTTGGAGGCTCTATGAAAAAACTTTTCTTGCCTTTTTCATCTTCTAAAAGTTGACTGCATTTCTTGGCTCATGGCCCCATTGTCCATCACCAAAGCCACCATACAGTTGAATCCTTTTCATGCTGTTATTTCTCTGTCTCTCTTTTCGGTTTCGCCCTGCCCCCAATTATATGACCCCTGTAATTACATTGGGGCTGCCCTGTAATCCTATATAATAAAAGGGTAATATGCAAATTGACCAAATGGCAGAACAACCAGTTGTTATGACATTCACTGACCACCAGGGGGCAGATGCTTAACCCAAGAGCTGCCTCTGGTGGTCAGTGCACTCCCACAGGGGGAGCACCACTCAGCACAAGCCGGGCTCATGGCTGGTGAGCGTAGTGGCCCACCTCTGTGGCAGTGCTAAGGATGTCCGACTGCCATCAGTTAGACATCCCCTGAGGGCTCCCAGACTGCAAAAGGGCGCAGGTCGGGCTGAGAGACCCCCTCCCCCCTCCCCCGCCCTGAGTGCACGAATGTCGTGCACGGGGACTCTAGTATAGAATAATCTCCCATTTCAAGGTCAGTTGGGAAAACTTAGTTACATCTGCTACCTTAATTTGCTTTGTTATTTAATCTTAACACATTCATGGGTTCTGACTATTCAGTCATGCACATAATTGGGTACCTACAGAAAGCAATATAGTTAATACTTATTGTAAATTCAAACGTCTATAAGTTAAAGTTCAGAAGAAAATTTCAAAAATTAAAATTCAGAAAAAATGTTCTTTTTATGGGTAACCAACAGTATATAATTTTTACAAATTATTAATTTTACTTCTAACTTCATGATCTTTATAATTTTTTATATCAGCTAAATTTGCTGAAACAATAGGGAATAACAGTGATTTAAAAAACAGGCAAAAAAATAAAGCACCACAGGAAAAAAAACCTAAAACAATACCAACAATGTAAAAATTCAATGAGATGTTTGGTTTTCAGTCCACATATAAGGATCCTTGAATTTGCCACTTGGTTCTAAAAAGTAAAAAGCTGAACAGTCTGAAAAATCAACAATTTTTCTAGGACCCGTGAAAGAGGTGAGGACACAGGGCAAATTGCTGCCTCCAAGACTGGAGAGACACACAGGTGGATGGCTTACCAGGGCAGAGACTCAAGAGCAAAAACTGCCATGGGAACTAGTGTCAGTGTAGGAAAACATGAACTGTAATCTATGGCATGCTGAATGAAGGCTTAGTGTGGGCAACTTGGAGTGTTAAAATTTCTAGGAGAATTCAGTCATAGCGAGGATCCCACAATTTTGTGAGATTTTACCTCCAGGATTTCACAGTTAATATAAGGAAAAAACAAACAAAACAAACAAAAAATAACCCCTTAATGCTTCAATAGGTAAAGAAGAAAAGGAATCATTTTGAAATATGTCAGAGCATGTTGTTATTTTTAATAAGGCCCGCCCTCAGGAGACACTGACTAACTGAAGCCCAACCTCCAGAGATATTATGAGAGTCTAATTGAATTGGGAACCCCTGTCTTATGTAACAGGGTATGTGTGGGAGGAAATAACAGAGAAACACTGTAAGAAAACTACAAAAGAAATAACATATGCATAACAGAACATCAGAAGAAAAAGAAAAAGAGGAAAAAAATAAAAGAAATATTTGAAATGACAGAATTTCTCCAAATTTATTTTAATGAGATACCACTACACATCTATGAAAATGGCCAAAATCTAGAACAGTGACAATACCAAATGCTGACAAGGAGGTGGAGCAACAAGAACTCTCATTCACTTGGAAAGACAGTTTGGCAGTTTCATACAAGCTAAACATCTGATATAATAAAAGCCAAATATGCTAAGTGTCCGGTCATCAGGTTGGCCATTCAACCAATCACAGTGTAATATGCTAATGATATGCTAGGGCTGCTCAACCGCTTGCTATGATGTGCACTGACCACCAGGGGGCAGATGCTCCAACTAGTAGGTTAGCTTGCTGCTGGGTTCCGGCTGATCAGGACTGAGCGAGATGGGCTAGACATGCCCTGGAACCCTCCTATGGTCCCTCCCCGGCTGGCCAACCTCTTGCGTCACTCCCCAGCCTCGATTGTGCACCAGTGGGGTCCCTCGGCCTCGCCTGCACCCTCTCACAATCCGGGACCCCTCGGGGGATATCGGAGAGCCAGTTTCGGCCCAACGGCGGAACAACTGGTGGCTATTACGCACACTGACCACCAGAGGGCAGATGCTCAACACAGGAGCTGCCCCCTGGTGGTCAGTGCGCTTCCACAGGGGGAGCACTGCTCAGCCAGAAGCTGGGCTCATGGCTGGCGAGCGCAGTGATGGTGGCAGGAGCCTCTCCCACCTCCGTGGCAGCACTAATGATGTCTGACTGATGGCTTAGGCCCGCTCCCCATCAGTCGGACATCCCCCTAGGGCTCCCGGACTGCGAGAGGGCGCAGGCTGGGCTGAGGGATCCTCCCACAAATGCACGAATTTCGTGCACCGGGCCTCTAGTACTCATAATAAACATCCAGTAACAAATGTTGGAGAGGATGTGAAGAAAAGGGAACCCATGTAACTGTTGGTGGGTATGCAAATTCATACAGCCACTATAGAAAACACTGTGGAGATTTCTGAAATATTAAGAATAGAATGAATGGTCATATGTTCTGGCTATTCCATTTCTGGGGATTTATCTGACGAATACAAAAACACTAATTTGAGAATTGTACAGTTGAAAGCTATATAACTTTATTACCCAATGCCACCCCAATAAATTTAATTACAACACTAATTTGAAAATATTTTTTATATGTACCCCCTAAGGTCATAACAGCATTATTTATAATGGTCAAGATGGAGAGATAACCTAAGTGTCCATCCATGGATAAATGGATAAAGAAGAAGTGGTATACTACTTCTTCACTATCTATTAATAGAATTCTACTCAGTCATAAAAAAGAAGAAATCTTGACATTTGAGACAACATGGATGGACCCTGAGGGTATTATGCTATGTGAAATAAGTCAGATGGAGAAATACAAATATTGTATGATTTCACTCATATGTGGAATAGGAAAAATGAACAACAACAAAGAAACAAAAACAGAAACAGACTGTAAGATGCACACAACAGACTGGTGGTTACCAAAGGCCAAGGGGACGGGAGAAGGGTAAGATGGATAAAGGGGTTCAATTGTATGGTGATGGATAGAAACTAGAACTTTTGTGGTGAGTACTCTGTAATGTACACAGATGTGGAATTACAATGTTGTACACCTGAAGTTTGTATAATGTTATAAAAAATGTTAGCTCAATAAAAAAGAACACACACACAGAATGGAAATTTTAAAAATCATAATTATCATTGTTAGGACTATAGGGCAATATAATCCTTAATGGCCATTTGTAAGTTTCCTGCCACAAGAGGACAAAAGACCAGGAAAAAAGCTTGCTGGACACCAGTTCCTGAAGATACCTGATTGCACACCTGCATTCCAAGCCCACTGACTCATTCTCCAAATGCAGTGATGACAAAAGTTTCCCGCCAGTGACTTCATATAAGGATGAAACTCCAGCTCCTGGGTGCCTGGGTGCTGCCATCATTGACTCAATTTCCCCTTGGCTTGGTGCTGTGCAGCCCTACCCTTTGGATATCCCACTTCCCATCTCCTTTCCCTAAATAAGTTCAATTTTTCTTTACGCACCATTTGAGATGGCTATTTAGCCTGCCCACACACACCACCATGCTCATCTTTCAACCATGTTACCAGATTATTTAGCATCACAAGATAAATACTTAAAATGAGTGTCACATTTTTAGTTATAACAGCAGTTTCTAGAGCTCTATGTTACATTTAATATACATAGAACTTCTTCCTTACAATCTCCCACATGCAGTGTGTCTAGTTTTTCTCACTATGCATAGCTTACACCCAGAAGCAACAATAGTCATGATTTATGACGTTGTTTTACTGTATGGAGGTAAAAAATCAATGTGCTGTAAAATTTATCATTATTAATATCAGCTAGAAATAACATATGTATTCATATATATAATGCTGTTATTCATGCTTAAACTACTTTTGTGTTGCCCTACAGACCTTTATAATTGATGAATTTTAAATTGAAACTAAAAAAGAAAATATAGATCCTTGGGTACTAAAAAGGTACTTCAAAATAAAAAAAATGAATACAAAGGACTGTTTTAGAAATGAATTCTTATATTTAATAATTTTGGTTTTAAAATCTGTCAGAGAACATTTGTCTTGAAGAAGGCCTCTTCCCCATAGGAACTAAAAATCACTGCCTTTTATCTGAATTTAATACGATGTGCACTTCTTCACAGAAGCACGTCATAGTCTATGGGTTCTGCATAAATGCAGTGCACTTTGCTATGTCTGGGATGCTGATTTGAGGATGCACTTTGGTTACCATCATCAGTCTAGAATACAGTAAGCACCAAGGTCCGCTTTGAGCTGTGCTCCTGTTCCCCAAGATCTCCATCAGCCACACCACTCACTTCTAATTGTTTGATATAAAACTAGCAGTTTTTCAGTCTTATGTAAAGAACCATGGAGACATAGATTCAAGAAAAGTTGCCACATTCTGCCTAACACACCAATCAGACAGTCACTGCAAGGCTCCTATTTGTTAATTTTGAAACTGCCACTGACTACAGTTCATGATTGTTTTACGTTATTCCTAAGAATGATATGCACAATTTGTCCTTCAGAAATGCTCTGCAATAATTGCTGTAGTTAGAGACCTGTGTCTTTGAAGCTTTTAATAGGGTATTTTGTCCTTCCTCTTGGCACCAAAGGAGATGTGGATGTGTCTAAAAATAGTGGTTGTTCATAAATACAATAAATATATTTTTGCTAAAGCGCAGGTTTGGTGGCTGCGATGAGTGGAGTAATGGCTTCTAAATTGTGACATGTGTTATTACTAGCACTTAATGAAATAGACAAGATAATTCCTTTGTTCTATTCTCTAAAAAAAAAGTGTGGCTGGGAACAGTCTAACTTCTTTTTGATAGTTGAGTCCTTTTAGATGTTAATCTGAAATTATGCTCAGTAGAGTGTGAAGTGGGCATATGTAAAGACAATAGGAAAAATGGTCCTAAAAGAGGTGAGTAATTAGCACAATTTATAAGAGTTAAAGTTGTCACAGGAGCTCAAGAAGAGGAAAATTCACTGAAAGAATTAAATAGAGTGTTTACAACCAATAAACACACACCTGCTCCCAAAGGGCAAATATTTTTTCTTTTCTCTCTCTCTGTGTGTGTGTGTGTGTGTGTGTGTGTGTGTGTGTGTGTGTGTGTGTGTTTTAATCGTATCTTCAGCGCCTACAATTCTGATATCAGGTCAAGTTGCTCTTTGGGAGTTTATGTCTGCATTTATATAGTCAAATACTTAAATGGATTTTTAAAATATCAGAAATTCTAGGATTGAGACTGAGACCTCCCTTTGCTTCAGCAGTCAAAAGTAAAAGCCAATACATAAAATAAAAATGTCACATTTTAATTTTCAAAGATACACATTTTCCCACATTTATTACCGCCGAAATCAGGATACAACTTGGAATCGTTGGTATGTCATTTATGAATTGCCATTTTTAAAAAAATTGTTGATGGAATATCAGATCAGAGTGAATCATGATTGCTGAGGTCTTAGAAGTGATGAAATAAGGCATTTTGGTAGTGTGTAATATTTTCTTGGTTTGCAGTTTATTAATTTTTTTACTTCTTTTGTGTGGCTGCTAATCATTTACTTTGTGTATGCAGAATTTGAAGATAAACTCATTAGCCCTGTAAGTGCATATCCATCTCACTCAGTGTGTGGTGCTCACAGCTATCAGAGGACTAAAACCTTTCTCTAGGCTTTCCAACAAGCTTGAATTAGTCGTTTTTAAGATGTTTACACTGTGTTATAAATTTAAAAATCATAAATTACTTCATCAACTTTAATATGGTGGAATTAAAGTTACCTAACGGTCATCTTTATCTCTTCATATGCCCCTTATATACAATTCTCTTATTTTAAGCTTATTCTAATGGGGTATGCCCTTATTCTACAGGGGTAAGGCAGAAGGATCCGCTGAGAAAGAGGCACTAAAAATCTGAAAGCTATAAAAAGGACTAAGAAGCTTGTCATGCAGATGCTTTAGAAAGTTGTGCATTTGGTGGAAATTTTCTAAGAAATGACATTATTTCAAACATAGTGTATAATATATTCTTTTGGGTGTACATACTACATGTTATAGAAAATTTATGCATTTATAATATAAGTTAACTACATAACAAACAATTGCAGTCAGCAGATTGTCTCCATTATTATTTTTAAAAGGAGAGTTGCCCTTTCTGCTACTTAGAGAGAGAAAAAAATCACATATTTTTTTCTCTAAGGTGATAGAAAATGATTAGAACTCAAAGAGCAATTTGAGTCCTTTCTGAAGCAGTTATAATTCCCCTAAACACTCATGTTGAGTTTTAATTGTATACAATTTTCATCCTTTTAGTTTTTCCTCTTTTGTTAAAATGCATTGTGCTTCTTCTATGTGCCTCAGAATTTTTTTCCTGATCTGAACTTGAATTCTTATTTTGTATTACTGCAGTCACTTCTTTATTGGAGAGAACAGCTTATATTTTATTTAATCCCATTTAACAATGCTATGGCATCTATAAAGATAAATCCTGTAAAGATAAATCATTATTATCACTTGTTCCATTCCCTGATTTCCCATCTGTAATTTAAAGAATTGGTTGTGGGCAGAGAGCCTATAAATAGTTCGGAAATGCTACTTGTAAGTAACAATATCTGTAAATAACCAATGAGTAGATAGGTAATGGCAAAGTTTATTAAAAACAAAAATATTGATTTAAAAAGGCATCTGGAAACTAATGAAGAAATACCAGTCCAAGATTCAAGGAAAGAAGGAATCCCAGACTGGCAAGTCCTGGCATTTAGAGGCACATCCCTCTTGGTTATTGATGGAGAGGCTGAGTATTGTTTTTGAGAGTCTCACAAAGCTAGTGTAATGAGGTTAGGAATCTAAGTCTTACCCAAAGCAAAGGCCCTGGTGAATACCCTTTACTTTTAGTTGGAAGCTGAGAAACTACACCTTTGAGTAAAGCTAAACCAGAAGTAGACAGACCTTTGCAGGGACTACCTGGTACAGCTCAGCTTGGAATCATTTTAATCTTTAGAACTGAATGGAAGTAACTCCAGGTTGCCAGTCTATCCAGGTACCTAACAAAAACATCATAATTCTTCTCCAAAGGAAGGTGAAACTCTAGGCCTTGAGTAATTTTTACAATTTTACTAATATAACATCTGACATGACAAAGAAAGCAGGCACACCAATAGATGAGACATCACGAATGACAAAGCAAAAAAGCTAACAACAGAAACGTCTTTACAAAGAGCCCTGGAACATAAAAACACAGACTTTAAAATAACTCAGCTTTCTTCCCAGGATAGAAAAGAAACGATTGAGAATTTTTGGAGGGAATTAAACTATTTTTAAAAATGAAAAATTTGTAACAGAAAACTGCAATGTAATTATTTAACATGTCAAAGGTTGCAATTTAAGAAGAAATGCAATACAAATGAGGAAGGAATTCATGAACTGGAAGATAAATCAGAAGAAAAAGAAAGAAATACAAACAATCACATATAAATGATATAGTGAGAAAATCTAAAGTTTGTTGTTGGACTTGTAGGAGAGGAGAGGAAAAGTCAGACGAATGCAATATTTGAAAAAATGATTGCTGATATGAATCAAAATTAATAGATGACATGCAACAGATCTAAGAAGTCTTATAAACACCAAGTCAAAGAAATGAGAAACACTAAATCCTAGTATACATCTTTCAGGAATGAATTTTGGTGTGTATTTTTTGAATAGCTTAGAATATGGTATTTTTCAAAGGTCACATTTCCTAGTTGTCTTACTGACGTTTCACTTTGTCCACTTCATATGCATCTCGTGTTCAACCTGCAGGCACTTTGACCATGTTATACAGAGGAAACTTGAATCTTCATTCATTTGTATTTTATAGGAGATCCGAGATCTTATTCTGAGAAGAAACCCATTACTGTCTACAGATATTCCCTTTATTTGACTCAGACTGGTTTCTGCCGCAGGATGGCTTTTTACTCAGAATTGTGGCTAGTTCATAATCTCCCTCTCTTAGAGATTCACTATGCAAATAAGCTTGAGTGACTTGCACACATTCTAAAGTAAAGAAACCTTTATTTATCTAAACCTTAAACTTCCAAATTTGACATTAGAATCCTTTGTGTCTAACAGTAATGATCCTGGGACACCCCTTGGGAAATATTGTTAAACTCAATTCCCTATTACTAAAATAAGGACATGTGATTCAAACAGTTAAAGTGGACTTATTAAGGTCCCACAATAAATAGCACAGCAAAGAATACAAGTTTGCTTGCTTGTTATCTCTTGTTGTTTGGTTTGCTTTTTTTTTCTAAACAATTATCTTCTAGTGGTTGCTCAAGGTTTTATAATACACATCTATTAAAATAAATTTAAAACCCACTAGTGAAGAGAAATGACTTGTAAATCTTTCAGCTATTTCTTCTGGTAGAAATCTCTATATTTCTAAATTATATGTATGTGTATATAGCTACACTACATCTGTTCCTTCAGTTTAATTAAAATGTATTTAATTAGGATAAAAAACTATTAAGACTGTAGCTTTTCACCCTATCTAAAAAATGTATTATAAGTAATAAATATGTGACATGTATTATAATATACTATAATATATATTCTGATTTACTGATTCTAGATTATATATATGAATGTGCAATGTTGGATTAAGATGTAGTTCATTTAATAGCACCTCACCTCTTCCTCTATCTTTTCCAATGAATTACAACACAAATTTAAATGTATCACGAGCTATTTAGAAGCATGTTGTTCATTTTCCAAATATGTAGCCTTTCTAGAACAAATAATTTAATTCCTTTTTGATGTTTGATCACTGACAGTTTTGGAGCCTTACCCCTTCCCTCTTTTCCTCTGCTCTTATTTGGAAAAACTGATAGAAACGCCAGAAACTCCCTCTCTTAATGCTGACAGGGAAGTTCAACCTGTGCAAATCCTGCCCAGGTCCACCCCCACCACAGTAAAACCCAGAACCAGCCACACTTCTGGTTGTTTCACTCTAGAAGGAACCTGAGCCCTTCCCTGGGAGCATCTTTTTGCTGTTTACTATGTGAGTTATAAACTGTCTTTCGTATTCATTGATGTCGGTGTTATTCTTCCTGACATCCACTAATTCCTGGGCAGAAAGGGCTGCCCAGCTTCCAGCAGGATATATCTTAGGTTCTCAAATAAAATGTTTTCTGCTATTCAGTTCATTCTACTCTAATTAGAGAGGATATGATTTACATTCTTTTGTAATGGGATGAGATTTGTTTTATGGGCCAGCGTATTTTCCATTTGGAGTGAATGTTTTATGAATGCTTGAAAATAATATATTTCCTGCTATTTGTGGATGGTGGATTCTATAAATTTCAAATAGCTCAAGTTGGTTTGTAGTGTTATTCAAAACTTTTATATTCTTAATGATTTTATTTCCACATTAATCACAATTTCTTTAACACTCTCGTGTGATAGTTCCAACATCTTTCTCATTTCTGGATCTGATTTATTGATTATTTTATTTCTTATGTCTCAGCAAATATATTGGGACTAAGTAAATGCTAAAATACATTGGCCACTTTGGTATTTGTTTTCTGTATCTTTTACACTTTTTTTAATTGATCTATTTTTCCATTCATTCTTTTGTGGTAAATACATATTTTATAGTTTATCAGGTCTTTTTTGGATGTTTGCTCAGTCCTGCACACATGTGTGGTCTTCCAGATTCTCAGAAATATATCAGAACTTTCCAAAACAAAAGACAAAGTTATACAATTATTTTCTAACTTACCATTTCCTACTGTCTTTTCTATTGATTTCAGAGAGGAAGGGAGAGAGAGAGAAACATCAATGATGAGAGAGAATCACTGATCAGCTGCCTCTGGGTTGGAGCCCACAACCCGAGCCATGTGCCCATGATCTCCTGGTTCATGGGTCGATGCTCAACCACTGAGCCACACCAGCAGAGCATTTTCTAGGCTCTTGATATTCTTTATAATGTTCAATATTTCTTTTAATTTTTTAAGAGGTAGGATTTGGCAGGATGTTCTGAGTTTATTAGAGGGCCATAGAGGACCTGATTATCCAATAATCAAATAAAGTTAAAATTCAATGTATCTTAGGCTTCACCAACTAAAGAGTTTGCTCTAGTAAATGAAAACAAACAGAACAAATTTCTCAGAATTATGGCCTAAGATGTTAAGAGACCTACCCAGCAGGAGATGTTTGGGGTGGGATCAGAATGACACGAGAAGCAATGAAGCCTTATATTCTCAAGAGTCAAGAGTCTCTAATAGCTGATTATGCTTGCAATAAACAGATACATATAAATGATTCAAATAAGTTACACAAATATAAATTATTTAATATTTCTCTATTTTTTAAAGTATAAAATGTCAATACATACACACATCTTGTATTTACTAAAAATGGTATTTGATTTCTCCTTCTATTTACCGTGGTTGGAAAAACAACATTTTTCAAATATGAAAAAGTTCAACAGGCATGTTTAATGAAGGGAACAAGAGCTTAATTAAGTGCAACATAGAGAAATGATTGCTTAAAATAAATAAATGAAAGCAGATTATACTTGCATTTCAGACATTGGTATGAAGCATTATTTTGTAAATTGATTTTATTGAAAACTGCCAGGAGAAATTTTTCACTGAAGTATTTAATTCTGACAGCATTTATTTCTCACTGCATCTTCCCCGAACTTTAATAGTATGCCCTGACCAGAGAATATATTTCTTAGTTGTTTGAATATTAATATATCTTTAAGTTAACTGTATTTAACAATATGGAGTTACCTAAAAATAAAATGAGGTTAATGTATAAACTTTATAAATAATCTGGAGTATGTTCGTTAGAAACAAATAAACTCTATTGCTTTTATAGGTTATTTTGTTGTATTTGCAAACTATTATTACTACGTGAGGCAATTGCAATGTTATACAACTGCCACTGATTATTTTCAACAAATGTTCCTGAGGAAAAGACTACTTGCAATAGGTGAGTTCTGTTTGAGATTAAATAAAGACAATGCTTGTGAGTATTATTTTTTCTAAAGACTTTCTGGACAGGTGAAATATTAAAAAATTGTTTGAGAATAAGGATTTAAAAGAGCTCTAACACTATTCTGGCCCATAATGTTTACGAGGCTGTAAATTTCCGGCTATTGTAGTTTGGGAAGAAGAGAATTGAAATTGGGTAATTTAAAATGTCACAAAATTTTCTGTGTTTACTAAGATTTAGACATTTTTCTTGAAGAAATGTTTTGTGGATTGGTGCAAGCTTTTGGTTAATTTCTAGAGTTTTGAGAAAGACTATTTTGATAATTGTTGACTATTTCTCTTTGCTTTACAGAGGAGAAAATTTTGAGGTACTTACTCTGCCATTTATGATCACATCTGAATAAATTTATTTTGAGTAAACTTATCTTCTAGATCCAATATATCATTATTATTTTATACTGCCATGCTTTTACTGGCTATTCACACTTGAAAGGGGACAATTTTATTCTTGCCTACTAAAAGATAGTACAGGAATATTAAAAAAGGGGTTGCCTTACATTTTTGACTACTATTATCATTATAAGGAAAGATTTTAAGCTGGATGACTGGATGAATTAATTTTAAATTATCATTAAATTCACTTTCCAGGTTGAATGTGAGTCATAGGATTGAGGATTGGGTGGGTGAGCAATAGATAGAAAGTGGAGCATTTTACAACCTCGGGATTGCTTCATCCCATTATTATAAAAATAACCACATTTTGGACAAAGAAATAGATTAACCCTGTTTTACATGTATGAAAATCTTTTTAATGCGAAGCTTAACATAATTTATTTGCATTCTAATATCTGCTTCTGTAGTCAAACTGTTGAAATATGTTGCTTTGGTTGAAATTTTTGATGACATTTACCTTCACAAAGATATACGAGTAAAGGAAGATATATTTTAGTAATATATGAATTCACTTTGGTTATTATTATTTGATACTACATCAAACAGTTCCTGCATTAGTTTATTAAAGGCTAGTTTTAATGTGCAATATGAAAGTGTACCAATGATTGTATGTTTGTATTATGTCACATTAAAATTACCTTGAACTGAAAATGGCATTTTTTACCCAAGTATGATCTGTAGCATTGAGCATTGGACATTTAGAAGTACTGGTTCCATGAGTTATATATTTTCTAAATATTGACACATTTAACTATATAATATTTTTTAAAAAGTACTACCTATCTCATATTTGAAATCTTTCAGTATTATGAAGCTGTCAAATTCAAAGTGACTGCTACAAGGGGCAGGTTTCTTATTTTTAAGAAAATGGTTGCCAAATATGAAATTTGAATAACCATAGTATTTTTGTCAGTGATTTTTTTTCAAATAAAAATATAATAATGAAAGTGTAATATGCTAATTAGACCGGATGTCCTTCTGGACGACCTTCTGGATGAAGCTGGGGCTGCAGCCGCAGGATCTAGGGATCTAGGCTGCTGCCACGGCTGCGAGGGAGGGATCCAGGCAGCTGCCGTGGCTGTGAAGGCCTACTCTTGCACAAATTTCGTGCATCAGGCCTCTAGTTTTCCTATAAAAAAGTGTCTATTCAACTTACACATTAAAGTGTCAGGCAAGTGCTTTTTCTGGAGACAATCAGCATAGAAGCATTGTGTGCAGAAGTGTTTCTGTTGTTCTGCAGAAGCTTTTTAGTCTGATGTAGTCCCACTTGTCCAGTTTTGCTTTTGTTGTCTGTGCTTTTGGTGTTATATCCAAGAAATTATTGCTAAGACCAATGTCGAGAAGCTTTTG
Source organism: Cnephaeus nilssonii (assembly GCF_951640355.1). NCBI lineage: Eukaryota > Metazoa > Chordata > Mammalia > Chiroptera > Vespertilionidae > Cnephaeus > Cnephaeus nilssonii. Next base: position 13,279,903 of record NC_137079.1, read on the forward strand.
CCCCATGTTTTCTTCAGAGTTTTATGGTTTCAGGTATTACATTTAAGCCTTTAATCTATGTTGAATTAAGTTTCGTGTATGGTATAAGAAAAGGGTCAGTTGGGTGAAGAAACTGAGCAGACAATCCTTCAAAGAACACACACAAATGACCCTGGTCAGGGAATGTGTGCAGAAGCAGCCAATACATGTGTCTCTCTCACAATGGATATTTCTCTCTCTGTCTCTCCCTCTCCCTTCCATCCTCCCTAAAAATCAATGGAAAAATATCCTCCAGAAAGGAATAAATAAATAAATAAATAAATAAATAAATAAATACAAATATAATAAAATAAATTTCCACTCTAAATCATATTGGCATGTATTCTTACCAGTTCTTTTCAGGGGGCATTTATCATATTTTGAATTTCTGAATAGATTCACAACAAAATCATTACACCACTCTCTAGTATAAACAACATGGAACTCTACCTTGTATTTGGATCATCCTAGCATGCATTAAATAATATGGAATCTAAGCAATATCTCAAAATACATTATTTTTCTCTCAAAGATAATGCATAAAATGTAATGATGATAGTAATGTTTGTAATTATAAGAATGGCTATCACTTACATATTTATAACTCTGCACCAGACACTGTTTTTAATATTTTACATATGTTAAATCATTTAACTTTCACATCCTATTATTACTTCCATTTTACAGATGTGGTAACTGAGGTACAAATTGATTAAGTGTCTTACCCATGGCCACATATCTGGTTTGTGATAGCATCAGTTTTCAAACTGTGGTAGAATATCTCCAGAATTCAAACTTTGGAAATAGAAGTTTAGTTATTTTTAATGGATTAAATAAAAGATTAAACAAAGAAACCAAAAATAAATACTACTATTTCAGCTTAAAAATGATAAAGAACCAAAATTTATTTATGCTTGACAGTATAAGTCATAAAGACAATCCAAATTCTTCCTGTTGATTAATTTAATATTCTCACTGTTCATTAGCTTTTTGACAGGGTTGAATCAGATGCAGTAAAAATGCCATTTTATAGAAATTTTACCTTAAAAAGTCTGTTTAAATAGACTGAAAATACTCTCTGAGGAATCTTGGATGATATGCAACCAAAGCTGCTGTATGATAGAATAAGGACACTAGAGCTCTAGTCCTGATTTGGAATATTTTAATGCAACCTCCAAGGACCTAATTTTCTTAATCTATAAATTCCTTGGGCTGAGCAAGATGACCTTCAATGCCCTTGTCATCAACTTGAATTTATGATAGCTTTGCGGAATGACAAATTTTTATATGTTTGGCCCTGGTCAGGACATTGACGTCTTCAGGGAATATTGGCAGAATAAGGACAGAGTTTTGGCCTTACCAGCATGGCAAAAGGCCTTGAGCTCACCCAAAGTACCACATTAATGATTTACCTAGTAAAGCAGCCTTGTTGGTGTAACAGCCTCTGTTTAGTGTTGTTTCTGCTTCGTGCTTTGTGCTTTTTACTGGGAGTTTCTTGCTCTGAACTTTGAATTTTATCTTCTTCAATCCCTTGTGAAAAGGCTCTGAACAGAAGTGATCAGGACTCCCACCTTATCACTTGTTTTAAAGTTGGCTCTCTCCCCTAGCTGGTTTGGCTCAGTGGATAGAGCATCCACCTGCAGACTGAAGGGTCCCAGGTTCAATTCTATACCTCTGAGCCCTGGGCCCCTGGTCAGAGCACATGAGGCAGGCAACTAATCGAATGGATGTGTCTCTCTCACATCAATGTTTCTCTCTCTGTCTCACCTCCTCTCTTCCACTCTAAGAATCAATGGGGGGAGGGAGGAGCTGGCTCTTTAATTTTAAAAACACACAAAGGGTGTTTCATCTTGAAGGGTGTTTGCTGGTTTGTGTTCTGAAGGAGTGCATTTAATACCAGTCTTTGCAGGTGACACTCATCATGATCTCTGCTACTCAAATTGATAATCACTGGACCTGGTTGCAAATTACAATGCAGAAAGGATATTCAAGTAGAATCTGCAGACATATCGTGATTATTTCTGGTATTTAAGTTTCTTATCGTTCATAACCTGATAGTCATTTATGACAGATACTGGGAGCCACAAGAAATCGCCACAATCCAACTAGAATTATTGAGGTGTCTCATTAACAAGGATCAAATTGATGCCTCACAAAAGGAGAAACGGACAGACACCAACTCAGGATGATCTTAAATTAAACCTGGACGTCTTTGGGCCTTTGAGCCTTTTGAAAGTCACTTGAGCATTTTTAAATAGAAATAAATTCAGGCTTCACAAACTTGGTCTGCTTTTGGATGTTCTTGTTTGTTCCTTATTGCCTCTGAAAATTCTTTTTTCCTGCTTTTAAATTCATGTCATCTGGCACTGGCAAGGTAGCTGAGTTGATTAGAACATCCTCTTGATATACCAAGGTTGGGGGTTCGATCCCCAATGAGGGTACATATAAGAATCAACCAATGAATACATACTAGTAGATGAGTGGAACAACAAATCCATGTTTCTTTCCTCCTGCCCCCATGTCTCCTCTAAAATAATTAAAACAACAACAAAACACAGCTTCCTGATTGCTCAATCACAAATTAACCCAATTTTGATGTCTTCTCTCTGATGCTCAGAGATTTGAAATATTAATGCTTGATTTGGTGAATTTATTTGACTTTTTTCTCACAGAAATATTAGTATTTTCTTTTTAAGTCACTCCAATGTCTGACTATTAATACTATTTCTTTATTTGATTGCATTTTAATTATAATTAAATATTACTAGCTTAGATGAACCTGGCTAAATAAAATAAGCTTGACACACAAGGACAAATACTGCATGATACTACTTATATAAGAATTCTAAAATAATCAAATTAATAGATCATTCTCTGAAATAGAAATCCCAAAAGGCTATATATTGAACTGCTATGGAAATGAAGGAATGATATTTTAAACCCTTCCTATCTATGTATAGTCCCCAGTACTTCAGAGCCAAATATCTTTGGAAAGAAGAAATAGGGCTGTTGTCAATACATCATTTTAGCATGCATAATTGAAGTAGTGTTTTCCTCAGGAAGTGTTCACTTAGGAAGTTCCTTTCAGTCTGAATGTAAGTTCATCTTAGTACAAAATTTGAGTAGGAAATCAATAGTAATACAACTTTTTGCAATTAATTTAAATCATGCATTCCCTCCCTTAAGATATTATTTCACTAACTAAAGTTTTACAATGCAAGGATTTGCTAAAATGAAATTAGGCTAAATTTCTGAATTATTTTAAAAATATGGGTTTATACAGTTGTTTGTAAACATTTTTTGATGTTTCTTTCAATGTTTTTCTCCTACTCCAAAAAGATGGTGCCTAACTTTGCATATTCAGCTACTGGATACCTCACTTCATTATTTAAGAGTTAAATAGGAGCAAGGAAAAATTTCAGATTTTCTTTTTATGCTGAGCAGAATTCCTTTGAAAAGAAACAAGAAAAAAACAAAACAGAAAAGTGTGTTAGGGTTGTATAATGAAATCTTCAATATAAAGATCCTGAGCCTTCTTTTGATGTGCACTAAATAAGAGAGATAGTAAACTGGTGGTTGGAATGTTTTTGTCAATAAAATTGATGTTAGTTCACACCACAAGTGTAAGGCTCACCTCTTTTCACAAATCAGAATAAGGAGTTAATTTGAACTTGTCAATGCAACAGTGTATGTCATAGTTCACTGACTTTTCTAATGACAGTAAAAGGTGCTTATAGATTTCATGGACAGACATTTTGAATTTTGAGGTTATAGAAAAATTTTCACATAGACCACATTAGTTTTTTCAGAAGGAAGAAAACATGTCTAGTTTTTTATAGTCCAATTTTATTATAGCAACTAGAGGCCCAGTGCACAAGATTTGTGCACTCGGGGGAGGGGGGGTCCCTCAGCTCTGCCTACACCCTCTCACAGTCTGGGAGCCCTTGGGGGATATCCGACTGACAGCTTAGGCCCACAGGGAGTGGGCCTAAACCATCAGTTAGACATCCTTAGCGTTGCCAAGGAGGCGGGAGAGGCTCCCGCCACCACCACTGTGCTCGCCAGCCCTGAGCCCAGCTTCTGTCGGAGCGCACTGACCACCAGGGGGCAGCTCCTGCTTTGAGCGTTTGCCCCCTGGTGGTCAGTGCACATCATAGTGACCAGTTGTTCCACTGTTCGTTCAATTTGCATATTAGCCTTTTATTATATAGGAATACTTTAAAACTTCAGAATTTAAATGTGAAGCCATTATTTAAAAGTTGTTTTCAAGGGTGTAATTGTTTGAAGACATTTATTCAACTCTTACAAAGTTTCTTTAACCTTGTAATCATTACAAAATATAATATGACTTTAAAATCTAATGATTTTCTACTGAGTGCACTGCTGTGAGGGTTAGAAAGTGCATTCATTCTGAATATTATCTTGGCTGCCTCGCTGAGAAGTCACAATACTGTTTGTTTGTCAAACAGCTTGAAAAGCTAGACAGTGCTATTAGGAGCAGTATGGAATTGATAGGTAGAGAGATTATTCTTACCTACTGCTTTGTGATTTGGTAAAGGCATGGCAGTGAAGTTTTTTGTTTTTTTTTAAATATCCTTTCATTCCTAATGAATTGTCAAGATGAGATCTGCAGATTGTTGTGTGTTTTTTTTAAATCGCTGTATAATCACAGCAGTGGTAGAAAATTTATTTCAGAAACACAACATCTGGTAACCCCTTTAGAAGACATTTATAAAGTGATTTGAGAAATGATGAACTTTCCCAATATAAGACAAATAAATTTTATGTACTCCCCATCTAACCATTCTTTCAGTGCTTCTTGCTTTCCTGTATACATGCAGTTTTCTAAACATTATTTTGATGTCCTGTTCAACTGAATGCTTTATTTCTGACTATTTCTACACCCTTGCACCTTTTTGTATTTCCTCACATAAAATACAAATATTAAAAGATTGAAATTTTAATGGTTTCATAGAACAATTAATATAGTAACCTCCTAGATATTTGGTTTCTGGCATAATAGGGCAAATGTGTAATATCTCATGAATGTGATTAGGATGGAGGTTAATCCTGCTTTACTTTCCAATTATTCATTGATACTATCATAATGTCTCATAATTGCACTTTCTAGCCAATTAAAAAGCCACAATGTTGTACTTGGAATTCAGAACAGAAATATGTAGGCTTTCTTTTGGCTAAAGAAGGAAAGGGAGGGAGAAAGTGAATGTAATTTTTCATTTTCAGTATTGCAGTTCTATTATAGCACATAAATTCCACTGTATCATAGGATAGAGGTTTGGGGTACAGGATATATAACTAAAATAGGCTGGAATGTCATCCCGAGTAATAACACAGATGATATGAGGCTCAATAATGCAAGACCAAGAGAATTTGGAGACATTAATTTATGTTAATTTAAAATTTCCTATGTTACATTAATATTTATATAGGCCTGAGATATATCCCTTTGCACAGTGAAATAATCCCAAAATAATGCCAACATAATTAATAGCTTCTGCAGACCTGGTTGACTCTCCAGTCTGGCAATAAGAGCAGAACTGGAGGAGGGACCAGAATATGAAAGTACCTTCTCCCACTTCACACACCACAGCATAACACCTTTACCATCATATTCCAAAGGGAAAAACAATAGTAAGTCTTTGCAACAGACAAGAACACAAAATGTGAGAGTATCTAAGAACACACAAATATTCAAGTGAAATGCAAGAGGCATTTCATTTGGTTTGATGACAGTGTGAATAATGCTTTTTCTACCCCCAATGACTAAACTTGTTTTCCAAAACCATAGAAATGGTATAATACTTCCTTATTCATCTTCCAGTAAGAGCTATTTGAATTAATTCAGATTATATCCTCCAAGAATGACAGTTCTTTCAGTGGCTCTGGATGTGTTTTGTAGAAGGGGAAAGGACATTCAGGGATTAAAAATTGAAGTCCAGGTGCTCTCAGAGTAACATTCTGAAGAATATTCACAAAAGGCAGCCATACCCCCCTCTCCCAGTTCCCAAACAGAAAGCCTGGTTCACTTTCAATTTTTTCCTTAACCTTCATCCAGTTAATTTATAGTAAGTAGAATAGCAATACTGAACTGTATCCTAAGGTCAATGAGACTTTATGACATGTCCAGAAGGTACTGCTTCCAAGGTGAAGGCTGACCAAATATGATGTCACCCAAAAGCGAAAGGCAGCATGAGGGAGCCCTCTCCATCTTTCCAACTTACTTCTTTCTAAAGAAGGGAGAACAGATATTTGACTCATGAAATATATGGCTCCTTCCTTGTTCTCTTTTCCTCAAGGATGAGCTACACTCAGTTGGGCTAAGCCTACCTTTAATGCAAGTCCCCTGTGGTAAGCAAATTAGGCCTGGCCAAGCCATTTCTTTGCTCTCTGTTACAGCTTCTATGCTTCTCCCAGCATATGTCAGAGTCCCACAGTCACCATAGTTTCAGGTCTGGTGCAGGAAAAATAGGATCCTCCACTGTTATTAGGGTCCACTCTGTGTTTTCTAGTGTATTTGCCATGGATACTTGTGATGATGTGACAGGGTTATCTGCAATTCTTTCTGTAATTTGTTTGCATAGAAACCTTGAGGTGAGCATGGTGCACTCTGAAAATAACTATGTATATGAGCATAGGAAGGGCATTATAATTGGGAATAATTCTTTTAGCTGAGAAATATCTTGCATTGATGGCTATAGGCTACTTTTCTGGTGATACAAGTAAACTTATGTTTGAAATAATGGGATATAGGTTTTTGAAAATCAGCCTTTAAATCACACAGAAACACTGAGTATCAGTCTTATAGCTATTCATTAATGAAAATAAGTAATTAATTCTAATATAGTAATTTGTTTATTTGCAAATTCCCATATACAACTGACTGTAATAAACTGAGGTACTCTGAAAGCTCAATAAATATTAAACTAAAAACTTCTAAGAATGTCAGGTATGTATTTACATATGAATAAATGCTTTAAACATACTAAATTGGTATAAAGATAGCATTATACTTCAATAATATGGTTGATAATTTTTTTTTAAATTTCTTTATTGATTAAGGTGTCACATATTTGTCCTCATCCCCCCATTCCCATCCCACACCCCTCCCCACGGATGCCCCAACCCCCTGTTGAACTTAACCATTGGTTAGGCTCATATGCATGCACACCAGTCCTTTGGTTGATTTCTCCCCCCTCCCCCCACCCTCCCCTATCCTCCCTCTGAGGCCCGATAGTCCGATCGATGCCTCCTTGTTTCTGGTTCTGTTCTTGTTCATCAGTCTATGTTGTTCATCATTTCCCCTAGATGAGCGAGATCATGTGTCACTAGAGATATACTTATATGAACTTAATGTGAGATGAGCAATAATAGTTATGCTGACAGGCAAATGAATCAGTCTGTAGTGAGTTTCTTTCTGGACCAACAGTTCTTTTGAGACCCAATATCAATGTCCACCAGTTCCTTATGTGTACATGTCGGCACTGACCCCTCTGCTCTGGATGGTGGACAAATGGTGGTAATGCAGGTTTGATTCCCTCTGGTTGGGTCTCGGCTGGACCCAGGGACACGGCTTCATCCGGACCCAGGGGCACGTGGCCTCACCCGGACCAAGGGGGTGCGTGGCCTCACCTGGATCCAGGTGCGTGCGGCTTCCCCCGGACCCGGGACCCAGCCTCACCCGGATCCAGGGGCACATGGCCTCACCTGGACCCGGGATCCAGCTTCACCCGGACCCAGGGGCGCATGGCCTCACCCGGACCCAGGGGCGCGTGGCCTCACCGGGACCCAGGGGCGCGTGGCCTCTCCTGGACCTAGGTGTGTGCGGCCTCACCCGGATCCAGGGGCATACGGCCTCACCCGGACCCGGGATCCAGCTTCACCCGGACCCAGGGGCGCGTGGCCTTACCCGAACCCAGGGGCGCGTGGCCTCACCCGGGCCCGGGACCCAGCCTCACCCGGATCCAGGGGCACACAGCCTCACCCGGACCCGGGATCTAGCTTCCCCCGGCCCCAGGGGCTATAGTTGATAATTTTTAAATGGTATTACTATCATAGATCCATAATCAAAGAGGTTAGGAATCCCAAGCTATAAATATATTCCAATCCATTCAAATTATGGAAGTATATAATAATTTAAAAAACAATTTGACAAATAGTCATTATTAACAGTTAAATGTTTAAAAAAATGGCTAAACTAATGACCAAACATTCTCTATATAGGTGTTTATAGATCAACCCAAATGTTTATGGAGCAACCCAAATGTTAAGTACAAATGGTATAGCAAATAAATTGGCGTTGCTGCTGGTTGCCATTTAATTTCTTTATAATATGGCTGTCTGGTGTTGCATTTGTGAAGATAGCTCCTACAACAATGTGGGTACCCCAGAGACTATGATGAATCACTTTACCGCAGCCAAGATCATAAAAAAAGAATCCTAAATGTTGATAGCATTCATCTGTTTCAAGAGTGTTGTTTGTATACAGAATGGGGCAAAAGTAGGTTTACAGTTATGAGTACACAAAACACAGACTTTATTCTTGTGTTATTATTATATTATTTTCCATGGGAACAAATATAAACCTACTTTTGTCCCACCGTGTCTGATGCAAAAAATACAAAACCAATGATGGGTCAATAAAGTCAGCCAAATAGCCTTTGGCTCAAAGAGTGTAGCATATTTCCCTAGGACCACCGATGAACATTTCTAAGAGCATTTCTCTTTCATTATCTACCTCCTCGCTCCAAATAGTCATATCATTCTTAGTTTTCTGTGTTACATCAGAATCATTAGTTTGTTGGAGGCCACTTCTGGAAACAGTGATTGAAAACCTCTTAGCAGCAATTCTGGACATGTTTGGATTGTGCACTCTACTTTGGCACTTTCTAAGTATGTTTATGCACTGTTAATTTCTTATTCAATAGATGCATGGTTACCCTGAAATTCATTCACATATTGTGACATTGCAAACTCATGTTTTCCACTTGATAAAGGTCCTGCTAAACATCAGGTAAAGTTATATAAACCTGGCTATTCTTCTGTGACATGGCCCCAATGAGGTGACAGTGAAAACCTATGTTCTCAGACCATATTGTTCAAAAGCATACATAGGGAGGTGCAGTGGTCACATGAGACTCATTGGAAACTGAAGATCCTGCAGTTAAAAAGGCTTTAGATTGACAACAATTTTAACTAAAGACCAAAATCCTGGAAGATAAGAAACTACTCTGGCTCTGTTACAGAACACATTGCCCATTTCTAGAGACAGCAGATGCAAAATTTCTTTAGTTTCCTAAAGTTGTTCTAAGAGCTGTGGCTGGAAGATGGAAGAATTTGGAGGGGTTACCATGGTTGGAAACCATCCACACCAATTACCACCACTGCCTCTGCTGTCTAGAGTGAATTTTCTTAAAATCCAAATCTGAAAATAGTTTCCTTTATACTCATTTATTATCTATTGCACTCAGCACAAATCTAAACTCACTAACCTAACATACAAAGTACTATCATAGTTACTCTCTAATTTTGGTGGCATCACACTTCTCACAGTTTTAATTATAATGTTATCTAATTTAATACTTTTAAAGGTCCTCATGACTTCTCAGATTCCTGATTTTCTCTCTGCATCTCAGTCTTTACTGTTGTATCTTTTCTGCCTGTGTCTTCCTAGCACCTTAAAATCGTAAAATATCCCTCATCAGGAGTTTCCTTGCAGAAAAGTACCATCATGTTAAATGATAGGTTAGCAATCCCACCTATGTGCTCTTCAAGTGCTTATCTTTAAAACTGCAATAATTAGATTTAATGGCAACTACCACATTAATGCCTATAAGCTCCAGGTGAAACACTGAATGTTTTCACTGATGTTAGTGGAATTGGGAAGGTCTTGGATTCAAAGTCAGATTATGTAGGTTCATACCCTGAACTCATAACTCTCTAATAGAGTTCCAAGTGCTACATGATCTTTCACAAATTACTTATATTCTTTATGACTCAACATTATCATCTGCTTAATGGAAATAATAATAGTGTTTACTTCTTAAGGTGCTTGGAAAATTTTAATACATTAATATACATTGTTTAAAACTATATGTCTTATTATATTCCTAGTATAGAACACACAATATATATGTAATAAATAATTGTTGAATGAACAATTATTACCATTGTGAAGTATCGTGATTCTGATTTAATACAGTTTTTAAGTCCCAGAGAAGTTATATAGGTGAATATGCCACTTATACTATCCTTCTGGAATAGTCTTATTCTACATTTTTAAAGGACTGTGAAGCAGAAAATAATTTATATAAGGCTAAAAACTAAGTGATAAGAAATCTAACATACATTGTTTTCAATAAAATCAATATGTCAATTAAAATACTTTTGGTAGATTTTTGCCAATAAATTATACATTAAGATAGAGCAAGTTCGATTTAGTAATGTACACAAATGTCCTTTCTATCCATTGCAGTGAGAATGGTTAAGTAGGTACACCATACCTTTTTTGTTCTATAGATTTATATGTGCTATAGGACAAATATTCATGCAATTAATACTTGGAATTATCATTTTTATCAAATTTGAGAACTTTTCCACCTTATTCTTCCAAATGTGTTTTTTTTCCTGCCCCCTTTCCTCTCCCCGCTTCCTTGACTCTCATTATACATATGCTAGTTTTGTCCCACATATCTGTGAGGTTTTGTTTATTTTCATTCATTTTTTTTCTTTCAGCACTTCACACAGGATAATTTCAATTTATTTACCTTTAAGTTCACAAATTCTTTCTTCCACACACACAAATCTGTTACTGAGTGTTTCTAGTAAATTTTTCATTTCAATTATTTTACTTTTAAACTCCAGAAATTCTATTTTGTTCATTTATTTTATAATTTATTTTTATTGATATATTTTATTTGGTGACATAGTATTCCCAAACTTTCCTTTCATTCTTTAGATGTAGGGATTTAAAAAAATTCTTTTAAACATATGTAGAAGAGTTAATTCAAAGTCTTTGTTTAGTAAGTCTAACATTTAGGCTTTCTCAGGCAGTTTCTATTAACTGTATTACTTCCTATTTGTGACTTATCCTTTCCTATTGCCTTGTGTGTCTTATACTATTTTTTTAAAAAACTGGACATTTTATAATGTGACTATTGTGGAAATAAAATTCCCCATCTTCCCCAGAAATGTTGTTGTTGCTATTTGTTATTGTTTATTCTGTTTGTTTTGCAACTTCCTTGTAATAATTCTTCAAAGTCTATATTCTCTGCCATGTGCAGTCACTGAAGTCATGGCTCATTTAGCTTGCTAGTCAGAAAATGACTGATTGTCTTTAAATCTATCTTTCCTTGAAACAATGTCTCCTACTCTTTTCAGAGGGGCAGTGTGTGTGTGTATTGAAACATGCCTTCATCATTCAAGCACTTTAAAAGCTGTGCCTTAGCTTTCAGTTCCTGCATGTTCAGAACTTTAATTCAACCACAGGTGAAATCTGGGTGAGTCCATCAACCTTCTTAATCCCATCACTGGTGAGAGATCAGGGCTTTCTCAGGTCTTCTTGGGCATGCACAAAATCCTTCAGATGCATGGGCTGTCTAGATGCCCAAGAATATTTTGGAGCTTTTAAAATCCAACTATGAAATGTCATTTTCCAGATCTTCCTTTTACCTTTTAGGCTGCCATCTTGTTTGCCTCAACTGTTAATCACTGCTCTAATGTTAAGCAATTGTTTTCAACAAATGTCCTGGGAATAAGGCTTTCCCCACTGAATGTACTCTGAATCAAGTGAAAAAAAGAGAATCTCTGTTAATAGATCATTTTTCAGGGAGCTGCCAGACAGACCAAATACATGGGATTAAGCTTTCTGAAGAGCTTCAAACCCAGTTTTGTCACCTCTAGGAGCTGCTAGGCTGCTTGGTTTCATGTCACAATGGCTGCAAGGCTGCTCTTTGTCCAGGTTATTGTGGAGCTGGGCAGAAAGGGAAGGGGATAGAGCAAGTCAAAATGTGATAAGGTCCTTGCTGTTCTTACTGATATTTAGCTGTTTTTGTTTTTTTGTTATGTGTTTTTTAAATAAATGGTCCTCAGGTTGTTGGAAGCCTTTGGTTAATTTTGTAGTTTTGAAAATGTTAATTTAGACATTTTAAATTAGTGCTCTCACTACTTTTAAGGACAAACAGATTTTAGAGGTCCTTATTCTGCAATTCTGAAAAAATGTCCCTCTCTAATAATGTTTCACACCTTTTTTAACACTTTTTCACTGGGCGATGGCATGGGTGTTGAACACATAAACTCTTGAAAGGAGGAATTTGCTCACTTACTAAAGGTCATCTTTTCTATTCCTGGATAATCCTTTCTTTGAACTCTATCCTCAAATAGCTCAACTACTATCAGTGTTATGAAGTGTTTAGGGCCAGTGTAGATGTTTTAAATTGAGTTGTGCTTTTCCCTACATATGCCAGAATATATTCCTGGGATCACATATGCTCTTGGGTAACCTTGTCTAACTTCATCTGGAATCATTTGGTACTAATATAGTAAAGCTTTTGAAAATCTGTCTCAATGTCTTCGTGCTCTTCTAACAAAGACAAATTAATTTTTTTCTAAATTCTTGTATGGTTACAAGGATATAAAGAATATTATATATAGCAAAGCAATAAACACATTCTTGGTGTCTTTCAGACACATTTAAGAAGGCTGGCAGTTTCCCTAGGATTTCCTTTCCACTATTTTCTATTGCAACCTTGCACTGTAAGCTCCAGTAACTACAATGTTATTACCATAACTCAATAATGAATGGAGTTCAGAGCTTTTCAGTGGAACTGACTCCTTCAGAGGAATAAGTATCAATGGGATACAAACATGTGAAAGTAATTTTATTTAAAAATAAAAAAGTACAATTTAGTTCAGTGATTGTTTAAAGAAGGGTAAGTAAGCATCATCATAAAATTGATTAATATCAAGTGAATAAAGCATCAACTTGCAGTTGATTTTGTAATCGGATTAGCTTAACTTTTTCTTTTAGAGTGAATGCATGGGGAGAAATACACATTTATTTTACTATGCATCTTTTTGAATGTTCAATTAAAACACAAAAAGCAGCTAGACCAACCCATATGTCAGTGGCTAATTCTCAGAGTTTCCTTAACTGATAGAAAGTCTTCTGATAAAAGTTTCTGTATCAAGGTTGAGCCACTTACTCAACTCTGTTTCTCAATTACTTTCCTGGCAAGACAAATATGTTTTCGCATGCAGAAACTAGTGTTCTATTTAATTATCTCTGCAGATACACTGCATCAATACAATCTTAATTAAGAAATTCTTCGTGTATCTTGGAAGTAATCTGTTCAGTGACTCTTGGAACATTTAGGTAAGAAGACATCTCCAAGTAATGTTTCAAATTTCTTTTTCCATCTTTCTTCTCTTCAGTCAAACAGATCCCTAAAATTCCTTCGATGATACATACTGATTCTATTTAGCTACAAAAATTGTATATATTAATCATATCGCCTTCCATGTTTACAACAAAGCTGTTTATATGTAAGAACTTCTTTCTTTTATAATAAAGTAATAAATTCCAATTAAAAATAATATTAGAATTATTCCAACTCCCCCACACTCTTGCTCATATTTGTTGTAATGTGTGTGGAAATCTAATATTGTTTTCAGTATGATTTGCGATCATAGATCATAGTGTAACTACTGGGAAATAAATCAGAATCATGCTTTTGCCATTTTCAGAATAACATAATAATAGACTGAGATAACTCCTAACATATTCATAATATCAAGAGAAATGATATGTTAAAATACATTACAAACTATTAAGCACAATCCAAATATAAGGTGAAGTGGCTAATTTTAATACTAAACTAAGTATGCTTACTGAACCTGCAGGTTTTATGTAGAAAAATGATATAAAATTGAGTAGAAGCTATAGTAAGACTAGCATTTTAGAAAATAAGTTTTGATTTTATTTCTAGATAAGTTGAAAAAAGACAAGTATTGCACGTGCTAAGAATAGGTAAGGTTCCCAAATACATGACTTTTTAAAAAAATGAATTTCTCTATACAGTCATTAAAGTAATGAGATTTTCATTAAAAAATACATTTGTCAATAGCTTGGTTAAAATACATACTCGTATGTATTTTTGGCTGTTCATTTTCAAAGGTAAGAATTGTTGCTAACATGCTTTTAGGGAGAAACTGTTTTGGTCCATTAAAATACTTCAGAAAAAATAAAAGCTTTTGCAAGTATCAGTAGAGCATAAAAGTTAAACTAGTATCAAAGAAATGATCACTCCAGTAATAAACTAAATGACAATTTAAGCTCATTTATTTCACAAGACAATCAATACCTTTCTTATAAGCTATCATATCTTTACTACTAATAGTACTAGGTATACCGGTTAATAATGGCGGATTTTGTAATCAAAGAAAACACAATAATTTCAAGAGAAACATCAAAAGTGCTTTATTCTAAGTAATATCCATCGCTAGCTACACATTTTCCCATCATTCAGGTAATTTGTGGATACCGTCCCAATAGAACTCTTCTTGTTTTGAGGCAAACCATTCAGAGACCCAATTTTCCACTTTTTCATACGTTTTGAAGTGCTGCTCAGAAAGTGCGTGTGCCATCGAATGGAACAAGTGGTAATCTGAAGGAGCAAGGTCTGGTGAATACAGTGGGTGGGTTAATACTTTCCAGGCAAGATCTTTTAACCTGTCTTTAACTGGTTTTGAAGTGTGTGATTGTGCGTTATCATGAAGCAAAATTACTTTGCTATGTCTTCTGGAACATTCAGGTCGTTTCATGATCAAAGCGTGGTTCTAATTGATTATTTGTTGTCATAGTGATTAGATCAGTATTAACGGTTTCACCTGGTTTTAGAAGCTCATAATATACCACACCTTCCTGATCTCACCAAACGCAGAGCATTGTCTTCTTTCTGAAGCGATTTGGCCTTGCAGTCGATGTTGATGGTTGACCTGGATCAACCCATGATTTTTTGCATTTGGGATTCTCAAAATAAATCCACCTTTCATTGCCAGTCACAATTCGATGCAAAAAAGACATTCTTTCATGCCGTTGAAGCAACATTTTACTGATGACTTTTCAGTTTTCCACCCATTTTCCTTCCTTTAAAATTTTTCCCATTGCTTTGTAAGCAATCGGAAATTGTTTGCTGAGGAACGATTAATCTTCCTGCAAGTTGTTTTTGCATTTGACACGCATCTTCATCCAATAATGCTTGTAATTGTTGGTTTTCAAACTTTTTCGGTTGACCTGGACGTTCTTTGTCTTTCACATCGAAAACATCACTTTTAAATCATTTAAACCAGCGTTCACAAGTATCTTGAGTTGGAGCATGTGCACTATAAGCTTCCCGAAGTATTCAGCAGCACTTTTCTTCAAAATAATGAATTATAACTTCCCGCAAATGCTTTTTTTTTGGCATGAAATTTGACATTTTTAAGTGTAAAAATATTTATGATGTTAACACCTTCAGCAAATTTGACATATGAAGTTTTGAAGCTTGTTGTCAATACAACAAAATAGCATACATATCAAATTGCATATATATCAACATGTGTAACTCCATCTATTGAAAAAAATCCGCATTGTTAACTGGTACACCTAGTATATCATTCTTATGAGTTCTCATCTGAATACACATTTCTATTATTTTTTCAGATTTTGTTTGCTTTTTGAAAAGCTAAAACTGACCTAATCATTTTGCCTATTCTTTTTTAAAAAAAATATTTTTATTGATTTCAGAGAGGAAGGGAGAGGGATATAGAGATAGAATCATCAATGATGAGCGAGAATGATTGATTGGCTGCCTCCTGCCCACCCCTTACTGGGGGGGATCGGGCCCGCAACCCAGGCATGTGTCTTTGGCTGGAATCTAACCTGGGACCCTTTAGTCCACAGGCCAACCCTTTAGGCACTGAGCCAAACCAGCTGGAGCCTTTTTGCCTATTCTTACCTCATCTTTCAACATACAGATGAATGCTGCTTAGGTTGTTGAAAAAAATCTCCTGCTTCCCCCAAAATATAGAAAATAGGAAGCTTTAACTTGGGGGAACTGATTAGAAAATGTAAGTATATGTTGTCTGCTTACCATTTCCTTCTTGATCTACAAGGGTAATTGTGATTAAATTTACCAAACATGCTTGAAAGGTGAGAAAGAATTAAAAAATAAATGATTGTCCTATGTGCCAGACTTCTATATTCTGGTTCTAGCCTGGTTCACTAAACCCAAACCAAATATATCTCCAATATAGCTTTGCCTTAGCCAGGTGCCAAACATGCCCATTATGGTGTGAGTATAGGTATTTGTGTGGGAGTCAGGTTAGGAATGGGGACTGGAATAGAAAGCAACAGTGATCTTAATTGAATTTAATATATCTTATTTTGGGGAAATTTATAAACACTTATGAGCATGTGAAAACACAGCTAGGACCTCTCCAATGACTTGAAATTGACCTGTCCAAGTGAAACGTAAGGTAAGTTCATGGTATATCTTCCTTTGTAAACTATAGAATTAAAACACTTGCAGAATTAAAACTAGTTCTAGAATAAAGTATGCTAGCATGCTGCAAGTGTTTTTACCTTCTTTTTCATTTTTAAATACAATTTTTCTCATATGCCTGCATCCCAATGAGAACCACTACTCTGAAGGAGTCAGTTTCATTGAAAAGACCTGCTATCCATTCATCATTGAGCTATGCTGACAACATTGTAGTTACTGGAGCTTACAGTGCAAGATTGCAATAGAAAACAGTGCAGCCCTAACCGGTTTGGGCTGTATAGAGCATAGGCCCGTGGACTGAAAGTTCCCAGGTTCGATTCTGGTCAAGGGCATGTACCTTGGTTGTGGGCACATCCCCAGTAGGAGATGTGCAGGAAGCAGCTGTTTGATGTTTCTCTCTCATCAATGTTTCTAACTCTCTATCCCTCTCCCTTCCTCTCTGTAAAAAAAAAAAAAAAAAAGAAAAGAAAAAGAAAAAAGAAAGAAAACAGTGCCAAAAATGTCATGGGGAATCCATAAGCCTTCTTAAATGTGCTTAATAGATTTAGGCCAAGAATGTGATTATTGCTAAAATCTTATTTTTTAAATGATCAGCAAGAATTTTTTTTCAATTACAGTTGATATTTAATAATTTATATTTGCTTCAGGTGTACAGCATAGTGGTTAGGCAATCAGCATTGCTAGCCTCAAATCAACAAACAAGTGTGGGTGAGGATGTGGAAAGGGGGAACCATCATACACTGCTGGTGAAATTGCAAATTGGTGCAGCCACTGTGGAAAACAGTATGGAAATTCCTCAAAAGCTATTACCTTCTTTTATAAGTTTTAAATATCCTGGCTATATCAGTTCAGAGAGGTGTTTTTCAAATCTTCATTCTCAATATGCTATGGGCCTCAATCTCATATCTAAACAGATCATGTGATAATGTGTTTAAATGAGGACACTCATATATGTACTACGTTTCCTTATAATAAATGTAAAATGGTTGTCTGGAAACCACTGTAGCACATTAAGAAAAATTGTAGGCTTTGGAGCTGGGGAAACATGAATTCATATTCCATTTTAATTTGAAATTTTCCATATACTAGCTACTTAGCCTTGTTGCCTTTGGCAAAATGAAGAAAATAATGCCACTTTATAGCTTTACTGAGAAGGTTAAAAAGGTAATTCATGTAAAGCACCTAGATCACTGCCACAGAATAGATGAAAAATAAACGTGACTTCCCTTTGCTTCCTTCATATTAGCAGATGAAACTATTAAATATTATTTTTCTAATCCAGAAATCATTTAAATGCATGGTGCATGAATATTTTAATTCACTCAGCCTTTAATGATTCCTTATTCTCTCATTAAATTAAAAAAATTACTAATACAAAATGCTATGCTATTTTAAAGCAAAGCAAGCAAAACTGCAGATATAAAAAGGGAAACATTCTTCTGATGTATTGTGAATTAAGTTGTTACCCAGGCAGTATTGAGTTTAAATTCAGAAAACAGTATTTTCAAAAACTCAAAGCTAATCCTTCAGGAGAAAAAATTCAATGATATATTGTAGACATCCTTACTTCAGTTATCATTCATTTTAGCTAGGAAACCATGTGGAAGAAGTAAACACTTCAGTAGTTCAGATCTTAGAATCAAAATGTAGTGATGGAAATGATACCTATAAGAGTTAATGAAATACTAGGACACCTTTATTGTGCAAATACTCTAGAAAAGAAATGGAACTGAATATAACACTTGGCCATCAAAATGTAATTTTCAAAGCAGTCAGCTTTTAAACATACCTGAATTTTGTTCTAAAATTTTGGATAGGAGAACACTAATCAGAACACAAGATTCTCAGGAACAATTCCAAACAGTCTTTATTAGCATATAGACCATTGTTCTGAAAATAGGTCCTAAATAAGCTCAGTTGGATATATAGGCAGAATCTTTACCTCAACAATTAATACTGATTGAGAAGAGTTGGTACAGTGCACTCTGAAAGTTTTTTAAGACATATCCTCAATACCATGTAGCATATATGTCTTTTCTGAAAAGTATTGATGGAGCATTTACTGATAATTTATAAACTTTCTTATTTGTCTCTATACAGATTAGAAAGAATAATGAGTTGATTTAGAATATTAATTTAAGTCACTGCTGAATTTAAAATTTTATTGTTTTATTTTAACCTAGAAATGTTTTCTGCCTCAAGATCATCACTTTCTTAACTTCTTAACTTTTCCTTTATTTAAATCATCAGGAAGTGAATTTTTTTAAAAAAACACAGGACATATGTCTTACACAAAGAACAAATGTTTTAAGTTAGATAACATTTCCACTCACAAATGTTAATGCACATAGAACAAAGAGTAAATGTTGGCCAAATTGAAGTTAGATTTACCTTTGTAGCCAAGGATTTACATAGCTCATTGTAAATATGAACTTTTATTCCAGTTCCACATAATTGTATATCAAAGGGCCTTTAGATTCTCTTTCAAGGAGGTGGAATCATAAATAATATACTAAGATTTGCTTTTAATGACAACATGTTAGTAACAGTCAATGAAACAATGATCAGCACATTTACAAATTTAAACTCAAAGCATTTATTTGTACTTGTCTAAATTCCCTAAGAAACCAACAAGCTATATGCGGTTGTTACTACACTGTTTTTCGTGTAAAAATAGCACCCTTTTTATTTTTTTCTCAAATTGTTTAAATAAAATATGTCCAGTCTTAAATAGATATCATTATGAATTATAAGGGATATGGCTAAACTCATATTATTACCCCGCCCCCTCCTCCCTCCCCTGCCCCGCCAAGTGTGCTAGTTCCTCAACTTCAGCAGTCCAAACATATGATTTTGAGATGGCCATACCTTTTAAAGTAAGTCTTTCTGCCTAGGCAACTGTTGCCTCATTTCAATTATTCTTGATTATTGGGTATAATCCTGCTGTCACACTACTTGCTTTAACTTTATCCATTGTTTTAGTTATTCTGATTTCACCATAACTTGCCCCTAATAACTGGTTTATTTTCATCCAATAGTTGATTTTTTTCCTTTCAACTCTTGTTTGTTTATTCCAATAGTTTATTTCCAGCCTCACCAGTATTTGTTGAGATTTCCTGGCCTTCTTCCCATTATTTTGAACAATTAATTACAAAATAGTTCACCAGGTTACAATTGATTAGAAAGTAATTTCTCTATTTATTTTACACTCTCTAAAACAGTATGATATCAATTTTAAAAATCTTAGTATAATCTGAAGTGACTTTGCTGAAAGAATATTAAAATTATAAAATACTGATAATTCAATATATAACTATGAAGATTTTTATAGCTGTCTATATGGCATAGATTTCTACAGACTATAATAAGTATAGGATATCTCTAAGGAGTACATTAATTATGCAGCACCTACTCTCTTCCAAGCATTATCAAATAATTTGAAGTTATAAAGAAATAATGACAGTGAATATCTATGACTTCAAAGATTCAAAGAGTTTGCTGACATTTCAATCAGGTAGTTAGTCAAATATAGCTCCCCTATTAAGTTTCCTCTTAAGTCACTCCAATTAGGCTTTGCTCTCAACACTCAATCAAATGCTCTTGGCTTCAGATTGTTAAATCTAATGCTATTCCCAGTTTTCCTCTTACTTATCAAACACTTTTGTCAGAGTTGGTTATTCTCTACTCCTTAATATTCTTCCATCATTCATCTCCCTGGAAACCACACTCATTTTTTATTCTTCCTTCTTTATAATTCACCTTTTTAGTCTCAATTGTTGTTTTCTCCATTTTCTCCTGATTCCTTCAAGTGGAAGTCCTCCAGCTCTCAATTCCTTAGTCTTCTGTCTTCCCTTCTTCCTTTCCTCCCCTTGTCTTTCTCTTCTACTTTCCTTCCCTTTCCATCCTTCCCATCCCCTACTTTCCTCTAGTTTTTCTATCTATATGCATTCACTTGGTGATCTTATGTAATCTCATAGTTGCACATATCAATTCAGTGCTGAAGACTCCCAAATTCATGTTTGTAACCTAGATTCTTCTCTTGAATTTTAGACTCATACATCCAACTGTCAACTTAACATTCACAGCTTGATGTCTAAGTAGAAACCTCACATTCAATACAGGCATGAGCAAACGTACATTTACAGTTGTGAGTACACAAAACACAGAGTTAATAAAACTATTGTAATAGTCATAAATTACCAGAATGACTTTTTCCATATGAAAAACTGTAAACCCACTTTTGACCTCCCCTGTATTGCCAAAATAGAATCCTGAGCTTTCTCTGAAATCATGTTCCACTTATAATCTCCATTTCAGTTGACAGCAATCCAATATTTTCATTTTGGATGCCAAAAAGAGTGGAGGCATCCTTGAACTTTGTCTTTTTCACACATTCATTATAATGTGCTAGGAAATCTGACAGCTCTCCAGAATCTGATCACTTCTCATCACCTCCCTCTGTTGTCTTGATCTGTTATCCTACAGTCTCTTCTCAAAATAGAATAAAAAATGATTTTCTAAAATGAAGTTATATCATGCTAATTCTGTGATCAGTATCTTGTAGTGGCTCAAAATTTACCTCAGGTAAAAGTCAAAATTTTAATTGTGGCCTTCAAAAAACTATCTTTTATTGCTACCTCTAGCATGGAAGTTTTCAACTGGGGATGATCTTGCCCCCTAGGATATCTGGCAATTTTTGATGGTCACTACTCAGGAGAGAGGACAAATGTGACTATCATCTAGTGGCTAGAAACCATGGATATCGCTAAATATCTTATAATTCCCAAGATAACCTCTGCACTATTCCTTTACAAGGAAATAGTCGGTCTAAAATATTAGGAGTAAAGAAAACCAGATGTAGAGTCTCATTTCCAAAGCTTTTCTTCTCTCTCTCAACTTCAACACTGGCATTCTTGTTGAGCTTTCGAAATAGGATATGAAGACCTCTCACCATTTGCCCTCAGCCTGGAATATTTGCCTCTTAGAAATTTGTATGATTTTCCCCTTGCTTTCTCTCACATCTGTTTAAATGTTTTGTCTCACTGAGCGCTTCTCTAATCACCTGATATTAACTAGAATCCCCAAGCACTGATTTTGCCCTAGCAGTCCATATATAACTTATTACCATCTGATATTCTCTAAATTGTATTAATTTGTTTAGTCTCTGTTTCTCTTTACTAAAATGTAAACTCCAATTGGTTGGGTGTTTTTGTCTGTTTTATTTACTTTTCCTCCCTCTCTAGAACAATGACAGGCATACAGAAGTTATTAAGTGTCTGTAGAAATAACAATACAACACAACAAAATGGTGGAAATTAACAGGGTCTTCTAATAGTCTATGAGCCAAATACCAAACCTAGATATTGACTGAAGCAATCTGGAAACAGAGGATAAGTCTTAATTGTTTGGTTAAAAGGGTGATGCTTGCCTCTACGTATTTTAGGGAGAGGGAATAGTACCCTCAGAGGACTTGCAGTTGGAGACAGTGTGTTCCTTGGAGAAATGATGGGAATAAAGCCTCAGAGGGCATAGAGTGAACTGAAAGAGTTCAAGTGGGTGAGTTCAGCAGAGAAGAAAGATGCAGGGCACCCTAAGCTACTAGAAGCCTGCATATTCTTTGAGTGAAGTGTGAGAAAGAGGATAAACCATGTAAACACTTTAAGTCAAGGATACCTCATCACATCCCAAGTCAGAATTGCTGAGAAGTGAAGACTGAGCTGGAAGAGAAGCAATTTCGAAAGGAAGATTGATTAGGAGATAGCTCTAGTGCTAAGAGATGAGATGATAATGTTTTTATATATTTTACTTCTTGTACATATTCTTAGATATTTGCATTAGTTTCATTTAAAGAAACGTATAGCATTTTTCATTGGATGAGGTTCCTCACATTCCTTTATATTTCTTGTGTTAGTTTGATGATTAATGTGTGTATGCGGGCGTGCACACGTGTGTGTTTCAAGGAGAAAGCAAGACAGGGGGACTCAGGGAGGGAAAGAGGGAGAAAAAGAGAGTGAGAGGGGACGAGAGAAAGAAAGAGCAAAATGTTTTTTGTTTCAAATTAAAGTGATTCCTCCCTGTCCCCTCTTCCCCCTTCTCTAGGCTATTATGTTGCTGCTAATATTTTGGTGCTTAAAAACAAAACAAAACTCTAACTGAGGTTGTAGCAGCTACAACCCAAAGTGCTAACCACTACATGGTCAAAACATGCCACCAGAGACATCTGCCACAGGCCCAAGGCAAGGGAAGTAAAAGCAGAAATAAATGCATGGGACTATATCAGGCTAAAAAGCTTCTAGATAGCAAAAGAAATCACGAACAAAACAAAAAAGGCAACTAACCAAATGGGAGAAGATATCTGCAAACAAAGCCTCCGTTAATAACCAAAATATATAAAGAACTCATACAACTAAACCCCCCACCCCCAAGCAAACCAATTAAAAAATGGGCAGAGGACTTGAAGAGACACCTCTCAAGAAGACATACAAATGGTCAAGGGATATGTGAAAAGATGCTTTACTTTTCTGGCCATCAGGGAAATGCAAATCCAAACTACAATGGGATGTCACTTCACACCTGTCAGAATGGCTATTATCAACAAGGGTTATCAACAAGTAATAACACGTGTTGGAGAGGTGGAGAAAAAGGAACCCTCATTCACTGCTGGTGAAAATGTACACTGGTACAGCCACTATGCAAAACAGTATGAAGGCGCCTCAAAATTTTAAGAATTAGAGTTACCATATGACTCGGCAATTCCTCTAAAAATACGTAAACATTTATTCCTACAGATATATGCATCCCTATGCTCACTGCAGCAGTATTCATGGTGGCCAAAACATGGAAACCACCAAAGTGTCCTTCTATAGATGACTGAATAAAGATGTGGTACATATCTACGACGGAATATTACTCAGCCATAAGAAAAGACGAAATACTGTCATTTGTGACAACATAGATGGATCTTGAGAATATTATGCTAAGCGAAATAAGTCAGATGGAAAAAGAACCATGACTTCACTCACATGTGAGATACAAACTGGAAGCAACAAACAAACAAACAAAAGCTCATAGACACCCACATAGTATGGTGGTTACCTGAGGGGAAGGGAAATGGGGGGAAGGAGATTTGACTGTGGGTGGTGGGCACATGATTTCTACACTTGAAACCTAAAGAATTGTATCAACCAATGTCACCTCAATAAATTTAATAAAATTTAAAAAAGGGAATGCAAAATAACTCAATCACATGTTAATACGGTAACATTTTGGATATATTATAGTTTTAAAAAACTACTCACCTTTCCATACTCTCCAGAGAGGGGTCCATAAGGCCTGCCCTGGGCTTCCTGGGTAACTTAAAGAGAAACGTTCACAATAGTTGGAGGCCTTGCTTGACATCCCGCAAACAGAGGAGGAGGAGGATGTCCTCAAGTTCCTTCAGAAGGAGTCCACTGAGGTGGCACCAACCTCGAAATTCAAATGGCACGGCCCATTGACAGCAGGAAAAGGGATGGCATCCGCATCGTAGATCTGAAGAGAACCTGGGCGAGATGCTGATAGCATTCCCGTCACGTGACCAGTGGCATCCCGGCTGCCGGCGGGGCCACGTTCTCCCAGAGTCCGGGCCGGGGAGCTGGCGTCTGCGGCCGCCACAGGGGCCACTCCCGTGGGCAGCGCCTCGGCCCTGGAACCTTCACTAACCGGATTTACACGGCCTCCCGTGGGGCAAGGCTTCCGGGGGTCCCTGCTCCCAGGGCGACCCCCAGCACCCACGCAGGCGTCGTAGGTGACCCTGCCTAGCATTGCTCTGTGTCACAGAGACCCTCCTGGGCTCGATGGGGACACTGCCATCGTGCGCAGCGGCAAGGAAGCTCTCTCAGCGGGTCCGTCGTGGTCAATGCGGCCCAGAGGGTCTGCGCATGCGTGGCATCCTCTCGCATCCTCTCGCGGGAACACCAGTGACCTCCTGCGCCCAGGGCTGCTGCTTCCCTGACCCTGAGGAGATGGGAAGGGAAGAGCTGGCTGCTTCTGAAAAGGCGGTGCCCGAGGAATGGACTGCTCCCGCCCCGGCAGCCACTCAATTTGAGGTTGCAGGCAGGTCTGAAGGTGCCCTGGTCCCCTCTCCGTGGATCCGGGGGTTCTCTGCTGCAGCCTGGAGCCCTGGGCCTGCACCCCCACGGATGGGCAGCTCCCGCGCTCGGCCCCGGAAAGGGTAGGTGAAACCACTGCGTGGTTTTCCGCTGACCCTTAAAAAATGGAAATAGGGTTGATGAAAAATAAACATTACCCAAAAAAAACAGGAACAAACCTCAAACATGATGGCCCCTCGAGCAGTTTTTGGTAGTTTATATAAATTGCTACAGAAATGTCCTTCTCCAAACGTCCTATCACGTGACGTAGTAACAATGTTTTTTGAAATTGTTGTGTTATTCAGATTAGAAAGAAGTCTCGCTCAGCGTTTGGGTTTTTAATTTGAGTCATAGCACTTATTTAAAGTTTTTTGTTTTTGTTTTTAATCCTTACCCGAGGCTATTCTTCCATTGATTCTTGGAGAGAGTGGAAGAGAGAGGGAAAGACAGAAATATCCATGCGAGAGAAACACCTTCATAGGCTGGGACCCGCGGGCGCCAGACTAGGGCTTGGGCTCCTCAGGCCATCGCTCAATCCACTGAGCCAAACAGGCCAGGGAGGCCATAGCACTTATTTATTTATTTTTTTAAAATATATTTTATTTATTTTTTACAGAGAGGGAAAGAGAGAAACATCGATCAGCTGCCTTCTGCACACACCCCCCCACTGGGGATGTGCCCGCAACCAAGGTACATGCCCTTGACCGGAATCGAACCTGGGACCTTTCAGTCCGCAGGCCGACGCTCTAGCCACTGAGCCAAACCGGTTTCGGCCAGAGCACTTAATAACATTTGGAATAATCATATGTATTTTGCTTGGTAATTAGTTAGGTTAGTTAGGTTATGGCTCACCTCTCTTCCTTTCTAGAATGAAAACTGCTTGGACCTGGAGGAGCATCTAGTACAAAGTCCCTGGTTCAATGGAGCAAATGTTGACTGAATTGTATTTTGATGTTAGAAAGTTACTTTTGAAAACATACCTGTCTTAAAGCAAAACTATGAATTTATTATTTTGGTCTTTAAGTATTAAAAAAGTAATGATTATTGGTAGAAAAAACAATTGCTCAAGGAATACAGATTAAGGTAGTGCATTCTGTTTACATGTGGAAGCATGGAAAACAATTTCAGGGTCTCAGCAACTCTATCTGACAAACTGAATAATCTTGCTTTATTAAGAAACTTGATAGACATTGTAGCCCAGTTTGCGCATCCATAAAATAAAAATATTGAATTCAATAATCTCTCTGCTCTACAATGCAATGTTTGTAGGACCAACCGTACAATAATTCCGGATAACCTGGAATCACATATATCTGCCACCGTTTGAATTTTCTCTTTAGGTCTGACTTTGGGCCCAGTATTTACATTTTGAGAAGGAATCTTTCATTCCGTCATGTAAAAAGTGAGAAGGTTTAAATAGATCTGTACCAATATCTGTGAAATTCTATAATATACTTCTTGAGTTATAGTAATGTTTAAAACTATGAAAATGAATTTGTTGTACCATTTTATGATGTTACACTGTGAAATGGGGAGTTGACCATTTCTGCAATGCACAGGGTTCTCAGAATCATTGGGAGTGGGGCTCATACTCCAAGACACAGGGCAGTTTATACTGTGAGAGGGTGGTATGAGATCAGTCATCATCCAGAAACCCTGAGATGTTGAAAACCAAAGGTCAGTACACTTGAACTTGGGGTTCTTGTGTCTTCTGTTCCTGAGGTTACCGTAGAGATTTCAATGAGTACTGTTTTAGTATAGTTTACTGAAATTCATAATTATCACTTTCTGAAGTACTCAAAAATCCCACATCAAAGTCAATTTATCCCCCTTTCAACCTTTACA
This sequence comes from Cnephaeus nilssonii, assembly GCF_951640355.1. Lineage (NCBI taxonomy): Eukaryota > Metazoa > Chordata > Mammalia > Chiroptera > Vespertilionidae > Cnephaeus > Cnephaeus nilssonii. The sequence goes on from NC_137079.1 coordinate 13,306,454, forward strand.
TTTATTGTCCTAGTCATTTATTTTCCATTGCGTATGTTATAAAGCCCATGAGGTATTATCATTGTGTTGGTTTTTTTTCCAGTTAATAATTATCTATATTTACTCATTTAGAAAATCTTTACTATTGCTCTTCATTCCTTGCTATAGTTTCAAGTCCAGCTGGGATCATTTGTTTTCAGTCTGAAGAACTTGATTTAGTTTTTCTTGTAGCAGGTTGGCTAGCAACACATTAGCACAACTTCTTGTTTTTAAAAAATTCCTGTGAGTAGATGACTCAAACATAGAAGATTATTTTTCTTTTATCACTTAGAAATATTATTCCCTTGTTTCCAATTTTTTTCTGATAAAAAGTCAGTCATCAGTTTTATTGTTGCAAAGTCTATTTTCTCTGACTGCTAAGATTGTTATTGCATCTTTTAATCTAGAAGAGTTTCCCTACCTTTTTCCTCTCAAAACATTGATTTTCAGAGCCTAGGACATTAATCTTGCAGAATGTCTCAGAGCCTATAATTGTCTGGTTGTTTCATCATCATGTTTTTTTTAATGCTCTTTTATCCATAATATTTCCTGTAAATTGTAAATTTTGTCTAAAGGTTGGTTATATACCTGTTTAATCATTTTGGCAAGAATAATTAACATCTGACATTGTGTGTTTCCTATTGTTCTGTCAGCACTGGTGCTCTGAGTTGTTCTGAGTCTGGGCAGAGCGGGGCAGAGGGTCTTAAAGTTGTAGGTGTATATAAGAATGAATCTTTGTTGCTGAAGCCAGTAGCCATATAGCCATTAGACAAGAACAGTCCTCACAGCCAAATCCATACAGGCAGGCAGCCGGACACTGGCTGGTGAATGCATATCTTTCCCATAAAGTAGCATTAATCTCTTATCCACAGCTATTACCTGAGCAGCCGCACGCTGCCTCCTAGACTCACTGCCTCACATGTGGCGGTACCTGAGCTATCCAGCCCAGCAACTTCTCCTATCTCTCCTGCCCAGCTGCTCTCTCTAGCAGACTTCTTCACACACTTCATCCTAGCTGCTCTCTCTGGCAGACTTTTTACTCCATCCTCAGCCTACTCCAGCCTAGTCCAGCCAACTAGCTGGTCGGTAACCTACTTTTACACTATTTAGACAAAGAAGGTTTCATGCCAACAGTGACATCAATCATGTTTGCTACAGAAGGGCACAGTGTACCTTGAGTTCTTGCACCCGCTCATGGTATCTTGGCCTGATTAGGATTTCCAGGCTCAGGGTCCTTGGACATTCTGATTAGGTTCATGCCCAGAGTGGCCTTTGGTCATTCTGGTGTATTGATAACAAGGCCTTTGTGCTCCCACCGGCCTTGACTATCGGGGATCTGGCATGGTTCCCACAGTTCTGTACCTAGTGATGCCGTTTGAATGCTTGGTTAAGGTAGTTAGTGCCTTCCAAACTCTTTAATAAAAGTACATACTTCCCTCACAATTATTAGGCTTGGTACCTCTGATCTGTAATTTTTCTAAATAAATTTTAAAAATCTTTAAGTTCATCACATGTACGGATAAGTGCAAAAGCTATAATTATACAGTATAATGATTTTTTACAATGTAAGCACATCCATACAATCACCATCAAATTCAAGACATAGAACATTACCAACACTCCTGCATGTCCCCCAGGTATTAATCCTAAATATAATCATATTCAAATTGCTATCACTATATATTACCTATACCTGTTTTTGAGCCTTTTACAAATGGAATGAAACTATGTGGCTTGCTTCTTTCACTCAATGTTTTGTTTGTGAAATTTATCCATGTTGTTGCTTTGAGCAGTAGTCTTTTTTTTTTTTCATGTTCACAGAGTATTTCATAGTATGAATATAATGCATTTTATTATTCATTATATTGTTTAAGGACTTTTGGGTTATTTCCAGTTTTTGCCAATGATAACTAGCACTGCTATAAAATTCTTGTACATATCCTTTGGTGATGTATGTTTGCATTTTAGTCAGGCATATGCCTAGGAGGGAAAATGCTGATTCATTGGCTATGTGTATTCAGCTTAGTAGATGTTGGAAAATATTTTTTCTCACACACACACACACACACACATATATATATATATATATATATATATATATATACACACACATATATATATATTTATCCTTATATATAAATATATATAAGGATAAAACTTCCTTTTTATTCCCACAATAAGGATAAAACTTCAAGTTATTCCACATATATTTTAATTCTGCATGTTACAGTGCAATTTATTCCTGGATTTTCCCACCAGATAACAAATTAGATAGATCCTAATCATAGTGAAATCCAAAAGTTGTAACATACATTTCTAAAGTCACTATGGGGAAAGTAATTTTTCTATGATGACCAATAGACTAGGCTCAAGTTGGAAGGTCAAGTAAAGCCCAGGGATTTTTCCAAGGTATGGTGTAGGGGCTCCTACTGCATGGCACCCTTACTGCTATTTGATTACACTCATCACATTAAAAAAATATTTGGTTAAATCTATCTCTACATTTGATTGCAACCTTCACCAGTTGGCTTTGTTTGTCACTGTGGCTGATACAAAGTGACAATCAATAAATGTTTGTTCATTGAGAGGATTTCTGAATGCTTAATTGATCAGAAACCTGGCATGGTGGGGAAACAGAAAGATGAACAGTGGGATCCCTGATGAGAAAATGAGGAGGTTAAAACCTTTGCTGTCAGAGAGGCATATAAAGGCTTACCAGGGAACAAAAGCCTGCCTCAGAATTAGAACTTGAGTTCAAAGGCCTCAAGTAACCAAAATGTTGTGTCTTGAATAGAATGTTGTGTCTTGAATGGAAAGGTCTCTGTTTGACTTTGCTTAAAGCCAACCTTGTGACCCTGTTCCCAAGATGAATGTGTTTTCAAAGAGTTCATATTGGTTTCCACATTACCTATTTTGAACAACAAAAAAAACATGAAGTAATCTTATAGATTCTGATGGCTCATTATTCTTCTCAACACTGTTAGATGATTCACACTTCATAGGTGAGGAAAATAACTTCTTTAGCTAGCACTTTTTCTTGGATGTGGATGCATGTTTTGAAACTTTGTATTTTTTAAAAAGTAATGTTACCCACTTAGCTATGTGACAACTTTATTGACACTATTTCCCCATGAAATTTATGTTTCATTGCTTCCCTTTTACCTGTGAATTAACTATTCATGAGGTCACTTGACTCAGACAGAGTCCTAAATCAGTTTCACTAAATTATTTGACCTTTACTCTGGCATGGAAGTAAATAGCTGTATATTTGCCACTACTGCCAAATGAATCCTGGTACATCAGTATTTGGTGATAGCAATTTTGGAAAAACAAAATACCAAACCTTTTGGAGACCAACTATATGCTAAAACACAGAAGTCTGAATTTATTACCATACAGACAGCCATTTTTTTATTTTTTATTATGCAGTCTGTTTGATCTGCTGTGGTACACTTCTTTTTTAAATAATCTATAGTATAAATTAAGATTCCGACCTTCCATCTTTAGTTAATTTTAATATCCCTAAGTGGTGTTAATCTCATTTGTTATACCTGATGGGTCTTTTGCACAATTCATTGTTGGAGTATTTTAGTGTGTTTAGCACCTCCAATTTACTTTTTCTATTCTTTTCTTTTCAAACACTTCTAATGTTAGTAACTATTTGCTCATAGGAGATAATGTGGTTTTTGAGATTTATATTTTGTTGTTATCTTGGTATACATGTTATTAAATTGGATTTATTTTACTGTGAGAGACCAGGTTATGATTTTGAGACTATTATATTTGAAGTATAATCACGTAATAACAAGATGTTCATACAAACCTTAGTCATATACCATATATTTTATATTAAAAACAAAATAATTTGTATTTAGAATATTTACCCAAACTGGAATAGTCAAATTTGGGATCTCATTGCTAGGGATATGGCACAATTGTTTTCTATCCATCATATAATAGCTGTGTTTTACAAAGATTTGCCTACATTAGAGACAGTTTTGAAAGCAGAAAAATGTGAGGTTCCAAGAATGCCAGGCAAAAACAATTGTCTCTATATAATTTATAAAAATTAAACTTAGATTACCAAATTACTAAGCCCAGAAATAATGCTCTATGGATATAGTCTTCTATGGATGCTTAGACTCCTCTGGACACTTATTTAATGAATGGTGTAAATATATTGCTGATATAAACACATTTGAATAGTCAATAAAAAGTCAGTGAATAATATAGTGGCTCATTTATTTGCAACTTTATATTAAAAACATTTAAATATAGTCAGGATTTTATAGTTTTAATCATATCATGGATAGAGTTCAGTATGCTGGCATTTTCAAATGACATATAATTAGCATTATAATGTTTTTATTTTAAACTAGAGGCCTGGTGCATGGATTCATGCACTGGTGGGGGTCCCTTGGCCTGGCCTGCGCCCTCTCACAATCCGGGCCCCCTTGGGGGATGTCAGACTGCTGGTTTCAGCCCGATCGCTGCAGCCAGGCCAAGGGACCCCACCAGTGCATGAATCTGTGCACTAGGCCTCTAGTATGTATATAAGATTTTTGGTTAATCTCTTCCCACCCTACCCCCTTCCCCCTTCCCTCTGAGATTCATCAGTCTCTTCCATGCCTGTGCATTGAGAATCTGCCCCCTGGTGGTCAGTGCACGTCAGAGGTACCGGTCCAATGGTCTGAAGGTCAAACAGTCACTTAGGCTTTTATGTATATGTGAAATTCGTGCACGAGGGGGGGTTTCTCTCAGCCCAGCCTGCACCCTCTTTAACCACTCACTTGCCTGACTGCCTGATCACCCCTAACTGCCCTCCCTTGCCAGCCTGATCTCACCCCCAACTGCCCTCCCCTGCTGGTCTGGTTGCCCCCAACTGCCCTCCCCTGCTGGCCTGATCTCGCCCCCAACCAGCCTGATCTTACCCCCAACTGCTCTCCCCTGCCAGCCTGATCGCCCCTAACTGCCTCTGCCTGCCTATTCGCCCCTAACTCTCCTCCCCTGCTGGCCTGATCTTGCCCCCAACTGTCCTCCCCTGCCAACCTGATCACCCCTAACGGCCTCTGCCTTGGCCCCCACCACCATGGCTTTGTCCAGAAGGAAGTCGGACGTCTGGAAGATGGCAGGTTGACCCAGTCTAATTAGCATATTACCCTTTTAGTAGTATAGATAGACTATATAGGATAGGATTGCTTATTAAATGGGGGGGGGGGGAGCCTTTTTCAGCAGGAGGAGATGCTGTTGGCAGACAAAAATACATAATCCCTATATCTCGACTTAAAGCCAGCCATATGCACTATACTGCCAAACTGGTCATTAAAAAATTGAACCGCTTTCTTATACCTTACACCAAACAGCTGTTGCCCTTAAAACCCCTCCTCAGCCCCCACCTTAGGTTCTGCCTTCACAGTTCACCCAGATTAGGTTCTGATTGGTCGGTTTCTATGCCAGTCGGTGTCAAAAGCTCCGCCTCCTAGGCAGCCATTGGCTCCTCACACCTCACCCAGGTTTGGTTCTGATTGGTCAGTTTCTATGCCAGTCAGCATCAAAAGCTCTGCCTCCTAGGCAGCCATTGGCTCCTCGCACTTCACTCAGATTTGGTTCTGGTTGGACGGCTTCTATGCCAATCAGTGTCTCTGGGCCTGTCAATGTGCCTGATCAGAGAGGCGGGGATGATCAGCAGCCCAGCAGAGGCCTGAGAGAAAGAGAGGCGCGGCTGCTGGCCAGGCACCAAGAGAAAGAGAGAGGCAAGGGCTAATCAACAGCTGCCTCAGAGACTATGGATCAGACCCTGCTTCTCTCTCCAGGCCTCTCTTCGGGCCTGATCCGCAGCCCCCTCGGCAGTCAGTGCTGGGTTGCGGCAGCAGCAGCAGTCAGTGCTGGGTCGCCACGGCAACCCAGCACTGACTGCAGGACTGACTTTCAGGTGGTCAAGCCTTCAGTAGTTTTGGATGTTACGGACCCTGGGTTTTTATATATTAGGATAGATGAAAGCCTTATAATGATATTCTCAATTTTTACCCCAATCTGTCTCGCAAGAAAAATATAAACTTCTCAAGTAGGAGTCTTGTTTCAATTTTCTTTTGTATTACTCAAAGTCATGTGCATAATTTTTATTACCCTCATCATTGTAGATGGGAAAAGAAAGAAAACAATAAGAATCCAACAAATCTTGATTGCATGAACTATGTATAACACAGTGTAATAAGTGAGGAGGACACAGAGAGGAGTTGGCTCTGATGTTTTGAAATTTGTGATCTAATGGTAAAGAGATTTATAAATCTTATTTCAAAGAAGACAGAAAAATGGTAAATAAAGTCCAATTAAAATGATATAACCATGTAGAGCAGTGGTTCTCAACCTTTCTAATGCCGCGACCCTTTAATACAGTTCCTCATGTTGTGGTGACCCCCAACCATAAAATTATTTTCGTTGCTACTTCGTAACTGTAATTTTGCTACTGTTATGAACCGTAATGTAAATATCTGTGTTTTCTGATGGTCTTAGGCTCTACAGCAGAGGTTCTCAACCTGTGGGTCGTGACTCACAGGTTGAGAACCACTAGCAGGGTCACCTAAGACCATCGGAAAACACAGATATTTACATTACGGTTCATAACAGTAGCAAAATTACAGTTACGAAGTAGCAACGAAAATAATTTTATGGTTGGGGGTCACCACAACATGAAGAACTGTATTAAAGGGTCGTGGCATTAGAAAGGTTGAGAACCACTGATGTAGAGGAAGGAACCACTAAAATGAGGGAAAATGGAGGAAGCTTAGAAGGCTTCAGGAAAGAGGTGGTATGTGAAACTGAATTTTGAAAAAAAATACAGACTAATAGAATTTCCAAAGGAGACTCTGAGAGGATGGGCTAATCCAGGTTTGGAGAAGAAAACATTTAGTTTCATATTTTTAGATTACTTTTGTTGTTATTTCTGAAACAAAATAAAAATTAATATTCTGCGGGTTCAAAATATTATCTTAGGTAGACAATAGCTGAACACTCTATGCAAAAAAGAAATTGGGTTTTTGAAGCTTACTATGCACAAAACATAAAAAAATACATTATTATTCTGTAATTAATACTATTTATTTCCAATAATTTAAAATAATATACTGAATTAGAATGCTCAGAAAGTAATTAAGTATGAAAAATTTGCTTTTTATTGACATAGTAAAAAGTAAATGGGACATTTTGTAATATATTGTCTAGCTGTAGCTTTTATTAATTTCAAAATACATTTACTATGCATTGAATCGGAAATTACTTTGTCCCTTAGAGAATTTCATAAATTTTGTCTTCCTTCGAATATGATTTCTCTGTTTATTGTTTAGAAATAATTTATATGTATATTATATAATGCATAATTCTGGTATATATATTTATAAATATGGTTAGACTCATATATGTACAATTAAAAGTTTCATATTTGCTTTATGGCATTGTAATGAAACTCATTAATAACCACTACTCTTGGAACAAATAATTAGAATAAGGAATTATATCCTGAGCAAAAAAGATACAGTAAAAAGTGTAGAAAATACTATTTAGTTGTTCACACCAATAAGGAAATGCCATATTGTGAAAAATATAACAAATTATAAAAGTATATATTTGAATAATTCATAAACAATGTATCTTAAACATTGAAAAATAAAGTTGAACATTTCTAGATAATTTATAACAGTGTTTCTGAAACTTTAAAATATTTACATACATCAATAAATTTGAGACTGGTGGTAAACTTCAACTTTATTTAGTTTTTGCTAATTGTGTTAAACATTATAGGATATGCTGTCATTTGCAATAATCAAATGTACAAAAAATGTATTATGACTCATAAAATCTCAAAATGGAAATATATTATAGTTATATGATCTTTATCCTCCAATTATATATATTTGCATTGATTAAATCTATATGATCAGATATTAAAAAACAACCTTTTGAAAATAAACACTACCAAATATAAGACTATTATCAATTCCAGAAATATCAATATGTCTTAAATATATAAATAAATACCTATGGAGGTACTTTTGCCTGTATTCTATTGCCATTTACTTATACATTCGCTTAATAGAAATATTGAGTCTCTATGTATGAAAGACACTAGGTGTCAGCAATAAGTCAACAAATGAGATGTAGTTCATGCCTGAGGATTTCTAATTTCTTAACTGTGATAGACATACAAAAATAATTACAGTAGAAATATGATAAGTACCATTATAGAAGTGTGACTAAAAACTGAACATACAAAGGAACACTCAAATGTGCATTGTTACAAAATACTATTGCAAGTGTGGTTTGTTGGGGAAACACATATTGTCTATCTGATGTGGCATCAGCATTCCAAATGTTGAAGAAAATCCTAGAGTTTCTTTGAATCCAGCAAAGGGAAACAAATAGGTTGTTTTCATTGTTGCATGGCCATTGCCAGATAGTTTTATGGAGTCTTACTATTGACAATGCCCAGGCCAGACTTATATCTCATGCAGAAACTAACACATTTTATTTTAGAAGTATAAGGGACTTTAGGCTCCCCAACAAAGCCTGCATTTGACTCATCTGGATATCAGGAATTTCCTTTGGAGATTAAGATCTGAGCAGACAATGTTTGTCCTTCCTCTCACTAATTCTATCTGTTGCTCATCCTCATGCTATACATGCAAACTCTGACTGCCCTGGAAGGTTTAGGATGCTAGATGGAGAAGTTTCACCTGCATGAACACAGTTCAAGAGCAAATCTCAAGAGTTCATCACACACATTCCTTTATTTCAGATTTATGAAACTTAATACATTAATTTTCAAACCACCTTGGAGGACAGGGACAGATACACATCTTTTCTGCTTTATTATCTATCTGTCCATCGATGCATGTATTCATCCATCCATCCATTCATCTACTTATAATCTATCTAGACCAGGGGTCCTCAAAGTTTTTAAACAGGGGGCCAGTTCACTGTCCCTCAGACCGTTGGAGGGCCAGACTATAGTTTAAAAAAAAAACTATGAACAAATTCCTATGCACACTGTACATATCTTATTTTGAAGTAAAAAAACAAAACGGCAAAAACACCCGCATGTGGCCTGCGGGCCGTAGTTTGAGGACGCCTGATCTAGACACACACACACACACACACACACACACACACACACACACACACACGTACGTGTGTACATGTTTCAACTAACTTATTCTAGAATATAAGATCCTTTACTTCATGTCTTTGTAAATGATGTTTCAATTAACATTAGGGTGTAATGCAAGATGCTTGTTAAATTATTTCATTGTGCTGCCTCCATGTACTCTTTTCCTGTTTCCCTTAAATGACAATTTCAATATTCCCTATTGAGAATGAAATTGATATAAAATATAAGATTCATGATTTAATTTTTATAACTTTAATTACTGAACTGGAAGGCACTTGGCATTAATAATGTGCCAAAATTAAAAATAACTAGAACATGTTTTTGTGTGACATGAATTATCATCATCATACCTAATAAAATGGTAATATGCAAATTACCATCACTCCGCTACGCCCACGATTGGGCCAGCTGGAGGCGCGGGGGGCGGGACTCAGGGTGGCCGATTGGCTGGCGGTAGGAGCGGGGCCCGACCCCCGCTCCTCCCGCCGGCTTAAATGGCCGGCGCTGCTTAGGCCGGCGCTGCGGAAGACGCTGGTGGCGGAACTCGGGGTGGCAGATTGCGTGGCTGCTGGCACCAATTTTCCGCCAGCAGCAGTTTTCCTCTGGCCACCCGCCTGATCGGAGCGCCTCCCGATCAGCGTTCCTCTCGGGGTGGCCGATCGTGCTGGCGGGAGGCGCTCTGATCGGCGGGTGGCCAGAGGAAAACTGCTGCTGGCAGCCAGGTGAAAGTCTATTGCACGAAACTTCGTGTAACGGGCTCCTAGTTTGTAATAAAAATGTATATACTTACAATACTTAAACCTTCATTTGTGCAGAACATAATACTGCTCTGAAAGATAACACAGGAAGAGTGGGAGGAGGCCCACACTGTTGTGCAAGGCAGTTTTTGAAAAATGTGGAGGTTCATTGCCTATGTGAAGCCAAGAGTTACAATTACTATACCAAGAAGAACAATTAGCTGGGAATTGCTAAGTAGATAAAGGCAACACTTCTCAGGACAGCCTTGGGCCAGTAATAAGAAGATTGAGCACACAACTGTAATTAGGTAATTTGTGCAGCATATAGGAAAAGATAGAGTTATCTGTGGTTAGTGTATAGTCCTGGGCATTTAGGACAGTGAAGGATTATGGATGGCACAGAATATGTATATAAAATTGCTCCCAATTAACTAACACTGAAAATACAAGTATCTTGCTAAAAGAAGGCTCATTGAGAGGGTAAGTGTTCTTACACAGAATCAAAAGTGGTTTATAAAAACCAAACAAATTGTAAGAAACAAAACAAAAAAGATAGAAGAAAATGCAGTGTCACAGTAAAAGGATAAATATAATTGAAAAGAATAATCAGAGGGAGCTCTCCATAACCAACCTATACACATGAAAATGATTCAGATATTGTTCCTGTCCACAAGAGTTTATAAAATAATGAATAATACACACACACACACACACACACACACACACACACACACACACCCGTAGATGTATAATTGTCTTAGTTATTTGGGACTGCTATAAAAAATACCATAGACTGGGTAGTTTAAACAACAAATTTATTTCTCACAGTTCTGGAGGCTGGGAAGTCTAAGATCAGGGTGCTGGCAGGTTTGGTGTCTAGGGTGGGTCAAAGTGGGGGAGATAGGAGGAAGTTTTGGGTGTGAAAAAAAAAAGGCTGTAACTTGATTGAGGCATTGGTTCCATTGGTAGATCAGTTGTTAAAAGTCATTGAATTGTCAAAAGAGTTTACTTTATTGTATAGAAATTAAACCTAAATAAAGTTGATAAGTATATTTAAAATATATTGCAGCACAAGTGAATTTATTAAATGCACTTAACATAAACTAAATATTCCAATTTGATGGCAAGAAACACCTCCATCCATTGTTTTAATGTATGTTTGCAAGGTAAATAACCTCAGAGGAAATTTTAAGTATCATAAAATTCAATACAGGAAAAAAAATCCTAATATGCCTCGCTTTCTCCCATACAATAAACTGTAATCTGTGCTTTTAAATTACAGAAGTTTTGTGTTTTGTGATGTGTTGTATTAGTTTAGAATTGCAATTTCAAGCATTTGTCATAGTCCTAATCTTCTATTATGTGATTTCATATAAATGCATTTTGTTGCATACGTACTTGAATTTATTATGAGTATACAAACTTGAAAAATTATATCATTAGTAAATTATTGAAAGTGCTGAGAACAAAGTTATTGTGTATTCAGTAAAAATTTTAAGCATCATTACAACTTATCTAAGAAATATTCCTACAGATAGTTCTAATCATTATGCTCATAACTAATGATACCCATCATTTAAAATAAAATACTATTAAAATTTTAAATGGTATATTAAAGCAGTATGTCATCTACTACATTTCTATAATCCTTAATAAAATTCTATAGGAAAAAAGCTTTCCAAACAAAAACAGGACTCAGTGCTTGCATACGGAAAATTGGTCCTGATGTTATAGGTATAGGTAGTCAGATTCTGTAAAGGAAAGTTATTTTCAAGTGTGGGATTTCTAGTTGCATCTTTACTACAATTACTCAGATTGCTTCCATATATAAAGCAGTGTATGAATCCATAAAACTTACTTCCTTTGCTCTTGAAAGTGAACTATAGCAGAAGCAAATTGGTTTTGAGAGCAAACCAAAGAAAGAAATCTCTCTGGGCCCACGTTTCATCACTTACAAATGGAATTCATTTGATTTTAGTGATGATAAACAGCAGACATAATTTAAAGAGCAGTTCAGTTCTGACTTGGAAGAAAGCAACTTCAAAGAAATATTACTAATTTTTAAACGCTATTCTTTAAAAAAAAGACCATGGAGACTCAATAATTTATTATTACTTTCCTGTTTGTTTTAGAAGATGATCATATATTGTGGAACTACTTGCAAGGGAATGGAAATGTGCTTTAGGTTTTCTATGTGACCTAATACAAAATGGGGTGACTAGCTTAGCATCCACATCCAAGTTGCTGCAGAGTTCTAAATAGGACATATGTTTAAACAATCTATCCCAAAGAGTATCATCTTTACTCAAAAACCTATCACTCCTTGAAAAGCCCTTTCTATATACCCTATGTACTCTATGAGCCAGTGAGCATGCAGTAGGTAGGAAAGCTCATATATTAAGCACTGCTTGTCAGGTTTTCTTGCTTAGAATACGGATACTTTTTGGAATTCATAACCGTGAATGTTGCTAAATTATTTCTCAGGGTATGTCTTTATTAGTTGCATTTAACAAAAGTACAAACAGCTTCAGAATGACTAGAGAATAAATGCAAATGGCTTCTTTAGATCCTGTTATCACCTCTGGTGTATTGAAATGTATGGAAAGGAACACTGTGTGAGATGTATTCCTTTTCCAATTATGAAGGATATTTTCCCCATGTATTACTAAATGACTGGTTATTGCTTTTAATGTATATCTCTACATCCCTTTTCCTAATAATATTTGTTTTTTAGTCTAGGTTTGCTTATAGTTATTTATATTACTCAACAATTGGATATCACTGGAAGTCAGTATTTTTAGGACATTTTAGCAATAGCAATTTATTAACACATGCAAACTTAAAATGAATTAAAAAATTAACATTTCTCCCTCAATGTCCTAGAACTTTAGGCAGTAAAAAATTTAAAGAGGTAGATTATCACAATGTTTTATCATCATCATCATTAAATAATGTTTTAATTATATATATTTTCCTCTGTAAATTATGTATATCTTCCAAATATCATTTTAATCCTCAGGATGTTTATTCTTTGTATTTCTACATGATGCCTGCTCTGTCATTTTTATTGATATTTTCCCTTCCTTGCTCCTTTGTCTTTATACCCATATCCCCTGATAAGACATAAAAAATAAGAAACAGGATCAATTCTTTGAAAAATACAATTTGCCAAAATTCAAATAAGGAAATAGAAAATATGATTAGGCCTATATTTATTAGAGAAAGTGAGTCAATATTCATAACCTTTCAAAACAGAAAACCCCAAAAGCCCCAGAAGGGTTCACTGGTGAATTCTACCAAACATGTAAAAAAGAAATATATCAATTCTCTATAATTTCTTACAGAAGATAGAAGTGGAGAAAATATTTCCTAACTCATCTCATGAGGCCAAATTAATACCCAAACAAGGCAAAAGCATTGCAAGAAAAGAAAAACAGACCAATATCTCTCATGAACATAGATGCAAAAATCCTAAAAAAAATATTAGTAAACTGAATTCAACAATATATAAAAAGAGTTATATACCACGACCAAGTAGGATTTATCTCGGATATGTAAAACTGGTTGATTGTACATATGAAAATCATTAATGTGATCCATCACATCAACAGGCTAAGAAAAAAATTACATGGTATTTTCAAAAGATGTAGAAAAGCATTTGACAAAATCAACCACACATTTATGATAAAAATGCAGTAAACTCAGAACAGAGGGAACTTTCTAAACTTGATCAAGAATATTTATGAAAAACCATATCATATACTGGGGCTGATCAGCAGACCCTGGGTGATCAATGAGTGATTACTCTGACACAGGATTGCTGTGAAAGAGAGGGCTAAGGGACTGCCTGGCTAAAGGAACCAGACAGCCTCGATCACCTGACTCTTCAGGTTTTTATTGTAACAGCAGTTTGAGATAAAGTTTATCTTTTAGATACAATCAGTAGGGTAAATAATTTTGGGAGGACATAGTGTCTGTAGTGTCCTTTAAGCAAGAACACCTAAAGATTAAATATAAAGATTCCAGTAAATACCCCAGGATCTGCACGTGCACAGACTTGTTTGGAAAGGTCAAGGAATAATAAGGGCAGCTGCCTTCGGCCAAACTCCCCTAAGTCGGAATTCCAATAAACAGGGCTGGCTGCCTTCAGCCACTTCCCTTTTTGGAATTGCATCCTTACAAACGTTCCAACCAAGTCTCCTTTGCTCCCCCACAATCATACTTAATGGTGAGAGACTTGAAGCTTTCCCACTGAAGTCAGAAACAAAGCAAGGATGTCTCCTTTCACTACTCCTTCTAACATTGTACTGGAAGTATTAGCTAATGCGATAAGATGGGAAAATAAAAAGTATACAGACAGGACAGGAAGAAATAAAATTCTTTTTGTTCACAGATGACATAATTGTCCAGGTAGAAAACATTAAAGGACTGACAAAACAGCAACAACAACTCCTTGAACATGTGTAGTAATTACTTTGCAGGATTGTTTGGCCTTCTTTTGTTTTTTCTCTAATACATCAATTCAGTGCTTCCCCTCCATCCGAAGCACTTTCTTGCGTACATACAAATCGCTTGAGCTATTATTTAATTAGGACTCTTCTCAAATATCATTTCATTAATGCGGTCTTCTTTACCAAATTTATGTAAAGAGAAGTCCCAGCTACATGGTTTTCTTTATTCCCACATTTTCTTTATTTTTCTTCCTAGCAGTTATCACTCTATGACCTACTCATGTATTTGTCCTACCTAATAAAAGAGTAATATGCAAATTGACCGCACCTTTGCTATGCCTAAGCCACGCCCACCAGCCAATCAGGGCGAGTATGCAAACTAACCCAACCAAGATGGCGTTTAATTTGCATATCAAGACAGCGTAGGAAGAAGCCAAGCGCTGCAGAAGGGAGCGAAGCTGTGGAGAAGCTAGCAGGTGGGGCTGGTGGAGAAGGGAGGCAAGCAGGTGGGGTGGGGGAGAGCACAGCAGGAAGCCCTATTGCAGGAATATTCCTGCAAGGGGCTACTAGTTTATATATAAGTATAGATCTCCCACTAAAATATTATGTTCATGAGTGTGGGGACTTTATACTTTTTTCACTGCTGTTACTCCATCTTCTATAACAATACCTGGCACTCAGTACTTAGTAAATTTTTTTTTCTGAATGGATGAATCAGGCCTTTGCAGTATACCAAGGATGATGTGGATAGATCAAGATATGAAATAAAGTTAGCAGACTGTATCAGCAACAAGGGAAGGCAATGCTTCCGAGGGTTGCAATTTCAACATTATCTAACTTAAATACCTTTGGCTGATTGTTTTATAGTAAGATTTTATCCAAAAGTTCTACAGGTATTAGCAGGCTTGGAATTTTGAAGGACAAAGAAAAATAAATGAAGCCTTTACTCTCTTTATATCATAGTAAACTGTCAAGTAATAATGAGACCAAACATCTGTCATATTCTGAATAAAACACATTAGGAATGATTTATTTAATGGAGCAGAGTAGAAGTAAATAACAGATGGAAGTATTTATTCTAGCCCTTTTTTCTACCCTCTCTTATGGAATGGATTGAAATACAGTCATAGGGAGGAAATTAAAAGGTTTACCTACAAAATGTTGGTAATTGGACAAAGAAATGATAAATATGACCCATAATCTTTCAGAGGGCACGATTTTTTTAGAGTAGTTACCCTGAGACTGATTACTGTAACATAGGAAAGAGGCAGTATAAATTGGATCAAGGTAGTAGTACCAAGGAGAGAAAAATGTAGAATTCTAGGTATGTTTTAGGTAGATGACTCTGATTGATCATTTGATGTGACAGTAACAGAGGATTAAGAGATAAACTCTAGTTTCCAGAATGACTGGCTAGGTAGATAGTGGAGTCATTTGCTCAATAGGAAGCAAAGGGAGATCAGGAGGTTGCATAGAATTTTTTGTAGTTTCATTAAAAATGTGGTTACCAGATATTTCTACTTACATGGCCCATTGACAAAAGTTCAGTTTCAACATGTCTTAAAAAGTAATCACTTCTGTATTATTTTCTTTAGATTTGAGTAGAGGCACAAAAAAGAGAGGCCAGTAGATATGTGCACGCTATAAAAGTTTCCTCAAAAAATTAAAAATGGAATTGCCATTTGACCCAGTAATACCAATTCTAGGAATATATCCCAAGAAAACAGAAATACCAATCAGAAAGGATATATGCACCCCTATGTTCATAGCAGCACAATTTACAATAGCTAAGATTTAGAAACAGCCTAAATGCCCATCAGCCGATGAGTGGATTAGAAAACTGTGGTACATCTACACAATGGAATACTATGCTGCTGTAAAAAAAGGAATTCTTACCATTTGCAACAGCATGGATGGAACTGGAGAGCATTATGCAAAGTGAAATAAGTCAGTCAGTGAAAGATAAATACCACATGATCTCACTCATTTGTGGAATATAAAAAACATTATAAACTGTTGAACAAAAGTACATAGAGGCAAAGAAGCATCGAACAGACTGTCAAACTACAGTGGGGAGGCAGTGGAGGGTTGCGGGTGGTGGGGGGTAAGAGATCAACCGAAGGACTTGTATGCATGCATATAAGCACAATCAACAGACTCAAGACACAGGGGGGAGGGGGAGTGAAGGCAAGTACCAGGGGTTAGGGGAGGCCGGGAGGAGGTCAATTGGGGGGAAAAAAAGGGAGACATATGTACTATACTATTTGTAATACCTTAAACAATACAATTTTTAAAAAAGTGTTGTATACTTTTTTAAGTAAAATTTTCACATTTATAAAATATCTGAAGGGCAGGCGAAGTAGACATTCAGGTTTATTATAGGGCTTCTCAAGTTTAAATTTCAGTGCTTTTAAACTGTTCCTAACCTCTCTTGAATCAAATAAACAAATCATAAATATTTGCAAGCCTTTTAAATGCATACCCTTGCTAACATGATACATTCCTTCATCAGAACCATGTAGATGTCATGCTAGCTATTGATCAGAGAGGCTTTTATGGCAATTTTTCTTTTTTTGCATTCTATCATGTTTATATAAGGTGCTTAACATCCTATATAATAAAAGCCTAATATGCTAAGTGTCCAACCGTGCGACCGTTCGACCAGTCGCTATGACGTGCACTGACCACCAGGGGGCAGATGCTCAGACAGGTAGCTTAGCTTGCTGCTGGGGTCTGGTTGATTTGGACTGGGCGAGATGGGCCAGACACGCCCTGGAGCCCTCACACGGTCCCTCCCAAATGGCCTATCTCCCACAGTCCCTCCCTGGCTGGCCCCGATTGGCCCGATTGGGACTGGGCGAGATGGGCCGGACACACCCTGGCTGAATCCATGCACCAGGCCGGTTTTGGCCCGATCCCCGCAGGCCAGGCTGAGGGACCCCACTGGTGCCTCTAGTTAGACTATAAGCTCATTAATGATTGAGAATCTTACTTACCTTGCATATCCAGAGCTTAGGAATGAAGATAAAATATATCACAGACTTAGAGATGCTTTAAATAATTTTTCATATTTATAAAAATGCATTTTAAGTTATTTTGTGAGGGGTTAAAACAATAACCATCAGTAGATATTTTCTTTGAGACCATGGCTTTATGGTCAGACAGCATGGGTCTTGGGGGCAGATTCAAATTAACATCTTCACTTCATAACAGCTTTCTCCATTTTCACTTACCTCCTTTTCCATCTCAGGTGCCATGGTCTATTATATAACCACTTATCTACAAAGAACTTCAAGTTTGTTACACTTTTCCTCTGTCCCTGGTTACTTACCAGTTAAAACTCCATTCCTAGATAAACCCAAACAGCACTCTCCTTCATGCTTGTACTTCTGAAACTTGCCAGAAAAGTATCATCCAACTAGGCTCAGGTTTTAACTCTTACTAAAAACACACTTCAAATGTACACTCAAGAGTTGTGGGAATTGTACTATATGAATCTAGTAAATTTGATGTGCCATTTACTAATATTATTTTACAACATCTTCTGTTTCCCTAATCTGAGAGAAATCATCAGATGCTAAATAATTTATCTTCATAACACCAAATCCATAATGAACCAGCACATAATAAACAATTTTAAAAAACGTAACCATCTCTCTTCACAATGGTCTATTTAGAGCAGTGGTTCTCAACCTTTCTAATGCCGTGACCCTAAGACCCTTTTCCGATGGTCTTAGGCGACCCTTCTAGTGGTTCTCAACCTGTGGGTGACCCACAGGTTGAGAACTGCTGTTGTAGAGCCTAAGACCATCAGAAAACACAGATATTTACATTACGATTCATTAACAGTAGCAAAATTACAGTTATGAAGTAGCAATGAAAATAATTCTATGGTTGGGGGTCACCACAACATGAGGAACTGTATTAAAGGGTCACGGCATTAGAAAGGTTGAGAACCACTGATTTAGAGGATAGGAGAAGTATTCAACTGAGAATCTTCCTAAATCCAAGAAATGTGAGAAGATAGGGACATAAACAAAATATCTTGACCATAAATATAAAGGGGGAAAGGTTTCACTAAAATGAGAGTTTTTCTAGCCTACTTTGAAGGAAGATGGTGAGAATGAAGTTTTGGGGCCTCACAGTATAAGAAACATGTCCTTGGTTTCCAGAGGAAAAAAATGGCTATAAGATCCATTTGGGCAAATGGGATCACTGGCAACCTCAGAGGATGTCTTAGTACCTGAGATGGAGCTTAGACTTAATAGAGAGTTTCAGGTGCTCAAGTTCATGCTGATGAGAAGAAGATAGAACATGTCAGTATAGATGACTCTAAGACCATATGATACCTGGCTTGGAAATGGATAGGCTTTTAAAATAAGGACACAGGTTCTGCGGGAGGGATAGAAATACTCACTCCCTAAAGGACATTGAAGAAAATTGGATTGAGCCAGTTCAGTATGGTAACTCTTTCTTGACTTTGTTTCTTGCAATAACTAAGGAACATTACTAGAAATACCAGAAGTGTTTTGAGAATATATTTAATTGAATGAAATTAAACAATGGTACTAATTTGAAGACCTAATCACTTCATTCTCATATAACAGTACCCTCTGGTTAGCATTGTTTCTTCAGGTGTTATAAATTGTCTAAATCCTGATATTATTAAACTCTTACCTAATTAAAAGCATATTAGAGTTAGACATCATAAATAAATGCATTTTTTCAGGATTTTTTTTCTGTCATGAATTTAATGAATAAAGTTTGTTTTGCATTAAAAAATGCAATTGCAGCAGCTGACAATCATAATGTATCTTAAAGCTTAAGTTATGTTGTACCTATAAATTTCTACCCTAATATATTTTTATTGTTACTTTTTTTGCTTATAAATATTTTTGTGTCATTTTATTTAATTGAAATCAAATGATGTTATTTACCTTTTAGTGATGCAGTAAAAAAATTGCATTTGTAAGCTGATATTATTCAAATGGATTTTCTTATAGAACACTAGAAGTCTTTAGTGCAGAACATTTTACATATAAATGTAAAACAAATGCAAAATACTGTGACATCTACTCCACCAGACTAATAATAGAGATGATATGGTAGCTGAGAGTGTAATTGGTTATGTGCAAGGCACTGTTGAGTCATCGAATGACACAAGATGTCAACAAATTATCCTGAAAGTGAAAAGAGAAATATTTGAGAAAAATATTTAAATATAAAAGAGAAATAATTGTACACATTAGCGTCACTGAGAGAATACTAAGACAATAATATGCCATAATAGTCTGCATCCTCATCAACATTATATAATTAATTAAAAATATATTAGCATGTATGCCCTGACCAGGTGGCTCGGTTGGTTTGAGCATTGTCCATACCCCAAAAGGTTGCAGGTTTGATTCCTGGTCAGGGCAGTCAGGGCGTGGATGGGAGGCAACTGATGGATGTTTCTCTCCCATCCTTTTTCTCTAAAATTTAGTAGAAACTTATCCTTGGGTGAAGATTAAAATATAATACTAGCATGTATATTTTGAAAAATAATTCAAGAAAATGCCTATAATTGAGCCCAATCCTAGAGGAGATGCTTGTTCATGACTGTCCTATGAGTTACTAATATTTGAACAGATTTAGAATTATTTCTAATCTAATACTAACGGTTGATGTCATTCTGAGATTGTGGAGTATCTGCGGGTTTTGGTGAGCATATGTATTAGTAAACTCTCAGCTGGATAATTATGGTTTCTTTCTGTTTTTATGTTCAAATGGTGACCCTGGTTCTGAGTTAGAAGGTTACTGCAAAACCCAACAAAACTGAGGAAATATATGGAATATGTGTTCTTTATATTAAATTTCTTATTTTTAGCCCTCTTATTGGAAAAATATTTTAAGTCTAAGTGAATGCTGCCTTTATTCCAGATTCTAAAATGACCACAAACGGTTCTCACCCCTACATGTACACCCTTTTGCACTGTGACTTTGCTGTTTTCCCTTTTGAATCTGAGTCTGGCCAACTGACTTGCTTTGGCCAATGGAGCATTAGCAAATGTAATGCAAACAGAGACCCTTGTCACTAACCCTCTCTTGATACTGAAAACCCTTCTCCCATATGTGATTAAAAAGAATGAGAGACAACATGGAGAGAAGTCCTTGCTGTCCCAGCAAATGAGTGAAGCCATCTTAGTCCATTTAGCCCAGTCAGTCAGCCAAGATAAAAATAAACTCTGGATGAATCCACAGTCTGTGAGAAATGATACATGTATGTTATCTTTATCCACTATATTTTGATATGGTGTATACATACTTTACCTCCTGTTTGCAAGCCTGTTTGTCCTTGTGTTTGACCCAGTTATTTTAGATTCCTCAAGACTTAAACTCAGATGAAAAGTTCAGAACCCTTAATTCCTTTGCTCTCATCATTATGATTGCAGTCCCCAATCCTGATTTGTTAGTTTACATTAATACCTCATTTGCTTTAGGTAATTACTTTTTGATACTCATTTTTTTTAGTGAGAACACTTTCTGTATCTATGGGTGTATTAGTTAAAGCCTTTCCCCCTGACTACAGTGCCATGTCCCTCCATGTAGTAAGTGCTTTTTAGGTCTACTGAGCTCCACAATTTGAGCCCACTTATGTGCCTCAGGCTCTTTCTGGTCTGCTATAATTTGGCTCTCTGCCCTTCTCTCCTGGTGCCATGGACACTATCTTGAATTCTTTGGCTCAGGAATCTGGCTTACAATGTGATTTGAGGAAATACATTTTTGAGGTAAGCATTATTGTTCGACCTACATGAAACCAGGCTAAGAAATGAACTTTGTGTTACAATTTCTAAATAGATTGTCACTGTGCCCAAATTTTATCATTAAATTCATTTATTGGAACAAAATTTCCTTGATTTTCAGCATTTGCTAATTCTGTATTAGAAAGGGCCACTCAGTTTCCTAGCACAGTAGAAGTATAAGAAAATGTAACTCAGAAAGAAATATTTTGAAAAGGAGAGGGACAGGACTCAAGTTATGAAGAGAATGGAGATATGCAGAACATGGTAGAGAGGTTATAAACATAGATTTGGAATAACAGAGACCAGGGTTCAAATATTAGCTTTATTATATAAAATTATCTATATGACCTTGGACACAAAGTATTTGAGTTTCGGTAAAATCTGGAAGCTAGTACACAGTTCACAAAGTTTTGAGGCTCACATAAGATGCTTGTATCTTGGAGCTAGAAGGGTCTCAAAATATGGATGTTGGTGTCTGTACTTCATGTCAGTGGCGAGGCTCTGAGGAAAAAGCTTTGGAGAATTCTTGGATAGGAAAAAGAGAAAAGTGAAGCAAAGATGAGACAGGACAAATTTCAAAATAAAATTTGCTTTCTTTGTAGTTTTATCTATATCTAACCTATGTCTTAATGTATAAAAGATCTATATTCTTGGGAAATAAATAAGAGGAAAATCCCTGAATTTAACTATGCTATTTTTACCTTGTCCTAAGAAAAAATAAAAATTTAACCATAAAAAATTAAGTCTCAGAATGAATTACCTTTGCTTAATGTCACTAATCATCAGAGAAATGCAAATTAAAACTACAATGAGCTATCATCTCACACTTGTTGGAATGGCTATCATCAATAAATCAACAAACAAAACAACAAGAAAACCCACTGCGTGGGAGACCATACTTGCCAACAATATCTCTGGTAAGGGTTTAATCTCCAGCATTTACAGGGAACTCATACAACTTAACAAAAGACAAACAACCCAATCAAAAAATGGGCAATGGACCTAAATAGATACTTTCTGAAAGAAGACATAAGGAAGGCCAAGAGACATATGAAAACATGCTCAAAGTCACTAATCATCCGAGAGATGCAAATCAAAACAACAATGAGGTACCATCTCACACCTGTCAGAATGGCTGTCATCAACAAATCAACAAATGACAAATGCTGGCGAGGATGCGGAGAAAAAGGAACCCTCGTGCACTGCTGGTGGGAATGCAGACTGGTGCAGCCACTGTGGAGAACAGTATGGAGTTTCCTCAAAAAACTAAAAATGTAACTCCCATTTGACCCAGTGTTCCCACTTCTAGGAATATATCCCAAGAAACTAGAAACACGAATCAGAAAGGACATATGCACCCCTATGTTCATAGCAGCACAATTTACAATAGCTAAGATTTGGAAACAGCCTAAGTGCCCATCAGTGGATGAGTGGATTAAAAAACTTTGGCACATCTATACAATGGAATACTATGCTGCTATGAAAAGGAAGAAACTCCTACAATTTGCAACAGCATGGATGGAGCTGGAGAGCATTATGCTAAGTGAAATAAGTCAGTCAGAGAAAAATAAATATCACATGATCTCACTAATTTGTGGATTATAATGAACAACATAAACCAATGAATAAAGACAGATCTAGAGACAGAGAAGCATCGATCAGATGCTCAAACCTCAGAGCGAAGGTAGGGGAGGGTGGGGGTCAGGGGGAGAGATCAACCAAAGGACTTGTATGCATACATATAAGCATATGCCATGGACGCAGACAACAGGGGGTGAGGGTGAGGGCAGGACTGGGATGATGGGGGGACAATGGGGGGATAAGGACACATTTGTAATACTTTAATCAATAAAGAAAAAAATGAAAAAGAAAACAAAAAACAAACAAGTGTTGGTGAGGATATGGAGAAAAAAGAACCATTGTGCAGTTGATGGAATGCAGATTGGTACAGCCTCTGTGGAAAGCAGTATAGATATAACTCAAAAATTAAAAATGGAACTGCCTTATGATCCAGCAATTCCACTTCTGGGAATTTATCTGAAGAATCCCAAAACACTAATTCAAAAGAATATATGCACCCCTCTATTCATTGCAGTGTTATTTACAACTAGAGGACTGGTGCACGAAATTCGTGCATGGTGGGGGTGGGGAGTGTCCCTCAGTCCAGCCTGCACCCTCTCCAATCTGGGACCCCTTGGGGGGATTAGGCCTAAACTGGCAGTCAGATATCCCTCTCACAATCTGGGACTGCTGACTCCTAACCACTCTGCCTGCCAGCCTGATAGCCCCCTAATCGCTCCCCTGCTGGCCTGATTGGCGCCTAAATGCTCCCCTGCTGGCATGATTGTCCCCAGCTGCCCTCCCCTGCCAGCCAATCGCCTCCAACTGCCCTCCCCTGCTGACCCGATCACCCCCAACTGCCTTCCCCTGCGGAATTGAGGGAATTGGGGGCCTCCGGCTGGATGAGGTGGGGCTGAGGGGACTGGGGGACTGAGGCTGGATGAGGCGGGGCTGAGGGGACTGGGGGACTGAGGCTGGATGAGGTGGGGCTGAGGGGACTGGGTGCGGCCATCTTGTTGCTGTGGGTGCCACCATCTTGTGAGGGTATGGCAATCAATTAGCATATTCCCTATTTATTAGCTGTGGGCACTTCCATCTTTGTGAGGGCCTGATGGTCAATTAGCATAATCCCTCTTTATTAGATATAATAGCCAAGATTTGGAAGCAGCCCAATTGTAGATGAGTGGATAAAACAATCAGTAGATGAGTGGATAAAACAGCTATGGTACATTTACACGGTAGAATACTACTCAGCCATAAAAAGGAAGAACATTTTACCCTTTTCAACAGCATGGATGGACCTGGAGAACATTATGATAAGTGAAATCAGCTAGTCAGAGAAAGTTATCTACCGTTGATTTCACTCACATGTAGAATTTAATGAACAAACTGAATTAATCAAAATAGAGACAGACTCATAGATAGAGAGCAGGCTGACAGCTCTGGTGGGAAGGATGTCATGGGGAAAGAGATGGAGGGATTGAGCAAAAAAGAAAGAAAAAAAGAAAGGCTCATAGAGACAGATGGCAGTGTGGTGATTGTGGGGGTCAGGGGGTTGGGGGACGTGGAAGAGGGTATAGGGGGGATAAATAGTGATGGGAAAAATAAAATAAGAGAAATAAACCAATAGAATTAATTCAGAAACTATTTGAAACAATCTGAAAGAACAGTAAGATAAGCAAGTTAAAATATGCAAAAATCAATAATCCTCTTTAATAAACAGTAGCAAGTTTGAAATTAAGATGAACAAATTTTCTTTATAATGGCATATAAAAACAGTGTTAAAGATGTTAGTATTCCCTAAAAATGGATTGTATTTTTCACAGTATTAGTGGGCCCTAGGTACTTATTTGAAAAATACAGTAAGGGAGAAAATTTTAGTATCTCTAGTACTTGGTGAGTTCTTAAAAACAAATAAGATGAACACATCAAAAGGGCAAAGAGCAAAGGACATGAATAGGCACTACGGAAAGATAAGAGAAATAGCCCTGGCTGGGTGGCTTAGGTGTTTGGAGCATTGTCCTGTATACCAAAGGTTGTGGGTTTGATTCCGGGTCAGGGCACATACCTAGGTTTTGGGTTCGATCTGGGTTGGGGCGCCTCCAGGAGGCAACCGATAGATGTTTCTCTCTAACATCGATTAACATCGATGCGTCTTTCTCTCTCTCCTTCTCTCTCCTTCTCTCTCTCTCTCTCTCTCTCTCTCTCTCTCTCTCTCTCACACACACACACACACACACACACACACACACACACACACACCCTCTCACCCCCTGCTTCTCTAAAATCAAAGAAAACATCCTTGGGTGAGGATTTAAAAAAGAGAGAGAGAAATAAATGTTGGTTCTATACTGCCAATCAGCTGCCTCTTTTACTTTCATAGGTATTGATTCCTAATAAATATCTTGCACCCTAAAATCAAATTTAGCATTAGCTTCCAGAGAACCCAAACTGTGACAATGATGAAGATGTATATATGAGCATCTGGAAAGAGTTTTACCTTCTTATTCATTCTCTTTATCCAAACAGTTTTACAACTGGTAATTTATCCTAAGGAAATAATAAAAAATTTCTTAAGGAATTTAAGTTGTATGTGTAGGATTTTCTTAGTTTGTATTGAAAGTGGAATAGGATAATTCTTTAAGTGACTCAAACTGTATCATCAAAGCCCCTTCACTTTGATATAATATAGTAACAATATGTTTTTGAACAAAAGTAATTTGAACATTCATTAAAGTAATGAATGTGTAAGAACCATTCCAAAAGTTAAACAGAATACTGGTAAAGACTAATTTTTACTTGGAAAGCTCATTAAAATGTATGTACAAAAGATAATTTGTTTTTATTGTCAAGTATTGCTAAAGCCAAGTTTCTAAAATCGTTAGGGAATCAGAATACCTACTTATCTTCTTATAAGATTTTCTTTCATTCTGGTTTTCTTAATTTAAAAGAAAAGAAAAGCACATTGAAAGAATATATTTGTCAGTTTTTAAAATATATATTCTGTTTTTGCCTTCATTCAGAAATTTAGACTTTTCTCCTAAAAACATATAGGAATTTTACATAGTAATCTCTGTTGGCAGGTAAGTATGGAAATAAATGTGATTATGTCTTATTCAATGAATGATTTTGTGCCTGTGTTTCATTTATCATCTTCACTGAAGCATTGTATGAATATGCATAATCTTGCTTTCTTTACTGAGCTTTTATAGTGGAATTTCACCAGCAGATGAAAAATGCTGTATTTAGATGGTTGGCTGAATTCCCAGTTGTGTGCTTTTTTTTCTTCTTTGTTTTGAAATTCAAGGGCATCATAGATTGATTTATTTTTTCTACATATGCTCTGCTTTTTATAATTAATTTAGAATGTGTCATTTCTAATGTCTTTAGTGAATAATAGAATCATGGAGTCATCTCAGTTCCTTTGCTTTTGATTTTTCTGATAATATGGAAAATACTTCATATATTAACAATATCGTTTGATATTTTGTTATTAATAGTAAAGATTAATAAGATATATTGAGATCATTTGCCACTCATAATGACTAGTTTACTATAATTCTATACAGCAATACTTTTGTTTTATTCTTAACTGAGTGCCACAGAGATGAAAGATATTGAGTGTTCATCTCTGGTAGTGTGACTTTAGATCCCTCAAGATCTTAACCCCTGACTTCTACCAAAACATGAAATGATAATAAACATAGGTTGAATTTATCTCTAAATGCCTCTATTCATTTGATGACATTTGAAAATATTGATTGAGTACATACTGTTTTTCAAGCATTGCTCCTAGGAATTCCAGGTGCTAAGTAAATGTTGCAGACAAGATTCCAGCTTCTTATTCATTGTTCTACTAGGAAAAGACAAATAATCAACAGGTGGCCAAATAAGTAAATAACATGATTAGAGAAAGTGATAAGTGCATCAAAGAACATAAAGCAGTGTCTTGGAATAAAGCCTTACTGGAGGGCAGGTAGGTGTTATGAATGATAGGATGATCGGGGAAAACTTCTCAGGAAAGGATACATTTATGTATAGTTCTGAAGATTTTGAAGGAGCCAGCTATATAAAGATCCAGAGAGTGAGCATTACAGATAGGGTAGACTATTAAGTTTAATGGCCTTCATGTGGAAACAAGATTGCTATTTTAGAAAAATACTAAGAATTTTATTATTATCAGTAGTGTTACTATTATTATTATTAATTTTGGTTGTCTGGCTATTATTTCAGCTAGAAGAGTTTAAAGAGTAATATGTTCCTCCTGAAGCAAATAGTCTTTCATGTGCCCAGAAAGTAACTATATTGAGCACCAGCCTACCATTTTTTGGTTTAAAAAATAATAGTCATACCTGGGATATATTGTTGATTTGGTTCTAGACCACCAAAATAAAGCAAATATACATATACACATACACCTCTCTCTCTCTCTCTCTCTCTCTCTCTCTCTCTCTCTCTCTCTCTCTTTCTCTCGCTATATATATTGCTTTTATTGTTGTTGAGTTGTATGAATCCTTCATATATTTTGGATATTAATCCCTTGTTAGAAATATTTGCTAATCTTCCATTTGGTTGATTGACATTTTTTGTTTTGCTGGCAGTTTCTTTTGCTGTGCAAAAGCTTTTTAGTTTGTCATAGTCCCATTAATTTATTTTTGCCCTTCCCTTGCTTTGGGGTCAAATTCATGAAATCTTCTCTAGGTCCAATATTCCTAAATTTAATAACTATGTTTTCTTTTTATGTAATTTATTGTTTCAGTTCTTATATTTAGTCTTTGATCCATTTTGAGTTAATTTTTTATATGGGACAAAGTGTAGTATAGTTTTAATATTTTACATGTGGCTTTCCAATTTTCCCAGCACTTCATTGAAGAGGCTTCCTTTTCTTCATTGTGTGTTTTTGGCTCCTTTGTTGAAAATTATTTACTCATATACATGTGGGCTCTCAATTCTGTTCCATTAGTCTATGGGTCTATTTTTCTGTCTATACCATGCTATCTTGATAATTGCTTTGACGTATAATTTGAAATAGGTGAGTGTGATACCTCCAGCTTTCCTCTTTTTTCATATTTTTCTGTTTTTATCTCCTTTGAGAATAAATATATAACTTATCAATAACTATATAGCATACACATATATTTAACGTGGTTAAAAAATAGTTCAGACAATACATGTTCATATTTTGACTCTCCTGTTCCCTGATCTCCAGTTATCCATTTCTCCTTTTTATTAGCACTATCACTTCATACATCTGTTTAAAAATAGACTTATTCTCTCTTATACAAATGTTTTGCATTACCTATAATAAAATGTACCATACTTAGATACTCTAGAATAAGCTGCACTAAGAATGTAATCCTGGAATGTCAGTGATTTAACTATACATTTATTTCTTCATTGCAATTTATATCCAACCCTTTGTTAACAGCCAGGATATGTTAGAGCTCATGTTCTGCTATGTTTAATCACTCAGGGACTTGGGCTGAAGGTCTCCATCTTCCTTTTGATACCAACTATAACACAGGGCTCTGTCCTCCACTGCAGAACAGAAGAGTCTGAGAGGGAGTCATTCAGGATCAATTAAGTGCTTCAGTTAAGTCATTCAGGAGCAATTAAGTTGACCTTTGGCTTCTTATGCTTGCAGGTCATTGGCCGTAACTAGTGGTTCTGAATCAGTAAAAGGATTGGGCAATATGTTTCTCAGAAAAAAAATAATAAAATATATATATATAAAAAGCCAGTGACCGTAACGACCAGAATGACCAGTATGACTGGTCCCTATGATGCCCACTGTGGGCAGCGAACTGGCCCGATCAGGGGATGGGACCAGTGGCCAACCTTCCGCGGCCGCTCTTCCCAGCCGACCTGGCCCTGATCGGATTCTCCCACCCTGATTAAGGGCGGGGCTGGCCAGCCAAACTCATCCCCACCTTCCCTTTCCCCCAGCCAGCCCTGCCCCCGATTGGCCTGCCCCACCACGATAGGCCCGCAACCTCTCCCCGTAGCTGGCCCTGCCCCTGATTGCACCCCCCATCCCAAATTGGGGCGGGGCCAGCTGGCCCACCACCCACAGCCCCTCCCCATGGTCAGCCCCACCCCCAATTGGCCCCCCAACCCCAATCAGGGGTGGGACCTGCCATCCAATCACCTTCGGCCCCTCCCCTCAGCTGACCCGACCCTGATCGGGCCCCGATTGGGGCAGACTGGCTGGCCAACCTCCTGCCATCTCCTCCTCCCGACAGGCCCTGCCCCGATCCGCCCCGATTGGGGCTGGGCCAACCAGACCCCACCCATGCACGAATTCATGAACTGGGCCTCTAATATATATATATATATATATATATATATATATATATATATATATATATATATCCTTTTATGTGTCTAAGTGGTATGCAGGTTATTTTGAGCTATAGGCAACCAAGACTATGTTGTCTCAAGAGAAACATCTGCTGTCCCCTTAAATGATGTAGAAAAATGTAAATTAGAAGCCTATCCCACGATAAGAGTTATTTATCATCAGAAATGGTAGGACAGACTAATAATTACTGAACATGTGCTTTTCAATGACCTTCTGAAGTCCCAAAAGTGCCTTTCTCATCCCTAGCTCAGAATAGATGCCTCAGTTTTCCATTTTGTCTCTGTACTCTCTCATGTATATAGGGTTCCCATACATATATATGTAATTAAATTTGGTCATTTTCTCTTGTTAAGCTGTCTCATGTCTAGTTATTAGACAAGCCTAGACAACCTTGAGGATGAAGGAGCGTTTCTTCCTCCCCCACACTACCATGTGGGAAAGGCCAGTCAGGCTCATCCTTGGGATTCTACATTATATCATCTCTTCTGAGGAGGATACGTAAGCTTTGTCTCTCCACAAGGATCAATCAGTCTTTCTTTCTTTATCAGTCTCTCTCACCCCTGTTTGTGCTCTTAAGGTATTTCTACAATGAGGTTAGTAGCATAAAAGCAGGGTTCCTTTACATTCTTTTTACTTCGTACATTATTTATAGTATTTATTTCATATACACCTATAGCAACTAGAAAAATGCACAAAATAAAGCCATCCTATATTCCTTTACCATAACATTTTCTGCACTGAAACATAGTTATAATTAAAATAAAATGACCTTTTTTATTATAGTCACTTCATACTATAATTTGCAGTGATTTTTACTAAACATTAGACTATAGTATTTTTGTGAAGAAAGTAAAAAGAATGAATGCGTCTGCAAAAACGCTCATTAATATGGATAAAGCTCCAATATTCATTAGATTACTTAATAGGAAAACTCATTTTAATTTTGCTGTAACTATACATGGTACTCAACCATATTACATTTAAAATACTTCAGTTTGAACATGAAAATGTTATTTTGGAGTGCACATCATTCTTCAAGAAAAAAGACAATTTAATCCTATTGTTTTGGCATTTCTTCTTGTCATAATAATGTCGTAGAGTCCCTTTATGCTCTTTACTGGTGTCATTTCTTTCTAACTGAAACAATAGATTATAGTTTGACAAAGGAACAAGTGTGTTTTGTTTTTTTTTTAAATTAGGTTTCAGTTCACTTAAGAAAACAAAAAAAGACTTTCATTCTCTCTGTACAGAGGAACTTACAATGTTTGTGGTTAAGCAAAATTACCTAATAGGAAATATATCAAAACTACAGAGTTGTAATTGAAGCTGTCAATTTTCAGAATATGACAAGAACATTGATTCAAATATCCTTCAAAAATTTCTTATTGAATTCATGAAGAAGTAATAAATGCATTTTTTAAATTGGTAAAATAGTTTAAAAAGGCATTTATATACTTGTTTAAATTGCTTAGCAAAACATAAATGAAATTCAAGACCCTTTTCCTTAAGAAATTAATTCTATGTGTGTATAGCTAAAGTGAAGTTGTAAGTTTTGAATTGCAAATCATAAAACTGTGGTGGTTTAATTTAAATAGAATGTAAGGGATTAACTAGTTAAGACTCTTGAATTTAAATACGGGCAAATCAAGGCCTATTGTTGATAGTAGAATATTATTAATGGCTTAAATAAAAGTTTAAGAATTAACCATCATTCTTTTATTTGCTTCATTAATAAAAATATTACAATGTTAATTACATTAAAAAATTCTTGATTTAAAGTGTCACAACTTTTAGAAATGAAAAGCCTTATCTCTAATATTAGTAGTAGATGTTTCTGTCACAGAAACAGTGCATCTCTGTGTTGTCCCTTTATATTTAAAACTAGAGGCCTGGTGCATGAAATTCGCATACTTGGGGGGTGGGTCCCTCGGCCCGGCCTGCGCCCTCTTGCAGTCCGGGGCTCTCACAGTCTGGGATGCCTCGCTCCCGCCACCACCGCTGTGCTCGCCAGCCGTGAGCCCGGCTTCTGGCTGAGCGGTGCTCCCCTTGTGGGGGCAGCTCCTGCATTGAGCATTTGCCCCCTGGTGGTCAGTGCACATCATAGCGACTGGTCATTCCCCTGTTAGGTTGATTTGCTTATTAGGGTTTTATCATGTATATCATAATGTAGGGGAGAATAGAGAATTTTATGATTAACAATTGTGTGCTCAAATTAAAATTTCTCCTCAGTTATTTCACTATAAAAATACTTCTGGAATAAAGTATCACCATTTAACTGCATAAACCCTTTGTGTATAATTTTCTTCACATTGTGGACTATACAACCTTGAAGTCTGGCTGAATTGAGGCCCATGGATCATGCAGAGCATGACTTTCAGGGCCCAAGGCAGCCCTTACTCTGTCTCTTCAAAAAATTAGTTATCGTTCTGTATTTGGATTTATAGCTTCCAGTCATACTTGACACATGTGTACTCAGTCTTTTGAACAGACATTTATTAGGGGTATGAAGCAGAATTACTTTATTTTTATCCAAGTAGAGTCTTTAGCTATGCTGTAATGAGATTTGCTTCTTCTACTCTCAATCCCCACAAATTGAGTGTATTTGATATTTATGGATTTATTCAGATTTTTCATTTTTTTCTTGAGATAGTTTTAGTAAATTATATTTTTATAGAAAAATAGTAGATTTACACTTTTTTATAATGTAATGGGTCCATATTATTCATATTGTCTTTAATTATTAAATACTAGAGTCCCAATGCACAAACTTTGTGCAAAAGTAGGCCTTCCTTCCACCGGCTGCCGGCACCAGCTTCCCTCTGGCACCCAGGACCTGGGCTTCCCTTGCAGCCCCGGCTTCGTCTGGAAGGTCGTCCAGAAGGACCTCTGGTCTAATTAATATATTACACTTTTATTATTGTAGATTAAATGAGGCAATATATGTGCAATGCTTAGAAAAGTGCTTGGCACATAGTTAGGACCATATAAGTTTTAGTTATTATTGTTGTAATAAACCCTTGATTTTGCAGACCTCAATTTAACGGACTTTGGGTTAAGGGACAAAATTTCCATTCCATATGTCATATGTGAAAATGAACACCCTGTTAATTTTAAAATGCCTTTAACCAAGATTTGCTTATAATTAAATTAACAGGATATTTTTGTTATGAATTCACTGTTATTTTTAACATTTTAGCCAATATGTTGAAAAATACTGTAGTAATTTCACCTACATAAATAAATATTACCTATCTACAACTATAGTCCACATATTTAAATCAAAGAGTCACACTCCTAAACAATATTCTGCAAATGATTAGCATGTGATCACACTGCATTGCCTACTAAACCTGACAAGCTCAGGGGAGGCCTTACAAACTCTAAGACCTAAAGTAGCCACATAAGATGATCTGAAACTAAAATTCCTAACTATAAGCTAGTAATGGCAGGTAGTCACATCTCAGGCTGGTATCTTCCTGGACAAAAGTCAATCTTTACCTCAACCATGTAACCCTCTTATGTCTTCCACTTTAGTTCTGATGTATAAAATAAGTGGTAAAACTGACGTTTTTCCGAAGCATTTTCTCACTCCTTTTAGGTTTTGCTTCCTGGCAATTGTAGTTAGCTGTGTTCAAATAAACTCATAAAAATTCTTTACAGGTTTGGACGTCTTTCACATTGACATTTCAATCCTCTTATGTATCTAAACTAAAATATATTAAACCCTATCCCTCCCAACTGAATTTAAATAAAATTAAAACAAATTACCGACTTTCTTTTCTGGACTGCAAATGTGAAACTTCCTGTGGATGCATTCATTGCCAGTTAAAATAAATATTTCACTGTTAGTAGTGGGGCCACTTCTTAGTGGTTTTTTTTTTTTTGAAAGGGTAAATGCTATTTATTTAGATTCTGTATACTAATATCAAGATAGATCTAAATCCATTCAAGTTCTGGAAAAAAAATAGAAACTTCTTAAAGTTACTGTAATTACATGACAATTTATATAAAACTGTTTTTACTAAGGCAAGAAAATAGTAATATATCAATTATTATTGTTGTATTTTTATTTGCTGTCGTTTATAGAATGATGTTGAGAAACTTTAAAGCAAGTACTTTGGGGTCACAGTTTCTTTTTCTTAAAAGATTCCTGTACATTTTGGAGTAGTATGTGATATAACTTTCACTCTATGCATTTAACTATTTAAGGAATTCCAAGTATATCCACACAAGTACATTTTTTCTTTGGTCACTATAAATGTCAGTCAAAGGCTGTGCCAAGCAGGCATTCGGGGACATGGGGAACAGGTTGTTCTATTTCATGGTGCGTTGTTCTATTTCTATGTACCATTGTTCCACAGTACATAGAGAATTCAGAGTAAATTTAGTAGATTGAACAGCCGATGATTAAATCTGTTAATAATCAGGGAAATCATGTTATCTAATAATTTTACCAACTATATTTTAACTGATTCGTGAACTTGAGATGATTGAGCTCTGTAGGACTTTTTCAAAAGCACAGACACTCTAATTTATCAAGTTGTGAATAAACTCACTTCCTGTTATTTAACAGAGCATTTAACTTGAGTACATAACAATTACTGTGTGTGAGTGTGTGTGTGTATGTGTGTGTGTGTGTGTGTGTGTGTGTGTGTTGTGTATTAGGGATCCATTCTATTCTAGTCTTAACTAATTACATCTATAAAACCTTATTCCCAAATAAGGTTACATTCTGAAGTACTGGTAGTTTCGACTTCAACAAATGAACTTGGTTAAGGGCACAATTCAACCCATAACAATTGAAGAGTGATTAAGAGAGCATGGAAGGAGAGGGAAAGGATACAGTGAGACCACTATAAAGGAGAGCAGAGAAATGGTGTATTAACTGGCAGGCAGAAGTTAATACATTTCTTGTTATTTTGTTTTGTTTTTAGGATAGAGAATATACCAAGTTAATACATAGGTATGACTGACTAAGTAGGGAAGAAAAATTGTTGCTATAGGAGGAGCATTAAATAGGTGATAAAAATAGGATGTAGTGTCCTTTGAAGGGCAGAAGACAGTTAATTTTTAGAAACAGGAAGGCTGAAAGTACATATACAATTGTTGGTAGGGGGCATACCTATGTGGTGACAGCGTTCTATGGAATTTTACTTCTGGTTGTTTCAGGGTGGGTTTTGTGTGTGTGTGTGTTTTTTCCAGTAGAACAGAAAACAAGGTTTATAGTTTAGAAGGAAGTTGGGAAAAGAGATGATCAAGCTTTGAAGAGCTAAGAGAAGTGAGAAATAGTCATCTAGAAGAAAGAGAAAGTGATTGGACTAGGGAAATATATCATGTTTGCATGAAAGAAATCCTTGTGGGCCTAGTTGAAATTAATAGTCATGAATTTGAAGTAAAACCAGTCAGCGTTTTGTGCTCTTCTCCAGCCACTTTTTGTGGAAAAGGTGCAAATCCAGGTAGGTAAACAATTAGATTTTACCAAGATTGTGTTTTTCTCCAAGTG
Source organism: Cnephaeus nilssonii (assembly GCF_951640355.1). Classification (NCBI taxonomy): domain Eukaryota; kingdom Metazoa; phylum Chordata; class Mammalia; order Chiroptera; family Vespertilionidae; genus Cnephaeus; species Cnephaeus nilssonii. Next base: position 13,341,032 of record NC_137079.1, read on the forward strand.
ACTATAGACAGATAATTGAGATAGTGTGCAAGGGAGTGAAAATGCTTTTGCTCCCATGAAATTTTGTGCTGGATATGGAGGCCTGGCGGGTAACGTGATGGGAGACAGACAGAATGAAGATGGGAGGTGGCATGTGTTGGTCGTCCTAGTGTAGAACTGAACAGTGAAGGAGTTGGCATACTAGAGAATGAAAACTGGAAAGGTAGGAGGCAGTGGTCAGGAAGTGAGGTGCCTGTAATTAACTGAGAAGTCACAGAGGCTGGAAATAACAAGATCTAGAGTATGATCATGCAAATGAGTTTCTGGGTTAAGGCAAAGATAAAAATCATTAGAATAGATAAGTTCAAGGAACTAAGAGCCCTGGTGAATTGAAGGGTTATTTTGATATATGTTAAAATGGAGTTCAGGCAGAAATCAGGGAGTCAGGAACCAAATCATAGAAAAATGATTGATTGACTCAAGAATGAGTGCATAACAGCAGAAATGAAACATGATGAGTATCAATGTCTATTGACGTCACGGTTCTGATGGAGGTTTTAGGTAGGCTGGAGGGAGAATGATCTGGGTCTGGCAAGGAGGAGCAAGAGTGTGCCACTCACCTAAACCCTCAAAGGTACATACAAGGGGTGTGGGAGAGGAACTTATGGGCTTCAGGGGAAACAGTATCCTTAGAAGTGTCTGATTTCTTTTAGATCAAGAAATTCAACACAATGTTTGGGGAAGAGATTTAGGGTATAAGAGATTTTGCTAATAATGGGCCATTAATTACAGAGTATAGGTTCCAGCGCTTATAGAGGGGTGAATAATAGAGCAAATAGTGAATTTGGAGAGTCTTATAGGGGTTAGAGGGTATTAGTTTAGGTATAACTTGGAAGTCTGGAGCCTCTCATGGTTATTGCTATATTAGTCCCTAAGGCTGCCTGAAAGTAACTAAAAACTGGGTGGCTTAAAACAATAAAAATTGTTTGACTTGCAGTTCTGGAGGCTGTAAGTACAAAATCAGAGTGTCAGCAAGTACTGGCTCTCTCAGATGGCTTTAGGGGAGAATCCTTTCTTGTCTCTTGTGGGTTTTGGTATATGCTAGCAATCCTTGGCCTTCCTTGGCTTCTAGATACACTCCAGTCACATGGTACTCTAGTCGAACTTTGTCTTCACATCTTCTTTTGTCTGTGTGAGTCTCTATGTCCAAATTTCCCCCTTTTTTTAAAAGACACCAGTCATATGGATTACAGGCCAACTCAGTAAACTTATTTTAAATTAAATATCAATGTACCGTAAAGACCCTATTTCCAAATAAAGTCACATTCTGAGTTACTGGGGGTCAGTATTTCAACATATCTTTTTTTTTTTAGGGTACACAACTCAATGACATTAAGAGGAATGAAGGGCATAAAATTAGGTACTGTAAACTTAAGGTAAGTAGAGCTGGTCTGGCTAAGAAATGAGGGACAGGGAGGAATGAGTAGAGCTTCTTTTAAAAACCCACTTAATAGAACAAAGAAGATTTTAAAAAAATAAGCCTTATTACCAGGCTGTAGAAATCCCCTTTGCCTGTAATTGAAGAACACCTAAGTTACTCCTAGAAGACTGTTTCTTAGCACTTTCCAGTGACTTTTAATAAATGTTCTTAAATGGAACATTCTCCTTTGAGTTATTTATATGCTAAACTATCACAGATTGACTTTGATCAGCTCTTCACATTCACTTTCACTAAGCTTTAAAATTGAGTTTGGCATATCAAATAACTTACAGGCAGATTAAAAAGCATCTTTTTTCATTAGTTTCATTAGTTTCACTATTTACCTAACTCTAAGTAATGACTTGTTTAATTTCATGTGCATAGCTGTTGCTCATTACTGAGCAGCAAATTTCTGCAATGGGAAAATGAAGGATTCTAGGCAGATGTAACTGATGGAAGTGAAATCCAGGTAAACTAATTGCATTTCAGCTCTTAGAAATACAGAAAAGTGAAACTAAAAAGCCACCAGATATCTGGGTGCAAAATGCTGTATTAAAAGAACATTCTAAATGTGTAATTTCTAATGCTTTTCACGTAGGATTTATTTTCTATTACTTTATAGTTCTGCTTATGCATGTTCAGGCCTGGGAGCTGGCATTAAATAAAGAAGTGGACTGAGGATTCTCAAATAGTCTTGAGAGAATAATTTTATAATCAAGAATGAGAGAGGTTCACACACTAATCAAGCAATTTCTTAATTATTTTATGTTAATTCTTATATTAGGTTAAAAATCTTCTAAGCTGATCAAGAGGCTAAGCATGTAAATTAAAGCATTAAGAAAACATCATGTTAGAAATGTAACTGTTTAAAAACAAATTTATTATTATTTTTATTGTTGACAGTGTTATAGATGTTTCCCAGTACACTCTACTCCCCTACCCCTTTGCCCACCTCCACCCAGCCTCTGTTCCCCTCTCCTGACCTTCACCACACTGTTGTTTGTGTCCATTGGCTATGCATATATGTTTTTTGGCAAATCTCTGTACCTTCTTTATGCTAAGTGAAATAAGCCAGTCAGAGAAAGATAAATACTATATAATCTCACTTACATGTGGAATCTAATGAACAAAGTAAACTGATGAACAAAATTGAACCAGAGGAATGAATACCTGGAACAGACTGACAGATCTCAGAGAGGAGGGGGTTGGACTGGGTAATAGAAATATAACTTTAACCCTTTGCACTCGCTTGCTTTTTTCTCGATTCCTTTATTCTACTCGGGATTTAATTTTTTAAATACCCCAGATTTTACAAAGCATGGCAGTAGAATAAAAAACTGGAGTTTCTTTTCATACAAACTTATTTATTTGGATTTTTTTATATTTCAAATTATTGATACATTCAAAGAGTATAAAAAGAGCTGCTACCGATGCTAACCGTGTCGAGTCACACTCGACATCCGAGTGCAAAAGGTTAAAACGTGTCCATATTTTCACTCTTAAAAAAGTTATCTAATTAATAAAATATTTTTTTAAAAATTAAATTTCAGAGCCAAAGATGGAAAGTCTTTTCAACTCCTTACTCTCCACCCACATTCACTCTAAAACAGAGAGATTTTGTAATTGTGCATATATCCTTCCATTCCTTTATCAGTGACTTACATAAAAGATGTGTGTACATAAAAATATCACAAAGTAAAATTCATATAAAATGTATTAATTATTATGCTGATCACTTTCTTCCCTTAAATATGTTTTAGAGAACTTTTCACACCCATGCTTAGAGTTCTTCTTCATTTTTCTTTCTACTTGTTAAATAGCTTTTATTTATGTGGAGGTTTATTTAATCAGATCTTACTGGTGGATATTTTTCCAGTTTTTACTAGGATGTATAATCCTCCTATCTAATAAAAGAGTAATATGCAAATTGACCACCACTCCAGTACACAAGATGGCTGCCCCCATGTGGTCAAAGATGGCTGCCCCTATGTGGACACAAGATGGCTGCCACAAGATGGCCAGCAGGGGAGGGCAGTTGGGAGGGACCAGGCCTGCAAGGGAGGGCAATTGGGAGGTAATCAAGCCTGCAGGGGAGGGCAGTTGGGGGTGACCAGGCCAGCAGAGGAGGGAAGTTGGGGGTGATCGGGCCTGCAGAGAAGGGCAGTTGGGGGGGACCCAGGCCTACAGGAAAGGGCAGTTAGGGGTGACCAGGCCTGCAGGGGAGGGCAGTTAGGGGCAAACAGGCTGGCAGGGGAGCAGTTAGGCAGCAATCAGGCTGGCAGGGGAGTGGTTAGGGGGTGATCAGGCTGGCAGCAGAAGCAGTTAGGGGCAATCAGGAAAGCAGTCAGGTGAGCAGTTGGGAACCAGCAGTCCTGGATTGTGAGAGGGATGTCCGACTGTCCGTTTAGGCCCAATCCTGGTAGGATTGGGCCTAAATGGGCAGTCGGACATCCCTCGAGGGGTCCCAGATTGGAGAGGGTGCAGGCTGGGCTGAGGGACACACATCCCCGTGCATGAATTTCGTGCACCGGGCCTCTACTGTTATAATAACATCCTTTGTACATTCCTCTTTTAAATGTATTTGTTTCCCAGGATCTAATAAAGAAAAGTGAATTGCTGCTTCCCTGGAATACATGTTTACATTCTAATGACCACTGTCAAATTCTTACCAAAAGACTTTATAAATTTAGACCCTCACCAAGAGTGAACGAACATAGCAATTTTTCCATGTGTTTGAGAGTTCCATTTTATGAAAAATTATTTAAACCAATGACGTGGAAAAATTTTGTGAGTTTTTTTTTGGGGGGGAGGGCTTCAATTTATCTTAATTTTCCTTGAGGATTGGTGAAGTTGCACATCTTTTAATATATTTAGTGGTAGGTTAAAACTTATTTTTTTCTGAATTAGCTATTTATATTATTGGACCTTTTTTTTTATAATCCTCACCCAAGTATATTTTTTTCATTGATTTTTAGAGAGAATGGAAGGGAGGGAAAGAGGGAGGGAGGGAGGGAGGATGGGAGGGCGGGAGGGGGGAGGAGAGAAAGAGAGAGAGTGAGAGATTACATCAGTATGAAAGAGACATATCAATTGGTTGCCTCCCACATATGCCCTGATTGGGGCCCAGGGTCAAACCTGAAACCCAAGTACCCAGGTATATGCCCGTCATGAGGAATCGAACCTGAGACCAGTCAGTGCACAGGCCGATGCAATGCTCTACCCACCAAGCAAGAGCTCTTTGAGCATTTTTTTATAAGGGCATATTCCTTTTTTTTCAGTCTTTATTGTTGAGATTATTAGATGCCCCTCTTCCTCCCCCCACCCCCAGAGCTCCCCTCCACCTAGTTCCCACCCCACCCCAGGCCCTCGTCACCCTATTGTCTGTGTCCATAGGTAATGCATACATGCATATGAGATCTTTGTCTATTCTCTTCCTGCACCCCCTGACCCCCTTCCCTCTGAGAATCATCAGTCTGTTCCATTTTCCATGCCCCTGATTATATTCCATTCACCAGTTTATTCTGTTCATCAGATTTTTTATTCATTTGATTTTTAAATTCACTTGTTGATAGATATGTATTTGTTGTCACTTTGTTCATAATTTTTTTATCTTTACCTTTTTCTTCTTCTTCCTCTTCTTAAAGAATACCCTTCAGCATTTCATATAATACTGGTTTGGTGGTGATGAACTCCTTTAGCTTTCTCTTGTCTGTGAAGTTCTTTATCTGACCTTCAATTTTAAATGATAGCTTTGCTGGGTAGAGTAATCTTGGTCATAGGTTCTTGCTCTTCATCACTTTGAATATTTCTTGCCATTCCCTTTCGGCCTGCATAGTTTCTGTTGAGACATCAGCTGACAGTCGTATGGGCACTCCCTTGTAGGTAACTAACTGTTTTTCTCTTGCTGCTTTTAATATTCTCTCTTTGTCTTTTGTTCTTGGCATTTTAATTATGATGTGTCTTGGTGTGGTCCTTTTTGGATTCCTCTTGTTTGGGGTTCTCTGTGCTTCCTGGACTTGTAAGTCTATTTCTTTCATCAGGTAGGGGAAGTTTTCTGTCATTATTTCTTCAAATAGGTTTTCAATATCTTGCTCTCTCTCTGCTTCTGGCACCCCCATAATTCAGATGTTGGTATGCTTGAAGTCCCAGAGGCATATTCTTTTCTTATAAATATGCAGGATATCTTTGTAGATCCTGGATAATTTTTTCTCCATATTTTAAAATTATATTTTTCTAATCACATTTTAGATTTTAAAATTTTCCCAAGCCTTCTTATATCATGGAATTTTTTTTTATTGTGTGTATGTAAATATATAAATCTTAATAGCTTTTTCATTTTTGGTGGTTGTCATGAAAGTCTTCCTTGATGTAAGATAACAAACACATTAAAAATGTGTTTTTTTTTCGTATTTACCTTTTTGAGTCATCACAAATTTATTTTTAATTTTAGCATGATATATTTTTCTAATTGATATACAGTATCACTAGATATTCTATTGCTCATCATAATTTATTGAATAGTCTGTATTTTCACCAATATATTGCAGTATTCCTCTATGATAATCATTGACCCATGTTTGCTTAAGTCTGTTTCTGAACATTCAATTTTATAGTTATATTTTCTTTTATTCTGCATTAATAACATGTTTAGTAGCTCTAGTTTCATATATTCTCCTTTGTCACCTGTTAGATAATTTTCCCTGGACACTTCTTACATTCTCTTTCTCATAACTTATAGAAGCAGTTGTCAAATTTTATAAAAAATATTTGTTGAGATTGCACTGAATTTATAGATTTATGAGGTGAAAAAATAACACTTTTAAAATAAGATATCTCTCTATCCATCATCGTGATATGTTAAATATTAATTTATTATTTTTAATTATATTTAATGGATTTTAGCCATAAAGTATCTCACATATGTATTAGTTGTATTATTACTGTGTTTACCAACATGTTACTTTTCAAATGGGATATTTCCTGTTTCATTACATTTGTAATTGATTATAAATAATGTCTAATGCATTAACTTTTATTGCTCATCTATTGAGTAATCTACTGAACTCTCTTCTTAGTGCTATTTAGTTTACAGTTATTTGTCTTGATTTTACGTAGAATATCACAATCCCTGCTAATAAAAATAGCTTTGTCTTTTCATTACAATACTAGAGGCCCAGTGCATGAAATTCGTGCATGGGTAGGGTGCCTAGGCCTGGCCAGCTATCAAGGCCAATCGAGGCCTTCCTTCCCCAGGCTTCCGGCTGGGGCTTTCCTTCATTCTGTGCCACCCCCTGGTGGTCAGCACACATCATAGTGAGCAGTCGAACTCCAGGTCGGTCGAACTCCCGAGGGGACAATTTGCATATTAGCCTTTTATTATATAGGATACCTTCCTCATTTCTTCTGTATTGGTTGAATTGTTAAATTATGAGAATATTTCTAATTGTTCAACATGAAATATAAATGTTTCCCCTAGGTATGCTATATTAAGATTTGAAAATCTTAAATATTGGAATTTGTAAAAATCTGAGATGGACATTAAATGTTACATTTAAACCTTCTCATTTGATTAATCATCAAGGTATAGTATTTATTTTATTAAAATCCTTTTATAAATGATACTTATTATTTTCTTTTTAATATATTTTTAAATGTTTTCTCTCTTTTCCTTTTTTATTAGATTTCCAATAGTGTGTGCATCTATGACAGCCTACTTTTCATACATATTATGTAATATCTATGCTCTTTGTTGATTTGTATTTATATTTACTTTAAAGTTAATTACCTTCAATTTGTTCTTTTTGTTTATTTACATCTCTTTGGATTTTTTTCTAATTTCTCTAGTTGAGACAGCAGTGCACTAGTTCCCTAAGGCTGCCATAACAAAATACCACAAAATGGTTGGCTTAAAACAACATAAACTTAACGTCTCATATTTGTAGAGGCTAGAGGTCTGAAATCAAGTTATTTGCAAAGCCATTCTTCCTTTGAAATTTGTAGGGGAATCTTTCTTTGTCCATTCCCAATTTCTGGTGGTTTACTGCTTATCTTTGGGACTCATTGGTTTTATATAACTCCAGTTTTGGCCTTTGTTATCAAATGGTAACCTCTGTGTCTTCATATGGTCATCTTCTTAAAAGACCCAGTCATGTTGTATTAGAGGCCCACCCTACTCCAGTATGACCTCATCTTAAATAATAATATCTGCAATGATCCTATTTCCAAATAAAGTCATATTCTAGGGTGCTGACAGGACTTCAACATACCTTTTTTGGGAGATTCAACCCTTAACAAGGACTTAGTTTCTTGATCCTTACTCTCTTTGTTTCTATTAATTAATGCTCTTTTTTTTCTGACTATTGCTATGACAATATCACTTAAGATTTGATATGTATCTCAGAGAAAATTTTTTCACAATGGAAGAGTTCTGTTATTGTTGCCTTAGGGGTAAATATCTTTTCTTTCAGGACTAAGGAAGAATTTTTCTTGATGATAGTTACCAGAGAAAGAGTAGAGAGATAAAAGGATTACTTTTAGAAAATACTGCCAAAACGTAGTATGAAAAGATAGTATGTGAAGACTATCATAAATAAAAATGAGTATATTATATATTTATATATCAAAATAGAGATGAAACATGAGATAATAAAAAGTCTCAAGAGGTTGATAGCCTATGGCAATGAAGGAGGATCAGATGCAATATTGTAAAGCCAATCACATGAATACATAGGTGAAATAGAGGAATTGTGGCAAATGGCAATGCTTCAACCATGTTACTAACCATTGGCCCTAAAGGAGACTTCCAAAATGTACTGGCAAGAGTAAAGCAATGTTTAGTCTTCTAGAAAGTTGAATTGTAGGAAAGTTTCCAAAATGAAATCTCAGGAAAGCTAAATGATTTATTTATAAGAATGTATAAAGGTTATAGCCTGGATCTCAAAAATAAGTTTTCATTTCATAAGTATAATTGGGGGCACAATAAGATATCAGATGAATTATTTCATAAAGCTTTCATTCTGATGCATAGCTATACTGTCTTGGGCACAAACACCTTACATCTTTACTGACATGTTTGAAAATTTGCTCTAGAAAGAGTTTTAGGCTGAGTCTGAAGTTGTGACCAAGTAGTTCGGTAGCCAGCACTGTGTCTGCTGTGCATGATAGGCACTAATAAAAGATTTATTAAAAGAAAAAAATCAAATAAATCAGTAGTCTGGGGTTAAAAGGAGATAGTGTTATAAAATTTCTGATACAGCAGTATACCCTAAAGGTCTGTTTGTATATGTAATAGTATTGAATAATATGAAAGGAGCAAAAATTGTCAAAATACTTTGGAAGCTTTAAAAACCTTGAACAGTTCTTTACTCTCATCACTTTTTTTTAATGTATATTTTATTGATTTTTTACAGAGAGGAAAGGAGAAGGATAGAGAGTTAGAAACATCGATGAGAGAGAAACATCGATTAGCTGCCTCCTGCACACTCCCTACTGGAGATGTGCCCGCAACTAAGGTACATGCCCTTGACTGGAATCGAACCTGGGACTCCTCAGTCCGCAGGCTGACGCTCTATCCACTGAGCCAAACCGGTCAGGGCATCACTTACTATTTTTAATGGCTGTTTTATGGTAACCTAACACAGCTCTAAAAATAACCATTTAGACAGGATCATCATGAATAAATTGCACAGCTTTATGTGTGTAATCTTACATCTAGTTGTGCAGAGAGTTTTTAACTCTCAAGAAAAGTAACGGTTACATAATATGATACTGGTATTTATCACATGAAATTTATTTATTTTTAAAATATATTTTTATTAATTTCAGAGAGGAAGGGCAAGGGAGAGACAGATAAAAACACCCTCTACTGGGGATCGAGCCCACAACCTGGACATGTGCCCCAACTGGGAATTGAACCATGACCTCCTGGTTCATAGATTGACAGTCAACCACTGAGCCACACCGGCCGGACTAGCACATAAAATTTAAACAAGTCATTGTGTGTTTACACTTTATATATATAATTTAGTGCAAACTCCAGAAAAAAACAAGAAAGCATTTATGGTAACACATTATATGATGCTTTAAAATTAACTAGAGGCCCAGTGCACAAAATTCATGCATGGGTAGGGTCCCTAGCGGCTGCCGGCTGCCAGCCAGGGCCTCCCTTCCCCAGCTGCCAGCTGCTGGGCAGTGCTTTTTTTCATTCCACGCTGCCCCCCGGTGGTCAGCGCACATCATAACAGGCAATCGAACTCCCAGTTGGTCGAACTCCTGAGGGGCCACTTTACATATTAGGCTTTGATATATAGATAGAGGCCCGGCACATGAAATTTGTGCGCAGGTACAGTCCCTAGGCCTTGCCTGCAATCAGGGTCATCTTCCCCGGCTGCCCGCAGCTGGCCGTGCCCCCCACTACCACACACCCCTGGTTACCCGTTCGTCATCAGGCAATTGGAGCCTGTCGGCTGGGGAAAGAGACCAAGAGGTGGTCAGTGCGCCTCATAGTGACTGGTAGAGCCGTCGTCCTGGTCGTTCTGCCATTAGGGTCAATTTGCATATTACCCTTTTATTATATAGGGTAGCGGCCCAATGCATGGGTGGGGGCCAGCCGACCTGCCCTGATGGGGACCCTGGGTTGGGGTGGGGGTCCCCGCTGAGGGGCAGGGCAGGCCGGGGTGAGGGTCCGTGGGAAGTTTGCAGGCTGGCCACGCCCTGATTGGGGTTGGAGTCCCTGCTGGGGGGCGAGGCAGGCCAGGGCGAGGGGCTGTGGGAGTTTGAAGGCTGGCCACACCCCACACCCCAGAATGGGGTGGGGTTCCCCGCTAGGGGCCAGGGCCACCCAGGGTGAGGGGCCATGTGGAGTTTGCAGGCTGGCCACACCCCGGATGGGTGTGGGGGTCCCTGCTGGGGGGCGGGGCCAGCTAGGGCAAGGGGCTGCGGTCATTCTGGTCTCTGGTCGTTCTGGTCATTCCACCATTTCAGTTGCTGGGCTTTTATTATATAGGATAACTAAAACTATTATGTTTTGGATAAAAATATATAATAGAAAAAAGATATGAATATACTGTTTTCATAGAGTATAGATTACTTTATCAAGACTTTGTCTGCCAATTTGATATTCATGAAGTAGAAAACGACATTAACATACTGCTTTTGTAGTTTGCTCTGAATCTTTTAAGAAATTCTGTTATAGAATTACTAGAAAGACAAGAGCTATTGCAATGCTTTTATTTTTGCAGAACACACTACAACAAACTGCAGAAATCTGAGCTCTTAGGAAACAGCAAAGGGATTACAAGTGAGAAGGGGTTCACCCCCTTAGTTTATGTGATGTTCTGAGTGAATTCAAGTAGAAAAAATTATGCCACTAAGATCTGAACCAAAAATGCACACTCTTCTGGCTTGTGGAGTATTTTACTACAGCATATGTTACTTATGCTGTTTATTTAGGTGAAATTATTCTAATTGTTCCATAGCACATTTGCAATTTTCAAATAAAGGAAACAATTGTTTTGAGAGTGATATTTTCATTATTACAAGTCACATAAATGGTACCTCACAGTCTCATCACCTTTCCCTATCCTTAACCAGCTAATTCCACTTTTGTTCACTTTTCTCTCTCACTTGTAGACAATAACCTCTGATTTTTTATATCAACTTATACATATGCAACATTGCAGTTATATTTAGAAGAACCAAACCTCCTTCCCACAACTAATTTTTGGTCTGGCTAAGCCTTATTCTGTTTTTAGTTCACAAGTTAAATGGCATTTACTCAAAGAAAGCTTTCCTGATTAACTCCTAATCTAAATTAGGCTTTCTTCTGTTATTCTATCGTAATCAATTTTTTCTTTCAGTATTTGGAATTTTAAGTTTTATGTATATTGCTCTTTTATTGAAGGTTCCTGCAAGGACTGCACATTATTACGCGTTAACATGCTGCTTGGTGCATGGTAGGCTTGCAATAAGTATTTTAAAATGAATAAACTAATGAACATTTCATATTCTCAATAAGGAAATGAAAATAAGCGAGTTGTTAATGAAGCATGTAAAATAGTGACTAGCACTAGTAAGTGCTCCATAATTCTTTAGATTGAAAACTTATGCAGGATAAATTCACAGAAGTGAAATTGCTGGAGAACAGGTTATCTGCACAGTTTTTGTAAATACAATTAATTAAATAAATTTGAGGTATAATTTACATACCATAAATCCACCTTTTTAAGTGTACAATTCAATGATTTTTATGTAAATACTAGAGGCCCAGTGCATGATTGAATCATGCACGTGTAGGGTCCCCTACACGCTTTCACTTTTCGTGGTGGAGCTGGGTGCCTGTCCGCTGGTGCACCAGGCCTTTCAGAAGCCTCCGGCTCGGCGGAGGCTTCTGAAAGGCCTGGTGCTGGAGCAGACAGCTCTCCCACTTTTGGTGGTCCGCAGCCACTGAGAGGGCTACCCTGCTGTTGAGAGGCACAGGGGGCGGGACTTCCACCCCCTGCACCTCTCAACGGCCACTGAGGGGGGCTGCCGTGGACACCTGGCTACCCTGTTGTTGAGAGGCGCAGCTGGGTGTCCACGGCAGGCCCCCTCAGCGGCCACGGATCTGGCCGTTGAGAGGCACAGGGGGCGGGAGTCCCACCCCCTGCGCCTCTCAACAGCAGGGTAGCCCCCATCAGTGGCAGCAGATCTGTGCCTCTCAATGGCCGGATAGGCCACCCCGAGTCCCACCCCCCAGCCTGCCGCCCAATCGTGGGCGTAGCGGAGTGATGGTAATTTACATGTTACCCTATTATTAGATAGGATTTTTAATAAAAATAAATTTTGAAGTGGCCAGACCCACAGCTTTATGCTAACAGAAAAATACTGATGATATATTTAGGGTCATTTTGTGTTTTTTATTACTTTTTTTCCAGATCCTTACTTCAAAGGCAAAATTTGGAAATGCTGGAAAAAATGAACAGACATAATTGCTATCAGTTTTTCTTCATGCCTCAAAACCACGTTTCTTAGTGAGGGGGATATTTTTATCTCTGTTTATTTGTTTATTATTATTATTTTTAAAATTCTTTATTGTTTAAAGTATTACATAAGTCTCCTTTCCCACCCTCCCCATTGACCTCTCCCCAGCCACTCTCACACCCTAGCACATGCCCTCATCCCCCTACTGTCTGTGTCCATTGGTTATGCTTATATGCATGCATATAAGTCCTTGGGTTGATCTCTTACCCACCCCATCCCTCCACCTCCTTCCCCCAGCCTTCCCTCTTAGGTTGGATGATCTGTTTGATATTTCTATTACTCTGGATCTATTTTTGTTCAACAGGTTATGTTGTTCATTATATTCCACAAATGAGTGAGATCATATGATATTTATCTTTCTCCAACTGGCTCATTTCGCTTAGCATAATGCTCTCTATGTCTATCCATACTGTTGCAAATGGTAAGAATTCCTTCTTTTTTACAGCAGTGTAGTATTCCATTGTGTACCACCATTTTCTAATTCACTCATCTGCTGATGGGCACTTAGGCTGTTTCTAAATCTTAGCTATTGTAAATTGTGCTGCTATTAACATAGGGTTGCATATATCCTTTCTGATTGATGTTTATGCTTTCTTGGGATATATTCCTAGAAGTGAGATTACTGGGTCCAATAGGAGTTCCATTTTTTATTTTTTGAGGAAACGCCATACTGTTTTCCACAGTGGCTGCACCAGTCTGCATTCCCACAAACAGTGCACGAGGGTTCCTTTTTCTCCACATCCTTGCCAGCACATGAATGTCATACTTTAAATGCACACATGCTTAAATTTGGAGATTAATGGGATCAAGGGGATATTCAGCCATTTTGTTAACTTCAGTATAAGTTGAAAAATAAGACACATTTATAAACATTATATTATCTACAATATCTAGTACATTTCACAACTGTCAATTTTTTAAAGATATGGGTAAATATATTAAGTCATGAAAATATTTGGCCTTTTTTTGGAATGACAAAAATGAACTTATATAATAAATTATGAGGACTATAATTTACTTAGATAATGTCTATATTATCTAAGTAAATTATATTACTTAGACTATATTATTACTTAGATAATATCTAGGTTAAGAAAAATAAAGAATAGATAATTAATTTTTTCAGAAAATTGATTTTTACATTGTTTTAAATTAAAGCATTATTGCTGATAAATATATTAGTATTTTTGTACACCAAATATTGTAACGTATATATGATAATATTTTATTTTGGTTATATACATATTAACAGTCTCAAGATTTATCATCTAGCCCTAGCTGGTTTAGCTCGGTGGATAGAGCGTCGGCCTGGAGATTGAAGGGTCCTAGGTTCGATTCCAGTCAAGGGCACATGCCCGGGTTGCAGGCTCGATGCCCAGTGGGGGGCATGCAGGAGGTAGCTGATCAATGGTTCTCTCTCATCATTGATGTTTCGGTCTCTCTCTCCCTCTTCCTTCCTCTCTGAAATCAATAAAAGTATATTTAAAAAAAAGATTTATCCTCTAATAAACATAACCTTAAGGTATACAGATCAACAAGTTTAATATGGAATTAAAGAACATTGGTCTTTCGTTATATATGTAATCTTTTTCAATCATAGAGGTATTAGTTTTCTGTGTCTGCCATTACAAATTACCACGAATTTAACAGCTTAAGCAACACAACTTATTTTCTTAGTCTGTTAACAGAGGTCCAACATAAGTTTCAGTGAGCCTAAGTGAAGGTGCTGACAAGACTGCATCATTCTTTTCTGGAGGTTACCGAAGATCCTCATTCGGTTTTTGCAGAAATCAGTTCCTTGCAGTTGTGGGTCTTTCTAGGAAAACATTTTCTCTTTAAGTCAAATTGCTATACTTTGATATATTTTCATTTTTACTGTTATTTTTTCAGTAGTTTCAGAACATTTTGGATATACAAGTGTTTCCTGAAAAACTGATAGTGTAGAACTTTACCTCTATCTTATTGAACTGTTATATGGCTTCAACACATGTTTACATGTTTCCGACACCTAAAAGGTGGTTTCATAAAAGCTGTTTTGCACAAGACATAGGAAGGCGAACCACTTAGGAAGAAATCATGGTTCTGAGTTGATTCTGTCATCTCCATGGCTATTATATGTATTTTATCTACTATAAAAGGTGCCTGGGAACTTTCTCCTGATTGCATCTGATTATTTCAGAATCTTAATCATTTCATTTGTTTTATCTAAAAGTCTTCTGTTGAATTGAGCAAGCCAGTGTACATTGTTGTTCTATACTAAGTGAAATTAAATTCACTATTGATCCTTTTCTCTTTAAATTTCTAATAAGTTCATCGTGTAGTTTTAGGATACACATAAAATTTTACCAAAAACAGTTTTCTATTTTGGACTTTCATGAGCTAGATTTCCTTTCCTTTGTATAATTCTTTAACTTTTCTGTCATTTTACTTATCTTATTGGTATAATCTTAGGTCCAGTTTGTAAAGCATTTAATAAGAAAGCACTGTGGAAACTGAATCAATAGATAAACATGCATTCAGGAACATTTTTTCTCTGGCTTTATGTGCAATAATCTATAATATCTATAATAATAAAAGCATAATATGCTAATTAGACCAGATGTCCTTCTGGACGAAGCCAGGGCTCTGAGTGAAGCCTGGCTCCCAGGTACCTGCTGGTGGCTGGAGGGAAGCCCGGGTCCTGGGTGCCTGCAGGCGGCCACAGGGAAGTCCAGGTCCCGGTGCCTGCCAGCAGCCAGAGTGGGGAAGCCCGGGTTCCGGGTGCCAGAGGGAAGCCGGTGCCTACACTTGGGGGAAGGAAGGCCTACTCTTGCATGAATTTCATGCATCGGGCCTCTAGTTATTCATAATTTAACATTTATTGAGCAATAAGAATTATACTCTGTAAAGGAAAGTAGATGCTATCTTTGTCCAACAGACTTAAATTCTATGGAGAATTCAATTTGTCCATGTCTCAGAAGTAGCCTTCATAGATCAATGAAGGGATAAATTAAACTGTGAAGTTTGAACAATTTAAATTTATTTTTGCTCATAAAACCCCAACTAATGTCTGCATGAAGATTAAAATCTCACTGAAAGCGTTATTGACATGCAAGAGTATTAACTAAAAAGTGGGACCTACATATCTGTAGTGTGATATTATAGTCTTGATCTCTAAGTGAATTCAGTCACAACTGGTATTTACAAAATAATTAGAATGACTACTTCAAAACAATGTTTTGGGTGTTTTTTTGTTTTTAATCTAACTTCATCTACTCAAGAAGGTGTCTTTGAAATCAATTCATTCCCCAGTAGAAGAAACTAAAAGAAAGAGAAACACAAATTTTCTTGAGCTGTGACCTTTTATACAGGGGACAGTATGCATGAATGTAGTTTGTCATGGCCTTTGCTGGACTTCCAATATGAGAGCTGGAAGTCTACTCCTATCTTCTCTTCTTGGCTGAAGAATCAAGACCTTCTTTCCTTCTGAGTTCAATAGTTCAGGGATTGGCACACCAGAATGCTGTTACCTATCAATGTATTATCCTATCTAATAAAAGAGAAATATTCAAATTGACCATACCTCTGCCACACCCACCAGCCAATCAGGAGTGGGTATGCAAATTAACCCAACCAAGATGGCAGTTAATTTGCATATCCAGGCACAGAGCGAAGACTGAAGACAGCATAGAAGGAAGCCAAGCTCTGCGGAAGGGAGCGAAGTTGCAGAGAAGCAAGCAAGTGGGGTGGTGGAGAAGAGAGGGAAGCAGGTGGGGCGGCGGAGACTGCCACAGGAAGCCCTATTGCAGGAATCTCCCTGCAACGGGCCTCTAGTTTGATATAAATGATCTCTCTTTGTCATTTGGGTGTGAGGGGAATCCCAAACAAGGCTTTATTCTCAGTTGTGTGTTTTAAGCTTTACTCTAAAGTTGGCAAAATATTATATAAATTTTGAGCAGAATTTTTCTGTGATAAATACAAAGTCAGTTGCTTTAAACATTTGTCAAAGTTACTTGAACCACAGAAAGTCTGCAATGAGAAATGCATGTTATAACATCCTCAGTGTTTGAGTAAGTTTCATTCTCATGTTGACAGTCAACTCTGTTTAGCTTTTGAACTCTGACAAGAATGAAACCTCAAGTGGAGCAAGGGGCATGGGAGAGCTTTTGTTAAACAAAATATTGTCAGCTAATGCTGGCCCCTAAGAAAGAAGGGAATAAAAGACTGTGAAAATAGATTTCTGAACAGTTTTACTTTATTTGCAAATTGTAAATCGTTAAAATCATTGTAAATTGCAAATTGTAAATCATTCAAATGTAAAAAAATCTATATTTTTATTATCTGCCTTACTGCTTTTTCTACTTCAATACCTTATCTGTAAGTGAATGTTTATATCTTATGAAAAATACAGAATACTGGTTATATATAATACTGTCAAATTCTCATGGGGAACATGCTATACTGCCAATTTTTCAAGGCACTACTAAAAGAAAATTACATTTGGATGAGTGTAAATTAATGTTGAATGAATAATTATTTCTATAGCTTTTAATATACTAGTATTGATTGGAGAACATGTGGCACACATTTCTTGAAGTCCAAACCCTTTAGCTATGGTTTCATCGAAAAACAAAATCTATTATACTTGTCATGCTGCTTTGAAGGCTAATAGCTAGCTTTATTAGGAACACTGTGGCCCATTTATATTCCCACTGCTGAAGTGTGATCACTGAAATGCGGCGAGGGAATCAAATCAAACACATTCAGACAGTGCAGACCACCAGCCTAGACTCTCAATCACACAGTTTTTAGATGATTTGGGCTCACGGTTTCTTGTTCCATAAGCCTTTATATGAGTACTATACCTCCCAAGCGAAGGCAGTATATTAGATTTCTTATATTGGCTAATCCAACGTAGGATTTCATAAAATAGTAGTTTACAAACATGCTACAAATAAGATTTCTGATCATTTGCGCATTTCAATCAGTCAGTCTCCCTAACCCAAAGTCCTTGCATTGCTTATAATATTCAGATTAGTGTTCTTTGCACATCCTATATAATAAAAGCCTAGGTGGCGTCATACCCTTGCATGATGCCCTCGTGTGACGTCATCACAAGATGGCCATCACAAGATGGCTGGCAGGGGATGTCAGTTGGGGGCGACCAGGCCGGCAAGGGAGGGCAGCTGGGGGCGACCTGGCATGCAGGGGAAGGCAGTTGGGGGCGACCAGGCCTGCAGGGGAGGGCAGTTGTGTGTGACCAGACCGGCAGGGGAGGGCAATTGGGTGCAACCAGGCTAGCAGGGTAGGGCACTAGGGGCAACCAGGCCAGCAGGGGAGGGCAGTTGGGGACCATCAGGCCTGCAGGGGAGGGCATTTGGGGGCGATCGGGCTGGCAGAGGAGCAGTTAGGTGTCAATCAGGCTGGCAGGGGAGCAGTTAGAGGGTGATCAGGCTGGCAGGCAGAAGTGGTTAGGGGCAATCAGGCAGGCAGGCAGGCGAGCGGTTAGGAGCCAGCAGTTCCAGATTGTGAGAGGGATATCCCCCAAGGGGTCCCAGGTTGGAGAGGGTGCAGGCCAGGCTGAGGAACACCCCCCCCATGCACGAATTTCGTGCACAGGGGCCTCTACTCTTATATAATAAAAGGCTAATATGCAAATTGACTGTCGCTATGATGCGCACTGACCACCAGGGGCAGACGCTAAATGCAGGAGCATGCCTAAGCCGTCAGTTGTGCATCCCCCAAGGGCTCCCAGACTGCGAGAGGGTGCAGGCCGGGCTGAGGGACCCCGCCCTCCCACCCCCCCCCCCCCCCGAGTGCATGAATTTTATGCACCGGGCCTCTGGTTTTAAATAAATTTTATAGAGAACAAAGTCACAGCCATCTGTCATGTTCATTTGATTTGGATTTCTATGACCAGCCCTTTAGAAAATGTGCAATAATTAAAAAAGCTGAAAATCTGAGTCATTCCTTATCTGAAATTCAAAACCCTTTCTTCCAGTTCAAAAGGTCCAGAGCACATGCTATTTACCTTGGGAACAATTATACTTGTAATTAAAATTAGTTTTCCTATACAAATCTCCACCATAGTCAACCGCAGAGTTGTATTAAATTAACCCTCAATTTAAAAAATAAAAATCTTGCAACAGTAGTTTTTTTATGTAATGCTAATCTGGCATGTACTTGAAGTCTGTACAGTTTATATTTTGTGCATCTTAAAACTAATTTTTGATCAATTTTGGATATGTTATTGTTCTTAGAAATTTTTTAGCATTACAAGTCAGTCCAATAAGGTTAATTTAGTTAGAAATAGGAGATGAACTATAACCAAATCTACTACAATCAGCACTTTATGAGGCCCTGATGGGAGGATGAGAGGTGGTAAAAGGCTTTATTTTCATGAAATTATATTCCTTGGATTCCAAAGTCCCATTTCCCTTAATCCGGTCTTGAAAAAGGTGTAGCTGGGGCTCTAGCAGAGCTAAAAGCAAAGCCAGGGTTTCAAGTTTCCATTCCATGGTGGTGCTGGATCTGATGTAGCATCAGGCTAAAGTCCATTAGTCCATTGTGTGGGTCCCACATGGCCATTGGCCAGGTGGGTGAGTGCAGAGTGCACCAACACTAGAAGCCAGGTGACCGGTGGGAACAGCAAGAGAGCAAAAGAGAGAGCTCCCTTTGTTAAAACAGAGTTAAGTATTTCAGATTTCCAACCCTTACAGTGGCCACAACCTGTTCTAATCTCTTAACTTGCTCCAAGTGTGACTGACAGATAAGCATCTTCCCACCTTCCCCAGACCTCACTGGGCATGTGTCTAAAATACCTTTATCTAGTCCTTTTCCCCATCCCTCTGTGGGGAATACACTTGGAGAGTGTTAAACTGTAGCTTTCTGGTAAAGCTGTGTAAATGGCATGTCTATATTATCTAGTCTTCCTTTTACTCCTTTCCTTTTAATAATATAACCAGGTTATTAATGGTATCAATGGGACACTGAAGCTTCAGAGAAGCCAATGGGAGAGAATACTTCAAGGAGGATGGTAGTTAGAAATTAAGTTTAATGCTGAGAATAAAGTACCTATTAATGAAATTGGTATTTTAGCAGAACAGGAAGGAGGGGGCACAGAAACCAAGTCGTGTTGAGAAACTTTGATGGCCCTACATCTCAAAACAATAAAGAATTAAAGGGAAAGAAAAAGGGTCCATCAGCTCTCCATATGAAAGTCAATGTAAAATGTTACCTTCAAACAAGGAAAGTAAATCCTAACATTTAAAGAGCTTCCTTTTAGATTTTCTGATTATAAAATTGTGGCTAAATTAAGTGAAGCTGAGGTTTTCTCTTTTATTTGTATAATTTGAGTCCCTTCTTTGATACTTTAAGCATGAGGTTAAGCACTAGGTGTGAAGAGGGCGAGAGAACAAGTGCAAACAGCTATCTCAGAAATCAGGGCTGTAGGAAGGGGTGGAATACTGGGCAGAGCAGAAGGGACGGCTGAAGGGGATGAGTTTTTTTGTTTGTTTGTTCATTTGTTTTATTTCTGTGATAGGAGAGAATTGAACACGTTAGTAAAAAGTTATAAAATATAAGAATTTTTTTTTTAAAAAAAGGAATGACAAATAGAGTTATCAGGGCAACACAGGAGAAGGAATTGCATCAGAACCCTACTGGGCAGATTGTCCTTGGGCAGGAGGCAAGTAGGTTTTATCTGATTTAACAGAATGAAATGAGGAAATCATAGAGGAATGTGAAATTAAAAAGTTGAGTGATTTCTTATTGCCTGGCACTTGTTTTCTCTATATGATAGGAGGCCACTGAAAGTAAAGAGAAGAAAGAAGAGAGAAGACTTAAGAATTGCTGCAAAAAACTGCAATAGTTGTTATGAACAAATTGGTTGAAGTTACTGATTAGATCAGAAAGGACACAAAGTATTCCCAGGCTGCTGCAAGGGCTCAGTGTTATTGAAGAACATAGTTTTAGAATGTGTGCTAGTCAGGGTGCCCCAGAGAAACATATAGCTGTATCTCTTATACCTTTATACCTCTGGATATGTATCTATGTTTTTATGTCTATCTGTATCTATACCTACTATTATACTGTGGAGAGAGACAGAAAGAGAGAGAGAGAGAGCCCTGGCAAGTGTGGCTCAATTGGTTGGGCATCATCCTGGGGCACTGAAAGGTTGCCAGTTCTATTCTTGGTCAGGGTACATGCCCAGGTTGCAGATTCAGTCCCTGCTAGGGGCGTGCAGAAGGTAGCCGATCAATGTTTTGCTCTCACATTGATGTTTTTTTCTCTTTCTAAAAATAAATAAAATTTTTTTAAAAAGAAAGAGATAGAGAAACAGAGAGAGATCCTACTTAATAAAATAGTAATATGCAAATTGACCGCACCTTCTCTACGCCCAAGCCACGCCCACCAGCCAAAGCCACGCCCACCAGCCAATCAGGGCGAGTATGCAAATCATCCAACAAAGATGGCGGTTAATTTCCATACGCTGAGGGAGGGAGGGAGGAGTGAAGACTGAAGACAACTTAGAAGGAAGAGGGTGGAAAAGCGGAAAGCAAGGTGGCTGCCAGAGGGAAAGCCTGGGTGGAGCTATGCGGGGCGGAGCAGGGCGGGCCGCAGCGGCCGCTTGCAGGATTCTTCCTGCAAATGGGCTACTAGTTTATTATAAGGAATTGGCTCAAGGGATTTTGGAGGCAGACTAGCCATTCTAAATCTAGGAAGAGCTGACATCCTGGTTGGAAGGCAGGCAGGAACATTTTCTCTTACTGGGGGTGTCAGTCTTTTGTTCTATACAAGTCTTCACTGACAAGATGAGGCTTACCCACATTATGGAGGCCAATCTGCTCTACTCAGAATACTAATACATTTAAATGTTAAACTCGTTCAGAAACATCCTCACAGAAACACCAAGAAGACTGTTTGACCAAATATCTGGGCACACCATGGCTCTGTCACATTGACACTAAAATTAACCATTAAGGTAGTCAAATATTTCCTATCTGGGAATGTTTTGTAATGTAGTATGTAAATATTATATATATGAAGAGTCATATTTTCCTTTCCATTATTCACCTGTTTTTGTTCTGCTAAAATGAAAATAGATGGGCTCCATAATTGTGTATATAATTTATTTGGAAATCATGGTCTTTACTACTTCAAATAATTCAGCAATTTAATATGATTTATAATTCTTTCATCACCATTAACATTCTCCTCTGGTTCCTTTTTGAGTTCTCAGTATTCCTCTCAAAAGAAGCTTAAGGAAATATTTTCTAAGAGTTTCCATATGTTAACTTATTTTAGTGCAAACCAGAAGCTGACCAATTGTCATATAAAATATTGCATATATATTTATTATTAAGGAATTCTGGAAAAAATCAAAATTTGAGATTTTTTTCACCTTACATATTTAAAGTAAAAGTTAGTTTAATTTTGTAATTAATTTCTGTTATCCAGCATTAATTTGATCATAGTTACATCATGTTATATATTACTCATATGGACACCTAGTTCACTGTCCTATGCAGTTGGATGTAGATTTTACCTTAAAATATTTGAATATATCTGATAAGAAACTGTGCTATGTTTCACAATTCCAGTTACTTGGACTTATAATTTATATATATAAGACGCTAATATGCAAAATGTCTCTTCAGGAGTTTGGGAGACCGGGAGTTCGATCACTCGCTATGACATGTGCTGACCACCAGGGGGAAGTGTGAAATGAAGAAAGCCCAGCTGGCAGCTGGCAGCCAGGGAAGGAAGGCCCCGGCCAGCAGCCAGAAGGCCCCAATTAGTCCTGATTGCTGTCCAGGCCTAGGGACCCTACCTGTGCACGAATTTCATGCAATGGGCCTCTAGTTTTATTGTAAGTCATGAAGAAACACAGCACATCCCCCACCCCTAGAAAAACAATGGAAGGCATGAAAATAGCCTGTATCTGATGCATTTTTTCTTCAGGAACAACAGACTTGTAATCTGCAACAGAAAATTGCTAGTTCTAGAAAATTATATACTGCTAATTATTTATAGTAGTTATTATCAACCAATCATATGGAAGTACTAGAGGCCCGGTGCACAAAATTCGTGCACTGGGGGGGTGTCCCTCAGCCCAGCCTGCACCCTCTCCAATCTGGGACCCCTCAAGGGTTGTCCGACTGCCTGTTTAGGCCCGATCCCATCCCTCTCATAAGCCAGGACTGCTGGCTCACAACTGCTCGCCTGCCCGCCTTCCTGATTGCCCCTAACCGCTTCTGCCTGCCAGCCTGATCACCCCCTAACCACTCCCCTGACAGCCTGATTGATGCCTAACTGCTCCCCTGCCAGCCTGTATGCCCCTAACTGCCCTCTCTTGCAGGCCTGCTCCCCCCCAACTGCCCTTCCCTGCAGGCCCAGTCGCCCCCAACTTCTCTCCTCTGCTGGCCTGGTCACCCCTAACTGCCCTCCCCTGCAGGCCTGGTCCCTCCCAACTGCCCTCCCCTGCTGGCCATCTTGTGGCGGCCATCTTGTGTCCACATGGGGGCAGGATCTTTGACCACAAGGGGCAGCCATCTTGTGTGTTGGAGTGACAGTCAATTTGCATATTACTCTTTTATTAGATAGGATGTGTGTATATATATATCACACAATTTCAGCATTTGATTGTTTTTTAATAGTACTTTTTTGATCTTTACACATAAAGATAGTTTGATTTTTAAAACCACTGTTGCTGTGTGTTACATAATGCTTCTAAAGTTAAAGAATAGAAGAATTACAAGAAACTAAGGTCATAGAAGGAACAGAAAGTCAGCAGCTCAGCCAATACTTATTTCAAGGAAGTCTAGATCAGTGTTTAAAGATCTGGATTTGAATTCTTGGGTCCATTTCTCTAGTTCTTTAAGTTATAATACCCTCATTTCACCCATATGTATTAATTTGATAAATCTAAACAGTGAAAACACACTCAAACTACACTGGTTGGACTTTGTGGCAAATTGTTAACAACTTGAACACTGGGACACAATTCAGGTTTTTATACCTGTCAATTCAGTCACTTCTTGAACCATCCCATAAAGTCCAAAATACCTATGTTATAAAATATCTTAAAAGATAGGCATGTTCTCAGATGTTTTAAATATAATCTAAGCATAAATTAAATAGAAGCAATAAAAACTAAAGAGAAGAAAACAGAGGGAATCAATAAGAAACTAAATCTGAATCGAAGGTGTTTTCAATATATTTAAAAATAGACACTTCCCTTTTTTATTTTTATTTATTTATTTATTTATTATTGTTTAAAATATTACATATAGATTACATAGAGTAGTACATATATGTCCTTTTTTTCCCCATTGACCTTCCCCCAGCCTCCCCTACCTTTAATGAAATATAACACGTGAATATTCATTTATTACTATGCAATCTAGTTTGCTTCCTCAAGAAAGTGCAGATTAACAGCTATAATTTGCACAATTATAAATTTAAAATTTTCTCTTCCATCTTCCATTTGAAAATGTAGAGATTTTTGATTGTCAGTAGTAATTAGACTGAGGTGTAATATATACTAAATGTATAATTAGTCCAAAAAGAAAACTTTTAAGTCATTTATTTGGTTTGAATGACCTGCAGTATTTTTCTAAGAAACTTACTTTTGTCTTCCAATAATAATCATTATGGGGCATTTATGATGACCTCAGTGCCAGCCTAGGCTCTATCACACAAATATATACATTATGATTTTCTCCTTGACATGCTACAATCTGGTTGAAGAAGCGATTTGCAGAAATATTAACAAGAAGTACAGGGCAACATTGAACTGATCAAGAGAGTGACATCAGCTGTTTAATTTGTGCTGGGCAATTTTTTCAACAAATGTGGAAGAAACCATGGTTCTGCCTTTTCTTGCCTCAGCTTTTCACATCTGAGCCTACAGAAGCTTTTCTCTGGCTCAGTTAGAATCTAGTATCTGACTTTTCTGTTTTTCCTTCTTGTGGCCTTTTCTTTCCACTTTTCTCCTGGCAAATTCCTAATGGTCACCCTGCACACCCTGCTAGAGTGCCAGCTTCCCCTGGTAGCCCTACTGGACCTTCCCTCTGCATTAGCCCCTTACCCTACTATACTGTAATTACAGACTCACTTGCTGTTGTCCTTCCTGATTGGACACAAAGCTATGTCCAAGCTCTGTGCACAATATCTGGTTCATGAAAGCAAATGTGATGAATGAATTCAGTACAAAGAATAAAGTAGGAAGTACATCTATTCTTCTCCCAACCCCAAAAGGATAAGAATCAAAGTGCTGTCTCTAGAGCGAACATCTGGTGGTCCAGGACTGACTTGTGGATTACCCACATTATGGCTATGTCATTAGCAATCAAACCTGGAACAGCTCTTCACAACCAGCCATTTCAGGACCTCATTTTCTCTCACTCTCTCATACACAATCTATACCTAAGTATAATAAATTTCATTCTAAATATCTCTCAAATCCACCCGCTGTTCCTAACACTCTAATTTCTCATCTCTCACTTGGACAAAAGAAATATTACCCCAAATAATTCCTCCAACTTTGTTTTTACTCCCTTCCAAGCTTCTCTCTTCACTGAAGCCAAAGTGATATTTTGAAGATACAGATCAGGTCAGAGTCATTTCCCTTCAGTGTCTACCTGCTGCTCTAAGAAGAAAGACCACACCTTTTAAGCTCATACCTACTGTGATGTGTGAATCTGCTCCACCAGTCTCCCCAGCCACAAGCCCAACCAATTTCCCCTTTGCTCCATACACGAAGCCACATCTGTATTCTTTCAGTTCCTTCCCTGATGCTAAGCTTTTTTCTAACTCAGAACCTTTCTGTTTGCGTTTTCCTCTTCCCGTAATGCTTTATTTCTCTGCACGGCTACCCCTATCTAACTCACTCCATTTATTCTTTAGAAAACAGCTCAAAGCATTCTCTGTCCAAGCAATTAAGTCTGGTCTCCCTACTCTTTCCACAACTGTATTTTTCCTTTAATATTACTCACTACAATTTGTAACCATATGCACATATATATAATTATCCAATACTCTCTGTCTCTCCTACTAGTTTGAATGTGCCCTAGAGATTAGGACTGTTGTGCTAAACATGTCCCTAAAGACCATTATAGGGCCACATATAAGGTCTCCAAAAATATTTATTGAACAAATCAATGCAATAAAAGAGAAATAAATGAAATTTAAAAAATCATGAATGTAACGAACACTAAGAATATGAACCTTTAGTAATAACCAAGACAAGGGCGAAACCAGGGACCAGATCATTAGGCTGAAGAGCTTGCCTCCATGATTTCCTCTCTCCCGAACATCTTTGGAATGGTCAAGAGCAACAAATTTGTTTTCAAAGAATATGCAAATGAGCAGCACATGCAGCCAGTGTATCATTAATGTACTAGTAATAATTGATTTGGTGCACCCTGGACTCAGTCTTCCATAAACTTTGGACAGAGAGCTGAGAGGACAAAAGCTGAGTGCTATTGATTGGGCTGACACTTTGTGGATATGTGAAAGGAAGTACCAAAATGGAAAATAGATATTAATGCAAACAAAATAAAGTTAATAATCAGAAATATATTACATCATCTAAAAATTGTGTTTGGTTATGAGGAAGTTTATGTATAGAAGAAAAGGCTGGGTAAGTCAGGAAAATATTCATAACAAACATTGGCCTATACTATTATTATAGAGAACAGGGTTTTTCCATGTGTAAGAAATAATTTGAACAAAAAATTTTATAAAAATATTTAACAAGTTTTCTATTCTTAGAAGCTTAGAGAATTTGAAAATTAAAAGCATCACAGTCACTTGAGTTGATAGCTTCCACACACACCTAGCCAAATACAGATGACCAGGGATAACTTAACTGGTTATTTCCAAGAAAACTATATATTTTTAAACTTATTAATTTTCCTAAAATTTATAAAAAAAGAAATGATGACATGGAATAGTGAATAAAAGAGAAGGTAGCCATTTTGGAAAAGTATTTTATATGCAGTTTTAAAAATTCCTTGTGAGTGTATCCAATATTTAGGGTTGAATTTTACCTTTCTTATCTTTGAATTTTTTATATGAATGATGAATTGTAATGTTGGTTGGTATTTGTTTGAACCTTGGTTTTCTCTGTTGCTTTTGCAATTGCTTCTTCTACTTCTCACCATTTCATTTACAGTGCCAAAACAAAGAGGTTTGCACTTTGAGGCCAAATTCTCCTTAATCTATTCCAAATTTGCAAAAATGAAGCAAAGGCAACATTTGTCAGCTCTCTGGCAGATGCTTATGTTGGACGATCATTTTGTGTTGTTTTTGGAAAGGGAGGGCTGGAAATCTTAATTCTCATCCCTTCGTAGAATAAATTTTGGACCATGTCACAACCATTAATGCCAACTCCAATGTGAAGAATTCCAGCCGTTGAATTTTTCTTTTTCTGAAATGACTTCAGTATTCTGTGTTCCTGTGGCTTTATAAAAAGCATCCATCTCTTTATTCGACATCACGAATATTCTGCAGGTTATCTGTTCTCTCTTTAAGCCAAATATGTTGCTTCTGAAATTCAGTTAGGATCAGTGTGGCTTGAAAAGACAGACCATGAGAATTGGTGGCTGTCTTCTGAATAAATGTGTTTCTTTTTCCTTCTTCTTCCCTTCACATCCTGCCAAAGTACCCTCCATTTCATTTTTTTATCCCTCAAACAACAGTCATTCCCTGTGGATGTTGATTAGAATTTGGAAAAAGGAGAGCTCAAGATACACCTTGACTAACTTACCACAAGTTTATAAAGTGATTTGGCATGCTTGGTCTGGAATCTCAACTTTTTTTGGAACTTGACCTTTAAAGTGAAGAAATTAGGATACCTGTTGGGTTATTCCTTATCTAATAAATTGACTCTCGGGAGCAGTAAGTTCTGACATTTCATAATCATAAGTTTCTGATTCTCTATATCATTACTTTCTCCTTTGGTGCTAATAGGATCTGATCCCAATATGGTGCACAGCACGGGTTCCTTAACAAACACACAGGTCCAAGGCATAAATATAGCATTTGTTTCCTGCTGTGGTGCCTTGGCCAAGCTGCCTTTTCCAGCATCTTTTTTCTTTTCTGCTCTCTACTTGCTTATTTCTAATATTCCAAATGATAAAGTAATGTCATACTGTATGATTTGTAGGAAAGAAATTCAAGAATGCAATCAGGAGGTACCAAGTTTGAATTTGTGTTAGTTCTAGAGAATAGCCAAGTTTTAAAACTATTTGTTAAAGAGACTTAAGTTTTATTTTATATTACTTGAAAGTCGTTTCTGTCTCTGACTGAAAAATGCTTGTAGAGTTATTTGTTTTATCAACTGGACAGGAAAGATTAATTAGTTTGGGGGAATCAAATCATTCTGTTTGCCAGGTATAGTGCTAATTTTGGGATGATAGTATATCAACTGTATTCTACAACAAAAAGACACACACACAGAGAGCTTTCCAAACATGAAAATGTCTTGTTTTTATTTATTTTGGATAAGATAGATTAACATTTTCAAAAGGGTGTGTATAGCAAACACCATAGTAAATAGTAAATTTCCAACAAAACAACAAACAGCTAATTAAATAAGGTAATAATGTATGCAAAATGCCCATGACATGATAGAAACCTAAAATGAGAAATCACTCAACCATCTTTGTTTTCCATTCTAGCTAAGAATCCTACCTAATAAAAGGGTAATATGCAAATAACCATCACTCCGCTACGCCCACAATTGGGCCGGCAGGAGGCTGGGCGGCGGGACTCGGGGTGGCCTATCTGGCTGTTGAGAGGCGCGGGGGATGGGCCTATCCAGCCATTGAGAGGCGCCAGGGGCTTTTGGCCTGGTGCACAAGCGGACCCCCAGCTCCCCTGCCATCGAAAGCGGGGAGCTGGGTGTCCACTCTGGCACCAGGCCAAAAGCCTCCCTGGTGCACGAGCGGACACCCAGCTCCCCTGCCATCTGAAAGCGGGGAGCTGGGTGTCCGCTCCGGCTCCAGGCCAAAAGCCTCCCTGGTGCACCAGCGGACCCCCTGCCATCGATTGCAGGGAACGGACCCCCTGCGATTGATCACCTGGGCAGGGAGCTGGGGGTCTGCTTTCAGCCTGGGCAGGAGCGGACCCCCTGTGGTTGATTGTAGGGAGCTGGGGTTCCGCTCCTGCCCAAGAGGCTTTCAGTCTGGGAAGGCCTGGGCAGGGGCGGAGCCGGTGATCAGAGGGAGCTGGAGAGGCCTGCCCAGGCCTAAAGCTTCGGCCAGAGGCTTTAGGCCTGGGCAGGGCCCAGCCCTCCATTGGTGTGAACTATAGAGGAAACACCTTTTCTGACTGCACATTGGCTAAGCTTCCTGTATGCCACTGGTAATATTCTTAGTAACTTGGGTAATAAGAATCCAAAAAGGTGATCTAGGGTTTTTCCACCACACTTCTGGAGAAAAAAAATGAAGGTCCGCTGCTGGAAGGCTAAGAAATGTCATATCCTGCCCTAGCCAGTTTGACTCAGTGGATAATGCCTCAGCCTGCAGACAGCAGGGTCTGGGTTTGATTCTGATCAAAGGCATGTACCTAGGTTGCAGACTCCTCCCTGGCTGGGGCCCAGATCAGGGCTCATGCAGGAGGCAACCAATCAAAGTGTTTCTCTCTGTCTTTCCCTTTCTCTTCCACATTCTCTAAAAGTCAATGGAAATATACCCTCAGGTGAGGATAAAAAATAAAGAAAGAAATCCATATCCTATGAAAGACACATCATGAAAATGCCTAAAGAAAGTTGTCATTTTTTCTTGGTGAAGGGACTGAAGTCGTGTAGATGAAAACACCTTGGTGGCTGCGGTGACTGGCAGTGCTTGCAGCAGCAGGGTGATGGGGCTGGTGCCTTCCCCTGACCAGCCTGGTTGCCTCCCACAAAGGGAGGCCAGACTGCGGCTTAGGTACGCTCTCTGTGGGGCGCGGGCCTAAGCTGTCAGTAGGACATCCCCTGAGGGCTCCCAGTATGTGAGAGGGGACAGGTTGGGCTGAGGGACCCCTGACGCCCAGTGCACGAATTTCATGCACCGGGCCCCTAGTTGTAGAATAAAATTTGGGGAAAAGATTGTAAAGATACATTTTCCTCCTTATAAAGATTCAAAAAGTATAGCATTTCCAAATGCCTGCTATAAAATTTTGATATTTTATAAGTATTCTCTATAGGTTTTAGGGTTTTAAAAGTAATTTTCTATTTGAATATTAATTAGTTATAGAATACGACTTATGTATTAATTATAATTATATTTCACATGTAATATAATAATTAAATGTTGACAATTGACTAACATTAATTATAATATTCTGATAGAAAACTAACTATTGTAAAACTGAATCCATACTCTGAGAAAGTTCAGATGCAGTAGTTGCTAAGACCTATTTCTCTGCTCAGGCAGCTATACTTTTAGTAATTTTATTCTAGTGTTTAAGAAAAAGACTATATGTGTCATTTTCTTTGCTTGTTTCATTTCTGTCAAGTTAATATTCTTGTGGTTAAATGTATTGCAAGCACATTTTTCAAACTCATACCATTTGCTTTCAGGTTGCAGCAATTTCCAAACTCAAAGTGGTTGAAGTACAAAGTTTTATCTTTGTTAGCAATAAATCAACAAATCCAATTAGGAAAATGTAGAACTCAAAACATTTGACAAGACAAAATAGTCAGCTTTCAGTTTTACTGGATCAGCAACTTATAACAAGCTCAAATATATTATTCAAGAAATGTGCCATAAAATTCCATTGTTTAATCAGCAGAAAAGATTGTTCAAGGGGATGAATTGTTCTGTGGGCACTACAGGTTAATCTAAACCTGAATCTTGCCAAAACTGGTTGGCTCAGTGGATAGAGCATCGGCCTGCGGACTGAAGGGTGCCAGGTTCGATTCCGGTCAGGGGCATGTGCCTTGGTTGCGGGCACATCCCCGGTGGGAGATGTGCAGGGGGCAGCCGATTGATGTTTCTCTTTCATTGATGTTTCTAGCTCTCTATCTCTCTCCCTTCCTCTCTGTAAAAAATCAATAAAATATATTTAAAAAAAATAAACCTGAATCTTGGTTTGTAGTGTACATGACATCTTACCTTGAGATCTGAAAGGGTGGGTTGTCCAAGGATCACAAGTGAAAAAAATCTCTCATACAAGATTGACTGCACCTACTGCTGTCTCTTTTCTTAGAATAATACAAAATTAGCTAATGACTTCATCAGATTGAAGATTGATTCTACTGGTAATAGAATATTTTTCTCTAAGTTATCTTGTGGTAATATATGATTTTATAAAATGTAGTGATATAATTCAACTATTGGAAAAGGTTTATCCTTCAGAAATTTTATTTTAAACAAATATTTTAAACACTTTATTTTTTAATATTTACTTTAGAATGTTGCTTGTAGTCTATGTTAAAAAAACACACACACACACACACACACAAAACTTGCTAATGTAAAATACAACGTTCTTGCCCAGCTGCCATAGCTCAGTGGTTAAGTGTTGACCTATGAACCAGGAGGTCACAGTTTGATTCCTGGTCAGGGCATATGCCTGGGTTGTGGGCTTGATCCCCAATGTGGAGTGTGCAGGAGGCAGGCGATCAATGATTCTCTCTCATCATTAATGTTTCTATCTCTCTCTCCCTCTCCCTTCCTCTCTGAAATCAGTAAAAACATATTTAAAAATAAAAATAAAATATAAGAGTCTTGGAAATAAATTTGATTGATTTTAAGTTCTGACAAAATTTATTAAATAACTAGAGGCCCAGTGCACAAAATTCATGCACTTGGTGGGGGGGGTGGTCCCTCAGGCCAAACTGCACCCTTTGCAGTCCAGGAGCCCTCAGGGGATGTCCGACTGCCAGCGTAGGCCCGCTCCCCCCGGACATCCTTAGTGCTGCCACAGAGGCGGGAGAGGCTCGCGCCACCGCAGCTGCACTCACCAGCTGTGAGCCGGGCTCAGGGGGAGCACACTGACCACCAGGGGGCAGCTCCTGCATTGAGCCTCTGCCCCTGGTGGTCAGTGCGCATCATAGCAACCGGTTGTTCTGCCGTTTGGTCAATTTGCATATTAGCCTTTTATTATATTAAATAATAAGTTAGCATTCTAAGAACTATTAGAACATTAGAAATATTTGAATATTAAAAATATTCAACTTGAATCTGTCAAAGCATTATGCTACATTAATACATATTATTATAATTTTTAATGTATAGTTATCGTGCAGTGCTTAAACTCTGTGAATATTATTTCACAGCAGATTAAGTTTTTAAATTCTATAGCTTAAAAGTTGCTGAACGTGAATGAAGAGGAGGTGGCAGTGTGTGATAATGGGGAGTGCTGATACAATACCTTTCTCCCTTTCTTTTGGAGTCAGCTCCATTTACTTCATTAGTCCAAGTAAAGGAGAACTTTTTGAGAAGTTACCTCTAAAGATATATTGATGGTGGCAGGTTCAGTCTCATACACAGGCATGTTACTTAAGCAGATGACTGATGGCTGCCAGAAGTCCCCTCTGTCCAATTTTATCTGTCCCATTGGCTATTTGAGAGATCCTTAGTGTGCACTTCTTTGGAGATGAAAATGCAAATGTTACCAGAATTTATTAGAATGATATTGGCAAATGAAAGTAGATACAAAAACAAGTAATTAGCTTCATGATGGTCTAAGACATTGTTTCTCAACCTTTCTAATGCCGCAAACCTTTAATACAGTTCCTCATGTTGTGGTGACCCCCAACCATAAAATTATTTTCGTTGCTACTTCATAACTGTAATTTTGCTACTGTTATGAATCGTAATGTAAATATCTCAATCTGTGGTTCGACCCACAGGTTGAGAACCACTGCTGTAGAGCCTAAGACCATCGGGAAACACAGATATTTACATTAAGATTCATAACAGTAGCAAAATTACAGTTATGAAGTAGCAACGAAAATAATTTTATGGTTGGGGGTCACCACAACATGAGGAACTGTATTAAAGGGTTGTGGCATTAGAAAGGTTGAGAACCACTGGTCTAAGAAATATATCACATGAGGAATATTAAAGGAACTGTGATATTAGTAATGTGAAAAATAGAAGCATTTGGAGGGAATAAGTTATTTCTATCCCCATCTAGGAAAAGCAGCCATATGTAAGAGTGAATGTTGTGCAGTAATTCTAAGTAATTTCAGGGGCAAAAATGTCAAGCAGCCGAGACCGGTTTGGCTCAGTGGATAGAGCGTTGGCCTGCGGACTCAAAGGTCCCAGGTTCGATTCCGGTCAAGGGCATGTACCTTGGTTGCGGGCACATCCCCAGTAGGGGGTGTGCAAGAGGCAGCTGATCGATGTTTCTCTCTCATCAATGTTTCTAACTCTCTATCCCTCTCTCTTCCTCTCTGTAAAAAATCATTAAAATATATTTTTAAAAAAATGTCAAGCAAATAATAGCTAGAAGTCCCAGGATATCCAACGTGAATTTTGTATAATAAAAGGTTAATATGCAAATTGACCAAACAGCAGAACAACCAGTCACTATGACACACACTGACCAGAAGCTCAATGCAGGAGCTGCCCCTGGTGGTCAGTGTGCTCCCCCTGAGCCCGACTCACAGCTGGCGAGTGCAGCTGAGGTGGCACGAGCCTCTCACGCCTCTGCAGCCACTCTAAGAATGTCTGACTGATGGCTTAAGCCCACTCCCCACAGGGAACGGGCCTAAGACATCAGTCTGACTTCCCCTGAGGGCTCCCAGACTGTAAGTGGGTACAGGCCTGGCTGAGGGACCCTCCCCACCCCCAGTGCACGAATTTCATGCACTGGGCCTCAATTAAATATATAAAAAGATTTTATCAGTTCATTGATCCAAAATGAAATGAACTTCCGTAGGAGATAATCGTATCTCTGTCAAAATGGAGTGCTTTAACACATTGGTTAGAAATCATATGCTGGAGACAGTGGAGAAAATAAAGTTAACACAAATGTTACATGTGCCAGACCCTGTTTAAGTGCTCAACATATAATCGGTGAATTTAATCCTGACAACCATCTAGAAAGGTAAATTTTAAATCACTCAATTTTACAGATGAAACAAAAAGAAGTTTAACATATCAAAGGTCATACAAGTAGTAAGTGTGGAGCTCTATTTTGAACTTATGCAGTTTGGCTTTAATATCTATTCCCTTATTCACTATACTGTATTTACTCCAAGAGTGGTCTATGTTACTAATGTTGACATAAATATTATATAAGTATCTATCAGTTATCTAATATAGTGGAAATGGGAAGAGGAATATATATGAAAAGTAAGTCAGAAAAATCAAGGGCATTAATTTTGTTGTAGATACCACTCAGAATGATATCTCAAATAAGATTTAGAAGACTTCCCCAAACATACTTCCCAATATATTTTAGAGTGATCATCACTTACAGAGTAGAGTGAAGAAGAATTTTTCAGTAATCCTCAGTTGGCATACTGGAATAAATTTTTTCTAACAAAGTAAACCTCAAAAGAACCCATTTTCATCATGATTCCTTACTGACCTGTAGTTTTCCATGAACTTAGGTATAATTTTATTGCCCCCATTATCGAGCCCCACTTTAGCATTCAACTCTTGTATAAGACTGGTTTTTCTCATTTTGCTTCTATTTCCACATTCCTTATATATCTAATACCTCAGTTTAGAGTCTGTTCTTTTGCCTATGTTATCTTATTAACTTAAAATAACAAAATCCAAATTTAGCTGTAAGTGCATGTTGTTTGATCTCTTCTTGAAGGCTTTCCCCACAGAAGTCTTTATTTAGTTTAAATTATGGTCATAAATGCAGCTGGTAAGTTTAGAATTTCTTAATTTTCTAATTAAAGTATAAACCATTTATTATATATACTTTGACAACTGTAGTTCAATAATGGTATTTTTTGATACTATGAATAACTGCCAGTGATTTAATTCTGAATTTCTTTATTTGCCTGATATAATAATTTCTAGAGGGGTTAATAATAGTGAGTAGTTTTTTCCTGTAACAAATTTCTCTTAGATCTTTAAAATTCTTATTAAAAAATACATGATTCAGTGTTCTAGTTACTTGCCTCACTAGCTGTTAGCGTCTTTGCCCTCCTTTCTATAGCAGCTGGAAGTATGCAAAGTAATTTTTCATACTCCCTTGCTGGCAGGTTTCCAGTAGATTTTGGCCGACAAGGAGCAATGGCAGGAGATTGAAAGAAGGGGGAAGAACAAATTATTCTTTATTTTCTATGGTATCTCTGGTGGCTGTGGGCTCCAGGAGCAATTTTAACTGACCTGGTCACAAGCATATCAATGGGGATTTCATGTCCCAGGGTCTCATGTGGAATACTGGTGGAATTCATGTCCCAGGGTTTCTGCTTAGCAGTAGTCAACGCAGCTATAGCATCAATGCCTCCAAATCAGCTGAAGGGCTGGCTCTTGTGTTCAGCCCAGGGTAGAAAGAGAGCCCTGATTTCCAACTAACATTTCCTTCTCCCTTTTGCTCCTCTAATATTTCCTCCTTCTTGATTTGCTTCTTTTGCCCTTCCAATAAGTTTTTAGTCGTTAAATCTGTCTCTACTTGAAATACCTGAAGTGGTTCCTACTTTTGTGACTAGACACTGAGTAATATATCTAGACCAATTCTACTTCTGGTGCTGGGATCATCTGTACAATTTCCTCTCAATTAAGTTCCTATTCTCTGTTAAAATTCTACAATTGGGGTTGAATACATTCAAGGCAATAACTCCACTAGTATTTCTGGGGAGACTTTAAAAAAAACAAAAGTAAACAAACTATTTTGTTGACCTGATCTTTGTCTCCTTATATTTCCCTCTCAATTCTGTTTTATGGGTTTCAGAGAAACCCCAAAATAATAGTCATTATCTCTGTCTGAATTCTAAGCTTATTAGAGTTGGAGAGATGGGAATAAAATTATATACTTGATACTACAAACTGCTGTATAGATGGTGGATTTAGATCTTTGATCAAATGGGTATCTAATATTTGGCTCATGACCTGACTTTACACAGCAGATTCTTGTTCATTTAACAAATACTTATTGAGTCCATTCTATAATCCAGGCAAACTTCTAGACAGGGGTTAATACCACTAAACCAAACAAAGTAGTAATTCCATAAAATGGGTAAGAGGAAAGCTAAAGTGAGAATATCTAATTCCTTGTCCTACGAATTAGAGGAGTAAGTCCTCTTTTTCCAGGGTGGAGTGAATAGGAGTTAGAGAGAGAGAAACCAAGAGCCTGCTACAGGCAATTGGGAGTGTCTTTTTTTTTTAAAATATATTTTATTGATTTTTTACAGAGAGGAAGAGAGAGGGATAGAGAGTTAGAAACATCGATGAGAGAGAAACATCGATCAGCTGCATCTTGCACACCCCCTACTGGGGATATGCCCGCAACCAAGGTACATGCCCTTGACCGGAATCGAACCTGGGACCCTTGAGTCCGCAGGCCGACGCTCTATCCACTGAGCCAAACCGGATTCGGCTGGGAGTGTCTTTTTGGAAACATGAAGTAAAGAGATTGAGGCTCCCTCTGACTTAAACGAAGCATAGCCTATATTAACATTCAAACATTACGGGAGACATAACAGATTAAACCTTGTCTTTCATTTAGATGTCAGGGCTATATTTGATATGAATAACTTTTGTAAATAGGTAGCAGAGAAGGATCTAGGAAATAGTGATATTCAAAATATTTAGCAAGTAATTTGTCATGGGTATTGACCGGTTTTAGTGGATAGTGGTGAAAACTACGCTATGGCCACACCAAGATGTACTGGTGAATCTTATTAATGAGCACGGAAGAATTGAGAAAAGATCATCAAAGTACAGAGTGATAAGGAATCTGCAGTTACTAAAGATAAAGTCACCCATTTTTGCTTACTAACACCTGGCCTAACCATAACTCTGATTTTAATTGTAGTAAATTATATAATCAAGAATCACTTTTACTTTGAAATTATTCGGAAACATAGTCACCCATACATTCCAGAAATAACTTTTTACTTGATAATATGTTAAATGTTTAGTTAGCTCCTTAACTGAATAGAGTTTTAAGCAGGTGACTAGCTTGCTAAAAATCCTCAGTGTACATGCTTATTCTTAAGTTATTTTTAATTTGTAAATACTTGTAATATTTTTATGTTTTTATTTTGTATTATTACAGTATTATGAAAGTACTTGATACAGCTTAAGTAATATCTCTTAATTTGACATTATCATCAATTCTTTAACTAAGGGGCAACCATTAACATAAACTTATACAAATTCAGCTTTTCATCATATGTGCAAAATATGTGGCTATGTAAACTTTCTTCTAAAATGATTTTAAAATCTTATTTATACTTTTTATTTTTTAAAATTCTTCCAAAATATGATTTGCTTTTGTAATTGGAAGAAATTTGCATTAGTTGAATCCATTGAACCATAATCTTGATACATTAGATTAGCTTTTTCTTTAAATTCTGGCACATTTTCCTTAAAATAAAATTGAAGGATTTTATAGTAAGCATACTTTTATTTGGTTACAATGCTTTAAGAAATAATACAGATCTCTTCCCATATATTGTTAAATATGTGTTTGTTTCTGCTAAGTACTTAGATGTATTATGAAGTAAAAAATACACAATTCCTTTCTAAGCCTATTGCTAACTGAATCTTGCTAAGGTGTAAGGAACTAGTTTGATATTAGTTTCATACCCAGGAATTGCAATAAAGATAAATAAAAAAGGCAACTGCCAGATTTTTAATTAGAAAATATGTAATGATATGCCTTATAGCCTCAGTGTGTGTGTGTGTGTGTGTGTGTGTGTGTGTGTGTGTAATCTTCGCATTTACCTACATATTCAGTTTTATAACTGAAGACACAGAGCTTTGTATATCACAACCCTTCACAGAGGCAATGTTTTGGTTTTTTATAATGACTGTGGTTACTCTTGCTGACAAGTGATAGCCTTTTGTGTGGAGGTATAACCAGTTCCTAATGTACCTTCAGCATTTCCAGCCAGAAACATTTTTTTTTTTTAATCGGAGCTATGCTCACAAATGCCTCAGTATCTTTTCAGTGATAGCTTCTTCTATGCCCCTTGTTTACTAGCTTGACATTATGATCTTTGGGAGTCCGTGTTTTCATTTGGTTTATGAAATGTTGGCAAAGGCAGGGTGAGATTCCTCAGGAGAAACTTGAAATAACTAACACTATGTGACATCCCAATACGTTACTGAGGATCTAAACGATGCCTCAGAAGTATCTTTAAAAGTTTTTCATTATTAAAGTTGTGAACAAATTTCCTGAACTTGATTTTTTTAAAATAAAGTCACTCTAATTTCTTCCCTCAGAATCCTTTAACCTAATCATCAGAGCCTTTAGCATGCCTATTAGAAAGTTATGAGATCAGTGTAACTAAAAATAAGAGCAGAGTTTAAACAAAAGAAATGCATTTAATTATCATTATGCTATAATTGCATTACCCAATTGTAGTAATTCCAAGGAATTTGTTTAGAACTGGAACAAATACTGTTATCCTACTGTAGTTAAATTCCTCAAACAAAAGTTGAAATTTGCAGTTGTTTAAAATGACTTTAAACCGAACTTCCTTCAAGGGCATTTTTTATGTAAGATCTGATGATTCAGCTTAGCATAATGCTTTTTGTAAAAATATTAAAAAATAGTAATAACATGAAAACTGTGGCTTTGGAAACCAAGTCCATATAGATATAAAAAAATAAATTCTCATATAAAATGTAGTGATAACTCATATAATTGAACACATGGTCAAGAAAATATCAGAAAATTAAAAAAAAATTATCAAATTTTTTTTTAAATTTTGGCATTATGTATTAGTTTTCTATAGCTAACATAACAAAGCCACAAACAGAATGGTGTAGAACAACAGACATTTATTGTCTCACAGTCTGGAGGCTAGAAGTCTGAAATTCAGGT
Organism: Cnephaeus nilssonii; assembly: GCF_951640355.1. Classification (NCBI taxonomy): domain Eukaryota; kingdom Metazoa; phylum Chordata; class Mammalia; order Chiroptera; family Vespertilionidae; genus Cnephaeus; species Cnephaeus nilssonii. Next base: position 13,379,451 of record NC_137079.1, read on the forward strand.
GTGAGCAGGGCTGTGCTCCCTCTGAAACCTGTGGGGAAAGGATCCTTCCTTGTGTCTTCCAGCTGTTGCCAGATAGTCCCTGGTTTGTGGCAGATTAACTAGCCTTTACATGGCATTCTCCTTATGCCTGTCCACATAATCTGCCCTCCGTGCATGTATTCAGAGTTCTACTCTTTATAAGGACACCAGTCCTATTGGATCAGGATCTACTCTAATGACCTTATTTTAACTTCATTATTCTGTAAAGACCCTATTTCTAAATAAGGTTGTATTCTGAGTGAGGTACTGGGGATTAGGACATCAATTTATCCTTTATAGGAGAGATACAATTCAACCTATAATAGGCTATAAATATTTTTATTTGGAAAATTAAAATAAAAGTTTATGCATTTTACCTTTTTGTAATTCAAAGTATTATCAAGTTCCACTGATACAAAATTTCTGCTTTTTGTGAAATATTGGAATTCTCTCTGATCATGGCTAAAATATTTAAATGTCTAGCTTTGTTCCACAGATGAGTTTTGAGGCAAAATAGAATCATAGTGATTTATTAGAATCCTATCTAATAATAGACAAATATGCAAATTGACCGCACCACGCCCACCAGCCAAGTCACGCCCACCAGCCAAGCCACGCCCACCAACCAATCAGGACGAATATGCAAATTACCCCAACAAAGATGGCGTCTAATTTGCATATCAAGACAGCATAGAAAGAAGCCAAGCTGCAGAGAAGCAAGCAAGCTGGGGGGGGGGGGGGGGAGGAGGAGAAGGGAGGGGCGGAGGCAGGGCCGGGGGAGAAGGAAGTTGAGCAGGCGGGGCCGGGGGAGAAGGGAGGAGCGGAGGCGGGGCTGGGGGAGAAGGAAGGAGAGCGGGCTGGCGGAGAAGTTAGAAAAGCAGGGGGGCTGGCGGAGAACGCAGGGCGGGGGACAAGGGAGGAGAGCAGGCAGGGCGGGGTAGAGTGCAGCAGGAAACCCTATTGCAGGATTTTTCCTGCAATGGGAACGCTAGTTAAATTATAATAGTTGTTTTATGTAGGTCCCAGTTTAAAGGAATGGAAATAAATTAGTTTTGCCTAAGAATTTTGCTCAACATAAGAAGATTCCAAGAAATAAAAGTAACACATATAACTTATTAAATGTTTAGTTGCTTGTTAAAGTTATCTTTGTCTTTTCTTTGGCAGTGAAGCACAGTACTGAAGATATGGATTAGCAGTTACATGTCTTTTTTAAAAATTTATCTTTATTGTTGAAAGTATTGCAGATATCCCTCTTTTTCCCCCATCACCCTCCACTACCCCCCCAGACCTACCACACTATTTTCTGTGTCCAAGGGTTATGCATATATGCATATAAGTGCTAGATGTCATTTTCTTTTTTTGTTAATCCTCACTGAGGATATTTTAGAGAGAGTGGATGGGAGGGGGAGAGACACAGAGAGAGAAACATTGATGTGAGATAGACACATTGATTGGTTGTCTCCTGCACTCACTCTGACCAGACCAGAGATCCAGCCTGCAATCAAGGTACATGCCCTTGACTGGAATCTCCACTCAGGAACCTTCAGTCCAAGGGCTGATGTGCTATCCACTGAGCCAAACTGGCTAGAGCTAGATGTCATTTTTTTTTTTTTAAGCACGAGCACAGGATCATTAAGTAGGTCACTTTCATATTGGGAATTTCAAAATAGAAACTTGTCCTTTATATTGCAGTAAACTTAGCACACAGCTTTTACTGAAAATATATTTTATTAATGTCTTCTGAGTTTTCTAATAAAAGGGGAGCAGACTTTATGATAGCAGTTGTCATGCAGTATGTTTATTAAGGGTTCCCCTTGGGATCAGCACTCAAAAAAGATGGGAGAGCAGTCAGGATTGGGCCAAGGAAGCAGCTGAACTGTGATGCAGACCGAAGACACTCTTGGTAAACTCCATGAGAAATTTTGGTGCAGAATGGCACTTCAGAGATGTCCCTAGTTAGGCTGAGCTGACCAAGCTATAATAAATTCTCAGAGGTCAAATCACTTGATCGGAACCATCAGGAGAAAGGGTGCCACCTTGGGGAGGTAGCCATCTTCAGCTGAGGTGATCCTGGAAACAGCTGACAGATATCTGCCACAGCCTCTCAACAAATGGGCAGCAAGTCCTCCTTTGCTGGGGCATCTGGGCAGCATATGACAGTATGCATCACAGGGAAAGGAATCATAATAATTTGGGGATGTGCTTTCAACCATGCTTTGGCTGGCTCTGCACCAATGATGTGGATCCATACAATCTAAGAAAAAAATGTAATGTTGTGTTCATTGCATAACAAAAAGTGGTTATATTTTTGTTTTCATATCTTTGCTTTAGCCAGAGAAAATATGATAGACAAATTTAGGGCCCATCAATATGAGTCTTCATATTCTCCATAAACTTAGCAGTATCTTGGACTCAGAAAGTCCAAGCTTATTTTATTTGTTGAGATTTCCACCTTGAAAGTGCATAATGCCTATAAAAAATTGAATAGAGAAATGATAAAATTTCAGTTTTGTCAGCAGAATCGTCCTGAGTTGTGCTAAAATAAGAGACTGAAGAAGATAACTTGTTTTCCATTGAAAAGTGAAGTAATTTTTAGGGAAGATAGATATCTTTTTAACTTAGGGATCAACAGCCTAGAAGGGAGAGATTTCAGGAGAGTACAAAAATGTCACCTTGTTGCCACCTATCATTTTCCCTGTCATGTTTGTCTATAAACATATAGAATAAATCTGGTCAGTCATAATTACATACTGCTAATATATGATGTCTGCTTAGTATTGATCTTTTTCTATTCTGAGGTTTAGTTGAATTAGCTTTACAATAGCTCCTAAAGTATTATAAAATTTTCTGTTCCAATCAAGTAAGGTAAAATATACGTTTATATTATTGACATAGATTTTCTATCTGGTTTCCCGATGTTTCCTACTCAAAATCAAAATAGTCAATTTAATTTTCCAAACATACAGCTATGTTTGACTCATATTCCTGCTCAAAAAACTCTGTGTACCTCAGTGCATATAAAATTACATAAAATGTCATCTTGAATCCAAGATCATTCATAAAATTGTTTCATTCCATATTTAAGCACTACTAATATTGATGGGTGCTTTTAACTCCCAACCTCCATGAACCAAATCAAATGAAGCATAATTGAACTCCATGATTTTAAATTAGAAATTTATATAATGATGTATACCCTCTACCCCTCTTCCTTATTGACAGATTAGTTGACTAAATTTTTAATATTTGCCTTAACTTCAGTATTCTAAAAGTTTTACAAAATAATTACTTTTATTTTACTTGGTCTTCCTATACATTTCCTTCTTTTCCCCCTTTCTTTCTCTCCTTTTATTTTTGTTATACATCCCATTCTTCTCCTGAAGACTTCTCCCAATATCACAATTTCATTCCCCTAATATGCACAACAATATTTAACAGTGTATTTCAAGACTTTTGATCTGTAAATACCACAATTACAAATGACCCTATGTATTCAACATACTCTTTTCTTCTATAAATTATTTATGTTGCTTACTTTGAAAAATTATGTAGCAACTTTCTGAATTAATTTAAAATACACAAGTATTTATTTCACAATTTAAACTTTAGGTTTTTAAAAAATCTCATTCAGTATTCTAATCTGGCAGTAATCACCATGTTTCACCATTCTTACATTTGAGCAGGCCATTTGAACTTTTCGCATAAATATGATTTTCCAGTCAGGTTGTGTTTAGAAATTCTAATTATTCTATTATTTACTCATCTTTGTTTCTAACAAAGAGCTTAATTGGTGACTTAAACAACTGAGTTGATAATTAGGCAAATGTGTTCTGACAAAATTTTAATGGTGTAACAAAAAAAACAGAGATGAGAACAAATAAGAAGTTAATATTAAATAACTATGATAAAAAGTTGAGAGTCAATATAATTGTGTCAGAGCTGCTACCATGAGTAAAATAATAATAAATAGTAACAAAAATGATGGGGAATGGTAGAACACACACAAAAATGTGGTGCCCAGCAGGTGTGGCTCAGTGGTTGAGTGTCAACCTATGAATCAAAAAGTCATGGTTCAATTCTCAGACAGGGCACATGCCTGGGTTGCAGGCTCCATCTCCAGTGTTGGGTGTGCAAGAGGCAGTTGATCAGTGATTCTCATCATTGATGTTTCTATCTCTCTTTTTTTCCTCTCTGAAATAAGTAAAAATATATATTTTAAAAACACACACACAAAGTGGCCATTCCAAAAAAAACATAACTCCGTGACAAAGGGACTCCTCATTAGAGAAAGCCTTAATACAAATCCATGTAAATAGGAGTTGATAAGTAACCTGATAAACAAGAGTTAATCATAGGAAGAATAATTTCTGTGCTAAGATATAAACTGAGACCACAATTCCATAATTTTTATTAAATAAATGTTAGAATGAATGAAATTAGAATAGTTTTTGACATCTCTGAAAAGTGAACTATAAGCATAATAAAAATGCTTGATATAAATGAAGCTTGAAGACATGTAATAAAGCAATTATAGAGAAGCTATTAGATATGAAGGGCAAAAAGAATGTATCTGTCATAAAAAGTAAATATCACTAAAATGAGATTCTAACAAATGAAACAAAAAGAATATTGTCATATAAATTAGTGTGGCAAAAACTCTTCAAATTAAAGTTGAATTGTGCTGGAGGTAAAAAAAAAAATATATATATATATATATACACACACACACACACACACACACACACATACATACATACAGGACACTGTAGTTAAGTCTGACATTAAAACACATCTGGTTTATTATTGACTAGAGGCCCGCCCCCAACTGCCCTCCTCTGCAGACCTGATCTCACCCCCACTTGCCCTCCCCTGCAGGCCTGATCTCATCCCCAATTGCCCTCCCCTGCCAGCCAATTTGGTTCTGATTGGTCGGTTTCTATGCCAGTCAGTGTGAAAAGCTCCACCTCCTAGGCAGCCATTGGCTCCTCACAGTTCTCCCAGATTAGGTTCTGATTGGTCAGTTTCTATGCCAGTCAGTGTCTCCGGGCCTGATCAGAGAGGCGGGGCTGATCAACAGCCCCTGAAGAGGCTCGGAGAGAAACAGGAGTGCTGCTGGCGAATCCTGGAGAAAAAGAGAGAGGCAACGGCTGATCAACAGCTGCCATGGAGGCTGCAGATCAGACCCTGCCTCTCTCTTTGGGCTTTTCTCTGGGCCTGATCTGCAGCCCCCTCGGCAGTCAGTTCTGGGTTGCCACGCCGGCACCGGTGGCAGTCAGTGCTGGTTTCCACAGCAACCCAGCACTGACTGCAGGACTGACTTTCGATGTTCAGTCAAGCCTTCGGTCAGTCATTACAGACCCTGGGTTTTTATATATTAGGATATGCAAGGATAAAGAAAGAACCCCTCAAGTAATCAGGAAAAAGTAGGACAGGCCACATACAAATTTCTATACATTTTCAAATTTTACATTTAATTTGAAAATATATCATGATACATTTGAACCTACCTCCAAGTCCTAGTTCAAGGATCTCAGCACAATATCAGGATACATCCTAAAGTTACGGATACAGTTTAGGCATCTCCATTTGCAGTTCCTCAAACCTGACATACCTATATTTCCATCTCTATATACAGGATGTTTATTTATGACTGGAATGCTTTGGAAATAACCTGTACCTCCTGAATGTCTGGAATCTCATTTATCAAACATATATTTATTGGTCCCTCAATGCTCACTTCTGGAATGTGCTGGCCTCCTCCATCAGGAATATGCCTTAAGATATATCTTACTCTGTGCTCAAGTGGAATAGTTGTGGATTGCTAGTGGTAATGTAAAATGCTACAGCTGCTATGGAATACAGTATAGTGATAACTCAAAAACTTAAATGTCATCTGGCAATACCATTTCTAAGAATACCCAAAAGTACTGAAATCAGAGACTTTAATAGGTGTTTGTATATCAGTTCTCATAGCAGCATTATTCACAATAGCCAAAATGTGGAAACAACCCAAATGTCCATCAACAGATGAATGGATAAACAAAATGTGGCATATACATACAATGAAATATTATTCAGCTTTCTAAGTGAAGATGTCCTTGATATATGTTAGCATATGGATAAACCTTGAGGACATTATACTAAGTGAAATAACCTATATGTAAAAAGAAAATATTGTATTATTCTACTTAAATGAATTATGTAGAGTAGTCAAATTTTTTGAGAGAGAGAGAAGAATAGTGGTGAACAGGGTCTGGGGATAGGTAGAAAGAGAAGTTACTTTAAACAAAGTACAGAGTTTCAAAAGTTTGAAAAGTTCTGAAGGTGGGTAGTGGTGATGGTTACACAGCAATGTGAATATGCTTAAGGCCATTGAATTATGAACTTAACAATGGTTAAATTGGTAAACATTAGTTTACATATATTTACCACAATAAAAAATAGACTAGAATCTAAGGCATGCCGCCAGTACTGTGATGCTGACTGCCTGCAGCCGTCCTGCCAGAAGATGAGGTGGGTTGTGTAGCACACCAAGGGCTGCCAGCGTAAGACCAGTGGAGGCTGCGGAGTGTGCAAGCAGTTCATGGCCCTTTGCTGCTACCATGCCAAACACTGCCAAGAAAACACATGCCCCATTCCCTACCACCTCAGCATCAAGCAGAAGCTCCACCAGCAGAAGACACAGCACCGCCAGCAGCACGCGTAGCTCATGTGCCAGCAGATGCCACCATCAACACCCGCACTGTGCCTCAGCCGAGTCTGCCTTCCCCTCCCTTAGCACCACCCTGGCCCCCCACACTGCATCCCAGCACACCCTGGACACCACAGCCCCCGACTCTGCCCCAGGCCTCGCCTGTGAGCATGTCACTAGCCGGCTTCTCCAGCGTGGCCAGAACTCTGCCAGCCCCCCACCACAGTTTGCACTGGGAAGCCCACTAACCAGGTGCCAGCCCCATGGCCCCCGGCCCAGGCCCACCTGCAGCAGTGGAGGCGTCCGACAGATTGCACGTGAGGCACAGCAGCAGCAGCATCTGTACTGGGTGAGCACCAACAACGGTATGCCCCTGAGGCACAGTGACCCCTGAGAGCCAGATGGCCCCCATGGGCCTGAATGTGACCCAACCAGGTCAGTGGGCCTGTTATTCTGCCCCCCGAGCCCCGGCAGTGGCAGCCAGCACCCATCCCCCAGCAACAGTCAATGTGAGGCATGCCCAGCCCGTGATGTCTATGCAGACCCAAGGTGCAGCCACCTCAGAACGTCTCTCCAGGTGCCCTGCAGGACCTGCTGCGGACCCTGCAGTCTCCCAGCTCCTGCAGCAGCACATGCTCAACATCCTCAAGTCAAACCCTCAGCTGATGGCAGCTCTCATCAAAAGGCACACAGCCAAGTAAGTGGCCAGCCCGCCCGGCCTTCAGCTCTAGCCCAGCCTGCTGAATCTGAACGCCATGCAAGCCAGCGGGCCACGACCTGCTGTCCCTCCGCAGCAGCAAGCAATGGGAGGCCTGAACCCCCAGGGCCAGGCCTTGAACATCATGAACGCGGGGTGCAACCCCAGCATACCGAGTATGAACCACAGTACAGAGAGATGCCATGGAGCAACAGCAGCAGCAACAACATTGCGAGAGGCATGTCCGACTGTCGGTTGTGATGGGGCGTCGCCTTCCCCTGATCGCTGGGTCGCCTCCCACACCTGAGGGCTCCCGGACTGTGAGAGGGGGCAGGCTGGGCTGAGGGGACCCCCCCCTCCAGTGCATGAATTTTCATGCACCGGGCCTCTAGTCTACTTATAATCGCTTAAAAATGAACTATATGATTTTGACTTTATAGTACCTGTCTGAAAGAGAGACAAAGCATAGAATGAAGTTAAAATGTAGATAATGATGCTGACATGCAATTATATTTAAGCATGTAGAGCATTAATTAACATATAGGAGTTTAATGAAGAAAGCAATTAGATTAACAAAAATCCAATTCCTTGATATTGTACATTTATACTGCATTGACATTCTGCAATTAAAATTAGTTGATACTGCCCGATTAGTTCAAGAATCCTCCTCCAAAATATCAGGCCACTGTGAGTTAGCCAGAGTGCAATTGACTAAACTCTACTCCTTCATTTCTACCCATTTCAGGCATTGTAATATTTTACATATTGTGCCTCTAATCTTGACTGAACACGAAGAGTCAGAAGAGATAAAGCTCAGTTTATGTCAGATGTCTAAATTTGTCAAGTAGTAAGGGGCAAATAAGGATCTAAATACAGGGCTATTTCCTTTTCTTTGTACCAAATGGGCTTCACAAAGATATTCTCATCAGTTCTATGATATATTTTTATATTTATTGTCATCGCATTTTGGTTCAGAAATTTGACAAAACATGTGAAGCTGTTGAAATTTCTAGCCTTAATTACTATTTAAAATAAAATTATAGATTATTCCACAGTATGTATACTAGTACATATATAACACAGATTAAATTTGCTGAGTTTTGGAGGGATCTTAAATCAGATTATTCTGAATTGAAAATGCTAAGACATTAATCATCCAATTTCAACTAAGCCTAAAAATTCTGAATGACCGCCGAAACCGGTTTGGCTCAGTGGATAGAGCGTCGGCCTGCGGACTGAAAGGTCCTGGGTTCGATTCCGGTCAGGGGCATGTACCTTGGTTGCGGGCACATCCCCGGTGGGGGGTGTGCAGGAGGCAGCTGATCGATGTTTCTCTCTCATCGGTGTTTCTAGCTCTCTATCCCTCTCTCTTCCTCTCTGTAAAAAATCAATAAAATATATTTAAAAAAAAAAATCTGAATGACCAATTTCGCCATGACTCACTGGAAGCACCAGACCCATGCTCCTCAGTGTTTCATGACATCAGGTACCAGATCTTTTAGAAGTTCCCTCCTTGTCCCCCACCCAAGTCCACTACACCTTAGTCTTTCTGGCTCTCGTTAGCATGCTGCTCCAGGCAGCAAACCTTTTGTGAAAATATTACCAATAGTTATTCAAAGACATGCTGTTGTTCTGTTAACAATATTGTGATAACTATCTATGGTGCCAGGTGGGCACTTGAATTATCAGAGGAAACCCTGTAACTTCTATGAATGTCTATCTGCTGTGCTGTATACTTGAGACTAATACCAAAAATAAATGTTGAATGCAAACTATAATAAAAAATAAACGTAAAAAAGATGTCTATAAATTTTTTATGTAATAGTTAGATGAGGTTTTCATAACTAAATATAGAACAAAGTTTCAGTGCCTACAGATTACTTGGAAATCCTAGTCACATGCAGGATATTTTTAAATAAGCTTTGGGCTCTCAATCTTCATTCTTTGAGTTGCAAACTGCAAAACATAAATCTAATAAATCAAAAATTACCTGTGATTTAAACAGGCTTGCATTAAAGTTATATTATTTTTATGTTGCATGGTAATCAAGTTTGTTTTCTGATTGGTGGGGAGAGTAAAAACTATTTTGCAGTCTTTGCAACACTAAAAAGAACAATTGCAGCAAAATTCTTCTAATTAAATAAGTTTCTTCAAAACACAAATTTGCTGAATCAGAAGACTGCTTCTCTTAGCTCTGCTCATTCTTTAGAAAATTTCACATTTAAAGCATAAAATAAAATAACAGTCTTATTTTGCTGTGAAAGGAAAAACTATATAAATATACATTGATATATACTTATTCATGCTTTTTGTGAAATGTCCAACTCCTAATATTTCTCAGAGTTCACAAGTTCAAATATTACTAAAATTATGTTATCATTTTTGCACATAATCAGATTAAGGCATTTTTGCCACTATCACATTGAAGAAATGTTTAATTTTGTTATCTTTTCCTTAATATTTCCTCAGAGGTAAAATAAGCAAAAAAGTTCATCTGTCTAAGTATAATATTTTTATACCTAGGCTCATAACACATATTAACAAAAGAAAATGAGATGGCATCAGATTCTTAGAAACTAGCATCCAATGTTATCAAATAATTGAATAATATCTAATGATACTCAAGGAATGAAATTGTAAGTAATTATAATTAACTAGCTTTTCCTTCAAATCAAAGGTTATAGGGAAGCAATTGAAACACACAACCCAGGAAATAGGGGCTTTCCAATGATTCTACTACCAGAGGATGTGGTATATTTAAAGAAGAAATGACTGGGGACACCACACCAGACAGTGACAGATTGGTGGTGAGTACTGAATATGTTGAATATAAAATTAAGAACAAAGAAAACAAAAACTGACATAAAATGACAGAATGCATTATATAAGTGTTATATGTTCTATTAATTTTGAGACAGTCCCACTAACAAAAATAGAGTTATTACATAGTCATCCAGTTATTTAATAAGCCTCACATTTAATAACTTAAAGTAAAGACATAGTATTAAAGTTGACAAATGAAGAAGTAAAAGTATAAGCATATTTATGAACATGAAGCTACATACCAGAAAAATATAATACTATATACTAAAATAGGAATAATGGTGGGGAGGAGGGGAGGGAGAAGGACAATAAATTTTATTTTTACTCATAAAAGAAACAAAGAAAGAGGAGACTAAAGATATTAATATAAAACTTACAGCAGAAGGGTATGCACATTTTTCAAAATAATAAATTTTAGCAACAAAAAAGAACATAGAAAGCAATGGGTATTGAAAAATCTGTGTGTGTATGTGTGATAATACATGAAAAATCTGTGTGTATGTGTGAATATATTCACAGATTCACATATGATAAGTATATGTATATGAAAGACTAGATACAATATACATAAATATGTACCTACACGTATGTACCTATGTATACTCATATATACATAAAATAATATAAGGTAGCTTTTTTCTGTGTATTTTTAAAATATTTCATCTCAAATTATTTGGATTGGCATATACAAAGCTACAGATGGAGAAATAGTTTATATAACATCAAGATAGTTTTGTTACTCATAATCCATTTCAAAATTTTCTCCAGCATGTTAAAATGGCAAATGTCTTCTCTGGGAAGGTATCCAGGTTTACATGAATTTTATTTGTTTGAACAATAATTTAATTTTTGTGATGCAAAATCCAAATATGGTTTTCATTATATGCAGCTTAGTTTTTGAAATGTTAAGTATTTTCTTACTCCATTTGCCCATAAGAGGATATTAGGTTCAAACTTATTTTATTTTCAGAACTTTGTAATATTAAATTGAGCCTTTTAGAATCTATTTAAAAACCTGAAATTAGCCCTAGCCAGCTTGGCTCAGGATAGGGCGTCGGCCTGTGGACTGAAGGGTCCCAGGTTCGATTCAGGTCAAGAGCACATGCCTGGGTTGCGGGCTAGGTGCCTGGTAGAGGGCATGCAGGAGGCAGTCAATCAATGACTTTCATCATTGATGTTTCTCTCTCCCTTTCCCTCCCCCTTCCTCTCTGAAAGCAATAAAAATATATTAAAAAAACAAAACAAAAAACAAAATCCTGGAATTGAATTCCTTATTCCTTTTTTATTCACAAATAATTGTGCCTTCTGATGTCCTTTTTTTGTCATGGTGTCATGCATTTCCAAGTGCATCAAATTCAAAACAGTTGACCTTTCTTTTATTACATACATTTCTCACCACTCCTCCTCCCACAATACTCAGTTGCCACATCTTAGTCACTTTATTTTCACAGTGTCTCCTCACATTGGTTACACTGCCTTTTGATTCCAGAATCACTGCTGGCTCATTTTCACTGTCCTGGGAGCCCCCTCACCGGCAATGGTTCCCTAACCAATGTGTACTGCTCTAGACGAAGCATTTCAAAACCCCGCTCTTACATCACTTCCCTGCTTAGAAACACGCAGTAATTCCAGTGAACCACTCCTTGGCCTGTCACCTAATGTCCCTCAAACTCATTCTGATAACCATCTCAGATTTTCCTGTGATTCAGTGTTGCTTCCCAAACCAGATGCCTATGTTGAGAGCCCTCAGAGCTGTATGCAAAAAGTGTGGACTCTGGAAACCTGGTTCTGCCAGTTGGCAGTTGGGTGGGCTTGAGTGTTCTAAACTTCTCTGAGCCTTGGTGTTGTTATCTGTGTAACTGAACACTGATGACTCCCACTTCACTGAGTTGTATTTAAGCAAATATAAAACACTTACAATGGCATATGGCACAGTGCTCATCCAGTGTCAGCTGGTGCAGAGAATTTATGGACGTTCCTTATTTTTGTATTTCTATTTGTTTTCACAGGCAATTGATTTGTTAGTTTTGCTTTTATGGAGTCATCTTCTGAACAAATGTATTTTAATTGATTAATTTTGAATTGGTGTAACTGACAAAAAAGGCAGAAACTACTCATTTAAACATGCTAGCAGGCATTCTCAGTAGATCTTATTTATTTAAGCTACATGTTTCTGATTGCTTGGTTATTAGATTTAAGAATTTAAAAGGCCATTATTTCTTTGCTTTATATATGAGTACATGATTGCCAATTTTTGTTTATATATCTTTTTATTAAAACTGGCTAGTATTCTGCTAATTTAATAATTAAATAATTTGAACATTTGAAAGTGTTTTATAACATTAAGAATACATAACATTAGTTTAACAACCTATTTAATACCTTCCTTTTTACAATTTATCAAATATACACTGTTTTAACTTATGACTTACGGAAAAATGAAGTTCACTCAAGATTCAGAGAGTTTAGAGGGTACTGAAAGATAATTTTAACTAGTTTTCTTATTTCTCAAGTGAGAAAATTTGACTTGCCCTGTATCACAGATGAAAACCCAGGTTTGCTAATTCCATATCTTTTGCTGATCCAAATATGCATAATTATTTATAGCATTGTAGAACACAAATTCAAAGATCAGAGGTTTTACTTCTTATTTAGCATCTTAAATATTGTATTTGTGTATTTTAAATTCCAGCTCAATACATTTTTGTTCTTTTTAAAGATTAATAGAGTAATATATTTTGAAATGTTAGGCCTTCTCCATATTAAACATTCTATTATTTTAGATATTTGTGTCAGAATTTTAAGGGTGATTGAATACATTTCAAATAGTTAGCAATGGCACCCGGCTTACAGAATTATCTGGATATATGTCTAGACTTATTCATAAAGTGAGAATATATTTGATTTGCTGTATAGTTAGGCCTTTCTACTCTAATTAAGGTATAGTTCTACTTTCACTAGTGTAAATTTTCATTCCATTCTGTTATTTTTTAATATTTAAAAATTATAATGGCATTTACATTGCACTAAAATTAGAATTCTAATTTGGGCTTTTACTGTATTTTCAAAAATCATAAATCCTTAATGTGTCATGTGTAGTCAATGAATTTCAACATAAAGCCTTACTCCATGTGAATATGCTACAGAGTTCTGCACCATCTGCCTCAGGACTTCTAATGGAGCAAGGTGTTGTTTTTTATCCCCTGGGAACAATTATTGTCTACTCAGTGTGTTGGTTAACGTGGATATCTTCATTTCACTGTGGTAGCGCAGATGCTTACATTTTATGTGGTTTCTCTGTGGGACAACTAGGCTGATGAGTAGTGTGTCCACGAAAAACACACCATTAGATAATGCTGATAATGTAGAATCGTTGATTTTTTGTTTTCCTTTTGGAAATCATTTAGTCAAAGTATCATTTCTGAGGATAGTCATAAAGTATTTTAACTACTAAGTAACTTTAATTAACTTTAGTTTATTTACTTGTTATTTTTTATTGATTGACGAGAGAGAGAGAGAGAGAGAGAGAGAGAGAGAGAGAGAGATTGGTTTGTAGTACCACTTATTTATGCATTCATTGGCTGCAACCTTGGCATGTCAGAGCAACGCTCTAACCAACTGAGCTGCCTGACCAGGGCTGGCTTATTTATAAACATACATTTCTGAGAGCAGCAATAAGCAGATTAAAGACTCCCCCCAATTAATTCTCAGAGTATTGCTGTTACGTAGATACCAGTGGTGTAACAGAAGAACTCATTACACACATGAGCAAGTTGAGGCAGTGGGAAGTCGTTAATGCCAAACAGCATGTCAGCAATGAGTTCAGGGGAAGAAGCAAAGCTTTCTCATTCCCAGCAGCAGTCTTCCTCCGAAACACAGGATTTCCTCTATAACCGTGGTCGGCAAACTGCGGCTCGCGAGCCACATGCGGCTCTTTGGCCCCTTGAGTGTGGCTTTTCCACAAAATACCACGGCCTGGGCGAGTCTATTTTGAAGAAGTGGCGTTAGACGAAATTTAAGTTTAAAAAATTTGGCTCTCAAAAGAAATTTCAGTCGTTGTACTGTTGATATTTGGCTCTGTTGACTAATAAGTTTGCCGATCACTGCTCTATAAGAATACAAAACTGTTTTGTAAGTTTAAATGTGATGTCATTTTTATCTTATAAAGGAGTAAGGCATTCATTAGCTAATCAAAACAGCATTTGCAATCACAAACATTCTTGTACAAAACAGTGGGATTTAATGTTAAGTGATAGAGTTGGAACCGCGATCATAGTCTCTGAGGAATCAGTTTCAAACTTCTGAACAGTTTTCTTCATTTTGTGACCACAAGAATTAGAGGAACGCTGATAGGGAGTTTGATAGACAATGTGTAGCTAATGACATTCATGTAATTGTGATTGTGTCCTCGTGTATTAATATTGCAGAAATGTAGATCTGGATGATCCTACCCGGTTTTGAACAAATCATTTCTGAATGCTATTTGTAAAATTTCCTCTTCTTTATTGTTGGCATACGAATTCAGGAGGCACTGTGTAGAGCTATAGAAAACAATGAATTACAGCTTACTTAAGAAACATGGCTTAAATCCCAAGTGACTTTTTTTCAGGTTTTATAGGTCAGAAGTCGAGATCTAGCTATGTGTTCTCACAACCCAGTCAGTTTTGTTTCCTATGTGGTTTTTTATCCTTATACAAAAATGACCAATTGTTTATGATTGGAGATGGAAAGGCAATATCTTGGCATATATGACTAATTTTAGGTTTTGTGTCACAGTATCATTGAGAATCAATTTCAAATAATTTCTCCAAAGTGATACAAGAGTTTATGACAGAGTTGTAAATAGAAACCAGATACAGTATTCCCGTGCCAGAACTGACTAGAAATGCTATAAAGAAACATTTTAGAGAATGAGAAAAGCATTAAGTAGATCAGTTGTTCAAATTTGGTAGTTATAAGATACAAGATATATGACTTCTAATACAGAGTTTGGCTCATAGTTAGCATTTCATTAGAGATTTGTTTATTTAGAATGTCTTTTCAATTAGAATATTTTGGCCAGAAAGCATAGAATTTAAATCAAGCACATAAAAGCAAACCAACACAAAAATATTTTAAATTCACCCACTGTTGTGAACAAATACTTAATATTCAGTAACAAATATATGTGCTACATTTAATTTCTATAGAACATGAACTTTTGGACATCTTTACATATTTTTTTCTCAAGTTATTCCCTTTTAATGCAATCAATCAAATACTACTCACAAAAATAACTGTATTAGTTGCTTTAAGAATGTACTTTATATTGCTAAGTACTTTCTTAATGAGCAGATTTTAAAAGTACAACTATTTCCAATCAATACATCCTTTTTCATACTACAAGGTATCTTAATACAGTAAATACTAGAAATATGTGTCCTAAGTAGTTTGTCCCATGAGGAACAAAAATAGAATATGATGTGAATCACCCATCTGGAATTTTCCCCGACATAGGAAATAACTCTTCGTGAGTTTCTTACTTCGTTCTCACTGTACCCTCAGAACAATTGACCCCTCCCCGGCCACTCCCACCCCCTAGGACAAGCCCCCACAGCCCCAGTGTCTGTGTCCATTGGTTATGCTAATATACATGCATACAAGTCCTTTGGTTGATCTCTTACCCCTCCCCCGCCTTCCCTCTGAGGTTGGACAGTCTGTTCGGTGTTTCTTTGTATCTGGTTTGGTTTCTTTGTATCAAGTCGTTTGGTTGCCCCTCACTAGCCCCCCTCCTGGCCTGGTCGTTTGGTTGCCCCTTACTTTTTGTTCATCAGTTTATATTGTCATTATATTCTACAAATGAGTGAGATTATGTAATATTTATCTTTCTCTGACTGGCTTATTTCACTTAGCATAATGCTCTCCAGTTCCATCCATGCTATTGCAAATGGTAAAAGTTCCTTCTTTTTTATAGCAGCACTAGAGGCCCGGTGCACGAAATTCATGCATGGGGAGGTCCCCTCAGCCCAGCCTGCACCCTCTCCAATCCGGGACCCCTTGAGGGATGTCCGACTGCCGGTTTAGGCCTGATCCCCAGGGCCTAAACCAGCAGTCAGACGTCCCTCGCACAGTCCGAGACCACTGGCTCCTAACTGTTCACTTGCCTGCCTAATCACCCTTAACTGCCCCCCCTCTGCTGGCCTAGTCGCCCCCAACTGCCCCCCTCTGCTGGCCTGGTCACCCTCAACTGCTCCCCCCCCCCCCACCAGCCTGGTCACCCCTCACTGCACCCCCCCCCCACCAGCCTGGTCACACCCAACTCCTCCCCCCCCCACCCTGCGGGTCTGCTGTTTGGTTATTTGGTTGCCCCTTACTAACTCCCCTGCTGGCCTGGTTGCCCCACGTAGCCTGCTGCTCAGTCGTTTGGTCACCTCGCACTACCCCTCCCGCCAGCCTGGTTGCCCCTCACTGCAGGCCTGGTCACCCCACACAGCCTGCTGCTCAGTCGTTTGGTTGCCCCTCACTAGCCCCCCTCCTGGCCTGGTTGCCCCACACAGCCTGCTGCTCAGTCGTTTGGTTGTCCCTCTCTAACCCCCGTGCCGGCCTAGTCATCCCACACAGCTTATTCGGTCATCCATTCGGTTGCGATGGTCATTTAGGCTTTTATTATTATAGGTAGTATTTCGTTGTGTAGTTGTACCACAGTTTTCTAATCCACTCATCTGCTGATGGGTACTTAGGCTATTTCCAAATCTTAAATATTGTAAATTGTGCTGCTATGAACGTAGGGGTGCATATATCCTTTCTGATTGGTGTTTCTGGTTTCTTGGGATATAGTCCTAGAAGTGGGATTCTTACTTGTTTTTTAAATGTATATTTTATTGATTTCAGAAAGGAATGGAGAAAAGAGAGAGAGAAACATCAATGATGAGATAGACTCATTGATCAGCTGCTTCATATATGCCCCCTCTTTGGGATCAAGCTGGTCACCGAGGCACGTGCTTGACCAGGAATTGAACCGTGACCTCCTAGTTCATGGGTTGATGTTCAACCATTGAGACACATCTGCTGGGCAGAATACTTAGTTTTTTATTTTGAATAAAAAAGTACTCTTGGCGGTAAGGAATATTAGTGTAAAATTACCTCAGTCTGTGGTAGGTTTAAACAGTTACAAGAATTCACCTAAGGATATCAGCAAGCCAGGATAAGGGGGGATAGTGGCAGTCCTATTGCAGGTGTCTACTGAGAGTAGTAGCTCTTTCAACACCCTTTTCATTCTCTCAGCCCTAAGAGAATATTAAAATTCTGGGAGTCAGGAACTCTTATGAAAAAGGTGAAGGGTTTTGAAGCTGTATTTAAAATTTAGCCTCAGTGCATCTATTTTGATGAAAGAGTGTAAAAATGCAAATTTCGGTAACCATTGCAAATTGTCGTTTTATATATTCTAAACATAAGCTGGGAAATTTTAGTAGCATAATAAATTTAAGTTTAAGTAAATTTGTATTCACTGATGATTCCTCTGCTGCCTGTAGCTTATTTCATTTTCAACCAAGAATGAAGAGAAATAGCCCACACTTTGGGAAAGCAATTTGGATTTTATGTTTGCAATGCTTTGAAAGACTAAGTAAAATATTTGTCTGAAAGAATTTATTTTCTCACCTTTATAACTGGATGCCACTACATGGAGCTTGTAAGTAAGCCATAAAGACTTTGAAATGTGTACCTTTTAAAAGAATATAAAAACTTTAACTATGTCTGCTATTTTTTTCTCCCAGATTATAGTATTAAACCAGGATTGGTTAAGTGTTGGGTGACATATGACTTTATTGTTGCTATAGCTTTGGTCCAAGCCAGCCCTCAGGAATCCCAAAGAATAAATATTTCTCACTCTTAACTCTTAACTGGTTCAAAGGCCTTTGAATAGTCAGAAATGATTTGGTTTTGCATCTTCTTTTACTTGAATGTTTCCTTTAAGTTCTCCCCAGAAATTCATGCTTGCAGAGCCTATTCAGGAAAGTACTTAAGGATTCCTAGACTTGTGGCGAATAAACAGAGCTGTGTTTCTTATAATCACATAAAAGAGACACTTTCATTTGCTGAGCAGCATGGTGTACAATTGTATCCACCATTGTGCTTCTTGGAGAAAGGAAGTGTGCTTTGTGCTAAATTAACCTTTCCTTAAAAAACAACAACAACAACAACAATGAAAAACAACAACAAACTAGAATTTTTTTTCTGGAGGCTAATTCCAAAATGAGTAAATTCTGTGGCTCAGGGGAAGTACCAGCTGCTGATAATAGTTATTTTCTTATTCTCTCTTTTTTTTAAGTTTCATACATTCATTTAATGTATTAAAATATGTATTTATCACATTTGCATTAACTCACAAAACATCCTTTTCTCTTTTGTAAGGAAGAACATGGGTTAAATTACTTAGTATAGATAGTACCAAAGCAAATTTAGAGGTCTTTAAATGTTTTAATGATTATCTGAGCATTTAAAAAGTAATTTTCACTCCTCTTTATTGCAGCCTAGTTCACCTTTTTGTCTTTGTTTTTAAAAAATGAATGTGATTTTTTAGAACAGTTTAGATATACAGAAAAATTATGAAGATAGCACACAGAGTTCCCATATACCCCACTCACTTTCGTCTATTTTAACATCCTACATTAGTAGGGTAGTTTATCACAAGTCATGAACCAAGATTGATATATTATCACTTATTCTCATTTTAATTAATTGTATTGTCAAAAGGTTTTAGCAGTATCTTAAAAACTATACCACAAAGAAAGCCCACTGCATGGGAGAACATATTTGCCAATGTTATCTCTGATAAGGGATTAATCTCCAACATTTATAGGGAACTCATACAACTTAACAAAAGAAAGATAAACAACCCAATCAAAAAATGGGCAACGGACCTAAATAAATACTTTTCGAAAGAGGACATAAGGAAAGCCAAGAGACATATGAAAACATGCTCAAAGTCACTAACCATCCGAGAGATGCAAATCAAAACAACAATGAGGTACCATCTCACACCTGTCAGAATGGCTATCATCAACAAATCAACAAATGACAAGTGCTGGCGAGGATGCGGAGAAAAAGGAACCCTCCTTCACTGTTGGTGGGAATGCAGACTGGTGCAGCCACTGTGGAGAACAGTATGGAGTTTCCTCAAAAAACTAAAAATGGAACTCCCATTTGACCCAGTGATCCCGCTTCTAGGAATATATCCCAAGAAACTAGAAACACGAATCAGAAAGGATATATGCACCCCTGTGTTTATAGCAGCACAATTTATAATAGCTAAGATTTGGAAACAGCCTAAGTACCCATCAGCAGATGAGTAGATTAAAAAAAAAGTGTTACATTTACACAATGGAATACTACCCTGCAGTAAAAAAGAGGTAATTATTACCATTTGCAACAACATGGATGGAACTGGAGAGCATTATGCTAAGTGAAATAAGCCAGTCAGAGAAAGATAAATATCACATTATCTCACTCATTTGTGGAATGTAATGAACAACATAAACTGATGAACAAAAACAGATCCAGAGACAGAGAAGCATCAATCACACTGTCAAACCTCAGAGGGAAGGTAGGGGAGGGTGGGGTAAGGTGGAGAGATCAACCAAAGGACTTGTATGCATGCATATAAGCCTAACCAATGGACACAGATACTAGGGGAGTGAGGGCATGAGTGGGGAAGGGGTGGGGGACAATGGGGGGATAAGGACACATATGTAATACCTTAATCAATAAAGAAAAAAAACACGAAAAAAAAACCACTATACCACAAATAAGACCCATGAGTAAAATAAGAGTTTACATTTCAACATTAATGCCCAAAAACTATATTTACATCATTATATGTATTGTCTTGTAAAATGTGTGATAGCAGTAAGTAGGTAGAATTTGCTAAGATATACATTTTTGTTGAAATATTCTTTCCTCAGATATTTAATTCTAGACAGGATTAAAGATTACCAAAAACATTTATAAAATCCCATTTATTAAGCATGATTATTTAAAAGTACTCTTGTGTTGTATACATCAAAAAAGAAGTATGAACATCTCTAGCTAGCAATAATAATTATTATTCTTTCTAATAGCCTACTTTTTGTGCATACAAAGTAGATTGCTTAAATTAAAGACATTCTTAAAGAAATAATCATGTTTGGCGAAGGTCCATGACCATTTTCTTGAGATTTACAGAGGAAAAGATATATGTTTCACTATATAAAGTATATTATTGAAATAATATTTACTTTATTTCATTTCTTCAAACTTCTCATAAAATACTTGTAATTAATTTTGGAGGTTAAATATTTTATGGTATCATTATTATTTATAAGATACTTGTCTTCTTCATTATAATATATCCTTGGTAAAATTGTTAAGATGCATTTGACTAATATAATCACTCTCTAAAGACATTTTTCAGAAAGTAGAAAAATGGTATTAATGAAATTCCATTTATAAAACATCATTATTTAAAAGTACTCTTGTGTTGTATACATGAAAATATTTAAAAGGAATAGAAGCTTTGAGAAGCCTGTTTCAAAAACTAGTGTTTGAAATAAAACCTGAAAAATCCCATGCTTTGGGAAAATGGTGAAAAACCCAGAAGGATGCCCTCTTAATGCGAAGAGGTAAGAGTATCTTCAACTCTGGGTTCCATGGTTCTGGACTGTGCATTAGATGAGTGCCATATTCACCCCATTCTCATCTTCCTAAAGAGACAAAGTTATTTTATGTTTTATTTGGCTGCAACAAAAGATTTAACAAAATAGAGCAAGATAAGTACAGTTCTCATCTCTCCCTTCCTCCCTCATTCTCCTTTAATCAAGCTAGTACCTGTACTTCACCTTTATCATTGTAGCCAAGCAATGAAGTACCCATCAACCCAGATCCTCTTCCCCTAATAGTCATTATGGCAAAACAAGAAACTGAAATGCCATATAGTAGGTACTTGATAAATAGGTTTTGAATTAAATAAAAACTTTATTTTTGATGTCCTCCAATATCTAAATTGTCATCTGTTGTGCACACTGAGTTTCAATGAATTTAAAAATGTACTTCCTTTTCTTATGACTTTAGGAGATTCGTTTTATCAAGTTGTTTTTATTTAATATCTTTCTATTTGTGAATTGTCATAAACACACAGTAAATTTGAAGACTACAGGAACATAAAAACAACAAAATCAAAGAAAAAGAAGATGAAGTATATTTTAGTACTTCTGTTGGATTTTCCTCCAAAATAAAAACTTTTTAGATATTTCTATTTGTTTCAGAGTTATTAAGGCATGACAAAAATCTTTTTAATTTTTATTTTTTCCTCCTCTCTTATCAAAACTTGACTTTATTGATGAGATAATTTTGTTAAGAGATATTTCTCTTAGAATGAGCAATTCCATTCAAGAAATGATTATGAAAAACTTATTTTTTATACATTTAACATTTTTATTAAGAACATGGATTTGAAGTTAAAGAGTTAAGTTTTGAATCCCAGAGTTGGATATTTGACAATTAATTCAAGCCTAGGTATCTCATCCTTACTTATAAGTAGAAATGTGGACTCACATGGCTGTAAATGTTAAAATGTGTTCTAAGAACTTAATACAGCATCTGGCATATAATAAGTTATCACTATTAATACAACTGTAAAATTTAGTGAGGAGACAAATGTTTGTAATTGAAAGACAGAGTAAAGGAGGCAATAACCAATTATGCATGGAACTTCTATGGAACATTAAGCTTATTAATTTGACAGTATGGTAAGTGTTTCCCCTAGAGGAAACCTTGATTGTTTTGGGTTTCATGTCATTATATACAAGACATGATTCTAAGTCACACTGTTGAAAGAAATCAAAATTTGCCAGTTACTTAAATTCTTTATATTACTTTTGTATTTATAAAATTGGGAGAAAAATAATAGAACTGACTAAATTAGTTTTGAGAGTATTAATTTAGTTATGTGTACATCTTATAGAACAGCATCCTACATAAAATAAGGCAGAGTAAGCATTAGCTATTATTACTAACGAAAGGCCCAATGCATGAAATTTGTGCAAGAGTAGGCCTTCCTCCCCCTGGCTGCCAGCACTGGCTTCCCTCTGGCACCTGGGACCTGGGCTTCCCTCGCAGCCCCACCTTCATCCGGCAGGTTGTCCAGAAGGACGTTTGGTCTAATTAGCATATTACGCTTTTATTATTATAGATGTTTTTGGAAGAGATATGATTCATTATAGACATAGTATGCAAGTTATATATGAATTACAGCAAAGCTATATTGACTATTGTAAAAATTCTGTTTCTATATCTCTCTCCCTCTCCTTTCTTCTTTGGAATCAATAAAAATGTAAAAAAACAAAACAAAAACAACAAAAAAACAGTGTTAGCAGGCTTGATTCTTTTGGAGGGTTATGAGGGAAGGGCTGTTTCAGGCCTTCATTCTTAACTTATAGATTGTCAAGTTCTTCCTACATCTCTTCACATTGTCTTCTCTCTGTTCATGTCTTTGTGCCTAAATTTCTCCTTTATATATGGACACCAGTCATATTGGATTAGGGCCCACCCCAATAACCTCACTTTTGTTTGATTTCTTCTGCAAGGATCCTATCTCCAAATAAGGTCACATTCTGACTTCAACATATTAAGTTGGGGGAAGGGAGGGGTACAGTTCTATCCATGACATGTAGCTAGTAGCTAACATAATGTACAGTATAGCTACAATACCTCTGACCAGCAAATTAAAATATTTTGCTCTTAAATCATTGGCCAGAACTTGTCACATGCCCGTACTTCACTAAGTATGGGACCATGCAGTCCTACCTGGTGTCAGGAAGGCAGGGAACCAAAAGTGTTTGTGAATAGCACTAATGGTCACTTGCTTTATTATTTGATTTTAAATATTTTATAGTAAGTAAAGAAGGAATTGACAATCAAGGCAAGATACTATGATCACATTGTTTTTCTACACAACAGTTATTTTTCCTATATATTAAAATGTTCTATTATTTATTTTTAGTTTCCTGTAGTTGTAAACAATGTAAGGATAAAATAATAATATTTTGATCATTTTATTTATGGAATTTATATTGTTGGAAAACTACAAAAGATTCCATATGTACACTGATACCTTATTTAAATATTATGGCACATGAATTCCCTTTGGTGAAAAGGTTTGATGAAATAATAGCAAAACTAAAATCTTATTATGGTTTGGAAGAATATTAAATAAAAGACATTTATTGAAGAATGGAACATTTGTCATTTTTATCATTTGCTATTTAATTTCTAATTAAGATGAAAACTTCTTTTTTCATGACATCACAAGTTATATATCACTAGATTCCTGGTGCACGAAATTCGTGAACAAGGAGGGGGTCCCCTCAGCCCGGCCTGCACCCTCTCGCAATCCGGGACCACTAGTTCCTAACCGCTCGCCTGTCTGCCTGCCTGATCGCCTCTAACCACTTTGCTTGCCTGCCTGATCGGCCCTAACTGCCTCTGCCTCGGCCCCCGCCACCACGGCTTCAATCTGAAGGATGTCCGGAAGGTCGTTTGGCTCTCTGGTCTAATTAGCATATTATGCTTTTATTATTATAGATACATTTTGGAAAACACCTTTTACCTAACACATGCTATGTAGTTAATATTCTGTAGAAACTTATGCCTCTTAATTATATTGAAACCTATTATCTTGTATATTTAATATTAAATTTCAGGACAAGAAAAAAAACATTTTTTTTGTTTCTCTTGGTTTTGCCACTACCAAAATATCAGCACATAATTCAGTGACAAAAGTAATCATCTATTTATCTTTCCTTTAATATTATAAGCTAGAGATGTGTCCCTGTTTACGTATTGATATCATCTATCACAGAGTTTATTTTCTTCAGGTGTATGTGCTCCATTGTTTGATGGCCTTAGCTTATTGTTATAAAAATTTCATTAAATGTGATTCTTTGTCTACATAAAAAACCTTCACTTTCTCAGTTTCAGAGAGATGCGAAGACATCTTCATATATTAAAGTACTTCCCTGAGGATATCTGTAAACAAATATAAAATAAATGCTCTGAGAATAAGTAAATATTAGGAATGGAGTAAAGAAAATAAAAAAATAATTCTTGAAGTATAAAAATACTTTAAAGAATTTACATTCATTATAAACTTGCTCCTTATTTCAGGCTTGGATTTATAGAAAATCTATTATTGAAAGCCCATTTAATTTTGTAAAATATGTTCTTTACAATACATTAAAATGGAAACTATTCAATAGTAGTTGAGTTTGAGAGAAGGTAATATTTAGTACTAAGTTTAGGAAGAAGAGACAACTATATTGCTTCCTAACAAGTCCAAAAACAAAGAAAAAAGATATAGAAATATGACTCAAGAATCTATTGAGATATTTAAAAATATATAGAAGATATTGCTTTAATTATAGCACATGCCATATTTCAGACATAATTTAAGTTTATACCCAGTAATTATTATATTATAGGTCAAAACAATAAATCTGTAAAGAGAATGACTTTTATTCAGCTAATACACATGTGTATCTCAGTGTTTGTAGAAATACCTGGTTAGTTTTCTGATTAATTTTATTGTTAACCAATCCACTGAACAACACTCACTATGTTGCTTTTTC
The DNA here is from genome assembly GCF_951640355.1 of Cnephaeus nilssonii. Classification (NCBI taxonomy): domain Eukaryota; kingdom Metazoa; phylum Chordata; class Mammalia; order Chiroptera; family Vespertilionidae; genus Cnephaeus; species Cnephaeus nilssonii. The sequence goes on from NC_137079.1 coordinate 13,404,319, forward strand.
AGCTATCACTTAAAAACAATCCATGGAGATGCACCCTTGAGAAGTGGAGAGTGATCGGGGAGCCAGGGACACTGCAGTCACTGCTGTCTCGCTGCCCTTGTTGTCATTGCTGCCAGACCATGTGGGAATGAATTCAGTGTCAACTGAGGAAGGAATTGGAAATTGCTAGGGACGTTTGAAGAAATAATGACAGGAGTCTTCTATGCAAGTAGATAGAAGTTGAATTGTAAGTTTCCTTTTCATCAAGATAATTCTGCTATTATCTTCATTCCTCTGGATAAATTGCCTTCTTTCTAAAATATGGTTGTCTTTCACCTTCTGCCTGCTGCTAGACCAAAATAGAATTGAGAAAACTGCCTATAGATGAAAGTAGATAGGTAAAAAATAACACAGTTGTTCACATGTATTTGTTAGCCTTTTCCTAAAAGTTATTTTAAGTGGTGCTTAGAAGTTTTTCTTTGGCTCATGCTTTGGTTTATTCGACTTTCTGAAATTTTTATTGCTTTATCTATTTATTCTTTTCTCATTAGTTGCCAGAACTAAATGAAAGTAAAACAAAAAATCAGGTAGGCAATCCATAATAAAATGGAAAGTGTTTGAAGTAATAATTAGTATTATAGGAGAAATTACTTTGCAGATTTGTAATGTATTTTATTTGTAAGTAATTATAATAACACTAGAGGCCCACTGCATAAAATTCGTGCACTTGTGGGGGCGGTCCCTCAGCCGGGCCTGCGCCCTCTTGCAGTCCGGGAGCCCTGGGGGGATGTCCAATTGATGGCTTAGTGGGCCTAAGCCATCAGTCGGACATCCTTAGTATTGCCACGGAGGCAGGAGAGGCTCCCGCCACTGCTGCTGTGCTCGCCAGCTGTGAGCCTGTCTTCTGACTGAGCGGCGCTCCCCCTGTGGGAGCACACTGACTACCATGGGGCAGCTCCTGCATTGAGTGTCTGTCCCCTGGTGGTCAGTGCACATCATAGTGACTGGTCATTCCATCACTCGGTCATTTGCATATTAACCTTTTATTATACAGGATACACTGTAGATGAGGCCCCCTAGAACCATAAGAAATGCAAAAAATTCACTGTTAACTCATTCTCGAATTGCCCCCACTTAAAATCAAATTGCCCCCCTGTGGGGCGTGTGCTGCACTTTTGGAACCAGTGGGCTTGACACTTTACCTCTCTGAGCTTCATATCTGAATACATACGCATATACCATGGGAATTGTATTCTCTTCTCCGCCTTCCTCACTGGGTAGTCATGAGGATGTTCTGAGCTAATAAACCTAGAAATGTTTCATCAAGTAAATGATGTCTAAATGGGACATCATTTTTAAGCCCACGGGTACCCTCGCAGGTAGCAGGTGCTGATTAGGGGAAGAGGGCATGATTGTTTCCTGGGACTGTAGCTATCAAAGCTTTGCAGAGGGTTCCACAGGCCTCAGAGGAGCAGCCTCTGGCCAGCAGCCCTGTAGCGGTGGTCATCCCTGGAGGTGCTGGTGGGGGAGGGCATAAAGGGGCACTAGGGGGGCAGTGAGGCCAAAGGAGGAGTAACTGTCAAACCTCTCCACTTGGCGCCATTCTTTAAATTGTATGTGGCCATTTCCCAGCTGTATGTGCTCAGGGCGGGGCTCCAGTCTCCTGGAGCAGGGTGGGGGCCAGGCCAGGGCAGGGCCAGGTGGGCTAGGAGGGCAGGTTTAGCCACACCCCCGGCAAGGTTCAGTGAGCTTCCGCTGCGGAGAAGGCACCCCTGCTGTCAGGGGGGTGGGGGGTGGGGGGATGGGTCTGACCCTGGGGGGCTGCTCAGGCCTTCCTCCACCCGGGTCTGGAGTTGTAGGGAGGAGAGGCGTGCCCGGCCCCAGTGGAGGGGGCCCCAGGTGCCTCGGGGGCACTGACCAGTCATAGCTGGTGAGCTATTGTTGTGGGCAGCCCTGGAGGGGGTAGTGGGAGAAGAGATCAGGAGTCGGAGGTGCGGCTGCGGCTACCCCCGAGGCTGGGTCTTCTCCCAGTCCGGTCAGCCTCCCCATTCCCCCAGGGGTGTGGGGGTTGGGGTAGGGTGTCCATGCCAGGGGATTGGAAGAGCTCCCCGTGGCTGCTTCCTCTTCCTTCTTTGCAGTCCGGGCTCCTATCAGGCGCTCTCCTCAGACCCCATGGAACTTGGCTCCAGCCGCCCCGCCCCTCCGTGGCTCCCTGCAGCCTCTGCCCCACTGCAGCGTGGTCCTGGGGCAGGGGGTGGGGGTGTGGGGAGCAGCTCCAGTAAAGTTTAGTAAACCCCATGTCGGTGTCGGGATTCGGCTGCGGGGCCGCGGGGGAGTCTGCCTGGGCGTGACGAAATCACACTAGATCCGGAGTCCCACCCCACAGCCCCGGAGCCCTGCTCACCCTGTGAACAGTCGTGATGTGACTGCATCCTTGATAATTTGCATATTCCTCTATTATTTATATACAGAATATATATAGATTGGCCTAAACCAGTGATGGCGAACCTATGACACGCGTGTCAGCACTGACACGCGTAGCCATTTCTGATGACACGCGGCCGCTGAGGCGGCCGCATGCCGAGGATGAAACATTTGCAAAATAATGTTTTTTCCTCAAAGTGACACACTACCCGAGTTATGCTCAGTTTTTTGGCGAAGTTTGACACACCAAGCTCAAAAGTTTGCCCATCATTGGCCTAAAACATCTTGATCAGTATGGACCTTTAGAAATTAAGAAAAAAGTCTGCCATGACAAGGAAAATACCTGAGAAAAATTCTACACAAAGTCTGCTGTGTATAAATGTGCAGAGACTAAATGGATGCATTTGTACTAGGGTTGGATACTATAATCAAGACCTGTTTTTATTTCCTGATCAGATTATTTAAAGGTACCTTAAATCAGCAAACCCTGCTGAAAAATGCACAGTGAGATTTAATCTGTTATTCAAATTGACTGGCAAAATATGTATGTATTAGCATGGTTAATGAACCGTAAAATACATTTGTTGTTTTACTCAAAGATGCTGCTGCTAAAAATCTTATCTATCTGAAGCCATAACTAAAGAGGCAAATGTAAAATTGATACTGTTTTCCAAATCCTATAGACTAAAAATAATTCTACAATTAAAGAAATTCAAACCTGTTTGGGACTGCACTTTTGTTGTATACATGATGGAGCAAAAGTAAGTATACTATTGTGAGTGCATGAAATAGTTTATTCTTGTATTATTATTTATTAACTAGAAACCCATTGCATGAAGTTTCGTGCAATAGACTTTCACCTGGCTGCCGGCAGCAGTTTTCCGCCACCAGCAGTTTTCCTCTGGCCACCCGCCGATCAGAGCGCCTCCCGCCAGCGCGATCGGCTACCCCGAGAGGAACTCCAATCCGGGAGGCGCTCCGATCGGCGGGTGGCCAGAGGAAAACTGGTGCTGGCGGAAAACTGCTGCCAGCAGCCACGCAATCGGCCACCACCAGCGTCTTCCGCCGGCCCCATGGGTCCTTCCGCAGCTTTGGCCTAACGGCCGGTGGGAGGAGCGGGAGTCCCCGCCTCCCGCTCCTACCACCAGCCAATCGGCCACCCTGAGTCCCGCCCCCCGCGCCTCCAGCCGGCCCAATCGTGGGCGTAGCGGAGTGATGCAATTTGCATATTGCCTTTTTATTATGTAGGATTATTGTATTATTTTTAATATGAACAACTGTAAACCTACTGCACAAGTATTGTATCATCTCAAATGTTCTATATTTGGTATTGCAATCTTCTTAAAATCACTAGGTACTCAGTGCTTATTGATGTGCTTCAGTGTGATTTTGCAGAATATTGCTATCCCTCACTATTTCATCATACAATGAACAATTAATTCATACCTTGTTATTGACTCCTGAATTTCACTCTGCATCGGGATTACTGGGATCTGCTTACATTAGCATTTCCTGACCTAACTTTTCTACATATTCACCATGTTCCAAGGCATTTTCTCTGTTACAAATAGATTTAAATTCCCATGAAGCCTCCTCCTATGCCTCTGGGTCTTTGTTGTTGTATTTTGTTAACAGATATTATTCTAATATCTGTATATTATTCTAATATTCTATACATATATATGGATCTAGCATAGTGATCAAATGACCAATTGTCCTAGTTTTTCAGAAATTGAATAGTTTCCTAGGACACAGGACTTTCAGTGCTAAACTAGGAAAAAATAAATAATAAAAACCAGGCAAATTAGGAAGATTTAGTCACTCCAAACATATCAGTTTTTCAGTGAAGGTAAAATTCTTTTATCCACATCTTTTTCAGTATTTCTTAATTCAAATGAACAAAAGATACCCCCTTTCAATTCTTCAAGAATTTGAAATATTTGTGTTCATAAAATCTTATAGAGAGGATTTTAATTCTATAAAGAAAACACTGTTTGCCGCAGTATCCCCTCATATTAGTCATTGTATTGGCCATAAGCATCTGTGTATAGCTATTTGTGGTTTTGCAGAGTGCTGTTGCATATAGACCTGTCATCTGAGCTAGAATGCGAATACAAAAACAGCTCCAACTTATATTTGAACATCTTGATGTATGAGCATCTGTAAAATGACATCTACTGCATTACCTAGCTAGGTGGGTCAAATGACGTAAAGCATAATGGCGTCAAAAGGCATTAGACCCAATGATTATGGTTGGGTAATTTATTCAATTTATGATTCTTTTATTTTCAATTTTATGAACCAAAAATATTTCCTAGATATTTAGTGCTTCCTTGTCTCTTTGTGAGATTAAAAAGTTCAAAAACAACTTCCATGTTTGCAGATTGATTTCTGGAGCCATGCTAGAAGGATGGGGATAGAAAGAGCAGGAGGAGAAAAAGTCAAGCAATGGATGGGGGCAAGATCTGTGACTAGGCTCATGTGCATGAACCCAACCCTGGCTCTCTCCACTTTAGAAAGAACTCAGACTAAATATTACTGCACTCCAATATTAAGTTGTTAAAAAGAGGTAATAAGTATACAGAATTATCATTAAAATGAAGAAGTGTTTATAGTTTATAACCACCATAATTATCCACTAATAGGTGGGTGGTATATTATATAATTAAAAGCTCATAATCTCTATGATTTTCACTGTAATGGAGCCAGAATGAAAGACGTAAGTATGGCAAGATATTTTCTGCATGAAAATTGTTCTAAAACTTAAAAAGCATTTTATGGGTCAGGGAATCAGGATAAAATTTTCTTGTTAGCATAGGTAGCTAGCTAGTTATTAAAGGAAGGGAGCAAATGAAATCAGACATTTAGCTTAACCAGGGAGCTGATTGGCACATTAAGCCTGATTTACTGGGAAGCTATAGCACTCACAGGCTCTACTCACAGGCTCCCCAGCGAACCACAGCACCCTCCACTGAGGGGGCTTAATCCTGGAAGCCAGCAGGAAGAATCAGCTACCTGTCATTAGCCAGGATTACCTAGGGAGAAATAAAAATAGTAGGGGGATGGGGGTGAGGGGATGATCGGGGGGTCAGGGGAATAGTTTTGCTGGGCCCATGTGCAGTAAGAACCAAAATGGCACAGGGGGATTTAAACACATGCTCAGTAAAAACCAGATGACACAGCAAAACATTGGTGCATGCGCAGTGGGAGATAGCATTGTGACATAAAGGGGCAGATTCTAGCCTGGGCAAAGAATCAGATTGTGTGAGGTTGCAGAACCCAGAAAATTCCAGGAAAAAAGATTGGTTCAGCACTGTCCCTGGAAAACGCAGGAAGTAGGTTGGATAGTTTGAAAGAAAGCCTGCTCTTTCTGAAAACCAAGAAAATATATGGAGGATTATCAAGGAGTAGTGGTTACTAGAGCCTGCTGGCCTTCTACATCCCATGGGCGCATTACTTCCCTTTCACCCCACTAAATCTTGCAACTAGCTAAACTTCTCCCCGGTGTGTCCCCTCTTGCAGCACAAGGACAAATTTTCACCCGCAGCATTCTGAATAGTACTCTTTTGTGCGGGGGCCTGATGCGGTTGGGGCCAAACATGGCGGGGATCTCCCTTTTCCGCGTCCTGCGTGGCAAGAGAGATGAACGAACCGGTTCTAAATGGAGGCGGCCAGGGATTGAGAAATATTAGAAATAAAGAAAACAAGACGCAGAAATAGATTCATGATGCTGGGAGCACGGGTGGATCTTTCTGTGCCTGGCTGAGGCCACAGAACCCATCCAGACTTCAAAGCTGAGGCTTTATTTATAATCAGGGACAAACAAGGCAATTGACAATGTTCTTGTAAGTTTCACTTGTTTTGGCAGCACTTGCTGCCTCTCCCACAGCCCACTAGCTACCCAGGAAAGATCTAGGGATCAGTTACAGGATCAAGCTTAATTATGCTTAGAGGACTGTGCCCTTCCAAGCTTGGGACTTGTTTGTGACTTTGCCAGCAGGTCAGTCCGAGGCTTAACCCTATAACCGCTTCCTACACTTTTGGAGTCAGTTATGCAGTTGCAGTGAGATGTCAATAGTATGCTGTAAAGAAGTTTAGGCTAGATGAATGAATGCTGAGAGATCCTGGAGGATAAGAAACCCTCATTAAGAGTCATCTGTTGCTTTCTTGGGATATTTTCCTAGAAGTGTTATTACTGGGTCAAATGGCAGTTCGATTTTTAATTTTTGAGGAAATGCCATACTGTTTTCCACAGTGGCTGCACCAGTCTGCATTCCCACCAGCAGTGTAAGAGGGTTCCTTTTTCTCTACATCCTCGCCAGCACTTGTCATTTGTTGATTTGTTGATGGTAGCCATTCTGACAGGTGTGAGGTGGTACCTCGTTGTTTTGATTTGCATCTCAGATGATTAGTGACTTTGAGCATGTTTTCATATGTCTCTTGGCTTTCTGTATGTCCTCTTTCAAAAAGTGTCTATTTGGGTCCTTTGCCCATCTTTTGATTGGATTGTTTATCTTCCTTTTGTTAAGTTGTATGAGTTCCCTTTAAATGTTGGAGATTAAACCCTATCGAAGATAACATTGGCAAATATGTTCTCCCATGCAGTGGGCTTTCTTGTTGTTTTGTTGATGGTTTCTTTTGCTGTGCAGAAGCTTTTTATTTTTATGTAGTCCCATTTGTTTATTTTCTCCTTAGCTTCCATTGCCTTAGGAGTTGTATTTGTAAAGATATGGCTAAGACAAATGTCTGCTATTTTGGTGCCTGTGGCTTCTTCTAAGATTTTTATGGTTTCCTGTCTTACTTTAAGTCCTTTATCCATTTTGAGTTTATTTTTGTGTATGGTGTAAGTTGGTGGTCTAGTTCCATTTTTTTGCAAGTATCTGCCCAATTTTCCCAACACCGTTTATTGAAGAGACTGTCTTGACTCCATTGTATGCTCCTGTCTCCTTTGTCAAATGTTAATTGAGCATAATGGCTTGGGTCGATTTCTGGGTTCTCTCTTCTGTTCTATTGGTGTATGTGTCTGTTCTTGTGCCAGTACCAGGCAGTTTTGAGAACAGTGGCTTTGTAGTATAGCTTGATATCTGGTATTGTGATCCCTCCAACATTGCTTTTCTTTCTCAAGATTGCTGCAGCTATTTGAGGTCTTTTTTTATTCCAGATGAATTTTTGCAATTTGTTCTATGTCTTTGAAGTATGCTGTTGGTATTTTAATGGGAATTGCATTGAATCTATAGATTGCTTTAGGTAGTATGGTCATCATAATGATGTTGATTCTACCAATCCAAGAAAACAGAAACACCAATCAGAAAGGATATATGCACCCCTATGTTCATAGCTAAGATTTGGAAACAGCCTAAGTGCCCATGAGCAGATGAGTGCATTAGAAAACTGTGGTACATCTATACAATGAAATACTATGCTGCTGTGGAAAAGAAGGAATTCTTACCATTTGCAACAGCATGGATGGAACTGGAGATCATTATACTAAGTGAAATAAGCCAGTCAGTGAAAAATAGATATCACATGATCTCACTCATTTGTGGAATATAAAGATTATAAACTGATGAACAAAAATAGATACAGCCGCAAAGAAGCATGGAACAGTCTGTCAAACTATAGCGGGTAGGCAGAGGAGGGTTGGGGGGTAAGCGATCAACCAAAGGACTTGTATGCATGCATATAAGCATAACCAATGGACGCAAGACACTGGGGGAAGGGGAATGAGGGCAAGTGCCGGTAGGTAGGGAAGACAGGGGGGAGGTCAATGGGGAAAAAAGGAGACATATGTACTACTATTTGTAATACTTTAAACAATAAAATAAAATTTTTAAAAAATGCTAAAAAAAAAAAAGTCATCTGCTGCAACACCCATTTTAATTTAGTACATTCTGCACCAGGTGAAGATTGGAAATAAAGACTTCTTCCCATTTAATTCTTCAATTTCTGAATCCAAATAAGTTTTCCACTGTTAATGGGAAGATGGCTTGACCTCATCCCTTTGGCTGAAATTCCTTTTTTTTTTTTTTTTTTTTTGTGGTATAGGAGATGGGAAGGCAACTGGAATGTTGTTCTTGAATGAATGCCCCTGTGTTAACTTTAATGTCAACATTTAGAGATCTCCTATGGAATTTTGCAAAGAATTTAGATATAATATTAATTTTATTTAGATATGAGTGAGGTATTTTGCCACCAGATGGCTTCCCAAAAGCCAAACACTAACATAAGAGCTGGTAATGGCATAAAGTGTTATAAATTATCTGGTGAATTTTATTTTATCTAGAAGACTATCCAATTAATTCAGAAAAGACAAATTTAATTATTTTACTATGAGACTTTTTGGCTAAATTACAGATTATAAATTTTTATTTTAAGCAATTCCAAATCCTTACGTTTATATCAGCCAATCCTTCTCTTTTGTTTTCGCAACAATATGTTTGCTATAGTCAAAGGATAATTCTTGGTAGAGTAAGCACCCATATTTTTTTAAAGTTCAATATAATGCAAATGAAGCATTAAGAATTTTGTAAATAGGACAAATAATTCAATACAATGCCATATATTTAATTACTCAATGCAGTTAGTTCTGAATAAAGTAATGACTAAATCAATCCATAATAAAACTATTTGGTCAATTCTATTATTTTTAAACTGACCAAAGTATCTTTTGTGTTCTACTTTCACTGTCTAAGATTATGATTAAAAATTAATTCATTTCATGCATTTTTCATTAAGTTTATTATATGCCTTTGTCTGTTTAAGTGTGTTTAAATCATATATTGTTTCATAAAAAATCAAATCCTATCTAATAAAGAGGGAATATGCTAATTGATCCTCACGCCATCCCAAAGATGGTGGAGCCCACAGCCAATAAGGAGGGAATATGCTAATTGACTGCCCTGCCCTCAAAGATGGCAGCACCCACAGCCAATGAGGGAATATGCTAATTTCCTGCCACACCTTCAAAGATGGCAATGCCCACAGCCACAAGATGGAGGCGCCCAGTCCCCTCAGCTCTTCTGGGGAGGCAGGCAGGCCCGGCCGCTCTGTGTGCCTGCCTCCGGAGTCCCCCAGTCCCCTCAGCCCCCCAGCCACCCAGGGTTGGCCCAAGATGCAGGCAAGCCTCGGATGGCGGCTGCCCAGCTGCCCAGAGCTGCCCGAGGCTCAGGTGACCATGGCCGGCCAAGGCTTGCGCTGCTGGCAGTGGCAGCAGCAGAGGTGTGATGGGTTGTCGTCTTCCCCTGATCGCTGGGTTGCCTCTCACCCCTGAGGGCTCCCGAACTGTGAGAGGGGGCAGGCCGAGCTGAGGAAGCCCCCCCCCCCCTGCAACTTAAGTGCATGAATTTTCATGCTCCGGGCCTCTAGTTACATAATATATTATTGCTTAGCAAGCCAAAAATGCAATGTTTCTTATAATCAACTTCACTGAAATTTCACCACATTTTTAGTAAAAAATCACCATTCTCTAAAACTATTTTAAGAAAAGTATTGCCAATATGATTATAAAAAGTGTTTATTATTTCATGGAATTTTATAAACTTGTTAAATTTATAGTACTTATTGTCCTTGAAATTTTATTTCATTAGTAATGGAGATTTAAAATTAAAAGCTACATGTGCACATAATATATAAGCATATATGAATAGACATACACATTTATGCATGTATAATTGTATATATATATATGGGCACACATAGGAAATAAAAATATGGTAATATAGTGACTTAGTTGACCTAGGAATAGAACACCAGGTCTCTGAATCCTGTGTGGTGTTCTTTATATTCCAAAGAAATATTTATGAATTTGGATGATTTGAAATTTCAAATTCTACAGAAACAACACCTTTATGGAATGAATTAACCATACATTAGTAATAGTTTCTTTCTATCTACACTAATAAAAGAGAAACATGCAAATTGACCATCCATCTGCTATGCCCCCAGCCAATCAGGAGTGAGTATGCAAATTAACCAAACAAAGATGGTGGTTAATTTGCATACGCAGGCATGGAGCAAAGACTGAAGACATCGTAGAAGGAAGCCAAGCACTGCAGAAGGGAGCAAAGTGGTGGAGAAGGGAGTAAGGCAGTGGAGACAGGAGGGAGCAAGGCAGCGGAGGCAGTGGAGACGGTTGCAAAGCCCACCTCAGCGGGCTTCACTCCCTTCTCTGCTTCACTCAGGCCGCAGGAAGCCCTATTCTTGCAGGAATCTTCCTGCAATGGGCCTCTAGTATTGTATAAAAATGTATTAATTTATGTATAATATTTATTCTCTGACTCTCCACTTTACATGTCTTTCTATCACCTAATTAATATGGAAACAAAACAAGCATTATTAATTTTCAGAGGGCTATTATAGGTTCTTTTGATGAAATTTATAATAAAAATGTAGAATGTGATTTAATAGGGAAATAACTGTCTCTTTAGAAAAACTGAAATTGAAATCAAAATTACTATACAAGCAACATCAAAATACCTCAAGATGATGGATAAAGATGACATTTACAAGGTTTGCCGAGTAGTAATGTTTACAGGAAATTAATCTAATATTGGAGATGTATCATTTTTCACAGGAGCTTAATCATAATTCAGCTGTCTCTCCTTGACAAGGTCAGTATTTACCACTGTGCAACTCAAATGCTGTAGCTGGAGCAGTTTCACCACATCCTACATCAGTTTCAGTATAATTTTATGTATAAAATCAAATTCTGTGGAAAGGTCTGTCTCTAATATACTAAAAAATGAAGCAAAAAATACCTTGGACACTTTGTGCTAAACTATTACAGAAAAAAATAAAACCGTAGTTTGATACATAATTAATCAGAATTATCAGCAGCTGGGTTTCACCCATGTTGTTGGGAATCATATGCAAACAAAGCCAGCTGTTTTCTTTCAGCATATCAAGGCCACTAACTGTCTCAAGAGCTATTCTGATTAAGCCTAACATGATGTGATCACTTTCATCATTTTGCAGCTGTTCTTACAGTGTTTAGATTTCAAAAATCAGCATATGTTGTATATTCCAAAACCTAAGTAATGAAATTCACACCTGTGTTATTTAAGTGGTTCCAAAATTAGTGGACATGCTTTCCCCAATAAGGTAGGTGTTGTTTTTTTACCTCCATCTAATATATGCTCTTCAATGAAATAGGTATATTTTGAATAGGACTTAGGTTCATTTTTTATAGGTTTGTGAAATAATGTAGAATGCCTTTATAAAGTGCATGCCACTTAGAAAATTTAAATAGGAGTCAAAGACAAGTTATGTGCTAGGCATAAGAAGGTAATAAATAACAAAAACACATTACTAGTGTTCACATTTTTTATTTGAAAATGGCATTAAATATGGTGAAAAATTCAGATTTGTTCACTGTATTTGCTTTAGTCTCCCTTTTCTTAAAACAATCTTATTAATTAATTCAAATGAATAACCACTGTGTCATTTACTTCAAATATATTCTTTGTTATAGTCAAGAAAACATTTTTTTAAAATATATTTTTATTGATTTCAGAGAGGAAGGGAGAGGGAGACAGAGATAGAAACATCATTGATGAGAGGAAATCACTGATTGGTTGCCTCCTTACACGCCCCCTACTGTGGATTGAGCCTGCAACCCAGGCACGTGCCCTTGACCGGAATCGAACCCGGGACCCTTCAGTCAGCAGGCCAGTGCTCTATTCACTGAGCCAAACTGGCTAGGGCGAGAAAACATTTTTTTGTTAGTAACCAGTATGTATGGCCTTCCTCCCACCATCATTCCAGATGTCCAAAACTATTGAAAACAGAGACTCAAACAGATAGATATAAAACTATGTTCACAGTAACATTATTCACAATAGCCAAATGATGGTAGCAACCAAAGTGTCCTTCGCATGTGAATGGATAAACAAAATACAGTACATACATAAAATGGAATGTTATTTAACATTAAAATGACAGAACTTCTGACATTTTAAATCAGGGATAGAAATTTTAGACACTATGCAAAGTAATATAAGCCATTCATAAAAGAACAAATACTGTATAATTCCACTTATATGAGGCCTAAAGTAGTCCAATCCTAGAGACAGAAAGTAGAATGATAAGTTTCCAGGTACTGAGGGTGGAAAGGAATGGGGAGTTACTATTTAATGGGTATAGAATTTTAGTTTGGAAGGAAGAAAAACGTTTTGTAGATGGATGGTAGTGATGGCTGCATAGCAGTGTGAAAGTACACTAGAAAAATTGTACATTTTATGCTTTATATATAACATACATATATATGCATATATATATACATGTGTATCTATATATTTAATCTCTCTATATACTAGTATATATATGTAACCAAAAATAAATGTCAGAAATAAATTATGTTGGATAACATTTGCTTAATGTTAGGAGGATATAATTAGATTTCATGTAAGGTGAGGTAAGATATGTATGGTAAAATTGATTAAATATGCATAATATATTTCAAGGGAAGTTATTAGAGATAGGTATAAAGGTTTCAATTTTCCAACTGGTACAAAAAGAATATAGGAAAAAATACACCCTTAAATCAATCTAGGAAAAGAAACACAGAAAGAAAAACGAGTATAGAAAATGCAAAAAATGTAAGTAGCAAAGCAAATCTAAATATATCAATAGTTACATAAATGTGAATTATATCAAGTTGGCACTTAAAAGAATAGAGACTATCACATTAGAGTAAAGAAAGGTAAAACAAAATTTGGTTAGATAATATTTTGAATACATATTTAAATTATAAATATATGAAAATTTTGCAATAGATAGGAAAAGATATACCAGGAAAATTCAACCCAAAGAATCCTGGGAAACATAAATGGATTATCAGGCAAAACAGACTTCAGGGTGGGGGGAAATCATTGTTATGAATAAAAAGGCTACAATGTTATGATAAATGTTTCAATTCACCTGAAAGATAAGATTCTAAATATGTATAGATGTTATAAAATAGCCTCATTCTACACAGTGCTTTATTTCATACCTGATCATTTTTATCAGATGCCAGATGTTGGTGGTTATTTTTGTTTTCCTAAAAATATTTGGAGCTTTGCTGTAGAATGCAATTAAGATACATGAATTCAGTTTGATTCTTTCAAGTTGTGTCTTTCAGTTTGTTGGGTTATACCGGAGCAGTATTTATTCTAGGGATAAATTTTAAACCCTGTTGAGGGAATAATGTTTTAATGCCCGGATATTATTATTAAATGCTGTTGCAGTATTAGATACTGATACTTCCTGAATTAGAACATTTCCCACTTTGTCTTGGGAATTAGCATTATCTCTGATCTTGTGTGATCAGTGAGTACTGTTTCCTATATTCTTTTGGGTAGTTTCCCCCCAGCCTCAAATAGCATCCTCATTTATGTGTTGATTCACTGGTAATCAACAGAATACTTGAGAGGGAATCTGCACATTTCAGTTCTCTTGCTGTGTAGCTGCCTCTCCCGTGTTCTACCCTGTGAACAGTAGCAGCTTATCCTCCTTGTATATGATCTGAACACTCTCCAGAAAGTAAGATGGACATTCATAGGTGTCACCTCATTTAGTTTCTGTCCCACCTAAATCCTTTTTTGTTCCTTTTTTTGCCCAATGATTAATGTTCTTAATGCCAATGTTTTATTTTTTATTGCTTGTTTCATGTGAAAGTATAAATCCAGTCCCTGTTACTCCAACTTGAATCCTTGTGTAGACTGTCTGTGATAGAAGTTCAGTCTGTTTTTAACTAATACAAAAAGTGTTATAGGAAACAATGTGCTATATCACTCAAAATACAGCGCAGTGGCCCAGCCAGTGTAGCTCAGTGGTTGAGCATTGGCTTATGAACCAGGAGGTCAAGGTTCAGATTCCCGTGACACATGCTAGGGTTGCAGGCTCAAACCCCATTAGGGGGCGTGCAGGAGGCAGCTGATGATCAATGATTCTCTCTTATCATTGATATCTCTCTCTCCCTCTCCCTTCCTCTCTGAAATCAATAATATATATATATATATATATATATATATATATATATATATATATATATATTATATCACATATTACATATTATGTATATACTAGAGGCCCAGTGCATGAAAATTCATGCACTCAGGGTCCCTCAGCCCGGCCTCTGCCCTCTCACAGTCCGGGAGCCCTCAGGGGATGTCCGACTGATGGCTTAGGCCTGCTTCCCATGGGAGCGGGCCTAAGCCACAGTCTGGCTTCCCTCTGCAGGAGGCGACTGGCGGGCCAATCAGGGAATGGCAGCGAGCAGCCAGCCCCGCCCCCCTGATCACCCCTCCTCCGCCACTGGTTGCTGCTGTCCCCCCCATCACCGTCCCCTTCCTTTGCCTGCTGGCATGCACCTTGGCTGGTCTGGCACTGCCCCCTGCCGACCAGTCATTCTGCCATTCCGTCAATTTGCATATTACACTTTTATTATATAGGACTAGAGGCCCAGTGCATGAAATTTGTGCACGGGGGGGGGGGGTGTCCCTCAGCCCAGCCTGCACCCTCTCCAATCTGGGACCTCCAAAGGGATGTCTGACTGCCCGTTTAGGCCCGATCACAGTGGAATTGTGCCTCAACAGGCAATGGGACATCCCTCTCACAATCCAGGACTGCTGGCTCCCAACCGCTTGCCTGCCTGCCTTCCTGATTGCCGCTAACCATTTCTGCCTGCCAGCCTGATCACCCCCTAACCACTACCCTGCCAGCCTGATCGACACCTAACTGCTCCTCTGCTGGCCTGATTGCCCCTAACTGCCCTCCCCTGCCAACCTGGTCACCCCTAACTGCCCTCCCCTGCAGACCTGGTCCACCCCAACTGCCCTGCCCTGCAGGCCTGGTCCCCCCCAACTGCCCTCCCCTGCAGGCTTGGGTTCCCCCCAACTTTCCTCTCTTGCAGGCCTGGTTGCCCCCGACTGCCCTCCTCTGCAGGCCTGATGGCCCCCAACTGCCCTCCCTTTCAGGCCGGGTCCCTCCCAATTGCCCTACCATGCTGGCCATCTTGTGACAGCCATCTTGTGACCACATGGGGGTGGCCATCTTTGACCACATGGGGGCAACCATCTTGTGTGTTGGAGTGATGGTCAATTTACATATTACCTCTTTATTATTTAAGATTACATATATATATGCCACAGTGTCTTAGCAGTCAGACAGCTTGTGACATGTTACAACTACACAGATCACAGATGTTGCAGGTTGGATAGCTGTTTACCTGCCTACCTCTCTTGAGTCAGAGAAAATCTTTTCTGTAATTGTCATCTTCGATAACTTGGAAAGTAGACTACATGACTACTAATTTTGAAGTTCTAGAGGAAGCAATTGTATATTATCAGAATATCAATATGTGTCAGTGGTTCCTTGAAGATTATAGCTCATCTATAAAAATAAAGAAGAGCTCAGGAAAAATTGGATGCTTTATAAGCAAGCAATAGAAAGAGTTAATAAATTCAAGGCCTTTAGGATTAGAAAGCTAAATGCAATTACATTTCCTCCTGGCCAGTGTTTCATATAGCCTCAAGATATATACCAGTGTGTGTGTGTGTGTGTGTGTGTGTGTGTGTGTGTGTGTGTGTGTGTGTGTGTATGAGAGAGAAAGAGAGCCATAAAAGTAAATAAATATGCAGGAATAGGTATGATGTCTAGAAAGGATTATGATGTGGTTACTAGCACATAGATTTCACTATGATCAAATTTCCTCAGACAACTTCCATTTTTCGGAGAATTATATTACTGATGAAACCTCATGCTTGACCTAAAATGTCTGTGTTTAATTGACACTTAATGTAATTCTTTGGATCCAAAACTTACACTATTTGAAAGTATACTATAAAAGAGTTTTACTCCCCAAAAGGGCCTCATCTCCCCTGTCCACTATATTGTGGTATTAGGGGATTATGGATGAGTAAAAACATCTCAGAAGGTGAAGTCAGAGCTAAGAAGACTGAAGAATGATGTATTTTCATTGTTTAGGGTACTTTCTCCATTGATAGGGAAGAATGTCTTCCCCGTATCTTTCCCACAGTACTCTATTATTGTCCTGGTTCAATTGCTTCTCTTGGTTTCACATTTTCCCTTTCTTCCTAAAAAATGTTCTTGCTATTAAACACATTGTTTTTTGGTGGTCTTATACATTGGTAAATATTTTTGCTTTAATTAGATTGCTGAACCTAGACCTGATGGAAAGGACTGAACATTACCCAGGAATCTTGAACTTTGAACTGAGTGCCATGTCTCCTTTTGACTCTGGGTTGGCTTTTTTTAGGGGGAGTGAATATGCTAAAAGGTAGGAAGAATATAGATGGACATTTTGTGGCCAGGGATCATATGGTGGCAAGAACTGCTGGCTGATGACAAAATGCACCCTTGCTTTCCTGAGCACAGGCATAGGCTACATTTTCAGGCTTCCCTTGCATTTCATTTTGGCTATGTATTTAAACTCTAGGCAATGGAAGGTGAGTACAAACTATGTGTGCTAACCTGGGTTATGGCTTCTAAAGCAGAAGCATATTCATTTTACATGCTTTCTTCTTCTGAAAATGCATATAGATGATAAGACAATAAAAGTTGGAGGAACTACATATGAGGAGATGGCTGGGTTCTTGAGCAAATCCATTTGCTTACTAAATTTGTGTTCCAAATTTCTCATAAAAAAAACAACAACCCACAAACCTCTGTTATATTTTGAGCTTTTATATTTTGTTATCTATGTATTATAGTGGTGTAGTCTGTAACAATTTCCTCTAACATTAACAATTTCTCATCTGGGACAACTTTGAGGAGACAGAACAATGGGATAGCAGGAAAAAGCCTATTGATCTAGTTAATTGGTGAAGTTTTTGTTATTGGGTAATGTATTGGTTTCACAGATGGGAATTATATTAGTTTAATAATTCACATACATGTTTCATACATTATTATTTGGTTGTCAGATATTATACATAAAATCAGATGAAGGAAAAATTAATTCTAAAAAGAAATCATCCCTAGCCGGTTTGGCTCAGTGGATAGAGCATTGGCCTGTGGACTGAAGGGTCCCAGGTTTGATTCTGGCCAAGGGCACATTACCTGGGTTTCGGGCTCAATCCCCAGTAGGGGCCGTGCAGGCGGGCAGCTGATCAATGATTCTCTCTCATCAGTGATGTTTCTATCTCTAGCTTCCTCTCCCTTCCTCTCTTAAATCAATAAAGAAATATATTTTTTAAAATTAAAAAAATAATTGCATATGCAACAAACTAGTCGTTTTTGCCACAAATTTGCCTCCCCTTTTGCTGTCTCGCTATTTCAGGGTGGAACTGGATAGTCACCCCACACAAATAAGCCAGAGATAATAGGTGAGAGAAATTGACGTGAGCAGTGATGATTAGGCAATCATTTGTGAACAATGTGGACAGATGTAGAAAAAAACTCACTATGAGTCACAAAGTCCATCCAAATCCTAGCCCTGTTCCAGAAAATTTATTTATGCTTCTTTTTGCAGTCATAAAGATTTTGACATAATAGCAAAGAAATTTTAATGGAGTGATTTTATATAGTCATTGCTTAATTAAAGAGTCCCATGAACAAATCATAAATTTAAATCCTGAAAAAGGAAAACACACTGATGATAACAGGTGGAGTAAAACATTCATGGAGAATACAAACATGAGGGAAGGAGAGACTGACTCTGGAGGCTCCAAGTATAGAGTCACAGAGCAAGAGGGGCCTTTGAGCAATCTGGGCAGCTCCCTATTTCTTCCGTAGTTTGCACTAGGCAGTTGATAGGGGTGATGTCTTTCCCCACAGTTAATTCAGTGTCTTTAGACCCTGAGGCCAGAAAGGTAGAACATTATTATCTATCTTCTGCTCAAGTAGATAGAGATTTCGTGAAGGAAGGGAATAGGGAAATTCTAGTGGAAGAGACAAAGACTGTCATGGTTGGTTTAACACTCTCATTGTACACTCTCACTGGGAGTAGAACTTTCATTTTTAATCAGAAACTTAAAGTTTCTCATGCATGAAGATGAGCTCATCAGACATTTAAGCTTTTAACATTTAAGCAAAATACATGCCAGAGAAAGTCAGACCTACTCACATTCATTCAAGAAAATTAACTCAATAGGTTGATTAAAGGGGAATTTCTTGAATTGGACTATTTATTTAAAGCTATTTATCTAAAACACATACACAAGGATAAAAAAAATAAAAACAATGTGGACATAAATATAAGGAGAAGAAATCAAGCTTCCACATTGAAAGGGCATACTTAGAACGGAAAAGGCTGAAATGGAAAGGATCCACACCAGACAAAATATAATGAAATTCAAGATTTCTAAAGATAAAAGGACCCTAAAAACTTTTAGACCATAAAACACAGACAAATGAATTCCTTGCTAAATAAAAAAGGAAAAGAATTAAACACCTCAATGACAAACACGTGTCCATGTACGAAGCTCCAAACCTGTAGAGAATTTTTATAAAAATGTATTTGGTCCAAACAAAGGATACACCTGGAAGCAAGATCTCAACAAACTGAAAAATAAAAACGCTTCCTACAGTAACAGTTTGTAGCTTCTTTTATGCATTTGGAATTAAAGTGGGAATGTGAGGAAGGTTACATGAAGGTGGGAGAATGCAAGTTGGGAATTGGATTCCAGGATAGTTAATGAGATGGTATGCTCTCTATAGGGTGGTCATGCTTTAGAAGGAGGGGTCTGAAAAGACACGTTTTAAAGGTGTATTAGCCTAGATGCACAGAAACAATGGACATGGCTTGCTTAAGTCAAAGATAAAGAAGGTATATGCCTGAGGCATGACTACCCAGCATGGCCTCCCCAGTTAGGAATTCATGATCAAATCACACTTTGAGGTTGCTTTCCATACAACGCCCCTCCCCCCCCTTTTTTTTTGTCCACAAATGAAAATCACTAAGCATGAAGCAAGTTTTTCAGGTTTGGGAAAGAAAATATTCAAAAGTTATGGCATCTTATCTCCCAACTAAACCAGCATTGTAGAATGGGCAAAATAATAAACTACATGTAATAAAAAATACAGGCATCAGCAATTTCTAGCAGAAGATCTGAACTCTTCCAACGTTTACAATTCAAAGAAATTAAAATTCAAATATATTAGACACCCTCAAATTTAATTCCCTTAGCCCTCATGAGTTAAATTTCCAAGAAAGTAAAGTTCAAAATTGTATGCTCCCTAATTTATTATTTGGCTCATTCTAAGGTAGAGTTCTTAATAACTGTACAGATTTAGCTAAGGTTTTGAGTTTTGTTCCTCGGTTGTTTTGCTGTTGTCGCTGTTGCTTCAGTTGAGTTGTCCCTGAGTAGGAGAGAGCGAGGAATCAGAGAGATGGCAGGTGTGTTGTGCTAAATGAGAGCCTTCTACTCCAAAGGAGATATCTAGAATAGGGGGAGGCATCCCCCCCAAAATAAAATTAAACTATTAGAAGTTATTGGAAATAGCTTTTTTTAAAAAAAAATTAAGTATGGGGACGTTTTCTTAAGGCAGCCAACACATTTTGATGCCATGCAAGAAAAGATTGATGCATTTCACTAGATACAATATTTTTTATGGGAAGACCTTCTTAATGATAAAAAGCCCCATAAAGTTAATAGATAAGTAACATATTGAGAGTATATTTGCAAAACATGGAATGAATATAAAGGCCCTTACAAGGTAATAAGAAAAATAAAAGAGGGAAATGATCCAATAGAAAATTTGGCAAATGGGAAAAAATAAAATGTTCATTAAACATATGAAAAACTTATTACCTTCACTTTGCTCAGGAAAATACAAATTAGATCTGCAATGAAGTATGTTTGTCCGCTGGAGCAGCTAGTTGAAGACTAATCCATTTGGTAAGACTGCAAGCCGGGCATATCTTCTAAGCAAATACTCCAATTCAAAGAGGCCACCTTAGACAATTCTTTCAGTTTCGTACAAGAAGTTTCTACTAACACAGCCCATTTTAGCATAATTTATTTAAAAATCACTCCCATAGAGTGTATCCACAAAATCCATTTTATAGATATTTAAGTTCAAATGTTGGAAGATCTCTAAAGCTTTTTTTTTTCCAAGAAAAGGTTATATAAGAGTATACAAGACATGCTGTTATTTCTTCAAAGAAGAAAGAGAGGAACTGAACTTTGTATGAAAAAGAACAAATGTATGTAAATGTCAGAAGAGTTAGCTTGAAACATAGGCAGATAGGGCAGGGGTCCAGTGGAAAACAAAGGCAGGGGGAACATAGGCTGGCGCAGGCATGGCAGCTAGAGCCAGCCTAACCACAGGAACCAACCAAGCAGAAATAATAAAATGTTTCTGGACTCAAAGCCGGAGGCATGGGGACCAAGGGAGGGCCTGCAGTAAACAAGATGTATGAACACAGAGAAACAGAGAAAGTTCAGCATAGGAACAGAGAAAGAACACATAGAAACAGGGAAAGCTCAGGTCCGTTGCTGGGCAATAACAATGAGGGAATCAACCAGGTGACGACACAGGTAGACATAGAGCAGGCCTGTAGCAAATACCTACCCCAGGGCTACAAGGCTTTAACGGGCAGCCCATTATTGGGTCCCCCTCCCCTTGTGGGGAGTCTGAGTCAGCTTGTAATGAAATTCCCACACTTTGCTTAAACCTTCTGGTCCGAGTAGCTCATTCTTTGGTGACGAGAGACACGACCCCGGGAAAAACACCCCTGCTCACCTTTCCGGTTATCAAATGTACAAAGGAGAGCTTGACACAGCCCTCTGATTACTAATGATAGATGCATTCCCTCTTGAAATGGAACCCTTGGCTAAACTGTATCCCCACACTGTTATATTTGAGGTTTGTCAACATGAGTACTCTGACACATGCATCTAACATAAGTAACATTTTATTGCAATAAACCATAAAGGAACATAATGGGACACTTCAGGCTAAGGCGAGTTAAAAGAACTAATTACTCAATTTTCTCAGTTTGATCAAGGGAACTACCCTCAGTTTGGTGGTGATGGTATATTATGGCTGTCCTATCTTGGATAATTATAGATTAAATGAACTTCAAATGAGTATTTCCAAAACCTTTTATACTTCCAACCACATTACTTTGACTTTCTATTATGCCATTTTAAATTATTGTTGATGTTACTATATTTAAGTTGGTCATCTGATTATAATCTGTGTTTTGAGTAAAAGCTATTGCTAAATTACAAATCCCAATTTATTATGTGATCCACAAATGCAGTTTTCCCTCATTTGGAAAGATGAGTATTAGGTTATACAATCTGTGACATAAGAAAAGAAAAACACAAAAAAAGGGTGTTTAGAGAGACTGCATGGCAGGCAGAGGAGGCAGGAGTCCAGGTCATCTGATTCCCATCAAGTGCTCCTGTGATGGTATCTCATGCTCTGATCATCGCAGAGATAGTGCCATTAAAACATCATGTTCCCCAACTATTCCAAGACGTTTGCTTGGAATAGGACAGTGATGCAAATTCAATCTACGGTAAGTCAGGAAGAAAGGCTTCTAACTTTCCTGAACTCATTCCAGAAACAGTCATTCAACTTGGAAAAACATTCCAAGGTAGGCAGCCCCCTTTGGGGAGTGCAGGGAGTGAGGCAGTAAGGCCTAAGTCTTAGTTTCACACGTATCTGGGCATGTTCTGCGTGGTGATTTCATACACTGCCGTGTTCCAGTCACATAGCAAGGGGAGCACCCAGACCTCATGTATAAAATGGAATTCGAACGGGACTTTAAGAATGAGTGTTTTCCTCATATACTATACATCATCACTGCCATTTGGTGTGGATATTAGGATATTTGAAATCCTTTAGTGGGCTAAAAGTAGGTTGCTGAATGAATATGACAATTATTTCAACTAAATATACTCAGAATATCCCAAGAGGCTTATTTTGTGGTGGAATGTAGTGATGAACTGTCTGAATCGTCGGCAATGACTGCCGCTGTGATCATGCCCTTTACTCCAGTAGTCCACAGGATAGCTATAAAATCACACTGGTGTCCTCAAATAAAATAATTTTTCAAAACTACACACAGCAATGAAAAATAAGCCTTTCGTTATAATAAACAAGGCAATGGTAGCTATTAAAACATTTACCTTATGGTTTTAAAAATATACGAAGCAGTAAAAAGGAAAACCATTTCATCATTTTTGTTATATTTAGTCCTTTAAAAATCTGTGTAACTGTTTTTGAAATAATATTTTAAAAAATCAATGCAAAACTCCTTTTGGTGAATTGTGTTTTGATAACCTCTCTACAAAAGCTGTTCTGGGCACCCTTCACCACTTGCCTGTGTGCATTATCTGTAATTGTCTTTTAATAGACTGAGACTAAATTATTAGAAAAAAATTGCATCTCCGGGGAGTAAGGGCTGTCAGATACTACTGAGATGTAATACATCAAATGCTCAGGTGTTCAGCTTTATCTCCTTGGCTGTTTGTTTTCAGGACACACATTTTAAAAAAAAAAGTTTTCAACCTTTCTAACCTGTTCTGATTTCAAATGAGCAAAGTAATGAGCACTAACAACAAGAACAATAGAAGTAATGAGTCTTGGACAACAGCAACATATTAGATAAAGGATTTGTGACTAAAAGGAAGATAAGTGAGCCTTTTCTTTTTAAAACCAAGGAATAAACATTTTATTCTCAAAACTAATTAAAAGTTCTCCATGGAAGAGTTTTCTTAACTAGTCAGGATTTAAAATGGCTCCATATTTTTCAGGAAAACTATGATACTTTGTAAATGGAAAATTTTATAATTATCAATGATCTATTTTTTGTCTTATTTACATTCTCATGTATGTGATATAATTGTGGACATTCATTTCTAAATCACTTCTGCATAGCAAAAAAAATGAAAGGTTTGATATAATTTATAAACAGTAATTTTAAAAATTACTTTTAATTCCAGATTATTTTCCTTCTATTAAAGTCCACATACCTTGATCATATTTACTCCCTCTGGACATTTTCTACCATGTATGTCAGGAACAAATACCTGGCCATGACTAATTTCTTCTACATTATCTATTAGTCTCATTCATATTTTTATTAATTTTTTTATGTTTGATCAAGTTCTATTATTTATTTCCATGACCAGAATTGCTTCTTTGTGTAATCAAATGACAACCCTCCTTGTCCTTTAAAATACAGATTATCTTTTAACCACTCAATCTTGTAATTTTCTGAGTAGAGACAGGGTAGCATGATCTTGTTTCTGATCTAAATGTAAGTAGTCTATTCCAATCTGCACTCTCTCACCTCTGCTTCAAAACATGCTAAAATATGAAAAGCCCCAATATTTATGTTTTCCTTGAGCCAGTAATTCTTGTCCTATGAAAATGCATGCAAAGATTTTCTTAAAATGAGGTTCTAACATGGTGTTATTAAATAGGAATCATTGGGAACCAACTATTAAACAAATAGGGATGGGACAAATAAATTCTGATGGGCTGGTTCATTAATTTATTTTTATTATAGAAGTAATGAAAATAATTTTAAAATACTACATATATATATATATATATATATATATATGTATACACATATATATATTAAATGAAAATCTGTTCAGCACTATGCTTTTTAAAACACACACACAAGCTTTCTAATACATATATATGTTCATAGAGGAAAAAATGCAAAGTATTACATCATACTCTATATATAAAAATCTATTTAGTGGAATTAAATGATACTTTTTCTTTTGGTTTTAAAATTTTCTAAATTATTAACAGCAAATATTTTAATATGGAAAGGAAATGATACTTAAAATACATATATATATATATTTTAGATTGATTTCTTTTTTCTCTTGATAAAAAGATTTTATTTTTTTAAAACTTTAAAAAAATGTTTTTATTGATTTTTAGAGAGAGAGGAAGGGAGAGGGATAGAGTGGTAGAAACATTGATGAGAGAGAAAAATCGATCGGCTGCTTCCTGCACATATTGGGAATCAAGCCCTCAACTCGGGCATGTGACCTGATTGGGAATCAAATAGGTGTGATCTCTTGGTTCATGGTTCAACTTTCAAACATGAGCCATATTGGCTGGGCAAAAGCTTTGATTTTTAAGCAAGGCTCACAGCTACATAAAGAACTCGTGATGCCTTTTTTTTTCTTGCAAAGGACATAAGTAATGTCAGAGATTAATATTTCTGTGCATATTAATAATATTAAGTCTATATTTAGACTCAAAACTTGAGACAGAGAAATTGTGTGCTCTTAATTTTTATTTGTCATGTTTTCATGAATAAAATTTTAACCAGAGGGATTTTCAGATTGTTTTCTAGACCTACCCATTTAATGAAAACCCAAAGAACATTGGTCCTCTATTCATGAAATTCTTAAAGGCAAGGACTGATTGCTTTTGTGTTCAATCTCATACCCGGGCTTATGAGTACTAGTATTTAATTGATACATTAAGAATATGATTAGAATTATGCCAGTGTACTTTCATTAAAGAAGTATTAGATAAATAAAGAAAAAGCATGTATAATGTCCCTACCATGAGTGATCACTTTTAATGTTTTGGTTCCTAAATTTCAAGACACATTTCTATATACATTTGTAAAAATATATGTACAATATATTAAATACTTTTATATTATTTTAAAAAATGAAACAAAATGATGTTTCAAATTTTTGTGTAGTAGAATCCATTTTTCTATCATTATTTCTATAGGGGATAGGGATCATGCTTAGAAAAAACAAATATATATATATACACACACACACACACACACACACACACACACACACACACAAACACACACACACACACACATAAAAGGGTAATATGCTAATTAGACCAGACATCTTCTGGACATCCAGACATCCTTCCAGACAAAGCCACAGTGGCAGGGGCTGAGGCAGAGGTGGTTAGGGATGATCAGGCCGGCAGGGTAGAGCAGTTAGGGGCGATCAGGCTGGCAGGGGAGCAGTTAGGGGCATCAGGCCAGCAGACAGAGGCAGTTAGAGGTGATCAGGCAGGCAGGCAGGTGAGTGGTTAGCCAGCGGTTCTAGATTGCGAGAGGGTTCAGGCCAGGCTGAGGGACACCCTCCCCCTACCCCTCCCCCATGTACGTATTTCGTTCACTGGGCCTCTAATATATATATTCTATATTATAAAAGGCTAATATGCAAATTGACCAAACGGTAGAAGAACCAGTCGCTATGACGCACACTGATCACCAGCGGGGAGACACTCAATGCAGGAGCTTTCCCCCTGGTGATCAGTGTGCTCCCACAGGGGTAGTACCGCTCAGCCAGAAGCCCTGAGCTGGGCTCACGGCTGGCAAGCGCAACAGTGGTGACGGGAGCCTCTCCCACCTCCATAGCAGAGCTAAGGATGTCTTACTGCTGGCTTAGGCTCATTCCCCTGAGGACATCCCCCGAGGGCTCCCAGACTGCAAGAGGGCACAGGCCAGGCTGAGGGGCCCCAGCCATATGCATGTTGGGGGTGACCAGGCCGGCAGGGGAGGGCTGTTAGAGGCGATCAGGTAGGCAGGGGAGCAGTTAGGGGCATTAGGCAGGCAGGCAGGCAGGCAGGCAGGCAGGCAGGTGAGTGGTTAAGAGCCAGTGGTCCTGGATTGTGAGAGGGTGCAGGCCAGGCTGAGGTAACCCCCCCCTTGCACAAATTTCATGCACCAGGTGTGTGTGTGTGTGTGTGTGTGTGTGTGTGTATGTATATATATATATATATATATATATATATATATATATATATATTATATTTGTGTAATTTTTTCCTTTCATAATAAATATTAAAAGTTTATTAATGTTTTAATACATAGGAAGTAGATATGAGCATTTACTTTTTTATTTTAAATAGGTGCCTTACTAATAGTCATTGAAGTGTCAATGTTATGAAGTCTCCTCATGCTCCACCATCACCCTGTACTTTCTAAAAAAAAAAATTTTTGCTCCTTTACTCTTCATCCAAAACAGTAAGCTTATCAAATAATCTTTCTCATACTCCCTCTTAAGCATGTTATGAATGGATATGGGATAGATATTCATATCCACTTATTGCTAACCTCTTTCAGTTTCAGAGGATGGACTATTTAAACACTTGAAAGACATGTAAAATGAATTCTCTGGCAGCAATTCACTAGTTGATTTTCAACTTTTATTAAAGCATGTTTCTAATTTTCTTGGTTTTATTGGAAAAATCAACAACCTGGAAATATAACTTTTGAGAATCTGTGTTGTTTTTTAAAAGAAAAAAATTATAAAAGAGATTTCTTGCATGAAGTCACTTCTGTCTAAGAATTTTAAGAGTAACTAAGGGCTGATCAAAATGAACTCTAGTTGGTAACTCAGATGTGTCAAAAGCTTCAATATAAATTGGCAGACAAAAACTGTAATTTATGGAAGGTCAGGCTAGTTCTTTAATTCATAAAATAATTTTCTTCCAGTTTCATATCATTTGGAGAACTTGCATAGCAAATTATTTACTGTAACAGATAAAAAAGAAATTATGAAACTTGAATAAGTTTATTTCATAGACTGAAGAATTTATGTATTTCCTCCTTTAACAATAATTTTGATTCCTCCTAAACAATGATAGTTCATAAAATAAGTAATAAGGGAATCTATTTATCCTATAAATATTGAGGCGATGCCAATGGCAATTTTCATGAAATTTATGCTTTAACAGACCATTCAATCAGATCAAACAATTCAACCTCATGGAAAGAGTAGACATATTTCCCCACTAATAATTTTGCTTTTAGTTGTTTTCTTTCTGACCCCATGCATAAGTACTTCATTTTTCTCAATAAATGTTCAATATTGTACCATTAATATATTAATGGATTGATTTTAATTCTGGATTTTTTTTCATTTTTGTGCTCTTGGCCATTCTGCCAAAATAGAGCTTTAAGTTGTGACATTCTGGTGATGAATAATATTCTAGTCTTTGAGTACCAAAATAGATTCTTGAAATTCATTGCAGAGGAAATACTCTTGAAATTACGTGATTTTAATTTACAAGAGTACTACATTAAATCATTTCTCTCCAAAGTGAAATCAAGGAATAATACATACCATAATCATTAGGTTAATAAGAGAGTATAAATATGGGAAGAACAGTAGTAATTAATTTCTAACCACCAATGGCTTGTATATTTACTTGAAAAGTGCCCCCACACTAAAGAATGGGATGAAAAAAGGTAGAGAATGAAAACAGAGAGATGGTGTATTGTTTTTTAATCTTCTGGGTGACTATAACAAAACCAATCTTATTTATAAAATCCAGTTTCATGTGTTTACTATGAGACTATTAAATGGTTGTATTTACATGGTGTACAATCAAATTGCATTGAAACCCAATTTGAAAAATTATACTTTTTGGTTAAACCAACTAATGCATTCATTCTATGAACTGGAATCTCTTTCTACTACTTGTTAAAAGCACAAGTGTATGATTTATTTGAAAAATTTACTTGAAAGTATTTGATGAGTATTTAACTGTAAATTATTTAAGCATATCACACATTAAAATTGGGAGAACTGAATATATGCAATTGTAACAAAATAATTTTCAGTGATTTCTGGTTTGTGATTTCCTAGAACCTAGGGATTTTCTATGAAATTATGACGCTGAACACAAGAAATTACATATCCCTCATATTCCTTGCTTTCTCTCCAACAATTATGAAGAGGAGGCAACCTACTATTAACTAGATATATAAATTCTTTCACAGGGTAAGTTCTCTTCCACACTAACTATTTGAAGAGTGCTCAATGTTATGAAATTATAAATGCCCTTCACCCTTAGGTTAACAGTCAGTTTAATCAAATGCTGTTCTCATTTTAATTTAAACCATTATGCTAGAAAACATATTTAATTCTGCCAATAGTTTTCCAAGCATATAAAAATAAACAAAATTATAAGTATAAAGTGTACTTAGGATGTTCTAATCTGTACTACCTCAGAAATAGCTGCATGAAAATGAAGTGTGAAGATCCATTTTTATATTATAAGATTTCATAATGTAATTTACTATGGATAGTATCTATCTTAAAGAGAAGATATGAAATATTTAGAATATGTAAAAATAGTTTGTAGTGTGGTTTGTTTTTTGTTTGTTTTTTATTAAGTGATAGGTACAGGCTTAGAAAATTAAGCCTACCTTGCTTCAAAATGTTTTCCAAATTAATAATTGAAATTGATTTTTCAAGCATGTAATTGTCACTTCATAAACTCTGCACCAATGCACTCATGGTGCTCTGGACTTCTGAAAGAGTTAAAACAGCTTCCAAATGGACTCATTTACTCACAAGTTATAGCTTATACCTTGGGAAAAATCTGGATCATGATGCACCCCAATGACTAAGTTCCGTATTGCCACAGCCAGTGAATGGCTCATCAAGTTCTCTGTCTTTTTCCCAGCCTGGCGATATTGAAAGAAAACTATGAGGAAAACTAGCAATAAATAAAAAATTGCTTTTCTATAAATCAGTAAGAACATTTATCATGCATTTCAATTTCTAATGTAATAAAATCAAATTTTATCATTCTTACAACATTTTACCCATTCTTATAATTGAAGTATATATGAATATCTATTTTATTCAGAATTTATATAATGCCCAATACAATAGTGAAAACAGTGTGTAAAAGAACTTCCTTTCTGGTTTCACATTTCTTTGTAAGGAGCAACACAGTAAACTATAGCTAAAGTTGTAATTCCAAACACACAGTTGTCACCTGCCATTATATTTTGATGGTGGTAATTATAATGATGGCAGAAACATTTCACCAAATATTGCCTTAACTCAAAAGATTTAAGTTAAATTCTTCCCTATTTTAAATGTATAGTAATCAGCTTATTGTATATAATAGAACATAACATTCAGAAGCAAAATAAGTCTTTACCCCTTGAATCAACTTACTCTTTGCAACTAATTAGGAGAATTCAAATTCAAAAAATATATTTCACATGAGAATTTCTCAGAAGATGGCAAAAGGTATTATAGATCCACATTTCTAATTTCCCATTAAAACATCATGGAATGACCAGAAACCAAAAACTAAAAATATAATTTTTAAAAGACCATGGAAGATAACCAAATAGTTATAAATATATTAAATGTTATATGCAGGACTTGGAGCAACATTATGTTTCATTCAAGACAATAAATAAATAAATACATACATACATAAATTTCCCACTTAGTGACTAGTGCTTGGGCAGAGGTGGTATGGATTTTGATGCCCAAGAGGTTTTGCTCACATCCAGGCTCCAGAATATGACAGTGAAATTGTGGGAGCCCCTTCCAGGTCCCATGTGCTTCAGGGTTCCTGTTCAGGGTTCTGTGTTCTGGAGAAGGCCGCACGCAAATGAAAAGAGATTGGGAAAGAGTTAATTTGGGAAATTGGGGGGCCAGGCGGGAGTACACCTCTAGGGGGAGGACTACCACTGCTCTGGCCTTGCTATCCCTTTTATTAGGTTATGAGATACACCCATATCCTTTAGGCAGGAAATTCCAATAATAGACAATCAGCAAGAATTTACATATGACTAACAGGTGGAGATTGCTTTAACTACCAATGTCTCAACTAAACAATGAGTGAATAGCTCCGACCATTCAGAGCAATTAAGGTTGACCAGCCTTCCGAATTCCCTTTTCACATTTCTCTATTAGTGACAATGTTCGGTTTCCTGCATGAAATAGCTGCCTTCTCTGAGCATTGTACTTTATCATTCCAGTAGGGACATCCTCTCTCCCATCTACCTTCCTGGAAGGAAAGAACTGAGCTTCCAGATGCACTGTGCCTAATACAGTACTTTGGACACAATAATATTAAATTGTAATTAGAGTGTCAATCCTCCTTTTTTTTTTTTTTTTACCTCATAG
This sequence comes from Cnephaeus nilssonii, assembly GCF_951640355.1. Lineage (NCBI taxonomy): Eukaryota > Metazoa > Chordata > Mammalia > Chiroptera > Vespertilionidae > Cnephaeus > Cnephaeus nilssonii. The sequence continues at coordinate 13,434,579 of NC_137079.1, forward strand.
TGTGATTTTTCTGTATTATTTGAGATAAAATGCAATTCTGTTAGAAAAAACAAAACTGGAAAACAAACCAATATAAATGCAAAATGTTAAAAATAGTAAATGAATACTCAATAGGTAAGTAAATAACTAGCATGTGAACATAGACAAGATTCATGGCAGATGAATTATAAAAGAAATAATTTAGTAACTAGTAAGATAGGCTAAAGATAGAATAAATGGAATATAAATTAGAACAAAAACACTTTTCCTTCCAGATAGAAAGGGATAAAATGACCTTGTCACAAGTAAGCCACCTTCGAGTCCCTAACTCAAACACCTATTGGTAACAAAGAGTATTGTTCCTTCAGGCTCCATATGTGCTCTGCCCAAAAAGTGCAGATAAAATGCCTGCCTATTAGCAACCCCAGCTGTGAAAAATAGAAAATGGCCCCTATGATAAGGTGACCAGATCGTCCCGCTTTTGGCGGGACAGTCCCGATTTTTAACAATTTGTCCCGCGTCCCACGGCGTTTTAAATATTTTTGGAAATAGGGACTTTTTTAAAACACAGTGGGATGCGGGACAAATTGTTAAAAATCGGTTTTGTCCCGCCAAAAGCGGGACCATCTGGACTCTCTGGAAAAGAGCAAGCGTCTTTTGGCCAGAGGCATGTCCCTTCTGTTGGGCCCTCTTACTTCCCTCACACCACGTCCCTCAATGTATTAAAGGTAGAGACGTGCAAGATCCAACCATGGCCCTCTTTCTGTTCCAAGTCACAGATCAACCCTGCACTAGGGAAATGAGAGCTTTAAATATGATATGAGATTCCTAAAAGTTAAGAAATGTAAAATGTTGGACTTATAGTATTGAAACTATATGGTGTTAATACACCAAGGACCCAGAAGTGAAGGAGTATCAACATTGCACATTTGAAAGGAGCTGAGAAATAATAGAACCTTTTCTTCTTTATACATAGGAGCTGAGCCTATTCTAATCACTTACCCAGGTAATAAAACCATGATTAACCAAAGAATTAACAATAACTGCAAATGTCCATAGAATAAGGTGACCAGACGTCCCGCTTTTGGCGGGACAGTCCCGATTTTTAACAATTTGTCCTGCGTCCTGTGGCCTTTTAAAAAAGTCCCGATTTTTGGAAAGAATGCACGACAAGCTAGGGAACGGCGGGAGAACGGGAAGGGAATATACGGTTTTCGGCGGCCATGTGGCTATTTAGCCAGGATATGAGTTTTATATTATTTTTGTTAATTTTATAATGTTAAACTTTAATAATAACAAATAATTGTTGAGAACTGATTATCGAGAACTGCTCATCAAAGTTCGCATTGTTGATCAGTTGTTAGAATTCCACCACCATTGTTTGGACTTAATGAACAATGGCATTTTTTGGGATTGGCAACGACGAAAACATTTTGTAACTGTCTCTCAGACGATACACATCATACTGCGTGCTAGTAAGCTAGTTAAACAAGTGATGTCATTACAAATCAGCTACTCAGATAATTTAGGTAAGTAATTTATTTATTTCATAAATACATAAATTTTCTTTTTTTTAAAATATATTTTATTGATTTTTTACAGAGAGGGATAGAGAGTTAGAAACATCGATCAGCTGCCTCCTGCACACCCCCTACTGGGGATGTGCCCGCAACCAAGGTACATGCCCTTGACCGGAATTGAACCTGGGACCCTTCGAGTCCGCAGGCCGACGCTCTATCCACTGAGCCAAACCGGTTTCGGCAATTTTCTTAAATTTAGCAGACAGTACTCATATTATTTATATTTTATAGTGGCGGCAAAAAGTCTAGCGCCGGCCTTGAAAGTGACACTTATGACTTACATTACGGCAGATTCAGAGGAAAAATAATACAAGTTAGTATTGTTATTATTTAGAAAGAAATATAGGATTAAAATAATTTTTAAAAAATAGTTACTTTATAACAATCAAATTAATTTAATTTATAAACTAACAATAAAATATGTTCAGGTAATTATGTACCTGCTTACTGTGTTTTTAAGCAATATGTATATAATAATTTATAATATAATTTTAAATTATTTTTTTTAGATTTTTAACATAATGAGTAAGAGGATGCAAATTCAACGATGATCTAAGAAGTAAATTTCCTTTTATTAAAAAAACCAAAAGCGATTACAATATAGACCAAATTTTTAATCAAGAACCGCCCCCCCCACCCCCCCACCCCCACCCCCGGGCCGAAACCGGTTTGGCTCAGTGGACAGAGCGTCGGCCTGCGGACTCAAGAGTCCCAGGTTTGATTCCGGTCAAGGGCATGTACCTTGGTTGCGGGCACATCCCCAGTGGGGGGGGGGGGGTGCAAGAGGCAGCTGATCGATGTTTCTCTCTCATCGATGTTTCTAACTCTCTATCCCTCTCTCTTCCTCTCTGTAAAAAATCAATAAAATATATTTAAAAAAAAAAAAGAAAAGAACCTCCCCCCCCCCCCCCCCCCCAGGTCAATGGTGTCCCGCTTTACCAATGTTAAAATCTGGTCACCTTACCATAGAAGCTTGTGACTGAAGGTAATAAAACTATGTACTATAACCAAATTCAGACAAAAATTTTCCATCTTTGGTGAAAATGAAGTAGCTATTTTTAAATTAATATTGCTGATTCCAGTCAGAAAGAAAGAATGTAAAAATCATCAGTTATTGGATTCTCTAGTTTCTATTTCTATGCATATAAAACCAGTTTTTTTTAATCAACTTTTAATATAGCAATTTTTAAAAAGTATTTATAAAAGTGGTAAGGAATAATAGTGCTTGAAAACAGATCTTGTCTTCTTATAGGCCTCCAAAAGGCTCTGACTTATTCTCAAAGCTGATTATTTCTGGGAAACTTATTCTTTGAGCATCCCAAAAGCCCTGCTGGTTATTCTTTTCTATCTGTACACCAATTCCATCCTTTCCATTGAAGATAGGAGTTCCTATAAGAAGGAAGGATTATCAGAAGGTATAACAGGCTCATCTGTTTTTTCTTTTTATTTGTTTTGTTTTGTAAGTACCAAATATCTCTACAGTATACTGAAAATTCTAGGATGTTCTAAAAAGTACAGATGTTCAAAGCATTGTGTGATGTCATAATAGATTTTTTAAAAAAGATATATGTCCCATGTTCCCTTATTTGGCAAAAGCCTTTTTAGAGTGCCCAGAATATAGATAAAGCTTTTTTTGATGGATTTAAAAAATCTAATTCTAGCAATACAGAGGAAGGCTATAAAAAACGTCTTTTAACCCTACCCAATTTGGCTCAGTGGATAGAGTGTCAGCTTATGGACTGAAGGGTCCCAGGTTTAATTCTGGTCAAGGGCACATGCTGGGTTTCAGGCTTGAACCCCAGTAGGTGGCGTGCACGAAACAGCCAATCAGTGATTCCCTCTCATCATTGATGTTTCTATCTCTCTCCCTTCCTCTCTAAATTCAATAAAAAAGTATTTTATTTACTAATAGAGGCCTGGTGTATAAAATTCATGCACAGGTGGGGTCCCTACGCCTGGCTGGCAATCGGGGCCAGTCAGGGCCATCTCGCCCAGTCCCGATTGGGGCCAATCAAGGCTGGTGGCCGGGGAGGGACCCCGGGAGGGCTCCAGGGCATGTCTGGCCTGTCTTGCCCAGTCCCGATTAGGGCTGATCAGGGCCAGCCAGCTGGGGAGGGACACGGGAGGTTGACCAGCTGGGGAGGGACCATGGGCGGGCTACAGGGAGTGTCTGGCCCGTCTTGCTCAGTCCCAATTGGCCAGACCCCAGCATCAAGCTAATCTACCAGTCAGAGCGTCTGCCCCCTGGTGGTCAGTGAACATCATAGCAACTTGGTCAACCGGTTGACCGTCTGCCCCCTGGTGGTCAGTGCACATCATAGTGGGCATCTGAGTGGCCTTAGCATATCATTAGCATATTACGCTTTGATTGGTTGAGCAGTCAACCAGTCCACCAGACACTTAGCATATTAGGCTTTTATTATATAGGATTAGTGGATAATCTAAGTTTTTTGGTAAAAAGGCATTTTTCTTTATCTAAGTTTACATGTGATCTTGCCTAACTCTGTAAAGAAGAGAAACGTAGTTTGTGGTTAATTTCTCCATGTCTGTGAAAATCAGTATGAATTAGTTAAGATGTGAGCTCCTGTAGCATCTTCACCTAAAAGGTACAGCCTATGAGTCTTAGGTCTGAAGTAATTGAACATTAAAAATCTTAAGCTGCTGCATCTCAGGAACTATAGTAACATCCATGTTGTTGCACATTGGGAATCTTTTTGCAGCTTTAATTTAATGCAAGATCTTTTCTCCAGCCATAGGAAAGAGAACATTCAACTTCTATTATTACACACACCACACACACACACACACACCACACACACATGCATGCACAAAACCAGGGAGGAGTGCAATGGCAGCAAGCAGAGAAAACTCAAGACTGTGATAGAATTGAGGTCCACATAAAGAGCACACCTCCTACAGTTCTGAAAAGTGAGGAAAACAGGTAGTAGGATTTTCAGGCCATCTTGCAATAAAGCAGACCCTCACTCATTACATTTCCTTATGATCTGAGTTTTTAGCTGTTACAAAATATAAGGTGTTATGAAGTGGAAGGGAAAGAACAGAATGGAAAACACAAAAGAGCCTCAATGGGACAGAAACTGTCCAAAACATACTTGGCACACTAAAGGCATCTTCTCCTACTCCCTACTGATAGTAGGGCATCCCATAATGATAGTAGGCCCAGCATTAGAAGGTTCTTTCTATGTTGTTCTGAATCAGTTCTTGTGCATAATCTGTCTCTGGTTCTTCATCCTATTTTCCCCTTATATTGTTTCCTTTTTGCCCTCAGAAACAATATTCTCTGTTCCTCCTGTTGAATTCTCTCTCACATGTCGCAGTCCACACTTGGCAGCTGGAGAGGGGAAGCTCCAAAATTCACCCACACGAAGGCTTCAAGCAGTGCTTGCTCTGGAGAGGTTGACCAATAGGGCTATTGTTGTGGTCAAATCCTGGACTAGAGATGAGACCATTTTAGAGACTTTTGCCTAAGATTTTGATCAATTTCAGGTTTACTTTATAGATGTTTGTATGCAATTATGCCTAAAATAAATTTATAATAATTTTAGAGAAATCAATGTATATATCAGTTGTTTTTAACTGTTTTATTTACTGTAAAACAGAGAAATGTACAAAATCTATACTAATAATAGAGGAATATGCAAATTATCTGGGACACCGTCACAGTAACAGTAATGACCAAACAGCAGGCTGCATGGGGGCAACAAGGCTGGCAGGGGGGTTAATGAGGGAAGACCGAACAACTGAACAGCAGGGTGTGTGGGGCGACCAGGCCAGCAGTGGGGGCAGCAGGGGTGACCAGGCTGGTGGGGGGGGGGCAGTTAGGGGCAACCAGACTGGTGGGGGGCAGTTGGGGGCGACCAGGCCAGCAGGGGGGGACAATCGGGCCGGCAGAGGAGCAGTTAAGTGGTGATCAGGCTGGCAGGCAGGCGAATGGTTAGGAGCCAGCAGTCCCGAATTGTGAGAGGGATGTCCAACTGCCGGTTTAGGCCCAATCCCAGCAGTCAGACAGATTGGAGAGGGTGCAGGCTGGGCTGAGGGGACCCCACCCCCCTGTGCACGCATTTCGTGCACCGAGCCTCTAGTAAAAATGCATAGCTTAGTGAATTATGACAAATAGACACCATTCTAACTACCACTCAGATCAGGATATTGAATGTTGTCAGTACACCAAATCCTCCTAGAACCCCTCTTTCCCTCCAAAGTAACCATTGTCCTGGTTTTTATGCTAATCACATTCCTACTTTATAAATTAATCATGTAAGAATTCATTCCTAAGTATAGTTTTAATTGTTCTTTGTCCTTTATATAAAAAAATGCAAAAGTATTTACTTTTTTTGTGTGCTTTGTATCATTAACATAAAATGTCTGAGATTCATCCATGTCATTGCTTATATCTGAGTCATTCTTTTTTGTTGTATACAGTATTCTATTGTGTGGTTATATCACAATTTATCCCTTTAATTATGTGCCATTGCTAATGCATACTTGGGTTGTGTCCAGTCCGGGGCTGTTATAAGTGATGCTGCTCTGAACATTTGGGTACATCTCTCTTGGTTCACGTATGCATGCATTGCTGTTAGATGTAATCTAAGAAGTAAAGTTGCTGGTCCAAAGGTCATAAACTCATTCAACTTTAGTAGAAAAATATTAAACTGTTTTCCAAAGTGGTTGTACCAAGGGAAATTGGCCCCCTAAGCATATGAAAATTTGTTGCTTCACATCCTTCTAACATTTGTTTTGATTTATTATTTAGAGAATTTTAATTAAACAGAAAAATTCTTAGAAAAAATAAGTTATCAATACTGACAAAAGACAAAATTGAGTAAGTGAATTTTCACATAGCTCTTAAAGAATGAATTTGAGCTTAAAAATTTCCCACACACACATACTAAACACTTTAGTTTCAATAGTTCACTTATGAATTCTAGGTCACATTTAGGGGATGCATAACTCCACATAAACTCTTTCACAGAACAGAAAGTGAGCAACTATTCCACAACTCACTTATGAGACAAGCAGAAAGTTGATATAAAAACCAGACAAAGCTACCATAAGAAAATTGGAAGCAGATCTTACCCATGAATACAGATGCAAAAGTCCTGTGCAAAGTATTAGCAAATTGAATCCAACAATTTATAAAAAATAGTAACATGCCAAGACCAAGTATGGTTTATCCCAGAATTATAAGGTTGGTTTAATATTTGAAAATCAATCAATATAATCAATCAATGTAATTTACCATATTTAAAGAGTGCAGGTGAAAATTCATATGGTCATCTCTGAAATGCAGAAAAAGCATTTGATAAAATTTAACATTAATTCATAGTAATATTTTTTAAACCTTAGTAAAATAGAAATAAAAAGGAACATCATTAACACAGTAAATAGTATGAACAAAAAAATCTTTAACAAGTATCACATTTAATGGTGGAATACAGAAAGGTTACTACTGAGACTGTGAACTAAACAATTAATGCATCTTCTCACAGCTTCTATTCTTTATTATTTCAGAACTCCTCAGAAATGTAAGAAAAAATTTTAATATAAAGATTGGGAAGGAAGAAATAAAATTATCATTACTTGATATATATCACTGTGTTATGAAGAAAATCCTAAATATTCATTAGGCTTGATTCTCTAATTAGGATAATTATAAAGATTTGAGTTATTACTATTCAATACTACTACCCACCAATATACATGGTGTGTCATACCTAACTTTTGTAGCTAAGAATCTGATGCCTAGAGGGATTAAGCAATGCTCATTTATGTCATTTAAATACTTATTTATCTTATTTCTGCTTTGGAATACATAGTGTTTTGAAATCTTACTGACAGCAAATGGTCTCATTTAATCTTTACCACATTTGTACAAAAACACTATTAGTGGTAACTTTTTAAGGAAAGTTAATATTAGGCACAGGGCATTGCCATAATTTGCAGTATTTAGGCTGACAATTTTATTTGTTTAACAAAATAACATTCACTAATTCATAGTGAAAAATGCAGTTGTCATAGAGATGAAAACAATTGAGTCAGCATGATCAGCACATTTTATCTGTACCCACAGGATATATCATTTCCTTGATGAGCACAGATTTAGAACAAAACAACTTAGCTGGGCCAAATAATAAATCATGTAAATGATATCTAAGATAATCAGATTCTCTGTTTAACAGTGCGAATGTTATTTCCAACAGGACAGGTTACAGTTGAAGTGGATTATATCCTCTGTTTATTGCTGCACTAGAGGCAGTCTTGCTGTTGGGCCCATAAATACCCAAACTCTTACTGCTAAGATTTCTTCTCCCTTAGGAAGGCATAGATGTGCTCAGTGTTTGTCTTTGTTGTTCATGTAGGTATACTTATGAAGATTGAAATAGAGTATTTATTGTTTATTCTTATCCTTCAACTAATCACAACTATTGTACATTAATGGCAGAATTTGAAGTAAAATGGCTTTGCATTTTAAAGTGTAGGACACAAATTCTACTTAAAGTAACACAGATATACTTGTGTTTGTACTTTCGCTGACATGGTTGAGACTTTACAGTCATGATCTCTTTAAAATATATATATATATTTCAGAGAGGAAGGGAGAGGGAGAGCTGCCTCCTGCTTGCCCCTACTGGAGATCGAACCCACAACCCCGGCATGTATCCTGACTGGGAATTGAACCATGAGTTCCTGGTTCATAGATAGATGTTCAACCTCTGAGCCACCACAGCTGGGCCAATCATTATCTCTTAAAATGCAACAGGACAGGTCAGCCTAGGAGAAGATCTAACCTAAATTTGGATGGTCCATTAGATACCAGCAGGGCCTGAGTAGAACTGGATGTATTGTCAGTGTTGGGAGGGAAATTATTATGATACTTTGAATATGATGCCACAGGCACATGAGTTGATGACCAATCCATTAGAGGTGGTCATAATCCATGAAATCTCTGGAAATGATTCAATCTGAAATCCTCTTATTTTAGACAAGAATGCTAAAAGTGCACCTGCTCTCCAATGGTGCATGTTACAAAGCCCGAGGAAAAGTATGAGGGAGCAGGTTCAAATGGAGAATAGTTTTCCTAACAGGAATATAGTACACCACCAAGGGCTTTATGGAATACACTTGTGGCCAGTAGGAATTCCAAGGAAAGACATTTTTTTTATTGATAGTGAAAAGGAAAGAACTAGAATACATCGGATGCCAAATTTGCAAAATCATGCCAAAATCCTCTTACAAATAGTTGAGAGAAATTTTCAAAGACTAAATTAGGAAGACCTTTTAGTATCTCATTTGTCAAAACTGAGACTGTAAATGGAATTGGAACCCTTACCTACATGTAAATGTAAACTTGGCAGGATGTAGTGTGCATGTTTGGGATTAGACTCCATCTGTTTTTAAGAAGGCTTTATAAAAATTTTGAACATATCTGTATAATTGAAAAATTCTTTTCTGGGACAAAGTAAAAATATCAGCCAAGGCTGCTTGAACCTAGTAAATAAGTATGAATGAATTCAAACCAAATATCATGTGGAGAGAATCTAAGGTATATTATCTAACAAAACAAAATAGTAACTAAACAAAATGTTTGGAAAACAATTAACCTCATCTCACCATAAATATTTTAATGAAAATATTAAAATATTGAGAGATTATATTATATATTAAAAACATATTCTAAATGAAGACAACAATAGAATATTAAAAATGTGTATATAAAAGCAAACCATGGTGTATTAAGTCAATAAACAAGTTTACAAGATAGGTGGTCTCTATGTGGCTGATATATTTTGAGCAGAAAATAGCCTTTGTAATCAGAAGTATTGATCCTAAAAACAGAAAAAATTGGGGAAATTTTTTTGCAACATATGTAATATACAGAGATTTACTACCTATCTAACATCTTAATGTCCATAATAAAAAAGGTAGATACTAAACTAGAAATATCAGCAAAGGACTTGGAAAGGCTATTTCATAAAAATCACAAATGACATAGAGTATGTTAACATTTTTTTTAGACTGGATTAGTTATAAGATACATAGAAGTATCAGGAGTATCAATTTATCAAGTATAAGGAATAATGATAATACCCATGTCAAGGATTGGGGCTTCTGGAAAATTCTTAGCACAGCCTTTCCATTTGGCAATTTGGAAATGAATATCCACAGTTAACATTTTATGAACAATTGCGTATCTACAAATGTATACTAAGGAAATGGTTAAACTATTATAAAAATGTTTAAACACAGGAATACTTCCCACAAATTATTTTATTTTATTTTTGTGACTAACAGGTCTTTTATTGATAGTAAACTAGAGCAAACAATCAGAATAATACATATGCAGTTTTCAGTACATACAATAAAAGTTAAAGAAATCCAAAACCTGTATAAAACAAAACACTGGGGGGAAATCACACATCTTAAGATACAGTGGTAAAGGTCCTCTCCATCCTCCTCACAGCTCGTACTCTGCACCCCATAGAACTTAACCGCGTTCCCCAAATAAGAGGTACAGTAGAACCAAGTGTACATAAGAGGGTTAAACACATTTTCTAAGAATCCTGTAGGGACATGTAGGTGACCCTTTAGCTGGCAAAAGCACACTTAAGGGAGGAAAAGTGGGGAAGGAAATTAACTAGTATTTTGTAGCCATTTTAGTAATTTCTTATTTTCCAAAACTGCTTTCATAGCAGAAGTGTTTTACACTTGTGCAATATTAATTACTTTATTATACATGGAAGCTGTGGTAGGCTGGTTACACAATAAGACTGCAAACAAACAGTGGTACTTTCCTGACCTCAGAAGAGGACATAAGAGTGAAACATCCCCAAAAGTACATAAAAACTCATCGGTATAAACACCCAAGGACATTAAAAGATATAATCAGGAAAAAAATACAGTTGCTTAGAAGTGGTTTGGAGCAGAGCCACTGTCACCAGCAGCTGCAAATGGCAATTTGAGTTGAGAGCAAGTTTGGATGACTTCCCATGACCCCTGCACAGTATTGACTGATGCCCCTTTGCAATGTGCAGCCAAGGCTGCAATTCCACCAACAGGCTCTGAGGTCACTACGAAAGGCAGGTGCACTCCTACCCCTCATGTTAGCGAGGGCACCAGCTGGAATTACATGCCTTATTCATAGCTCCAGCTCCAAGTACGTGGGGCTTTATTATACATGAACATCTATATGGGGTTTTTTTTGGTTGTTGTTAAAGGCAGGGAGTGGCAGATGTTTATCTTATTGTGTAGTATTTGGATGCCATAGGCTTATAAAATGCTTATTGGAATGTAACTCATTCTAAAACTGAAACTGTCAAGACAAGGAAGGCCCAGAACTCTAAGAAAGCAAAAACACAAAAGCCCAGAAGTGTGGGTGACATATAACAAACAAGAGGACAGTGTCTCCAGGCTGTGTATCATAATAACACACACTCACCCAGTTTCAAAGAACTATGTAATTCCAACATGGGTCCTAACACGGGAACCCCTGACTTGGGTTTCAACACTTCGCGAGATGTCAGCTAACTCTTCATGGAACTGCAGCTTTGTCACAGTTGGGGCTAGGAGAGGGTGCCTTTTACAAGTTATTTCTTCTTTAATTGAAGCTATCATTCCAGGCTTTGATCAAAGATCCCAGAATCTCTGTCCTGCCAGGCTGGAACGGATGTGGTCTGAAAGCTCGGAGCACATTTAGGAGCTGCAACAGAATACAGGTGGCCTACATCCAAATTATTATAATTATATAATTTTCAATTATTTGACATTACAATAAATTGTTGATTGCTTAGACTATTTTCTTGCCATGAAATACTATACAAGTAATACAAATGATATTGTAGAAATTTATTTTGCTGTGATAATACTTGATTAGAATATGGTTTAAAAAACAAATACATGGGGGGGGGGCAAAAGTAGGTATACATAATACAAATAAATAGTACAATAATTAATAAATAATAATACAAAAATAAACTGTTTCACATACTCACAACTGTAAAACTACTTTTGCCCACCCTCTGTATTATGATTTTATTTTATGTTAATCTGCATGATATTTTCAACATGTTAAGAGTGTTTATTTCTTGGTGGTGAAATTATAAGTAGTTACTGTTTTCTTCTTTCTATGTAACTGTGCTTGACTTGGGTTTTTTTAAAATCACCTCCCCTAAAATATAAATCATTCTTTTCCTCATTGATTTCACATGTTCACATGTTCACCAAATTCTTATCCTCAAATGGTTTTCAGAAATTTTATTCTAATTTTTTTTATTTCTTGTCTATTCTGAGCAAATAATATTAGGTAAGCAAAGTCTTCCTTCATTATTTTATAATAAAAATATTTTTGAATGGTCAGTGGTTCTTATTCTTCCAGGCAACATTATGATTATTTCATGAAGTTTTAAGGAAAACAAAATACACAAACAAAACATTCCATTTCTAATCTGATTAGAAAAGCATTATAAATATTGGAATCCTTGCAACATTTAATCTCTTTAAGTATATGGAATGCCTTTCTAATAATTTAATACCTCTTTGAATCAGTTTTATGAGTTTTTGTATTTTTTTCTAGAATATTTGTTGCAATTTTATCATTAACTTTTAAAAAATTGTTTTATTCTTATTGCTATTGTGAATGGAATCATTTGCCTCAGCATGTCTAACTCATCACTATGGGAAATATGTTTAGCATTCAAATACTAAGAGAACAATAGTACAAGGTTACTTTTTTATATAAATAGGCATATTTAACTATATTATCATAATACCTCCCTCCAGTTCTATTTATGAATAATTAAATCCTAGAAACTTATCTGTTCATAGTCACATATAGGTTACTGCCCACTATCAGTAGATCACAAATATTTGCCCCCCCTTATTTTATGAAATAAATATAATCATTAATATATAACTAGTTCCTAATTTTTAAAAAGAAACCCACATGCTTTAATCATGTATATTTCAATTCAAGTATATTTAATAATTTTTAAGCAATCATTGGTAATCAAGAAATCTTAGGGTAATTATCTTTATAGTTTTGTTAGTCTGAGGCTGTTACAAAAATGTGAAGAATTACTACTATACCAATTTTAGGACAAGAGAGATGCATGGCCAGAGGGTAGAGAACCAAAAAGCTAGAAAAAGAAGCAAATTTGTTTGGCTTGCTGGGAGGCCATCACTTCCTCACACAACAGATGAGCTGCCAGGGATGTCATAATGAAACATGCCAGTGCCTCCCGGGACCTTAGGCTGCAGACACCTTTTTCATCTGGTTTTCCATAGAATTTTCAACAGACCATCACAAGACAAATGGTTCAGGTTTCTGTGTTTCCTTTTTACTCTTAATGTGATTGTTACATTTACAGAAAAAAAGACCTTTTATATAACATAAAGCACTTGTTTGTTACTTTCAACTAATGTTTTATGTGTTTTGAAGGCAATTCATCCTAAATTGAATATAGAGAACCTAGAGTTCAATTGAAAATATAATGTTGCCCAATTGCCCATCAGAAGTTAAAAGCACTGGAGTAGAGAATTAGCCAAACCCTTCAGTCAGAGGAAAGAGGGGACCTTCTTTATCATATGAATGAATACATTTTCCGTTGAAGGGGGGGGGGGAGTCAGAAAATGAAAAGGTGTTATTGTCATATTGCCCAGATCATTTAATTTTGCTTTCTCCTCTCATTAAATTTGTCACAAAACAAGGAGATGGCATTGGATGAATGTGTACGCTGCTGGTAATTTAACTCCCGTCATGATTTAGGGACTCTTTTATGGCAGGGTGCATCTTTCCTTTGGATGCTTAAAAAATTCAAGCAGGTGATTCTATCACCTCTCCAGAGTCAGAGTCATTTGCATTGCAGTCTTCTTTCCTTACTTATGCAAGTTTAGCAGGGATATTATTTCCAAGTTCAAGGAGAAATAGTCTCTGTCAGGATGTGATTATGCATTTGCATAAAAATAAGTTGACTTTAACCATTGTTCACAAGCACAACAAAAACTTTGGGTGAGTTGAGATTAATGTTATACTGTGGGATGAATATAGGCACAATCTTATTATAATTCCAAACATAATTAGATTCTGCCTTAAATAGCCAGTGTCTTGTTTGCCTTTGAACTTTGTTCTTATATAATTAACAGGAGCATATCTTTCCAGTGTCATAAAGGCTGCAGTGACTTCACTTGTCTGTTGGGCATTTGAAGAATATCGTTGAATTTAAGAAATTTTTGGGAAAAAAAAGTCCAAAACAATGGGATACAAGTAGAAGGATTAATACCTGGATATCACTGCCTTTTGTTTTCAGATAGTATTCTATAGATAATATTGCCATCCGTATGTGCAGGTCTGGTTGGAAAGGCCAGCAAAGGATGGCAGGCAGGCAGTTCTCAGTTGCATACAAATGAAGACTGATTTTGTTCTATTATCAAACAAGTACTTACAGTCTTCTTTTTCTTTGTCTTTCTCTCTAAGATTTACCCATCGTGAATTGCCAGATTTTCAGATAGCTATATGTTGTTTGTCTGCTACTATTCTGCCCCATCTTCTTTGCGTCCATTCAACTTGGGTTCTTATGAAAACGGACACTGACTGTATCTTGCCTTATAGCCTTCTGGGGCTACTCAAGCCCATCTTATCTAAAGTAATTTCATTTTACCTGCAGTATAGCAGCTGTTTAGGTATTCTTTTGTCATCCATCTCCACACATTAGCACAGTTCTGTATTTCAAAGGAATAAAAAGTGACTTTACTGCTAATAGAAAGGCTGTATTCCAGAAACTCATTTGTAGGGAATTTACCTGAAACATAAAAATTATTAGAACTTTGCTTAGAGTTTACAAAGTACTTCTACGTTAGCCTACTTTTTGCCATCATCATCAACATCAAGGACATAATGAAGCAGTTACTTTTTTGTTTTTGGCAGATACTGAGCTAAGACATTGTGACTTTACCAGAATCATATCATCTCATGCAATTTTCTCCTTAAATCTGTGTGTGTGTGTGTGTGTGTGTGTGTGTGTGTGTGTGTATGAAGGGGAGAGAGGAATGATGAAAAAACTCATGCTTAGAGCATATAAGTATCTTCCCAGGAATCATAAAAACGTGTGAGCATATGACAAACCTATTTACAAAGTACTAAGTCACCTTTTGAGTTGTTAAAAATAAAATTACTAATGGAAGCAAATGTTTCATTTTCTATACCTAAGTTTTCTCTTCTTTAAAATGCATATAATAGTAATATTTTCTTCATAGACTTGTTTAAGATTTAATGAGTTAATATATTTAATATGCTTATAACATTTCCTGGCACATTTTAATAAATGTTAGCTATTTTAATAGTTTAGTATGGAACTTTATAATGATGTTGCTATCTTTCAGTTATCTAAAGGAGAACACAAATCACTAATTTTCTCTAAGTAATATATTTTAAGTGTTATTAATTACTTTTCATTTTTGCATTTATTCTGTACATGTTTTGAGTGTTGTGATGAATTAAAGTTTAGGTACAGATTTTTCTTATGAGTGCATTAGCTCTCTATATCTTTTTATAGTCAGGGTTATTTTCAGTCATTTGCTCAACTGTATCTACAGAGTAGTATATAATCTTGATAATGCCTCATTAAATAAATATTACACTGACCACATCAGCAACAATTGTCATCTTTAGAAGAAGTTAAAGGATTATTGAAAATGTATGATCATCAAAGTCATCAATCAGCAGGATTTAAATCAAATTACTTAGCATTTAAATTATCTTTGTTTTGACAAAGCACATGGATGAAATATTCTGAGCTTACATTATTCTGATTTATTTTGTGGGAAACAAAGAATGAACCAGATGTGAATGAATTTGAATGGAGAGTAGATTTATGATATTTCAGAATATAGTGGAGATTTCAAGTTTCTTTACAAATCCTAGTATCAGACATTTTGGTAATTCATATTGAATCAAATGTAGATAGTTATGTGGAAGCAATAGGTACAATAACACTGAGAGATTATAAAACATAGAGAACATTTTTAATGAGTAAAGATGAATGCTCTCTTATGGACAAAATTCATTCCAATAATTTTACTGTGACATACACCTTTTCTTTATAATAATAAAAATGGAATGCTAGATATTTCTACAGAATTGTCTATTAAGATTAATATGGAAATATTACTTAAAACACTCAGACTATTCTTCCTTGCTACCATCATTTATTTTTTAACTATATATTAATCTTCACACTTGGGATAAGTAATTATTTGAGGTAACAAGAATACTGACATACTTAGATTGATGAATACTTTTTTAGATTTCCTTTTTCATATGTTTCATCCAATAGATTTATGTTTCAGATTTTGAAATGAAATTAGCTCAAAAAATATTAAGAAAAATGTCAGTGGTTTGGGATAATTCTCAACCTTTTTCTTTTCAATGTTGTCTCTTTCTTCTGGAATTCTAATAAGGTGGATATTAGACATTTTATTCTAAAAATCTATTGACATAATTTCCACTACCTTTCCAACCTACCCCCTTATGGAATTCTTCTTAATTTCTAAAGATAAATCTTTCTGTTCAGTAATTATCTGTTTAAGTGTTTTTTATCTTCTGTTTAATCTATCTATGGATGATTCATTTTTAATTTCAACAGTTATAGTTTTTATTTCTGGAAGTTTCTCTGATTCTTTTCATATATGCTAACTTATATGCTAGTCCACATTTATTTAATCTTTTTCTACCTAGCTACATAGCCGTTGTGTATTCTCTGACACGTTCATGCTCAAAATTCTTATGGACCTACTTAGTTGTTTAATATTTCTGCTGATGCTCGCTCTTGGTGACTTGACTTCTGTGTTCTTGGCATTACTTGTAAACCCATATTTGCTTGTTCTCAAGCTGTGTGATTGTTATCATCCTAACCAGCTAGCTAATAATAGTAAAGGAGCAAAGAGGAAGCCAGACATGGTCATCTGGGCTGCAATTTCACACTCCCCAGGCAACCACCAGTCCCTTCCCTGCAAATATCTGGGGGAAAGGGTCCAACAAATGGAGAAATGGGTACATGCACAGTGAAGTCGGGGTGACATAGGGAAGGTGCTTGTCTGTCAGTCTAACCTGGGAACAAAGATCCCAGGAGGATGGACCCCAATGCAAGCCAGTGAAAATTTGGGAATACATAATCCCCAGATAAAGGAATTATCTCTCTCTTGTCTCTTGCTTTGCTCCTGCTTCCTTGCACTCATCCATGCTCGCTTCATAGCCATATGGACCCTATACACAATGGACTGCTGCTGTAAACACAAGCTAACCTAGCCAGATGCTGGACTGGACTGTGTGAATATGGAATGGAGGCTCTGGGCAGTGGCTTTGATTCTAGCTCTGCTGAGGATGAAATGGGACTTTTTCCATGGTGGGACAGAGGGAGATGGGACCTTGAAAACTCAGGGGTTTAATTCCAATGAAATAAAGCTTTGTATGATACCTTCTCCTCCCATTGGGGACCTTGGGAAATTCTTATTCCCACGGCACCTCCAGAAGCCCACTTCCTCTGGCAACAGGTGGGGACACAAAGGACACCTCACTGATGACATAATGAGAGGCTATATCAGAAATACTCTCTTTCAGTGAAATTTTATGTCCACTTTTACTAGAAGTTGGGGTACTCCAAGTCGGAATATTTAAAGGAAGATAATGGCAGCACTTTATCCTTCCTCAATTGCCTTTACATAATGCATGATTTTATATTTAGTTCCTACTTCTGGCTACTGGCCCAAAACTCAGTGTTTGGATTGGGGTATTGTTAGTAATATTTGACATCAAGTAATCTTAGTTCTCTAGCTCCCTTGTTGCTGACCATTACCAGTGAAATTTGAGTGCATAGTTTGTTTCCAATTTCTTCATGCCTTTTCTTACATGGTTCTTTTTTTTAAATAATTTATTTTTATTGATTTCAGAGAGGAAGGGAGGCAGATAGAGAGACAGAAACATCAATGATGAGTGAGAATCATTGATCGGCTACCTCCTGCATGCCCCCTACTGGGAATCAAGCTCACAACCCGGGCATGTGCCCTTGACCGGAATCGAACCCAGGACCCTTCAGTCCGTAGGCCAGCACTCTATTCACTGAGCCAAACCAGCTAGGGCTTGCCTGGTTCTTTATTTCTCTTTGTTCCATCCACCCATGTTTCCTTATAGCTGAGATTGTGTAAGTCATGACAACACAGTGTGGATTAATAGACACTAGTTCTTGCAATAATCAGAACAAAGCAATATTTCTATTTAGCACTCTTCCACTGGTCAACCTTTTCTTGGAATTAAGTTTCTCAAAGGGCTATGATATAGGTTAAATGTGCTGACACTGATATAATATCACAATATCACCTGATAGTTCACACAAACTACATTACCTGCCCAAGAATGTATAGCTATCTGAATAAAGAAATACTTGAACATTATTTATTATGCTTTGCTTCAATCAGGATAGAAGGAACAGCATATTAAGGCAAGAATGAAGGGATGTTTCTAGATTACTAATGTACCTATTTGAGAAAATTGAACTTAAGTTTAATAAGAATGTCATGTTGATTTTATGTTCCATCATATATATGCTGGTTTTATTTTTTCTATTTTTACATTTATTTGTGACCCCATGACAGATAGAAACAATTAATAAAATGAAAAAGTGATCTCATTGATGATTACCTAAGAGAAAAACAATTATTTATAACCCTCTGTGGAGATTTTTCAGAATCTTCCTTCCTCTTTTTTAATTTTTCAAAATTCTAAAGACATTAGTTTTGCAACATGCATCACATCTTGGTAAAATAGATAGTATTTCTCTGAGAAATGATAACAAATGGGATATAAGTTAAATCTATCTAAGGATAAAATAAATAATGAAATACCTCTCAGAATATGAAGGAAATAAAAATACATATATTTTAGCAATTTATAACATACTTTTGAATCACTGAAAAGTAGAGAACCAGCTTTGAATAAATGCATGCTCTTTTAAAAGAACATCTATGGTACACAAAGAGTACATATATTCTTGTCTCTAAAAGTGTTCAAGTATCTAAGCTGTACAGACACATGTTTTAGGAATATTCCTATTCCCATTGAACATTGTTCACAATTAATAACACAGAATTTTATATTCTTCTCTAAAGGTACATCTGGGCAAATAATACAGGTTAATTTCTTTCCTTGAAAAAATGTGGAACCTCCCACCAAGTTCATATTTCTTCCAGTCACTTGTATATTACAGGATTGTGGTAATTACCATGGGGAGACTGAAATAAATATGGTGCTGTAAAAACCGGGAAAGCCAAAGTACATTTTATCCTTTCATCTAGGAGGAGTTCATCATCTACAGTTATAAGTGTACATTTTATCGTATGGATGGAATTTAGTGCTATTAAAATGGATGATAAATCACATGCATTGGGAACCATAAATAGAGAAAATCCTAAAAGACAGGGACTTAAGAAACTTGAAGTTGAGACAGTAGCTAAAGAATGAACTGGCAAAGCAGACCAGTAAAATTGTACCAAAATTGTTGAATAAACCATGGAGAATATAGTGTCTCAGAAGTCAATGAAACTGTTAGAAGTGGTAGCTGTGTGAAATATTCTAAAATTACAAATACAATAATGACTGGGATGTGTAAATAGAGATTGGCTGAATGTAGGCCATTGTTGATGTTAGGCATGTCGGTGAATGGTGAGGATGAATGCAGATAGGAGTTCACTGCAGAGTGAAATGAAGGCAGGAGAGTAGAAAGCATGCCTGTGTCTTCAACTCTTCCATGAAATTTGAATCTCAGTGAGACAGAAAAATAGGAGCATGACAACAAAAAATACAGAGTTAAGAAGAGCTTTTCATTCCATTAATATAGTCAACAAATATTAATTAGGTGTTTTCTATGGTTCAGTCCCTCTTCTAGGTAATGGGAATACAAGACTGAGAAAGCCTGTCTTCTCATGAAGTTTATATTCAGGTGGTGGGAGACTGAAAATAAACTAGGTAATTCAGTAAAATGTGTAATGTGTTAACTGATGGTAATGACTAATGAGAAAAGTGAAGCAGAGAATCAGAGAGAAGGGTAACATGAAATAAAAACAGAGATTGGGGAAATGTCTCACTGAGAAAGTGACGTTTGAGCAAACACCTGAAGGAAACAAAATAGCTCCCTGTGGATATTGGAGAAGAGCATCCCAGTCAGAGGAAAATTAAAGTACAATGTCACTAAGAGGGAGTGTGTCTGATGTGTTCCACCAACAGAAAAGATGCTACTGTGGCTGAAGGAGGAGAGAGTAAAGGAGGGAAGATTCGAAAGATAGTAAGACACAGAACATGCACATTCTAGCATTCTAGCTAGTCACAGTGGAGTATTTGTCTTTAACTCTGAAACAGGAAGACACTGGAGGAGTGATACACTAAGACTTACATGTTAATGGGATCACTGTGATGAAGGTGTGTTATGAATACTCTTCAGAGGCAAGGATAGAAGTGGGAAGATCACTTGGGAGCCTATTTCAATAACTGAAGAGAGAACATGGTGCTGAGATCAGAGCAGTGCCTGCTGGGTGAGTAAGAAGTGACAGAATTCTGTATTTATTTTTAAGGTAGAGCTGACAGGGTTTGCTGATGGAACGGATGAGTCTTTGAGGGAAAGGGAAAAGTCAAGGTAGACAAAAGGTTTTTAGCATCAGAAATGGAAAGAATTGAGTCACCATTAAATAAGATGTAAGGTGGGGGTGGTTGGTTGGGTGGCATGAGATCAACCAAAGAATTTGTATGCATATATGCATAACCCATGGACATAGAAAATAGTGTGGTAATGGCCTGGGTTGGGGAGGGGTGGGATAGAAGGGGTCAGTGGGGAAGAAATGGGACATAAGTAATACTTTCAACAATAAAGATTTTAAAAAAGAAGGTGTGGTCCTGGTCAGTGTGGCTTAGTTGGTTGGGCATCATCCCGAGCACCAAAAGGTTGCCAGTTTGATTCCCAGTCAGGGCATGTGCCAGGTTGCGGCTCTATCCTTGATAGGGACTTGCAGAAGGCAGTGGATTGATGTTTTTCTCTCACATTGAGGTTTCTCTCCCTGTCTCCCTCTCCCTTCCTCTCTCTCTAAAAATCAATTAAAAAATAAAAATTCCAGGTCTTTGCTATAACCTGTGATGACATGTATGAAAAAATATTAGTCCCCACCATTCTCTTCAAAAAGAAAAAAAATGTGGATGGTTGAGAAAGAAGCATTTTCTTGAAGATTCTCCTTGGACATTCAGGAGACTTCCATTAGATGATTATTGGATATATGGACCTGGAGTTTAGGGGAGACATATGAGCTAAAGATATAAATGCAGGAATTATATGGTTCTATATGATATCTGAAACAGTGAGATTGGATGAAATTGCCTATGGAGTAAACATAGATAGAAAAAAAAAGAAGGTCAGTAACTGAGACCAGGGATACACTGAATTGGGAGGTTAACACACGGGAAGCAAGTAGCAAAGGAATCTGAATAGGAATAACTAAAAAGAAAAAAGAAAATCCAGGTGATAAGATATCCTGTGTAGGAAGGGTGTCAAAGAGGGCAAGAAGATCAATTACAGCAAATGCTGCTGGGTTAAATACAACAGAAACAGCAAAATGACACTGGCTTCAGTGATTTGGATGTCACTTTAGTGCTTGGAAAGATAGGGACTTGGAAAATGTAAATGAAAACCTTATAGTGTTTTAAATAAAGAGGGGAGGCCTCTTCTGGTTGGGTTGTCAAAGAGTCCTCACATTTGAGATGGACCTGAATGAGGAAAAGGAACAAGTCAAGCAAAGATGGACAAGAACAGCAATTCAGATAGAAGGAATAGAAAGAGATGTGGACAGAATTAGCTCGGCCAACTCAAGGAATGGTAAAAGGCCATATGGCTAGAGCAGTCTTAGTGACAGCAATAAGGTAAGGGAGGAACACACAGCCTGGGTTGCATAGGTTTTATAGACCTGGGGAAATTAGGAATATGTCCCAATTGCAGTGGGATGCCATTGAAGAATGTGAAGGAGGGAAATGGTGTGTGCAGAAGGGACTAGAAAGGCACAAGGGAGGAAAAGAACACGAAAGAGTCCCAGAGTGACAGTGGATCCTGGTTTGTTAGGGATCATCTTCCTTTGATCCATGTTGTTCCAGAAAAAGTATTCATATTTCCCGTGTAGGATAACACATTTTCTGGACTTTCTGTTATCGGTTTACATATTGGCAAGAATTTCTAAAATATGTATTATTAAAACATTGCAACACAAAGTATTTTCATTTCATTCTCTTTGGCAGAAGATAGAAAATAATTTTGATTTGGGTGATGTGGGCCTCACTTTCCCTGGATATAACATGATACTTTGTACCAGACCTCCTAACATTCCATTGTTAGGATTTTATGAATTACCAGAGGCCTGGTCCACAAAATTCATGCATGGGTGCGGACCCTAGGCCTGGCCAGCGATCTAAATGTGAGTGTCTGGCATGGAAGGGCAGGCCCCAGCTGACCTCTGGGCCCTGGGCAGCACCTGGCCCCGTGCGCCCCCCTCCGCCTGAGTCATCGGGCCCCTGCCTGGCTCCCTCAGCACCTGGGAGCTGGGCGGTGGCTCTTCCCCCTGTTGCCACCACTGGTCGCTGTCTGCCGGGCCATCGGCAGGGCGATCGGGCCCCACTTGCATCTGCCTTGGCCTGGTGCTGCCCACTCACATGCTCTACCATCCCACTGCGGTCCTGCTCTCGTCGGGGCCCATTGGGGCCGGCAGCACCTTCACTGCCGCCCACTGCCAGTGCTGCATCACCAACACCTGCCATGTTCCGTGCCGCCCCATGGTGGTCAGTGCATGTCATAGCGAGTGGTCAAACTCCCAGTAGAGGGAACAGTTTGCATATTAGGCTTTTATTATATAGGATATTGTTTCATACTAGAAGCCGGGTGCATGAAAATTCATGCACTGGAGGGGGGGGGTCCCTCAGCCCAGCCTTCTGCCCCCTCTTACAGTCCGGAAGCCCTCAGGGGCGGGAGGCGAGCCGGCAATCGGGAAGGCGACGCCCCATCACACCTCTGCTGCTGCCACTGCCAGTAGCGCAAACCTTGGCGAGCCCTGGATACCTGAGCCTTTGTGGCCCTGGGTGGCTGGGCAGCTGCCATCTGAGGCTTGCCTGCGCCTCAGGTCAGCCCTGGGCAGCTGGGGGGCTGATGGGACTGGGCACCACCATCTTGTGGCTGTGGGCGCCACCATCTTTGAGGGCATGTCAGTCAATTAGCATATTCCATCCTTATTGGCTGTGGGCACCTCCATCTTTGCAATGGTGTGAGGGTCAATTAGCATATTCCCTCTTTATTAGATAGGATTAGGTTAAGACTTATGAGGCAGTTCTAAAACTGCTTCAAAATTATTCAATTTATTTTTATTATCCTCATCTTTTTAGTATCCTCAAAGTTGCTGATGAATTGTTTAGATAGGAAAGATAGGGAAGAGGTATCAAACTCCTTTACTTGGACAAAAGTGGAAAAGCAATAAAATGCTCAGAAAAGTGCCACACAATAAAATTGTGATAAAAATGGCTGGGATTTTGTTATTCATATTTGCTGTTTGGAGTCCAGGCTCAGAAACAGACAAGAGGGCCTATTTTATACACAATAAATTATTCAAAACCATTGGGTTGTAAAAGTTAAAGCATGGAAGTGCTAACTGTTCTTTCTTTTCTGCTTCTCTTTCCTACTTTCCTTCACTACTAAGTCCCTAGAGCTGTAAGGATTGAAAATGGAGTCTGAGAAGGAAAAGAAAGTAAAACATTTAGCAGCTTGCTTCCACTGGAGCAATGAAAGACGACAAAACTCTAGGTGTTAAAACCTAGACTCTAGGTCCTGGAGTATTTAATCTCAGAAATCCAATCCGATTGAAATTTTCTAGGAACCAAGCCACATACTTGCTCTTGGCAATTTTTGATGTTTTGCTATTTACATATCTATGACAGAGTAACATAACTTTTCTTTTGAGTTTTTAATATTTTATTGGTATTGTTGTAAAGAATCTTCAATATAAAACTTATTGATGTAGGGACTAAAACACCATTATGCAGAAATAAATTGTGAGCATAACTATAAACCAAAGGGAAAATGTAAATATTATGCTCAGCCTGCACAGCCTACAAATACCCCTTGGATTTTACTTGGAAATAATTGTTCTATTCCCACTTTGAATCCATTAGGCACCTTTTCAAGACTCTCTCACTTATGTTCTGTGATGCCTTTACCATTTAGAAATGACTGATTCTAAATGATTATTTTTGGTGAGAATTACCTTTCTGAAACATTTTTCCCATCAGGTCATTGCTGTCATTAAAAAAGTTTAATAATAACAAAATAACACCTCTTAATACAGTGTATATTTTAAAAATGTTATTTCACAAAACAGTCATTCTGTCTTTAACTTCCACCTCGATCCCCACAATCAACGCTAAACTCAATCACTTGTACTTTGCATACACACACTTGAGCTCATTTTATTTCTCTTCTGATGCTATCTTTTTAAGACTGTAGTAAATTATTCCCCTTCTTGGGAGCCTTCCAAGACTGTGAACCTGTGGGAAAATTGAACATCTCTTCCTGCCATTTTCCATAGCACCAAAATTCAGGGAAATGGCACAAGCTGCCTTGAGGACTGCGCCTGGATTGTTATGGCACTAACCCTTAGACCACACTGTGTGGAGTAGATACTGAATCTACCGTCTTATCCTGAAAGCCATCAGGACTCCCAGAGATGGTGAGCATTCAAATAGTTTAACAGCTATGCGGAGGAGGAGCCTGATTTACCACCTGTTTTGAGGATTCCACACTGTCCAGTTTACTTTTTTTTTTTTTTTGCATTTTAATTTCTTTATTGGTTAAGGTATTACATATTTGTCCTCATCCTCCCATTACCATCCCACCCTGCCCACTCCTGCCCTCACCCCCCTTTTGTCTGTGTCCACTGGTTAAGCTTATATGCATGCATGCAAGTCCTTTGGTTGATCTCTCCCCCTTACCCCCACCCTCCCCTACCTTCCCTCTGAGGTTTAACAGTCTGATTGATGCTTCCCCATCTCTGGATGTGTTTTTGATCATCATTTTACGTTGTTCATTATTTCCCATAGATTAGTGAGATCATGTGATATTTATCTTTCTCTAACTGGCTTATTTCACTTAGCATAATGCTCTCCAGTTCCATCCATGTTGTTGCAAATGGTAGGGATTCCTTCTTTTTTAGCACAGGGTAGTATTCCATTGTGTAGATGTACCACAGTAATTTAATCCACTCATCTGCTGATGGGCACTTAGGCTGTTTCCAAATCTTAGCTATGGTAACTTGTGCTGCTATGAACATAGGGGTGCATATATCCTTTCTGATACATGTTTCTAGCTTCTTGGGATATATTCCTAGAAGTGGTATTACTGGGTCAAATGGGAGTTCCATTTTTAGTTTTTTGAGGAAACTCCATACTGTTCTCCACAGTGGCTGCACCAGTCTGCATTCCCACCAGCAGTGCAGGAGGGTTCCTTTTTCTCTGCATCCTCGCCAACGTTTGTCGTTTATTGATTTGTTGATGATAGCCATTCTGACAGGTGTGAGATGGTACTGCATTGTTGTTTTGATTTGCATCTCATGGATAATCAGTGACTTTGAGCATGTTTTCATATGTCTCTTGGCCTTCCTTCTGTCTTCTTTTGAAAAGTTTCTATTTAGGTCCATTGCCCATTTCTTTCTTTCTTTCTTTTTTCAATGAGTCATTTATTTTATTTTATTTTCTTTATTGATTAAAGTATGCCCATTTCTTGATTGGATTGTTTATCTTCCTTTTGTTGAGTTGTATGAGTTCCCTGTAAATGTTGGAGATTAAACCCTTATCAGTGATATCATTGGCAAATATGTTCTCCCATGCAGTGGGCTTTCTTGTTGTTTTATTGATGGTTTCCTTTTAATGTGCAAAAGCTTTTTATTTTTATGTAGTCCCATTTGTTTATTTTCTCTTTAGTTTCCATTGCCCTAGGAACAATATCAGTGAAGAAGTTCCTTCGGCATATGTCTGAGATTTTGCTGCCTGTGGATTGCTCTAGTATTTTTATGGTTTCCCGTCTTATGTTTAAGTCCTTTATCCATTTTGAGTTTATTTTTGTGTATGGTGTAAGTTGGTGGTCTAGTTTCATTTTTTTGCATGTATCTGTCCAATTTTCCCAACACCATTTATTGAAGAGACTGTCTTGATCCATTGTATGTTCATGCCTCCATTGTTGAATATTAATTGGGCATAGTGGATTGGGTGGATTTTTGGGTTCTCTATTCTATTCCATTGGTCGATATGTCTGTTATTGTGCCATACCAGGCTGTTTCGAGAACAGTGGCTTTGTAATACAGCTTGATATCTGGTATTGAGATCCCACCTACTTTGTTTTTCTTTCTCAGGATTGCTGCAGCTATTCAGGATCTTTTTTTATTCCAGATGAATTTTTGGAGAGTTCATTCTAGGTCTGTGAAATATGCTGTTGGTAATTTAATGGGGATTGCATTGAATCTATAGATTGCTTTGGGTAGTATGGACATTTTGATGATGTTGATTCTATCATTCCATGAACATGGTATGTTCTTCCATCTGTTTATATCTTCCTCTATCTCTTTTTTCAGTGTCCTATAGTTTTTTGCATATAGGTCTTTTACCTCTTTAGTTAAATTTATTCCTAGGTATCTTAATTTTTTTGGTACGATGGTAAATGGGATTGCTCTTTTAGTCTCTCTTTCTGTAAGTTCACTATTGGTGTATAGAAATGCCATAGATTTCTTGGCATTAATTTTGTACCCTGCTACATTGCCAAATTCATTTATTAAGTGTAATAATTTTTTGATGGAGTCTTTAGGGTTTTCTATGTACAGTATCATGTTGTCTGAGGATAAGGACAGTTTTACTTCTTCTTTTCCAATTTGGATGCCTTTTATTTCTTCTTGTCTGATAGCAATGGCTAGTACTTCCAGTACTATGTCGAACAGGAGTGGTGAGAGAGGGTATCCTGTCTTGTTCCTGTTCTTAGTAGAAATGGCTTTAGTTTTTGTCCATTGAGTGTGATGCTGGCTGTGGGTTTGTCATATATGGCTTTTATGATGTTGAGGTATGATCCTTCTATTCCCACCTTGCTGGGAGTTTTTATCAAGAAAGGGTGTTGGATTTTGTCAAATGCTTTTTCTGCGTCAATTGATATGAGTATGTGATTTTTCTCCTTCAAATTGTTTATGTGATGTATCATGTTTATTTATTTGTGGATATTGTACCGTTCTTGCATCCCTGGGATAAATCCTGCTTGTTCATGGTGTATGATCTTTCTGATGTACTGCTGGATCCGATTTGCTAGAATTTTTGTTGAGGATTTTGGCATCTATGTTCATGAAGGATATTGGCCTGTAATTCTCTTTCATTGTGTTGTCTTTATCTGGTTTTTGTATTAAGGTGATGCTGGCTTCATATAATGAGTTTGGAAGTATTCCTTCCTCTTGAATTTTTTGGAATAATCTGAGGAGGATAGGTTTTAGTTCTTCCTTGAATGTTTGGTATAACTCTCCTGTGAACCCATCTGGCCCTGGGCTTTTTTTTTGCTGGAAGCTTTTTGATGACTGCTTCAATTTCTTCCATAGTTATTGGCCTATTGAGATTTTTAGAAGCTTCCTGATTGAGTTTTGAAAGGTTGTATTTTTCTAGGAATATGTCCATTTCCTCCAGGTTGTCTATTTTGTTGGAATAGAGTTGTTCATAATATTTTAACAATCCTCTGTATTTCTGTGGGGTCTGTTGTTATTTTGCCTCTATCATTTCTGATTTTGTTTATTTGAGTCTTTTCTCTTTGCTTCTTGTTGAGCCTGGCTAGAGGTTCATCAATCTTGTTTATCCTTTCAAAGAACCAGCTCTTGGTTTCATTGATCTTTTGTATTGTTTTTTTGGTCTCTATATCATTCATTTCTGCTCTGCTCTTTATTATTTCCTTCCTTCTGCTCACTGTGGGCTTTTCTTGTTTCTCTCTTTCTAATTCTTTGAGTTGTAGCATTAGATGATTTACTTCCATGTTTTCTTGTTTTTTGAGGTAGGCCTGTACAGCTATAAACTTCCCTCTCAGGACTGCTTTCAATGTGTCTCATAGGTTTTGGATTGTTGTGTTTTTATTGTCATTAGTTTCCAGGATGTTTTTAATTTCTTCTTTGATCTCATTGGTAACCCAATCAATATTTAATAACATGCTATGCAGCTTCCAAGTGTTTGAGTGTTTTGGATTGTTTTTATTGTAGTTTATTTCTAATATTATGCCATTGTGGTCTGAAAAGATACTTGGTATGATTTCAATCTTCTTGAATTTGGGGAAACTTTGCTTGTGACCCAGTATGTGGTCTATTTTTGAAAAAATCCCATGTGCACTTGAGAAGAACGTATATTCCACAGCTTTGTGATGAAATGTTCTGAAGATGTCAATTAAGTTCATCTGATCTAGTGAGTCATTTAGGATTGTTGTTTCTTTGCTGATTTTTTGTCTAGAGGATTTATCCAGTGATGTCAGTGGTGTATTAAAGTCCCCTACTATGATTGTATTGTTGTCAATCGCTCTCTTGATATCTTCCAGAAGATTTTTTATGTATTTGGGTGCTCCTGCATTGGGTGCATATATGTTTATCAGGGTTATATCCTCTTGTTGTATCGATCCCTTTAGTATTATGAAGTGGCCTTCCTTATCTCTTGTTATGGTCTTCACTTTGAGGTCTATTTTGTCAGATATAAGTATTGCTACCCCAGCTTTTTTTTCATTTCCATTTGCCTGAAAGATATTTTTCCATCCCTTCACTTTCAGTCTGTGTGAGTCCCTTGTTCTGAGGTGGGTCTCTTGTAGACAGCAACTATATGGGTCATGTTTTTTTATCCATTCAGCCACTCGATCTCTTTTGATTGGAGCATTTAGTCTGTTTATGTTTAAAGTTATTATTGAAAGGTACTTGTTTGTAGCCATTTTTATTTTTTGAGGCTGTGTTCCTTCTTACCTTTTTGTTTCTTCTTTTTACAGCATTCCCTTTAGCATTTCTTGCATTGCTGGCTTGGTAGTGATAAACTCCCTTAGCCTTTTTTTGTCTGCGAAGCTCCTGATTTCCCCTTCAATTTTGATTGATAGTCTTGCTGGATAGAGCAGTGGTCGACAAACTCATTAGTCAACAGAGCCAAATATCAACAGTGCAACGATTGAAATTTCTTTTGAGAGCCAAATTTTTTAAACTTAAACTTCTTCTAACGCCACTTCTTCAAAATAGACTCGCCCAGGCCGTGGTATTTTGTGGAAGAGCCACACTCAAGGGGCCAAAGAGCCGCATGTGGCTCGCGAGCCACGGTTTGCCAACTACTGGGATAGAGTATTCTTGGATTCAGTCTTTTGCCTTGCATCACTTTGTATATCTCCTTCCATTCCCTTCTAGCTTGATGTGTTTCTGTTGAGAAATCATTTGATAATCTGATGGGGAATCCTTTGTAGGTAACTCTCTGTCTCTCTCTTGCAGCCTTTAAGATTCTCTCTTTGTCAATAACATTTGCCATTGTAATTATGGCGTGTCTTGGTGTGGGTCTTTTGGGATTCATCTTGCTTGGGACTCTCTGTACTTGAGTAACTTTTTTCTTCCCCATATCAAGGAAGTTTTCTGTCATTATTTCTTCAAATAAATTTTCTAATCCTTGCTGCTCTTCTTGTCCTCCTGGCCGCCCTATTATACATATGTTATTTCATTTTGCATTGTTCCAAAGCTCCCTTAAACTCTCTTCCTGCTTTTTAATTTTTTTCTCTAGTTGCTGTTCAGATTGGGCTTGTTTCTGTACCTGATCTTCTTACTCACTAATTCAGTCCTCTGCTTATTCTAGTCTACTGTTGAAGCCTTCCATGGTGTTTTTGATTGTAGCTATATCATTTTTCATTTCTTCCTGATATTTGTATAGGTTGTTGATGTTCTCGTCCATCTGGTGTATGAACTGTATGATCATTACTCTGAATTCTTTTTCTGGCATGTTGTATGCTTCCATTTCACTTATTTCCTTTCTTGACAATTCCTCCTTTTCTTTCCTCTGGGGATTGTTTCATTGTCTCCCCATTCTGACTATGACCAGAAGGTTCAAATGTTGAGTTGCGGGGGCCTGGGCCGTGTGCAGTGGGAGTTTTGCACCCCCCAGTGTCACTGAAGAGCTCTGACACCAAGACGTGCGGTTGCTGTGGGTTGGTGGGAGCCACGCTCGCCCTGGGTCAGAGTCACAGGTGCTTAGTCTGGCCTCGTGTGTGCACCTAGAATCAGGGACTTAGTGTGGCCTGCACCATGTTGAAACAGAGAACTCACTGGCATGTGCCAAAAATCAAAGTCCCCTATTGCGTGTCAGGAGTCAGAGGCTGCCTGTGTCCTTGCCGACAATTGAGTATCAGAGTCTCTGTTGCTTGGTGCTACCTTGCACTGAGAATCAGGGTCCCTGTGTGCACATGCACCAAGAATTGGAGTCACTGGCTCTTAGTGTGAATGTACTGGGAATCAGGGATCCCAGGTGCATGCAATGAGGAACAGAGTCTAGTCACTGGTGCTCATTGCTGCCTCTTGCGTGGAGATTCAGGATCCTCGATCTGCTTGGGATACTGGGTTGCTCAGTTGCACTGTGTTGGCAAGAGGTCCACTTCTGCCCTACGGTAAACAGCCTTCTGTGTGCGCTTGCCCTGAATCAAAGTCAGGTGGCACTGCCACTTAGTGTGGGTATTCAGTGCTGCCTCCCTGTGTGAGCACAGGGTCTGGTCATGGGGAACAAACTCCCCAAGTCCACACATCCAGGTTCAAATTCAGCACAGCCTCTCTGGTAAGGTGCAGGGTCTGGTCATGGGAAACAAACTCCCGGGTTTGCACCCCCAGGCTCAAATTCAGTGCTGTCTCTTTGCGTGGGTGCAGGATCTGGTCACAGAAAACAATCTCCCCAAGGTCGTGTGCCTATGCTCAAATTCAGGACTGCCTCCCTGCCTGGGCGTGGAGACTAGTTGCGGGAAACAAATTCCCAGAGTTCGCAAGTCCAGGCTCAAGTTCAGCGCTGCCTCCCTGCCCTGCATGGGCACGGGATCTGGTCGCAGAAAACTACCTCCCTAAGGATGAGCAGCCAGGTTCAAATTCAGCTCAGTATCCCTGCCTGGGCATGGAGACTAGTCGCGGGGAACAAACTTCCCATGTCAGACACCAAGGCTCAAAGTCAGGCAGAGTTGCCACTGCTTTGTGTGTGCAGAAAGCCTTATTGTGCGGCTGGGGTCTGGTAGTTTCTATGTCTCTGCCGCAGGGGCAACGAGGGAGGGGGATTGGCTTTGTGACTCACAGAAATCTGTGGCTGTGGTGCCTGGAGTCTTGGTGTCCCTGGGTCTGCAGTAGTGATCGCAGGTCTTTTACCAGAGTGGCTGTAGGGTCCTATTTGCTTCTGAGACCAGATTGGGTATTGCTGAGGCTAAGATTCTAGTCTCAAGCAGTTCTATTCTTCAAGATGGCATGGTCTCTGTGCCGCCGGTGTCCTCCCTGGAGTGTTTGCAGCGGAGTGTTTGCCATCTAAGACTGCCCGGATTGGCAGCCCCCTGGAAGAACTGCAGGGTTCAGGAGCTTCACAGACAAAAAAAAAAGGCTAAGGGAGTTTATCACTACCAAGCCAGCAATGCAAGAAATGCTAAAGGGAATGCTGTAAAAAGAAGAAACAAAAAGGTAAGAAGGAACACAGCCTCAAAAAATAAAAATGGCTACAAACAAATACCTTTCAATAATAACTTTAAACGTAAACGGACTAAATGCTCCAATCAAAAGACATCGAGTGGCTGAATGGATAAAAAAACATGACCCATATAGTTGCTGTCTACAAGAGACCCACCTCAGAACAAGGGACTCACACAGACTGAAAGTGAAGGGATGGAAAAATATGTTTCAGGCAAATGGAAATGAAAAAAAAGCTGGGGTAGCAATACTTATATCTGACAAAATAGACCTCAAAGTGAAGACCATAACAAGAGATAAGGAAGGCCACTTCATAATACTAAAGGGATCGATACAACAAGAGGATATAACCCTGATAAACATATAAACTGTCCCTATTTCACTCACACACACACCCACACACGTCCACACACACCTCTATCGCTCCCTCACTCTCTCACACACTTTCCCTCCCTACCTTCCTGCTGGTCGCCAATTTGCCTCCTCTCCTTGATGCAGCTCTACCCTATCCTCTTTTATTATGATTCTCTTTCTATTCACCTCAGTAGGCTCATTTAATGTTTGTGAGCGCAAAGAGGCTCACATATTTATGTCCTAAGTACTTAATGTTCTAAATTATCTCCAGTGTCCAGCCCGGGTTTCATCTCAGGGCCCTGCACTCAGCTCAGCCAGCATTACCCTTGTTGCCCCAGGCTAAAGCTCAAGGAGCTGAGTACCAGGATGACTCAGCTCCCTCCAGCCCTGCTGCCTTTGAGCTGAGGGCTGCCCATTATCTGCTGGGGCAGGGCTGGCCAGGACCAGATCTGCCTGAACCAACATGGTGGGCTAAGGGATCATGTTTTCCCTCCCTAAAATTTCCCTCTTTGAACAAGTTTTCCAGGCAATTCTAAATGTCTCTGCCTGGGCAGAGAGGAGTGGGTGGAGGGACATGATAATGTGTAGAACAGCTCTGCTTAGTCATTGTGTTGGGTGATTTGGGGTGGCCAGCTGTAAAAAGGACATTCAGTCTTTTTCTGGGCTGAGCTCCACAATGCCCAGGTATATCCTCATTCCCTTGTATTCAGTGCCCCATCCTCTTGCTGAAAGTGGGGGGCAGGTACACTTTTGCTCCCTGCATTTTCTCTTGGCTCAATAGGTAGCTGAACTTTCACATAACTTTCTCATAAGAACAAATCAAGTGGGAAAAATGTCCTATGACCCGCCTGATGGTGGCACTGCTCTCAGCTAGACAGTGTTTGCAAGGACTGGGCTTTATTCAGCTTTTGACAGTCCCTGGAAAAATTAGGGGCTGAATGATTGTTTGTTAAATGAATTTTAATGAGGTAAAATATGTTTTCTATTTTAATCATCATTAACGGAGAAGCTGTATTACCCTCAGGGACACATATATAGCAGATGTATAATTTCAGAGAAGTGCAATAGTCAATTAAAATTTCACATGCTGCTGCTGCTGAGTCATAGACCCTGTACATTAATGGTGTATTTGGACCATTTTCTTCCTTTTTTTTTTCTTCTATTTCTTTTCTTTTGTATATTTTACCAGCATGAGTGCTGAGATTGCTCAAATCACAATTCTACATCTCTAGAAATGTTCATTACTCATGCAACCCATACATACATTTAAATGTTGTTAATTTAAAAAAAACACATTTATTTTTTCAGCTTATGATTCCATTTATTGAGCTTAGGTTCTCAATCACTGTAGGTCAGCAATTTAGGTTGGGCTCAGCGGATGCCTCTCGTCTTGGCTGAGCACCATCATGTGTCTGTGGTCCCTGTGGATCATCTAGGTAGTTCTGAGTCTGGGAGTTGACTGGCTGCTGGCTGAGGCCTTGGGTGGATTGAACCATGGGCTTCTCTCATTCTCTAGTGGGCTAGTCAGATCATATTCCAAATTCACAGCTAGTATTTCTTCCACTCTGCCCTTTATCAATGGCACCTTCCATCTCAGAGGAGTCCTGTAAGGATTGAATTTAGCTCTCCACATGTAAGAATTTTTTTCCCCCTCCACGTCAACTCTTCTTCCATCACCATTTATCCCCCCTTTATCCTCTTATATCTCCCCTGCTTCCCTTTTCTCTTTGGTAATCACCACATTGTCCGAGTCTATGAGTTTTTAAAAACTGTTCATTTTTATTTTAATTTATTTGATTTGATTTTTTAAAATCTTTATTGTTGAAAGCATTACATATGTCCCATTTTTCCTCATTGACCCCTTTTAGTTAGAATCCTGCCCCCCCCCCCAGGCCTTCACCACACTATTATCTATGTCAATGAGTTATGCATATATGCATACAAGTTCATTGGTTGATCACTTCCCACCCACCCTTCCCTCTGAAGCTTGACAGTCTGTTCCATGGTCTATGAAAACTGTTAATTTTTAAACCTGATACCACAGACTCCTCATACCTGTTCTTTGTAACCCAGGAATTTCTTCATTTCTTCATTTAATAAATACTGAGCACCTATTTTGTGCTAGCCACTGGGAGTACAGCAGTGGATAAGACAGTTTTCTAACTGATCTCTATCATTAAATTGTTCCTCCTTCCACTCTATTCTTCTCAGAGCAGCCAAGATGAGACTTTCAAAACATAAAACAGAAATGCCATTCCTGTATTTAAGCCCTCCAATGGCTTTCTAAAGCGCTAATCCAGGCTCGTGGCCAACATTTTCTAGGCCCTTCCTGATCACTGGTTCTTTTCAGTTTCTGCTACATAGGTTTCCATTTGCTCATTCTCCAGACTCTTTCTACCCTTGCATTCACCAAGCCTGTTCCTACCTCAGGGCCTCTATATGGGAGGTTTCTCAACTCAGGGCTTTTCTCCCAAACTGTCACAGAACCCCAGATCTCAGCCAGGAAGCCACATCCTCAGACACACAATACCTGATCCACCTTTCAAAACTTGCTCTCTCCCACACCTTACCACCCTCATTCACTCGGTAACGTCTTATGTTCTGCATATAGTATAGTATATTACTTATTTGCAATAACTTTATGTAAGTGCATTGTAGTTTCTTCTACACCTGCCTTGTTTCTGATTCCAGACAGAAGACTGTGTGCTGTGGAGCTGTGGAATTTGCCATTGCCCTGGCTTAATATGAAATGCTGAGTTGAAATCTTTACATTGAGACAAGATTAAGGATGTCTTTTACAAAATATGCTATGATGCCACTACTCTAATTTCAGGTAATGACATTTTATTTATTATTATTATTTTATTTTAAAAATTTTTATTTTTATTGATTTCATAGAGGAAAGGAGAGGGAGATAAAAACATCAATGAGGAGAGAGAATCATTGATTGGCTGCTTCTTGCATGCCCCACACTGGGGTTCGAGCCTGCAGCCAGGGCATATGCCCTGACCAGGAACCATTGCAAGGAGTTTTAGAGATAAAATAGGCAGGTTTAGGGAGATTTAGGAATAAAGAGGTTCCGTGGGGGAGGACTGCATAGGTGAGGGCTTGGAGCTGCCAAAAGGCATACATTCACAGAGAAAAATAAGAGGTGCCACAGGATTAGGGGAGAGGAAGAAATCCATACACAGAAGCTAGGGAAAAGCCACAGGGTATGGGGAGCAAGAGGAAGCAAACTTTCACAGAGGGTAGAGAAATGCCCACGAATGGGAGAAGGAGGAAAACAGATTTTCACAGGAAATAGCGAATTCTACCACTGAAGGGGAAGAGAAAGAGGGGGCACCACGTGGGGTTTGGGCTTTGAAGCTGATATTCCACCAGTAAGAAGGGAGTATGAAGAAACAAAAACCTGCAGCCTTTATAAACCTTAAAAAAAGGAAGCTTCGTGGGACCCCCTCCCTACGTGGGAGTCTGTACTTGCTTCCAATATTTTTCCACCCTTTTCACCTACCACCTTTTGTCCATGACTTCATTCATGGAATCCATCTGGACAAAAACCCAGAAAAGAAATCACCCTTGCATCTTGCTCAGGAAAACAACTGGACTCACCATGACCTCCTGGCTCATAGGTCAACACTCAACCACTGAACCACACCAGCCAGGCCCGGTAATGGCATTTTATATAGTTAAATTATTTCATCTCTGCTTTTCTCATTTAAGTAACTATGAATATGGGGTTCTGTTTTTTTCCTTGTTTTGCTGTCGTTGTCTTCGGGTGTTAAATTCATTTTTAGTTATTGCTTGAGGTTGTGCGTGTGTGTGTGTGTGTGTGTGTGTGTGTGTGTGTGTATAATTTAGGATACAACTCAGTGTCTATTTGAAATATTATTACCTAACTTTCAAAATGCAAAGCAGCCTGCCAAAGATCTCTAGTATACATTTAGTGTTATCTGTTAGGGTTTATTAAAGAGATATATCCTGCGGGAAGGCTGTGGAAATACTCAGAGGCAATGTGCAAAGATTATAAAATGAAAATAGTTTTACTGGTTTTCTCAGGAGAATGTTACATTTTGAATTTAGTTGCCCTTGGTTAAGTTCTTTTTTTCTTTCTTCTTTCTGTTTATAATATTTATCTTGTGGATGCTGTGGGTTTGTTGTTTGTTTTTTTTTCTTCTCAAAATGCTTTGCTTATGTATTTATAAGGAATTAGTCATAGGTGATCTATATCTTCCTGTCTAATCATGTTTCTAAATTTCTTTTTGAATACTGGCCTTCATATTTTAAAGAAATACATAAAAAGTAAAAGGATATATTTCAAAAATAGCAAAACATTTGGGAGCTTCATTTTTGAAAAGTGTTTGTGTCTGAAAACTGGTGAAAAGTTTTTAAAAAAAACAAATTGTATCCCTTAAAACCTTCAGCTAAATGTTGATATTGGCTGTTTTAGTTTGCTAGGGGTGCAGCAACAATGGACCACAAATGAGTGGCTTAAACAACAGAAATATATTGTCTCAGCGCTGGAGGCTAGATCTGGATATCTGTGGGCAGGGTTGGCTCCTTCTGAGGGCTGCAGGGAATACCTATTTGGGATCCTTCGACCTGTGTCTTGTACTCTGGCTTCCCATTTCTATCCAGATTTTTCCTGTTAGTAAGATTACCAGTCATACTCGGATTAGAGCTCACCCTAGGGACCTCATTTTATGATTACCTCTTTAAAGATCTTATCTCTAAATAAGGTCACATTCTGGTTTACTGGGAGTTATGATTTAATCATGTGAATTGGGGGAGGAAAGGTTACACAATTCAACCCATAATATCAGCTTATTACAAAGCTCTAATTTTTAACATCAACTGACTTTTCTTGAATTATTAATATGATTATGCTATTTTAGATATATTTTAAATTCATATTTTATTTCCTCAACATAAAGATAGAAGCAAAATTCCTGCTAACCTGGTGACTTTGCCAATGGTTCTATATGGAAAGAATCTGTGTTGAAATAAGAAATGTGACATGAACGGTTTAGTCAGTGAGAAGTTAAACTTCTACTGCTCAAATTATTTCACTCCATTGCCCTTTATCTGTTCTTGTGCTTATAATGTCTGTTCTAATATGTCTTTCCTATCTACATGAATTATGAAAATTCATTTGCTAACTAAAATTTATGAAAATTCTCTTATCAGTGTCATAGTAGGTGCATGAAGATTTGGCATCAAATTCCATTGAAAATCAATTTACAGGGTTTTGTTTGGTTTTGTTTTTTAATCACAAATTGAAAAAGTTCAATTTAGCAGTCAACAGAGCAAGCAGTTTTAGATTTGGCAAATGGGATTCACCTAAAGTCATCTTATATCTCCTTCCAGATTTTAACTCTTTCACAGAAATACCTAATGAAAATGATTTAATTTAATATTTGAGTTTTCATGGCTTTTATATATTATATTTTATACATACAATATTTTTTGTGGAAGTTTTATTCCCCTTCAACATTTTATAATCAATTTATAGTTTAAGGATATTATTTTGGTCTTTATTTTCTGTCCACTTAAGAATTTTCTCTGCTTTCTTTCCTTAATTTGTATTTTATGTTTTTATATTTTTAATAAAAGCAACAAATTTTATTTCCAAATATAAAAGATAATAGTAATAATGAACTTTCACCCCACAAATAAAAGAAGAAAGTTAAAATCTTTCTAAATCTACCACCCAGAGGCAAATACTGTTAACACTTGGATGAACATAATTTTATTATTATTTATTTATTTATTTTTAATCTTATTTTTTTTCTATTTTTTTTATTAAGGTATTATATGTGTACATATCTTACCATTGCCCCCCCACCCCACTCTGATATATGCCCTCACCCCCCAGAGTTTTGCATCCATTGGTTATGTTTATATGCATGCATACAAGTCCTTTGGTTGATCTCTTATCTTCCCCACCTCTCCCTAACCTTCCTGCTGTAATTTGACAGACTGTTTGATGCTTTACTGCCTCTGTATCTATCTTTTTGTTCAACAGTTTATAATGTTCTTTATTATCCATAAATGACCATAAATGAGTGAGATCATGTGGTATTTTTCTTTCATTGACTGGCTTATTTCACTCAGCATAATGTTCTCCAATTCCATCCAGGTTGCTGCAAATGGTAAGAATTCCTTCTTTTTTATGGCAGCATAGTATTCCATTGTGTAGATGTACCATAGTTTTCTGATCCAGTCATATGCTGATGGGCACCTAGGCTATTTCCAGATCTTAGCTATTGTAAATTGTGCTGCTATGAACATAGGGGTGCATATATCCTTCCTTATTGGTGTTCCCAGTTTCTTAGGATATATTCCTAGGAGTGGGATCACTGGGTCAAATGGGAGTTCCATTTATAACTTTTTGAGGAAACTCCATACTGTCTTCCACAGTGGCTGCACCAGTCTGCATTCCCACCAGCAGTGCACGAGGTTTCCTTTTTCTCCGCATCCTCGCCAACACTTGTCGTTTGTTGATTTGTTGATGATAGCCATTCTGACAGGTGTGAGATGGTACCGCATTGTTGTTTTGATTTGCATCTCTCGGATAATTAGTGACTTTGAGCATGTTTTCATGTGTCTCTTGGCCTTCCTTCTGTCTTCTTTTGAAAAGATTCTATTTAGGTCTGTTGCCCATTTTTTTATTGGATCATTTATCTTCCTTTTATTAAGTTGTATAAGCTGCCTGTAGATGTTGGAGATTAAACCTTTATCAGTGATACCAGGGATGAACATAATTTTAGATATTATCTACTTTTCTACCTATGCACTCTTTCTCCAGCTATGTATCTTCAAAATTATAATGGTTAAAACTACACTTTTATAACTGGGCTTTTCCCCCCTAACAGTATGCTATGAAAAAGTGTGCATGCCAATAAATGTACATGTACATACAAGCATATAGATTCATGTATACATACATAGATGTATGTATTTTTATTTTAACAATTGCCATATATAGGCACATATATGTATACCGAGGTATATATTATGTTAATACATGGATAATAAATTATTTATGTGCCTCCCCACACTTAATAACATTATTATTTACAATTGCCCAAACTTGCATGAAATCACGATCAATGGTTTCTGCCTCTTTCCTATAGAGGAGATGAGCTAGTCCTATAAATCTGTACTTAACACAGATTAGCCAGATTCATATTGCTGCCAACTATGTGAGTCTTGTTGGAACTTGATGACCTTCCCCAGAGGCTCTGGGTTGTTGAACATACTAAGAAAAAGTTAGGAGACTTAGGTTACAAGGGTCTTAGGGTTTGCAAGTCAGAAGCACAACTAGGCACTACCCAGAGTGTTCCAAAGAAAGACAAGCTAAGAGTTCTCATGCTAAACTACATTCTTGAGAAGAATCAGTCCTGCATTCTTAGCTTCTGTCCCCTTAAGAATTTTCAAAGTTCAGATTTTGATGGTGAAAGGATTGGTCCATGATGGTCATCCTATAGATGACCAGTAGTCTGAATAATAGATGGCAGGTGGTCTGGGCAAGTAAGTAAACATTCTTTTCCTAGTCCTTC
Source organism: Cnephaeus nilssonii (assembly GCF_951640355.1). Lineage (NCBI taxonomy): Eukaryota > Metazoa > Chordata > Mammalia > Chiroptera > Vespertilionidae > Cnephaeus > Cnephaeus nilssonii. The sequence continues at coordinate 13,473,850 of NC_137079.1, forward strand.
TGGGAGTAAATTAGAGGGTTATCTGGAGGTTTGATATATATCCAGGCATTAATAAAGGACTGGAAAATTCAAAGGTTTAAGTTAAAATAGGCTAATTAAAACAAAAATATAATAGCTTTCTCAACCTACTTGCTTTTAGTAATTTAGCATCTTGACTATAGTGACTCCATTTTGTTTCTTCACTCTGTTCCTCAGGGTAAAAATTAATGACAAATGGAAAGAAGAGGGAAGTGACTGCTCTTGAAAAGGAAACCAATAAATGATCATTCAAAAAGAAAATACCTACATTAATTTGGTGTTGTGTGAGAAACTGAGGAAAAGAGAATATTATCTCTTAGCTATACTTACTGATGCCCACTGGGATGAAGCTAATTGCTTACAATACCACCTAATTTGTTTTGGGCTGAAGATCCAATATGGGCTCCAAATGATTTAAGAGGCATTCAATCTGGAGTCATCTATCTTTCTGTGTCAACTAGAGGCCCAGTGCATGATTAAATCATTCACGTGTAGGGTCCCCTGCACGCTTTCGCTTTTGATCACGGGGGAGCTGGGTGCCTGTTTGCTGGTGCACCAGGCCTTTCAGAAGCTTCTGGTGCGGTGGAGGCTTCTGAAAGGCCTGGTGCACCAGTGGACAGGCACCCAGTTCCCCCGCTTTTGATGGTCCGCGGCGGGACGTGAGCTCGCTGCCCCAGAGGCCCCTTCTGTGCCGCAGCACAGCCATGGCGCAGACGCTGAGCTCGCGCTGTTGCTGGCGATGCCAGCTCAGCGTCCTGCCGGCCCAATCGGCCACCCTGGCCACCCCAAGTCCCGCCCCCCCCACATCCCCTGGCCAATCGTGGGCATAGCGAAGGTACGGTCAATTTGCATATTTGTCTATTATTAGGTAGGATAACACTAACAACACCTTGAGAAAGAACGCTTGAAGTAATTCTAATGTTGCTTCATCTGCTCAAGGTCAATGGCCTGGGATCATGGCAGCAAAAGCACAAGGAATAATTTTATGAGAGATTTACGGGACTCTAACTTACAAGAATTCATAATTGGATAATGTAATTTGCATAGGTGCTCTGTGACTGCCAAGGTCTAGTCATTATATATTCATATTCAATAGTGCAGTTAGTTGGAATTGGAAATCTATCAAACTTGACTAGGATTTTACCATCGAGGAGAAATGGGCATTACTTAAAGGCTCATTGGGAACCAATACTAGCAATTTTATAGCATGAAAAAAGACATATGGCTATGCCCATAAAGGGATTTGGAATTCAAAATTAGCTGAAATTTAACTTTTTGATTTATATCCTAATCCATGACAACATTTCTTACATGGACAAGAACTGCTTTTGTTGGAAAGGCTGATAAAATGCTATTATATTTAAAACTGACTAATTTTCTCATAATTTTATTCTAAAACATAATATAACTGCTTTTTATCATAATGTTGTAGTTGATACAATGAAAATGAATTGATAATATTGATATCAGTGATCAGATGTAATAGTAGATTGAAGGAAAACCTCCACAAAATGTTCTTCTCTTGGAAGCTGGTTTGATAGAGGAGCAACTAGATTTACTTAATACTTAAATAATTATTACTTATTTAATCTGGTAATACCATTGCCAAAGTTCAGATTTGATGGTGAAAGGAGGTAACAAAGTTGTCAAAGTTTACAAGATTACAAACAATTTTGGGTTGGAATATTAGAAATGGAAATGTTTCTTTGAAGCAACACTATACTTCATTGACTAATACAAATAATTAATATTTTGGTTGTTCTTTGCCTTTTCTATTTTATTGAAGGTGTGAAACATGCAGATAATGTGATAATAGTTGATAATTTTAAAAGTTTGAGCATGAGTCAGAAGTGAGGAATGGATAAGATAAAGCTATCATGTAGCTATATTGGAGCACCTATGCTCATTTTTGGAGACACCTATAATCCTCCTACTGTCCCTTGGTCAAGATTAGGATAAGATACTCTAACTAGTGATGATGTGCTGTTTAAAGTTCAATATTATCCTTGAGACACCAGGGACTAGCCTTTTTGCATTATTTTAGGATATATGAAATGATGATTTACACCTGGTTTTACCAGTTTTTCAGCCTGGCTCAACTTAGTGACCAGTGAGGCATAAAAGATCCCATTGGAATTTTTTTGTCCAGGTTCTCCTGATGTTGATTCCTAAGGTATAGCTTGGTGTTGCATTACCTGGTGATGAATCGCGTCATGTGTGCCCAGGAAAGGCCCCTGTTGGGCTGCACCTGAAAAGCTCTCTGATGCCAACGCTGCCTTCACTCTTTCTCGGCTCCTCAGTCTGTCCTCTGCCTTTATTACGAGCCCTGCCTGTTCCAGCACACACTGAGAACGCGGTGAGTCCTTTCCGTTACTCCACCCAGTGTAACGGACACACTTCAGCTCAACTACCTCTACGGACTTTGTTTTTGTACTAGATACAATTACATATGTCAATGTCTTATGGTTTCTGATTTTGTTAGTATTAGTAATAGCTCATATTTACTGAATGCTTATTATGTGTCAGACACTGTTCTAGATACTTTAAAGATATTAATTCATTTGGTTTTCAAGACAACATTGCACGAAGGTGACAACAAAATATTTTATTCCCAATTTTCATGTGAGGAAACTGAAATGCTGAGGTTCTTAGAAGTTAATTCTCCCAGGTCACTTTTATTAGTTAAGTAATGAAGTTGGGCCCTAAAGTCTTTGTACTCCCCCTCCATTTTTATCACTGAATATGATATTCTGGTATCAGATTTAGAAAATTTTTCTCAAGCCAAAATTATAAAAAAACAGTTTATATATATTTTTTTCTCCTGTTGTCATCATTTCTTCCACATGAAATAATTTGCATTTTGTTAAACATTTTATATTTTCAATCACTACCTTCCTTTGATGTTGTCTTTCCTTCTGTAGAGTAAACCATTTTCTTTAATTTAATTCTGCTTGCTAATTAGGACTCTTCCCATAGAGTTCAGAGTCCCTGTTACATCTTCCCGTGACAAACTCTGCACTCCTCTGCCGTAGAATGCTTAATGATAGATTTTATTTAATCTTATATTTTTCCTAATGTATATATATTTTTTCTAATGAGCATTTTAACCCCAAAATGTGAGCTCCTGAGATCAGGATTATGCCTTACTTTTTACATCTGCAGGGCCCAACACAGTTTCTGAGACATAGTAGTTCAATAAATATATCACGGTTTATATTTTTGTGAAAACAATTCTGTCCTTTGGACAAGTTTTGCTCTTTACCTTTATTATTTGGTCATTTACTTTCCCTGACACACTCAATCAAACAGTAGCCCTGGTTTATGTCTGTTTTTCTTTATGAAAATACTAACCACTGAACTGTCAGCATCATTTTACTTTTCTTTCTTTTTTTCTGAAACAAATGTGCTAGGCAATAATATATAAGAATAATTTTACTCTTTTACTTATGTAAGGTTAAGCAAAAAGTAGCAGGGCATAAATTGGTATTTAGTATATGTTAAAAAGTATAATTTTTTAGAAGATACAGAAACAGATTCCACAAGTCCTTCTTTGGAAAGAATGCTGAGCTTCCTTTTCTGTTCTGAGCTCTCAGATGCATCTCTTCTAGCTCCTTCCAATAACATGTGCTTTGAATTTTCTAAAAAATATTGTCAGTGATATCTTCTTTAAGAAAGGTAAAATGAGAATCTTAGTGAATATAATTAGTGTCATTTATTTTGTATGGTAGGTTTAGAATGTTAGATCTTAAATGAATAAGTTAGAGATAACTTTGGAATTACCGTATTTCCTGCTCCCAGTCTATGCCCATCAGTAAGGAGAATCATTTGCCAAAATTTAGGGAGATTCATCCCATGAGCAATATCATCACCTCTATTAGATATGGCATAGTATCCAGCAGAAAATTCCATTGAGTGAGGTTAAAAAGATTATGATTCTACTTTACTTACCTATGTGTTCCATACTGACAAATCCATTGATTGGAAAATTCAGATGCTCTTACTATCACCTTGACCTTTTGTTTAATCTTGTTTGTCTATTTCATAGGCTTGCACACATCACAACATGAAATTCTATATACTGGCAGAGATTTGGGCTTTCTTCCTACCCTGTAGGGCCACTGAGGCCAAAGTTTTCAGTCAGAAATACTAAAATAACAAGTGAACTTTTTTATTATCCTTGATAAGCAGCCTTTATTTCAAATGCTGCCATATTTTTTGTAGAATTCAATAATTATTTTTCACTAATATAATCTAAAATATTCCCTCACCTTGATTTAATGTTAGATGGAGTTTAGCAGTCTATAGACAGAAACTGGCATCATTCATTCCAGAAATACATCCATTTACTTAGATTTCCTCATTTAATCCTATATTAAACTATATTTTCTTAAAGCTAAAATCTTGGATATTCAATTGATGAAATAATAGAAAGTAAAAGTATGCTGCAAATCCAGATTCTTCTGTTTTGGGGGGATCAGTTCATTTTTCCTCATCAATTTTCTCAATCACCAATTGCTTTTTCTTGATGACAATGGGAAGGGAACATATAAATGTATAATCCCATAGAAGATTGTCATTTTCTGTAAACATGAAATAAAATTGCATTCTGATTCACTTTTATTTACTTCTTTATATTTAGACCATCACACTGATGGTTTTCACACAGAATAAATCAGATAGCTAGTAAGCACTCTGGCCCAGAAACTATGTGAAGACATTCTTTGGTCTAAATATCAGATTTTTATGAAAGTTTTAAGATGCGTTTCTATATTTTTCTTTACAGAAACTTTCAAAAAAAAAAAGTGTTAAGAGCAAACACAGAAAAAGGGAAGGGCACCATTCAACAAAAGTTTGAGGCAGGATTGCAAAATTCCAGGATAAGGAAATTTTCAAGAAATAATTATTAGTGGATCAAGGATGTGACATTAAAGAGCAGGTCTCAACCAAATTTAAATACAGATAAAGAATAAGCAGTGTTAATAATTGCCTGCTCTCCCCACCCCAACTCAGTATGCCACAGTCTCTGCTGAATTTACAGGCGCCACAATAAGCTCTGCTTTGGATTAAACCACCCATGCAATAACCTGAGGTAATCGAGGGGCTCATCTTGTAGTTCCCTCTCTCAGGAATCATTGCCTTGTGCTACCTTGTATCTAAAGTCTGAAACTGTTTTCATGTATTTTATCTAGTTTTATAATTATTCCATGCAGGAGAAGAAATCTAGTTCCGTTACTCTATCATGACTAGAGGTAGAAGTTCTATTCATTTTTCACCTTAGAAAAAGAGAAAAAGAAGAAAGTTAAAATTCACATGAATATTTTATATTCATATTGAAACTGGCAATTTCATTTGGTTCTTTCATCGCATGCGGTATTGGGAGTTATTCTGAGATAAAAGTCTTAAGTTTCTTAATGCGGGGTAGGTGGGTAGGGGCATCATTTCCTTTTCAGAGCATTAAAATTAGCATCATATTTCTAAGTAAACATATGTGGAGTTTCTGTCATCTAATTTTAACTACAAAAGGTCAAGAGTTCTAAAAAATTTCACCAGGACAAACCTTATGTTGAAAATAATTAAGAACAAAAGAATGATAAGAAAATTATTTAGTTGTCATGTCTAAGTATAAATTCTTCATCAGCTAAAGAGGGAAAAACGTTGTCAATGTAATCTAACATGAGAAGCTGTAAGATAATTAAATTATTGAGTATTCTGAAATATAAAATTGCATTTATTATTGTAAAAAATAAATTGTACTTTAAATTGATTCTTTAAGATATTAGCTAATAATACAGTGAAAACCTCATGATTAGCAATACACTTGAAGAATATGACATAAAGCCCAGCTGGTGTGGCTTAGTGGCTGAGCGTTGATCTGTGAACAGTTCAGTTCCCAGTCAGGGCACATGCCCGAGTTGTGGGCTCAATCCCCAATGGTGAACATGTAGGAGGTAGCTGATCAATGATTCTCTCTCATCATTGATTTTTCTATCTCTCTCTATCACTCTCCTTTCCTCTCTGAAATCAATAAAAATATTTTTTTAAAAAGAGTATGACAAATAACACAATAAAATAGAACAAGAGCCCCAAAGCAGACCCATACATTTGATTTGTGACATGGGTTACATGCAAAGCTGTTGGAAAGGAAATCTCTTTTTTAGTAAGTTGTGCTATGTCAATTAGCTATCTACCTGGAAAATGTTTAAAATCTTCAGACATAAACAAATAGCATAAATAAAAATAAACAAGAAAATATTATCCCCCAAAAGACCCATATCTATTTGTTTCCTTATTTATTCCATACTTATGTAAGGAGATAAATAAGTATGAAAAAAGAAAGCATTAAAATTATATGGAAGATAGACTTACAATTTACAATAGTTTCAGGAACAGAAGAGCAGAGTTTAAAGGGCTAAGAGATTTGTGGAAAGAATGATATGATTTTTGTAAGAACATATCAAGTAATAAGTATTAAAAAATCACATTCAGATACATATATCATTGTCTACAAAACACCAAGAAAAAGAGAGAATGGTAAAATAGCTACCAAGGTAACAAAACAAAACCAAGGACTATATATTAGTCATCTTGTATCTTGGGCTCCTGCAACAAAAAAATACAGGGTGACTTAAACAACAAACATTTATTTCTCACAGTTCTGGAGGCTGGAATCTGAGATCAAGTTGCCAGAATTGTGAGTTCTTGGTGAGGGCCCACTTCCTGGCTTGCAGATGGCCACCTTCTTGGTGTATCCTCACACGATGGAGAAAGAGCTCTGGTGTTTCTTCTTCTTTAAGGGCACTAATCCCACCAGGGGAATTCAACCAAACTCTTTCTTCCTATCGCTTTGAAACTCCCAGATTTGGGGTAAGGGGATGAGCAGAATACATTCTTCTAATTACATTTTTGAATAATATTTGAGTTTTTAAAACCAGCAATGAAATAAAATAAATTTTATATGGTTAATGTGTGTGAGCTTCCAGAGTCTACTTAGAATGTTTATGTGAAAAGGGAATCCTAATATATAAAAGCCCAGGGTCCGTAACATCCAAAACAACCGAAGGATCGACTGACTGGAAGTCAGTGCTGGGTGGGGGTGGCGACCCAGCACTGACTGCCGAGGGGGCTGCCGATCAGGCCCGGAGAGAGGCCCAGGGAGAGAGAAGCAAGGTCTGATCCCTAGCTTCTGTAGCAGCTGTTGATCAGCACTTGCCTCTCTCTTTTGCTCCAGGCCTGGCCAGCAGCCGCACCTCTCTTTCTCTTCGGCCTCTGCTGGGGCTGCTGATCAGCCCCACCTCTCTGATCAGGTCCATTGATAGGCCTGGAGACACCGACTAGCATAGAAACAAACCAATCAGAACCAAATCTGGGTGAACTGCGAAGGCAGAACCTAAGGTGGGGGCTGAGGAGGGGTTTTAAGGGCAATAGCTATTTGGTGTAAGGTGTAAGAAAGCAGTTCAATTTTTTAATGACTGGTTTGGCAGTATAGTGCATAGGGCTGGCTATCAGTCCAGATATAGAGATTATGTATTTTTGTCTGCCAAGAGCATCTCCTCCTCATGAAAAAGGCTCCCCCCGCCCCTCTGCATTAGAGCAATCCTATCCTATTTAATCTATCTATACTACTAAAAGGGTAATGTGTTAATTAGACCAGGTCAACCGGCCATCTTCCAGATGTCTGACTTCCTTCCAGACAAAGTCATGGTGGTGGGGGCCGAGGCAGAGGACATTAGGGCCTATCAGGCTGGCAGGGGAGGGCAGTTTGGGGCAAGATCAGGCTGGCAGGGGAGGGCAGTTGGGGGCAAGATCAGGTCAGTAGGGGAGGGCACTTGGGGGCGAGATCAGGCCAGCAGGAGAGGGCCATTGGGGGCGAGATCATGCCGGCAGGGGAGGGCAGTTGGGGGCGAGATCAGGCTGGCAGCGGCGGGGGGGGGCTGTTGGGGGTGAGATCAGGCCAGCAGGGGAGGGCAGCTTGGGGCAATAGGCCAGCAGGGGAGGGCAGTTAGGAGTGATCAGGCAGGCAGGCAGAGTCAGTTAGGGGCGATTATGTAGGCAGGCAGAGGCAGTTAGTGGCGATTATGTAGGCAGGCAGAGAGGTTAGGGGCAATCAGGCAGGCAGGCAGAGGCAGTTAGGGGTGATCAGGCAGGTAGGCAGGTGAGCGATTAGGAGCCAGCGGTCCCAGATTGCAAGAGGGATGTCCGACCACCGGTTTAGGCCCGATCCCACAGGGTTGGACATCTCCCAAGGTGTCCTCAATTGGAGAGGGTGTAGGCGGGGCTGAGGGAACCTTCCCCCCCCCCCCCCCAATGCACGAATTTCGTGCACTGGGCCACTAGTTAATTCTTTAAAAGATTAAGCACATTTGTAAGAAATCCTCAGAAGAAAGGAGAAGCCTAGAAAAATATTAATACCAGAGCAAAAATTAGAGCTTAGCAATCATATGACATAAAGTAAGCTGGGGGCAAAGCAATCTCAGGAGCTGGGAATTAAAATCTGACTTTTGTCTTTTAATCTATGTGTACACATCTGCTAAATGTTGAGCAAATGCTATAGTGGTACCATGAGACATTGTCAATATTGATATTGCTTATAGATAAAGGGACCTCACGATGGAAAAGCAGACCAAGCAAACCCACTTAACTATTCAAAGAATTCTAACTCAATCATTTTTCTGAGAACTACACCACATGGATATCTCATGCCTTTGATTAAGTACACAACAAATCTGTATCATTTTAATTTCATTATAAATTAGTTGATTTGAAAAAGATGTGTTTATATTCAGTTTCTTGGCCATGCTATTTCAGATCATGACATAAAATGATACCATCTTGCTTGCAGATCATGCCGGCAGGGGAGGGCAGTTGTTTAAACAGAGCGGTATGTTTAAATCAAGTTTTCTATCATTCCATTGGATGTTTTAGAAGGAAACTGTCTAAAAATAATATTTTTCTTCATATAAGTTATCATTATTATGTCTTAATTGTTATTATGATTTCACAATATGCACAGATTGTGAAATGAGTAAAACAGCATTTTACACACTTATAAAAACAGCCACTTCAAATATAGAGAGCTCTTACTGTAAATGCTAGTGTAAGACAGTGAAAATGACTATGCCAGTTTAAAATATAAGTAAATTTAGGCAATGAGAAAAATTACAATAGTTTCCTTAACTTCAAAATTAAATTTTGTCCAAACATTAAGAAAACTTTACTGTAAGTGATAGATGTATAGGAAAATGAAAAATTATAAAACTGTTATTTCTTTAATATACTATAATTTAAAACATCAGAAACATTAAAGATTTATTTACTTGTTTGTAAAAAAACAAAGGAGTAGTTTGAATAGTGTTTGCCTTCTAATTGCGGAACTTCCTGCAGAGGAAGCCTCTTTATCTTGGCAATTTTTCATCCTCCTCTACGATTGATCAGCTTTCAAGATTTTATTCTTTTGCTTTCAAGTCTTGCACTGTCTCAGAGAGTTTTTTTTAAAACTAAATTTTATTTTATTGATTAAGGTATTACATATGTGTCCTTATCTCCCCATTGCCCCCCAAACCCCCCACTCATGCCCTCACCCCCCCGGTTGTCTGTGTCCATTGGTTAGGCTTATATGCATGCATACAAGTCCTTTGGTTGATCTCTCCCCCTTACCCACACCCTCCCCTACCTTCCCTCTGAGGTTTGACGGTCTGAAACTCATTTATGGAAAATAATGAACAACATAAACTGATGAACAAAAACAGATCCAGAGACAGAGAAGCATCTTTCAGACTGTCAGAGAGTTTTGTAATGTGAAGATTTTGCTGGTATCAATTTCTTTAAAACATCTTAATTCTTTTTCGTCACAGCCGCTTTCTAATTTTGTGAATAAGTTTGTCTTCACTATGCACCCCTGGTTGCATAGCTACAGGCTCTTGAACAGTGGTAGTTTAACATCCCACAGTCAGCTGTTTCTTCTGTGACTCCATTTACATTTGATTTGAAGTTCACTTCCAGCCTCAGCACTTTTTGTTTCTTTGTTTCACTTTCATTTTTTAAAATGTACCCAGATCTTGTACATGATAGATAATATTTGGAACCATAAAACAAGTCTCAATAAATTTGAAAATATTGAAGCCATAGATATGTTCTCTGATAAGAATAAAATAAAATAAAATAAAAAACAAACAAAAAAAAACCCAGCCAGTGTTGCTCAGTGGTTGAGCCTCGACCTATGAACCAGGAGGTCACGGTTCAAATTACTGGTCAGGGCACATTCCTGGGTTGCGGGCCTGATCCCTAGTGTGGGGCGTGCAGGAGGCAGCCGGTCAATGATTCTCTTTCAACATTGACATTTCTATCTCTCCCTCTCCCTTCCTTGCTGAAATGATTAAAAATATTCAAAAAAAAAAAAAGAGTTGAAAAGACTACCAAAAGCTTAGATTAGATCTAAAAGGGAAAAAGTAAAGACCAGTAAAAAAGACTGACAGGTTATAAGGGTTAAAACCAATTGGAAATGATGAATTTTTAGGTTCTAGTTTTGATTAAAGTTGGATATTTGAAGGACAGCCACTCAAAAATAAAGGAAAGTTTGTTGAAAGTGTTACTGATCAAGTAGTTCTAGTGATTAAACTTTATCTTCTGGATGGACAGGAATGATAAAGGCAGTAAAGAATAAAAAATTGGGGAAAAAATTAAAAGACCAAGGATGGGATTGCCTGCAAAGGTGAAAGAGCTTGTGATTAGTCTTAGGTTAACTTGAATTTTTTTTCTGTTCTCAATTTCAACTACCCAAAATGTTAAGGTATACCCCATGTTGCCTGTCAAGTTTTTTAAAATGAAATTTCACCCCTAACCGGTTTGGCTCAGTGGATAGAGCGTTGGCCTGTGGACTGAAAGGTCCCAGGTTCGATTCCAGTCAAGGGCATGTACCTTGGTTGTGGACACATCCCCAGTGGGAGGTGTGCAGGAAGCAGCTGATCGTTGATTCTCTCCCATCGATGTTTCTAACTTTCTATCCATCTCCCTTCCTCTCTGTAAAAAAAAAATCAATAAAATATATATTTTTTAAAAATGAAAATCCATCTGGTACCATTGCAATTAGCTAGTTATTAATAACTAGAGGCCTGGTGCATGAAGTTCATGCAAGGGGGGGCGTGTCCCTCAGCTTATCCTGCGCCCTCTTGCAATCTGGGACCCCTCGGATTGGGACCCTCAGCCTGTCCAGCAATCAGGACCTATCGAGGCTTTCCTTCCCCCAGCTGCTGGCAGCTGGCCCCACTCCTGCCACTGCCACTGCTTGCCATCTGTGCGGTGCTGCCCCTCTTCTCCCCCCGCCACCAGTCACCTCCCTCTGCAGGCAACAGGCGTGGGGTATAATCGCTTGGGTGGCCTGGGCCTCCCTCTGTGGGGTGATCAATCGTGGGACCCTCAGATCAATTGCCCCGCAGAGGGAGGCCCCGCCCACCCAGCCGGGGCTCCACGATTGATCGCTGCGCAGAGGGTGGCCTGGGCTTCCCTCTTTGGGACAATCGATCACGGAGCCCTCCATCGATCGCCCCACAGAGGATGGCCTGTGTCAGGGACCAGCCTGACGGTTGAACCGGGCTGAGGTAGGGAGGTGGGAATTGAGAAAAGAAAGAAGGACGGGACAGCAGGATCGGGAGGAGTCTGCAGGTAGTCATCGACCGACTGCAGCTGCTTTATTGACTGCGTAATGCCTTTTATACACAAACACTTGAATAGGAGGTCAGTTAAGAGGAATGTACTCTCTGTTCCTCGTAATCTCTAAGATAAAGCAGGAAGCCAAATTCTCGGTAAATATTTACAGACTTCTGATAAGCTATGAAAGGTCTCTCTCATTCTCATTCTGCTGACAATAGGAAAGTGCCATCAAAACAAGTCAGGGAACATTCTGTGTGGGCAGGGGTGCTTACTCCCGGTCTCCAACAGGCCTGGGCCTCCCTCTGCAGGGCAATTGTGAGGCAATGGCGGGGCACCCCGACCAATCGCATCGCACCCGCCTTGGCTGCCTGACGCCAGTACATGTCATAGCGTGGTCGTCTGGCAGGTTGTCAGGACGGTTGTTCTGCTCTTCGGTTGTTCGGTCGATTTGTATATTACGCTTTTGTTATTGTAGATAGACAAGGAGCAAAAGGAAGGTCAGACATAGGCATGTCATTTGGGCAGCTTCACCAGGAAGCTGAAACTTTGCTCTACACAGGGACCCAACGGCCCATCCCCTGCACATTACTGGGGAAAGGGACTGGGCAAAGGGGAGGATGGATGCATGCACAGTGAAGTTGGGGTGACCTTGGGATGTACTTGTCAACCAAACCTGGAAACAAGTCATTGGCTAGAAGAGGTGGAGCCAATGCAAGCCGGAGAAAATTTGGAGATACTTAATCCCCCAAACGAAGGAGTTTGCTCTCTCTTGGCTCTGTTGGCTCTTGGTTCCCTTGGCTCTCTTGCATTCGCCCATGTGGCCCATGGCAACGTGGATCCCACACACAATGGACTGATGGACTGCAACGGGGAACACAAACTAAGCTAGCCTGATGCTGCACTGGACACTGCTCCAATATGGAGCAAAATTTCTGGACATTGTTTTTCATTCCATCCCTACTGAAATTACAGCTACATTTCTTCCTTGGCGGGCGAGAGGGTGTCGGGGGAGGGGGGTAAAGCACAATAAGACCTTAGGAACTCAGGAGTTTGATTCCACAGAAATAAAGCTTTCTATAATACCTCATCCTCCTGTGTGAGTAACAGAAAATTCCTTTTCTTGGGAAGCCCGCTCCCACCAGGAACTAGTGGGGGTACCAGGACCTCTCTTCACTGATAACACATTCTCTGAAATATTATTGCATATTCATCTTCAAATTATATAATTTTAATGAGTATAGTTGCTACTTTATGAAGTTATCAGGTGTGTTGACACTTAATGTCAGTCCATTCCACCTTCTTCTAGATGGAAAGAATGAAAGCAAAAAATAACCAAAAAACTATATTTCACCTTTTTCAGACTCCCTTCCTGACTGAGCCTGAGTGCAGGTTATCCAATTAGCATGACTCATTTGCAGATTAAAAGTCAAAAGTGAGATAGAAGCCATCAGGGTCCTTGTCCATTGCTATTGACAAACAGGTACATGGAGCTGTGCAACTTTCCTGAAACATTCTGGGGAATGGTGTTTATTTTACAGCTCTCCGGATGAGAGAACCAGTGAAAGCAAGGGGCCTGGGCCTGCTTCTTTGGGCTCGATCCTTCAAAGTTCTCAAAGGTCCTCAAAGTCCCTTGCTAGGTCAGTTTTAAATTGTCTGGGAGACATTCCAACAGTCCAAAATTAATTTGGCCCCTTTCCACCATTTCCAACTATTTGTGAATACTTTTGGTAACTAAATAATAAAAGACCAAAGTGAGAGTCATCAAGCATTAATTTGAGATCAGAGGCAAAAAGCTCTAATTTGAGATCCAAAAGAATAGCTAAACGGAAAGCACTGATTCAGGCAGAAACTAAATAGCGTTCTGAATAAGAGGTGAAAGCAACTGGTATTTATGAGAAAGGGAAGGGACCTAGGAAGGAAAGGAGGATCGACTGTTGATGGATACTAACACTATCTTTTGCATGCCCCTTCTAGATTTTAAACCTAAACACAAGGAGTGTTTTATTGTATAATAGAGGCCCAATGCACAAAATTCGTGCAAGAGTAAGCCTTCACAGCCCTGGCTGCCTAGGCCCTCCCAGCCCCATCTGCCCCGCGGCCCTGCCCCCACCCACTGGTGGTTCCATTTAGGAAGGTCGTTCTGCCATTGGGTCTACTTAGCATATTAGCTCTTTATTATATAGGAGTTATTTTGCCCACATGTCTACCAAAATGGTTAACTCAAAATAGATCCTCAATAAACATATTTTTGAAATATGGGCAATGTCAAAGTAGTAGACATTTATCAAAAGTTACAGCAAATGTACATTTCAAGGGCTTGGGAATGGATACCAAAAATTGAATTATATTTATTTCATAATAAAAATTATAGTAATACCAGTAATAAAAATTAACACTTATGAAAACGCAGCTATAAACTCATTTAATTTTCACAACAAACCTATGAGACAACTTTCTATTGTGCTTGTTTTGGAGATAAGCAAAACTGAGGCAGAGTGAGGTTAAATAACTTACCCCAAATCACATCCTATCTAATAAAAGAGTAATATGCAAATTAACCATCACTCTGCTACACCCACAAGCTATGCCCACCAGCCAATCAGGAGCAAGTATGCAAATTAACCCAACCAAGATGGCTGCAGCCACGGAGCGAGCAGGAGGCTTGGGTTTCCCCAGCAGTGGAGAAAGCCAAGATTTCTGCACACCCTGGCGGGTCCAGGCCTCCACTCAAGGCTACAAAGTTTCAATTATAGAAGATAAATCCTAACAAAAATGGCTGCGGCCATGGAGCAAGCAGGAGGCTTGGCTCTGCTCAAGGCTACAAAGTTTCCATTATAGAAGATAAATAAATCCCAGATCCCAGGGCCTCTGCTTGGGTCGCCAGGGGGGCGTGGCCAGCCTGCAAACCACCTAGGCCGCCCCATGCCCCAAGGGAACACCCACCGTGATCTGGGACACCCTTCAGGGCAAACCAGCTGGCCCCGACCTGTGCACCAGGCCTTTATCCTATCTAATAAAAGAGTAATATGCAAATTGACCATCACTCCAACACAAAAGATGGCTGCCCCCATGTGGTCAAAGATGGCTGCTCCCATGTGGACACAAGATGGCCACCACAAGATGGCCAGCAGGGCAGGGCGGTTGGGAGGGACCAGGCCTGCAAGGGAGGGCAGTTGGGGGCGATCAGGCCAGCAGGGGAGGGCAGTTAGGGGTGACCAGGCCAGCAGAGAAGGGAAGTTGGGGGCGACCGGGCCTGCAGGGAAGGGCAGTTGGAGGGGACCTAGGCCTGCAGGGGAGAGCAGTTGGGGGGGACCAGGCCTGCAGGGGAGGGCAGTTAGGGGTGACCAGGCCTGCAGGGGAGGGAAGTTGGGGGCAAACAGGCTGGCAGCAGAGTGGTTAGGGGGTGATCAGGCTGGCAGGCAGAAGCGGTTAGTGGCAATCAGGAAGGCAGGCAGGCGAGCATTTGGGAGCCAGCAATCCTGGATTGTGAGAGGGATGTCCGGCTGCCCGTTTAGGCCTGATCCTACAGGGCAGCCGGACATTTCTCGAGGGGTCCCAGATTGGAGAGGGTGCAGGCTGGGCTGAGGGACACACACCCTTGTGCACGAATTTCATGCACCAGGCCTCTAGTACATAAATAAGATTAGATCCAGAATTTGCAGCCAGTTGGTTCAGCTCTAGAACCTGCGATTCTTTTTCCCCATGATATTAGCCTTCATAAGCAAACCAATCATGATGATACTAGAGGCCCAGTGCATGATTGAATCATGCACGTGTAGGGTCCTCTACACGCTTTCGCTTTCGATCGCAGGGGAGCCGGGTGCCTGTCCGCTGGTGCTGGAGCAGACAGGCACCCGGCTCCCCCGCTTTTGATGGTCCGCGGTGGGACGTGAGCTCGCTGCCCCAGAGACCCCTTCTGTGCTGCAGCACAGCCATGGCGCAGACGCTGAGCTCGCGCCGCTGGCGACGCGAGCTCAGCGTCCAACTGGCCCAATCGGCTACCCCGGTCACCCTGAGTCCTGCCCCCTGCACCTCCTGCTGGCCCAATTGTGGGCGTAGCGGAGTGATGGTAATTTACATATTACCATTTTATTAGGTAGGATACATAATAAGAATCTTTCCACTCATTATAAGATTTAAATTATTAACTTAAATTGTTGAATAATCAAGGAAAAAATATGTCAGGAGAGAAATAAATAAGATAATAGAAAATATAACAGATCATTGAATTTACATCAAAACAAACTCTGCTATTGAGTTTTCTGGGTAATGTTAAAAATTAGCTACTGAACATGAAAGAATATTGCTAATCAGTTAATATTTTCTAAAGGATTGCTCTTTTAGGAAAAAAGCTGTAATAGTAATGAAGAGGATTCAGTGTTTTAAATTTGTAAATTTTAACATTTCTATTTATTTTTAATAATACTCTTAACAGAGGGCTGCTAGTTGCCAAGCACTCTTAAACGTGTTTCACAAATATGAATTTATTCAATTCTAATAGGATCTTTCTTAAATTCTCATTTTGTTGATAAAAAACTGAGGTAAAAGAATTTGCCTGATGTCACAGTAAATTCCAGAGGCATCATTCAGTCTCAGCAGCCTGTGTTAACATCCATACTTTACCTAACATGCTCTTTAAATAAGGATCTTGTGTATAACAAGGAGTAAATTATCATAAGAAAATAAAAATGTTTAGTTCCTAAAAAACATTGAGGATTCTATAGTGTTCTCCTTAAATAAATAACACCATGTTTCTTTCCTGAATAGTTTGTAACAACTAGTTTATCATTAGAGGCCTCACCTTGCTCATTTTCTCCTGTGTTGTATGAATATAGCAAGTGATTTGGATGCAAGGAGTTTATTTTGAAACATAAACATAATAACATCAGTAACCAATTTTCTAACAATTTTCCTTAATCTGCCTTAGCTAGTGAATATTTTAAAATGTATTGTGTTTTCGGTACAGGTTTTAGAGACAGACTGGAATATTTGATATGCCGGTGTCTCCCACAGTAAAACAAATTAAATGAACAAATAAACAAACAAAATACCTTCCATGTGATGTAAAACAGTCAATGCCATGTGAATCTGTGTAAATTTGTTTTAAGCATTATGACAGATGACAAAGAGTCATTTAAATTTCAAAAAACATTTGCTTGTGAATGAATCTTTTTAAGATAATTTTTATTCATATCTAAATAATAGAAGGTTCAAGGTTAAGCACTGAAAGTGTCATATATATGATAAAGAAAAATGCAATCTCGAGCAGTTTACATTAATTCCATTTCTTCATTTTTCCTGAATCACCCTCTTTTTTGAACTATTATTCAAAAGATAGTGTTTTTTGTCCTTTGTGGGATATCTTTCGTCTTGGCTAATGGTGAAAAGTTGCCATTTCCTTTCATCCTTATTATCATATTCACTGTTCTCCTTAGTTGGTTGCTTTTTGGATGACACCCTGGTCCTGCAGAGAGCTGCAGGACTCCATCAGATCTGTTCAGTCATCTGAGCCTCATTAGTGAAGTTTGAACCGTTCTTTATATTGTTGTAGATTTGGAAAATTAAGGTGTTTTCCTCCAAGTCATTCAGGATGAAGTGAACATTTTAAAATGGGACATTACTAACAGTCATAAAGCGTATCTCATATTTATATTACATATCATATTACACATCTAAAGAAGAGAAATAGAATGTGACCAATTTTCATGTAAAATTCGATTTATTCATACTGCCCATGATTTCGTAGAGATAGCAGGCCATTTACAAAGTTACCGTTGGAATAGGGTAAATCATTAAATTTTGAACTCTTAACCGAATTGGAAAGTAAAGAAAAAATTCTAGACAATGGTGATTAGCCAGAACAGTATTTAGTACTATTGAGACCATCTTTACATCTCCTTTTATTTGGTTACGTCAATTATCATCGCTATTGTAGTGGTAAGAATTCTGGCTAATTTCAGCAAAGAAATTTACTGAAAGGCTATTTGATCCCTCCTGGAATCCGTAGGAAGGCTGGAAAACCCAGCAAGGAGTAAAGAAGGCTAAGCACACAGGCCCAAAGCCTCTTTTACTTAAGGATGATGCTCACAGCATCACCAACACAGGATTCTTGACGGTAACTCTTCCTCTGAACTCTCTTTCCTACCATTGCTATAAATCATTTCTTACCTATCCTAACGTCTTGTCTTATTTTTTTCTCAAGACTCACAACCCAGGCAGGATTAAATCACTGGCCTGGCTTACCTCATAGCTGAGCTCCAGGAAGGAAGAGAGAGATGCTGGAGTTTGCAGCCTCAAGGATCTTGCCTCCCAAAACTATACTCACAGTAGGGAAATTACCAGAAACAGACAGGGTCTCTCATGCTGTTAGTCAAAAGACAATGGCTTACTTCAATCATAAGTATTATATTCACAGGTAGGTAGTACAATATTGCAAAGAATGCTCAGTTAACAAACAGTTGGGTTCTAATTCAAAGTCGACATTTACCATCCTCATGGTATTGACTACAAAGTTAATTCTCTGAGCCTCTGTTTTCTAAGAAGGATAATGATAAATGTTGAGTCTTGTGTAAGCAGTGTGCTATCCGATGACGGGCTCAGTCACAAAAAAGAGGTATCAGGGGTTACCGCTGCTGTTGACATATTGAAAACTCATTAGCAACAATATCCAGATCATCCTTGTTCAGCTCAGGAGTCACTCTCATCTCTGTTGCGAGATCACTTTGTACATGGCTTGTGGAAGAGACTTACTGGCTTTCCCCAGAGAAGGTCAGCTTATCAACCTGATTATTAGATGAACTTGGGCCAAGACAGTCCATAAGGATCCAAAATGGCATGAGTTCTGAGCTCTAATTAACAAGGCTCAGCAAGCCACCTGAGTATCTTTTCCCCAGGACCCTCTGAAGATGGCATCAGAGGAGGTTTATAATATAGTCCTTGTTATCCACTAAATTGTGTTCCCCTAAAATCTGTACTAATAAAAGGGTAATATGCAAATTGGTCAGGACACCCTCACAGTAATGACCGAACAGCCGGCTGCATGGAGTGATAAGGCTGGCAGAAGGGTTAGTGAGGGATGACCAACCGACTGAACAGCAGGCTGTGTGGGGCAACCAGGCCAGCGGCGGGCCGGGGGGGGGGTAGGCAGTGAGGGGTGATCAGGCTGGCAGGGGGAACAGTGAGGGGTGACCAGGCTGGCAGGGGGAACAGTGAGGGGTGACCAGGCCGGCAAGGGCAGCAGTTAGGGGCGACCAGGCTGGTGGGGGGGGGGTCAGTTAGGGGTGATCAGGCCGGCAGGCAGAGGTGGTTAGGAGTGATCAGGCTGGCAGGGGGGCCATTAAAGGCGATCAGGCAGGCAGGTGAGCAGTTAGGAGCCAGTGGTCTCAGATTGTGAGAGGGATATCCAACTGCTGATTTAGGCCTTGGATTCAGGCCTAAACCGGCAGTCAGACATCCCCCGAGGGGTCCCAGATTGAAGAGGGTGCAGGCTGGGCTGAGGGGACCCCACCCCGTGCACAAATTTCGTGCACTGGGTCTCTAGTCCATGTTTAAACCCTAAGCCCTAGTACCTAAGTGACCAAATTTGGAGACAGGGCCTTGAAAGAGGTGATTAAGGTAAAATGATTAAAGCCTTAATCCTACATGACTGGTGTGGAAAGTTGAATAAGAAGAGGAAAGTTGAATACATAGGAGGCAACAGGAAAGTGAGCACTGAGGGATGACCATGTGAAGAAGAAGCAAGGTGGCAGCTATCTGCAAGTCAAGGAGAGAACTCAGCAGAAATCAGACCTGCTGACACCTTGGTCTTGGACTTCAATCTCCAACTGTGAGAAATAAATTTCTATTGCTTAAACAACCCAGTGTAGTATTTTGAATGACAGCCCTAGGAAATGAATACAGTCCTGTATTAGTTTTTTTTTTCTACGGCTGTAATAACAAATTAACACAAACCTAGTGGCTTAAGAGAACACAAACTTGTTTTCTTATACTAGTAGTTCTGTGGCTCAGATGTCCAAAATGGATCTGACTGGGCTAAAAATCAAGTATTGGCAGGGCTGCACTACTTTGTGGATGCTCTAGGGGGAAATCTGTCCTTGCCTTTTCCAGCTTCTAGCAGGCACCACAGTTTTTAGAAGCCTTCTTCCTTCATTGCCAAGGCCAGCAACCTTACGTTTATTTGGCCATTCTTTGATCACATCACTTATTCTGACTCCCTTCTGCTTTCCTCTTCTATGTTAAAGGATCCTGATGATAACATTGGACCCACTAAGATACTCCAGAATAATGTCCCTATTTTAATTTCAGATGATTAGCAACCTTAATTTCATGAGTAACTTTAATTCTTCTTTGCTCTGCAACATAGCATTGTTCTTGGAATTAGGATGTAGATATCTTCCTGAGCAAGGGCATTATTCTGCTTACCATAAGTCCTATCACTTGTGTGTTGCTCAAGGGTCCCATAGCTCAAAAAGTAGTGGATTTTTTAAAAAACTATTACAGTTCTGGAACTGGGTAAGTTATTGAAATCATCATCATAATGAGAGTGAGGTTTCTGCCTACCAGACCCAGAAATGTTCTGCTTAATTAGGTCAAGTAGCTCCTTAAGAGGCCACCTAACATTCCCAGACAATAAATATCCATTTTATTTCTAGGCAATTAACATGAAGAACGAACCATCCTTCCTTTCACAAATCTGCTGGGCTGCCCATTTGCCAAACCTAATTAGAAGCCAGAGGTCAAGGGAGGCATTTATCTTAGTGCAAAAAGGTTAGCCTGTTGGGTAAAATAGAAGGGTGAAAAGAGGTATAGTTATTGAGTAGTAAATGAGAAAATACCAAGCCTACCATCTGTCACCATTTAACCCATTATCAAGTCCCATTAAAATTTCCATTTAATATCTATCCACTTCTCCCCATTGCCATGACACCACCCAAGTCAGTCAGCTTTCCTAACTTTCTAACTAGCCTACTTGCCCTTAATCTAACTTCCAACCTCTAATTTATTCTCCACATTGCATTGCATTGCAATCGAGTCAACTTTTCCCTTAATCCCACTTCAAAATCATAAAGTCTTGCCACTGCTCTTGAGTGGCAAGACTTTAAAAACGTCTCAATCCATTAGCCTCCTAGTAGCTCTCAGCTTTATCTGGAACCTTGCTTGCCATTTTCCGGGTTTTTGTTTTGTTTTGTTTTGTTTTGTTTTGTTTTTCTCCAGCCACATTGGCCTTCCTTCGGTCTTTGATGCTCTTCATGCTCTTGCCTTCTTCAGGCATTTGGATACACTGCTTCTTCCATCCAGAATTTTCTCTTCCTGTGCAGCAGTTCAACTTCCAGACCTTCTTCGGATAAGTGTCCCTTTCTGAGTTCCCAGACTACGTAAGTATGCAGTATTGCTTTTTGCCTCACTACACAGCACTGCTATTCTGTTTGTAGCATTTTTTTTTCTTTGCCCTCAAGGAGATGCTAGTAACTGCATTGTTCAGAATCACCTTCGCCATATGGTTCCTGGTGAGGGTTCATCAGTGAGTGGTTCACTCAAGAAAAGCAGAAGGCAAAAGAGAAAGATCCCTTTGTTCTCTGAAAGCCATTGCAGGCAGATCGAACAGCAGAAGACAGAGCTGAACTTTGGAAGCACTCCTGAAAATTATCAGCAGTGGCTTCTGAAGATTTTAGGAGAGAAAATGGAGAAGTATAGATAAATAATTATGTCTATTCATGAAAGCTAAGCATCCACGTGGCATGGAAGAGGAAAGGACACTATAGAATACAGACTTAGTTCATGCTCTGTCATTGGCCAAGTGACCCTAGATAGTTTTTTGAGGAGTCTTTAAGTTCCCTCATTTTAAAATGAAGAGGTTTTGCTGTAAGAAGAAAAGGGTAGGAAGTATATAAAATTGCTATAAAGTAAATGATATCCACTTAGCTACAATTCCCTTGGCTATCATACGGAGCTCCTAGGCTGACATCCCATAATGATTCCAGGAAACTTCTGGATAGGAATTTGCTTAATGAAGTTTGCTCAGACTTAAATTAAGTGACACTTTTATCACTTTTAAGCTTATTTAAACTACATGGGTCTGTCACTTTAATTCTGAAACTGCACTTTTCCATACCAAGTGCAATGTGCATTCATGTTTTTAAAAATATCTCTTAGAAATTAGTTCACATTCAATTTTTTCCTTAACTGGTATTTTTCTGTCTTTTTATTAAGACATGAATCACAAGGAAAGGGTAAGTTGTTAATATTGCTTTGGGGAGTCAGCTGAGCTTGCAAGGAAATTAGTCACTAGTATTTTGTGCATACTCTTACCCCATGTACTTCCCCAACTGTCCAAGGAGTGTGACTTTTAGGGGCTGGGATACACTTTCCTGCCATTTGACAAACCTTGTAATTTTGTGTGAAAGCTGGAAATGAGGGAGTGCTGGGCAGGTGGCAGCAGCAGATCCAGTGGAGCGGCCAGGGCTATGGGAGAGGGGGCAGGGGAGGTGCATGCATTTATATCTGGAGTCACTATTCTCTTCTATTGATCAACATATCTATTTTTATACCAATACCATACTATTATGATTACTATAGCCTTGTAGTATAGTTTGATATCAGGTAGAATGGTAATTTCAACTTTGTTCTTCTTTCTCAAGATGCCTGAGACTATTGGGATCTTTATGTAAAATATAAAATTTTGGAATATTTGTTCTAGTTCTGTGAAATGCATCATTGGTATTTTGATAGGAATTGAGTTGAATCTGTAGATTACTTTAGGTAGTATTGAAATTTTAATGATGTTAATTCTTCCTATCCATGAACACGGTATATGCTTTCACTTATTTGAATCTTTCTCAATTTATTTCTTCAGTATCATATACTAGTAATTTCTCAGTGTAAGTCTTTTACCTCCTTGGTTAAATTTATTCCTTATTTTTTATGCAATTATAAATGAGATTGTTTTCTTAGTTTCTTTTTCTGATAGTTCATTATTCATGTATAAAAATACCATCAATTTCTGAACATTAATTTTGTATCCTGCTACTTTACTAAATTTATTTATCAGTTCTTGTAGGTTATTTATTTATTTTTGTTTTTTAGAGAGAAGAAGGGAAAGGAAGAGAGAGATAGAAACATCAATGATGAGAGAGAATCATTGATCGGCTGTTTCCTGCATGCCCCACACTGGGGATCGAGCCTGCAACCTGGGCATTGAGCCTGAAACCTGGGCATGTGCCCTGACCAGGAATCGAACTGTGATGTCCTGGTTCTTTGGTTGACACTCAACCGCTGAGCCATGCCAGCTGGGCTCTAGTAAGTTTTTGGATTTTATATACAGTATCATGTAATCTTTAAATAATGACAATTTTTCTTTCTAATTTGGATGCCTTTTATTTATTTTTATTGACTGATAGCTATGGCTAGAACTTCCAGTACTCTGTTTAAATATGAGTGGTAAAAGTGGATGTCCCTGTCTTATTCCTGATCTTAAGGAAAATGCTTTTAGTGTTTGCCCATTGAGTATGATGTTGGTTGTGGATTTGTCATATATGGTCTTTATTATGTTGAGGTATGTTCCCTCTATTCCTACTTTGCGGAAAGTTTTTATTATAAATGAATATACACCATGCACAAGAATAAATTCAAAATGGGTTAAATACAAATTTAAAACTCAAAATCATAAAAATACTAGAAGAAAACATTAACAGTAAAATCTTGGACATTTCTCATAGCAGTATTTTTTTCTGAGCTATCTGCTCATGCAAGGAAAACAAAATAAACAATAAACAAATGGAACTATATCAAACTAAAAAGTTTTTGCACAGCAAAGGAAACCATCAACAAAATGAAAAGACAATCCACTCAGTGGGAAAACACATTTGCCAATGATACATCTGATAAGAGATTAATATTCAAAATTTATAAAGAACCCAAACAACTCAACACCCACCCCCCCAAGAAAAAGACAACCCAAACAATCCAATTAAAAAATGGGCAAAGGACCTCAATGGACACTTCTCAAAAAAAGAACATACAAATGGCCAATAGACATATGAAAAGATGCTCAACGTTACTAATGATCAGAGAAATGCAAATTAAAACCACAAAGAGATATCACTTCACACCTATCATCAGAATGGTTATCATCAATAAATATACAAATAACAAATGCTGGTGAAGATGTGGAGAAAGGGAACCCTGGTATATTGTTGGTGGAAAGCAAATTGGTGCAGCCACTGTGGAAAACAGTATGGACTTTCTTAAAAAAATTCAAAATGGAACTGCCTTATGATTCAACAATTCCACTTCTGGAAATATATTCATTGAAGCCTGAAACACTGATTTGAAAGAATATATACATGCCTATGTTCATTGCAGCACTGTTTACAATAGCCAAGATTTGGAAGCAGCCCAAGTGCTCCTAATAGATGACTGGATAAAAAAATATGTTGTACATTTACACCAGTGGTCGGCAAACTGTGGCTCGCGAGCCACATGCGGCTCTTTGGCCTCTTGAGTGTGGCTCTTCCACAAAATACCACGTGCGGGTGCGCACGTACAGTGCGATTGAAACTTTGTGGCCCATGCGCAGAAGTCGGTTTTCGGCCTGGGCGAGTCTATCTTGAAGTGGCGTTAGAACACTAAAGGGGCCAAAGAGCCGCATGTGGCTCGCGAGCCGCGGTTTGCCGACCACTGATTTACACAATGGAATACTACTCAACTGTAAAAAAAATTCTTACCTTTTTTGATAGCACGGATAGACCTACAGGATATTATGCTAAGTGAAATAAGCCAGGCAGAGGAACAAATATCATCTAAGCAAAATAGAAACAAACAAAATAGAAACAAACTCCTAAATATGGAGAACAGATTGACAGCTGTCAGAGGGGAGAGGGTTGTGGGACTGGGTGAAACAAGTGAAGGAATTAAGCAATAAAAACCCACAAAAAAACCTCATAGACATAGTATGAGGATTACCAAAGGGATAGGAGGGTAGGGAAGGTAGAAGGGGATAAATAGACAGATGATATAGTATAGAATTGTACACTTGAAATATATAAAAATGGTTACTTTTCTGCTCCCTATACCAGAGGCACTCAGTGATGTTTTTGTTTTGTTTTGTTTTGTTTTTTTGGCCCTTCACTGTAAAGACCTGGTGCGATTTTTAGAGATAAAGCCCATGAAAGTGTGCGGATGCCCCTAAGACTGCAGCCCTTAGGAGTCTCCCACTTCACACACTAGTCCTCACTCAGCCTCCAGCAATTCAACAAAGTGACCTTTCAAGTGTTCTCGCCAGTTTATGCTCCTGTCCAAGTCTTCTGCTCCAGGTAAGCTGACCTCAGCTCTGGGTCTCTAGCCACCTTTCTGAAATTTGGGTGGCACTTTGCCCTGGGGCCTCAGTTCTCTCTAATGGCTCCAAGAAAAATGATTGATTTTCAGTTTGTTCAGCTAATTTTTCTTGATAGAGACATGAGTGGTGACTTCCAAGCTCTTTAGATGTTGGGGCTGGAACTAGAAGTCCTCCATGCCCTTTCTTCTAAAAGCTGACAACCTGCTTGAAGTGCTTTGATTCTCAAAGAAAAGTAAACAAGTACATTGGTCCTTCCACTACACTGAGTGTTGATATTTTAATGTAATTTTACATTGCAACATAGAAACATAAATTTCGACCTAGATTTTATAGGTCTATAGTTTTTAACCAACTTTTGAAGTACAATGTATGTATAAAGTAAATTTTAAAATCCTATAAGAATACTAAACCCTTAATATCAATTTATGATTTTGTGGGTGAACCAAAGCATTTTTGATAGGCTTAGTGGACGATACTGCTTAGTGCTGATGCTAAGTCTCTTCTGTATTTTAACTTGAATAATATTTGTGTAGAAAACTTCTATTCATAAAAGGTTATGCAAAATGTTATGGATAACATCAAGATTTTTCTCTTTTTCTATTTAGGAGCATCAAACAAAAGCTCTGTTAGGATGCAATTTTTCAATATAAATTTCAATGAGGTATGTTTTGAGAGTTATATAAGTGCTTTATATTCATATAGAGATGTGTCTGTTGCAACATTATTAAAATGTTTCAATCTCTAATTATTGATTTGAGTTCAGAATATGAAAAAATATTATCTTTGCAAATGTATCACATAAATATGTGGTATCATATACCTTACTAGAGTCCTGGTGCACGATGCACCAGTGGGGTCCCTCATCCTGGCCTGCGGGATCAGACTGAAACTGGCTCTCCGACATCCCCTGTGGGGTCCCAGATTGAGAGAGGGTTCAGGGAAGGCCAAGGTTATCCCACTGGTGCACCATCAGGGCTGGGGAGGGACACGGGAGGTTGGCCAGCTGGGGAGGGGCCTCGGGAGGCATCCAGGGCATGTCTGGCCCGTCTCACTCAGTTCTGATTGGCTGAACCCCAGCAGCAAGCTAACCTACAGGTTGGAGCTTCTGTCCCCTGGTGGTCAGTGCACATCATAGGGAGTGGTTGAGCGGCCTTAGCATATCATTAGCATATTATGCTTTGATTGGTTGAACGGATGGCCAGATACACAGCATATTAGGCTTTTATTATATAGGTTAACTATATAATGACCTGTTGCATTTTGGGGCATACAAAAGTATCTCTTAATGAGTGTAAAATATATCTTCCTTTGAGTTCAGCACGCATGCATTTACCACAATGAGCTTTATGAGACCCTAGTCAGTTCTTCCAATCCATTTCTCTCTTTGATTGTAAAACTTTATCTGAACACCAGGGATAATGTTATATAGCCTCCACTCTAGACACATATGTCCACAGGCAACAAAAACAAAGTCATTGGAATCCCATGGCAGTAACTGATTGTAAAGCCACTATCCCAATGATCTGGAATATGTCCATGTTTGTAGTTTGTTTTCAATATAACATTTCTGATAGAGACCCTCTAAAAATGCATACACTGATCTTAGATTGAGAAAAATGTATATTTTGCCAAGATTTGAAATCCAACTTAACTGGGTTTGAATACTATGTCCGATGACTCATAACTCTATTCTTGCCAAGTTTGCTTAGTATCTCTAAGCCTCAATATCTTAATCAGATAAATGACCTGGCAAAGTTTATGTGAAATCAAATGAAACCATGAATATAAACTTCCAACTCCTTAGACATTCCCTCTGTTCTTTCAATTAATCATTAGGTTGACTTGAATATATTTTCTACATGGTTCCCTTGTAAGGTATGTTACATATAGAAAAACCTAATGGAAAATAGCATGTAATGTAATACATTATGTATTACTTTTACACATACACACACACACACACACACACACACACACACACACACAAACACACACACACACAAAGAGAGACGGGGCTTTCTAAATGCATAATTTCATTTTTGAAGAATGTGGAAGTAATCAAACAGAAGTGGTTAGCATTGTGAAAAGAAAGATATACACATAACAACATTACGGAGACATGCTAGAAATATAGCCTACTCTGACAAAATTAAACCTCATTAGGCTAGAAGTTTGGAAAGTTGGTGCCTTAGCTTATTATTCCCAATCTGACTTTTCTAATAATGAAGTGTTGACTGGGGTATTCAAATTTAAGGTTTTTCAAATTCCAGATTTTTCAAAGACCACTAAAGGATCATATTTTATATGTACATCTAAAATAAGATTTATACACAAACAATTCTAAAGGAAATAGAGTGAGTTTGATGTTAGTGTAAATTCCTCCTCACTAATAATTTCGTGATAAACTTAGTGTGGTTAAGGAATAGCCCAATAGCCTTCTGCAGGTCTGTCTTGATCCACCTCAGTGACCCTACTTCTTGTCTGAAGCTACCTGGCTAGACCACTCACAGCTTACCTCAGTGTCTCTGTTACTATTAGCCTTTCACTTGAAACCTGTATAATTTTATTAACCAATGTCACCCCATAAATTTAACTTTAAAAAAGAAGAAATAAGTGTATGGGACCTGAAGTCAAATGTTTGGATTTGAATTCTGGCCCAACAATTTACAAGGGCAAACCATTTAAACTCTGAGCCTCATTTTCCTTATTAATAAAATGAGGACGCTAATAGTACCTATCTCAAAAAATTGTTGTAGCGCAGCTGGCATGGCTCAGTGGTTGAGCATTGACCTATTAACCAGAAGGTCACAGTTTAATTTCTGGTCAGGGCACATGCCCAGGTTGTGGCCTCCATCCCTAGTGTGGGGCTTGCAGGAGGCAGGCAATCAGTGATTCTCTCTCATCATTGATGTTTCTCTCTCCCTCTCTGTTCCTCTCTGAAATCAACAAAAATATATTTTTAAAAAATTGTTGTAAATATAAATGAAACTACAGACAAACTTACTATGTGGTTCATGGAAATTTGGCAAATATTTTTTAAAAGAATTAACTATTAAAATGCCAGGTGGATTTGAAAAAAATAAACAAGAGACATGGATACAGGGAACAGACTGACAGCTGTCAGAGGGAAGAGGGTTTGGGGGCTTGGATGAAAGAAGTTTAAGGATTAAGCAAAAAACATATATACATAACACATAATCACACCAGTTTGATGATAGCCAGAGGAAAATGAAGGGTGGGAGTAGGTGGAGGTGGGCAAAGTGAGGGAAATGGGATAAAAAAGAGACTTTGCTTGGGGGGTGCATGATGCAGTATGCAGATGATATTTTATCAAGTTGTGCACTTGAAACCTGTATGGTTTTGTAAACCGATATCACCACAATAAATTCAATTAAAAAAGGCCCTAGCCAGTTTTGCTCAGTGGATAGAGCGTCAGCCTGTGGATGGCAGGTTCCCGCGTTCAATTCCAATCAAAGGCATGTACCTTGGTTGCAGGCTCCTCCCTGGCCTGGGCCTGGCTGGAGTGCATGCAGGAGGCAACCAATCAATGTGTTTCTCTCACATTGATGTTTCTCTCTGTCTTTCCCTCTCTCTTCTCTCTCTCTAAAAGATCAATGGAAAAATATCCTCGGGTAGGGATTAACCAAAAAAATACATAATAAAAAAGGAAGCAATTGAAATATTATCTAATCTTAGAAAAATAAGAATGATTGTGTGATACTGTTACTTTCTCAAGCACAGTGCACTGTTCTTGCATTCTTTCTCGCAGGCATACTGTCTTTGGAGAAGATAGTGTTCTGTGGTACTCGAGGGCATGGCAAGATTATTTTGGCCATTTATGGTAGAAAATATGATCTCTCCTGTTAGAGCACTAAGAAGTGCCTAATATAAACTGAAAACCTTTCCCCAGAAGAATTAGGTCTAAAAATTAGATTCATTAATGTAATGTATGCCTTTTATATTTGTCACACTGGAACTTGTTGAATGTGATCAAGCAAATGAGACGAAAACTGCAAACTTGGACAGGGTGGTAGAAGGTGAAGGACATTTCTTTCCTCTGACTCAATGCTTGAGACCCCCTGTCCTGCTCTCTTCTTCTGGGGAAATAAATAATTGGTTAAGTGCTCAAAAGAGATCTGTAGATAATGCTAACATCAGTATAGACAGAGCTGAAGTGAGCATTGTTATATTATTACTTTTACTTAGTATTTGTTTCCTTTCCTCATGTGTTTTGTATTTGAAGCAAGAGATAAGAATGTAGGGGGAGAAAAGGTTAAGAAAAACAAATCACTTGCCCAGCCGGCATGGCTCAGTGGTTGAGCATCTACCTATGAACCAGGAGTTCATGGTTCGATTCCTGGTCAGGGCACATGCCTGGGTTGTGGGCTCGATCCCCAGTGTGGATGGTGCAGAAGACAGCCAATCAATGACTCTCTCTCTCACTGATATTTCTGTTTTTCTCTCCCTCTCCCTTCCTCTCTGAAATTAATAAAAATACGTAAAATACGTATATTTAAAAAAAAAGAAAAACAAATTACTTAAACATGGAATTTCTCATCAAACTTACATCGTATGAAAAAGGATATGATGAGAACCCTATATAATAAAAGCCTAATATGCTAAGTGTCTGGTGGTCTGGTTGTCCATTCAACCAATCAAAGTGTAAT
Source organism: Cnephaeus nilssonii (assembly GCF_951640355.1). Classification (NCBI taxonomy): domain Eukaryota; kingdom Metazoa; phylum Chordata; class Mammalia; order Chiroptera; family Vespertilionidae; genus Cnephaeus; species Cnephaeus nilssonii. The sequence goes on from NC_137079.1 coordinate 13,503,514, forward strand.
ATGCTAATGATATGCTAAGGCCCCTCAACTGCTCACTATGACATACACTGACCACCAGGGGGCAGACAGTCTACCAGTTGCTATGATGTGCACTGACCACTAGGAGACAGACGCTCCGACTGGTAGGTTAGCTTGCTGCTGGGGTCCGGCCAATCGGGACTGAGGGAGATGGGCCGGACACGCCCTGAAGCCCTCCTGTGGTCCCTCCCCAAATGGCCAACCTCCTGTGACCTCCCCAGCCTAGATCATGCACCGGTGGGTCCCTCAGCCTGGCCTGTGCCATCTCGCAATCCAGGACCCTTTGGGGGATGTCAGAGAGCCGGTTTCAGCCCAATCTCACAGGTCAGGCTGAGGGGCCCCACTGGTGCATGAATTTGTGCACCTGGCCTCTAGTAGAAGATAATAGAGAATAGAAATTTATAGAAGGCATACACATCATACAAAGGGAGAATTAACCTGCCATATATTCTGTTCCCTATTATAATAACCCCTGTTTCTTTTTCATCTTACTTCTCTTTTTATTTTGTAATGTCCTAGATGGGAAGACAGATTTAGATTTTGCAAACTTGTGCTTTGGTGAGAGTATGATTGAATTGCATTGTTAAGAAAGATTTTCAACACTCAGTGTGTCATTTCCTTTCTTCATGTATCAGATGCTGAAATACTATGTGATAAAGATTTTACATTTCAATTGTAAAAAGTGGGAAGTGGATAAATCAGTTCAGCCGTCTTTAGGACAAACAGTAAAGTAAGTTTATTTTAATATTTTTCTAAAATTCTATTAATTATATGTGTCTTCTCTGTGTCTGGGTGTGTGTATAGGATATGTGAGATATAGGTGTATATACACAAAATCAATCATTTCTAGATTTTTTATTGTAGCACTAATAATTTGGTTTAGTTGTTTCAAGAATAAAAAAATAGAAATTTGTGCTAGGTGTTCCATGAATGGAAACTATATGTGTGTACATAGATATATACATAAAATATACTAAATACTTTGCAGGTTAAACTGGTAAGAAATTTTGAGCATATAACTGTATATTTTATTGAAAAATATTGGCTTTATTAAAAATATGATTAAACACTTTAATTGGACACATTTCCTTAATTTTCACATTATACTTGTGGCTTTAATATCTTTAATTAGCTTTACATGCTCATGTAGGAACTATTGGTTGTGTATCTATATATGCACTTCACTGGACTAGTCGTAGGAAAATATACATTCCAAATGTAAAATACAGTTACCATCTTCAGGAAGTTTATGATTTAACTTGAGTAATATAATATAATATGATGTGATGTGATGTGATATAATATAATATAATATAATATAATATAATATAATATAATATAATATAACATAACATAATATAATATAATTTGGGTACCTTGACTAGTGTGAAAGTGTACAGACAACTACTATGGGAATATAGGAGAGGCCAAAATTACTTCAAAGAGAGAAAGGACTATTAAAAAATGTTCATGAATTTGTTAGAATTTAGATTCATCTTAAAGAATGGGTAAGATTTGCACAGCATAAAATGGGGATTAGTGTTCTCAGATAAAAAAAGATATAGAACTCAGATTACTAATGTTTTATGCAATAGTTAGAAAGCTGATTTTATGGAAGTACACACAAATCTAAGCTTCCTCACTCCTTAGTTCTACAACATTAACTAGTTATTCAAAACTTTTAGGTCTTGGTTTTCTAGCCTTGTAAAATGGAGACAATACTACTCTATACCTCATGGAGCTGCTGTGAGGATAAAATAGAAAAGATAAAATAAAAAGAAATTGTTATTTTAAAATAAAGGTGATTTATTTTTTGATGGTTGTCTATGTACCAGGCAATTTACAAAAATTATTTTAAATCCCCATAATAAATCTTTAAATTATAATCATATTTTACATATATACAGAAACTGCAATAAAATAAAGTATTTGTCAAAGGTCACATAGTTAAGAAATTGCACAACCAATATTGAATCCTAGACTTTATATTTTTTTAAAATGATGCTATTTTTCCTTCACTACCAAGGATGAGCATCAGTAGTACCAGGCACAATATAGTTGTTTCCATTTCTTACCTTAATCCCTTTTATGGACACATTTCTTAGGTATAGAGCTATTGGTTTCTCAAATATGTTAGTTATTTTCATTTTATACACATTTTTTAAACTTTTCATGCAAAATCAAAGTTTTTTATTAATAATAAAAGTTACAAAGTTATTATTTACCCCAAATCTTAGGGATAAAGTTAACCTTAAGCATTTGATGACAAATCTGAATAGAGAACAGTCTTAGAAGGAAGCCTGCATAAAATATATATTGCATATAAAGAGTTTATTCATATCTATATAAAGATCTCCTGAGGATGTATAAGCAATTGATATGAATACACAAAACCCAAGAAGAAAAATAGTTACATGCAAATATCTCCTACAGACTAATAATAAAAAATACAAGTAAAAGCCACTATGAGGTATTAACTCTTATCAAAGTCAAAATGATTCTAAAGTAAATATTATTACTGAATAGTGGTGAATTTGTTTTAATACTGCTATACTTATATTTGACTGTAATCTTTGTAAATTTGTATGATCTTTATAAAGAACAGTTAGGCAGTAGATACCAAGAAGTTTAAAATAGTTTTTCTGCTAACTGGTAGTTTTAACATACAGTGAATTATCCTAAAATAACATTTCTTTTTTTTTTTAATTTCTTTATTGATTAAGGTGTCACATATTTGTCCTCATCCCCCCATTCCCCTCCCACACCCCTCCCCATGGATGCCCCAACCCCCTGTTGAACTTAACCATTGGTTAGGTTCATATGCGTGCACACAAGACCTTTGGTTGATCTCTCCCCCCTCCCCCCACCCTCCCCTATCCTCCCTCTGAGGCCCGATAGTCCGATCGATGCCTCCTTGTTTCTGGTTCTGTTCTTGTTCATCAGTCTATGTTGTTCATCATTTCCCCTAGATGAGCGAAATCATGTGTCACTAGAGATATACTTATAGGAATTGAATGTGCGACGAGCAATAATAGTTATGCTGACAGGCAAATGAATCAGTCTGTAGTGAGTTTCTTTCTGGACCAACAGTTCTTTTGAGACCCAATATCAATGTCCACCAGTTCCTTATGAGTACATGTCGGTACTGACCCCTCAGCTCTGGATGGTGGACAAATGGTGGTAATGCAGGTCCGACTCCCTCTGGTTTGGTCTCGGCCGGACCCAGGGGCACGGCTTCACCCGGACCCAGGGGCATGTGGCCTCACCCGGACCCAGGGGCGCGTGGCCTCTCCCGGGCCCGGGATCCAGCCTCACCCGGATCCAGGGGCACACGGCCTCGCCCGGACCCGGGATCTAGTTTCCCCCGGACCCAGGGGCACGTGGCCTCACCCGGACCCAGGGGCGCGTGGCCTCACCCGGATCCAGGGTCGCGTGGCCTCACCTAAAATAACATTTCAAAAGAAGACAGATATTATGAAAATATTTACATTATCTATATTAGTAAATATTGTCCTCCAAAGGAGAAGGGAAAAATAAAAAATAATCACATTATAGAAAAATAACTATATGAATAAGATTCATGTATTTAATGAGTTATTATGTAGCCCATAATTATAAATTAAAAATAATTTGAAATATAAAATATTGATACGATTTTAAGGGAAATATATAAGACCAAATGATAATGTCATTATGAATCAACTAAGTAACATGGATATTTAGGTACAAAGACTCAAATTTTATGTAAAAGTATGAAAGTATATTTTTCTTATATTAGGACAAAGGATGATAGAAACTTTCCTTTAGTTTACTTCAAACATTGTTATCATGTTTTTATAATAAATAAACAACAGGAAAAACGTAAAAGGCATGTTTTCAAACAAGTTAACATTGAAATTCTTTCACATGGGTTTTCTGTGGTAGCTTCTGTAAACTTTTCACGCACTTTACTAAAAGCTGATATTGCAGAGATGTGTTTCACTTCCCATGAGAACATGCTTTTAATAGATTATACAAACTCAGAAAATTTCACAGTCCTTTGTCAGTGCGTTGACATTTGGTTGGAATTATAACTTTATGTGAAGTTACTTTTTCTCTTAATCTTGGAAATAACATTTAAAGGCACATTTGGATTGCATAAATTGTAAACTGGCTGCTAACTTCATATGTATATGTTCTTTAAAATTATTTAAAAATCGCAATAATAATGCAGTAAAGAACTGAAGTAATCTAGTAAATCTAATTAATGCGTTTGAGGCAAAGTGGGAACTTTGAGGGTGAAATGTTTTGTTTCAGTTTCCTATTTACACACAATTCAGAGAAAACCTTTTCATTTTCCAATGTATAAAACAACTTTAAAAATTTTCACAATCGTGAAATACAAACTTTGCTTGAGGCATAACCCTATATATGAAACCTAGTCATCTTGCAAAAAATACTGTCTTTCATTTATTTATGAAATTTTTTATAATGTATTTATGTATGTAATTGGAATCTAACAAGTGCAAGGAACTTTCTGGTCATTGAACTAAAGAGATAAACACTCCTGAATCATAGATCTAACTTGTGTGAAAGGAGACAGACAGTAGACATGATGAATAAGAAAAATGTATTTCACATCAGTTAGATAGTGAAACACTTTTTTGAAAAACACACAAAAAATTAAGCCAGGGAGGACTTGAGGAAGTGAAAGAGATATGTTGTAATTTTACACATGAGGCTCAAGAAATGTCAGTCTAAGAGAGTAAGGTTTTAATGGGGAACTGAGTGAGATGGGAAGGTGTTCACAGGTTTTGAGCAGTGGAGTGACATGATCTGACTTGCTTTGTCAGAGGAACACTCTACAGGAGGTATGGAGAATAAATAAGTATATAAATGGAAAGAGTAAGAGTGAAGCTGAGAGACAAGTTGAGAAAGATGATGGGGCTCCAACCAGGATGGCAGAAGGGAAGGTGACAACAGATTGGATGTGGAGTATGAGATAAGGAAGACCCCTAGGTTTGGGCCATAAGGAAATCCAAGTTGTGATGCTGTAAGACCGTTGCATATACTAGTAAGGTCTGGAGTTAAGAGGAGAGTTCTGGGCAACAGACATCGATGTAAGAGTCATCAACCAGCCTTCAAGTTTGTATTTAAAGCAGTGAGGCTAGTGAGAACACCGAGGAGATGAATAATACAGAAAGAGAACAAGAACTGAGACCTGGCACAATCCAATGTTAATAAGTTGGGAGATGAGGAGGAATAAGGAAGGAAAAATAAAACTTCCCTCGATGTACTATCTCAGTGCAATCTTCAATATTTCTTCTCAATATAAGAGCATGAACATGACCAAATTTCTGGTTTACATAATCAAGGCCTATCATTTTTACACATTTACTGTTTCTTGATTTCTCAAGAATCTGCTTCTCTACCATAGAAGCAAAACAGCTCAAATTCCATGTAGCAAGCAGCTTATGGATGTTCTTACATGCCTTGGAATTCTTTGTCCTATTTCATGACCCGGCCTTCTTCTAGTATAGTGTCAAAGGTTCTTCCTTACCTTTAATGCTGATTCTTCTTCCTTTACTTGCTCATTAAATGTATTTGTTCTCAAGTTTATGTTCTCCATATTTTTTTCCTGAAACATATTTTCTGTTTGATATTTTTCTCCTAGTATTTGTTAAAGTGTTATATTTTGATGCTTGCTCATCAAGTTTTTTCATTTCCTTCTCTTTTTAAATATCTCTTGGATTCTCCCCTTTCATTGTCAACTCCATTTCTACTACCCAAGGAGCCTAGCTGGGGTAGAGAAAACTGAGCTGAAATTAAAAAAAAAATTGGAATAGAGTGGAAGGAAGGAATGGAGGAGGAAGTCAGGAGTTGCTATGCAATCAGATATGGATCTCGTGGATGAGAGTGAACTAGAATAGACCCTGGCCTTTGGTTGAAGTGACTATGCTTGGCTAGCATCTCTATTTATCTTTACATCTGACTTTATCATGTGTGTCTCCCTGCATAAAAAATAGAATTAAAGGATTATAATAAACAGATGATATAAATAGACATATGCCAACACCAATAAACCTGGGAAAAATAAAAATTAGGTTGATGTGGAAAACACACCGTTTAGCTAGTTGTATTATTTAAAGAAATGATTCTGAGCTGGATCAGAAATAAGATCACAAGATCACAGCTGGACATATGTATATGTATAAGTATGTATGTGTATCTGTATATATATATATATATATATATATATATATATATATATATATATGTAATTTATCTGGTGATAATTTATATATTTTAGCCTTTTATATTGGTGCATAAGATTTTTGGTGCTTGAAAATGTTCTAAACACATTGATCTTGGCTGTCTAGTGACTTGCACAGTATATGAAGTGATGGTACATAATAGGAATTTGTTGAACTAGCCTACATGAAGGAATAGGTATTTCCATCTTAAAGTTATTGATTGAAAAATATCCCAATACTTACCATCCTATATAATAAAAGTCTAATATTATGCTAAGTGTCCAGTCTACTGGTTGGCTCTTCAACCAATCAAAGCATAATATGCTAATGATATGCTAAGGCAGCTCAACCTCTTGCTATGACATGCACTGACCACCAGGGGGCAGATGCTCTGACCGGTAGGTTAGCTTGCTGCTGGGGTCCTGCTGATCGGGACTGAACGAGAGGGGCTGGACACACCCAGGAGCCCTCCTGCAGTCCCTCCCCGGCTGGCCAACCTCCTGTGTCTCTCCCCGTCCTCGATTGTGCACCTGTGAGGTCCCTTGGCCTGGCCTGCACCCTGTCGCAATCTGGCACTCCTCGGGGGGATATTGGAGAGCTGGTTTTGGCCCGATCCCACAGGATAAGCGCTGCTCAACCAGAAGCTGGGCTCAGGGCTGGCAAGCACAGCGGCGGTGGCAGGAGCCTCTCCCACCTCTGAGGCAGCACTAAGGATGTCCTATTGATGGCTCCCGGACTACGAGAGGGCACAGGCTGGGCTGAGGGACCCTGGACCTCTAGTATATATATATATATATATTTTAAGATGGAGCATCTGGCATTCTAGATCCACCTTTTAAAAAAAAGGAGAAAAAATGGAATTCTTTCTTTCTCCCAAGAAAAGTCCTTTAAACCAAAACAGACCTGTAGGTTCTAAATTGCAAATTTGTGAAAACATACATGTGGGAATTCTGAGCACATATATGGATAAAAAATAACATTCATTTTAACTTATTGAGGCCAAAATCAGATCATTGTATTATCTTTCTGGATTTGCTACTTTCTTTTCCTCTTTAAAATACAACTAAGACTGTTGTTTGCAAAAAAAAAAAAAAAAATTGTCCCAACCAAAATGTTCTCTTGAGAGCTACAGTGGGATATAGCCATTGCAAGATGCCAGGTGGGCCTGACAAGAAGAAAATGATGCTTATTGGGAACAGGTGAGTGGCAGTACCTTAATAGTGCACTACAGTCACCCAGCCCCAACATTTGGTCCATGTTTAAGGAAGCTATACAAAGAATAAGAATGTAAAATAGGAAAAAAATCTGAATTAAGGTCAAAACCTACTTACCAAGAAATTCTCTATCAGCAGAAGCACACTTTTTTGGTCCCCTATCTCCAAACTTCTATCTTGTCCTATCTAATAAAGAGGGAATATGCTAATTGACCCTCATGCTATTGCAAAGATGGTGGTGCCCACAGCTAACAAGGAGGGAATATGCTAATTGACTGCCTCGCCCTCAAAGATGGCAGCACCCACAGCCACAAGATGGCCGTGCCCAGTCCCCTCAGCCCCACCGGGGTGGCAGGCATGTGGCAAGGCTGGGCCCACCCACCTCTAGAGTCTCCCTGTACTCTCAGTCCCCCAGCCGCCCAGGGCTGGCCCGAGGTTCAGGCAAGCCTCGAGGCTTGCGCTGCTGGATGTGGCAGCAGCAGAGGTGTGATGGGGTGTCACCTTCCCCTGATCGCCAGGTTGCCTCCCGCCCCTGAGAGCTCCCAGACTGTGAGAGGCGGCAGGCTGGGCTGAGGGACCCCCCCCCTCCAATGCATGAATTTTCATGCACTGGGCCTCTAGTTTAAAAAATAAAAAAACAAAACAAAACTAATATATGTGACTTGATTTTGGCTGTCTAGTGACTTGCACAGTATATGAGGTGATGGTACATAATAGGAATTTGTCCCAACCAACTGTCCCAACAGTTCAGTTCATTCGATGGATAAATTTACAAAATAAAATATTCTTAATAAATACTTGTTGAATAAATGATCTGATTTGTAATACCTGACCAAACACAAATCAGATCATTTATTCAACAAATATTTATTAAGAATATTTTATTTTATAAATTTATCCATCGAATGAACTGAACTGTTTCCAAGAAAAAGTAGTATAATTTATTTTCATGGAAAATGTTTTTAAAATGTGATCCTCAGATTTCAAGCTGCAGCATTACTAGAGAATTAGTTGGATTTGCAAATTCTTGACTCTTCCACCACAAACATTGGAAACTGAGGGTAAAGCCCATCAATCTGTTTTTAATCAAGCCTTTCAAATGATTCTGATGCATTTTCAAGACACATAGGTATAGATTGTGTCTTAGAATATGGATTGTGCTTTAAAAGGTATAAGGATAGCCCAGCCAGTGTGGCTCAGTAGTTGAGCATAGGCCCATGAACCAGGAGGTCATGGCATCAATGTTTCTGTCTCTCTATCCCTCTCCCTTCCTCTCTCTCTGAAATCAGTAATTTTAGAAAAAAGGTACAAAAACATATTTATGATGCTGCCAGTGTATAATGAGGAGTCCTGAAAAATAAGTAAATAAATACAAGTAAGAAAAAGAAAAACCAAAACTAACTTTTTTCTGTAATTCCTAATCTAGTGATTAGATTTTTTTCTGCCCAAAATGATAAACAGATGCCTTGGCAAAAGAAAAACTGGCTCATAAAGTTCTGATAAAAGACCACAGGAAATATGTACATGTGTATGTAGAAAGATACATGAGTAGGTCCTATGTAAGTCTGTCTTACTGTTAAAATTAAAACTTACTGATATATATATGGTAGATATGTAAATTTAGTTAATTATGTTTTCTTGCTCAAATTGAATTTTAATTCCAAAATTCAGTTGGAAACATTATGCCAAAGGGTCCTAACCATTTTATGTGTAATTAATGTTTTTCCATGTGTTTGATAGAGGTATGGCACAGTGGGATAGCTTTCCTGATCAAGAGGGGGACACTGACAGCTGTTCAGAATCTGTGAAGTTTGATGCTCGATCAGTGACAGCTTTGTTACCTCTGAGTAAGTAGAGGAAGGGTGGGACGCCCGGGGAGGTTGTCCTTAGAGTTATTGACGATAAGTCAAATCAGTCTTGTAGCCTACCCTAAATGTGTATGGATGTTAAAATAAGACTTATTGGATAAGCAGGTCTTTCCTTATCTTGAGAGAGAATACAAAATAAACTGAAATTGAAGTAAGGAAACATTATAATACATTAAATTAATCCATGAGATTGAGTTATCTGATTTCCCAGCCACTGGACTAGGTCCTGGAGATGTCTGTGATTGTAGCACCAGGAGGGAAGGCAGGGTGGGTGGGAAGAGATTAACCAAAGAATTTATATCCCATATGTGCATAACCCATGGACACAGACAATAGGGTGGTGAAGGCCTAGGGGGAGGAGATGGGCTAGAAGGGCCAATGGGGAAAAAAAAGGGTACATCTGTATAACTTTCAACAATAAAGATAAATTAAAAAAGAAACATCTAGGTGGTTGGTGCTTGTATTAGTTTCCTGTGGCTACTGTAACAGATTACCACAAAGTAGGCGCCTTAAAACAACAGACCTTTATTCTCTGACACCTCCAAAGGCCAGAAGTCTAAGTCAAGGTCTCAGCAAGGCCTTACGCCCTTGGAAGGCTCTAGGCTCAGAATAATTTCTTGCCTCTTTCTAGCTTCTAGTGGCTCCAGGTAATATTTAGTACTGCCCCTTTGCTTGTAACTTCATCACTGCAATCTCTGCCTCCATCTGCACATGGTCTTCTCCGAGGGTGTCTCCAAGCCCTCTTATCCTAAAGACATCAATCAGTGGATTAGGCCCCACCCTAATGCAGTATGGCCTCGCTTGAATTTGATCATATCTACAAACACCCTTTTTCCAAATAAGTTCACATTAGTTTTCAACAAATATCTTTTTGGGAAACACAATTCGGCACATAACAGTCCTGAAACAGATGTTTGTGCAGGGTACCAGAAGACTTCAAAATAAGCAGTATTTGATTGTATCTGGATAGGTCCATTTAGTGTGAGGACAGAGGTGCTTTAATTCTGCTAAGCCCTAAGTGCATTTACCAGGTGTTGAGGTGGGTGGGGAAGGAGCCATAGAGATATTTCAGTTAGAGGAAGCAGCAAATGCAAAGTTACAGGATCGTATATGAATTCATACATAGAAAAACCTGAAATACAGATCACAACTGCAAGACATGGATCTTATATGCTGTGTTAACAACAGATGGTGGATGAGGCACCAGTGAGACAAGGAAAAAAGATAACAGTAAAAGCTTTTAAAGGTGGAGATGTTGAGAGATTGAGGAAGGAGCACAGAGTCAATGGGAACAGAAAAAAGGCAAAATAACCAAAACAAAAACAAACACAAAACAAACACACACATTTGAGGGTTTTTAAATGGCAGCCTACAGATAATTTGTGATTATAAATTGGAGGTAAAGGAGATGATGACTCCTGGGTTTCAGGCTTAGTCAATCTGGCGGATGGAATACCCCATCCTGCTTGTATTGTGGGTTGTTCTTTTTCCTTAGATCCCTCCTTATTGTTTCCCTTTATTTTATTTTTCGTATATTTCTTTTGTTTTGTTTTGTTAGTCCTCACTTAAGGAAAATTTTCCATTGATTGTTTTTTTGTTTGTTTGTTTTCATTTAAGTTTATGTTTAAGGTATTACAAATAGTAGTATATTTGTCTCCTTTTTTTCTTTTTCCCCATTGACCCTCCTCCTCCCCTATCCCCTGGCACTTGCCCTCATCCTCCTCCTCTTCCCCCCCCCCCCCCTGCTCCCCAGTGTCTTGTGTCTGTTGGTTGTGCTTATATGCATGCATACAAGTCCTTCAGTTGATCTCCATTGATTGTTTTTTAGAGAGAGTAGAAGAGAGGGGGAAAGACAGAAATATTGATGTGAGAGAAACACATGGATTGGTTGCCTCCTGCACAAGCCCCGACCAGGGCCCAGACCTGGAGGAGCCTGCAGTCAATGTACATGCTCTGACTGGAAGCGAACCTGGGACCCTTTGGTTCACAAGCCGATGCTCCCTCTGCTGAGCCAAACCAGCCAGGGCTTATCTTTACTTCTTAAAATTTTTCTCCTTTTCCTTTCATTTCCTCATAGAACATTATTGAGCACTGTCTGAACTTTTGTTTTTAATTTTGGAGTTTACAACCCGAAAACAAAATTTACTTTTTTTTAAAAAAAAAGAGCAACAAGAGCAATGGCCATAGGAAAAATATTTTAATAAGTGGTTTTATTAACTTAATCTGAGAAATGTCTTCCTCTTCTATTGAGATTCCTTCTACATCAAGTTATCTTTTCCATAATTAGTACCCATTATGTGAATCACTGCTTATTATAAATTAATAATACTGAAATGTTAATATTTTCTAGTATATACAGAGGATGAACTTCATTGATTTATTTCAAAATTTAGTCAAAATGTGAATTTTTTTATTTCTTATTTTACATTTTATTCACATCATAAGAGGTATCCAAATACAAAGTTACAGAGATTGGATTATAAAAAGAAAATTGTACTAGTATAATCATCATAGAAAATAAATGTTTCTCTTATCTGACTTAATATAAGAAAATAAATCATAATTACATAGTTACTTGGGGTTTTTTATTTTCACCCAGAATATATTTTCATATGAAACAATAATAAAATTGTTTGCATATGTTGGTATGAATATTAAAATGTATCAACCAGTGGCCCCAAATGAAACAAGTAGAAACTGTAGAAGATACTCACTTTTTCATGCATGCTTAGTTCATGGGTAAGTAAATCAAATGTCCACAGTGATGCCAATATTGGCTTAGGCTGTGATTGTCCCTTTTTCTTCCTACTGAATAAACAAGGACCTATCTCCCGCCCCGCCACCCCCCCCACCCTTTTTATTTTAGTAGGCTTCGTAGTTACAATATAACTGCAGATCATAAAGATTGTAATTAAGTAAGATTAAGTTTTCTAACAACAGTTTGGGCTTTTGTTTTTTAGATTTTAAAAATGGCCCTGCCTTTCCAAAGAAACTGAAGTCCGTCAAAGCTGCCCTGATTGCCCTTTATCTCCTTGTGTTTATAGTTCTCATACCTATCCTTGGGATAGTGGCAGGTACAGTATTCTAGAGTTCTGAAACCCAGCAGCTCAGCATGTGAATTAGTTACTGTAGAAGCAAAAAAGAAGCACTCAATCTTTTGTATTTGGGAGATTCATAAGGTAAACTTCATATCACAAAGTGTTCCTCAAATTTATTAAATGAAAAAATAGATTCTTCAAAGTTACTAAGTTAAATAGAAACAATGAAATAAAATAGAAAATGAAATATTAAGATAAGAATAGAGCTGTGAAAAGGATTATTTCAAAAATATATTATCCTCTGAAGTCCTATAGACGTCTAGTGGTGGGTCACAAATTTCAAGGTAAGTATTCTAGTTGCCAATGTGAAAATATGAACATGATCATTTACATTAACAAAGCCTAAAATATAAAAGCAAGCCAGTTGTTCAGGTAAAGATCTACTCCTAGTATTGAGAGCAGAAAGAAATATTCCTGTAAGTCTTAAAAAAATAATGGCCTACACTTCAATAATATCTTTACAGTTTATTTGGCCACATATTTCATAAGGTCATTATTTAAAACATCTCTAAAAATTAGAACACTTTACTTGGGCTCAACATAATGTTTTCCAGGTACATAATTCTTTGGAGAGTCTGACTTAAATTGGGGATAAATCTGAGGGTTTCTACAGGGGTGGCTTGCATATAACTCAGTGAAATCTGTAAGTATTATTCCCCTCAGAAGCATTTATTATGTATTTGATTTACATTTGCATTTATATACCCTGTAGCTCTCCTTTCTCTATGACTGAAAACATGTCTGGGTGTATGATCTACTAAGAGATAGGCTGGGAGATTTTTTGTGCACACACTAATCAGCTCAATGAGAAAATGCTCCTAAATACAAGGCCAAACCTCTGCTAAGAAGCAATGTAAAGGAATATTCCAAGACAGAGCCAAAATTATGCTAAGAAAGAAATGATAATAAAACAACAATTGTAACTGTAGCTATCGATTTTAGGCACTCACTATTTTCAGGAACTGGGCTATAAATTTTCCACAGATTGTCTAAATACACCTTCCCAGTTACCCCTGAGTAGACATAAACTCACCCTCATTACCCACAAAAGGAATTTGAGAGTGTTCAGGAGTGGAGCTGCAGTTCCCACCCACAACACTTGACGCCTAACCTCTGTGTCCTACTGTCTTCCAGGGTAATTGGGTTTTTAGCACAAAATATGATTGACCAATAAAAAAACAAAAAAGAGTTGCTGTAATTTTAGCCAGGAAAATATTTTCCCAGATAAAGATCAACTCCCATTTTGGCCATTAGAAACAAAAACCAACAAGAAACGAAACCAATCAGTCACTCAAACCAACCACAACCATCTAAGTAAAAGAACCTGATTATCTCTCATGAAACTAACTTCCTGATGAACTCAGGTTATCTGTATGCTGTTTATGTACATGCTTATCTGAAGTTTGAAAGACATAACTGAAAGGTACTTTATTGTTTGGGATTATTAACAATAAGCCAGTTATGATTAGGTTAATTTAATTGCCTTTATATAAACCATGGTCTGTAGCGCCAACCCAAGAGTGCAACTACTTTCTAATAGGCCAATGCAGAATGTGGACTGAAGTCTGAAAAGAACTCAGGGTTCTCAGCAAGTTCAGGATCTCTGGGCTATTAGAAAATACTATCCAGTCAACACATTTAATTTAGGGTTGACAATGAATGATCTGAAGTGGTTTTGTTTACTAAAACTATAATAGTACCTATTAAGATTGATGAGAAGTTTAAAATGTTCAAATCAAATAAGCTCATGTTAGCACCCAAATTCATAAGAATAGGGAGATCTTGCCATGTCTATCACTCTTGAATAATAAACAATTGATCATCCATTTACAATTTTAATTAAGTTGTAGATCAGAATATATTCCAAAAAAAGGAACTAAAATGCAATACATATCTCTATTGATAACCAAAAATTACAATTATAGATCAAATATATCCCTACTAAAATAATAGTAATCACTTTGTTTTGGCAAATACGAGTTGGTGGGTGAAGTAAAATGTTGTACATAAAAACTCTGCTTAAATTTAAAGTGTCATATTCATGAAAAGATATTCCTTAACTTTAAAATCTATTCTATATGCTATCTTTTCTTAAAGAACCTACTGGATCACTGGCTTAATAGAACAGCATAGTATCTCTGGATAATCAAATATAATTCAGTATTAATGTATATAAATTGTCACTGAAATATTGCATACTCTTTAGCTCAGAATAATATAGGTTTTTGGTAGGAAAAGGTATTACCAACACGAAAGAGTAAATGTGATCCATGGAATCAAATATAATTCTCTCCCTAGGACTTCACACAAGTCCTAAAAGCTTGTTTCCTTTAAATGTGAAATAGAAAAGTAAAAAAAAATGCCATCTCTCCAATGATAGTGAGATAAATGAAGATCTGAAAATAGGAACTCTTGCGTTCTTTACCTAGATTTATGATACAGAATTAAACATTCTTAAAAAACGTAGGGATCAAATTAGTTCTCATTCAGAATTTGGGGAAATAAAAACGGTTTTGTTTTTAAATATATTAGTAAAATGTAACCTTTATTATCAGTCCATGTTGAACTTGATGTCAAATAAAAACATTTGGTCATATGACGTTTTGTTCAATCAGGTGTCTCTCTTATATTGTGAACAAGAGTTGCTTTACCCATATAATATAGAAATTGTTTCCAGTATAAGTAAAATTACATGGTTGAATAATTATGTCCATATGCCTAGTAAAATAAAGCACAGAGATTACTGTACTCATTGCAATATGGAACTTCCTCCAATTTTGTATTACACAATATATATTGCCCCTAATTATCAATGATGTGCATATAGATGCACAAGTCACAAACAGAGAATCCAAAATATTAACAATAACAAAAAAGCTGAAACTTGCCAAAAGCTTATTATGTGCCAGGTTGTATTCTAAAGACTTCACATAAAATAGCTCATTTAATTATTTGAACACTGACTAGTAGTACCCCATTTATATAGAAGTGAAATAAAAGCATTGACACCTTAATTTGCCCAAGGTCACAATTTGTAAAGGAAAGAGCAAGAATTGCTAACCCAGTTCTAATCCAGAACCTGAATTCTTAACTGCTAACTAAAAAAAAAAAAAAAAAAAAAAAAAAAAAAAAAAAAAAAAATACCATAAAGGGAAAATTTTAAGGGACAACTTTGAATTTCAGTCTATCTTATTCCTAGTGTTTTATACTTAGTAGGTGCTTAATAAATAAAGCATAGCATTGACGAATTCATTAATGAGGCTGTCAATCCAAAAATTACTCCCCACACTTAATTTAATAAATGGGATAAAATCTTAGTAAGAAATATACTTTTTTTTTGTCCAACTTGTTGATAAATTAAGAATTATAAAATTATGCACACTTAAAATGGCCTTTGTTGTGGATCAGATAAAAATGTAGTGACATTTACCTTAATTGTAAAGAGAATGTAACTAGGAAAATAGGATATAATGTGTGTTTCTAAAAATTGGGATTTAAGTGCATATACTATATGCCTTATCTCATTCATCCTTAGCACCACTGTTGAGATAGTTACTATTTCTAGATCTTTGTGAGGACTTAAGCAAGGAGAAAATAAGTAACTTGCCCAGAGTAATCCAGCTAATAATGAGGAGTAGAGCTAGATTCCAGAATAAGGCAACTTGACCCTGTGTAAACAACAATGTCTTATTTATATAACAGGTACCCTAAGCTAAGGGTGGAAACTAAATGTTTTTTCATGTGTTATTTCATTTAATTCTCAAAAACCTATAAAGATGATACTATTGCTATATCATCTTTACTCAGAAAACTGACAGATCAGGTATAGCTGATTATGTAGATATATTTTAAACTATGTGAAGTTATTATTTTTATTGCTTAATAATGGTCAGATATGGAAAAATTTATATAATAAAACAAATATAAATAAAGGACATATATATGTAGATAAAAGGTATAAATGATGGAGAAAAATATATAGAGATATGGAAAAACAAGAAAATCTTAACCATCACTGGTTAGTGGTAAAATAATATTTAATGTTTTCTTTATTTTGTATAAATATATATTATTTTATCTGCAAAGTTAATGCTTTTCATTTTTTGAAACTGTAAACATATTATATTGCTTTAGATCATTTCAGAAGGATAATTAGCTTGTTTAGAGAATATATGTCTATTTGGAAGTACATATTCTCAGCTCTGTATGTCCCCAAAATATAATCTTGCTTTTGTAATAATAATATGATAATGAAAACAGAGAGTCATATTTGATATACATACACCAAAATGTTATCATTTAACTTGGAAGAGATTAATGGTAAATAGTTTTTTCTTATTATTCATCTTCTCTAAATTTTTGCTGTGGATATATATTTCATAGTAGACAAAGACTAATCTTAGAAAAATAATACCTTTTAAAGTAAGAATATTATTTGCCCAATTTTTTGTTCTACCAACTATAAATTAGGCCTGTGTAAACTGAAAATGACAATTCTTTGCCAGCTTAATGATAGGATGAGGAAGATGAAACAACAATTTATTATACAGTAAATAACACCAATACTTCTACTTTAGAAACTTTATTGTTATCATCATCATTTATCTTGATAAGAACTAATATATTCAACATGCTAACTTCAGTTACTCTATTATCTCATTTTATCTTAATGACAGACCCAAGGAGTAGGGTACAATGCACTTTATAATCTGTGGAATCTCTCTTACTGGGAAAGCCAAATGCAATGGTTCAGGAGATTTTTATAAGCAGCAATTCAAAAAGAATGGCTTAATCCTGGAATAAATTCTAAAGTAAATTGGGAATAGGAGACTATCACCTTCTCAGCAATATACCTACTGTGGTTCATACAAGCCTATTTAAAATAAATACCTGATTTGGGATAGCATTCAGAATGTTAGAATGGGATGATATACTGGTATGCATCTAAGGAGCCAGGCCATGACTCTGCTTATTTTTACTTAAATACGTAGCTCAACTCCTAAAATGGGAAAGGAAGAATTGCACAGTTGGTTCAATTAATGGCAATGATTCATCTCAGAGTCTCATGGGAAAAGGAAATGACCGAGAAGAGGATATAAAATTTCGAGAAGTTGTCACAGGAAACCTGAGCAGCATGGAGAAAAGAATCCAGTATATTTCAGATACACAAGCCAATCTCATAGATTCAGAGCGTTTCCAAAATGTCAGTGCAATGACTGATGAAAGATTTGATGATGTTCTTCTCCAACTGAGAACCGTGGCTTCCTCAGTCCAGGAACATGGAAGTGAAATAGATGAAATCTCCAAGGCATTAATAAGTCTGAACACCACATTACTTGCTTTGCAGCTCAGTATTGAAACACTGAATGGCAAAGTCCAACAGAATACAGTTAAACAACAAGAGGTAAGAACTTTCCTATTGGAAGGCCACATGCTGACACTGAATTCATTTAGCTCCTATCTCCTCAGAGGAACAGGAGATCATTATAAACATTATAAACCCTGATTGAACATCATCCTACCTACCTAGATTCCATTCAGAATCTTACCAGGTCTCAATCTAGTTCCTTTTCCAGATTCCCAGCAAAAAAGAAAATATTTTTCCATTGGATATAGCCTCTCAAGGTATTTTAGTATAATAAAACCTGGTATAGTATCTCTTGTGGCTGCCTAAACCAATTATGATTTTTAGATTACCTTAGCAGATCTGGAGAGGTGGGCACTCTGTAAATTTTACAATAGACCCCCCATTTTTTTAATCCTCATTCTTTACATGGATAACCTAAAAAATCTAGTTTAAAATAGTTACTTTGTCACTCCCAGGAAGTATACATAACTTTTATGTGTAAATTAACTATAATTTAAAAATGAAAATTTGAATAATATATTACATGTATTATAATAGCATCAAATATACAGGACAAAAGAGCAAGATATATTCTAGACCAATTGTCATCAAAAGTTTCTTTTTAAAGGGTCAGATAAATATTTAGCTTTGGGACTACATGGTCTATGTCAAAACTGCTCAACTCTGTGATAAAAGTAGAACAGAGAAACAAAACATTATCAAAATAGATTAAAAGGTTTGGTACATCAGCAAGAGAAAAGGCCAATGCACAACGGAAAACCAAGAAAATACTTGAAAGGAAAAGTAATAAAGAAAAATATAAAAAAATTTATGATTTGGTATTTAACCTTATCATAGTTTGAAAAGCAAATTAAGTATCAAGAATTTATTGTGTCTACTTTTACTCTGCCAAGTTAAATATATTGATAATGCCAATAATTTAGGTGCAAAAAGTAGGCACTAATGTACAATTAATAAGATTTTTAAATGATATCAAGTGTTTGGATGACAGTGTGAGAGTATTGAACAAAAAATTTAATATTTACACACTTGGATCAGATTCACTTTCAGGAAGCTGTCCTATAGAAACACACACACACACACATATATATAATGATGTTCAGCCCAGACAGTGTGGTGCACTGGTTGAACGTTGACCTATTGACCTATGAACCAGGAAGTCATGGTTCCAATCCCAGTCAGGGCACATGCCCAGGATGCGGGCTTGATCCCCAATAAGGGTCATGCAGGGAGCAGCCGATCAATGATTCTTTCTCATCATTGATGTTTTTATCTCTCCTTCTCCCTCTCTGAAATCAATAAAAAATTTTTAAAAGATGTTCATTATAGCATTATTTAAAGTTGTAAAATATGTACAGCTCAAAACTCTAATAGGAATCAAATAAACTATGAAAAATACATACAGTATACTTACACTAAATTATTAAATATAAGGCAGCCTCTAAGTATTATAATAAGTAAATATATCATTGAGTAAAAAATTAAATATATTATTGAGTAAAAAATTAAAGCATGTCCCAGATCAAACAAGTACTATCTCACTTGTTCACAATCTCTCTATACTAGTATATGCATATATGCATGCAGGTATATAAATGCCATTAAAATAAAAATAATAATGAAATCTCAAATACAGAGGCAATGAAAATTAAAAAGATATTGTTAATATGCTAGTTGAGATTGTATTGAATATGAAAAGCGATCCTGAATTTTCATTTCCACTGGGAAATATGGCATTAAACTCTGTTACTGATATAAAACGATTATATATTCAAATCTGTCAAATTCACAGAATTGGAATACTAAATTTTACTATAAGTACAGTATAAAAAAGCTTTACTTCAGATAAATTAAAAATCATATCACAAGTGTTTTAAAATTATTTGTGTTTTGACATCTATATATTTGGAAATAGAAGAATACCTTAGATATATTCAACTAAGGTGGGAGCAGGGCAGAGGGTGTGAATATTCAGCTGTTCAGTCAAAAGAGGAAATGCTTCAAAACCAAAGAATTAATCTTTTAAAATAGTTCTCTAATTTTTGTAGTGTTATTCCATAATATTCTTGTAATATTATATGTATTTTTTAAAAACCTGGCTTCCAGGGTTTCTTAAGCTTACATATTTTATCAATAATGGTGTAACAAAAATTGTGGATGCTTGCTTATGCTTCACAGGAGATGAGTAAATTAGAGGAGCGTGTGCACAATGCATCAGCAGAAATTATGTCTATGAATGAAAAACAAGCACTTTTGGAACAGGAAATAAAAGGAGAAGTGAAACTATTGAACAACATCACTAATGATCTTAGACTGAAAGATTGGGAACATTCTCAGACACTGAAAAATATCACTTTAATTCAAGGTAAAATAACTTCTCTTTCTTTCAGAAAATTATGTATTGAAATGTAATGATACACATGAGATTTGATCTCCAAAATCCTATGACTTAAAATAGTTTTTGAGCATACATTTACTACAAATATCTATAGAAAGAAATCTTCAGATCATATTAGGACATGGTAAGGTAACAGTATCCTGGTATCCTTTAAATAGAAAGGGATACGTTCTAATGAGTCATTATCCCAAGTTTTCTGTAAGGCACAAAGTTCTCTATCTGTCTATAAATCAAGCTTGTTAATTCTCTTTTTCAAAACTTCCAGATTCTTTCTTATGTTTTACCCTATTGTATTATTAATTAGAAAAGTCTTTGAACTCTCCAAAATAAGTGAATTTGTCCATTTATTTTTAATTGGTTTGTAAAGCAAGGTGAATTTGCAAATTAATATTTTTACACTAGTTGCTAATTAATTAATTGTTAGTATTTTTTATATTTACTTTCAACCTCTTGGTAGTCTTTTGTTTAGGTTCGTCTCTCACAAAGAACAAGTCCCAGAAGACTATATAAAGTACATTTTTGCTTCCAATGCTCACAATTCGGAAAAAGTAAATAATGTATATTTATAGATATATACATATGCAGTAAGAAAGCTTATTTTTAAATGCAGGTTAATGTGACACACGAAGTTCATATTATCTTTTTAAATATTTATCTTTGAAATGGAAGTAGATGAATGAGTCAGGTAGAATGTAGATTAGATACCTATTTCTTGGATTGCAGGGATGTTCTCTTTATTACTCTGCAGTATAGCTTACTTATAGAAAACACGTATGTATTCTTTATTACATTAAAATAGATAATAAAAAATTTCAATTAATCAGCTTTCTAACAATTAGACAACTACACTTTAGATTTCAAATAAAGATCCTAAACTTTACAAATCCAAATCTAAATCATTGATTCTTGAGCACCCCACTCTATCCACCCCCAAATCTGTTGCTTTCCCAGTCTTATCTGTTTGTTGTATCATTGTTCAATTTGTTACTCTCTCAGACATCTTGGAAACTATCTTTGACATTTTCCTCTCACTCCCTACATCCAATCCATCTATGTCCTGTTAACTCACAATATTTCAAATAAAATTCATTTTTACTATCTCCTTTGCTACTATTCTAATTCAAGCAACTATACTCCAGTTTGATGTACTCCATCAGCTTCCCAATTGTTTGGCCTAACTGTGCTCTTAATTCATTCTACATAATTTAGAGCAAAATAGTGCTATCAAAAAATGTCATTATCCTGGCTGGGGTGCTCAGTGGTTGAGAGTTGGCCCATGTACCAGGAAGTCATGGTTTGATTCCAGGTCAGGGCACATTCCAGGTTGCTGGATCAATCCCCAGTAGGGGGAATTGCAGAGGGCAGCTGATCAGTATTTCTCTCATTGATATTTATATCTCTCTATCCCTCTCCCTTCCTTTCTCTCTAAAATTAATAAAAACATATCCTATATAATAAAAGGCTAAGATGCAAATTGACCTAATGGTGGAACGACCAGTTGCTATGATGCGCACTGACCACCAGGGGGCAGATGCTCAATGCAGGAGCTGCCACCTGGTGGTCAGTGCGCTCCCACAGCATCACTCAGCCAGAAGCTGGGCTCAATACTGGTGAGCACAGTGGTGGTGGTGGGAGCCTCTCCTGCCTTTGGGGCAGTGCTATGGATGTCCACCTGCTGGCTTAGGCCCGCTGTCTGAGAGTGCAGGCCGGGCTGAGGGCCCCCCCCCACCCCAAGTGCATGAATTTTGTGCACCAGGCCTCTAGTCTATAATAATAAAAGTGTGATATGCTAATTAGATCAGACCCCCTTCTGGACGACCTTCTGGATGAAGCCAGGGCTGTGAGGGAAGCCCCGGTCCTGGGTGACTGCCTGTGGCTGGAGGGAAGCCCAGGTCCCAGATGCCAGAGGCAACCTGGTGCTGGCAACCGGGGGAAGGAAGGCCTACTCTTGCACAGATTTCGTGCATCAGGCCTCTAGTTTAAAAATATTGCTAGACCTTTCCTCTCTCAAGCTAAGATGCTCCAAAGAAAATCTAAATTTCTACTTGGTCTGGCACCCATCTCCTTATCTGCCCTTATTTTCTAATTTTCCCTCTGTCTAGCTTAGAAATCTGGAAGAATGAAAATGCCATTAAAAGGTGTGAGTTAAGCCCTGACCCAGTGGCTCAGTTGGTTGGAGAGTCCTCCCATACACCAAAAAGGATTCCTAGTCAGGGTACATACTTTAGGTTGCAGATTCGGTCCCCAGTCAGAGTGTGTGTGGGAGGAAATCAATCAATGTTTCTCTCTCACATCCATGTCTGTCTGTCTGTCTGTCTGTCTCTCTCTCTCTCTCTCACACACACACACACACAGCAATAAAAACATATTCTCATGTGAGCATTTTTTAAAAAGTGTAAGTTAGCTGAAACCGGTTTGGCTCAGTGGATAGAGCGTCAGCCTGTGGACTCAAGGGTCCCGGGTTCGATTCCGGTCAAGGGCATGTACTTTGGTTGTGGGCACATCCCCAGTACGGGGTGTGCAGGAGGCAGCTGATCGATGTTTCTCTCTCATCGATGTTTCTGACTCTCTGTCCTTCTCCCTTCCTCTGTGAAAAATCAATAAAATATATGTTTAAAAAAAGTGTAAGTTAATAAGGAGGAAGTGCTAGTTTCACTTGTT
The DNA here is from genome assembly GCF_951640355.1 of Cnephaeus nilssonii. Taxonomy (NCBI): domain Eukaryota; kingdom Metazoa; phylum Chordata; class Mammalia; order Chiroptera; family Vespertilionidae; genus Cnephaeus; species Cnephaeus nilssonii. The sequence continues at coordinate 13,526,372 of NC_137079.1, forward strand.
GCTATCTAGAATGAGCACTAGACTCTCTCTGTCTTGAAATGTCCTTCTCTTACCTCTCCACTTTTTCTTGGATCCACTCAAAATCACCTTTTTAGAGATAAGTTCCCCCTCATTCTCATGCTTCTCTCCATTTCTATATCTTTACTTACTTTAAGTTGCTCATAGTACTTATTGCTATATGAAATTGTTTTCCACTTTCATTTGCTATTTGTTTATTATATATCTTTCAATAGAATGTGAGCTCCAGGAAGTTGAATCTTGTCTTAACTGTCTTTTCTAGCACGTGTTAGAGCACCTGATATATAGTAGGTGAGCAACTATATATGTATTGAATGAATAAGTGAAACTAGTACTTTTATTTCTTTTCATTTTTAGTACTATCTTGTCAAGTTACACTTTATAATGGCAATAGCATTCTTCCAAGTTTCCAAGATAGAATATTTAATTGTTTTTTATTCTTTCTCCCAAGGCTATTAGTTCTTATGTTCTATCCTTTATATGCTTGTGTAAACTGTTTTTATCACTGCTCTGCCAGACTATTGAAATAGTCTCCCAATTATTTCCTGCCTCAATCTTTCACACTATAATCCTTTCTGCATTCTTGTTAGAATGCAGTGTTCTTGAAGGGAACCTAGATTACAAAAAGCCTTTCACGGCCTCCTCATTAGACATATATGTCTCTTTTTAGCATTGAAGGTATTCTGTAATGTGTTTCTTAACTATTTCTTAATGTCTCATGATCTCCTTTTCTCTTTTTAATCCCAAATATTTCAATTGCTTTTACTGTAATTATAACATACCCAATACTTTCATACATCCTGCCTTGGGTCTTTTCTTTCACTTGAAATAATATCTTTCCTCTTCTATTAGTATCTGAAAATATCTACCATTCCATGTCCATCTAATATGTGAGCTCTTACATGAAGCCTTCTCTAGTTCCACCATAGTAATACTATTGCTGAAATTTATATTTTGCTTAATATTGAACAATAAGTATTTTTTCACAGGAGTGTTCTTAATATGATCCAATATAATAAAGATGTAATATTCAAATGGTTGTTATGCCATGAAGTGTAACAACCGACCGCGTATCGACCAGATCACGGATCAGCAGGAGGGTGGGGCAGCAAGCTACAAGTGGGCGGTGGAGAGCTACAGGAGGGGGCAGGGCAGAAAGCTATGAGGGGAGCTGGGGGCAGAGGGAGCTACAGGAGGGCGGGGCAGCAAGCTAAGAGGGGGTGCGGGGGAGCTACAGGAGGGCAGGGCAGTGGGCAGAGAGCTACTGGAGGGTGGCCACAAGCTACTGGTGCACGGATTCATGCGCAGGGCTACTAGTTGTCATATATAAAAGTATCTCATATTACCTTATAGTGAAATGTTAGGTCTTCTTGGAAACAACAAGTTCCTTAAAATGAAGGACTATTTCTATATCCTTTATAGCATCTAGCCATAAAATACATTTATAAATACATATTTATTAAACTACAACCCAGAGATATATATTGTATCAATTAATGAGTTCTTTATCATTTGTGGGTTGTATCATTACTTTCTGTCCTTTTCTTTATATTAACAATTGCTAAATAATTATATAAAGATAAAAGAAATAAAGATGTTTTAATACATTTCTCAGCTAATTATAGTAAGTAGAGTTTAAAGGACTAAATTATTAAAATGGTAAACAGAGTTTGGTAGAGAGTGGGGGACAACATGACTTAAAGTTGGTGAACACTGAGGCAGGAAGCTAAGAGAAATAAAATATGTCCCAGTATTGAAAAAAGATAACATAATGTTCACTTAGGAAAATTTTAATGTATTTTTCCAGCATCTAAAAGCACCAAATAAATATATTTAATGGTAAGGAAGAAGAATAAGCAATTGATTGCATTTAAATTTGGAGATTTGTGTGCAATTAATAATTGGAATTTAAAAATAGATTGACGTGTCTTTAGCCACTATAAAGGAAAAACTAATCTCAGGAATAATGGAAGAACAGATGTAAAAAATGAAGTCAATTAAATTTGGAATACTCTATCCTAGGTTGTCAGGAAAGAAGGGTTCTAGCTCTGGTTTTACCCAATTAGCTTTAAGATCTTGAATAACTCACTCTCTCTGACCCTCTATAAGTATGTTTGACTAAACAATCTTTAAGGCTTTTCCAGATTAAATATATCTAAGTCAGTGAGTATGAACACTGGAAGAATACAAAAAAGGGGGCAGGTGTAAGTAGTTAGAGCCTACTTAAGATTTGAACTCAATATGAGGCAAGATTGAGAACAAAGTAAATAATTTATTATCATAATAATTAGGACATGAAACATAACTGGAAATTTCGGCAGATATTAGTGCTATATTATCATCTGAGGATTTAAAATAATGATATGCCTGGGTTTGCTCTGCCAATAAACTGCATAATGTTGATCTATAATATTTATGATTACTAAGTGTTCTAAATCAGTGCATTTCTTGGGCTTATGTAGAAATCTCAGTTTTCCTTTTTTTTTTAATTATGGAGAAGGAGCTAAATAGTGGATTTTTATGTGTGTTCTATAAAGGGAATTGTTCATGAAACATTTTTTTCTATAGCATTTAATAATTATTCCTGTAACTTTGCAGTTAGGAGGTATAAAATGAAGAAAAAATAATGTGAATGCTTATGGCTTTTTGAACTAGAGCAAATAATATATTTTGACCTATACCAATCTAGTTTTCTTTGACATATGCTAGCAAGGGAGTTGACAGGTAGCATTATTTCCATTTATATATGCACATATGTGGTTATTGATGTGATTATGGAACAGAATTTTGAGAGACTAAATAGTAACTCAGAACAAAGAAAGTGACTACGATAGACTAAGTCTCCTAACTTGAAGTTCTTCATTCTTTTTTTTCCATAACATGGCAGAGTAGATTGCTACATTTCTTTATGGTTGAGTTGGAGATATATAATAGATAGATAGATAGATAGATAGATAGATAGATAGATAGATAGATAGATATAGAGATACACAGTTTTTAAACTGACTGAAGGAAATCTGAGGGTGAAATATACAAAATACTTTCAGACCAGATTACAAAATATCTAGAATCGTCAGCTGAGGGATGATGGGCATGTGAACTACTAGAGATGGAAAGGAGAGCAGTTTTGGAAAGTAGCATGATACCATTATGTTGACAACGTTTTCAAAAGTTCTATGCACGCCGAAACCGGTTTGGCTCAGTGGATAGAGCGTCGGTCTGTGGACTGGAAGGTCCCAGGTTCGATTCCGGTCAAGGGCATGTACATTGGTTGCGGGCACATCCCCCAGTGGGGGGTGTGCAGGAGGCAGCTGGTCGATGTCTCTCTCTCATCGATGTTTCTAGCTCTCTATCCCTCTCCCTTCCTCTCTGTGAAAAATCAATAACATATATTAAAAAAATAAGTTCTATGCAAGAAGCTAAGAGAAAAGTGGTTTATGATCTGTGTACTTTTATTTGTTCAAACTATTTAAGACACAAAACATTTATTTAAATATTACCTAATATTTAAATGCATGGTGGGAAGTTAAACTCCCTTTGTTGGGAAGAACTGTACACAGGTATTACAATATTACTGACTGTAGTCCCTCTGCTGTACTTTACATATTCATAACTATTTTGTAACTGCCAATTATTATCAGTATTATTACATTAAAATAGAAAGAGGGGGATTTTAACTCAAAATTTTATAAAATAACATGTTTTTTCCAGTATACTTATTTAAGTGTATATGTATATTTTTTCCCCATCACCTTTTATTCCCCCATCCCCCATTTACCTTCACCCACATCCTTCCCCCCATGCAACACTGCACTGTTGTCTGTGTCCATTGAGTTCTTTCTCGTTTTTTCTCTTCTGCTCAATCCCTCCACCCCTCAACCCCCATCTTCCCTGCCAAGCTGTCAGCCTGCTTTCTGTCTATGCGTCTGTCTCTATTTTTCTTGTTAGTTCATGTGAGTGAAATCATATGGAATTTGTGCTTGGCTTATTTCACTTAGCATAATGTTCCTTATGATTGAACTAATGCTCCAACCTTAGAGCTGTATGCAGTTACTATACATAGTTACATGCAAAATAACTGAAAGGATAATTAGTGATTATGAAGTTCATTTCTTACTTACCACAGAAATGGTGAAAACTCTTCATTTCAGAGGCTAAGAGCCTAGATCTAGTCTGTATGTCCTTCGTTTCGTGTCTCACACATTCTAGTTTTCCCTGAAATGTCTGTGTCTTGCTTTAGAGGCTGAATCACTAAATCAAAGTTTTTGCTTGTCCACTTTTTTAAAAACAACAACACCATCCTTGGGTACCATGGATTTCTTCCTTTCAGTTTGATCAGCGAAACTCAGGCTGCAAATTGAGTCTTTCTGTCCTGCTTGCCCCTCCATCATCACGGTGTGGAGAGTGACCTGCTGCTGTGTGCATGGTGGGAAGTTAAACTCCCTTTGTTGGGAAGAACTGCATTTCACATAGATTAGGAGATGCACACAGGTCCCCACTGATATACTAGTAGAATCACATTTCTTGTGGAACATCTAAATATATGTTTCCACCAATAAGCTTAGGAGAATTTGCTAGTTAATTACTTAATGCCCAGTAATATGTAGTTTGCATGACGATTATGTGAAAAAATGTGCAAAAATGGACAACACCTACACAAATACAAGAAAAATGTACAGGGCTGTTCTCTTAAGATGATAGAATTATAAATTATATTTTCTCTCATATCTTTTATAGGCTTTTATATTTTCTAGAATAAATAGAGTTGCTTTTGTAATGAAAATAAAATAAAACATTACTGTTCAATGTTGCATATGAAAAAAAAGGACAATGTACAATTGAGAAGAACAATGATATATGAAAACTGAGTAATCAGGAAAGGAAGGTTCCAAAACACAAGTTATACCTTAAAAAAAATGGAACAGACCAGAAAAATAGAAACAGAAACAAGGACTTCAAAAGAAACAAAGGAAATGGATGAATATACTTACTCATGAAATAATCTGTGGCCACCTCTTAGAATTCTTCCATTGTTACATCTCCAAACCTAATTAGAATTTGTAAACAAACCACTCTAACCAATGATGCTAAATGTAGTTGTGTGTTGTCCTTGGGCTTTGTATGTGGCTGAACCATAGCAATTGAAAATGCCTCTTTTAAAACATCATTTTGTTATTCTACTAGTGGCCTGGTGCAGGGATTCATGCACATTGAAAGAAAATTAATTAGAAGAAATATTTTAAAAATATATATATTTTTTATTGATTTTTTACAGAGAGGAAGGCAGAGGAATAGAGAGTTAGAAACATCAATGAGAGAAACATCGATCAGCTGCCTCCTGCACACCTCCTACTGGAGATGTGCCTGCAACCAAGGTACATACCCTTGACCAGAAGTGAACCTGGGACCTTTTAGTCCGCAGGCCGACGCTCTATCCACTGAGCCAAACTGGTTAGGGCTAGAAGAAATATTTTAATATCGCTATTCGCCCTTTATAATAGAAGTGTCAACCAAATTCACGATCGACAATGACAGATCGAAACACACACATGCAATTGTTGCCAGCGAGAGCTTTATATGTATTGCGCATGCACAAGTCAACGTTTATTTTTAAATTGCCAGTGCCTGTCGTCTGTACTGGCGGTTGGTCGGACAGATGGACAGTCAGGTCACTTAGCCTTTTATATATATATAGACTAGAGGCCCAGTGCATGAAAATTCGTGCACTTGGAGGGGAGGTTGCCCCTCAGCCCAGCCTGTGCCCTCTTGCAGTCTGGGACCCCTTGGGGGATGTCCACCTGCTAGCTTAGGCCTCCCAGGGTGGGGGAGGGATCAGGCCTAAGCTGGCAGTTAGACATCCCTCTGGCAGCCTAGAAGCCCTGGGCCTAAGCCATTAATCCGACATCCTTAGCGCTGCCGCGAAGGCAGGAGAGGGTCCTGCCACCGCCACTGAGCTGGCCAGCCATGAGCCGGCTTCTGGCTGAGCGGTGCTCCCCCTGTGGAAGTGCACTGAATGCCAGGGGGCAGCGCCTGCATTGAGTGTATGCCCCTTGGTGGTCAGTGTGCATCATAGTGACCAGTCGTTCCTGGTCGGTCCACCTTTAGGGTCAATTTGCATATTACCCTTTTATTATATAGGATAAGATGATGCATCTGGTTTGTTTCTTCCTCTTGGAGCTGAAAAGAAAATTGCTAAGTGTTTTGCTTTACAGGTAGGGAATAGTATTTTTGCCCTGTGCACTCTGTATGGAAGAGCGAATACTAGTAGGATACCTTTAGGTTCTAAAGACATGCTCAGTACCATCATTCTAAAGAAGTGATCACCACATATCTTATATCTGTTTTACTGGGCACAGAAAATTCAAATGACTGTATTAGACTTGCTCTAACTCAGTACTCAGGGACATCTTGAAAATTGTGAGGCCAAGTAGTCATTAATATTCCCTGCAACCCCTCCAATTAGATAGATAGATAGATCTATTTCTACCTAAGGATTCTACTTAATATTTTACTTGAAAAACTATTCATTTTCACCTGCCTGCCATTCCCCACATCTCTCCCACTTACCCAGAATTTTCTTTCGTGTCATTCTACTCAGTGTTGAAAATATCCTACAAATCCCACTCCCTCAATAAAGCCTTTTCAAATATTGCTACCCATGCTGATCTGAACCTATCAGATACCGGAGTTTGTCACTTTCAACATTGTTTAGTTTGTCTAGTATGTGTGGTTTTGTTTCCCTTGAGGGTATCTGTCATGAGTTATAAGTCCTTACTTATACATTTCCTACACAATATGGAACGCAATACAGTGAAATATGCCAAGCATGTGCACAATACTACTATGGGTTTGTGCCATCATTGACTCATTGTCTCTTCTCTGCTCCCAGCTTCTGAGAACCTGGAAAAGTTCTAGGCACTCATAAATATTTATAGACAATTAGGTTGTCTAATTTAGGGCTGGCTCATTCTCACCAGTATAGGGCATTGCATGACACAATATGGGTATGCTTCAGTCTTATTTATTCTGCATTATTGTGTAACAAATAACAAACTCTGGATTTACTTATACAATTATCTTAACAAACAACAAGTTCATTTTGCCTATGTTTTAAAACTGCAATCAGTAATTATAATTTATTTTTTAAAGGGCCTCCTGGACCCCCAGGTGAAAAAGGAGATAGAGGCTTCGTTGGAGAACCTGGTCCACCAGGCATTCCAGGTCTAATGGGTATGATAATAGAAACCTCTTAGTCATCTACACGTCAATGTATGTGCGCAGTGTGTGTATGCATTGAAGGGCACATTACCTGTTCCAGCAGCCTAATCACTATAACGTACTGAATGGAAAACACTGATTTGGAAGAAAGTTAAATGCTTTAGCCAGAGCAACCACATGGAGTGGTTCATAACCTCATGAATGCAGAGAGGCTCTCTGTTCCACGGGCTGCAGACAGTATATGGCAGTGATCTAGCTTTAGATCACATGTGAAGGAGAACATGAAATTCATCTTCACTTTGAATATATTTGCAAGTTACCTGGTTTTTAGGATTCAAAAATATTCATTAATGTAAGTCAAAAGCAAGTTCGCTTATATTCCTTTTATAGCCCTTAAGTGGAATACATCTGCATAAACCTACGAAATCCAAATGTAAATATTGACTAGAATGCAGGTGATTTTTTCTGTGCTGTCAGACATTCTCTGTATTTTAGTTAGAGCAAAACTGTTTCAAATGATTTTTCTCTGTCTATGTTGTAATTTTGAAAGCAATATTTTGAAAGAAGATAGTAGACGACAGAAGGCGAAAGAGCATAAACTTTCTTTGCTCTCAAGAAAATAAAGAAGACAGTAACAATAACATGATTGTCATGTTATTCTTGGCTAGAAATCAAATACCCACATGCTTTTTGAAAGTGGGGAGTATATTGTATGGTCTAATTATAACTAGATAGTTTGTGCAGACAAAAGTGTCTAAGTATCATGTATTTCATCTTATTTTCTGTCTTCTGATTATGTGAAATACTCTTTTTTTTTCAATCAATGTATTGACCACCCCAGGTGACATCAGAAAAATAATTTTAAAAAATGAAAAGCATGGATTTTACACCTGCCTGACCTTTACATCACTGTGTTTAAAAAGCCACTATATGAGGTTTATGTGGGAAAAGTTTAAAAAATCATTTAAAAAAATATCTATTATATATCTAATGGGTTGTTTGTGTGCCTTTGAAAGTACTGTCAGGTAAGATTCTTTATTCAGAAAAGTCTTTCTACTTGACTAGCATTAAGCAGATCTTAATAATGGTGCACTAATGGCATAAGCAGGTGAAGTAACCAGTAGTAGTAAGCTGCCAGAGCTGCTATTGTCAGAGGCCTGTCAGCTCCTCCATCACAGAGTACAATTGTCACAGCTTTATAATTCAGCCAGAAAAGTGGAGAATGGGTTACAACTTGCCCTGCAATGCCTCATCGGGGAGCATCTTCTGCAGCTCTTTCTGAACTATGGATGCATGAAACACAAAGAAGGATTTACAAGCCTCAGCTCTAGTTAATACCATAAACAGATGCCATGGCAAAGCTGCTTTGATTCTTGTAGTGAGGGCTTAGTCTATTGCTGTTGGTTCTGCTCATTTACACAAATAGGCATTATCCAGGCCCTCATAACAGAAAGATTTCATTTGTTGGGGTGGACTCTTTTAATATATTTTATTTGTTTTTCACAGAGAGGAAGGGAGAGGGATAGAGAGCTAGAAACATCGATGAGAGAGAAACATCGACCAGCTGCCTCCTGCACGCCCCCTACCGGGGATGTGCCCGCAACCAATGTACATGCCCTCGACCGGAATCGAACCCGGGACCTTCCAGTCCGCAGACCGACGCTCTATCCACTGAGCCAAACCTGTTTCGGCGGGGTGGACTCTTTTAGATGGTTAGGTCACCACTTGGTTTGGTGTACTGTAGCAGAAGTACCCAAGTCATCAGGCATCTATCTCTCTTAATGAATTCCTCCTTCCTTAATTGCTGCATTCTGTTTTGTCCTCTGCCAAATTGCCTAACTGGCCATACTTGGTACTGGAATAAAGAAGTTAAGATTATATAATGGACTGTCAGGATAATTCTACTTCCTGATTTGAGCAAGTTTATTAAAATTCCACCTATACATCTAATGAAACCACTAAACTCAGCTTGACAAAGTCAAAGTCACTTAAACTCACACCAATAATATGAAAATCTGAGAAACTTAAGTGGTTATGTTAGTGGTCTTAAATAATACCATCACAATTTTACTCATGCACAGGGTGGATATTATGCTAAAATATGCTTTACCTCAAAATAATACGATAGAAATTTATTTCAGAGTGTCATTTCCTTGGAGTTATGCCAGGGAGAATGACCTATTATTGCCTTTTACTCGAGATACTATTCTTTCCCTGTGCTGGTGCTTTATAAGCCTTTGTGAATCTCGTGCACAGAAATACAGTTTCTGCCTTCACAGAACTTACAGTATGATAAGTAATTATATAATGGTGATGAATTTCATGACCAGGGATTCCTGATCTCACATGAGATTTTTGGGGGCCACTTTTAGGGAAATTTCACCATGTCGGGAATGCTTGGAAGAACACCTCCGAGTTCCTAAAGAAACCTCTTGGTAGCCATTTAATGGACCGTTTCTTCCCATTGTGGGACCACAAGGGTGCCTGACCTGTATGCACAGGAGGTACGACCTTCATAAGATGCCTTGAGAGGGAACCAAAGATTCCTCGGCTGCAAAATTCTCATCCACTGGGGCTGTTAACTTGTCTTATGTGGTCTGTATTTTCCACCATGGATTATGCCTCTGGAAGAGAAATGAACACTATCCTCATGTTGGATATTGGAGTCCAGGAAGCATATTGTATCAAACTTTATTTCCAGGCATGTCTTTATTCCAGCCCACTCCTACTGCCAGACTGACCTAGAGAGGCCCCGCCTCAGGCTTCCTTAGGACAGTGCTTGCTAAAATATACATGTTGTGCCAATGAATTTAAAAAATGGCACTGCTAACTATGTACATACATTAAATAAAACTAAATTTAGCAACCTAAATAAATTTTATCCTATCTAATAAAGAGTGAATATGCAAATTGACTGTCACACCATCACAAAGATCGTGGCTCCCACGATTAGATAACATAAGCCTTCTGGTTAAAATGCCAAAGACTTTTTCCCCCTGATATGTTTTTATTTGTAATAACAATGTTATTTATTGAAAACCTACAATGTACTAAGTACACTAATGTTACTACCTACTGTTTAGATGTAAAATGGATGTTTATACTTACTGTTTAGATATAGTATATGGAATTTTAGGAAATATACTATTATTTGGAGATTCACCTATATCATATTCATTAATGAAACTATATTGTTTCATTATACTCATTTTCTTTTTATTCATTAACCATGCAGGTCCTCCAGGTCTTAAAGGTGATCGGGGATCGATTGGCTTTCCTGGAAGTCGAGGATTCATAGGACCAGCAGGGAAGACTGGGAGGCCAGGTATTATGATAATTGTATTTTCTTCATAGAATATATAAAATAAATACTGGATCATAGGTATTTTTTCAGATTCTTACATAACAATGGTCATCACAGTATGAATAGTAGCACTCAAATGCAATACATTTAGTGGTCTGAAACATTTTGAAACTGATTATTATTCTCCTGAGGAAAGTTTCTATGTCCCTAAGGGAAATAGTTAAAAAACAACAACAACAGAGGATTTATAAACTCCACACAACCATAAATCACCATGAAGAATGGTATCTATTTTAGAACAAAGAGAGTGGAAAGACTGGCAAAGACAAACAAGCAAAGTACAAATACTGCTTTAACCAAAACCAGCCAAACCCTCTTAAGGTATAGTTAGCAAAATACAAATGAGCCTGAAATTCTATCCTATGCAAGATAAACTGCCTGCTATTACATAGTACTACTTAATAACCAACATTACTCATGTCCTTTAAGATTTACATATATGATGATATTTATTCTATTCCTTACACTAGCCAGTAGCTTAAACTTGAATTATTAACTTTGCACAGACATTTAGACTTGAGCAGGTTTATTTTTTTCTAATTTAAATTATGACTAAGAGAATATGATCTTTATTATTTTAAAAAAATAGTGTGTTTTTTAGAATAGTTTTAGGTTTGTAGAAAAATGTACAGAAAATATATACTTTCCATATACCACCTATCCACGTATTGTTACCATTATTATTTTTATTTTTTAAATATATTTTTGTTCATTTCAGAGAGGAAGGAAAGGGGGAGAGGTAGAAACAAAAATATCACTGATGAGAGAATCATTGATGGGCTGCCTCCTGCACACCAGCTACTGGGGATCGATCCCGCAACCTGGGTATGTGTCCTGACTGGGAATCTAACTGTGACCTCCTGGTTCATAGGTCAAAGCTCAAAAACTGGCCGGGCCAGTTACCACTATTATTCATAATTTGCCTTAGAGTGGTGCATTTGTTACAAATGGTAAACCAATATTGATACATTATTACTAATTAAAGTTCACAGTCTACATTAGGGTTCACTCTTGGTGATGCTCATCCTATGAGTTTAGACAACTGAATAATGGCATGCACCCACCATTAAATATCATACAGAGGAGTTTTACTGTCCTAAACATCCACTATTCCACCTACTCATCTTCACCCAGTTCCTCCTGAACCACTGATCCTTTTGCTACCTCCATACTTTTACCTTTTCCAGAATGCCATATAATTGGAGTCAAACTATATGTAATCTTTTCAGAGTGGCTTATTTCACTTAGCAATTTAAGTGAATGCATTTAAAGTTCTGCATATCTTTTTTGTGGCCTGATAGCTCTTTTTAACGCTCAGTATATTCTATTGTATGCATGTACTATAGTTTATTTATCCACTCACCTATTGAAGGATATCTTACTTTCTGCCCAATCTTGGCAATCATGAAAAAAGATACGTTAAGCACACATATGCACATTTTTGTGTGAACCTAGAAGTGCAATTGCTGGATTGCATGGTAAACTTGTGTGTAGCTTTGTAAAAACTGACAAACTGTCTTCCAAAGTGACTGCACCATTTTGCATTCCCACCAAGTGAATGAGAATTTCTATTACTCCAGATCCTCAGGCATTTGGTGGTGTTAGTGTTTTGGATTTTAGCAATTCTAACAGGTACATTGAGGTATTTTTGTCACTGTCAGTGTTTATGGACTGTCAATGGCATGAGGCTTAGAGGAAAATCAGCGGGCCACAAATAAGCAACCTACACTGTCCCCACCAGAGACCTGAGTACCTGAACTGAATGGTGTATTTAGGTACCAACCATCTCTAAAACCATCCAGCTTTAATCAGGCCTTTTTGTCATCCTGGGAAGAAGTGTTTGTTCATTTGTTCATTTGTTGGAAATTATCTGCATCACTCAGGGATTGTGAATATCCTATATGTCAATTTGGGTTCAGTAGAAAAGTTTTTAAAAATCTTAAATTTGAAAAAAATTCAAAGCTATTTATAGATTCCAAGACAATTCAAAATAATTCTGTGAAGTGAGAAAACATTTTATCTGTGAAACGGAATTTTTGGACTGGAACACGCAGTATTCCCCCTGGGCAGAATGGTTCCGGGTTCTTTGTCTGTGGGAATCGAAGAATGAAAACCATGGACGGAAGGTGGTATAGCAAAGGTGGAAATTTATTGAAGAACAAGTGCAGATTCCCACGTGGGGAAGGGGAAAGATTCTCACAGCACAGACTCCAACATGGGGAGGGGGAAGGAGTCCCACTGAGTTCCTTTTCCTAAAGGCTTATAAAGGCTGCAGATCTTGGTGCCTTGATATCCCCTCTGATTGGTCACTATTTCCTTGGACTGGTTACTATAGTAACTTCTGAGCTCAAAGGTCAACCTCACAGGGGACCTGTGAGGTTCTCTCCCTGCCTCCTTCCTTATTGTTTTCCTATTCCCTTTCAGGTTTCTTCTTCTCCTTCTGGATGAAGGGCTTCCTTCCCTTTATTTTGTAAATATAGACCTTTTGCTGTTCCCAGCTCCCTCATTCTATGGAAATGTACCTGTTGCAGCTTTTCAGCTCCCCTATTCTATGGAAATATGCCTTCTGCTGCTCTGCAGCCCTGTGCTTCTTCCATGGTCCCCTTAATTTCTAAAATCTCCCCAAACCTGTCTTTTTTTACCCCTAAAAATTCCTGTTTCATCTGTATTCTAAGTTTAAAATGAAAATGGTGTATTAGTCTGCGATGTATCTCAAATAGCTGGTCATTTACTATCCTTGGAAAATCATGGTAAGATTTTGTTTGGGACTCTTTCTGGTGCAGTTTATAATGATTAACTTTATGATGAACTAATTTGTCTTTCTAGAAAGCTACACAAAAAGAGGAAATGAGAGAGAAATTTTAGGAATGTTAAGAGAGCTAGACTGTTCTCCCAGCAGTCTGTCAACTTTGCACAACTTTGCTCTGTAAGTGGCCAGGGAAGAAGTTAGGAATAAACCCCAGAATAACTGTAGCACAATTTGCCGGATTTAAGGAGAAATAGCTTACCTCATTAGCTGAGTGCCTACATCGCCTCATATACTGTGCTTGCAGGCAAGGACACAAGACAAGCTAGTTCCCCACACTTGAGGAGTTATCTCCCAGAAATTTCCTCACAATAACTGCTCTTTTAAAGTTTAATCAGCCCTGGCTGATTTGGTTCAGTGGATAGAGTGTCGGCCTGTGGATTAAGAGGTCCCGAGTTTGATTCTAGTCAAGGGCACATGCCCAGGTTGTGGGCTCAATCCCCAGTAGGGGACATGCAGGAGGCAGCCAATCAATGATTCTCTGTCATCATTGATGTTTCTATCTCTCTCCATCTCCCTTTCTCTCTGAAATAAATAAAATAAATATATATATTTTTTAATTAAAATGATAATTCTGTAAAGTTTATGTGAAGTATCTAATCTTAGATTGTTCATTTGGGGGGGTTAAACATTTGTCAAAGTGGCTTGACCTTGAATTTCATGGGGGCACATACTTATTCCATGTATAATATTTTCTTTGCCCTTTTAGAAAAAACAGGGGTAGTATAGTATATATTTGTATCTTACAGAGATAGTACATATTTCAATCCTATATCTGAATCCTACCTCTCCACACAGCCTCTCTGTGCCTCAGTTTTCTTATCTACAAAACAGTGCTAATAAGAGGACCCATGTTTTAGAATTTCTATAAAAAACAAATCATGGTAAGATTTTGTTTGGTTCTCTTTCTAGAACAGTTTATTTGTTACTTCCTATTGACATTAAATCATAATGTTTAATTTTAGAAATGAATATATACTATGAACTATAAGTAATCAATAGATTCCTTAAAGTGCTTCAAACAATTTTTATCATAAAGCAAGCTGTGTATACATGTTGGTTATTAGCTACAGCTTTTACAAGTTTTAGGCATTTTTCTACTTTCAGTGCCCTAGAGTTCAACAAATGCCCACTAGCCAAAGTACTTGGGAGGGCATTCATTCACTCATGCACCCAGTCAGCACAATTTTGTGAGAGTTTACTGTGTGTTGGGGATAAATATAGCATAGTCGCTTCCGTCAAGGATTAGGCCACAGGGAAATGCAGAAGCAGTTAGCTCTGATGCAATGTGCTAAGTCATAAGCCTGTAGGAAGCAGGACAAAATGCTATGGGAGTAGAGAGTAGAGAATGATTGATTCTGTACAGCAAAACATGTTAGGGTTAGCGCAAACCTGAAAGATGCATGGAATTTCTTTGGATTTGTGGTTCTCAAACTTGAGCAGACCCCAGAATCATCTGTAGGGCCTGTTAAAACAACTTGCCGGGCTTGATCTCCAGCATTTCTGATTCAATAGGTCAGGGATTGCACTCCCAGAAATTCATTCACATCCAGTCTTTGGGATGCACCACTCTTAAGGAAATGGAAAAGAAGACAGATAAATTGTAATGGGAATAGAACAACACAGCTTAGATTGAGGTGGAAGACACCAGGATTCCTGGGGTAGGGAGGAAGGCAAAGTCAAGAGAACAACTAAGATGAATAATGACCAGCCAGCGTGGCTCAATGGTTGAGTGTGGACCTATGAACCAGGAGGTCACGGTTCGATTCCCAGTCAGTGCATGTGCCCGGGTTACAGACTCGATTCCCAGTAAGGGGCGTGCAGGAGGTAGCCAATCCATGATTTTCTCTCATCAGTGATGTTTCTGTCTCTCTCTACCTCTTCCTTCCTCTCTGAAATCAATCCTATATAATAAAGGCCTAATATGCAAATCGACCAAATGGCAGAACGACCGGTGGAACGACTGGTCGATATGATGTGCACTGACCACCAGGGGGCAGACGCTCAACACAGGAGCTGCCCCCAGCCTGCAGGCCCCAGGCCAGCCAAGGAGGGTGCCAGTAGCTCCCCTCCCCCCCGAATTGCCCTGCTGGTCGCCCCACAGAGGGAGGCAACCGCGGCAGAGGGGCGATCAGGGAGTGGGGATGGCCCATGAGTGTGCCAGTGCCAACCCCTGATCGCCCCACCGGTAGCCCCACAGATGGGCCCTGATCACCGGCCAGGCCTAGGGACCCTACATATGCATGAATTTTGTGCACTGGGCCTCTAGTAAAAATATATTTTAAAAAAAGAAACAGGAATATTTATTTTACAAAAAGGTGAATAAACCCAAACCCAGTTGATTAACACCTTAGTTTTGCCTACTTTTAGGAAAATGGATATTTAATGCCCTTGTACATTATTTAAGATAATGTGTGTAAAGGATCTACCCAGAACAGTGCCAGGTTTGTAATAGGGCTTCTAGAATAACATAATAATAATTATCATCATCAACATTAGCATTATATTTGAATTCTGTAGGTTGTTATAAAGTGATATTCTAGATTACTCTGGGATGTTCTGTCTCCATTTAAAGCAAGCATTGTGAATTGTCAGAATTTTAAAAAGTGTTTCTTTGTTTGTTTTCTTTTTCTATTTCCCCCCAAGGAAATCCTGGACAAAAAGGCCAGAAAGGGGAAAAAGGGAGTAGAAGCCTGGCATGTAAGTTTATAGTTTCTTGTTTTTTTTGTTTTTTCTGTGCACCTCTGTAATAAACAAGCTTTGATAGTAGAGGTCTGGGCTTGAGGCAACGGCTGAGAAAGAACTTCAGCATTGATCCATAGAGTCTGTGGAAGTCAGCCCCATTTTCCACACACACAGTGTGCTAATTGGAGTAAAACAAATAGATTGAAATTGTACAACACTTTGAATCTCATTACCCACTTGTGTTTTGGTTTTGTGATGAGCACAATTTTCTAAAAATTCCATGTAGAAAATTGTTCAATTTTTAAGCCAATTTCTATCTGTTGAAGGAACAATTACAGCCACCTTACCTGTTACCTGAGCTAACAGAAATATTAATATAGGAATCTGGACAATGTAAGAACCCTGACAGACTAATTCTCAGATGGCTGGGGGTTTTGTGTTTTGTTTTATTTAACTAAAAATGTGAAAAGTGGTATTCTATGTCAGAGACCTTCAAAACTGCAAAAGAAGAGATTTCACAAAAGGAATCTCTGTTCAGCGGAGGCTAATCTCATATTGCAATGTAGAGAATCTGTAAATTGGGCCTTCCAAACTAAATATTAGATGAGATGTCTTCAATATGCCATAGGCAATCACTGTCTTGGCCAAATTTACACAGATATAATGAAAGGATTGTGAAAAGGAATAAGGAACCCCTACTTCTCAGAATTCAAGGGTTGCTCCCCTGTATTCCCAACAGGAGCTACCTGTGATGTGTGTGTGTGTGTCTGTGGGAATAGCTGATACACATACACACAGATCATAATCGTTACCCGTGTCAGTATATATGACTCTACCTTTTTGCTCTCAATGGCTATACATTATTCCATTGTACAGCTATACAATAATTACCATAATATATCATTCAATCCACTAGTCATGAGCACTTGAAGATTTTTGCTTGCTTCGATTTGGGTTTACTAAACTATGCTACATATAGCATTCTCATACATGATCTTGTGGGAATATTTTTAATAGAGAATTTTCCAGAAGTAGAATCAATACAGAAATTATGGCAAATTCTTTAACATACAAACAAATCTAGCAGTTTTCCATAATAATTATCATTTAAAAATACAGTACCAATTTCTCTGCATTAACAAAAGTAATTATTTTGACCTAATGCTGTGTGTGGATGCCACCTTTAGACAATTTACCGTCACCATTGTGAATGCCAGGCATTAAAGTATGTGTAACCACATGACCTTTCCATCAATGTTGCATTGTTGATCTCTTTGCCCTTGAATGAAGTAACACTAGCATTGTGTTTCTCCTCAGAGTGCTTTAGTGTTATTCAATGATTATTAGTGTTGTTATTATATTAAGATAGTAGAATCATTAGTGTATCTTTTTTCCTTTGATCACTTTGATCTACTGTATACTTTTTTCCCCACTTTTTCCCCTTTCTCCTTGTCATCCATTTATTTTCAGTTGAGCCCCTGGCATAACTCACTCTTCCCTATCTTTATGTTTTTCTCTATCATTATCTCTACCTTTGTCTTTGCTTCTTCTTTATCTCCTTTTCTCCTTTTCTTGAGACTTTCTCTGAGCTTCTTAACTATGACTGGTTAATCTTGGCAAATGCAGAACTTCTTTATTTTATAGTCTGTAAGTCAAACATATTCACACACTGTTCTGTTGCCTGAGGTTATAAAATGCTTTTTAGATGTGTTCAGAAATGTTTTCAATTTCAGATACTTTCATGGATGTTTGAAGTTCATGTGCATTCTTTCTTTGACAAAGCATTAAGAGAGATATTTCTGTGTATAAACACATATAGCCTCCAGACTCCAGGGAGAATATATAACTCTATAATGTTTCAAAAACATCTATACAATATGTTCTGCTTTTCACTTAAAGTTAATATGCCAGTCATCTGCCCATGTCAGTACACATGGCTCTACCTTTTTGTTCTCAATGGCTATACATCATTCCAGTGTACAACTATACCATAATTATCATAATATATCATTCAATCCACTAGCCATGAACACTTGAAGATTTTTTTTGCTTTGAATTAGCTTTAATAAACAATGCTACATACAGCATTCTTATACATGATCTTGTGGGAATATTTTTTAGTAGAGAGAATTTTCCAGAAGTAGAATCGATAATTCAAAAATGACATGCATTTTGCAACTTGATGGATTCCTGCAAATGGCTCCTAAAAGATTGTGCCAATTTATTCTATATGAAAGTGCCTGATTCCCCACATCTTCATTTGATTCTGATATATGAAAATTTATATTAAATTATTTTAATATACAGTCTTTTATATTTTTCAGGCATGATTTAAATATAATACAAATAATAATTGATTTCCTCTTTTATATACGTGTCAGGACCGGTATCACTCCCTGATCATATTAGGGCAGGACCCTTTTAAGATCAGGTGGGTTGACGGGACACCTTCTGCTACCATCTCATTAAAAGGCCCTTCACCTCTGGACAAGTCACCAGTACAACTGACTCCGAGATCCCTTTGTGGCTCCTCCAAACAACTTTGGTTCCCGCGTGGTGCCCAGCTTCCTCATGGCTTCCTCTACTGGTCCTGGGTACTGTTTGGGCCTCTGTTCTTATGCTCATACCTCTCCCTACTCTAGTATCCCACCATCCCTAGCATCCCTAACCGGTGTCCTTCCATTGTACTGACTGGCATGTTTTTCCAACCAGCCCTCAGCGCCAAGCAAGGTATCCTCTGCCACCCACTCATCTAGTGCTCGCCAAACCAATTTAGCCCATTGGGTTGTAAGAGAAATCCCATGGGTGCTGACTAAATGTGAGTTCTTTATTTTCAAAAACATGCCTCAACCAGCAATAGGGATAACCTAAAAGAAAATCCATTCATTCATTCATTCAACATATGTTTATCTTATACCTCCTGGAGCTGAACTTCACAGCTAATAAGATTGCTGTTGTATCTGGCCTTACTGAGCTAATTATCCCTGAAAGACATAGACATGTAAATAGGCAATTATAAAATATAGTGGAACTGTATTGGAGGAAGAACAGGGCTCTATAGGTGTTTAGAGGATATCAAAATATTTAATTCCTTAGGATATTAAAAAGATAAATTGATTTTGATTTGCTTAGTTTACCTTCTTGTCTTCTTACCAAATTACAGCATTTTTTCTAAGTTTTATAGTGAGGTAACAGTTCATTCAACACATTTGAATAAAAAACAAAACTTGTTTTCTTAAATTACCTGGCCATTTCAAGTAAGAATTTTTTTTTGTCATTAAAAAGTAATGCTGATAATTTTTTTTAATTCTAAAAAGCTCTTTATATCTTGTGCTATAAATATCGAATATAGATCTTAGAGAAAATAAATATTTTAGTAGAACTGGAAATATTTTGTGTAGGTGAAGAAAGGGCTAAAAATGAGAAAGGATGAAAGATTAGAAAAGGAAGATCACAAAAAAAGAATAGGAAATATGTGGGATTCCATGTCATTCTTGACTATCTCTCTATTAATAGATCACATTTTCACAACTCCTCCTTCCTTCAAGGTTTAACACATAATCCCAGGATTCACAGCATTAGGATCTAGTAGAACTCTGAGTAGTGTGCCTGTATGTATCTCACCACTTCCACTCCTTTTCCTATGAAATGGACGTCTTAACACCTACCTCACAGGGTTGTTGTGAGGATCACATGAGATACTGTGTGTGTGTAGGTGCTCTATATAATCATAAAGTGCTTTAAATACATAAGGTATGGTTCATAGTGTTCTCTTCTGAACTGATTGCTATTCCTCATTGGTATAATGTAGATATTTCAAATCTGTAATACTAAGGAGTGAAAGCAAAATGAAAATTCAAGAAGCCAAAGAAATGTCATGGACAAAAAGAGAGATGCTAGAAAATAAGATAAGATTTCACATTAGATACAGCAATGCAGGTGTGACCAGATCACAAATCAAGGAGTCTGAGCCAAGCAGAAGAGCATAAATTATAAATAAAAACAGCAACTAACCTGAGTGCATGCAAGGGGCCAGAAGCTGTCAGCAGAGGTCAGAAAAAAAAAAATGTCAGGCTCATAAAACAATAGTCCTGGCTCCGAAAGACAAAGCATGAGCCCAAGACACTGCCGATGAGAAAGCTGCTGAAGTGTTGAAATAAATCAGGGTTGTCAGTGGTACTCTGGGTCTGAGCCTGCATGACACCACAGTCTCAGGGGTTAGGAGGGGGAAAAGGAAGATGAGGGGAGAAATTAGCCCATTGTCAGATAGTCCCAAATATTAGCAAGCTGGCAACATTGACTAGCCAGTTAGTACAAACATCGGAAACGAGTTGGATCTCTTTGTCCATGGTTGAATTGGACAGGACCTCCTCCCCTGCTCGGCACTGGGGAGCAGGTGTAAGCCGAGCAGCCCATTCACTAGCCAGCAGGCCTTGGCCCATGTTGGCCACAGGATGGCTCAGATCCCAGAGATCCCTGGAGACAATCCCAGGGGGTTCCATTCATAAGGTATCTGACACCTCAGACTACAAATAGATTCTTAGTGTGTGGAATACTCACCTGAATTTTCCAAGTTAGGGGAGAAGGGCTTCTCTTTTTCAGACAAAAATAGATGCTAAATGCCCAGGTCAAATGCACAAATTATACCAACTTTAACAATGTCTAATGAAAAGAAAGCAAATCTGGACCAAGCTCTAATGCTAGTCACATGGTTTGTCTGCTGTGTTGTCACCGTAACTTGGAAGGCTATGTGTTTCAGGCAACAAAAGAATTACTGCCATAAAATTAAACACTGCATGAGGCTCTGTCCTAAACATCCCTATTACTAATATATGGGCTGTTAGTACCGTATTTTCCGGTGTATAAGACGACTGGGCGTATAAGATTTTCCTGGGTTAAAAAGTCGTTTTATACGCCGGAAAATACAGTCCAATATCTAATCCATTATATCTAATCCCATCAATATAGTCCAATATACTGTATTTTCCGGCGTATAAAATGACTTTTTAACCCAGGAAAATCTTATACGCCCAGTCGTCTTATACGCCAGAAAGTACGGTATGTGTTGCTGTGCTTCACTCATGTCCATGAGACTATAACTAGAATGTGACTTTGGATCATCTTATTTTGAAACCCATACAATGGTATGAATCATCAACTTGTCTTTCACTAGACGTCTACTGAGGACTCAACTCAAACATAAATGAATTCTGGTCTTTCTCAAAGCATTCAACTGACCAAAGTAAACCTTCTTCTCCAATCACTAAATAATTACAATACTGAGCATTTAGAGAACATGTGCTGTGCACCAGGGGCTTTTGTTGTTGTTGTTTTTTAATTTCTTTATTGATTAAGGTATCACATATTTGTCCTAATCCTCCCATTCCCATCCCAAACCCCTTCCCACGCATGCCCCCACCCCCCTGTTGTCCGTGACCACTGGTTAGGCTTATATACATGCATACGAGTCCTTTGGTTGATCTCTCCTCTTACCCCCCCCCCCCCACCTTCCCTTTGAGGTTTGACAGTCTGATCGATGCTTCCCTGTCTCCCAGTCTGTTTTTGTTCATCAGTTTATGTTGTTCATTATTTACCCTAGATGAGTGAGATCATGTGATACTAGAAATACACTTATAAGAACTAAAAATGAGACAAGCAATAATGGTTATTCTGAGAGGCAAATGAATCAGTCTGTAGTGAGTTTCTTTCTGGGCCAACAGCTCTTTTGAGTCCAATTTCAATGTCAAACAGTTCCTTATGTGTACATGTCAGCAACGATATTTCAGTTCTGGATGGTGGACAAATGGTGGTAATACAGGTCCGACCCTCTCTGGTTTGGTCCCCAGGGGCTTTTGATGCATTATATCACTTAACTCTCAGAAGAGTGTTTGAGGTAAGTACTACTATTATTCCCATTTATAGATTAGAAACTGAAGCTTCCACTGCTAATAAGTGGAAGGGCAGAAACTCAAAGCCACGTCTATCCATCTTCAAAGTCCCTGTTTGTAACTACGACTCCATTCAACACTCCCATACCAGTTTTATGTATTCTTTAATGTCAATACCACACATGCGTATTATGGAGGCTATGAAGAGAGGAAGGAGGAAGAGAGACAGGTTTGTCATGAGTGTAGTTTTCCAGAATGGGCTTACTAGTTTGAAGACCTGAAGGAGATACAAATTCATACAGCACGACTTCCATTAGGTCAAATTCCAAAAAGCACTCTCAGAGAATCTTTATTTGTGTATGTTTCCATCTTCAGCTACCCCTCCACCTATTGTCTGCAGTTTCTCCCCCAAGAATATTACTGAGAAATAATAGTCTCCCCGGGATGCGCACAAAGCTTCCATTATCAGCAGTGAGAGTTACCTATGTGCAGGGGAAGGAGCCACCTGTTACTATTCTATCTTTATTTCAGTTACTGGCTCAAATTTAACATTTTTCAATATAGTTTGGCTGCGTTGATGTCCCTGTTTTATTGAGTCTCCTTTTCATCTCCTCACTTTCCTCCATAGCCCCGGTTATGACTTAGCACAGCAGAGTGTACCTGAGTAGCAATGGCTCCAGGTAACTCAGGTGCTGTCTATTCTCCACAGTTATGTAATGTTTAAAGCTTTATATGATTCCACAGATTGTTGCTAAATACACAGAGTGTTCCATTAACACAGTAGACGTGTTCCCGGATGGTGTGTGTAAGTACTATGTTTTGTAAGGTGAAATAGAGATTTCAATCAGTAATGGATCCAGCAGTTAGCACTTGTCCTTAGCCCAGCTAATTCTCACAGCAGCTCTCAACAGAGCCACTTAGAAGGGGGAAATTCATTCCAGCTCCAGCCAGGTCTTCTACACCAGCAAAATCTGAAATTCATCCAGTTATGTGCCAGAATGCAATTGGAGCAGAGAGACCCAGTATGCCACTTCGCATTCCTCCACAACCTCAGAGGACAAGCGGGTTTCCTGCCCTTCAGAGAACTGGGTCCTGCTTCCGGTTCTGCATAAACATGTCTCAGACTAGCACAGGGTCGTTTAGTTCATTCCAAGTAAAGCACAATCTGAATAGAGGTTCACAACCTATCACTTGCCCCCTCAACCTGGCCTGTGGAAACACACTGCCCTACAACGTGAATCTTAAGACCAAATTCCCTAGAGCAGTGGTTCTCAACCTTTCTAATGCCGCGACCCTTTAATACAGTTCCTCGTGTTGTGGTGACCCCCAACCATAAAATTATTTTCGTTGCTACTTCATAACTGTAATTTTGCTACTGTTATGAATTGTAATGTAAATATCTGTGTTTTCCGATGGTCTTAGGCAACCCACAGGTTGAGAACCGCTAGCAGGGTCGCCTAAGACCATCGGAAAACACAGATATTTACATTATGATTCATAACTAGTAAAATTACAGTTATGAAGTAGCAACGAAAATAATTTTATGGTTGGGGTCACCACAACATGAGGAACTGTATTAAAGGGTCACGGCAGTAGAAAGGTTGAGAACCACTGGTCTGGAACAACACGGTTACTTCTTTGCACATGAAGTGTCCAATAAACATCACCCACCTGCAGACTCCTGACCCTTTCCTGGGGTGCTACAGTTATTCCCACTTCCTGGTTCCCCAAAATTCGTAACTTCCGGCTTTATCCCTTGCAAAGTAAAATATGAGCATCCCAGCGACCTTTCAGATGCTCATTCCAGGGAACTATTTAAAGGAATCCTCATCTGAATCTGTAGCAAAAGGAAAAACACCGGCCTTTTTAATGACGTTTTACGTAATTTAAAAAATTTATTTAAAAATAAAAATTGCAATGCTTCTTGCTATGCTTCTTTATTTACACACCTAGCATTGTCTGAGAAATAATGCCACCTCTTTTCCTTCCAAAGGAAATAATGCCACCTCTTTTCCTTCTTGTCTCTGCTTGGATCCTGAGTTTTTCCTACAATTTTAGTGTCTAAAGAATGGCACACTCGTTGTCTTATCAGATGAGGTAAATGCCAAGTGGTAGGTTAGACAGGATCTCCTCTTCTGAATCTCAGGGTGCAGGCAGAAGGGCCCTGAAAACATGGATTAACCTCGTTGTGCTGTCCAATAATATCTAGTAATACTCTTGCTAATTGCTATTGGACAGCAGTAGACGAGGTGAATTTTTCCATAATGTGGAAGACTTAGAACTGAGTAACCATACTATGTTCTAGTATTGTTCTACCAGCTATTCGCAGGCTATGGAGATCATCTACATGGCCTCTACAGCTTTTGTCATATGCAGATGGCTGGAATTACTAGTAACATTCAGAAATTCCGATTTCAAAGATTTAGGTTGTGGTCAGATATACTTAATTTCCAAAAACTCTCCTTAGGATTCTGAAGGGCAAAGTCATTGAAAAACTGTTTTTAATGTATGATTCTTTTGTGCTGCCATCACCCATCCCAATCATTAGGCCAGAAATCTAAATTATGTTATTAATAACAATAATGCTTATAATACAGAGGGTAACCCCTGTGTGCCAGGTACTTTGTACACCTCCTTCACTTAAACTTCACAGAAAATGATCACTTAGTTTCACCCATGAGGATTTAGTCAGTTGAGCAACCTGTGCAAAATCACACAGCCAATATGTATGTGGCGGGTCGGCAGTTTGAATCTTGGTTAATCTGATTTTAAATTATATCACTTGGTTCAATATTATATTTCACCACAACCTAACTTTCCCTCTTAAGGCTCTTCAGAGTACATTTGTGAACTAAAGCAGTTCTCACAAAAGTCCTGAGAGGGAATTATAGGAAATATCATAAGAATGAAAGAAAGAAAGTGAAAAAAGGCAAAATAGTATGTCCAGAGTCATACGGGAAGTTTGTCGATCCGCCGGGACTTGGGCCCTGGCCTCCTGAGTCTAGTCTAGAGAAGCATACCGTTTTCCGATAAGGAGCCTGCCCCTTCTCTGAAGAATAAGCCCTGAGACCCTCCCTTTTGAAATAAAATATATAGTTAGTAGTTCAACCTCACCAAGAACCCACAGGTTGAGAAATACCATATTTTACAGGGTTTTTTTCCCTTCTGTTATTACCCAAACAAGATATGTCATCCATGTTTTCTTTTGTGTTTCCAAGAGTATTTTAAAAAAAAAGTAGTCAAGAGTTAAGCTGAGCAAATGGAAGCAATGTTTGCTGGAGCATTCTTTGCTGAATTTTTGTTGAGTTTTCTAGTGATCTGTCCTTAAATACCTCTGGGCACAGCTGTTAGACACAAGTTATGGCCTTTCCTGTCGAGTGCAGAGTAATAAAGACCACGCACACTTATTGTCTTCTCACAATTCCAATAAGTCAACCTGGTAACAGCTTGCAGAGCTCTGGACAGTTACGAGCATAAACAAAATATAGCATACAGTGCCGAGGAGAACGGATACTGTCTTTTCATTTACTTCCCAATCCAATTCAAGATGCAAACACTCAGTTACTTTGGAAAATTATTTTATCTTCATAAAAAGTCAGAAAATCTGACTGAGTGGTCAGCCCTGCCAAGAACCGGACAGATTAAATGTTAGTGGGCCAAATTTGGGACATTTTCCTCCACAAGCTCCACAGCTCAAATCTTCTACAGTCTATGTTTTCACAGGTTCCTACAATAACTTTCAGAATTAAGCATAATAATTCTATCACTACCATTTTTATAGTACTTTAAAAGTTAAAATATCAGTTTTTTACATATTGTCATATTTGAAACCTCAATCCTAGGAAGTAGGCGTTATGTTTATTTTTATAAATGAGTAAATGAAGCCACAAAGAGTTAGGTCACTTACATCTCAACAGCTTATAAAGAGGGACATGAAAACTTCCATGAGGTCTAGCTGAGGCCTGCATTTTCAGAAATCAGAAAGAATAATAATGTAATTTATGCTTTTTTATGATGTGAGTTTTCTAAATTAGCTTTGTTTCATATATTTATGGATGACTTGATTATTTTTATGCCTTAGAGTTTTAAGTGAAGAGCAAAAATTTAAATATCCTACAAATAAGCGAATAAAATTCCCCTTTATAAAGTTTTAAATATTCTCCTACATAACTCTAGAAACTAAGACTCATTTAGAAATGACATATTAAAAATAGCAAGATTGCTTTAAAATTATGACAAATATCCCAGTAAATGAACTCTATCCCTTGAAGAAAGCAATGTGCTTTTTGAAATGCAGACCTTTTGATTCAATTGGTATTTTGAAAATCCAGTGGTAGGAGCAGTTTATAGCTAATGACACTCTGAGGAGAACTTACACCAAGGACCATGCTCTGCTTTTCTGGACTCCCTCGATTTTTCAGTTTTGTTTGTTTTCCACACATATGCTTATTCTTAAACATCACATTCCTATGAGAATCTGTCCAACTAGAGAGGTCTTCTTAAATACCAAGTTCTTTCATCTTAAATATTTACCACTTTTTTAGTAATATTTTAAGTCCTGTCTGATGATTCCATTCAAAAACTGACAAATTAATATTTAAAATAATAGCCTTCTGCTATTTTTGAACTTGCATACATTGAAGTAATACACTCTTATTCATGATTAAGTTTGATTTACTCGGGATCATGAGTTTAGTACAGTTAATTTGAAGCAACAAGTTCTCAACCTTTAGTTATTCAGCATTTGAACTATGGGTGTTCCGTATAATCATGGCTGACTTTGCTAACTAATTTGCAGTGTCACCAAAATACGTACTACCCAGCTATTCTGCAGTCTCGACTCTTAGGGGTCAGTTTGTGCTTTAATATTGAAATGAAATTATTTGAGCACCAGCCTCATGCTCTAAAGCAATGCGAATGATTCCTGTCTAAAATAGTTTGATGAAAACATAGAAAGCTTATATTCCTCTATATATCCTCATTCAAATCCCTGCCACCTCTGTGGTAATTGGTGTAATCGTGCTTCCAAAAACTCATGGGCACCTAAAACCTCAGAATGTGACCTCCTTTGGAAATAGGGTTTTGCAGATATAATTAAGTTCATATGAAGTCATTTGGATCCAGGTGGGCCCTAAATCTAATGACTGACACCTTTATAAGAGGAGGACACACAGAGACACAGTGATGATCCTGTGAAGACAGGGGCAGAGATTGGAGAGATGCAGTTGCAAGCCGAGAAGCCACTAGAAGCTGGGAAAAGGCAAGGAAGGATATGATTTCAGACTCTGGCCTCCAGAGCTGTGAGAGAATGCATTTCTGTTGTTTTAAGCTGCACAACTGTGACCATTTGTTACCACAGCCCTAGTTTCTCCGCTTTATTCTTTCCTGGGATTTCCAGAATGTTTGTCTCTCTTAACATCCAGAGTCAGATTCAAAATCTGTTACATTCCTTGCTGGAAGCCAATTCCAGCATTTCATAATTGCAAGAGTTTCATCAAAAGGTTGATGGAACTTGGGGACTCAACAAGGGCTGAGTCACATATGTAATCACCTGTTGGAATGGCTAAAGGCATTTCCCCAAACCTGAAAAGGATGATTGTTTGCTGCCAGACAGCTCAGGGCATCTTAATCCACATGTTATTGCCTCCTACTGGCCAAACACCTGAACAGCCATAGGCTATTCTCCAATCTGACAATGCTTCTGTAGAAACACTACCCTTTGAAGTGTATATCTCCACCTTGCCTTAGGACAAATTGTGTTAATAAAAAGCAAGGGGTCCTGAGACAAGGAGAACTTAGCTCCTTTAGCTAGGCTCCTCTGACCCTCCAATGCCTTTCAAAATTATCTTTTGTCTCTGGATTCCTATTTAATCTATGCACAGCCCTTTCTCCAGATTCCAGAACCCTTCTAGATGCAGGATCAAGACCACCGGCGTTAAATGATGCCCAACGTCCGGCATTAATTCCTTTTCCAAGGAAATTTGTTTCTCCAAACATCTGATATCTGGGTTGTGGCTTTCATAGCTAAGTACCTCATTCAGATAATGATCTTAAAAAGAAAAATCAGTTCCCTTCCTGGAGGAATCTTGCCATATTGCAAGAACATCCAGGTTAACCTGCAGCCATTGTTTTAAATGTATGTTACGTTTGGAGCTCAAATATAACAATTACCATTGTAATATATTTAACTCTAAATCCCAATTTAAATAAATTATACAAAAAGGACCACAAGGTTAACAATATCATAATTGAAAATGAATTCCACTCATCAAGTCGTTTTTAACCTCAGTTCTTCACCCAAGCAGCAGTGATAGACACATGCAAAAAGCCCCAGAGTTCACATTCTTACCAACTTCTCTTTTCAAATTAGAATGTTGTCTGTCTAATAGAGAATAGCAGATCCATAATATCCTTTTCCTAACTTTTGAGGAGAGACCGACTTTTATAAATTATTTAGGGTTCATGTATGATATCAACATCTCTGTGAATGTGTTGTTTTCTTTAAATAAAATATATTTCACACATAAAGGAAAGACGGAGGAGCATTCATAACAAATAGCTAATAAATAGTCATGTACCTTGGTTTTAGAGATATTAAAATTTTACCACACAAACTGCAGGTATTTGTTTTTAAAGATATATAATTTTAACTCATATAGTTGAAGCTCTAGTTATGCCTGCCTCCCTTGCTTTTCCAAGATAAACTATTATTTTGGAGTTCATATGTTTCTTTCCATTCAGGTTTTCATACATTTACTGCATATGTAAGTATGCATAAACAATAGATGGTATTGTGTTGTGCGTTATCTTACATAAATAGAATTACCTATCATTTTGGCATTGTTCTTTCTACTCAATTTTATGAATTTCAGCTGTGAGTCATAGACCTGTTACAACAGTAAGCTTGAGTGAATATCCAGCCACTACTTATGTTATTAAATTAATCTTAGTTTTTAAAATAATATTATATACAATTATGAAAAAATTAGATATTCAATTTCTGTCCCAGAATTACTGTCAATATGCTTAGATACTTTCTTCCAGTCTTTTTATATGTAAACTAGAGGGCTGGTGCATGAATTCATGCACAGGTGGGGTCCAGCCAGCCTGCCCCGATGGGGGCAGATCAGGCCAGGCTGGCTGGGGGGGCACTGTGGGAGGCCAGCCGGCCCCACCCCCGATCAGGGTGGGGGGGGGGCGATTGGGGGCGGGGCCAGCAGGGGGGAGAGGCCATGGGCGGTTGGCTGGCCCTGCCCCTAATCGGGGTGGGGAGGCTGGTCGGGGGCAGGGCTGGCTGGAGGCAGGGGCCATTGGAGGGGCCGATTGGCGCCCTGATCGCGCCTGTTGGCCTCCGCAGTACGCATCATAGTGACTGGTTGTTCCAATCACTGCGCTTTTATATATACAGATATTTTGCATAATTGAAATAAATTTTAAATATTAATATAGTCATTTAATATTATATTATCATCTTTCCCCCCATTCTATACGATCTTTTTGACAATTGGGCTTAATGTCTCAAAAACTATCCATCTACTGTATAACTATCTCTCTATTTTGACGTATTTAATATATTTCTGTTTTACTTCCCCCTTTAAAAATAAATCTGCAATAAAAAAATAAAAATAGCCTCTGAACTTGTTAACTTTTATTATATTTGGTGTAATCTCCTCAGATTAAGTTATAAACCATTTTATAGAATACCTGCTCTATTACATATTTTTATTTGGTATCATATGGTCATAGAAATATGAGTGTACTATTTAAATAAATATTTTATATATTGTTTTTATTTTCCATACACACTTTAGAAATTATCATACTACATTCTTCCCTCCAGAACTAGGAAGTAGGAATAATAAGATTGCCTTTAAAAAGTTAAATTGCAATGAATCAGAGCAGAGATAAATGTCAAATCAACTCACCTGATTGAATGTATTAACATATATAAAGAAAAATGTGTTAACCAAAGAGCTTGCTGTCCAGTCCCAGAGGCAAAATCTCACTGCTATGTTTCATTGTAAATTAATAAATTAATTAAATGAAGAATTCACTTACTGTAATTTGACTTCCTATAAAGATTGCCCACGGGGAGAAAATGGCCTTGTCAAGCAGATACAAATATTTCGGTTTTTGAGGCAATCACATTTCTCCTTCTAAATTGAATTGACATTTAGTCCCAAGATTCTGTTTAACATTAGTCTGCCACTAAGAGATAAATCCTCTAACCCTACAAAATCAGGTTTTGGAATATGTAAGGCTTTTGATCAGACATTCCCACCAGACCCTACTGCCTTGGGGACTTTCAGTAGATAGCCATGTCGTTTTTTTCCATAAAAAAACTCATGATTAATTCAGTTAAATCAATCTTTTCCTTCACAATTTCCCTTACTGCTTCTACATATAGAGACTATATTCCCTCTAGAGACTTGTAAAATACTAAATTTTATTACTTCTATTGTTTGATATTTTAAGCATTTACCAATTTAATTCATTCAGTTAATGCAGTTTGCATATCAAGAAGAGCTCACCATTCATTCATTCATTCATTCATTCGTATCACAACTCTTCATCAAGTAACTACTAAGTGAAAATCTAGACTTTGTCAGGTGCTAAAAAGATAACAGCAAGGATTTCTGTCTAGTGGAGAAAATAAACTAGTTTACAGTGTTTTGATAGTTCAGCTGTGCTGTGGGAGTTGGAAGTGGGAATCCTGTCCAAACTGGGGCGGGAGGGAGAGAATTGAGGGTGAAGAAATGGGAGATTTGTGTGTGGGGGAGGGGAAGGTGCAGGGAGGTGGTGAGGGGGAATAGAAGAAACATACCAGAAAGGGACCAAAGCTCCAGAAATTAAGGTTTGTAAGGCTTATTTGGGCACATTGAATAATCTATATATAAAAGCCTAATATGCAAATTATCCCCATGGGAGTTCGACCAGGAGACCGATCACTCGCTATGACATGCACTGACCACCAGGGGGTGGCACGGAATGAAGGAAGGCCCCGGCCAGCAGCTGGCAGCCGGGGAAGGGAGGTCCTGGCTGGCAGCCAGAAGGCCTCAATTGACCCTGATCACCAGCCAGGCCTAAGGACCTTACCACTGTTCAAATTTTGTGCACCGAGCCTCTAGTTATATTATAAAATAAAATAAAAATGCAGGAGTGAGGAGTGTAGAGGTTCTCAAAGGGTTCGATTAGAGAGGGAAGCAGAGATAAATCACGACCTCTGTTATTTCAGAGATCACTTGGCAGGAGTATCCCTACTGAAATCCTTGTCTTTTGTGTTTTTAACTATAAGAGGGATTGCCAAGCTTTTTTATAAAGGGCCAGGTAGCAAATAAGCCAGAAGGTCTCTGTCACAGCTATTCAACTTGCTGTTTCAATCTGAAAGAAGTCCTAAACAACATACAAATGGGTATGGCTGCATTCCAATAAAACTTCATTAGTATAATAGACAACAGGCTGAAATTTGCCCATGGGCCATAATTTATTCTTCACTGGTATAGCAGACTTTCCTCAAAATAATAGATAATCATGTTTTTAAATAACAAAGGTCAAATAAACTTACATCTGAAACCATGGGGTAGGTTTTGTCTCTGTACAGAAGCTTATCCGAGTTGATTAAGAACCCCCCTTTGAGGAGCATAAGCATTAAACAGGGAATTAGTAAAAAAGAAAAATTAATGAATAAGGTGATTAATATCACATATAACATATTTATTCCAATGCTTTCACTAGAAAATGACAACCTCAAAATTTTCAAAACTTGTAAAAATAAAAACTTTGTACTTGTATACCATTTTAAAGAATGCACTATTTCTTCTAACTTTCAAAAATGATCTCAAAAATACATAAATCTTGAAGGCAGGATTCGTATATTATGCAAATTTTTCCAGGAACCCATTAAAATGCCTGGTACAGAAAAGTTATGTGAAGATACATTTAAGAGCAAATATCATTTTCCCTTTTTAGCAGCTGAAAAACTTGGTCTTAGGTTAAATGTTCCAATAAGGCCCATAAACCAACAATGTCAGAGGCAGAACAAGTGCCCAGTAACCTGCCTCCTGGATTTTAATTTCAGTTATACTCTACAGTCACAGATGTGAAAAGGAACACAGGGCTAACCATGTAGGATAATTAATATTTCATAAATACACAAAGATTATTAAAATGACTTTTATGGAATGAGCTATTGTCTTTGCTCAAAACTCCCCTTCAACTAGGAAATGCCTCTGACCCTCACTCCAGAAAATACCATGTAAATGCAAGTGACACTGTCTTTGGCCCAAGCTATTAAGACCGTAGATGGGCAATCTAACTCAAACAAAATCAGAGGAGGACTTCCCTGGATATTTAGAACTGTCACTGAGAAGGAGACTATAAAATAGAAACCCGGGCATTGTTAACACACATGTTTTGTCATGTGGATTGGAAAACAGAGATATCTATATTGCAACAAAAGAAAAGAATGCAGCAATTTACAGAGAGGCTTTTGTGTAAATCTTGGAGAGAGATTACTAAGCAGATTTGAGTTAGTCCAGCTGTTCTAGATGCCTACATATATTCTTACCCCTGGGATCATAGGAAATCCTGTGGTTCTTACATGCATCATCATTTCCATTTTGGTTTGTGTTTCTGTTTTTAGCCAATTACAAAGTAATGACTAATACAAAGAGTCATTAAAGGGACACATGGTCAATGTTTATCTGTGTTTATCTGATTTGAATCTGGAGAAAGTCTACATTGATAAAGTTAAGAGGAGAATTAAGACAGCTACCCAGAAAAACAAACAAGCATTACTCTTTTCTGAAATCTTTAGGTACAAGGTAAATATTCCCCAATGGAGAAAATCTGTCTGACTAAATATGTTAGCTTGATAGCAAAGAAACCATAGCCATTATTCACATCCATATAATGAGCTGGCTAAATTCAGAGGAAATTCTGACCTGCAGTCTGACAGAGAAAATGCTGATTGTGGATGTTCAGAATGGCAAAATGGACTTTTCTCCACCAGCAAAGCAGAGTAGTTGAAAGAGACTGTTGGCCTGCCACTTTTCTCTGTATTAGTGCACAGATGATCAAGGATTGGCAAAATATGGTCACACTTCTGTAATTGATTTATAATTGAAAAATATTTAGTTGACAGATAGGCATAGACATCCCAAACATATTTAGCCCTAAAAAATTCATTAGAAGACTTACTCACCTTCAAAATCACACAAGCATAGGGAATTTGGAAAAAAATATGCAGCCATTCTATTTGGAATAAATACACATTCTAAAGGATTCTATAGAGCTTCAGCAGGTATGTCTGATTAACATGTCTCCTCATTTAAATATATAATGTGATCTTGTAGGTTAGTGGTTCTCAAAGTATGGTCCCAGGAATAACAGCATCAGCATACTCTGGGAACTTGTCCCACTCAAGACCTACTGAATCAGAAACTCTGGCTGTGGGGCCAGCCATCTGTGAATGTAATGCATACTGCTATGGACTGAATTATGTTCATTCATCCTTCTCTCCCTATTAAATTTATATGTTGAAGCCAAAAACACCATTGTGATGGTATTTGGAGGTGGAGTTTTTAGGAGATAATTAGGTTTAGATGCTATTATGAGGATAGGGTCCTCATGATGGAATTAGAGATCAAAGAGCTTATTCTCTCCTTTCAAAAATTGTCTGCTTTGTATCTCATTCAAAGAAAGAAAAACATGTTGGGACACAAAATCCAGTAGCCTTACTAGTATAATAAGAAATATCTTTGCTATCCTATATAATAAAGAGGTAATATGCAAATTGACCATCACTCCAACACATAAGATGACCACCCCCATGTGGTCAAAGATGGCTGCCCCCATGTGGACACAAGATGGCTGCCACAAGATGGCCAGAAGGGGAGAGCAGTTGTGGCCAATCAGGCCTGCAGGGGAGGGAAGTTAGGGGTGACTGGGCCAGGAGAGGAGGACAGTTGGGGGGGACCAGGCCTGCAGGGGAGGACAGTTGGGGGGAACCAGGCCTGCAGGGGAGGGCAGTTGTGGGGGGAACAGGCCTGCAGGGGAGGACAGTTAGGGGCAACCAGAATGGCAAGGGAGGGAAGTTAGGGGTTACCGGGTCAGCAGGGGAAGGTAGCTGGGGACGACCACGCCTACAGGGAAGGACAGTTAGGGGTGACCAGGCCTGCAGGGGAGGGCAGTTGGGGGCGACCAGGCCAGCAAGGGAGTGGAGTTAGGGGCAATCAGGCCAGCTGGGAAGCAGTTAGGTGTTGATCAGGCTGGCAGGGGAGTGGTTAGGGGGTGATCAGGCTGGCAGGCAGAAGTGGTTAGGGGCAATCAGGCAGGCAGGCAGGCGAGC
Organism: Cnephaeus nilssonii; assembly: GCF_951640355.1. Taxonomy (NCBI): domain Eukaryota; kingdom Metazoa; phylum Chordata; class Mammalia; order Chiroptera; family Vespertilionidae; genus Cnephaeus; species Cnephaeus nilssonii. The sequence continues at coordinate 13,560,700 of NC_137079.1, forward strand.
GGTTGGCAGCCAGCAGTCCTGGATTGTGAGAGGGATGTCCCAGATTGGAGAGGGTTCAGGCTGGGCTGAGGAGCACCCCCCACCCCATGCACAAATTTCATGCACCAGGCCTCTAGTTTCTAAATAAATGCCACTATAGTTATCTTGTATCTCTTACTAGAAGATAGGATGTTTGGTCATCTATTTTTGTGTTTATGATATTATAAAATATCTTCTCCTCCACCTCCTATATCATTGAAAGTCACTGTATTGTGTTTTCCAATTTGTGTGTTAACGTGTCAAGAATATAATTAATCATTTTGTTATAAAATTTTCTAAATAGTATGCAAAATCTATATAACATTTAAAAACTTGTAGCTGTTGAGTTTGTAGTCATTGAAATATAATCTTTGAAGTGTTCTCATATACATCACTTACATAAATGTTAAAACAGAGAGAATGGTTTCTAATCTTCAGCTTTGACTAATGCCATGCTTGTAACTAAACTCTTCAGTGGGTGATGCTAGAAAGTTTAAAATATATTCCAATAGTTGACCTTACTGAGAAAAAGTGATAAAATGATTTTTAAAGCATTATGAAACAGTGTTAATATGTAACTAACACCTGCTGACTTTGGTTACAGCTCCACCTCGGACAGTACGACTGGTCGACGGTAGTGGCCCTCATGAAGGCAGAGTGGAGGTTTTCCATGATGACCAGTGGGGCACAGTCTGTGATGACCACTGGGAACTGCGCAGTGGACTGGTCATCTGCAGGAGTCTGGGATTCCGCGGTGTTCTAAATGTGCACAAGGGAGCTAGTTTTGGACAAGGTAATCTTTTAAAAAAATATGTTTTATTGATTTCATAGAGGAAGGGACAGAAAGAGATAGACACATCTATGATGAGAGAAAATCATTGATAGGCTGCCTCCTGCACGCCCCCTACTGTAGATGGAGCCACACCCAGGGACGTGCCCTGACCAGGAATCTAACCCTGACCTCCTGGTTCATAGGTCAATGTTCAACTACTGAACCACACAGGCTGGGCAGACAAGGTATTTTTTTTTTTTAATTTATCATTGTTGAGAATATTACAGATTTTTAAAATGTTTTTTTTTTAAAAAAATGAAGCATAGGCATTCTCTAATATGCAGAAGCAAGTAGAGATAGAAACGTATAGCATAGGAAGAAAAATTGTGTGTAGGATTTTTTAAAATGGCCTTTCCTAGAAAGTAGAAATGAAGAGAAAGGGACATTAAAATCAAGTGACATATGCTCTCAGATAAACTTTAATATGTAAATTTTATTTAGATTCAATTGGTCAGTTGCAGGGCACTAACATAGAGGAAAATAGAGTGATTGGCAAAGCAGGACAAGTGAATTAATAAGGTGACTTAGATTCTATAAAGTGGACAGCTCATTTCTAATAGAAGGCATACAGCTGTCATCCATGCTGATTACTCACCTGGTAGGTGATGACTAAAAACTCGTCAGTTTTGGAAATAACAGCATGTGATGATGATCTGAATTCTTAGGATGTGTCTTTGTTGACAAAATGAAATATAGTTTGCCAGTTGTCCAGATAATTCAATCAATATGGACTAACTGAATAGCTCAACCCAAAAAGAGAAAAATACTCTAAAATAGCTTTTATCAAGATGACTTACACTTTACATTATCCAAAGAGTTGACAACTCTGCATTTAGCTTTGTATCTCTAAGGAACAAGCCTGGTGGTACAATTTATCAATTTCTTATATCCCAGATGGTAAAATCGCCACTGTTTCAACATTGCATTCACCTTAAGGCCTAGTCTCACAAGTAAAATATTCTTTGTCCCACAACTTTTATTCATTCCTGCTTGTATCTCGAGGGAGTTCTGGTCTAATGCACTGGCAAAAAAAAAAAAAAAAAAAAAAAAGTATTATAGAATCCTGGCAAGAAAATATTTTCTATTTAAATAAGTAATGAAACAATAGAGTTTAGTCTCATGTGAAATTAGTTTATTTATTTATTTCTTTGGCTACACGGAGGCAATTTTCTTCAGATAACTGGCCACTTCTCTAAGATGAATATCCATTTTTACTGAGGCTGTGCATTAGGGTAGTCGGTGATGCTATACATTATACTAGAGTTTTATTGATAAAACAGCAAGGTATGCCAGAATTTTGTTTTCTGTTTACATTTTTAAGCACCTGCTGAAATGAATCAGAAAGAACAGGCGTTTGATAACGAAGGAGCTATGAGTTGAAACTTTAGTGCTGATACTTTTGTTTCAGATTTCAATCTCTTATTTCAATAAAATGAGAATAATAATAATAATACCAAGCCAGATTTATTTTGAATCTTAAAAGAGTTGGCGTATAAGAAGTGTCAAGCCCTAGCCGGTTTCGCTCAGTGGATAGAGCATGAGCCCGTGGACTGGAGGGTCCTGGGTTCAATTCCAGTCAAGGGCACACACCTCTGTTGCAGACTTAATCCCTCGCCCTGGTCGGGGCGCAGGAAGCAACCAATCGTTGTTTCTCTCTCTCTGTCTCTTCCCCTCCCTACCACTCTTTCTAAAAGTCAATGGAAAAATATCCTCAGGTGAGGATTAACAACAACAAAAACGTGTCCAGTATAAAGCCTGCCAGGTGGCATTGCACAATAGAGGCAGAGAGCACCATCAACAGGTTACTTTCCATCCTCTGAAGGTTAGGAGAGCCAGATCTGTGTTGCATGGTACAGTGACAGAGTGAAGTCCCAAGGTTCACAGAGTTGAAAGTGACTTCGTACTGAACAGAGAGGAGTGTGACTGCATGTACTAGGAACTCGGATCATCTCCCCTCTCCACCCAAGGAGACCCAGCTCTAGTCTCTGCTCACTGCGTGGAATCCAGTACCAAACAAGTGAGGAATGAATGATTATGAGAAATTTAAAATCGCAAAGCAAGATGAGCTGGAAAAGGTAATAAAACTCAGGTTATTCGTTCTGAAGAAAAAGAGTCTGAGAAATAAATTTCACGATCTGCTTCATTGTGTTTTATTTTAAGAAACAGGCTTACTTTGTAAGCTGATTTGGGATTAGACACAGCAAACAACCTTTTTATGTAAAGCTGCTTATGCTCCCCCTTACGTTTCCACTCCACCTTAAATTTACAGTGTAACTGGGGTGGAGGGGGAGGCGCAGGAAAAGCCATTTTGAACGCAGCATAGAGAGACAGAAAACAGAAATATGAGTGGAAGGGTTGGGGAGAGAAAAGGATGCATTAGAATTTGAATTATTTGTAATTTCTTAGTAAAGCAAGAATAATCAGATTAATACTCTATGTATATATTCATTATACCAAAATTCAAACAAGAAGAGAAAACATTTGCATTTATTTTCTTTGTATAAGTCCCTATTAAAGAAAGAATACCATTTTCTCCGTGCAGTTTCTCTCTCTCTCTCTCTCTCTCTCTCTCTCTCTCTCTCTCTTTCTCTCTCTCTCATCTTTTTCTCTCAGTTTTGAAATAGCAAACCGAGCTTACCAGAGAGAAACCTTGTAGCTTTAAGAAGAATTAGTTTTGCAGCCGCAAGGACAGTGACTGATAGGAATAAAGCTTAAAGCATGCTCCTTTACATAGGTTCCTCCATTTGGATGTGTCTTTTGCTAAAGTGGAATGTTCTTTTTTCCTCCCCCTCAGTAGACCAAAAGGTTAACTTAAGGAAGCACTGAGAAGCCTTTTGCCTGTCACTGCATGGGGCAGGGAAGGGGGGGTGAGTCACTTCTCTCCCTGTGCAGGCTCTCCCATCCCTGTCCCAGTGGTCTCCCTGCAGCAAGCCTGGATGAGCTTGGCCAATGGTGGTACTCCTGGAATGTGTTCCAGCCCGTCTGAGCCCCTGTGCTAATGCAGGAAGCATAAGCTGGGCCAGGAGCAGCTAGCTCTCTCCTCTTCGCCTCGGTTTACAGAAGTTTGTGCTGAAGCCCCAAACCTGAGAGCAGAAACAAAAGACAATTCTAGATATACTAGTAAATGTCATATTCTATTCATCCCTCCTTTCCCGTTTCATAATCAAATTTCTAAGTGGAATTCAAAATAAATACAAGAATAAACCGAAGGAGACCATAGATATAGCTAACTATACCTCTGAATTAAGCTTCAGTAAATGGGAGTAAAAATAATATCAAAGATAAATAAAATATCTCAATGGATAGGAGCTCAAATTCTTGCATACTGTACCTTGCATAGTGGCAGCTTTACAAGATGTCTACATGTTGGATCTTATGGAACCTGATATGGAGCCTATAGAGTTCTCAGCACATCTGTTTTGTTACTATGGTAACAAAGACAGTATGAAGTAGGAATAATATTGTTTAGCAAGTGCTGATTACATGATCTCATTTAATGCACATTGTGCCTGTGAAAAATAGATATTGTAGCCCCAATTTTTCACAGAGAAAGTAAGTAAAGCTGTCACAAAATTTGCCCAAGTTTACATGGCTATTATGATGCGTTTTTGTGTGTTTTTTTTTTGGGGGGGAGGTGTGTTATAGATTATTGTCATAACCTGTCTCTTCACTAGACAGAATGTTCTAAGTTATTTATGCTTAAGAACTTCATGTTGGAAGAGCTTGCTTCTTCAAAATCATAGATTTTAAGAGGTAAATGAAATTTTAGAGGTACTTCAGCCATGTCCCTTTATTTTGCTTGTATAAATACAGTAGGGAAAATGAGTGGCTTCTTTAAAAACCACAAAGCTAGAATCCAGAACTTTAGTCTGTTTCATCATTCTCTATTCTGATTCCCATCCCATTTCAACTTTGATCTGAAAACACAATTATTTTCTTTGAGAGGCTGTTGACAAAGTACTTCCCTACTATAAGTCTTAAAAGGGATGCAAATCCATGTCACTCAGCCATAACTGGATTTAATTCACATTCATGCAGAGAATGTTAACCATGTGGTTTTTACTTCCACAGATATCAACTCAGCAGCTAGTCGAAAAATCTCATCACTTTGCTATATATCTGGCTAATGTATAAAATCTGATTCCCTTTTTCCCCATAAAAGTTTGGGTTAGTGATGATTAGATTAAATAAACTCAGAGTCCCTCAAAGAACACTATCTGCATTCTTTTAAAAGAAGAGATGAAGGGAAAATGGCAGAGTCTGTCAAACATGCTCTCAATCATCACAAACCAAGCTCTTGAACCCCCAGAAGCCACGGACAGCGCCTTCAGTATGTCTGCTTTTGGAACACCAAGTCAGTTTGTCCCGACACAGCCACAAAATGTTAAAGGAATTGAAGCTGTGTAGATGATTAGGTAGATGACAGATAGGCAGATAGATAGATGATAGATAGGATTAGAGAATGAAAACATCGAAACCATACTCATCAATTTTGCATAAGTTCCCACTAAGAAGAAAGAATAGTTTGGAGGCAAAAAATAAAAATGACACCAGCAGCAACAAAATCCTCAAGTAACAGTTACTACCTGAGGAAATAAAAACAAATTTGCTTTTTTATCTTTGAGGTACAGATGAAGATAAAATTGTATTAATTTTATGCCACCTTAGCATTAATTTTTAATGCAGAAACCAATTTGGAAGGATATGGGAAATGTGTATTAAGTAAAATTTTCCCTTAGGCTCAATAGTCCTGAATATATTAATATAAAAATAAAATGACAAATCTTTGAACATTACTTTTATAACTCTTATTTGGGCTCCTGTGTAGTCAATAAATATCACCAAGCTATAAAGGGCATTATGTTCTATTGCTGGCTCTGTTCTCCTTGAGAAAGCCAAACATCCTTTCTGAGTCTGTTTATCTACCCATGAAATGGAGATAATTGCCATTATTTTACAAGATTATTAGAAGAGTAAATTTTTTAAATCATATGTGAAAAGGCTTAGTATGTTCACTGTGTCTGAGTCTTTTCCACATAGAAAAGACCAGATTACCCGATAGCACAATCTGCTTTTCATATTAGTGGGGTCAGAGTTAGTTCTAGATGCAAGGGTCAGCCCTGCCACTAATTACGTGTGTAAGCTCAGTTGCTCCATTTGCCTAAAGCAGAGGTCCTCCCTAGGAAGTCAGTGCAAGAGAAAATGGATTTTGATTTTGTTCACTCGTGTAGATGCTCAAAACATCTGCTGAACCACCCAATGAATAATGGAGAGCATTGCAGTAAATCACTGATTGAAACCTGGCTCTAGGCGGATGCAGGGGAATGCTCCACCATGCATTAGCTTTGTGACCTTATTGTCTCCTATTTTTACTTTCCTCTCCAGTAAAATGGCATATAGAAGCACTTAACTTTTTAAGGTTATTTGAGGATTCAATGAGATAACAGATCAAAAGTACTTTGAGTGTTTCTGCCTACATTGTAAATTCTTCAAAGAGTGGGCTGAGATATTCATTATTATGACCCCAGAATGGTATTCTAACATTCATGGATTCCTCTACTGTGGTTTCTAAAAACAGACAATCCCGGTATGAACATTTCAAGCTCACATGAGCTCTCCAGGTCCTCCTCTTACAATTGACCAGTCCAGGATAGCCTTTGCTTTTCCAATAGATTGTTTGAATCCTAATGATTTAATTTCTGTTATATTAAATGAAAAATACAATGTTCCTAGTTCCCTTGGTAATGTAAACCAAAATATAATTTTGTCTTATATTTGGATCTTTCTAATGAAGGCACAAATTATACAAAAATTAAGCGATTGTACCAATTTATTTTACATGTGGAAATCAAAATTTCTTGTCTAATTCAACAAGTAAATAAAAACATGAGTCATCACAGAAAATGTTTACATCAACATCCTATTAACTTATAGACTCTTCAATTTAACTTGCACATTTCTGCTAGGCACAATTCTAAAATGTAGTTCTGATGATGTCATTTCTTGTTGTGACTCAGTATAAAATTCAAAATATTTTATGGTGTGGTCCCAGCTTCCTATCAGCCTTCCTTCTTCCTCATTAATATACTTTGTGTTTGGATGCCAGGAGACTACTCACTATCCTAATACCTCCAGCATGGTCATGCTGTCCCCACTATATGGAATGACTTCTATTTTATGCATGGAAACCTCTATCTCCACTTTTTAAGATTGGGTCAAATTTTATCTACATTGTGATTACAAAATTCCCAATATCTGCTAATTTATTCTTATATTATACATACATATGACTATATATTATACACATTAATAATCATGCACATATTGTTAACTTATGAAGCTAACAGAATATTTGAAAAATCAAGAAGAATAATGCCATTGTATGTGCTTTACATATGCCTCTGGAAAACAAGGTTTTATTTAACTGTTTTATAGTGACCCAAAAATCTGTTTGCAAGTTGATTTAGTATTTCTAAGTACATTTCATATAGCTCTTGTGACTGAAAGAGGACCTTTTAACATTGATCCGAATGAAAAAGCCCTCCACCAGTTTTGCAAAGGTGCTTGCTGAAATTTAGCTGCTAAATCAACAGTTTCCTGATGGCATGAAATGTTCTTGAAAATTCATTAGGAGGTTTGCCATGTTGTATGTTTAACAAAACCCAATGAGATCATTCATTTAGACGTTTTCAAAGGTTCTGTTTCTAGATGTCATAAGCCTAAAAGAAAGAACTTTAATAAATGAAACACTTAGAAAATTTTTTAGAAAACATTTCCAAACCTTCTTTTTTAAAGTTATTTTTTCTTGCAATGAATTCATTTCAAAAAAGCAGTTTTCTTCTTCATGATTAAAATAACATCCTTATCTTAAAAGTGGCAGTTAAGTGTGTTTATTTAGATGAATATCTTCAAGGCAGCCTACTGCTGACATCCATTGTTTTTTCTTCTAACTTGGCTGAGGAAGAATCAGAAAAGGGTGTGAGCTTTGCCATTTTCTTGTTATTTGCCTGCCCTTGCAAAGAATGCAGACTGGTGCAGCCACTGTGGCGAACAGTATGGCGTTTCCTCAAAAAACTAAAAATGGAACTCCCATTTGACCCAGTGATCCCACTTCTAGGAATACATCCCAAGAAACTAGAAACACCAATCAGAAAGGATATATGCACCCCTATGTTCATAGCAGCACAATTTACCATAGCTAAGATTTGGAAACAGCCTAATTGCCCATCAGTAGATGAGTGGATTAAACAACTGTAGTACATCTACACAATGGAATACTATGCTGTGTAAAAAGGAAGGAACTCCTACCATTTGCAACAGCATGGATGGAACTGCAGAGCATTATGTTAAGCTAAATAAGTCAGTCGGAGAAAGATAACTATCACATGACCTCACTCATTTGTGGAATATAATGAACAACATAAACTGATGAACAAAAACAGATCCAGCGACAGAGAAGCATCGATCAGACTGTCAAACCTCGGAGGGAACATACTAGTCCTTTGGTTGATCTCTTCCCCTTAGGGTGGGGGTAAGGGGAAGAGATCAACCAAAGGACTAGTATGCATGCATATAAGCCTAAACACAGACACCAGAGGGTTATGAATGGGGGAGTTGGGGGGTATGGGAGGGATACTGACACATATATAATACCTTAATCAATCAAAAAAAATAATCCATGGTCTTCTTACAGGACAGTTTGTAAGACCTCCGCTAGTTGTAGTGGTTTTAGGTTAATTAAAAATAGGAAACAAGTCCATGTAAACTAAAATACTAGAGGCTAAGAACTCCAGGATACCTCATGATCCAGGTCTACCCCATACCCATACACTTGAATTGTCAGGTCATTGCATATACCCATTACTACTGAATCTTATTTTTTTCTTATTTTTAAAAATAAAAATAATATGCTAAATGCTTTAATCTGTGACTTTGTAGAACTGTGTACCTTTATTACAGCTCTTACACTTTGGATTTTAGTATTTTACACAATGACAAAATATAAAGTTTTCTGGGGCAGGGGATTGATTTTTGAATCCTAATAAAGAGCACAGATTCAAATGATCAACACATTCTGTTAAATTAGTGAGTAAATAAATGGCTTTGTTCCATTCAAATATAAAAACTAAACTATACTTCCTAATAATGCAATTGTATCTGATTTCTGTAGGTACTGGTCCAATATGGCTGAATGAAGTATTTTGCTTTGGGAGAGAATCATCTATCGAGGACTGTAAAATCCGACAGTGGGGTGTGAGAGCCTGTTCGCATGCCGAAGATGCTGGAGTCACTTGTGCTTTATAACGTATTACATTTCATTCACATTTATGAAATCGCTGCAAAATGGTTTTATTACTTTTCTCCATTAAAATCAGTTTAATGAATATTTAAGAGATTAAGAATATTGCCCCAAAATACGGAATATTTAAAAGTCATTGGATAAACATATTAACAACCTTCATACTTACTATATGTTTGTTTTTGAACCATTTTAACATCTAAGTTGTCAAATGGAATTCTATGATGATTTATACATTGAATTGAATATACTGAAGTTTAAGGCTTCTAGATTACAAATGTCAGTAATATGGAAACAATTTCAATCAATGGTTCTAATTCATATCTTCACCAGGAGATTACAATTTTAATCATTTTTGTCTTCTTTGTAATCTATTTTGTTGATTTTAATTGAATTACTTTCTGAATAATGAGAAGGTTGAGAAAATTTCTTTGGTGCCAAGTTCAAAAAATCTTTAATTCATGCATATTTTTAAAGAAAAAATCTTATCCAACTGTCGAGATGTCTAATGAGCAATAACTTGGCTGTAAATGATAAGTTTCTGTCATGTAAAACTTTTATCAGAAGGTTTTGCAAGATCATGTATTAACATGGTAAACAATAACATGCTTAATAGCATATTTATTAACAATAACGTAGTTGTTTTAATGGTAATGTATTGACAGTTTTTTAAAAAAAGTATATTTTTATTGATTTCAGGGAGAAAAGTAGAGGGAGAGAGAAACAAACATCGATGATGAAAGAGAATCATTGATCTGCTGCCTCCTGCACACCCCCAACTGGGGATAGACCCCCTCCCCCTCAACCCTGGCATGTGTCCTGACCTGGAATTGAACTGTGACCCCATGATTCAAAGGTCGACGCTCAACTACTGAGCCACGCGGGCCGGGCCGTATTGACAGTTTTTACCGAATCATAAAGTTAGTTGAAAGCAAGACTCAGGAGAAAAGGCACAGGCCCACCTTTGCCAGATTGTGTATAAATAATGGATGGATCAAAAGTGTTGTTTTTAACATGCAGCTCAGATTGTTATGCACTTACGTTGAATAATTACCTGTTGCCATTCTAATACACTGTGTTTAAAATGTAAATGCACCTCCTTACTCCATCTGAACTAACAGCATGCTAATGTCTTGAGTGCAGAAAGAAGTGTCAACTATCCTGTGTTTTTCCATGAAGTCCCTGCCTCCCATCACTACGCTAGGTTTATATTGCATCCACATAGCTATGCTAGAGCTAAATTTTCCAAAATTCTCTTTCCTGCATTGTTCTTGTCATGGACCACAGAAGGCATTTTGCATGGGGTTGGGAAAGAGTGTGTAGAAGCAGCCACGGGTATCTTGAGGCTCAGAATGTCAGGCAGGGGCCGCAGAGCACCGAGAGCACACACAGGTTGTCCCCGCTCTGCTGGCTGACCTGGTTCACAGGACAGAAGTGCCTGTAGCTCCCCAAGTCCCCCAGCCATCCCAGTCGGTCGGAGTGTTCCTGACAAGTAGGAGACCAGAAAGAAAGAGAAGAATCCTGGGCCCTTCTTGGGAAGTGGTTATGATCCAAAGAGAAAGAACGCGGTTTGGCACAGAGCGGATTTTTATGTCAGTGCCACAGAAGGATAGTGTCCCATACTCCTAGGCCAGGTGCATATTAGCTCCCTGGTAAATTCACTGCCTTCTCCTGAGGCTACCGGAACCAGCAAAGCTGGAGGCAGTGAGAAACTAATACAGGTTCCAGCGCATCCTCCTGGCTTCCACTTTGTCCTTGCTGTCTCCACGTTCATGTCCATCTTCCTTGCTAAACTGCCACCCTGCTGAACTCAGACGACCCAGCACCAGGCATAAAAACAGCAAACATTTCTTAGAGGCTTAGTCACAATTGCACAAGACATGATATGTTAAAAGGAATAAAGGAAGAGCTGCTCCGGACCGGGAGACAGTGACTGGCCGCAGACAGCAAAGTGGACAAGAGAACATGGGGCATTCAATAACTGCATGAGCCTGACATTTAGAATCTTCTAGTTTGTAAAGAAATGAGATTATTTTTAATTATTTTGGTTGTTTAACTGTGCTTTCTGAGATTGAAACACAGGTTTTTAGAATTACATCAAGTATCAAACTCTTCCACTGTAGGTTTTTCTACAAAAATGTCAAGTACACAAGTGATTTTTAAAAAGGGAATATACTATATTATTGTTAATAACTCTAGAATTGAATGAGACCGTTAAAGCTCTTTGAGGTTCCCTGAATGAAAAACTCTATTACACTCCTAGCTAGAGTAATTTTAGGTAACGGGAGGAAAAGCAAACTGAAATACATGTGTTAATCACCCATTAAGAATCTCCCTAGGGCCAAGTAAGTTCAATCAAACCTGTGAAACATTCCAATTACTTTCAGAAACGTCTTTGATGCTTCATACTTACAGTATTTCCCTAAAAAGACTGATGCAATTAATGACATAAATTGCTCTTATATTTTCTGTTGTTAAATTCATAAAACAGTCCTGTTCTAAAGGTTCAATGAGAATAAAGTGAAAACAGCAACTATTCTGAATTAGGGCTTATAAGGGCAGGCAAGCTGGCTTTCAGAGAACCAGTTTGTCTGATATCCAGATCAGCTGCCAGAGTGATCAGAGGGTGAAAAGGAATAACCTGAGAGAGTTCAGATAAATTAAAAAACGAACAAACCAAAAAACAGGAAGGAGGAGAGAAGGGAGAAGAGGAAGGTGGCAGGAAGGAGGAGAGGAAGAAAGAAGGACTAGAAAACGGAAGAAAGGAGATTCAAGGAATAACAAATTTGCTAATTGTCACTTCATCATGCGTCAAAGTTCTGAATTAAAAGGTAGGCCAGTTTGTGATATTTTTAAACATCTTATACTGAGGAAGTGAGATAGCAAATTAATTGGGGGAAAGTGACTCTTGGGATTGTAGTAGAGTTAGACAATTCTTTCTATGTTAATAATCCAAATTCCAAAGTTGACTTCCTACTCAAAGCCGAGTTTTATTTTGTATCACAGGTAGTAAGGGAATCAAGACATTTAAGAGAAGCAATTTGTCGTTGAGTTCTGACCGGTGGCTCTGTACTCGGATTATAACTGAAGGAGATCACTGCTTGTAGACTTGACTTATGTTTACTTAGAGACAACAGACCAAACACTGCCTATGCTAGAACACCGTCTGCTCTGTTTTTCATTTTCAAATAGAATCACAATATTATCAGCTAATCATTTACATTGAGAAAAGTTATATTAAGATAAAGCAAATGCATAACCTTCTGTCTGTGGATTATGCTTTTCCTGTAGAGATAAAAAAACACACAAAAAAACTTAAGTAATTCATTCTTATTTTCTGAGTTATCTTCTCCGTGAACAGGAGAGCAGCATCATTTCACAAAACGGCTAATATTTGTCAGAGAGCCCTGGGAGTTGGTCAGTGTGCTGCGCAGGCAGCGGGAGACCCGGATTTCTCTCCTGGGTGCGCCTCTTGCTTGCTGCGTGTCCTTTAGGGAAGTCATTTTACCTCGAATCCTCAAACCCTGGCAAACAAAAGAGGAGTGTGTCTTAGTAACTCAGTGTGATGGCGAGGACCAGAGGTGGATGTAAAGAACCAAACAGAAATCATTCGTTTTCTCTTACCCGTAATATTTACTGGCCACCCCCACATTTGATAGTGTTAATCCAAGTCAAGAAACTGAATTATGTTGAAGTTACTTTTGTTTTCTAGACGATGTTCTTTTCATTTTGATGTGACTTTGAGACCCTCACACATTATAGCTTTATTGGGGCTAAAAATGGGATAGTGTTCTCTAAATTACAAGGGAAAGTTAATTGTGTATCTAGAACTTTTGATTGACTCGGGTCCTTAGGCAGGGAGAATGCTGTGCCAATCAGCATAGTCTACGTCAGTGAAGAGATGATTACCTTGTAAGCAAAATACGTTTAAAAAAAAGCCAGTAAGGGGGACATTCCCAAGGCTGTCTGGGGTATGTGGCTTGTCCAGTGCGAACAGCCAGCTCTCGGCCTCCATGGGCATTCGGAGAAAGGAGAGAGGCGGGAGGGAAAGAGGAATGTTCACAGGCAGATCCTAAATGGAGCCGCAGCAGAAATCTCAGGTCAAGAAGCAGAGGCCGCCCCGGTGAATCCGCTTCCCTCGGCCTTCCAAAGCTCCAGTCCTTTCCCGGGTGCTTTCTCTCTCTCTCTCTCTCTCTCTCTCTCTCTCTCTCTCTCTCTCTCTCTCTCTCTCTCTGCATCAGTGCTGTCCTGTCTCCACTGATTTTTGTTTTGTTTTACTTTCCCCTCTCACTTCCCAAAAGGCCTGGGGTTTCATTTAGACACTGTTAGGTAAAACCTGTTAGGTAAAACCTGTTCGGTAAAACCGGCTGGTCCTGGAGAACGCCAGCCAAGACCCCCATCCAAGCCACTTGCTGGTGCAGCCGGTCAGCCATACCTGACACAGCAGCCATCCCAGTCGGTCGGAGTGTTCCTGACAAGCAGGAGACCAGAAAGAAAGAGAAGAATCCTGGGCCCTTCCTGGGAAGTGGTTCTGATCCAAAGAGAAAGAACGCGGTTTGGCACAGAGGGGATTTTTATGTCAGTGCCACAGAAGGATAAAACTTGAGCAGCCTGAGTAGAACACTAAGCTGAGAACACACCAACAGTTTGCTAGAAGAACAGAAACTCCAATTTAGGAGGTTTTAATTGGATTTAAGAGGCACCCTAACACCACAGAAGGGAAAGTAGTATCTAGCAAGGAGGGCGGCTAGAGAAAAGGGGTGATCTGCAGGCTTGAGGGACTGGCGATGCCTAATACCAGGCAGCCATTTAGCTGGATCAAGAGCCTCTTTCAGCCTTCGCTGGTTTGGCTCAATGTATAGAGTGTCGGCCTGTGGACTCAAGGGTCCTGAGTTCGATTCCGGTCAAGGGCACATGCCCAGGTTGCGGGCTTGGTTCCCAGTGGGGGGCGTGCAGGAGGCAGCCAATCAATGATTCTCTCTCATCATTGATGTTTCTATCTCTCCCTTCCTCTCTGAAATCAATAAATATATATGTATATTTTTTAAAAAGAGCCTCTTTCAGCTGAAAGAGATACTTTTCTTGCTCTACAGCAACTTGGAGCAGGTCACAGAATGTGGATTGAAGGTTCAGGATGCCCTTAATGAAACTGAGCAAGCCAAGGACACTTTCTATGCTTAACCATGTCATCTTTAAAAGAAGATATTTACATCTCGACTCTCTTAGTTCTCAGTGTCACTGTTATGATAAAATTAGATTGATCTGAAAATCTGTGTAAACTGCATAATCTAATGTTTAAATTAGCCTTGCTATTATTGCTACCTAGGAAGAAAAGGTGAGAGAGAGGCTGGGGAAATGTTTCTAGCTTATACTCAAGGAATGAGTCTGGCTTAGTATAATTTTGAGTATGGAATTAGACATGTGTAGGATGAATTTTAATATATGATAATATAAGATTCTTAGTAGTTTTGATTAATCATTTTGCCGTAATTGCCTTGCTTTATTGTATAATTCATGTTATGACATTGCCAGGTGCCAGCATAGTTAGTAATGAGTCTTCTGCTTTACTTTCCATGTTTTTCTTAAAAGGTTTATGCAAGGGGCACCTTGGCGTATAAGAGGCACAGTGTTCTGAGGAACATTTTAGGGAAAGAATTTGGGGCACAGGCTTCACTTACCAGTCACTCCTGTTCTCATGGTCAGGTGTGAGTTTGGTGCTGGAAGTTTAAACTCCATAAGCATCAATCGATGAACATCAATTTTCTCATCTGTGTATGTGGGAATAATAAAAGTACTTACAGGTTTGTTACTAAAATTAGTAAAATAATTTAAGGACCATTGGAGGTATGCTGGTGTTATGTAAGATTCATTCGGAAGGGAGGTTTTCTCAACATTGAATGCTAATACCTAGGGGAGCTTTATTATAAGTTTTAGTGATGAGGACAATGGGCAGAGTTCTGTATGTCCACTTTAACTCTTGGGTGTTGAGATTCTAGCTCCCCACCCCTAAAGTCTTAAACATATACTTTTAGCCCTGGCTGGTGTGGTTCAGTGCTTAGAGCATGCCCCCATGCACCGAAGGATCTCGGTTTAATTCCTGGTCAATTCTGGGTTGGAGCACGTGGGGGAAGCAACCAGTAAATGTGTCTCTCTCACATCAATGTTTCTCTCTCTCCTCTCTCTCCCTCCACTCCCTTCCACACTCTCTTAAAAAAAAAAAAAAAAGCAATGGAGAAAATATCCTCTGGTGAGGATTAACAATAAAAACAAACAAAAAACTACTTTTATAACACAGCAGAAGGCTAATTTAAGAAGTTCATCACTTTGAAGGATTATAAATGTATCTTTGTGGTAATCAGAAGTTTTTAAAGATCCAGATATATTTAATGCCAGATCCATACTAAATGGAAAGAGAAGCTGTGTAGAAAATTAGAGAATTGTTTTCCCTTATGGTCTAGAACAGGGAAGTCTTGTAAAATTAACAGATTCCTTAAATTTGCATTAAACAGATTGCTTTCTGTCTCCCCTCCAGCAAAGGAGGCCTAAGTCCCTTTCAGTCTGTCCAGGAACTTCACTGGAGTGAACAGTCAGAACAGAGGGTTTAACGTGTTCAATCTGAAACTCCCGTTCCTCCTCCTCTAAGTTAGTTACATTTAGGGTTCGTACTTGTGTCCCAAGTACGGACCCTAAATGTAAGTTTCTTTTCCTGCACTGCCTCATGGGCACTGCTTAAATTCCATTATGCCCAAAATATCACAGACACAAACCCTGAGAATTCAGAGAATCATGAGATGCCCAATAACATGAGCATCTCAGGACCAAATATTAAATATCTTGTTGTCCACCAATGGAACAATCTCATTGGTTGATTTTACTTCCCCTTTGCTTCTCAGTTCCCTACCTCCCCTCAACCACTTTCCTATCCTCTCAGTCTGTCAATTAGCCACCCAATGCCTAGTAATTGCTTGAGCATCACAGGTCTTCATTTTATGCTTTTCACTATGTCCATGATTAAGGAGTCTCCCTTTCCTCCTCCAAATCTACCAACAGACCTTGACCTAATAGTTATCATTCTCTTTAAGAAGATCTGTTATGAACAACTAAAACACTATTTCCCCCCCCCCCCCATCTTATGGGCTGGATTCAAAAGGAGAGCATTATCATACATTCACTAAGAAGTCATAACAGGCAGGCATATAGCTACATACTGTGGGAAAAACAAAAGCGAATAAGATATAACTGGTAAATAAGACATGAACAGGAAGAATCACCATGGATAAAGAGCTATTGAGTTTATGATTCATAATCTGCAGAAGGCTCTGGCAAATAAATAGTTTCTGTTACTTAAGGACTCATTCTGGCCAGTTCTTGAAATAAGAGTGAACACATGTAAGAGACCCAATCCCACCAAGTGGGTATGATCTCAAATCATGAGCACAGCTGTAGTCCTGGTTATCCATCCTGTTTCATGAGAATGCCATGTCCCTGCGCCTTACAAAGCTGTCTTCTTTACTCCTGCTGCATAGGTAGCCAAAGCACTGGATGTTTGCCTCAGTGACGATCGTCACAGGGCTTCCTGCCTGCCTGGAGGGTTTCCTGGGACTCTGCCCAGCTTGCCCCCAGCAGCTAGGGTCTTATGGTCCCAAGTAGTCCAAGCTAACTGGGTTCTTGGGTCCAGTAAACCCCAATATATCTCTGCTCATATCAAGAGAGACCAGGAAAAACTATGCCCCCTTCTGGTGTTGTGACTTATTATTTTACCCAATGAAAGTAGCAGCCCTGCTTATGTGCCCTAGTCAGCAATCAGAAGGGGTGGAGCTCTCTTTACCGGGTACCTGTCTCTCTTACGCAGCCAACTCATCGATCCCATAGCATCTCTCCAGCTATCATTCCAAAATAGTTCAATTCCTTTATCACTTTATTCCACTGGTAATGTGAGGCATAATATTACAGCCCAGCGCTTCTGAACAATGCTCCGTTTAGAAGGTAATGCGAATAACTACTAGTTCATGCACAGAATTGTCAATAGACCATAAAAAGGTATTTGTTCATATAAAGTATCACTCATTGCTTTCCTATTGTACCTGTTAAGTACCATGTTGATATCCCTGTGCAGTAATAATTACATTTTTGAACTTTAAAATAAGTCTTTAAATGACTTGCGTATCTGCTTAGCTGAGGAGGCATAACCTTCCCTGAGTCTTGATGCCAGGGCACGTCAACCAAGCTCTCTGGACATTTTCTGACTTTTCAAGGCACATTTTAAAAATTAAAGCTAATGGAAAAGAATTTCCAACTTAAATAGTTGAGAGAAAAATATAATAACATAATTATAAAACATTTTCTATAGCTAAGTATTCTCTTAAATAAGAATGATGGCATCCCTGAATCAGTCGCTTTTATAGACTGCAAGTAAAAGAAATTAGAAATTTAAAAAAAAGTTGTAAAATAGAGAAAACTGTTGATTTTCCATCGTTTGTAATATTCGAGGATTTATCAAGAAGGCAGAGTAGGAGAAGGTGAAGGACACCCCTCTCCCCACTCTGGACAGGGCGCAAGGGACATAAAATGGGGCTGGCTGAGAGATTTGTCAATATTTAGTTACACACTGTGCTGAGGCATCTGCAATAATGCAGTAAGGTGACCCAGCTTGCAGACTGAACATAGAAATGAGAATTTAAGTGCGTGCCGTGCCGGGTGAAAAGGCACAATGGAAGGGACACTGCATCTGGGTTCAAATCCTGCCTCTGCATTCAATGAGTTTACTACTTGTAATCTTAGGCAACTCCGTAACCTTCCTTGGACTCATTGGTCTTATCTATCATATTAATGTAATAATTATCAGGAAGAAACATGGCAGTCTTCTAACTCATTGGCCGCCTCGCTACGTGTTGTGCGGAGCAGAACAGTGATCAGCATATGTGCTCATCCATAATAGGGCTGAGGCCTCCAGACCAAAGGGAAAGCAGAGAGGGGACCAGCAAGAGGACAGAGCTGTTGAAACTGATGTTAGCCATGGACTAAAACAGATGACTCTGAGCCACCTTGGATTTGGGCAGAATCCAAGTAGAGTGAGCTAAATCACCCCAAGTGTGGGGAGCCCCCTGGGGTGCTAACCTTTAGCCTTGGGACAGGATGAGTTTACTGGGCTCTGCAGTAAGGGGGACTGGAAGCACAGTGCCCCACAGGAGCCAGGAGCTGGAGCTGCTGCCGTGTCCCAGCTTACCTAACAGAGGCAGCAATCCAATTTTAAGAGATTTTTCTATTCTTCTGCCTGGAGGTTAGACTGGTGCTCAAACTAAAAACTGTTTTGTCAGCAGGAAGAGGAGATTCCCCTCATAGATCGATGAACAAACTCATCCGATAGTTCACCGCATCCTCAGAAAAGGGTCTCCATGCTTAGGGGCCAGTTGTGAGGAGGTGTCTCCTAGACTTACCTGCAGTGGTTTCCTGTTCAGGCAGCTAGGTTTTGCTGAAACTCCACCTCCCGAATTTCAGAGGTGTGATTCAAAGGCTCCGTCTCACTATGAAAACACTCAAAACAAGGGCTAATATGTTGAGAAGCTGAAAGACTAGCTCTCGAACTGTAGTTTTTTAATTCCAGGTTTACTAGATTCATATGCCACCGCTGAGCTCAGTGGTTCTATCCAATTCCTTCCCGAGTCTAGAGTCCTGCTATTTTCCATTTATTATCTCTCCCACCTAAACCTTAGCAATGGAGGGTGATGGAAGGTGTCCAGTGTGGTTCCATATATCCACAGGGAGTCTAACCCAGCATGACCATGATACTTACTCTTTCTGCTGCTTTTCTATGTATACATTACATAGGAAATAGCATGAACAATTAGATCCTGGAGTAGTCCAACACATATATGAAAGCGTGATATATGATAGAAAGTTAGAAAAGATATTCTCTGTTATACTGAGAAAACAGTTTATCCACATGTGGTAAAAAATGAAATCAGTTCCTGGTGTATGCCAAGCACAAAAATCAATTCCTAGTCAATTAAAGGTCCAATGTTTAATGCCAACCTGTAAAACTAGGAGAAAAAAATAACACAGAAGGATATCCTTCTCACTTCCTTATAAGGAAATATTTCTTGAATGGGACAAAATATATAAACTACAATGAAAATATTGATGAATTGGCTACATTAAAAAACTTTATAGGAATCTAAATACATAAAACAGAGAAAATAAGACAAGGCAAAAATTGAGAAAGGATATTTGCAATATATATAATAAAATAATTGGTTTTCATAAAACAGAAGATCAAAATAAAGTAAAAATAGGAAAAATAGACTTAGAAAAATGGGCAAAATATATGACTTAGCAACTGATAGAAAGCAAACCAAGTAGTAACTAAGAAAAGAAAGCTAACCCACAGTAAGGTATTATTTAACTGTTTCCTGGCTTGTAAAGGCTCACCTTAAAATCACCCAGCCCCAGGTAGGAGAGGCGCAGGGGAGGTAAGTGGGGGAAGGAAAAAAAAAAAGGAGCGAGACATATGTACTACCATTTGTAATACCTTAAACAATAAAATTAAAAAACAATTAAAAAATCACACAGCCCCATTTCTACAACTCCATAAATATCCATCCTTGCTTTCTACCTTCTAAAACACTTTGAAACTATGTCAGTGTTGTGTTCTTTTTTACTGCAGTAAGTTAATGACTTGATTATCAAGTTATTCAGGTCATCTATTATGCAGTCAACTAAAGTATATTTCATTTATTTTTTTATATATTTATTTTTCTCTCAAAGTTGACATTTTATTGGTTGTTTTGAGGATAAGTACAGATATTTCAATTTGTACACAATTCTTAAAAAATGAATATACTATATGTAGACTAAAAAGAAATACCTTGTTGCTATACATACCAATATAAAGAAATCTCACAAAAATATTGACTTAAAAACAGTAATACTAAACAAAAACTGCTATAGAGAAATACTGTTTATCTCCATTTATTTAAAATTTAAAGAATGCAAATCAATAGTAGAAGTTATTTAAGAATTTGAAAAATGCAGATTGGGAGAAATGGGGTTGCAATCAGAAAACATAAAGGAAGCTGGAACCATGTTTTTAATGTTTTAATTCGCAAGATAGATGGTGGCCTCATAGGTGTTCATCACATTATTATTTAAACCTTTTTGTAATTTATTTTCTCTGTTTTAAAGATAAAAGTAATACAGGTGTGCACTATTTGAAGACAGTTGTTTCCAGAAAGAGGAGATAATAGTGTCAAATGGTGCAGAGTGTTCAAAATTTAAAAAGTAAAATGTGTCCTTTGCATTTTAGGACCTAGTAAATTTTTGTAGACTTGGAAACAGGAGAGTGGAGTGGTAGGAATGGAGGTTGAGAATAGACCGGAAATCATGGAGGTAGAGACAGGGAATATAGACAATGTTTATGAAAGATATGTTTATGCCAACTGTACACTGTTAAACTGTGCCCAGTTCAAAAGCAACACACCATGAAGAGGTTTATCTTGTACTACAGGCCCGGTGCACGAAATTTATGCACAGTTAGGGTCCCTAGGCCTGGTCGGAGATCAGGGCCAATCAGGTTCCCTGACTTCCCATCTCCCTGCCTCCTCCTTCCCTTGCTCCCTCAGAGCCCCACCGCCACCACTGATCGCTTGCCATGTTCCGCCCCGCCCCCTGGTGGTCAGTGCACGTCATAGTGAGTGATCGAACTCCCAGTCTCCTGGTCAAACTCCTGAGGGGACACTTTACATATTAGCCTTTTATATAAATATAAATATAAATATAAATATAAATATAAATATAAATATAAATATAAATATGCTTTTCTCTGTGTATTCTCCTGTCACACTTTAAGCAACAGACACTGTAATCAGTTCCTCTGCTGAGAAGCAGCAAAAGCACAGGAATCTGTACTCATGCAGTTTGCATTTTTAGAGACTTTAATTGCCTTGACAACAGACCACTTTACATAACTACCAAACAGCCAGAAGGTCAACCGGGAGGGGTACAGTGGAATACATTTACCAAAGAGTTTCCATTTGTTGACTCAGCTTTAGGGATAAGAGGCAAAGGAGACCTGGAGAGAGAAAGATCTAGGAATCAGAAAGAGACAAGAGAAAAACAGGAAATAAAACAGTATGAGAAGAGAGGATTAGGGAAAGCCTTCCTCAATTTGCAAATACTGACTCATGAGAACACATTTTATACTTCCATTGCCTTTAATAAGTACATTCACAATTAAAAATGCTTTATCTGTGAAAAACCCATTGTAAAACTACATGCTCTTCTTGAAGCAGCCAAGCTCTAGTATATAACTAAATGCTGATGTTACTGGCCATGTTGGCTCTCAGTTCTTGAGTTCCTTATATATTTTGGATATCAGTGACAGGTGATTAATAGAATTAGTGGGATGATTGCATTTTAAGGTATAAAAATTTGGCCCTGACTGGTTTGGCTCAGTGGATAGAGGATTGGCCTGCGGACTGAAAGGTCCCAGGTTCGATTCCAGTCAAGGTCATGTACCTTGGTTTCCTGCACATCCCCATTAGGGGGTGTGCAGGAGACAGATGATCAATGTTTCTCTCTCATCGATGTTTCTAACTCTCTATCCCTCTCCCTTCCTCTCTGTAAAAAAACCAATAAAATGTATTAAAAAAAATTGGAACCACTCTATTGTACACCTGAAACTAATGTAACTAATATGATATTCTATACCAATTATACTTAAACTAGAGGCCTGGTGCACGAAATTCATGCACGGGGGGGAAAGGGGCGTCCTCAGCCGGGCAAGCACCTTCTGGCAATCTTGGACCCTCGGGGGATGTCCGACTGCTGGACATCTCTCGTGCAATCCAGGACTTGCTGGCTGCTAACCATTCGCCTGCCTGCCTGATGCCTCTACTGCTCCCCTGCCTGCCTGATCACCCCAGACTGCTCACCTGCCTGCCTTATTGCCCCTACCCACTCACCTGCCTGCCTGATCACCCCTAACTGCCTCTGGCTGCCTGCCTGGTGGTCCCTAACCCCTCTGCCTGCCTGCCTGATGGTCCCTAACCCCTCTGCATGCCTGCCTGATTGCCCCAAAACACTCTGCCTGCCTGATCGCTCCTAACTGCTCGCCTGCCTGCCTGATCACCCCTAACTGCCTCTCCCTTGGCCCCTGCCACGGTGACTTTGTCCAGAAGGACGTCTGGAAGGTCGTTTGTCTGTCCGATCTAATTAGCATAATATGCTTTTATTATAGTTTAAAAAACTAGAAAAAAAAGGAGGAGATAAGATTGAGTGTTCTTCATGAATTTGGCTCATGAGTACTCTATATGAGTTTTATGGAATAACAAATGAAATGTTAGGTATGACATAGGTAATCTATATCCACCACCCCATAAAGACAATAAGAGATCCCTTTTGGCCAGATTCCCTTGGGTGTAAATCTGTATCAAAGGCTGTGTTCTATTTATGTGTGCACTAAGGGAGGATGAGAATCCATATCAGCCAAACCTCCCACCTGCACTCCCAACAGCCCAGGACTAAAGAGTTTCTATACTACTATCTCTCAGGACAATATAAACAACACATCCTCAGTACTTGGGAAGAATATTAAAGTCTGCAGGCTCAATGAAATCTTAAAGCATCACCTTGATATACTCTTCGGATGTCTGATTTGATTAGTGCCAATATTGGCTGCTGCCCCAGATGCAAAAACAATGGTAGGGTCCAATGTCTTATTTCCAGGGAGTCTTGTCAACTTATAAATCTTTGTATACTGGTTGGTTCATGGGAAGAATGCAATCAATGTTTGTCAATTAAATGAAAACCATGAGTGAGAATTAGTTCTGGAATTCAACTTTTAACACAATGTCAATTTATATGAGCGTATAATTTTGGATGCGAATTAGTATCTTTGCTGGCAGTTTCTTAAATTTTAGTAGCCTATTGCTCCCCTAAACTCTATTTTATTCTTTAAGAAAATCAATTTCCCTCCCTTTAGTTATGCTAATATTTTAGCTGGAAATAAGGTCCAGAATAATGGACCATGTTCTGCAAATTTTATAAAGTGTGAGAATACTAGCTATTGAAAGAGCTAAAATTTACCTGACTGGTTTGTATAATATTGAATCACTTCCTTGTTCTTCTGTAACTTGGAAAGCATGTTTTCAACTTTTTACAGTTGAAAATATAGACATTATTTAGAAGAAAATTTTAAAGGTATTTCTCTCAAATAATACCAGTTCCTTTTCAATATATATTCTTAAATATGTTTTTATTGATTTCAGAGGGAGGAGAAAGAGACAGAAACATCAATGAAAGAGAATCATTGATCAGCTGCCTCTTGCACACCCCCTACTGGGGATCAAGCCCACAACCCTGGCTGCTTGTGCGCTGACTGGGAATTCAACCATGACCTCCTGGTTCACGGGTCAATGCTCAACCACTGAGCCATGCAGCCGGGCTCAATATATATTTTTGTCTTACCTATATGCCTTATTTCTCTAGTATCCCTGATTGATTTATAAGATTTTATTTATAATTTATAAGTACTATTTTTTAGTTCTAGAGTTGAGGTAAATTTTTTGTTCTTTAGGAAGAACATATTTGTTGATTTCTATCTCTGCATGATCAAAGCTCACTTTTAGATTTCCTCTAATTTGTTTCTGAACTTACTCCTTTCCTATAAGAGTCAATCCTTGAATTTTTTTAAACTTCTCATCAGAATGGATTGTTTTCCTTTCTCTCCTTCTTCCTTTCTTTGCTCCTTTGCTCCATTTTAATAGCATTCATATCTTCTCTCACCTATGTTTCTGTGTATTTTCCTATATTGCATTATAATGACTATTTGAAATATAGCCCTCTTTGGGGCAGATCACCATTTACATGCTGGAAAATATGATTTATGTTTTAATTTACTTTCCCATTGTTTCAGGGAGCTATTTAGCTCCTCCTATCACACAAAAGTGAAAAGTTTCATAGCAAATGAGAATAGAAATTACAAGAGAAATAAGGAAATAAGATAGGTAAGTTTATAAGAAAATCCACTTTTCTGGGTTATATATTAAAGGAGTAGAAACAAATTTCTTTTCAAAATACTTAGTCTTGAAGGGAAATTTTTAATAAAGAATATGCCAAGTAATATCTGAGGGCTTGGGGAACTAGAAAAGAACAGCATACATTTCATGCTTCCTGAGTGCTTACAGTTTACTTGTGAGAAAACTTACAACACAAATAATTGCACAAGAATATAAGATATAATGCAAGGTCATATTTTATTAAGAGGTAAATAAGTAGAATAAATTATCACAATTCTAAGTCCAGAGGGGAGAATGGAGTTTTATTACAAAGATTAGAGCCTTGATACTATTGCATTCATATATTTTAAAAACTCTCTTAACATAATAGTGCCAACTGACCTATAAGTTAAAAAATTTTATGTAATTTTGGAGCCAATAGCTCTTATTGATTTTTAAAAACAAGTCATCTGATACAAAGGGAGATTGGAATGTTTGCAATAGAAGTTTGAAATGTTTGCAATTTAATCAAAGACAAAATAATCACAAAATATGTGTGTAAAATGGCAGTCTTTTTTTAATTTAAATTTTTTATTGTTGAAAGTATTACATAAGTCTCCTTTTTTCCCCATCAATCTCTCCCTGTCTGCTCCCACCCCCACCCCCAGCACATGTCCCCACTCTCTTACTGTCTGTGTCCTTTGGTTATGCCTATATGCATGCATACAAGTCCTTTGGTTGATCTCTTACCCTCCCTCCCTCCCCCTCCCCCACCTTCCCTCCCAGGTTCAATGGTTTGTTTAGTGCTTCTATGTCTCTGGATCTATTTTAGTTCATAGGTTTATGTTGTTGATTATATTCCACAAATGAGTGAGATCATGTGATATTTATCTTTCACTTAGCATAATGCTCTCCAGGTCCATCCATGCTGTTGTAAATGGTAGGAGTTCTTTCTTTTTGCAGCAGCATAGTATTTCATTGTGTAGATGTACCATAGTTTTTTAATCCACTCATCTGCTGATGGGCACTTAGGCTGTTTCCAAATCTTAGCTATTGTAAATTGTGCTGCTATGAACATAGGGGTGCATATATCCTTTCTGATTGGTGTTTCTAGTTTCTTGAGATATATTCCTAGAAGTGGGGTTACTGGGTCAAATGGGAGTTCCATTTTTAATTTTTTGAGGAAACTCCATGCTGTTTTCCACAGTGGCTGCACCAGTCTTTATTCCCACAAACAGTGCACGAGGGTTCCTTTTTCTCTGCATCCTCGCCAGCACTTATCCTTTGTTGATTTGTTGATGATAGCCATTCTGACAGGTGTGAGATGGTACCTCATTGTCGTTTTGATTTGCATCTCTCTGGTGATTAGTGATTGAGAATTTTTGTTTGTTTGGCTTTAAGTTAATGGGATAGTGAGTGGTAGAGACAAAGTAAAAATTCTGAAAATGATGGACCTGCCATCAATCTGAGGTCTGCTAACCCAGATTTTTTAAGATGAAAAACAAAAACAAAAAACCATTATCAGAACTCCAGCCCCCTTCTCAGTCTTTCCTTATGTACCAGAGTGACACACTTCATAGAGCTTGATTCGCCAGGGTGTGTACATCTTTAATCTTCTGTCTGTGGTTACGCAGTGTCTTAATCCAGCTGCCTGCAATGGGTCTGGTCATGTTTTCCCACTCTACCAAAGTTTAAAGACATTTTTGCTCAATTGTGGTCATATCTAAGAAAGGAAAACAATGAAAGATGAGTGATAATGCTTGTTTTCCTCCTGTTCTTCTCGTTCAGTTCTGCAGCCTTTCAGTAGTTTGGGTTGGGAATAGGCAAGACTGAGCCAGCTGGAAGAAAGAAGTTTGACAGGCAGTCTGAGTTACACAAGTGGGGAGGGAATTACTTCTAAAACACCTTGCTGCAATTTTCTGCCCGGCCAACACAAACTTCTGTTTAGAAGCCTATTTAGGGAACCACATTCTGTTTCCAATATTTTCAAACATCTGCCTTCTTCTTTAAAGAAGCCAATCGCTAACAACCAGTTCTGGAAACTGTAATAGCTTATGACTGTCACTGGAATCACTGTTACTGGACCGTTGATGGCAGGTTTTAGACAATTCCCAGGGACCAAACAAAGCAATACTTTAAGTATTATTTATAACGCTTCTGTGGATATCTCTAAATTCAATATTCTGTTCTTTGTGACAGATGCTGCAAACAGTTTCATCAAATTATACTGTGAGAAACATGTTCCACACCAGCAAGGTCTCCCTGGGAGTTAATTATTTTAACAACAGTCTCATTTTTTAAGTTATATTTTAGAATGAACTTGCAGACTATTTTATTAGAAGCCAGTTATCAGCGGTATGCACTTGTATTTGTTTTAGTTTGATGCCTTCATTTATAGTTTTAAAAAATAATCTACTCATTCAATTCTGATAATGTGTGTGTTTTTTTTTTCCATCTTAAAAAATCTGGGTTAGCAGACCTCAGATTGATGGCAGGTCTATCATTTTCAGAATTTTTACTTTGTCTCTACCACTCACTCAACTTAGCGCCAAACAAACAAACAAACAAACAATGATTTTAACATGGAAACAATTCAATATATTTGAGAAGGCCTTTACAATTTTTAACATAAAAGAATAGAAAAACATAAAATCCAAGGCAAGTTGTCATGTGGCCATGAGTAACCTCCAACTTTATTACCCAGGGCAACAGGGTGGGGGGAGAAGAGAAGTTGGACTGAATGATCATCAAATGATTCAATCACCTCATTGTTCAGTAGGCCAGCTGCTTCTTCACCACTCTTACTCATGAGCTACTAAAAAGTAGAAATATTGAGGGACTTGAGTTTCATCTTTTTAATTTCCCTGTCCTCTCCTTGATGCTGCTGCTAATAATCAGTGAGGTTCTAAGGAACAAACAGGTGGGTTGTACAGGTGAGGGAATCTCATCAAACTACAAAGCTAGGTAATTAGACTCTGAATAAATGGGCTTTCTGGCCTCCCATTGAGGTCTCCAAACCTCTTGGAGCTGAATTTAATGCTTTTATTGTGCGTTTCTTTTTGCCAGTGGCAGTTAAAGGCTGGAGAAGAAAATGCCTTTTGAACACAGCATTAGCAGAAAAAGGACCTCATGGTCTGTGAGCTGCTCAAGGAAAAGACTGCTTCTTGCTAACCAGTGCCTGACTTTTCAGGTACTTGAATGAGTGATAAGTGAAGAAATTATTGACTAGGGCAGTGGTCAGCAAACTCATTAGTCAACAGAGCCAAATATCAACAGTACAACGATTTAAATTTCTTTTGAGAGCCAAATTTTTTAAACTTAATCTATATAGGTAGGCACATTGTTATTAACTTAATTAGGGTACTCCTAAGCTGGCCTTTGCTAAAAACTCAAGGGGCCAAAGAGCCAGATGTGGTTCGCGAGCCGCAGTTTGCCAACCACTGGACTAGGGCAATGAGCAGCACTAAGAATTGTACTTTTTCTGCACGACCATGGATTCGCTCTGTGAACATGAACCTGCCATTTCACTTACTTGATACCAGTCTTCTCATCTAAGAAATAGTAGCAGACATATGAGTTCTATTTTAACAGTTTTTTTTTGAGCATCACGTGACATCATGGATGTATAAGCACTTTTTAACCCAACCATTACTATCAGAATGTAAAAATATATGTACCTTTTTCCTCAGGACCTGCTTACATGATTTACATAAATACTCTTCTCTCCATAATCCTCTCATTTCCCTTGAGCCCAGCAACCAAGCAGGATTGGCTTGGCCCTTATTGAAGACACAGTGAAGTCCTGCAGAGCCAGTCTTGGAACGCCCTCACCTTCTCCTAGTCTGTAGGTCTGTTACAAATGGCCTGATACACCAATTGATCAGCGTTTTGATGCATGTGTCTCATTCCCCTCTGCTCTGATAGTTGCATCCCCAACCTTAATTGGGCCCCAACCTCTGAGCAAATCTCTTGACAAGTAGCTTTGGGGTCCTGTCCTAGAGCTGCTCTAACTGGGGATCTTCCCTCTATCTTTGCCCTCAAACCCGACTCACGTCTCCGACTTCTTTGCATACCTACAATCTTGGGCTGGCCACCACCTAAAGCATTAGTGCCCACAAACGGGGCCTCCAGAACCTGGGTCTCAGAGCCTTCCTATGGCAATCCCACTGTAGTGGGGAAACCTCAGATCCCAGAAGCCATTCCCATTGGATCTGAAGTGGTTGACTTGGAAAGCCCTGGGTTGCCTCTTCTTTTAGAAAAAAACAACTTATTTTTTTGCGTAGGCATCTACAAAGTCAAAACTGCATTAAAATACACACACAAAAATCTCATTTTATGCCTTACACCCACAGTCTTCCTCTGTCCCTTATAAATATTTTTGTTTGTTTACCTTTCCACTGTTTCTGCTCAAATACAAGCAAATCTGAAGATCCAACACATATTCTTGTTTCCCCCACATTCTGACATGAAAGTCGACACATACTCTTAGCTTTTCTTCCCCATGGATTTTCACTCAACAAGGCATTCCTATTAGCATATGGCTACCAATACATAGACAACCTCCCAAACTTTTTTCAACTAAGCCATCAGTTTCTGAAAAGTAGGACTTAAAATCTCAAACTACATTGGGATTTATTTCCTTCTGGAATTTGGTCAGGTGTTCCTTTTTATGTTATCAGACTATATTTTCTGGTGCAAATGTTTATGAGTAATTTCTTCTTCATGGAACATCACTTTTTTTTTTTCGGTATGTAGCTTTCCTTTTTGTTCCTTATGATTTTTTCAGTTAGTTCTATTTCACTGGCTACTAAAACAACTGCTATAGTTAGTTTCTTTTTGTTTATGTTTGCTTTTCATATAAATGTCCACATACATGCACAGGGACTCCAAGGAGTCGGGACAACATCCGCTCTAGCATTAGAACGGATCCTGGTGTCATCTCTGTGTCAGGGGGTCCAAGAGCTTCACAGTGAGACAGCGGTGTAGCTGGGGTAGTAGGAAAAGGTGATTTTCTTTTCTGTTTGCCTTTAAATTATTTGTTTAATATGGTCCTTATACTTCTTTTATGGTCCTTATACTTCTCAGGGACTTTTAGCTATTTAGTCCCCCGAATTCATATTCTGTAATGTGTTATTGGAGGGAGGGAGGTAGAGAGATAGGATGAGGTGAAAACCCAGGTCCTACCTACTGCTCTTTCTGAGTATTTGGAGGTTGCAGTATAGTTTGTTTTAGGGCAGAAATAAGTTTCTAATATTTAATATACTAGAGGCCCGTTGCACGAAATTCGTGCCGGGGAGGTGTGGGGGTGGTGGTGTACCTCAGCCCAGCCTGCACCCTCTCCACTCTGGAACACCGACAGCCTGTTTAGGCCCGATCCCACCGGGATCAAACCTAAATGGGCGGTCGGACATCCCTCTCACAATCCAGGACTGCTGGCTCCTAATCGCTCACCTGCCTCTACCTAATTGCCCCTAACCACTTCTGCCTGCCAGCCTGATCACCCCCTAACCACTCCACTGCCAGCCTGATCGATGCCTAACTGCTCCCCGGCCAGCCCGATTGCCCCTAACTGCCCTCTCCTGCCATCCTGGTCACCCCTAACTGCCCTCCCCTGCCAGTCTGGTCACCCCTGACTGTCCTCCCCTGCAGGCCTGGTCCCCCCAACTGCCCTCCCCTGCAGGCCTGGTCCCCCCAACTGTCCTCCCCTGCAGGCCTGGTCACCTCCAACTGCCCTCCCCTGCAGGCCTGGTCACCTCCAACTGCCCACATCTGCCCTCCCCTGCCATCTTGTGGTGACCATCTTGTGTCCACATGGGGGCAGCCATCTTTGACCACATGGGGGTGGCCATCTTGTGTCTTGGAGTGATGGTCAATTTGCATATTACTCTTTTATTAGATAGGATTCCTAACACTTCCCCCATTACACTTTCTCTTCCACTGACCAATCTCGTCTTTCAGGGCATCTGTTAATATCTCAGTTCTAGGCAATGCTTTTTGCAAAGGGTTGATTCACCTTGGTGTGGCAGATGAAGACAAATTCATAGTCACCCACCTATTAACACCATGTGGAGTTCACTTATAATCCACTCGTTTGTCAGCACGTTTCTGATGCTACCCCAGTGACTCCAGTCAGCACTGAAGTGCTCCTGATGATTTTCTGCCCCCATACAGAGCTGGGACAGTAAACGGTCCAACCAGGCGCAATCAGAGGAGCTGCCACGGGAATCTGTTTGGTGCCCATTCCTTTCTACCCAGACCATTATTTCCTTAACTCACATTCGGACTAGCTGGTCAGCAGTTTCTTGCCATTTAAATGTTAGGTTCTGAGATAAACCAAGTGTTCTCTTGCTTCTAGATACCAGCAGGGTCATGTTTGGGGGTGGTAATCAGCAACTGTTAGTTCACCCTCTTATCATGAAGTGGACTTTTCATCTCCTCTCACCCTTCCTAATAAATGCATATAGCAGTTTGCAATTAACTTCACAGTATCCACCCTGAAATCATGGTAGAACATATTTTTTAAAATCTCAAAGTCTTTACTGCATTTCTATTTTATAAATAATTCAAACACATAGGCCTCTTAAAAATGGAGGTTATATATGATTGATTATTGCATGTTTCCAAATATCTGCCAAAGTGCTTTGAGACCAATAAGTTGACTACAAAAGCTATTTGACTTAATGAGCACTTTCAGTGTAACTGAAATTTGGAAGGATAGCTTTCACACAGAATAAGAGGTAGGAAATGTATGGCATCTTAGATAATTTTGCATAGGAGGATATTGCCCAATATGTGGCTTCTGAATGAAATGTTTCCATGGAGATTACAGCTTGAATTAACTCCATTTTATTAGTTTTAAAAGCCCAAAGCAGAAATGTGGTATAAACATTCTTCACTGCTTAAGAGCTGTATTCTCTGTTTCCTTTGTCATCTAAAACATAACCTAACCCACATATTGAGCCTGGAAAATGCAGGTCATAAACTTGGCCTTTGGAGAGAGGTTATATTACATAATGTTAAAATCGTGAGTTTTAAGACACAGTTATTTTGTGATTGTATTTTTCCTTTAAGAAAAACCAGTGGAGGGAATTTTAATCCAAGATAATGGATTGAAAATGGATTGTGAGAGAAAAAGCAGAGTTCAGGATAATTCAAAAGTTTAGGGCATTTTTAGTATTAAATTTTTAAAAAAATATTGACCACCCCTGTGTCAGTGGGAAACCTCCAGATCATAGGTGAACAGCAAACAGAATTGCTGGTGGAACCCTAACACTTGGCATTACTGGGAAATCAAACCTTTATTGACAAATATGATACTTTCTTGCCAATAATTTCAAGTCCCCCAATACGTAATCCTTTATTCAGATCTGGCCATAACACATCTATAATAATAAAAGTGTAATATGCTAATTAGACCGGACAGCTGAATGACCTTCTGGGCGTCCTTCCAGACAACCTTCCAGATGAAGCTGGGGCTGCGAGGGCCGAGCCCCTTGCACAAATTTCATGCATCAGGAGTAATATTCTAGTATTGTATAAAATCATTGTGTACATCTTGGTCACCAGTGTCTGGGTATCTAAATACAACTAGAAAAAATTATAAGAGATGAACTGATACCACTATAAATGCATAATTATTAGCTCTCAAAACTGCTTACTATGTTTATCTGGTTAATTCAATCTTATGCTGCTTGCTCTGAAAATTAGAAAACTTTTTATAATTTCCTCTAAGTGGGTTACCTACCATTCTGGGCTACCACCAGGTACATTTACAAGCCAGGAAGAGAGCTCTCACCAGCAACAAAATCAGCTAGCATATTTATCTCGTACTCCTCAGCTTCCAGAACTGTGAGAAAATAAATTTCTGTTGTTTGAACTACTCAATCTATGTTATTTTGTTATGGCAACCTGAAGAGTCGTGTGAAGTACTGTGCCTTTAACTTGTGGGGGTCTTAGCTATTTCTGGGTAGTGTCAGAATTTAATTGAACTGTAAGATGTCCAGTTGATATCAGAGAATTGGTGTTGGAATACAGCATCAAAGGTGACAATCTTAAATTTTCTTTTTCTAATAGTTTTGAAGTAAAAAACAATACAATCAATAATATTTGACCTCTAGACTTCCTATCTGCTAAAGTATAAATATCACATGGATAACATTTCAGGCTGCTTTAAATTCCATTGTTTGCATCCGCAGCTATATCCCCGGCACCTAGGACAATGCTGACACGTGGTAGATGCTCAATAAACACTTGTCGAAGAAATGAATGAATAAACTAATAGCCTTTCCCCAGAAAATAAACATCAGTGCTATCAGAGGCTTTAAATATATATATATATTTTTGCCTGAAATTTTTTCTAAAATAGATTGTA
Source organism: Cnephaeus nilssonii (assembly GCF_951640355.1). Classification (NCBI taxonomy): domain Eukaryota; kingdom Metazoa; phylum Chordata; class Mammalia; order Chiroptera; family Vespertilionidae; genus Cnephaeus; species Cnephaeus nilssonii. The sequence continues at coordinate 13,593,213 of NC_137079.1, forward strand.
CACTTGCTAGTTAGGTTTAACCAAGATGTAATATGGGGTCTTCTCAGTTCATTAAATCTAGATAGGATTGCCTCAAACCCCGATTTCACAGTATGGCAAAGCTCTAAACTCATTTTCTCCCTAAATTGTGCTAATTTATAAAAGTATGTCCATAGTTCCCTTCAATTTCTGTCTCATTTTTTTATATCCACCTTTTCTGTTTTTTCTTTTGCTGATCCTTCCACAAAGCTTAGTCCTGTTTATCAGTATGCACCCACACCCATGCCAAGCATTCTGTAGGGTAGAGGACAGAGGCGGTCACATGACACAGCAGGTTATCCTTTGCCTTGTGCTACTGCTCCTCGAGATCCTCCATCTCCGAAGTCCTAATGCCAGGTCATGTCCATGCCTTGCAGACACTCATTTACCCAAGTGCTCTAATCAAGGCTTGCTCCAAACCAAGGCAGCTTGATCCCTAAGTCGTTTTTTCCTACCAGCTATGAAAACTCAATTTTCTCCCTCATTACATTCTCCTGTGAGCAAAACAGTTATAGCTCCTTACAAATGTATTTCATAAATTCTCTCTTCAAACCTGAGGTGAGTAAAAGAAAAGAAGTACAGTGAGAAACAGTCCCACTGTCTTAATCCAGCCTTTCTTGTTTCTTTCTAATCTAGGTTTCTGTAGGGCTCTTCCTTGAGGGCTTGGTAGGGTATTACTCCCAGCATTTTCCTGTTGCTCACTATCTTCCTCTTTGGGCATTAATTACCCACAATGAATCTCCTCTTTATTCAAGTCCAACAACAGCTTCCCCTCTCCCTCTGCAGCAGCCTGGTGGCCTGTAGGCCATGAGGGTGGCTGAGAATTTTTCAGATATCTTTCGTTTAAATAAGAGAGAGAGCCTTTAGATTTAATTTAGAGAGAAAAAAAGATAAATTCCCATAATAGAGTCTTTATTCATAAAACAAGGCCCACACCCCTGTGTCCAACCCCCAGATGTGAAGAAAGTATATCAGGAATGGGATCCTTCAGCTAATAGGAGCAGCAAAGACCAACTTTCCCTGACCCATCTTCTGTCTCCAACCCGGCCATCTAGATCATGATGAAGATTTACCCAGAAGCCCCTCCTCTCTGTAACCAGGGCCCCTGGTCTGTGCTTTTCCTTATATCTGCCCCATACGGACTGTAGCCTGCTGGATGCCAGGGCATGTGTGTCTATTGTTCCTGAAGATTCTGTGCCTTGTGATATTCTCCATAAGGAAGGCTAATCAATGGGCATAATCTCAGACCAGGTCATCGGGCTCATTCTAGAGAGTTCTCTGGTTGGATGTGGAGAGCTCCTTACTTTCGCTACCTGGATCTTGCTGGTTGTCAGTTGAACCTCAAGAGGATGAATGTTCCATCATGTCCAACTCCTGTGTCTGAGTGAAGTCACTGCAGTCCCAGCTCTACTTGGGGTCTTTCCCTGTGTGGAAGTTAATGTTGCTTTTCTTCCTTCTGCCTCCTGAGCTAATTTCACTAATAGTGACTCTGCATATGATTTATTGCAAAAGTTTAATTTAACCATGCATAGAAGAGAGATAGTGGTTAAAACCTAGGTGTCTAAGTCCCTGAGAGCCTTTATAATTAATGCCAGTGGTAGCTGGCCAGACATTCTGCTCAGAAAGACACATTTCTACCGTATTTTCTGGCGTATAAGATGACTGGGCGTATAGAAGATTTTCCTGGGTTAAAAAGTTGTCTTATACGCCAGAAAATATGGTAATTTGTGACCTATCACATAATGACTCTTAAGCATACTTTCTCCAACTCTGAAGCCTGACAATCCTGTAATATTTTAGTGGTATATTCTTCCCAACTCAAAATCTCTCTCTCCAATCTTTGACATGGTGTGAATGTCCCCAGTTTCTCATAGAGAAATGTTGTAAAGGATGCTGAATAAACAAAACCATGATAGGTGACAGTATTCCAGGGGATTCTTTCTTGTCTTTAAAGCTGAAAAGAGACCATTTGAGAATCCTATATAATAAAAGGGTAATATGCAAATTGACCCTAACGGCGGAATGACCAGAATGACTGCTCGACCAGTCACTATGAGGCGCACTGAGCACCTTTTGGTCCTTTTCCCCGACCGGCAGGCTCCCATCACCCAATGGCGAGCAGGGAACTGGGGGTGGGTGGTGGTGGATGTGGGCGGCACCAGGCCAAGGCCTCTGCCCCGCCGGTCACCCCACACACACAGGGCGACTCATGGCAGGGACAGGGCCAGCGAGCAGGCAAGAATGGCTGACCTATTGGTCCCCCTACCCCCCCCCCCCCCCCCCCGCCCAGGCCAGCAGGCTCCAAACGCCCGATGGCAAACGGGGAACAGCAGTGGAGGGTGGGGCCAGCTGCGGGCAGCCATTGAAAATGGCCCTGATCACAGGCCAGGTCTAGGAACCGTTGCGCTGGGCCTCTAGTCTTATATAACAGCTATAGGCCGTCTTTCTTGACCAATAAACACATATTTTCCAAAGAAATAATTATGTATCTCTTGATGCACAATGCTTTTTTACCTGCTTCTTCATGGGAAAACTTCATGAATTTTATCACTCTTGTAAGCTTGTGTAATACTGACCTATATCTATAAATCCATTTCAAAGCCTGCATATCCAATACTTATAGACAGTATTCTCAGAGCCATAATAGCCTATTAAGCACAGATAGTCCACTGTTTTGGAGTCATGTTGACAATGTTCTTCTGCTGGGCTGGTGTGGGGATTTCATCTGATGCAAATCAGGAAAGTGTACTTGAAATCTATATTTCCTGAAAGAGCTTCCAAGCACATGTAGGGATGGCTGAGGCCCTTTCAATCTCGAGCAGAAGAGAGTGCCTCGAATAACTAATTATATTATGTGGGGAGATTCTAATCTTCCCCACCATTCTGCTCGATCCTATGTTCTTGAGGGTCTCCTTCAGCCTTGGCTCCAGAACCCTCATATGTTGCTTCAGGTTCACCCCATGGAAGTCCAAATGCACAACTTTTCCTTCTTCACCAGTTTCTACACACTCGTAAACCCACAAATAATTCTACCAACTTGATAGCGTGTTTCAACTTCTGAGAATTCATAAGGAGCTTTATACTGTCACATATGCTACCTTCTGACACAGTGCAAACCAGTTCCTTCTCTTCCCTCACTCCCACGGCAGCCCTTTTCTACCCTTCCTCCTACTCCTACAAGCAAACAAGTGACTGTCATTTTCTTAAACCAAGTCATTTTGTTCTCTTATGTGACAACCATGATCAACACGTATTTTCAACACAGCATATTCCAAAGTCAATTCATCCCTTAAATTAAAAAAACATTAATCTTCTATTATAGGTAGAAAATACATTTATTTATTATCTGCAGAAAAGCACAATGAAGAAAGTAATTATTAATAAAAATCTCACCAATCAGCATTAGCTAATATGAATATTTTGGCAAATATATTTTGGAATTCTTTGAAAAAATACATCTTTCCACTGTAAATTCCACTATATCTATGTTTCTTAATTTAGTTAACAAATACTCAATTTTTGCACATTTTTTTATTCTAAATTGCTATAAGCAATGATATGGAAAATAATGACCCCATAATTTTAATTTGCACATGCAAAGACACTTTGATGGCTCTCTTTTACATTTAAGCTGAGAAATCAGCCCATTTGGTTTACTATAAGCAAGAACAGATAACTCAAAAAGTATCATTAGAAAAAAATATTTACAAGTTGAATATCTTCAGTATGGACTGAGGGAAAGCCTATGTATTTTTAAGAAGCCTTTTTTTCCTAAGTACATCTGAGAAAGTATCAGAAAACATGATGGACTCACTGACAAATTTTATTTGAAGCATGACAACTAAACCATCTGTAGATATTTACTGCAAACCAGTAGCAGAATTTCGTGATCCTTGTTTTAATAAAACAGGAGACCAGATTCCCAGAAGCAATTCTTTTCTGAACTAAAAAAGGCTCAAGGAAAAGATGATCTTTCTAAAACTACCAGAGAATTCACCCTTTTAGAGAACCTAAACATTAAAATCTTGAAGAATCTAAGGATTGAAAGAAGAGGGCATCCATACTCTCTGTTTATATCCACAAAAATGTCACCACCCTAAACACCCTTACAAAACCACTGAAAAATAGTTCACTAGTTACTTCGGGGATCTTCTTCTATCTTACTATAATTGACTGATATAAAACTACTTTCTTCAGTGTGGGAAGATGAAATACAATATAATGTGTATGTGTGTGTGTGTGTGTGTGTGTGTGTGTGTGTGTGTGTACTGCCCACATTAGAGGCAGATATTCACAGACATAAGTATGATTGCAAAAGAGCAATGTAGAAAACTTGAATTATCAATTCTTATGTAATAGGTTTTCAGACTATAAATTTATGGACAATTGAAAAGTATATTTATAATATAAAATATGTAGAATATTTTTAGAAGCATTATGTACATGATTATGCACAAAATATCTTATTTTTTATATTAAAAGATAGTGAAGATCAATTATATAAATTAAAATTTAAACTATTTAATTTTTACCAAGGAAGAAATAACGTTTTAAAATAATTTTACTCTAGGAAAGTTTAACATTTCTCTAAGGATTTGGTTTGCTTTTTCTCTCCCTAATTGAGAACTTTAAAACAAATCTGGTTTCCCTTTGTGTAATAATTTTGAGGAAGCTCAGAGCCAAATTTAAAATTATGTTGAATTTCATGGCTAGCATTTGTATCCTCATTGTCCTAGGTCCTGATTTTCTATTTCTATTGCATTATTAGTTGTATTTATCTTCTATTATAAGCTATTTAAGAAAACTTTGTAATAAAGAATTGGAATCATATATAATAAAAGCCTAATATGCTAAGTGTCCAGTCAACCGGTTGGCCGTTCAACCAATCAAAGTGTAGTATGCTAATGATATGCTAAGGCCGCTCAACTGCTCACTGTGACGTGCACTGACCACCAGGGGGAAGTTGACCGGTCGACCAGTTGCTATGACATGCACTGACCACCAGGGAGCACATGCTCTGACTGGTAGGTTAGCTTCCTGCTGTGGTCTGGCTGATCGGGACTGGGAGAAATGGGCTGGACATGCCCTGGAACTCTCAGGTGGTCCCTCCCCAGCTGGCCAACCTCCCCTGTCTCTTCAGGGCCTGATTGTGCACCGGTGGGGATCCTTGGCTTGGTTTGTGGCCTCTCACAATCTGGGACCTCTCGGGGGATGTCAGAGAGCCAGTTTCAGCCTGATCCCACAGGCCAGGACGAGGGACCCTATTGGTGCATGGATTCATGCATCGAGCCTCTAGTATAAAAATAATTTCTTTGAACAACTAAAAATGTTGTCATTATGTGAAGATGTATTTATATATATATATCTATAATAATAAAAGTGTAATATGCTAATTAGACCAGACATCCTTCCAGAAGACCTTCTGTATGAAGCTGCCACGGCGGGCAAGGGCTGAGGCAGAGGTAGCTGCCATGGAGGTGGGGGCCGAGTCCCTTGAACAAATTCATGCATTGGGCCTCTATCCTATCTAATAATAGAGTAACATGTAAATTACCATCACTCCACTACGCCCAGGATTGGGCAGCGGGAACCTGGGGGGCGGGACTCGGGGTGGCCTATCCGGCCATTGAGAGGCACGGATCCGCTGCCACTGAGGGGGGCTACCCTGCTGTTGAGAGGCGCAGGGGGCAGGACTCCTGCCCCCTGCACCTCTCAATGGCCAGATCTGCGGCCGCTGAGGGGGCCTGCCGCGGACACCCAGCTGCGCCTCTCAATGGCAGGGTAGCCAGGTGTCCATGGCAGCCCCCCTCAGTGCCTCTCAACAGCAGGATAGCCCCCCTCAGTGGCCGCAGACCATCAAAAGCGGGGGAGCTGGGTGCCTGTCTGCTCCGGCACCAGGCCTTTCAGAAGCCTCCGCTGAGCCGGAGGCTTCTGAAAGGCCTGGTGCACCAGCGGATAGGCACCCAGCTCCACCGCGAAAAGCGAAAGCGTGTAGGGGACCCTACACGTGCATGATCCAATCATGTACTGGGCCTCTAGTTATATATATATAAAACATAAAATTGTAGTCATTCAAATAATATTTATTAATCTTCTATTTTGGAAATGACCCTATGAATAAAATAATTATTAATAAGAGAAAATCTATGCTAGCCCTCCACCTCTTCTCCTTAGCTTTATCATATAATCTAGAATAGAAGCATTTAAATTAGCAAATGGTATTATTTTTCTTCAACCTATTAATATGTCTGAAAATTCTACATGATTTTCACAGAACACTTTTATATATTTTGTATTATGAATATAGGTCTCATCTGTCAATAAATTTATAATCTGAAAACCTACATAAATAAGAATTTACACTTGAAGTTTTCTACGTTGCTCTTACGGCAGTCATGCTCTCTCCTGTGATTATATAATACCTACATCTAGTCTAGCAATGGCAGGAACGGCAACTACCTTGTTCACCATCAGTTTCTATGTTCCTTTAGAGAAGGGGTCAGTGAACATTTTTTTGTATAAGTTTAGATGATAAATATTGTAGGCTTTGTAGGCATAAGGACTCTGTCACAATAATGCAACTCTAGTGTTCCGGTGTGAAAACAGCCACAACAACTCAACTTTAGTGTGAATGAATGGGTGTGACTGTGTTTCAATAAAATATACTTTACAAGTGCTAGTGAATGGCAGGCTGTAGTTTGCAGACCTCTGCAATTGAGTACAATAGGCATTCAATGTTTTTGAAACCAAATGTATGAAAATCAAAATTAACATAAGATCTGGAGAAAGGATAGATTTCATGTTTAATAGTACTAATGGTGGAATATCTTTTTTTTTGCATATTTTTCTTGAGTAGAACACAATATTAAGTATTCCAACAGAAATTAGGGCCAAGGTTAATATGCTCATTGTTAGCTAACTCTGGATGGCAATATAATCTAAAGAAATATTATTTCTGTTATTGGTAATGTGATTTCGGTGGTTTGTCATGCCTTTTTCCTAAAAGACCAGAAAATAAAATTTTGTATTATTAAATATTTTCAAATTTCAAAATTTTGATTTATGTTTGTTTTCAATTATACCCTCAAGCTATAGACATCAAATTTAAAAGCAGATTTAGCAAGCTTTAAATAAATAATACTTCTCTTAACAAATTATCTTTTCTGTCCCAGTATATTTGTCTAAAACAAAATCTATAGTTGCAAAGATATAAAAAACAACAACAAATAGTAGAGCTAACACTGTAACCTCAATAATTTAATCCAAAACAGCACCTTTGCATTTTGTGAGAAAATATTGATTGGCCTGATTTATCAGTGTAATGAAGTAGATGATTATCTTTTTTTCTGCTATATTCAGAGATAGTTATAATAGCCCAATAACAAATGGAAAACATACACATATTGATATACAGGGTTGGGTAAAACTAGGTCGATAGTTGTTTGTATGAAAACTAAGTCAATAATTAATATATAATAATGCAAGAATAAACTCTGTTTTGTGTACTCACAAGGGAAAACCTACTCTGGATCCACCCTGTATGTAAAGAGTGTCATCAAATCAAGAAATCACTGTAGTTAAATGAATTCACAGTGAAACTTCTTGAAGTACTAGCTGTACTACTGAGCTGAGTTTCCAAAGGGGGAAGTAGATTGCCTGAAAGTGTAGCAAAAGACATTTCAGACAAGGCCGAGTGGATAATGGATGCATGGTAGGACAAGCCTTAATTGTCCACTAAATTTTGCTAACTTAGGCCTAGCCCAAATAAAGAAGTATTAAATGAATACTTCCAAGTCATTTAGCTCTTAAAAGTAAGGCTAATTTGTCCTCAGACACACACTTTTCCAATAATTCGCCTAAAAGTAATTTCTGCTCCTCTCCCACAGACCATAACATACTATTGATTTTTGTAAGCTTTGCAATTTCTGTTGTTTCTGTCTACCATCTCTTTCATGCTCTGCTTTGGAACTTATCTCACCTGCTGGGCACACTGCTGGTGGAAACATTTAATCTGAATTTCAGCCATTTTCCATCGAGATCTCAAAGAGGAAACGAGTTTTTTTATTTCTATTTTATTTGTTTACTGGAAAAAATGTTAACTCACTAGAGGTCTGGTGCATGAAATTCGTGCATGGAGGGGGATTCCTCAGCCCAGCCTGCACCCTCTCCAATCTGGGACCCCTTGGGGAATGTCTGACTGCCTGTTTAGGCCTGATCCCACAGGTATTGGGATTAAACCAGTAGTTGGACAGCCCTCTCGTAATCCGGGATGACTGGCTCCTAATCACTTGCCTGCCTACCTGCCTGATCGCCCCTAACCCCTCTGCCTGCTAATCTGACCACCCCTACCTTGCCCTCCTGCTGACATGATCACCCCTACCTTGCCCCCCTGCTGGCCTGACTGCCCCTACTTTGCCCCTCTGCTGGCCTGATCACCCCTAACCTCTCTGCCTGCCTGATCACCCCTAACTGCCCTCCCCTGCAGACCTGATCTCACTCCCAACTTCCCTCCCCTGCCGGCCTGGTTGCCCCCAACTGCCCTCTCTGCCTCTGCCCCCACCACCATGGCTTTGTCTGGAAGGAAGTTGGACATCTGGAAGATGGCTGGTCGACCCAGTCTAATTAGCATATTACCCTTTTATTAGTATAGATAGATTATATAGAATAGGATTGCTTAAATGGGGGGGAAAGCATTTTTCAGCAGGAGGAGATGCTCTTGGCAGACAAAAACACATAATTCCTATATCTGGACTGATAGCCAGCAATATACACTATACTGCCAAACCAGTCATTAAAAAAATTGAACTGCTTTCTTACACCTTACACCAAACAGCTGTTGCCCTTAAAATACCTCCTCAGCCCCCACCTTAGGTTCTGCCTTCGCAGTTCACTCAGAGTAGGTTCTGATTCGTCGGTTTCTATGCCAGTCAGCTTCAAAAGCTCTGCCTCCTAGGCAGCCAATGGCTCCACGTACTTCACCCAGATTTGGTTCTGATTGGTCAGTTTATATGCCAGTCAGTATCAAAAGCTCTGCCTCCTAGGCAGCCATTGGCTCCTCGCAATTCACCCAGATTTGATTCTGATTGATCAGTTTCTATGCCAGTTGGGATCTCTGGGCCTATCTCTGGGCCCGATCATAGAGGCAGGGCTGATCAGCAGCCGCCCCAAGCTGCTGGTGAGTGGGCTGAACTGATGACCTCTGGGAGAGAGAGGCTTGGCTGCTAGCATGGCCTGGAGAGAGAAGCAGGGTCTAATCACCCTGCTTCTCTCTAGGGCCTTGCCAGCAGCCATTGCTGCTGCTGATCAGCCCCATCTCTCTCTCTCTCCGAGAGGTCAGCAGTTCAGCCCACTCGCCTGCTGTACTTGCAGCCTGGTGTTCAGTCGAACCTCTGGTCATTGTGGATGTTACGACCCTGGCTCTTTATATATATAGATTGCAGAAAGAATTAACTTAAACTGGATTATGGTGATATAGCAAAACATCTTGATGAGGTACCTACCATGGTGCTGGCTTCATATGCTTTAAGGACAGTGTGTATAAATTTGTTCCTTTGCAAATAGGTCTGCTGGACTTACAAACTGAAGAAGAAAAATGAGATTTTTGAGTGTTAAAAATTTACTTTGAAAAAAGGAAATTTTAAAGAATTAGAAAATAATTGTGTAAAACAGTTAAAAAATCAGAAAATGAACTTTGATATTGACCTAATTTCTGAAGGTTGTGGTATGAAGCAACAGTTAAAAGAATCACCTAAATTTTTTTCATATCAAAGTAAGCAGACTTCCCTGGCCAGGTAGTTCAGTTGGTTAGAGCATTGTCCCAATATGCTTAGGTTTTGGGTTTGATCCGTGGTCAGGGCATATACAAGAATCAACCAATGAATGCATAAATAAGGGGAACAACAAAACTATGTTTCTCTTTCTCTCAAAAAAAATTGGAAAAGAAGAAACAGACTGGAAAATACCCTTATAGATAAAACAAAAGTAAATGCATGTATTGTGTTATTTTTTTAAAAAAATGTTGGTTATTGAAAGTATTACACACAGTATGTCCCCATTTTCCCCCCATTGACCTCTTCTAGTCCATCCCTGCCTCCTACCCCAGGCATTTATCATGTTCAATGAGAAGTTCTCTGTAGAGGGAGAGAACCAGGTAAGAACCAGTATATAAACAAACAAACAAACAAACAAACAAACAAACAAAAAAGGGAAATAAATGAACAGAAAATGTACAGAAGACAAATAGAACTTGATAGCAAATATAAGGACACATTTCAACACTGGAAAACCAAGAACAAAGATTGCCATGTGGAATCATTTGGACAAACTTGTTTATTCATTTTATGGGCACTCCCTAATATTGGTAAAGGTGGACTGAAGCTGGTTGGGACTGAACATTGCTGGTGGCACATAACCTTTCTGGAAGCAAAAAGATATTTGGTACTGTCAAGAGGAGAAGAGATAAGTTATCTCTCTTCAGGATACTCATGCTAGAAAAATAATCTAAATGGAGTAGGAACTCTAAAGAGTTCCATAACATAGAGCTATAAAGAACCTAATGTGAGTAATGATGGCACACATTTAAAATAGAAATTATCAGTACCATATACTAAAAGAAAATGCTTTTGATAATATTAAATAAAATCTGGATACTAAATTATATGCACACTAGAGACCTGGTGCACGAATCTGTGCACCTGTGGGGTCCATTGGCCTGGCCTATGGGATCGGGCCGAAACTGACTCTCCGACATCCCCTGAGGGGTCCCAGATTATGAGAGGGCACAGGCCAGGCTGAGGGACCCCACCGGTGCATAATCGGGACCAAGGAGGGATGTGGGAGGTTGACCAGCCAAGGAGGGACTGTGGGAGGGCTCCAGGGCATGTCCGGCCCATCTCGCTCAGTCCTGACTGGCTGGACGCCAGCAGCAAGCTAAACTACCAGTCGGAGTGTCAGTGGCACGTCATAGCGAGCGGTTGAGTGGCTTTTGCATATCATTGGCATATTATGCTTTGGTTGGTTGAACAGACGACCAGATGACCCGACAGCATATTAGGCTTTTATTATATAGGATGATTTTACATAATTTATAGCTCAATCAATAATATGCAGTAGCGTGGGAATACGAGTGTTTTAAAAATTTTCTCACTCTATCAATAATAGAAAAATTCAATAAAAATTTAAACTTCAATTAAGATTATGCTACAAAATAGTAATTTTCAATATAATAAAAAAGGCACTTAATTGAAACAAAAATATTGAATATTTTTTTTTCCTAAACCCACATTTTTAAAAGTTGAAAAAGAAAAAAAAAATCTTATTGTTATAATTGCTTTTATTTCTCCAGGGTTTATTTGGAGTTGGCTCATCTGACAAATTCCGAATAAGCCCAGTTTCTGCTTTGGGTTGATGATGGTAACATGGGAAAAGCATTTTGGTGAAATTAGATTCTCTGGGTTTCTATGCCCAAAATGACCTTGATTCCTTTCTGGAGAGCGCTAATGAATGTGGAATGTGTGAAAACATTGAATAAATGTGGTAGCTTGGCCTATTTAATTTGGAGCCTTGGATTACTAATTCATAAAATGGAAATAATAATTTCTATTTTTCAAGATTCTTGTATTAAATGAGATATACTTAGCTCCAGTAACATACATTTATTTCTTTTGCTATTTTAAGTAATAAAGAAAAATATCCTGAAAATATATGATAAAATTCCCTGCCCTGAGAAACAAGAGACTTGGCTATTACTTCAGGTCTGGAGAATAGTCTAAATGTGTGCCTCCTAAGTGTTTAACCAGTTCCAATCTCAGTTGTCTGATATATAAAATGGAGCTGGTTTGGATGATTTATTGAGGTTCTGTATAACTTTATTGCCCTCTAAAACTGAAAGTTATGCAACTACATGCATAATTAGACATTTTCCCCATATTTCATCTTGATGCAAGTTTTACTTTTAGTCACTAAAATATTTGTCTCCATTAGAAATATTCTCAACCTCCAGATTTATACATTTTTAAAGACCCAGATAGCCAGTTAAAAATTAAAAATAGTCCCTGCCTAGATATAGTTTAATTTTCATTTGTTTATTGGACATGAGTTATGAACTATGCTGAGTCAGCTCAGACTAAGCTGAGTCTGCATGGACTCACAGGTAGACATCCATGTGAGGAATCCCGGGCCACTCCTCCAAATTTTCCAACTCCATCAAAATTGGGTTCTTTATTTAAAACCATTAATTTACCATATGTTACAAATTGCATATTTGCATAATTGTTCCCATTATATTAGGAAATCCTCTACATGACCATGTTAGTGCCTTCGAAGTCTCCGTAGCTTTAACCACTCTGCCCCTGGATTTGAAGACAGGCTGTTTTATCTGGCTATAATCATGAGAAAGTTTTAAACTGAAAACAGGAGAAAACAAAAAGGAAAGCAAAACCCATTTTTATAAGAGAGACTCAGCAACTTGGGTAGTAAACACTCCAGCTCCACTTGAACGTCAAGCTTTCTCTCCTCAGTGGGAAAAAACAAAGATCTGAAGAGGGAATGAAATGTAAAGAGAAGGTTGAGGACTCAATCAGATGCCAAGATCATGGAAAGAGAGCGGGGCAGAGAGCACCCTCCCGGCTGACCTGAGCTCTGAGTGACCATGTGATTACGCCCTTAAAACAGAGCCCCGCAAAGAAGGCTGTGTTATAAATGAGGATAAAGATTAAAAACCTATGGAAGCTTTAAGAACACTTTCCATGTTATTGAGAATAAAATTAAAAAGTGGGACTGAAGAAAATGTACAGAGTGGAATGGAAAAAGGGACTAATAATCCATGCTTTTTTTTTTTTTTTTTTAAACACAATCCTCTTTTCTGGTACATCTTCATGGATCAGCAGTCTTGCAACAAGAGACCTATCAGTGCAAGGTCTCCCAGAGTGCACAATATTATGTTTTAATGGTTTTCTTTTTGACAGCAGATATTACCTAATTAGGAAAAGAGATTTTATTTCACTGTAAAAGTCAAATGTATATAGCATTTTCTCAAGGTGCTTGGCTACATGAGAGTCTAAAAAAAAAAAAAAAAAGGCAACTGGCAATATCCTCCCCTTTCCTGTGAATGATTGGTGAAAAGAAAAATAATAGAATCGTCTTCTGGCTGAAAACATCAGTACCTGTTAATGTAGATTAAATCTCTGGTATTAGAAGTTGTGTGTTACAATTATCAACATTGACAAGAAAAGAAGGGCAGATTTGAACTTACACATTCATTCAATCTTGATTATCTGTGATGCACAGCATTGTACTGGATGTGACAGATTCAAGGTGGCTCTACTAATATTACCCCTTACTCCATTTCAGTTCTGAACTCAAGAAATATATTCAAAAAAAGACATATCCCAAGAAACTGATCCATTAAGAAATCCCCTCAAGATTCCTTGCTTGCCCTAACTGGTTTGGCTCAGTAGATAGAGTGTTGGCCTACGGACTGAAAGGTCCCAGGTTCGATTCCAGTCAAGGGCATGTACCTTGGTTGCGGGCACATCCCCAGTAGGAGGTGTGCAGGAGGCAGCTGATTGATGTTTTTAGCTCTCTATCCCTCTTCCTTCCTCTCTGTAAAAAATCAATAAAATATATTTTTAAAAAAAGATTCCTTGCTCAATTCATCGACATCTATCTTCAGGAGACTACCAATGAGAAGTTCTAGTACCGAGTGTAGACCATACTTTTTAAAAATAAAGATACTATAAAACAACAGGAAAGATAAGTGATTATTATAATTAATACAGTAGGAAGGATTACAGAGAAGGGAAAAGAAGAAGATCATGGTAGAAAAAGTCTCACACTTCAGGGCAGCTCTTCAAGAGTTCCTGCTGGGTTGATTAGCATTCTTTCCTGCCCATTAGAAGTCAAAGAAATGGGCTGTATTGGTATGCCCACCATGCTCAGTCACTGGCTTGGATCAGCCTGGGTAGTAGCAAAGCCTCAAGGAAAACAAACAATGTCATCCAGAGGGCACATTGGGGCTGACAGTCAACTGTGACCCCTGTAGCAGGAGATCAGGGTGTTGGATTTTCATGGCCAACATACATAGTTTGATGATGATAATATTTTTTTTCCTGACTATGGCCCAGTGAGTATCCTATATAATAAAAGGCTAATATGCAAATTGACTGAATGGCGGAACGATTGGTGACTATGACTGGTAGAGCCACCTTGAATCTGTCACATCCAGCACAATGCTGTGCATCAATGCAGGAGCTGCCCCCTCGTGGTCAGTGTGCTCCCACAGGGGAAACGCCGCTTAGCCAGAAGCCATGAATGGGGCTTACGGTTGGTGGGCACAGAGGTGGTGGCGGGAGCCTCTCCTATCTCCACGGCAGTAGGTCATCCCCTGAGGGCTCCTGGACTGTGAGAGGGTGCAGGCCAGGCTGAGGGACCCCCACTTCGAGTGCACGAGTTTTGTGTACTGAGCCTCTAGAAGTTATATATTGGTTGAAAACTCTCACAGATTTTTATCTGCAAGTATCTTTGTTTCACCTTCATGCTTTAAGTATATTCACTGTGTAACAAGACTCTATTGACAGATATTACTTCTCGGTCCTTTGAAAATATTATTGCATAGTTTTCTGGCTTTTATTTTGTAGCAAGAAGTGAGCTTTTCATCTAATTCCCTATTTTCAAGTAAATTATTTTCCTTCTGGTTGCTTTTAAGGTTATTGTCTTTGGTATGCTGCAGTTTCACTACAGTGTGCCAAGGTGTTGATTTGATTTATTTTACTAACTGAGGTTTGCTCACATGTCTGAATCTGGGCATTTATTTCTCCTACAAATTCTGGGGATTTTTCTTTTTCCACCTCTACCATCTCTTTCTGCAATTCAAGGTAGACTCATACTCACTCAACCTTCTTCCTTCAATTTTTTGGGAGGTAACTGGGTATAGATTTTGCTTGACCAACAAAGAGCTGATTAAAAATTAGATATTTCTAAAGATATCCTACATTGCCTAAAGGAAATAGTGAGGATTTTGTTTTTAGTACTAGAAATGTATGTGTAGAGTCTGGGTATGCATGAAGAATCTCTTATTGATGATATTTAAATATGATAAGGGTGAATTTTTAAGATGATCTTTAAGTTCTTCTGAATTTTGAAGTTCTGTTATTATTTCAAAGAAATAACATTTAAATAATTTTACATATAATGCCTCAAGGGTTATTAAATGCAATATTTTAACCTAAATCCCATAGTAATTTGTACTAAAGGGTCTAGTTCGCCACTCTTTCCAGAGTCCTGAAATTAACTTAAAATGTTTTAGACAGTTGACCTTGATGTTCAGTCAGCATGGGTTAATGTCAGCATGAGTAATAAGTTACCTGTCAAAATTATTTTAGACTAGAAGCCTGGTGCACTAAATTCATGCACTGGATGCAGGGGAGGGTCTCTCAGCTGGCCTGTGCCCTCTCGCAGTCTGGGAGCCTTTGCTCCCTACAGCCCGCCTGCTTGCTGCTCCTTAGTGCTGCCATGGAGGTGAGAGAGGCTCCCGCCATGGCCACTGCACTTGGCAGCTGTGAGCCTGGCTTCTGGCCGAGCAGCCCTCCCCCTGTGGGAGCACACTGACCACCAGGGGGAAGCTCCTGCATTGAGTGTCTGCACCCCAGTGGTCAGTGCGCATCATAGCGATTGGTCATTCTGGCTGTTCTGCTGTAATGGTCACTTAAACTTTATTATATAGACTACTTTCCCCCATACTACTAAATTGTCTTTCTTATCAATCAAAACAAAGTAAATAAATTAATATATATGTAAAACATTTAAAACAATGTCTGCAGCATAGTAAGAGTTTAAAAAATGTTATTATCCCACTTTAATAGAGCCACAGTGTCACCAGACTCCTGGGGTAGCATGGTAAAAATGGCATCCCCATGGTTACGTAGTACACAGGCCATGGCTGCAATATTGGCTCTGTGCTTTAATGGATCTGGCATAAAGCTATCAATTTTTTTTTGTAGAGATGAAAAACATTCTCATTGTTTTGGTCACAAAGAAACTCAATGCCCATTATGACTGCTCTGAAGCACTTTCTAGGAACACTAATTATTATTATTCATTCATTCAAATCAATATGAGCTTTATTTATATCTGTGTTTATAGCAATCTATAACTTTCAGAAAGTTAAAACTATGAGTCTCGTGCAAATACAGAATAAACAGAAGTCAGCAATTTTATTCAATTCAGAAATTAATGAGCAAACTAACAAGATGCAAAAATTGACTTAAAGAGAATTTGAAGAACATATGTGCACCTGTGTGTATGCTGAAATGAATGTTAATTGATACTAAACAGATTCCTATCCTTTAGGGCAATAAAATTAGATATTTGTGGTTATCTTTTCTCTACAACAGAAATTATTTGTATCTCGCTGAACAAAATTCATGTATATTACATTACCAATTATTCTGTACAAATTAATTTCTAACCCACAAAATTATAAAATAGCCTACAAATAGAAAATCAATTAAATGTGTACTCTCATATACAATGAGATAATTGCTGGAGAGATTCCTAGACAATGTGCTCATTTCCAAGTCCCAACTCAGAGAACTATCAGATATAGTAGGGATATGAAAAATAAAAATATGGTTGAAGGTACATGAATTTTAGTGGCTTGGAGCTATTTTCTCTGAACATATAAATGAAGGCCAACTCTGTTTAATTACTTATTTATATAGTTATATTTATCTTGGAGTTAAGTATAGTATTTATTCTTAAGGCACAATTTTGTTTTCTTACATAATCTTTCTGAGTTAATACTTTGTGGGGTTTTTGTGTGTGTGTTTACTTGTATCTTTAATATATTGCATATAAAAAATTTAAGATGTAAGATCAGTGGCTATAAGTAAAAAGTCTTTTCCATAGAGTGCAATATTATGTTTACTTTTGAAGCATCTCCAAATAAGCTACTTCTCCATTAATCCCATCTGCTGTGATAGCTTATGTAATGATTTCCATGACTATCCTATCTAATAAAAGGATAATATGCAAATTAACCATCACTCCATCACAAAGATGACAGCACTCATAGCCACAAGATGGTGGCACCCAGTTCTCTCATCCCCACCGGAGTTCCCCAGTCCCGGGGTGGCAGCTGCTGAGAACGGGCAGTGTGAGTGGCCTGGCGGAATGCTTGCCTTGTCTCCGTGGCAATGAGGCAAGCATTCCATCCTGGCCGTGGAGGGCCTCTGGGCAGTGGGTATGGAGCGGCCAGGAGGGGGACAGCCTGGGATGTGGAACGCTTGCGTCATCACCCCGGCAACAAGGCAAGCATTCCATGCCCAGCCATGGATGGGCCTCTGGTCAGGCCATGGTG
The DNA here is from genome assembly GCF_951640355.1 of Cnephaeus nilssonii. Classification (NCBI taxonomy): domain Eukaryota; kingdom Metazoa; phylum Chordata; class Mammalia; order Chiroptera; family Vespertilionidae; genus Cnephaeus; species Cnephaeus nilssonii. The sequence continues at coordinate 13,610,587 of NC_137079.1, forward strand.
TGGATGGGCCTCTGGGCCACAGAGAGCCTCTGGGCAGCGGGCACAGAGCGGCACGCCCTGCAGAGAGCTATTGGCACACGGATTTGTGCGCAGGGCTACTAGTTATCTCATAATTGGGAATTTTTTTTCAGACATTTAACAAGTAAATTTATTTGGGCATTTTACCCATAGAGTTTAGACATGATTCATACTAGTCTATGTTCTTCCTGCTGATTGAGCTTGAATTCTTTTAAAGCTGTTGTAAAATCTTGATCTTTTTGTAGGGTGAGATATTCTCTGTTCCTTTCTCCTATCACTTTTTTTCATTCCCTGATTATATTCAAAGGCATTGCTTGGCTTGTATTTATTAATGGGCAGAGTCACTGCATGCTGAAGTGCCCACCATTGTTGTACCCTCATTCCAGCTTCCTCTCACCTCCAGGTGAAGTTAGTAAGTCAACCATTTTTCCCTTCATGCACTCTGTACACATAGCTAACGCAGACTGGTTATCACTTTGGATTGTGCAGCCAGGTAGAAAGAAGTAAACCCATAGGACTAGCATTGCTGCTTATGGGAAGACTAGAGGCCCGATGCACGAGAATCATGCAAGAATGGGCCTTCCTTCCCCTGGCTGCCAGCACCCCATTTGTTCTGACTGGAGCTGCATTTCTGCCTTTGCTATGGCCCAGAGCCACCTTTCCTCCTTCCCACACTGCCCAGAGGCCCAGAGCTGCTGGGGCGGTGTGGAACGCCTGCATCGGCGCCATGGCCCCCGGCCACTTGGTGCCGGCGTATGCAAATTTACCCGCCATCTTTGTTGGGTTAATTTGCATACTCACTCCTGATTGGCTGGTGGGCATTGTGAAGGTATGGTCAATTTGCATATTTCTCTTTTATTAGTGTAGATCACCTGTTACCTTCTGAAGTTTGTATACTGCAAGTGTGTTTTATGAGGACTCTGAACTTGAGGTACAGCCACACTAGCCCAGCTAATAATGGGGTGGCTGCTTTTTGCCCAGCAGTGTTGCTGTATTTCTTCAAGTACTTAGCTTCTTTGGGAAGCCTGTGCAGAGAAACAGTGATTGCTAACTTCACTCATACACCAAACAGTTGTCACTATTGATTCTTTCTGCAAAATGTATATATGGGTTAATACTTAGTAAAGGCAGTGTACAGTATGTGACTATGTTTCTGTGCATTGAAAACATTATAAATAAGATTAAAATACAAACATCAAATTGAGAAATATGCCACATGGAAAGACTCTACCTGTTGTTGCTGAATTTGAAGGTACGGGAAGGGAGTACACATCAGCCAAGGATTCCTCTTCAGTTGGAGAGAGAAGGAAAAGGATCCTCTCCTAGAACTCCAGAAGGAATACAGGTCTGTCAACACATGTTTTTAATCCAGTAACGTCCATTCCAAACTCCTGATACAAAGATCTGGAACCTAATAATGTGTGTTGTTTGAAGTCACTACATTTGTAGCAATTTTCAATAGCAGCAATAGAAAACTAATATACCAGCCTAACTAAATGCATTTACTATTTTGATCTCATCCCTAAAAGTAAAAACATATGCTCTAAAGAGAAAAAATACATAACCTTTGAGGTTCTCTGAATACTGGGTTCAGCGGAGGCCACAGAATGCCATCTGAAGGGTGTCCCTCATTAAGACCACTTTAGTTCAAGGAAGAGTTTATCCAGGGGCAGATGGCTATGAGGGAGAAGCAAGAAAAACATCCTTTCTGAATCTCAAAATCATTGGACTTTTATTTCAATACTAAATTTAAGCCTTTATTTCTGTATAGTTATCTTTTAATTGCCCCTTTTGCGATACCTCAGCAGGGGAGATATAATTATAAGGTGTGATGTGAGCATTTTTGTTTTTCTTTTTATTTATTCAGTGACAGAGAATGGTTGAAAATTGGTCTCTTATTTTTCTGGTATAGTTTTCAGATATTTAATCTGATTTGAATAAGACAGCAAAAGGGTTTCTGAGCAATTACTTGCCTCACGTGTTGAAACCACAGTCCTCATTAAAATATAACCATCAAGTTCTATTTTATACAAGAAAGGAAAAACACAACGCATTTGTTGTCAATTTACTCTATAGGAGAGAAAGAAATTCATGGGAAAAAATCTTGCATTTTAAGAACAAATTACTTTTGCCTTATAAATGTATGTATTATAGTACTCTAACAGCTATTGAAGACTGAAAAAGTTTAAATTGACAAAATTACAAATGACTCAGATTTACTTCAAAACATCATACCTTTTTGCCTGCTTAACATTCATAGGCATATACATTCTCAGGAAAGATAATGCTTATGAGCATTATTGATGTGGGTAATATAATAAATATGGCCCATTTTATTTGCTGAAGGTTGCCAATATAGTTCATTGATTGCTTATTTCAGGTAATACGCTAGACAATTCTAAGGACTCTTAGCACTGTGATGAAAGATGTCAAACAAACATGTAAGCGTTACGATATCCTTGCTGTCAAAATCATAGGTTCTCACCAGATTCCTTCAGTTGCTTCAAACAATAGGCATTCATCTATCTATATACACTGAGTGGCCAGATTATTATGGTGGGGTCCGGCTAGTCTGGCTAGTCTGGCCAGGGACATGGGCGGTTGGCCGGCCTGCCTGCTGGTCGAACTCCTGGTTGAGGGGACAATTTACATATTAGCCTTTTATTATATAGGATATACACTGAATGGCCAGATTATTATGCATTTAGAGATCATAATAATCTGGCCACTCAGTGTGTGTGTGTGTGTGTGTGTGTGTGTGTGTGTGTGTCTATACACACATACACACATGTATACACACACACACACACACACACACACACACATATATATATATATATATAATATGCAAATTGTCCCCATGGGAGATCGATCACTTACTATGACATGAGCTGACCACCAGGGGGAGGCGTGGAATGAGGAAGGCCCCGGCCGCCAGCTGGTAGCTGGGGAAGGGAGGCCCTGGCTGGCAGTGGAAGGAAGGCCCCCGCCGGCAGCCAGGAAGGCCTCGATCTGCCCTGATTGCTGGCCAGGCCTAGGGATCCTACCCCTGCACGAATTTTGTGCACTGGGTCTCTAGTAAATATATAACTACATTTAGTCAAATTTAACATTTTGAACTGAAGACTTCACTTTAGTAAAGACCATTGAATATACAAATTTATGTGTTTACATGTGCACATGTATATATATGTATACACACACCACACCACATATACACACAAATTCCTCACTTAAGATGAAATGTGCTCTGAATGGGTTGCTCAGTGGTTGGAGCATCTTTTTTGTACACCAAAAGTTTGAGGAGGGGGCTGTGAGGGAGGGGGAACAGGTACAGGAGGCAACCGATGGATGTTTCTCTTTCTCTCTCTGTGTCTCTCTCTCTTTCCCTTCCTTTCTAAGATCAATAAAAACATATCCTTTAGTGAGGATTAAGAAAAAAAAGATGAAATGTAATTAAAATACTTTTAAGTCAAAATGCATTCTTGTCATTAAAGTTCTATAGTTGGAGGCAATAAGCGCATACTATAGATAACATTCTCATTCTATAAAAGGAAATCTCAGAAACCAAACTGTACAAATCAGGGCTAAAACTCAGGATTCCTCATGCTTATGCCTGCATTTTCCCCCTTTGCTTTATTCTCACTCTACAAATAATATATACTTTGCCTGGATTTTATAAGTATGTACATGTGTTTTTTTTATAGAAAGATATCTGGCTCATAATCTTTCATATCTTATCTGTCACCATTCCTTCTTTACTTTCTTCTTGTTTTCTTCCTTTCTTCCTTCTCTTGCTTTTTCACACTCCTCTTTTTTCTTCATCCACATGTTAAGTAAAATGTAATAAATTTACACAATTGTAGAACTTATGCAAATTAATGTTTAAAATATTCTTTCATCTGTTTAAGTCTTTTAAACAAATCTCATCTAAGGCACATAAAAAATTGGATATTTTCTAGTGTGCTTTAAAAAGCAAGGGAAAACCAATTTTCCCTGATTTTTTTCTTTTTTTTTTTAGAGATAGTACACCATGGTGGATAAGTCCCTGTGCTCCAGAGGGAAAGACACAATATGCTTTTCTGAACCACTTTCAAAACTTTCTTCAGGTCTTTCTGTCTCTTTCATCCTTCTGACTCTGTCCACGTCATGCCCAATCTCTAGAAGCATGTTTTCGTTCCCTAACTACCATAGTAGACGTATATAACTACAGACATGTGCCTCACTAATTTAATGTTCATTGAGATTGTCTATATCTGTCTCAAATGGTTTGAAATTTTCAAAATCAAATCTGTGATTTAATAATGTCACTGTATGAAAGTTTCTTATTAGCACTACTTGATTGCATATATAAATAAAATGTCTTTTTATTTTTACACTTAAAATTATATACAAACCACATAAAACAGTCAAATCAGTTCAATTGTATTGATGGCTTCCTGAAGCAGAAATCCATGAGGAATGTTGTGAGACAAAGAAACAAACAACCTCAAGACATCTCAACATGGTCCAGGAACTTTTTGACTTTTCTTCCTTACGCATTCATTCTCCACAGCAGCAGTCCTTAGTCACTCTTTCCACGTCTGTCTTTTTCTCTCACGCTCCCACAGCTGCTCTGCCCCTTTCTTCCCAAACTCTCCTCATTCCGTAGTTCGTCAAACTTTCCAAAATATTTACGGAACACATACTATCTATGCGCCAAGCACTGGACAGAGAGCCCTGAACCACACAGAGTCTTGGCTCTCGGGGGCCTTTTGTTCTGGAGAGGGGTTAAGATAATATACATATAAATAAGTGACCTAATAAAAATAAAGCAAAATATAAGATTATAGAGCAATTAGTGAGCCAAATAACTTCTGAGGGCTAAGAGAGGTCTAGGTACTTTTGGGGTTTAAATAATGAGAACTCTCTTACCTTTGTAGAGAACTGATCTTCCTCACCCTAAAAGTGCCAAGAAGAAGCTGGAGAGGAGGATTGTTAATTAGGTTGTTCTCAAGGCCTGGAGATACAGGGAAAGCCACATTCACGGTGACTTACCCCCAGGGGCCTTTGCAGGACATGACCGTCATCTGCTTCTGTACTGTCCCTTCTAGGGTAGAGACGGTATGGACTTCTCCTTGTGGGACTGTTCCCATTAGTGTCCCGAATCTCAGCATCCAACAAAAGAAATAACAACCTGTCAGAAAAAGAACAACATTCAAAGAAAGAATGGCCAGAACAAGCAGAATGCGTATTCAGAGAAGTAAAGCTACTGAGAGATAAGATGATAATTTGATGTCAAACAGCAAGAATATGTAAAGGGATTCCAGCATAGCAAGCACCTTATAAAAGGATATTTTATATGTTAACAACATACTACTAATTTATCAACCAAACAATGCAGGAGATGAGTTGAAAGAGAAGATGTTTATTACTCAAATGTGTGTTCTGGAAAATGAAGTGCAAAAAATAGTCCAAAGCACAGAGAAAAACTAACAAAGAAGTAAAAACAAAATCATGAGAAAAATAAAAGAATCTTGGAGGATCTAACAGGAGACTTAATATACGATTAAAAGAAGTACCAGGAAGAGAAAAAAGACAAATGGTGGGGAGTCAATAAAAAGACAGATGGTAGGAATTTTTTTCCCGGGAACTAAAACCTGATGCCACAGATTAAATGGGCTTTCAGAGCTCCAGGCCAGAGTGATGAGAAAAGGCACCTAAAGACATCCTGTAAATTTCTGAACTCTCAGGGAGAAAAAAGGAAAAAAAAATACACAAAAAAAAGTAGGATTCAGGGCAAACAAAAAGGCAAAGGGACAAAGTCAGGATCCTCATCTACAGCAGTGGAAGCCGGAAGAGCAGCTACCAACCACTGAGCGAAAATGGTGCAGTTCAAGAATCCTGTACTGCGTGAGGATTTTATTTCATTTCAGGGTTAAAGAAAAATATTTGAGAAACTACAAGGGAAACTAACATCCAAGTATTCTATCTGAAAAACAAACAAACAAACAAAAACACCCCACAAAGTGTTTTAACTAAACAAATCAGAATAGAAACCTAAAGATGACAGAACAGGAAGTCAGTGGAAAATAATCAGGACACCCTATGTGTAGACATAGACACACACACATACAAATACGTGCACGCGTGAATGATACTAGGTCAAATGTGTGATACAGTTATTTTCCTCTTTTTAATGCTATTTTGTACCTAGTTTTGAGGCCCTAGCTAGTTCCTCTTCTTCAGCAGCTGATTAAGTCTATAAGCCAAACACTTTCCTTATCTGGCTCTCACAGTCTGGACCACTATACACACCTGCCCTAATTTCCCCAGGGCCAGGTACTAGACAACTAGGGACAGGCCCCTATGTCCCAGAGCCCAGATAAATGATTCTAAGTGGTCAGGCTCCGCAGGTTCAGCAAAATCTAGGTAACCACTTGCCATATATAGACTTCTGTGTGTTGCTCCCCTGGCCCTGATGCAACCCCCTGAATGGCACTGCCTCATAGCTTTCTCCCAGTTGGAGCTGCAGGTAACAAAGGGTCCTGCCTGCTTTCTGAGTGTCATGGTGTTGTGTCCTATCACCAAAAGAATCTCTCAATCTTCTAAAGCAAAGGATGAAAGTACAATATATTTCTGAATAAGAAATCCTTAAGTGAAAATGATGCACTGTATGGGAAATCCTAATAATATTCTAGATCTAAAAATCTGAAACTACCTAGAACCTTCAAGTCAAGCATGGTGAAGGATTGGAGATTTTGTTAAGTGACAGTTGCAAAGATGAGGGGAAATCAAGAGTTCTATTTTAGGTATGTCAAATTTAAGCTATTTATTGGACATCCTACTACATATCTATATATATAAAAAGCCTGTGGCCCTAATGCTGTAACGACCAAAGACCGGCATGGGTGGGCAGAGCCCGCACGGGTGGGCGGGGCCATGCGATTTCGCAAGCCGGACTTCTAGTGTCAAATAAGCAGATGGATTTTTTAATCAGGAGCTCACACACTCTAAGTCTGGGGAGTCATCAGTGAATAATTATACATTAAGGAGCTGTAAGACCTGAGATTACCCAAAGGTGTCATGTGGAAGCATGACCCTAAGGCAGTGGTCAGCAAACTGCGGCTCGCGAGAAACATGCGGCTCTTTGGCCCCTTGAGTGTGGCTCTTCTAAATACCACGTGCGGGCGCACACGTACAGTGCGATTGAAACTTCGTGGCCCATGCACAGAAGTCGGTTTTCGGCTCTCAAAAGAAATTTCAATCATTGTACTATTGATATTTGGCTCTGTTGACTAATGAGTTTGCTGACCACTGCCCTAAGGCATGCCAACATTTAAAGATGGAGGAAGGAAGAGAGGGACTATCTAATTAAAATGAGCAATGGGAAGAATACTGGGAGATAGGGAGAAGCTTGGAGAATATGGTCTCTCTGGAGCCAGGTGAAGAAGTATTTAAGGAATGAAAGAGAGATTAACTCTATCAAATGCTGTAGAAAATTGAGTAGGCAAAACACTAAGAATTGAGCAATGCATTTGAAAATATAGAGGTCTTCAGTGACCTTGCAGAAGTAGTTCCAGTATGGTATGGACCAAATCCAATAGGGAAAGTTTCTAGAGAGAACAGACAGTGAAAATGGGAAGTGAAAGAGGCAGTAAACATAGATAATGTTTTCAAAGGGTTTTGCTCTGAGAGAGAGCAATGAAATCAGGCAGCAGCTAGTTGGCAATGTAGGCTCTAGGCAGATGTTCTGTTTTAAGATGAGAAATAGTTCATCATATTCTGATTTAAATGATTCTAGGTGGGGTGTAGGGAGAGATATTGAATGAGAGAGAGGATTTTTGTAGGAAGAAAACCTTGAGTTGAGAGGAAAACAATAGATAGTGTTCTATACATAAATAGAAGAATCAATGTAGACAAACAGAAACAATTCATTATTATAACCAGAGGAAAGACAGACTATCTGTGTCCAGATACAAGTAGGTAGTTTGGTAGAGGAAAAATGAAAAGGTTCCTTTGATTCTTTTTTAAATAAGAAGCATGTTCATCTGTTGAGAGTGAGTCTGTGAAGAGACTGTTGATGGTTTGAAAAAGAGGGGAAGGTGTTAGCACAGGTAGCTAGCTAGTTATTAATAAAGGAAGGGTGCATATGAAATCAGACAGTAAGCCTGATAAAGTAGGGAGCTGAATTGGACATTAAGCCTGATTCCCTAGGGAGTTGCAGCATTTACAGGCTCTTTTGGGAACTGCTGAAGGGACTTATCCTGCAGGAGGAATCAGTCTCCCCAGGGGACAACTGGTCTGGTAGCAAGATTATGGGGAGAGGAATAAAACCGAGGGGGAATTCCTTTGCTGGGCACATGCACAGTAGAAGCCAAGATGGCACCTGGGGAGGCAAGTGGTTATGCAGCAGAAACCAGATGAGGAGGCAAAATATTAGAAGCACACACAGTAGGAGCCAAAAATGGCATCATAAAGGGGTGGAGTGTAGGCAGAGAAAATCTGGGAAGAGGTTCGGGTTGGATAAGGTTCATGGAACCTTAGAAGATCCAGGGGGGAGGACCCAGCACAAGCCCTGGGAGAGTCTGTGTGTGTCCCTGAAATGCTTTCCTCGGTGTAAATCCTATTTCCACCAGCGACATAGATGTGAGTGGATGAGTTTACTGACTAGGGAAATAAGTGGTTGAAGGGCAGTATTGAGGCCCAACTGGAGATTGGTAACCACTGAAAAGGAGATCGGTAATTATGACTATTTTTCTTCAGCACAGATCGGGTTAGTCAGAGTGGGGTGTGGCCAGGACACCACAGTGAGGGAGATTCAGGAGTCTGAGCTGGGGAAGATGAGAACTGAAGGCGCCCCCTAAAACTGCTCTCAGGATCTTTTGTCCTTATATTGCTTCTCCTTTCCCCCAGCTTCTCCAAATTCTATCTCACAAGAGTTTAAAAATCTGCCAACATTTCCCGTGAAAGGTAGAAAACAAAAGGAAACTGCCAGACAAAGCCAGGAGCCTTTTGAACAGACACTTGAGGAAAACGTCTGGAACAGTATATATGGCTTAATAATTTTTCTGATTTGCCTTTTTCTTCTTATTTAAGCTTGAGGAAGGACAGGTTATATGGGTCCAGTTGCAAGTAGGTAGTTTGGTAGAGGAAGAATGAAGTGCTACAAATTATTATTTATAAATACAATATAACTATTTTTGGTAAATAATTAATTAAAATAGGATTTTAATTAGCCAAATATAAAACAAATATTTCCTAGTTTATGACCTGGCACTGTACACCCTGTGGATTTAGAACCCAGGAAGGAGTTGCATGTGAAACTATTGATTTGGCTATAATAACACATAAATATATAGGCAACACTTGTTTTGTTGTTGTTTGTGGGTCAGGGTTTATAAGAAGGTCTGGGCTGGAGGACCTAGATAGATAAACTCAATATGCTCAATGTTACCTTGCTAAAACATACATTTACCTTTTATTTGTTTTAAAGTACTATTTATCAATAGGAGTCTACTGGATAGTCTTAAGTATTACTTTTTTAACATCTAAAATGGGGAAAATTAATAATCATCACTACAGGGCACTGAGTGCTGTTTTAATAACTCAGTAGATGGTATATGAAGACATTTTAGTAGCAGTGTTTTTTTAAATCCTTGTGGCATAAAGAAGTAATATTCAGATTATTTTTATTTAGGTGTGAGATAAACAAGAAATAAGGAATCAAAAAAGTAGCCAGAGCCATTTACAACAGTCACGCCAGGACTTTAAGAAACAAAGGCTCTATATACAAACAAGTAGTTCAACTCTTTTATTTGAATTAGCCTATCTTCTTGATGATAGAGACTCTTCTAAACACTCTTTATTAATATAGGAGACTAGACTATTTGTTTCAACCGTGTTTCAATCCATTGATTGCTTATCATGATTTGGCCAACCTGACTACCTGGCAAAGAGGTTTCCACCTTCTGTTGTGTTCTTTGTCCTGATTTGCCTTTTTCTCCTTCTTTGTCTAAGAAAATGAGTTGTCCGGGAAGATAGGACAGCCTTTGTCAGCAGTGTGCGATAGCTAATGTCCCTTCAGTCATAATCTCCAAACACCCCAAAGTAACCAGCAAACAGTGCAATGAGATTTCAACACTAAAAAAATTCTTACCGGAGAATGAAACTCAGAATTAAATAATAACAACATAAGACATGTAACGAGAGGGAAAGATATACTGAGAGATTGAGATTTAGGTTAATTTAAATTGTTCTGGAGAAGAGAAAGAAAAGCAGGAACCTGTCCAAATCCATTTCTGTGGTCATAAACACAGTATGAAAAATGTTCCACCTTCAAGAAAACATCTTGTGCTGAACTTTTCACCGAAACAGAAATGAGCCTGCGTGTGTGTGCTCCTCCTCTTCTCCAGCACTGTGCGTTCACAGACCATCGCGCTGGGTGTGATTGATGCCTCCATTAAGTGCCTTGTGCTAGCACTGTGTGTTCCCACTCTCACCCAGACACACACCAGATTTCTTTTAATACAGAAAAGCAAGAGGAATAGAGCATGTAAATCGTATAACCTTCCTTAAACCACAGTCCTTCCATTGATAGACTTGCCCTGATTTTGTATGGGTGGGGAAAAGAGAGAAGAGAACAGACAACGCCAAATAGCCCTCCGGAACCATGTCGTAGGTCCTGTGTTTTACAAACGCACGAAGCAATCGAGTTCTTTGCAACCTTCAGAATTCATCCCTCTCAAAGGAGCTGCTTGGGCAGGTATGACTCTGTGACACTCAGACAAGCCCTCGTGTCCTTCCCAGTCTGGGCGCTTCAATGCAACCCCCTCAGGGTCTCCCCATCACCAAATCTCCTCTGACTTTGTACGAGTCCAGCTTACTCACTGAAATCAGTTCCAAAACAACAAAGCCTCTTTAGAAGGTTTCTTCTGGGAAATCTGAACTTTCTCTTTTCTGACAACAAATGCACAAAAAGATGTGTGTGTGTGTGTGTGTGTGTGTGTGTGTGTGTGTGTGTGTGTACTACATAAGTTATTTTTTAAAAATATTTATTGTTGCAAGTATTGCATATGTCCCCTTCCCCCTCCCTCATTCACCTTTCCCAGCCCCCCTCCCCGCCCCCCCCCCACGCCTTCACCCCCTCTACTCTTGGAATTAGAGAGTTTCAAGATGAAGTGTCCTGGGGAAGAAGGGCAAGCCGGGGAGAAGTGGCTTCCTCAAATGAATCGCCCTGTTGCATTCGTATTATGAAATGTGGTCACAGGGTAAACATGAGTCAGAAGTTAAAAACCATTCAGCCCTGTTTGGTTGTTCTTAATGGCCTTCTTCAGAGCTCTGCATTTTAGAAGAAGAGTAGGTTAGGGAAGTTGTTCTTACCCATTGCTGGTTGAATGGGAGTCTCTCACACTGAGTCATGGTCAGGGACCAGCTATGATGTCTGAAACAGGAAGTGTTGGGGTTTAGGTGTCATGGGACCACACACAGTGCAATAGAAACATCTTCCCATTATTCTCAACTCCACACGGATCTGAAGACCAGCTTTATTCTGTGCAGTGTGAGAGATAATCATTATTTGCCATAACAGAACTTGTAGTCAATTAGATGGATAAGAAAAATAAAGGAGCTTTGTTAAGAAAAAGGCAGAGGATGGTGAATACCCTAAGAGAGATAGCATGTGCTTCTGCAGAGAGAATCCCAGCAGTTTGAGAAGAATGAGAAAAGGCAAGATTTGCCCTCCGTTTTAAGTGAATTTCAGACTCTAGGTCTTGACCCTTTTGTGGGAGAGAAATCAATTAATGGAGTATGTGCAGTATTTTAAAGAATCAAATCAAATTGAAAGAATATAAAATGTCAGAGTGTATTACCAATAGGAAGTATATAACCAGATAAAAATGAGGTATTTCAAATAGGTAATGTCTTAAAGCACAGACAGAAAAAAGGTATAGGTTGGGCTACACAGGTCATGAGTTGTCTAATGTATTGAAATTATTGAACAACTGAGAGCAATGAGAGTTAAAAACATAGATATCTTGAGAAAATAAAAATAAGCATCTCAAACTTAAAATGTCCAAATATAGACACTTTTTTCCAGCCCCAAATATTTTCTTCTTTAGTCTTATAATCTTGAATAATCGACACTCCCCACTCATTTGCACAAACTGGAAAACTATGAGTCATTTTTGGGTCTGTGTGGTCTTTCATTCTTCCCCCATTAATTCACCAACAAGTCCTGCCTGCTACTTCCAAACATCCTACAACTATCTACCTCTCTCCAAGGTGCTAATGCCAGGGCCCAGGTCTCCATTGTGTTTTGCCGATACTATGTCAGTCGTTTCCTAAGTGGCATCTCTGTATCCATTTTTGTGCCTTTACCTCTGCCCACAATTTATTCCTCACGTATCAGCCAGAAAGGTCTTTCTGAAGCTCTGCTGCCCAATATGGTAGCAACAAGCCACGTGTGGCTACTTAAATTAAAATACATTAAAATGAAATAAAATAAAAAATTCAATAACTTAGGCACACTGGCCACATAGCTACATATTGTGTCCACGTTGGCGACCACACTGGGCAGTGCAGAGAAGAACATTCTGGTCATGGCGCAGTGTTATTGGATCAGGCCAGATCAGGCCATCCCCCTGCTCAGACACCTCCACTGATTTCTCATTACAGCTAGAATAAATCCACAAATTCATCCATCATTCCCACTGTGGCCCACAAAAAAAAGAGAATGAGAGGCACTTTATTTCTGCAATTAAAGTGTCACAGAATGACCAGAGCCTTATGTAACCGAAACTCAAAGTTCATATCTGAACTCACAGTCTCTGAAGGCAACTAGGAACACGACCAAAAACAAGATGATAAATAACAGGGAGAACAAGCACCCTTGTTTTGTGCTGGTGGCCATAGCAAACGTGTTTGGTGTATTACCTGCATCCGTAACGCTCTCCATCGGTCCCATGGGATCTTCAAGGCGGTTTAGAGACACTTCTGCAGAGCTGGATTTGATAGGCTTGCATCCATACCAGATTTTTAATATACACAGACACCTTTTAGAATTGACTATTCATGTAGGCACTTCAGTCTATCTTGCTTTATGCTTGTAAAAGAGATAAATGAAACCATGTTTTGTTAGTCAAAATACATTTCCAGTGGATTGTTGAGTTACTGTCGAGAGTAAAACTGTTAGAGAAACTGGTAAATGAAGAAAATCCCAGTGAAATGAAGAATCTCTTCTTAATTCCTCTTTTGTGCAAATTTAGATTTGTGTATTTTAAACTTTTTTATGTTCAGTTAGATGAAATTTTGCTGTTCTGTACAGTATAAAGAATCTGTGTTCATGGTCATTATGCCATACTAGAGGCCTGATGCATGAAATTCATTCAAGAGTAGGCCTTCTTTCCCCTGGCTGCTGGGACCAGTTTCCCTCCTGGATCCGGGCTTACCTCCAGCTGCTGGCAGGCACCTGGGACCTGGGCTTCCCTCCAGCCACCAGCAGGCACTTGGGACCTGGGCTTCCCTTGCAGTCCTGGCTTCATCTGGAAGGTCGTCCGGAAGGATATCTGGTCTAATTAGCATATTACACTTTTATTATTATAGACTGAATATTCTTTCTCCTAATATTTTTTAATTTGCTTAGTTCAGAGTGATTAGAAGGCTTTTCTGTTTAGTATAAAAATCATAGTCCCACTGATTGCAACAACCCTAAACTAACCTGTGTTATAAGGAGTGATAGTTCGCAATTGTGTTAGTTAACCACTGCAAGTCTGAATGTGGACGGCTTTAAATTAGTTAAAAGATAATCTCTAAATATTCATCTGAATAAATGACCCACTCCATCTCCTAATTCAATCATGAATGTAATCACTAGACACATACCCATATAGAACACACATGGTTAAATGTAAAGGAAGTCAGAAAGCAAAGCCATGAGAAAATTGCAGTATCTTAATTCTTGGATGAGGTGTTTTTGAAACTAGAGAAGAATTCAAAATTTGAGACAAATTTTTCTGCTTTTGTATATATGAGGGAGGTTATCTGCACCTGCTTAGGTCCAGGGACACCCGAAAGATAACTAGTTACTCAGGCGTAATCTGTCAGCTGTATAGAATGTCAGTGCTGAAAGCACCTGGCCAGTGGAATTCAGAGGTAGACTCACCTAGAGAGACAGCACTCAGACCTCATCATGCCCAGTATTCTGTACCATCACAAAAGTAATGTTCCCTACAAGGATCCCAAGACACCCTTCTATAAGGTATTAACAAGGGTTTTGCAAGAAAAGGAACCATGGACAAATAATCAATTCGGGGAAGGGCCGGGTCAAAGTGAACTAGTTTTCTTTTCTACAGGGACTTGAACTTGCTCCTGTAGACATGCACATTGGCCATGTATGTATTAGAATGAATTGTTTTACAAACTTAATTGACCTCCACAAGTTCAGTGGTTTTTTTTATGTTTGTTTAGTAGTGGTTTGGGGTTGTTTATTATTATTTTTATATCAAAACACAATAATAGTATTTCATGGAAGAGCATACAATGCTATTTGTATCACTTATATTTTTATGTGCTCCACATTAAAGAAAAATAAATAAATAAAAGAGGCTTACACAATATAGGATTTTATTTTTCTCTCGGGCAAAGGAACCTGGAAGATGGCGTCAAAACGGTGAGGTTCCAAAGTCCTCAGGACTCATGCTCCTTCCATCTTGCTGTTCTACTTCCTCACCTGTGGCTTCTGTCCTGAAGGTCAGTTCATAGACCAAATTGGCTGCCACAGTTTATTCCATTTTGGTCCCAGTCCAGGAAGCAATTGAGGCAGCACTTTTTTTTTTTTTTTTTTTCCCCAGCAGCATTTCCAGAAAGCTCACACAACTCATTTGTTAATAATCGGCCAGAACTACTTGAAAATGATTTCTACTCTAGATGAGTACATTATAACACCAAATAAAATTTGGATTGTGCAACTAAGGAAGGAGTGAAAATATATAGGCAGTTAGCAGGCAGTCTTTTCTACACAGTTCTGGGGCAAAGGAGAAAAAGGAAGAGGGAGAGTTGGAGGGGGAGGAGGAAGAGTAGGAAATAGGAAGAAGATGGAGAAGGAAAAGTAGTTGTTATCTTCAGTGATTCTAAAAGTACACATTGTTAATGCAACAAGTATCTGGAGGTAAAGCAGCGCTTTGCTCACGGCAGAGATGGTAAATGGCTGATCATTCCCGACAGAGCTCAGATGTCTGCTTACACAGATCTCAGATTTTGACTGATGTCTTCCAATGGCTAAAATGCAGGACATATCAAATTGTCTTCCTAACAGTCCCTAACCTTGCTTGCTACACTTTGCATACCTTTACCAACTGCATCCATTATCATAATGAATAAAACAAGTAGGTGACAGTTCAATTATGCAATGTAATAGGGCCAAAGAGGGGTAATTTGTAATCACATTGGAAAGTTTGGTTTTTGACAGTTTATAACATCCTGAATCAACATGCTTGCTGATTGCCAACTACTTTTCTAACTTACGCCAGATTACTCTCAATACATAGTAGAGAAAATGAAAATATCAAGGGAGAATTACACTTTGGTTATTGCAAAGGTTTTCTGTCATTTCTCGTAAGCATCCAAAATGGGAAGCAAATTTTAAGCAAACTCTAGTTTTATTGGAGGTAAGACCTGTGCTGTTCAGAACTTTTTAAAGTGCATCTCTTTGGAATAAGTATTTCTGTATAATTTTTAAACATATTAGTATATTTTTCTTTGATAAAAGAGATCAGTTGAGTTAATTGGGGGCAGAAGTCATAGCATTAATCACCACAGTATATTTGGAAGAAGATGATTAATATCAACACCGGTATGGTTTCATAGTTTATGATCAGATACTGGGACGCCCATCTGTCCGTTGTGTTAAAATTACTTGTACATTTTATATTTTGAACTCAATGTAAGTGGTGTGAGGATGGTGGGGAGGTGGGATACTAAAATAAAGGAATAAAACATTGCCTGAGCATGCTATGTGTTAGGTACCATATGAAATGTTCCATGTATATTTGTGTATTTATCTTCCATAACTAATTTATGAGCATGTGTATTAGTCCCATTTCCTGAATGAGAAAAATTGAATGTGAACAGAATAAGGTCTTTCTTAATCAGTGAAGACGCAGGCTGTGCTGCTCAACTCAGCCTATTCCAAAGACTCTTTTCTTCCTGCTCTAACAGACCTGGCATGTCTGTTTAGGGTTTTTACTTCCTTGGGAGTCATGTATTTACTTATTTAGAGCAAAAGCTCTTAAAACCAAACAAGGTAGGGGCTGCGGGAGGAAAGAGGACATTTCTCATTTCTCAGTACGGTTTCAAGAGCCACATTTACTTCCTTATTGAAAGTGAAATTGAAAATGCAGAATTTGGTAGCTTTGGAGCCAACATGATTGAAACTGACCCCAGTGCAGCTCCAGGGACTTGTTGGGGGATATTTGTAAAATAAGATTTCTTCATCCTAAAAAGTAAGTGAGTAGAGCAGAAGCAGAGCGAGAGAGAACTCTTGGTAGACTTGCTCTTGGGGTGGTGGTGATGATGTAGGAACTTCAGGAATTTGGATAGTGGTAGAAAGCTGAGAGAATTCTTGTAGTAGCATAAATAGTAAAAATGACTGAGCAGAAAAACAATGAGAAAGCATTTTGTCACAGGGTGAACTTGCCAGAAAGCCATCGTGAACGAGGCACAACCACGGGGCATAGCTGCTCAGGGTACCCTGAGCCTTGGGCCTTTTGATTAAATATACCTCCTTAGAAGCAGTCTGAGCACTCTGTCTACACTGATGGGCCTGGTGGTACATGGGATGTGGAACAGAAGGCGGTGTGTGAGTCACTCCCACTCTGAACCTCCTCACCCAGTTTAAGTATTTAGATGGGTTCTGAATTCCAGCAAACCCGAGACCTGCGTTAAGGGGCCAAACATTAGAAGGACTGCTTCATTAGTGGGTACACACACACACACACACACACACACACACACACACACACCTCTTCTTTCTCCTATCTGAAAGAAGTTTGCTTTCTAACTTCCAATTTCCTGGAGGAAAGGAAGAGAAAAAAAGAACAGAACCAATCTCTGTTGAAGAAAGAGCATTGCTAATCTCCAATTTGTCCTTGCTGCCCAAGTGGGCTATTTATGAGGAGGTGAGACTCAGGAGGAAAGAGGCCAAACATGGCCAGGTCGCTTTCTTGGGAATTGACTGCTTGTCATTACGCCTTCTGAATTCCAATTCTTCACGAAGCCACTGTATTACTGAAGGCACTAAGTTGGCTAGTGTGACATTTCCTTTCCAGGTAATTCGAAGCGATCTCATTTCTCATGATATCTTTCAGGATTTGTCCCCTGTCTGTCCAGGTTTAAGTTGATACAGGAAACCCAGGAAGAAATAACTGAAACGTGTGTGGAAATGTTTACGGGGCATTGTCTATGCTTCTGTGTGTTCCGTGTTTTGCTGGGGCTGCAGGGGAGGTTAGGGGAGCAGCACTGCTTTCTGAGCTTGGTCACCATCCCGTAAGTAATAATTCTAAAGAAAAGGGAGCAGGACATAATAGAACCAACAGCCACCTCTAGCGACTGCCTCTCCTTCCATCGTATTGGACCCAGAAAACACTGTGTGTGGAACTACAATGCATAATGCCACCAAGAGCAGCGGAACAATACAGTCGAATATTTTTAATTCACAGGAATACAAACTTTTTATTTTCAGAATAAGCTAAGTAAATTTAGTAGTTAAGCTGTTTTCTTCAAGGCGCAATAAGACTCTTATTGTCAGCAGAAACAAAACCGACTCCCAGGAAATCGTAAAGCCCCGCACACATTCTGGAAAAATAAGTGGCAGAGTCATACTTCATCATGCCACCAGCTCCTCCCTGGCACTGCCATTCTGCAGTCGCGACCACTTGCAGATCTACTGTGCAGCGGACGTAAAAGCAAAAGGCAACACACATCTATTCCCATTCCCTGTAACAAAGAAAAGTTGGGTGTCTGATTTGGGAAATAGAAATCTTGTGGGTGGATCTAGAGCTCGGACTTGGTGATCGGCTAGTACTGTACATTTCCATCAATCAAATGAGCTTTCTTCTAAAATAAGAACAACGAAGCAATCAGTCTGTAGACTGAATTTTTATTGAGGTGCTATAAACAGAGTCTAACAGGTGATGATAAATGCTTCATATACAAAGACATCCCCCCAGCCCCCGATATATATCACAACCAGCTAGAAACACATTCTGTAAAGGAATAATTAAAGAACGTGAAGCTGCTATAAGAAGAAAGTATTCCAGTAAACAAAACAGAAAGTCTAGGAACATTCTTTATCATATGAAATATTGTAGGTTAAGGTGAAGGTGACATTTTAAAGCAGTATTTAGAAGGTAAATTATTCAACAAATGTTGCTGTGACATTGTTTATTAGGGGGAAAAGTAGAGTATCACTCTGTATGTAAGTTCACAATATAAAATACAAATAAATTAGATTTAATTTCTATAAAACCATAACTGAATTATAAGAAAACTAGTGACCTGGTGCACAGATTCATGCACATTGAAAGAAAATTAATTAGAAGGTGGCTGGCAGGGCGGGACTGGTTGATATGGGCCAGACACACCCTGGAGCCAATCTCCCACAGTCCCTCCCTGGCTGGCCACACCTGGGGTGATGCTTGAAGGGCATCTGTGGAGTGAGTGGGATCCCTCCGGCAGGTGGGGTCCCTTTGTCTGGCCTGCGGGGATTGGGCCAAACCGGTTCTCCAACATCCCCTGAGGGGTCCCAAAGTTTGAGAGGGCACTCTGCAAAGTTGCTGTCATACAGGGGGTGGAACACAACTTAAGTGTGTAGTAAAGCAGATTTGGGGCCGACAGTGCCCCAGCAACAACATAACCCAGGGTCGAAGGTGAATCACGCTGCCCGTCGAGGAATCAGGCTCCCTCCTCTCTGGTTTTGGGGTGCATCACCTGAGAACTGCCATTGCCAAGTCACTGCAGCTCGGCAGCTTCTGAATTGAGCGTCTGCCCCCTGGTGGTCAGTGCATGTCATAGCGACCGGTTGGATGGTCAGACACAGCATATTAGCCTTTTATATATATTGATAAACATACATATATGATTTCAGAATGAAGTATATTTTCAAGGTAAATGTGTAATACTAGCAACATTAATTGAAAGAATAGACAATATACAAATCAATGAGGATAAAATAACTATCCGGATTAACTTGGAAAAGGACTTAGACAAAACAATCAGGCTTTGCCAGTACAAAACTCCATGAAACCACTTTTGAGAAGTTCGACAATGATGTCTACTTTTCTAAACATTCAGTTTTTACCTTAACTTGAACTACTGCAGTGCAGACCCAGGTGATCTCTTTCTCATTCTTGTTACACTTTCTTCTCTTGGCTTTCAGGATACACTTTCTTCCAAAACTCACCGCCTTCCTATTCTCAGTACCCTTTGCTGATCCCTCCTCCTCTTCCTGCGAGCCCACAGCTCAATTCATCTTCTTCCCAATTCACTTACTCTCACATCCTTGGTGATCTATCAAGTCTTGTAACTTTAAGTAGCGTACACGAGCCCACAGCATGCAAATATATATGTGTATCCTAGACCTCTGTCTTGCACTTCAGAATCACATATCCAACTGTTAAAATCCACACAACTAATTTAGTATCAAAAAGTAACATCTCAAAACAAAAAAATCTAAAACTGGACTCTTGGTGTTATCTCCTCCTAGTCTACTCTTCTCGCATTTTATTCTCATTTATTTGTGTGTGTTTTTTTTCTCACTCTTCACCTCCAGTTCCACAAAATAAACGTAGCTGGCTCTATCCTAAAACACATCCCAAATCCAATGAGTTCTCATCGGATTCACCACCTGCCACCATGTGTTTCCTGAGTTACTGTAATAGCCCAGGAACTAGTCTCACCGACTCCTTCAATGCTTCCCAAGAACCTGTTAGCAACATTGCCGTCGAAGACCTTACTCTTGTGACCCATTTCACGTAGTAAAACTAAAGTCCTCCCAATGCATGCGAGTCCCTGTCTGATCTCTCCATCCCTCATTCTCGCTCCCATTATCTATCTCTTGAGCTTGTCTCTTCTTCCTCTCCCTCTACCTGCAATGCATGCTCCTACGTCAGAGCCTTTGCACTGGCTGCTCCCCTCTGCCTTACACACTCTTTTAGAAACAATCACTAGCTAATTCTCTTTTATTATGGTTTTACTGAAATTTTATCTTGTCAAACCTGAAAGCTCCATTTAAAATCAGGACCTGCTTCCCAACACCAATTCTCTGATCCCTTTTAACCTTTATGAGTCCCCCCTCCCCCCCATAAGTGGGATAGCATGACTGTGCTTAAATCCAGGCAAGAGAGGTCCCTGACCTGGGCTCTATAATCAGAAGATACCACCCTGGCCCTTCTCCAGCTGAGCTTTCCTTATGGGGTGAGGAGGAGTCCATGGGCCCAAGGGCCATGCCACCTAGAAGCACAGGCCTTCCCTTTGAGACCAAGATCCAAATACCAGGAACCCAAACATTTCTTACCCCCCATTCTCTGAGAGCCTCTTCTGTGTGTGTATCCCCAGAATATCCCACATCACTGGTGCCGGCATCCTTGGGAGCAGATGGCCAAGGAGAAGCTGTAGAGGGAGGGATGGGAATGGAGTTAGGAACATGAACACGTAGACTGGATTGTGCATAAAGCTCTCTGTGTGCGATGAAAGGGTGGGGAGATGGGGCTGGGCGAGGACCCAGTCTCTACTTGCTTCCACGGTCTTGCCTTGGAACTCTGAAATGGCTGAGAATCATAAATTGACTTTTCAAAAATAAATGTTATACAGCAAGTCTGAAAGGCGTTCATTCCCTTGAGAAAGCTGTTGTTAGACGATTCTTAGTAAGAAAAAGTAAGCTGACTTATTCCCCAACTCACACCTGTGGTTTGCTTTCATTTAGAGATTTCTTTTTCTTTTGTTCTGAGCTGACAGTAACAGTCAAATACATACAGATACATTTTGACAAGGAAGGAATTGTCATATGCTGTTGTTGAGAATATAAAACTTTTCTGGAAGATAATGCGTCAATATGTATCAAAAGTCTTAAAAGTGAAGATATTTTTTTTATTCTAAAATACCCCTTCTAGAAATGTATCTAAAGAGAAGATGCACAGATGACACTAATAATTTCTAAAAAGGAAACTTGTGCCACTGTGTCTCTCATAGAATATTAAATACCACATAGGTATCAATGATGAAAATTGTTAAATAGTACATGACACATCTATACAATATAAAACCACAGCTCCTAAATGTAATATTGTAGAATAACACTTCATGCCACAGAAGTATATGTATGATATATTTTGAGTGGAAAAGGCTAAGTAAAAACAAATTGAATATAATCCTTTTTCAAAAGAAGATAGTAGTAGAAATACTTGTGCACCTATAGGAGTATTTGTTAAATATATACCTAACAGTTAACAGTGGCTGCCTCTAAGTGTGATAATACAATGCGTATTTTGGTTTCTTTAAACAGATATGTTTTGTTTTAATAAATTGAATTAAAATAGTGAATATTTGTAAAAAAAGCATCTCAGCATTTATCATTTTTAGTCAGATAAATTATATTTTAAGTAATTCATAAGATTTCAGAAGATTCAAGTCTCTTTAGTTGACCTGTGCCTGCTCTAGTGCCTTTAAACAGAATGTTAACAGCGTCTTGTTATTTATCTTTGACCTTGCTTTTGCTTTATAATGTTAGTTTTTATGAAAAAAAATCCATGTTTTTCTCATCTATAAAATATGGGCAATAATAACCTGGTTTTTTGGGCATTTTGATGGTTCTAAAAGGAAATGAAATATCTTAAATATTTCTTTAAATGTCCAATGTCTTGGCATTTAATATTCATGCTATTTTAGTTATTTTGCCACAAACATCATGTTTTTTTAAACTTTGTTTCTTGCCTCAATCTTGAAATAGTCATAGCATTACTAAACATTTTTAGACTCAGTTCATTAAGAAATTGAGTAGGTAATATTTAATCGCCAAGAAAAAAGATACTTCCTTTTAACATATTTTGCAACAAATCAGAATATTTTACTATTTTAGGAACAAGATCTTAAGCCAACAATCACACTCAAATGTTCAGATTCCAAGACAGTTTTCCAGTATAAATAATTTGATTTTTTTAGAGCAAATTTTGCTCTGTGACAATTATACAAATAAATGTCCTAATGTATATGTAAGGATTCTTTATCATTTCATGGGTGGATTAGAACAGTTTGGCTGTGTCTCTTATTCAGTATGGAAGGCTATTCGCTCTCTGTAAGAAATGCTGCCAAGATTGTAGGAGGCACCTATCGAGTGGAATTTAACAATACTGTCTTGACCAGTATCATTTCCCCACAGAACACTAAAAAGCCTTTTCTTACATTGGGTCCTGTGCAATTGGTATTCTCTCTGTCTAGAACTTTCTTTCACCCAATACGTAGCAGTTTGATGAAAAGTCATTGCTCACATATGAACAAGAACAAGATTCACTTGGGTCTCAAAAGTCAATTGGAAAGTCTAGGTTCTGGACACCCTTTCGATTTCCTCCAAACAGTGAAATATATATGTAATTTAATTAAAAAATAGTTCAATTTAGTAACTGACTTTTATAGTTCAGTAAGATTATTAAAATCTCAGCCATTGTGTCTCAAGACACCCTGGCCCTCCTATCTGGAATGATTGCCCATTGCTACCACCACCCCAGCATCCGCTTGTTCTTACCCATGATCCTATACTGTCTTCATGACATTTAGGATTCTCAAACTAATATCATTTATCTGGTTTTGCCTTTTTTTTTTTTCCTGAATGCATCACCTCTCGATCCCCTAAAATAAAAGCAAACAGGTTCTGTGATGAAAAACCTAGTTCTTTGTACCTATGTTTTATTCCTCTGATCAAGATGCATTTTAACTCCAAGTATAGGTCCTAAATATTAATAATGTGATCAGGATTTAAAAGTGATTTACTGCCGAATGCACCAATTTGCAAAGGAAGAGACCCCAACTCTATAAGGATCCCCAAAGTAGAGCACCAAGGATGAAGTGTTTGAATACAGAAAGGTGAGACCATTGTCAGCCTGGTTATTGTTGGGAATTCTGAAATGGCAGCCATTTTTGAGTTCTACCAAACAAGGTTAAAAGACCTAAGAAAATATCGTGATAAAATACCTGGTTAAGGATTAAGAAATGCATGAAAATGTCCTCAAATGGAAAAAAATTTGCATCATTTATATTCCAGACATTATGATAAAAAAACACCTGAAAAAGAAAGTGATTTGATATTTAAAATAAAAATTTAAATGCTATTTAAAAATCAGGGGGAAGGTGGAAAATTTATTTTTGCATAACCAATTTCACACTAGGGCTTTGTAGGGGAAATAAAATTCTTTGTTGTAGGTAGCTTTATTATTTAGATATTTCCACTATAATATGTTTTTCAGTGATTTAATGAACTACCTCAATTTAAATAGCTGCTTTTTTCTCCCTTGAAGACATCCTTCTGGTGTGATTAATGCTTGAAGAACAGTAAAACAATTCCTACACTAATCTATGGAGTGCTAGAGACCAGCAACCAGGAAAGCATGATGCGAATTTTTTAATTAGTTCAAAGTTCAGTTATCCTAGGGACTGTTAGGCAATCAACAAGAGATTATTATGAAACAAAATCAAGAAAGTCTCATAAACTGCTCTTTTTAAAGATCTATTAATGTTCTGTGTTTGTCTGACTGTATAACACAGCATATCATATCAGAGGATGAAGGGGAACAATTCCACAGAGACACAAAATAATATTACTGAGTCTTCATTACATGATTATTAGCTCAATAAAGCCATCAACACCTTATTCTGAAGTAATTGACATGACTGTGTTACTGCTCTGAAGTAAAATGCTGTTTAACTACCCATTTGGCTATAATTACCTCACAAAGTAATGTACCAGAAGGTAATAGAATGCTAAGTGGCATTGGCATCAAAAAGAAAGGACATTTTTGTTTACAAAAGTAATAACACTTTCATCTGAAACCACTACTTACTAATCTGGCAGGCATTCTTCGCCTGTGGAATTTTTTCTGAACTTGCTTGATCACATGATTAAACTGGCAAATTGGTTAACTGACCTTTTCTCACTTTCTTTTTCTTCTGCTCCTACAACTCATTTTTATTTTTTATTTTTATTGATTTCAAAGAGAGGAAGGAAGAGAGAGAAAAAGAAATATCAATGATGAGAGAGAATTATCAACCTGCTGCCTTCTGCATGCTCTACACTGGGGATCGAGCCCACAACTAGGGCATGTGCCCTGATAGGGAAGCGAACTGTGATCTCCTGGTTCATAGGTCCATTGAGCCACGCCAGCTGGGGTACATCTCTTTTTAAATTGGATATATTGTAGTGTTCATGAACGTTTAGTGTTCATGACTGCTCAGGAGGCGGTAGCTCTTTATGAACCCACAGGTACTGATTGGTAACTGGCAGCATTCAGACCGCCCAGGAGATGGGTGCAGTCTGGTCACTCGGTGAGCTATGGGTTTGTCAGTCAAGTTGTTACCAAGGATGGCAATGGGTGTCGGGCAGAAAGAGGTTAATACAACCAAATCTAATAAAATAGCTGACTTTCGTTTAATATGTGTGAATGAATATGACCTCAGGAACATAAATCAAAATTGAGGAACAAATAGATAATTCCATTGTTCAGGTCATATAGTAATAGCAGACACTGTGTGTCACATTGACCTTTTTTTAAAAATATTAAATGTTCATTTCAGTACTGGTAGAGAAAAGGCAAGATCAAGAAAGAAAACAGAATAATAAGTATTTTATTATCTGGGTTAAGTCAACAGTTGGACTTTCTCCATGCCTATTCTTTCTCCATGTTCCTAACTACCATAGGCATATATTTTTTTAGAAACTCAAAATATTAGGAAAACATAATAATCACCAAATGATCAGAACCCGTAGACACCATAATCAATCTGAGAAGATTCTGATTGTAAACAACCAATATGACATTCTGCATATTCGTAACACTCTATGACTTTTCCCCCATGGGCTCTCATTTCATTCGTTCATTTTTGTCAACTCCTCTTTGACTCAGACCTGTCTAACACTTCTCAAATGTCAACTTATTAACATTTTTAAGAGACCAATAATGGAGAGTTCAGAAACGATCATTGGTATAGTGCAGTGGTCGGCAAACTGTGGCTCGCGAGCCACGGTTTGCCGCCCTGTTGACTAATGAGTTTGCCAACCACTGACCTAGACTCTCGATTCCAACAATTACAGGCTGTTGTTCCTTGTGAATAAGCCCCTATCCCTGTGGTCGGCAAACTCATTAGTCAACAGAGCGGCAAACCGCGGCTTGCGAGCCGAAGTTTGCCGACCACTGGTATAGTGTATTGAAAAGACCATAATCTGAAATCAGTAAGACATGAGTTTGCTAGACTAGCTCTACTCATCCTGAATAAATGTCCTTGGAGGAAGTATAGAGCCTCTATGAACATCTCCTTCCCCAGATAGAAATGAAAACAAAATAATATAGGTTGTTAAAAAATAAGATAATTGCTATAGAAAATGTAGTCATCCAATAGAGTGGTTTAGAAATGTTAACGATTTGCTGTACAATCTAATTGAATTCTTTTGTGGATAGCATACACTAATGCTAATGAGTTAAATCTTTGTATCCAATCAAATACTGACTTTTAGTTTGACCACATCAAAACAAGGAGAAGGGGAGTAGAAAGACTGGTCAAAAAATTAGGGGACAGTTGTGTCCCTTCAGTCCTTCAAAGTACCACCTATCACTCCTGTTCAAAGGATCTGCAGTGATTATGACATCTTGGTCAAATTTTTAAAGAAAATTTGTGTTATCATCAGATAATGTATGACATTAATCAGGAAGATAACTCTAGGGCAGCAGGTAATAGATAAATAGGAGATAGGGAAAGTTGGCTTTAGTAGCTATTATAACCTATATAATCAAATGATCAATAATCCCTTGCTAACCTCTAATTTTGAGCTCTAATTTTGCTCTGCTCAAAGGAACAAACTATTCTTTTCTCTCCCACTTGACCTGATTGAGCAAGTGTTTTTGCAGTCAGTTTATGAACTTCCATGGTGATTGTGTGAGATGTTTCATTGGCTTAGACCAAAGCAGATAGTGGCAGAGAAATAGTGCTATCAAAATGTTTTTTGATAAATGCTGCATTGGTGAAAATTACATTATGTAGAATTTATACTGGTGCGGGAAGGCTTTATCTCTAACACTAATACTTAATTTGTATGTTTTCACTGGATTTTCATAAATGTAATAATATGGAAAGTGCGAGGAGTCCTTTGTGGTGACTCTAAAATAATACGGAATCTGAGGTCTATTCTTCTTTACTATATTATCCTGGTTACTTATACCCACTGATTAATGTTGAACCCTCATTATACTGAAATTAACTGCCCTTTCAGCTCTTTGAGCAATATTGAAAGCAAATTGGCAGCATGATCATGAGCCTTAAAAGTAATCATATTCATTGATACAATAAATAAAATGTTTATGAAATTTCATAACAGAAATATGCCAGTATTATAATATTAACTAAAAATTCACATAAAATGTTATATACATTATAATCTTGACAGTATGAAAAATAGTCTGAGATGAATATTTGAAAAAATGAAAACATTAATGTTGATTTCTTATGTAAAGATAATTTTTCTCCACTTTCTTTAACCTCATATGTATTTATTACTATGTGTATATTTCCTTTCTAATCAGAAAAGAAGTTATAAAAGATAAACTAATCTGGACATCATTAGCTTTAGAAGAATTGGCAGTTCAGGGAAAATTTTAAAATGTGTAGTCATTTCAAGATTAGATCTTAGAGGAAATTGAACTTTCTAAATAATACTGAAACTAGAGTATTAGCAGAAAATATGTTTTTGATTCATTGCTGAGTTATTCCTCCTGTATACTGGTACATCTGATGATAAGACTCTGAAAATCTTTGAAACTTCTGTGTCAAAAGCATCTTTTCACTTCCTAAATCAACCTGAAATTTGAAGATCAACATGTTTGTGATTTTTTTTAAATGCACTAGTCTATGTACTACCTTTAGAATGCTTGCTGTGGGCATCTGACGTCCCACTAATAGATCACTGTGGAGTGTCACCAGGCAAGGCATCCTGATGAGACATCACTTGCAAGACTGATAATATGCTGCTTGAATATGTCCATGACATAACTGATAGCTGGACAGGGGATTTTCTAAAAGGGTCTCCAAGAATTTCAGGAGAAAAAAAATACATAGTTTAATTTTAAGTTATCCTATATAATAAAGAGGTAATAGGCAAATTGACCATCACTCCAACACACAAGATGACTGTCCACATGTGGTCAAAGATGGCCACCCCCATGTGGACACAAGATGGCCAACACAAGATGGCCAGCAAGGGAGGGCAGTTGAGAGGGTCCAGGCCTGCAAGGGAGGGCATTTAGGGGCAACCAGCCTGGCAAGGGAGGGCAGTTAGGGGTGACCAGTCCAGCAAGGGGTGGGCAGTTGGGGGTGACCAGGCTGACAGGGGAGGGAAGTTAGGGGTGAACAGGCTAACAGGGGAGGGCAGTTAGGGGCGATTGGGCTGGCAGGGGAGCAGTTAGGCGTCAATCAGGCTGGCAGGGGAATGGATAGTGGATGATCAGGCTGGCAGGCAGAAGTGGTTAGGAGCAATCAGGAAGACAGGCAGGTGAGCATTTGGGAGCCAGCAGTCCTGGATTGTGAGAGGGATCCACTGGGATCAGGCCTAAATGGGCAGTCAGACATCCCTCGAGGGGTCCCAGATTGGAGAGGGTGCAGGCTGGGCTGAGGGACACCCCCGCCCCATGCATGAATTTCATGCTCCGAGCCTCTAGTTTCTTAATATTAAACCATTAAGAAATGGGAGAAATATTGGCATGTATGTATGTTTATTGTATACATGCTTGAAGATATAAAGAACTTTATCATGAAAGTCAGGCTCTGAAAAGAAAACTTATGGTATAATTATCAACCGACAAACACAGAGGATTATGGGACAGAGGCTATATGTAGGCCACAGAGATGAAAATAGACCTGTGTCTTTACAGAAACAGCTTGCTGACCAACCTTTGTTCTAAGTGTCACACATTTGTATTATGGAGAATAGAAGAATATAAATTGCTGCAATCTTAAAAGTGTAAAATATCTTCAATAATAACTGAATTTACCAACATATAAACTTCTCAACCACAAGTAAATGAATCTCTGAGCTACTGAGTGTATTCCATTAAAGTTATGTTAACAGACAACTAATGTTTCTAATTTAATATAGTTTACAAATGGAAAAGGACAATCTTTTTAAATACAATGTATTACTATTATTAAAGCAAGATCGTTTTTTGGAGGTAGAATAGCGAACACGGATTCCTGCGCCAACCACTTGGAATGTGAATCCCAGTTCTGTCACTAGCTATGATATTTCTCCAGTGTCTCAACCTCTCTGAGCCTCAGTTTCTTCACCTGTAAATGAGAATAAAATCATTATATTTTGTTCCCATGATAATGAAATGTATTAATACTCATAAAAAGTATTACAGTGGTCAAACCATTCTATGTAACGTGTTTCCTAGTAATATTATTAACTAGAGGCCTGGTGCATGGATTTGTGCACTGGTGGGGTCCCTTGGCCTGGCC
The DNA here is from genome assembly GCF_951640355.1 of Cnephaeus nilssonii. NCBI lineage: Eukaryota > Metazoa > Chordata > Mammalia > Chiroptera > Vespertilionidae > Cnephaeus > Cnephaeus nilssonii. The sequence goes on from NC_137079.1 coordinate 13,639,348, forward strand.
TGCAGTGATTGGGCTGAAACTGGCACTCCAACATCCCCAGAGGATTCCAGATTGCAAGAGGGTGCAGGCCAGGCCAAGGGACCCCACCAGTGCATGATTGGGACCAGGGAGGGTCTGTGGGAGGGCTCCAAGGCATGTCGGGCCCATCTTGCCCAGTCCCCATCGGCCAGACCCCAGCAGCAAGGTAACCTACTGGTTGGAACGTCTACCTCCTGGTGGTCAGTGCATGTCATAGCGACTGGTCAAATGGTTGAATGAACAGTTGGACACTTAGCATATTAGGCATTTATTATATAGGACTAGAGGCCCAGTGCATGAAATTCATGCACGGGGGGGTGAGGGGGTTGGCCCTCAGCCCAGCCTGCACCCTCTCCAATCTGGGACCCCTCAAGGGATGTCCAACTGCCTGTTTATGCCCAATCCCACCAGGCAGTCAGACATCCCTCTCACAATCCAGGACTGCTGGCTCCCAACTGCTCGCCTGCCTGCCTTCCTGATTTCCCCTAACTGCTTCTGCCTGCCAGCCTGATCACCCCCTAATCACTCCCCTGCCAGCCTGATTGATGTCTAACTGCTCCCCTGCCAGCCTGTTTGCCCCCAACTTCCCTCCTCTGCCGACCTGGTCACCCCTAACTGCCCTCCCCTGCAGGCTTGATTGCCCCCAACTGCCCTCCCTTGCAGGTCTGGTCCCTCCCAACTGCCCTCCCCTGCTGGCCTGATTGCCCACAACTGCCCTCCCTTGCAGGCCTGGTCCCTCCCAACTGCCCTCCCCTGCTGGCCATCTTGTGATGGCCATCTTGTGTCCACATGGGGGCAGGATCTTTGACATGGGGCAGCCATCTTGTGTGTTGGAGTGATGGTCAATCTGCATATTACTCTTTTATTAGATAGGATTATATGCCATAGTACTCATTGTTAACACAGTCCAAAAATTACATCACCAAAATCTTAAGGAGCTGATTCCTTTCATGATAGTTTGCATTATAATGTTTAAATGAAAGAGTTTGATATCATTCATTCAACATCTATAGCTTAATAAGCTAGCACAATGCTAAACTCTGTGAAGAGAGATCATAATAAAAAGACATAGGCCCCACCTTTATGAGGACTTTACGGAGAGTATCCTTGAAATTAGTACAGGGACAGACCTGCATATTTTACTCAGTATAAATACAAAATCTAAGTGCTGGCATGTAGGCTATAATATACATATCAACAAAATGGGTTTCTTTTACCTATAATGCAGAAATCATGAAAATATAAGCAGAAAATAAAAATAAAGTGCTTTATGACCATGGAAACTGAAATAGGTTAGGCTTCTCTTTGCAACATGAAACATTATCCCTGGCTTTGGGTTACAGAGATAAATCCTGAACCATTCTAATTCTGACACAACGATATTGTATACAATTTTTATATAATAATAGCGAAGTCGATATGTAGAAGAATGCTTTGTCATCAAGCTATCTAAACACATTCACATAGAAAAAAACACACAAATTTATGACTATCCAAGACAAAGTTACACTGAGCTGATAAATCAGAGTAAAAAGGCAAACCAATTTTTTTTCAAGGCAAGTCTGGCTCTCAAAGTTGGCCCAAAAGCAGGCTAAACTGTAGCTGAATGCAAGAGTAAGCTTTTCTTTCTGCATATTCAGATATTTTAGTATGGCCGGTTGCCTTTCAAACTCATATTTGATAACTACTTTAAGCCCAGAGTCATTATTTGAAAAAGACAAAATGCTAAGTCTGTTCCCTCGATGTTCCTCCTTCAGCTGAGTTGTGTCTGTTACCCAGTCATCCGTTACAGTCAATGTCTCTACACTAAACAGCTAAAAACCTGTCCAGAAAAAAAGTTTTTCATTACTAAAATGTAGGAAATATAAATGTTTTTAAAAATACAATTGTAAGAGATTTTCCTACGAAAGATTAACTAACCTCTTTGTAAAGCAATGACTGAAAGGACATACAAAGTTGTCATTCTATTAAATTTCTATAATTCCAAATAAGGTAACATAAACAATACCTGGGCCTGGCCAGTGTGGTTCAGTGGTTGAGCATTGATCTATGAACCAGGAGGTCATGGTTCCATTCCTGGTCAGGGCACATTCCCCAGGTTGTGGGCTCGATCCCCAGTGAGAGACATGCAGGAGGCAGACAGTCAATGATTTTCTCTCTCATCATTGATGTTTCTATCTCTCTATCCCCATCCTTTCCTCTCTAAAATCAATAAAAATTAAAAAAAAATAACCTGGAAGATTTAAATGAAGTTCTCAAAGTGTTATCTCCTATTAACCATACAGCCTTTGTCACTAAAATCTCTAGTAGTGTATCTTTTGTGGTCAGAAGGCCTGAGGCTGCTGACACTGTATACAGTCAGAGATAAGCCAGATGGAGGGGGTATTTAGATTTTTGCATATGTTAAACAGTGATACTCTGCTTGAGATACCCTTTGCCTCTGTGCTTCATAAGTACTTCGTTTAGGGAATAATGGGAATCCTAACTTCTCTGTATAATAGGAAATGCCTCCTAACCTACTAAATTCCTAGTTGAAAGTAATTCAATCCAGTTTGCTTAAGTATAATATATCTAATCCTATGCCACAGGCATATCATGTTCACTTTCAAGACCTCAAGGAGAGCAATATATTGAGGAATACCAATAAAAATTTTCATAATTGAAATGTGCAAAAATTTCACTTTGCTTTTTAAACAGCATTTCAGGTTTCTGAATTTGCGAATAGATTTTTGTGGCCCATGTCTCAAATCATTTTAAAGTCATTAAATATCTTCACAGCTATAGAATCATAATTGAGCTGAATTCCCATGGCTTGTCAGACATTAAATGATGAAAGTTCATTTGCCTGTAAGCTAATGATGGGAATATACTAGCTAGAAGATTTCTGAAGTCATCTTACTTGTGGAGGCATCTTAAACCCCGAATCCCTAAAAAATGTTCTTTTGTCACCAAATTGGAGGCAAAATAACTATGCAATAATTTGTTTGTTCTAACACCTGTATATGTTCAGTACCATAAATTCAGAGAAGCATAACAAAAAGTAATTACAGGCCTATATTTACATCTGAGTGTGTTAAACAGGCATATTGTGCAAGCAGCACGTAACTACACAGTTTATATTAACAAGTTATCTCCCTGGCAGCTGTCACTCCAGTTAAGATAAGGAAGCCATACATCAAATGTAAATTACTTCCCCCCTCATCTATAACAATCAAAAAGGAGTGCTTCGCAATAAACAAAACCACTACCATGCTCAGCTCTCCTTATGATTTAAGGCAACAGTTGGCATGCATACTGAAGGCTAGAAAATAATTAAAAACACAGGCATCTCACTCATATCTTAGATAAATAACTTTAAAAAATGTAATTCAATTAACCAAATATTGTAATTCAATTAGTCCAAATATTAATGGACTCCCTCCATTCCACAGTCTATAATCTACTAAGTGGGGAAGGAAATGAAGGAAATGGGCTAGAGATTGGAGAAAGGGAAAGAAGGAAAAAGATCTGCTGTGTGAATACAGATAACGGCATAAGATAAATCTGCACAATGCCTTCAAAAGTCATGTATCCCAAGAAAACAGAACACCAACCAGAAAGGAAATATGCATCCCTATGTTCATAGCAGCACAATTTACCATAGCTAAGATTTGGAAACAGCCTAGGTGCCCGTCAGCAGATGACTGGATCAGAAAACTATGGTACATCTACACAATGGAATACTATGCTGCCATAAAAAAGAAGGAATTCTTGCCATTTGCAACAGCATGGATGGACCTGGAGAGCATTATGCTAAGTGAAATAAGCCAGTCAGAGAAAGATAACTATCACATGATCTCACTCATTTGTGGAATATAATGAACAACATAAACTGATGAACAAAAACAGATCCAGAGACAGAGAAACATAGATCAGACCATCAAACCTCAGAGGGTAGGCAGGGAAGGGTGGGGGGAAGAGGGAGAAATCAACCAAAGGACTTGTATGCATGCACATAAGCCTAACCAATGGACACAGACACTAAGCGGCTGAGGGCATGAGAGGAGGTGTGGTGGGTGGCGGGCAATGGAGGGATAAGGACACATATGTAATATCTTAATCAATAAAGAAAAAAAAAGGAAAAGTACAACAACTTAAAAAAATTATCAACTTTAAAAAAAAAGTCAAGGGAAGAAGAAATCTCATCTAATACGATAAAGTAGTGGCCAAGTGTACAGAGCTAAATCAGACCCTCAGTCTAAGTTTTAAGAAAATAATGGCAGTGTGGTATAGAGGACTTGACCTTTCATGGCAAGGTCCTATTCAGCCATAAGTAAATCTTGAACTCCAAACAGTATCGACTGGGAGTCCATAGTCAGTTGACTACTGAGTCAACAACTCTTCACAAATTTGGTCTTTCAGATGAGCATAATAAAACTTACTTCCGAAGAAGAGGACCCTGCCAAATTACTTGTTAACTTTTTATGAGATTAACGTTATTGGCTAAAATAGAAAAATTAACCAAATCATGTATTTGTGGGCCTGAGCATCGGCATTCACAAGCACTGATATAACTAGAGCAAATTTCATGAAGATGAAATTAAATTGCACAAATGTATCTGCTTAATGAGCGTTAATTTCAGAATGATCTAGAACAATCCCTCTTTTACTGAAATTGGTCCTGGGTTTTTGAATTCTGTTTATTGTATGGACTGAAGTGTTTCTTTCAAATATGCATCCAGCCAAAAAACAAGTTTCTAAAAATTGCAATAAATTTAAAGTTGTCTGTATCAGACTGATCTACATGTAGCAGAGAGTCAAAATAACAGAGGTATAAATAAGTAAAAGAGAAGTGGATTTCTCTCTCGTGTAAAATCTAGAGGCAGCAAATCCAGTCCTATCTCTCTAGGTCACAGCTCTTATACTCCTGACCTAGAAGACTGAGCACCAGCCATCACATCAAGTTCCAGCAAGTGCAAAGGAGAAAGGAATAAAGTGGTGGAGGCAAATGGCATCCATAAGTTATCTTTCGTAGAAGCTGCCATACAGCACGTTTGCCTCTCATTTAGCTGAGTCACGTGGCTACCCTCATTGAAAAAGAGCCTGAGAAATGTTTTTAGTTGTCCGTGTGCCAACTAAACACCAGCGCTTCTATGAGAATGAAGAGGAGAATGGATGTTGGTCTCATCCATGCTGGTGGAAAAAAGTCATCATAAAATGACAAACATTTTAGTTCCTGGCTTTTTCATAATCATTTCAAGTGTGTTTTGCTACGGTGACAAAGTATTTGGAAATTTTTATCCAGTAAGTTCACTCCTGGGAACTTATTCTGAGCAAAACCAAAATATAAAAATGCTAAAAGCACAAAGAGGCCCATCACAGTGTTATAATAGGGAAAGGTAGGAGAGTTAAATGACCAACAACTGACAAATAGTGACTGACATATTGACAGTTCCACATAATGAAAAAATGTGCAGCTGTAAAATACACACTTATAATTTTTATATAGACTCAAGAAACATGTTAAGTGAAGAAGTATATAAAATGCATAAATACTATTATTGTAGCAATTCATTAGAACATATATGCATGGAAAAATTTAGAAAGCTATACATCAAAATAGTACCAATGTCTATTTTAGAATGGTAGAATTAAAAGTATTTTTTTATTTTCAAATTTTTTACTTTGAATGCAATTTAATATTAAAATATACAATTCAAATAGTGATTAAGGATCTCCCCATTTCTCACATCCTTTCAATCCATAATATTCTACTTTTATTTGTATTTCATGATTCTCACTAATCATCTTTTATGTTTAACACCCCAGTTATATGTAAAGCTTTCAATTATATTAAATATTAACTTTGTCACTTTATGTGACTTGAATATATAAGTAAGTAAAACTTTCACTTATACATATTGTTGTCACTGTACAATGTAACCACTATTTAAAGAATTCTGTTATTTGGAAACAGGTTGCTCCTGTTAAATATTTTGTATCTCTATGATAAAGCTTTTAAGTTATTAGTGAGATGTATATTCTTTCTGTTTTATGTGTGATAACTATACTTTGTAAACATGCTAAATAGTAAATTTTGTTAAATGACAATGTACTACCTATTTAAAATTCATGCAAAACCACTCATGGGATATTATTTATTAGTCACTTACTGTGTATTATTTAGTATCAGTGGCCATCATTTATGGGTTAGTTTGGAGAAGATGTCTATAATAAATCCAGGAAGTGATGGAAACTATTTAGATAATTCTGACCAAATGACCACTTTCCATGTTGTCTAGACACTGGACGGCCCTTCTGTGAGCTGTAAGGATACTTGGCTGTGACTTTCAAAATGATAAGGAAAACAAATTGACTCATCCAGATGCTAGCCAGCCAAGGGCACTGAGAGTAACATGATATGAGAGATCAACTGATATTTAACTTCCCTAACACTTTTTTGTACTTTTCATGTGAGAGAAATAGTAAGCAAAAAGCTAATTTTATGTTAAGTTAGAAGACTTATAAAAGAAAAGCAAACAGCCCTAACCGGTTTGGCTCAGTGGATAGAGCGTCACCCTGCAGACTTAAGGGTCCCAGGTTCGATTCAGGTCAAGGTCATGTACCTTGGTTGCAGGCACATACCCAGTGGGGAGTGTGTAGGAGGCAGCTGATTGATGTTTCTCTCTCATCGATGTTTCTAACTCTCTATCTCTCTCCCTTCCTCTCTGTAAAAAATCAATAAAATATATTAAAAAAAGAAAGAGAAAGAAAAAAAAAGCAAACAGAAATAACCCAGTTCAGGTTGCACTTCCTCTTTGTAAAACAAGTTGGGCACATTTTTTTGTAATTCTGAGGAATTCACTATAGGAACCTTGTCCCCTATGGAAGAATTCAGGCACCCTGAAGACAATCTACAGTGTTCCTAACTACCTGCGAAACCTCATCACGCATCTTTAAATTGGGAGAGGCAGGTGTGTTAGAGGAGCAGAAGGTTAGGGAGAGGGGAAGCAAATCTGCCTAAAAAAATGCATGCTCACATGCAATGCTATATGCTTCGGTCACAGACTCCACACAAATACCTTTCCTCTGTCAAATACATTACTTTAAAAAAATCACAAGTTTAAGAAAAGCATTCTCGATAGCAAGCCCTTTAATTACGGTGTATTCCTCCTTCCACTGTGGAAGGCATCTCTGCCACAGCTTTTTTATGTCCCATTGTTGACACCGAGACAAGTTCTCGGCACTGGCATAGCCCTCATCAGAGTCCGTGTGCAAACACAATGCCCTCCGCTAGTTCACAGGGCAGCTCCCGTCCAATTATCTCGTTAGCCCCGCACACCAGGAATGCTGTCATATGTGGGACACGTCCTGACATCAGTAATGCACCTCGTCCCTGTTCCAGTTTCCATGCAGGTCATGTCACCGTCACTCACATTTCCAACCACGCTCGTTAGTTCTTAATGAGGAGAATGGTTATCTTCCCCCAAAGTCCTGTTATGGCCCTTTCAGTGGCTTTACCTGATTGGCTGGGTGAGTTAACGAGGTAGTGTGCACAAGTAATTCTGAGCAAGGACCTCTCTTCTTATTTTACGATAGCACAGATTGATTGCGGCGTATTCGCTGGAGACTGGCAGATGTTTCTGGATGTTTCGTGTATTTCATTTTCTGTCTGTGGTGCTGAGATATTGTTCGATGCTTGGGAAATTGACATGGAATACTACTTTTAATAGAAAATGTAGAGATGTCTCTCAAATTCTAACTTCACGATAATAACACAGCTCTGAATTTAGTCTGAAGAGAAAAACTTTTTCTAAACATACATGTAATAGAAATCAGAAACATGTACCCAAGTGAGACTAAGCAAATATGGCACGTAGTGTCTAAAAAAATGTAGCCTAACTTATTTCCCCTCTCAAATATCATATAACGAGAGATGACATATTTCGTAGGCAAAGGAAAAATAAAATAGGAATGAGATTTCAAGCCTTGTCAAAAATGGGCAGCTTGTTTGAAAGTCATAGCTGGTTGCTTACAGGTTGAAGAGAACACCCCCACAAAACAATGTTAATGGCAAATATCCTACTTGGTCTTTGTTGCATAATTGAATATTTTCCCACTTTTAATCCCTTTGGAGTTCCACTAAGATCCGAAAGTCTTAGCTCAGGCTGCCGTAACAAAATACCACAAACTGGCTGGCTTAACCAACAGGAAGTGGTTTCTCACAGTTCTGGGGGCTGGGAAGTCCAAGATCAAGGTGTAGACCGCCTTGGGAAGGGTCCTCTTCCGGGCCTGCGGAGAGCCCCCTCGCACTGTGTCCTCACACACAGGGCTCTTCCCCAGGGCATGTGTTAGGGGAGAGCAGGCAGGAGGCAGGCTCTCTGGTGTCTTACTGGAATGGCACTGATCCCATCACCAGGAATGCACCCTCATGACCTTATCTCACCCTCCTTATCCTCAAAGGCTCTGTTCTCCAAATACCATTACATTGGGATTTAGGGCTCCAACCTCTGAACTTTGTGGGGATACAAACATTCAACCCCTAATGTCATACATTTTCAGAAACGTAATTCTGTGGCAACTAAAGGGTCAGAATGCTTGACCTGGAATTCTAGCCCCATGGTGTGTGCTTGATACAATGCTGACATATATAAAGTATTAAAACATATTCTCCATTTTTAATGCATACTATAAATATTGCAGAAGAGGAACGGATAAAATTATTTGTGGTTTTCATAGAGATGACAATGACCATACCTAATGTAGATTGAATATTCACTTTATTCAGCCTCAGTGAAAACAAAGAAACTTGCTTTAGTAGAGACAAGTACATAAAAGGAAAATAGTTTTACATACAGATATTTTTAAACAGTGAGTTTTCTACCAGTTTGTCATGCCTAAATGTAATATATATATATATATATATATATATATATATATATATATATATATATATATATTTGAGTACAATATCCATTTAGCACTGCAAATAGATATAATGATAATTGTATTAACTTTCATAACTGTTTCAAGAATTATTATTAATCCACTGATTTCTTTTTAAATTTCTTTTTCAATTATAATTGGCATACAATATTATATTAGTTTCAGGTGTACAGCATAGTGATTAGACATTTATACACCTTACGAAATGATCACCGGATAAGTCTAGTACCCATCTGGCATATTTCTTCATTTCTTGAAGTCATTTGCTTTTTATTCTTAGCCTCATAAATCTATAACATATGATATTATAGCATTTTAATGTACATATTACCAACCATTATATTATTTCAAAAATACATGGGGAGATACTCTTATGTTTAGATGTTTCAAAATAAATCTTAAAATATTACATTCTCTAAGTTCCTGGTGGAGCAGAACGGCCACAGACAGGTAAGCAGAAGAAATAAGGCAGCCATGGAGCCCGGAGTGCAGGTCCCAGTGCGTCATCACCAGGAGAATGGGGCTCCTGGGACCCGTGTAAATCCTGCTTCCTTGGAGGGGGTGAGGCAGGGTGGCGTAGGCGGGGCTTTACTCTGTTCAGTGCTTTTGGGTGGGGATGTAACTCAATGGTTTCTCACCAGTCAATCCCTAAGAGGCCAACATCCTCCCTTTCCCTAAAGCACCAACTTCAGTAGAATTTTCTGCCAAAGCATGAAATTCTATTTCTTCCAAGTCCAGCAGATTAGAGGTTGTGTCCTATGTCAGATTCCCCGGGACACATTCTCAGAGAGATTTCCATGTAGGGCATCTATTGGAGAATGTGCTCAGAAATACCTGTGAGTGGTGAGGGCAGCAGGATTAGGGTGGGGGGAGAGAGGGAGGGAGAGGGAGAGAGGGAGAGAGAGGGAAAGGGAAGGGGAAGGGGAAGAGAAAGTGGACTGTGGTGCAGCAGTAGCAGAGGCCACATCCAGAGCCTCGGGGAGGTCTCAGCTATTTCCTAAATCGAAGCATGGGGATGCCACTAACCAAAGTGGAAAATACAGGAAGTGAAGTAGGGTTAGAGGTGAGACATGAAAGTACAAATTTCCAGAAAGTACGTGTAAAAATAGGTCAGGCAGCCCAGGGAAAAGTCAGAACTGAAGTCCTAATTTAGGAGAAGGTAAAGGGATTATTCAGGGAAGGCTCAAGGAAAAATGGAGTCAAGAGGTTGGCTTAGTGCTAATAGCCAATGTAAGAGAATGAAGAGGAGTCATCAGAAATAGCCCAGGCCCTGGCTTGTTTGGCTCAGTGGATAGAGCGTTGGCCTGTGGACTGAAGGGTCCTGGGTTCAATTCCAGTCAAGGGCACATGCCTGGGATGCGGGCTTGATCCTCAGTGTGGGGCGTGCAGGAGGCAGCCTATCAATGATTCTCTCTCATCATTGATGTTTCTATCTCCCTCTCCCTTCCTCGCTGAAATCAATAAAAATATATTTAAAAAGAGAGAAAGAAATAGAGTAGGAGACTCAGGGTGGAAAGAGGCTGCAGACATCTAGGGAGGGTCTATAACAGGAGTGGTAAATGGGGTAAAATGTTGCAATCTGGTAAAGAGAACTAGGATTGAAACATGTTCATTTGAACTGGACATTTAAAAGAAATTGGTGACCTCATTGAAGACATTTTGATACTATCATTGTGAGTGAAATTAAGATTGACTGGGGTATAAAATGAAGCCACAGGGTAGCAAATATTTAATTTCAAGAAAAATGGTTGCTGACATAAAAAAATAATGCCTGCACATAGCAGGTGGGCAATGAGTATTTATTTGTTGAAGAAAATAACAGTATATAGGCATTAAAAAAAAAAGGGGGAAGTGCTCTCTGAAATTAGAAAAAAATGATATTCCCTTTAGCTTTGTGTGGTCCATATTTTTTTTTCTTTTAGGAGGCTTGGGAACTAGACTATATTTCATTATATTTCATTTTGGGCTATCTGGGCTATTCACTTACTATTCAAGAGGCAAGGTAGAAAAACACCATTTAAAAAAATTGTGCTGGAGCAAAGTGGTATTGTTTTTATGATAGGAAGCATTGAGAGGGACACATCTGTACTATTACTTCTGTAGTATTCCTGCACCACCTGAATATTATTATGAGGAAACACCAGACAAACCTAAATTGAAGGACATTCTACAAAGCAACTCGCCTCTACATTTCACACATGTCCAGAAAAGTAAAGGCTGAGGAAATTGTTACAGATTCAAGAAAGTTAAGCAACATAACAAGCATACACAATACATAAAGCTGGATTGGATTCTTCATTGGGCAAAATAGCTCCAACAGACATTTATGAGGCAATTGATGATTGTTTAATACAGATTGTGAATTCAATAGCATTGTACCAATGTTCAAATTTCCAATTTTGAAAATTATAGTGAATTGATGTGAAAGAAAGTCTTTGTTCTTAAGAAATACATAATTATTTCAGGGTAAATAGGCACATCTTCAAATTTACTCTCCATTGATTCAGAAAAATATTATAGATATATTATGATAGATGGATAGGCGCATAGATGTCTAGATACATAAAGTGACAAAGTAAATCTGTCAAAATATGAATAATTGGTGAATCTGTATAAGGGATATATGAGAGTTTCTTATACTATTATGGCAACTTTTCTGAAAGTTTCAAATTATATAAAAAGTTAGAAAAAAAGGACTCCGGAAACTAAAACGCAACATTTTATTTCCAAAGCTAAATCTCCATGTTTAATTATTAATTAAATCCAAAAGGGACCAATGTGCTATCATCGGGGTACCACGCGAGCAAATGCAGAAATGATTCTGAGGGCAAAGGAAAAGAGCTATTTTAAGTTGTAATGGGCAACGGGAGTATAGAAATGAGTGCATTTCAGGTGAACAGTGTCTGTGCAGTCTATCGGAGCTGTCAAAAGGGGAGCTCATGAAAGGCGTTGTCAGAAAATTCACCCACATGAAAAGTGCTCCAACTAACAAAAAGATGAAATGAGATCGGCTCACTGCGCTTTACGAACCCTAACGTTTATACCTGATGCTCTTCTGAAAGGAGGCACAGTCAGGCATGTTTTTATTTTCTTTGACTTTGTAGGGTTTGAAAATTGATGCTGTTCAACAGTACGCTAATGCATCTTAATGGTTTGAAAAGAGCTAACATAAGAAAAGACACTGAGAGAAAGAGAAGAAAATGGTGTCGAGTAGAATGGGCAAATCTGCCCTAAAATGAGAAATTGACAACTTTTCGGAGATCGGTCTGAAAGGGCACACTGACAGCGCAAGGCATTTAACAGGCATCGCTAATGTTTGCTTGTGTCCACGGAAGGCTCTTCTTTCATGTCTGTGGTGTATTTTCACTCTCCAAGGCTACTCCACAAAGAGGCCGAGGTCCCTTGTGAGCTCGTATCCTCAAGTAATAAGTTTATTATTTTTCAAACGATCAGCGCCTTCTTAAGCACCCAGGGTCTGCATGGCTACTTGACAGGAGGGGGAGCTTTTGGGAATACATGACCGAGTCAAATGCAGCCAGCAGGCCCTGGCACATGGTTGCCAGTAATACCACCTTACTTTTGCAACACACACACACACACACACACACACACACACACACACACACACACACACAACTTTCTAGTCACCATGCAATATCCCATAGACATCACTCCCATGGAATCAAGTGCTATTTAAAGTTATCCCTGTCAAGAGCCTAAAATGAAATGCCCTCTTTTTCTAACATGTTCAAAAACTAAGGGGCAGGTATTTTATTGTACAATCTGAATGCAAAGTCATCACCTAGGTGTCCTCATATTTTTCTTATGATTCTTCGGATTTACTGCCAAGGACATATTTTTCAGAGGAGCCTGGCAGAGGCAATAACATCTGACTTACAGCATGGTGTTGACTGTGCCCACATTAAGCCGAAACAACAGGTGTGAGTGGCTTTATTTTCTCCGGGAATTAGTGTGAGAGCAGGAAAAGCACAGACTCCGTGACAAGTAAACCTTTAAAAACATTCCATCTTTGACTTAATTTTTTGAGAACAAAGAATCAGTACTAATGACAACAGACAGTAGCATGTGGTATATCAAAATATATTTAATTCACAGTGCAAAATACAGATCTTAAAACATGGAAACCCACACCTGAAACCTATATGATCATATTAACCAATGTCACCCCAATATATTTAATAGTAATAAACAAACTAATAAGCAATGACTAAAAAAAAGATTTTTAATTCACTATATAAAGAAAATGTAGGAGATATCAGTCCTCTTTGCTTGCTCGCATGCTCCAAAAAAATATAAACCATGGTGCAGATTATGTGGTAGGTTAATATTAGGATTTTAAATTACTTTTCTATAATATTTATATTTATTTAGACAAAAAAAAAACACCCTGAAGAGTTCATTTCAGCACTTCTGAATCTCCCTCAAAAATGATGATCATCTTATTCATTTAACTGTTGTACTATCTTTAAAAACTTAATGGATTAAAAAACAAAACACTCCCAACTGTGGGGTGTGTTGCTTTATGCATCATGTGTTGCTTTATGCATATTTCCGGTTTATTCTCTACCTCTTCATTCTCCAGCCATGTCCCAACCAAAGCTGTCATGACCACAAGTAATAATTATCACTCAGGTTGAGAATATTTCAAAGTAGTTTTCTCTCACAGGAAACAAAGATTATGATGAGAGCACTAAGTTCATATGTGTTTTAGATACTTAAAATCATTGCAGGGTTTTTTAAAATCTAAAACTATCAGCTCATAGGTAATTTAGACCGCACTGTGATTTTACAACGTAAGGGAAGGAAATGTATGTTAAGGTGCCTTAGGCTTGTTCCTTACTAGTTCTATTCCTTTCTCTGGGGAAGGCTGGTAGAATAAAATACAAATTTTTTTCCTGCTGAATTTGGGCTGTTGAATCACCAGTATTTTTCAAAGACTCTACCTTTAGTTTTTGGAGAAAAAAGTAGCTGTGAACTATCTTGTTATGAGAAGAATTTTACTTTTCCTAATACTTAAATACTTTTCATAATACTTAAAAATGAGATCATTTGATCAGGATTCATGGTTCAATAAAACATTCACACTTTGCATTACTGGTTTATATACTTTGCATACAAATTTCAATCTACAGTTACTGATTTTACTGTTGATAGAAAACAATGAAAGAGGGTATAGATAAATATAATTTGGGGGCTAGGGCATAGTGAAAAAACATTTTATTACCTTTAAAAAACTGTTTCGGCTGACTTAATAGAAAACTTAGTAATGGGGTAAGAAAATATGTTACTTTATGATCCTATCAAAATACATAGCCGTTCATTTAAAAAAAATAAACTGTATTAACTCTAAGAATTAGTAGCAAGCAATGTATACCTACTGGTATATTAAATTTCAAAGAAAAATTGCTGGATTATTTACTTTAGAAGTTAGTTCTGTTTTGCTCATAGAGCCTGTAGGCAGTAAAATATATTCTATCATGGACCAAAATAGTCATCCTTTTGGAAGATATCGTGAAAGAACAAGAATATAAATCACGTGCTGTGAACTAAGGGCACTGGGCTTTGTGTTGTTTGTTTGCTGGCTTGTTTTTGAGAATCCCTCAACCCCAATTCATTGCCATGAACTTGAGTCCTAGGCGTTGGATAACGTTCTCTGGTACATTGTTCAGAGGCTACTGAAAAGAATCATCCACACCATCTTTACCATCTGTGTTCTCTGATTACAGGCCCGTTTGCTTGCACTGATATTTCATTTCTGACCTGAATTAAAATACTGTATCATAGCCTCTTATGGAGGAAAGATGATATTTTATGAAGGTATTGGATGAGGATTGAAAATTCAGAAATAATGATGAGTGCCCAGGGCAAAATTCTGAAGCAGCTGAAGTTCATTTTAAAAGGCGTCCCTCCCTTTTTTAATACCTCTTTCATACCTCTTGGTTTCTGGTGCCCCAGATTTGATCACCCAAAATTCTTTTCCCATAGTTAAGTGAGACTCATATCTAGTACACACACACCTCCAAAGTATCCTATTCTGGATTTTTTTTCCTTTTCATTAACATGAAAACATCTCTTTTCTACATGCCATTACTTCTTAGATGGCTGTCTTTTGGAGAGTAATCTGAAAAAAAAATCATCTTTCAAAGTCTTCTAAAAATATTAATGACTAATAATACCTTAGTCCTCCCATGATATTTGAATTTTATAAATTTACCTTGGAAAAAGTAAGCATAAATTCAAATAAATTAAACACCAATGATATCATCTTATCCACACCTAAGGGCTCCTGTACGTGGGCCAGAAAACATTATTTTGTTGTTGATGTCTCAAGTTATATCACTCTCAGGCCTACCTAAAGGTGCCTGAGTAAGAACTAAATTACTATTTCTTATTAATTGGACCTACTATTGGTTATAGCTTTGCTTGACTTTGGGAATGTTGACATATTACATGTATATGCAGAAAGATGGTCCTGCATTGTATTAAATTAATTCATACATATTTTGAGTACCATTCTGTGTCAGAAACCCTACTAAAGTTTTTTTAAATTGAGGACATCAAAAAGCAAATATCAGACTAAAAAAGGTTCCTCTCTTCATGAAATCCAAAAAAGAGGTCAGGAGCAAAAATAAGCAAATTCAATGAATCACGCTAAAGAGTACAAAGCGAGAGAGGAACACCATGGTATTGAAGTATAGAAAGAGAACTCTAGGCAGAGTAACGTTTTTCTTATTTGGATTATGTAGATGGCTGCAAGGGAAAGTAAAATGGAGTGATTTGAAGGGGTCAGTGTCTTAGACAGCCTGGACGCCTATAACAAACAATATGCTAACAGCATACATCTGTTTCCCTGAGGCTGGAAGCCAAGGTCATGGTGCCAGCATGCTCTGCTTCTGGCTAAGGCCCTCTTCCTTGTTTGCAGATGTCCATCTTCTTGTTGTGTCCTCACATGGCAGAAAAGAAGCAAGCTCTGGCCTGTCTCTTCTAATAAGGACAAAATCTCCTTCTGGAAGGCTCCACCCTCATGACCTAATACCTCCCAAAGTCCTGGGCTCCTAACACTATCCAGCTGGGAGCTAGAATTTCAAGGTGGGATTTTGCGGGGGATATCATCATTTAAACGTGGTCAGCGGATGCTGTGATGTGCTTCCGAGATTCTCCTTCAGGAATAAAGAATATATTGCTCAAGTGCTGGGGGTACTACTTACAGGCAGTATTCAGGTAAAGATCGCCTGTTCTGAGCCAACTTGCACCTCCCTCCCCCCAATTCATATGTTGACGCTCTGACCCTGGTACCTCAGTGTGACTTTATTAGGAGATAGGGTCTTTAAAGAGGTAATTAAGATTAAGTGAGGTTGTATGGTTGGGCCCTACTCCAATATGACTAAGTGTCCTTATACAAAGAGGAAATTTGGACACAGGTAGAGAGACCAGGGATTCAGTGCACAAAGGAAAGAACCATGTGAGGTCAACGTGAGAAGGTGGCCATCTGTGTGCCAAGCAGGGGGGCCGCATAAGAAATCAGACCTGCCAACATCTTGAGTTTAGACTTCCAGCCTCCAGAACAGTGAAAAAATAAATGTCTGTTCTTTACGCCACCCGATCTGATGTATTTTATATGGCACCTGAGGAGAACAACCTGTATTGTGGCAGCCTCTATCCAATAACTGGATGATATGGGGGCCATTCCAGACTCAGAGCTCACCCGGGGGTTTGCTGAAGTCTTTATCCAGACTGCATTGTAGGCAAACATCTCCCCCTTCCCAACTCAGCTTCCTCTCCTTCCCTCCCATGAGAATGAGCTGAGAAAGCATTCCCCAATAACCTGCTGAGAAACTCAACTCCAAGCCAGCATTTCCTTCACAGTGACGCTCACCTGAGGTAGGTGGTGCCAGGGCTGGTCTGAGAAAGAACACCCTGAGATAGAATTGGAGACTTGGATCATCCCACCCAGATGGCAATGCCAGAGAGAACCCCATCACTGTTGATAGATAGAGCACGGATAGTTCCTACCATGGCTACAGGGCAGTTATTAGAACTCTGACAGGAGGTGAGCTGGGGTGGAATTGCAATGGAAGGAAATGTACTAGAAGGTAAGATACATCAGGCATTTGAGACTACACAGGGTATAGTGACTATATGTATAGTAGAATAGGGTGGCTATTGCTAAGCATAATTGATACTTTGGGAGAAATATGAATTTAATTTTTTAAAAATTAAAATAGTGTGGGCATGCTCTCCCTCTCAGGAGCACCCCCCCGCCTTTCCCTTCCCCCCAACTCCCCCCCCCCCCCCAGGAGTGTTACCCCTGCCTTTCTCTCTCCTGAGCTCCAAGGGCCCTTCTTTGGCTTCTGTAACTTGTTTCCTGAGCCGACACAGCCCATCTGGCTCACTACTACCTCTGCAACTTGCTAAATAAACTTTCTCTTATTATTTAAAAAAAAAAACTAAATAAAAAAGAAAAGAAAACAAGTGTGAAGTCCAAAGGGCCTCTCTGGTAGTGTATAAAGAAGTCCTCATCTCCTGTAGCCGAAGGGAAGGAAAAGTGGCCAAAGAGGCCCAGGGCTCATGCCAACAAGTAGGCTACTGACCCCAGTAGAGGTAACGGAAGGTGAGGAATCTAGGTAGTTGGTAGGAAGGAGATGGTGGGGATCAGTTGCTTCGCTAAGACCATCTGCAGCATTGGGCTGGTATTTTGTCCTTCTAGCCTTTCTCTTCCAACTTTCCCACAAAATGAGGCTCTTAGGGGAGCTGCTCCCAGAACTTATACGAAGAAATGGATCAGAGGGGGAAACGGAATAGACTGTAGTGGGTGCTGTGATAATGACACAGATTCCCCTTCAGGACTGAAGGACTGACTTCCTCAGCTACTGAGAGTGCTGCCAGCAGACAGCCCTCAGCTGTCATCCCTCCTCAGGAAATGCCTCGGAGTCTGTGGTCAGTCTGTATTCAATAACTGGTTGATTTAGGGGCCACCCCAGGTTCAGTTCTCCCCATCGGGTTGGGTGAGGGGGTCACTGAGACGGCATCACAGCCCAGCTGCTCCTCTACCCACTCCGGCTTCCTTCCCTTCCCAAATCACCCAGCACATGTGTGGTCCCACTGAGCCTTTCCTACATCTCTCCTATTCATCTTCACTGGAGATTTTCTGTTTAAAGTATAAAAACATTGGGTTGGTGAGTGGATATTGATCAAAACGGCAAGGGCAGCTTCTAATAAAATCCTGCATATAATCTCTCAGAGCCTGCTTCTCAGAGATCAGAATGTGCGACTCTGTCCTTTATCACTGATTTCTGACTGTCCCAGGTCTATAAACACTTCCTCCCTGAGTCTTCTCCAAGAAAGGCTCAATGTGAACATTTGGACAGAAACCCAGAAGTTCAGACTGACAAAAATTCTACACCCAGCTCACATACCAATGTATTAGCATCAGCATTACTCACAGCCCCTCATTCTCACCCCTCTCCCTGAAAAGAAACCAAACATTGGCAGTCTATTTGGGCCTGCCTGCTAAATATTCTAATTAATTTCTATCTTTGTTCCATTAACTAAGCTTTAATTACCCTTCATATTAAGGGACCAAAGAGAGTTACAAAAACACATTTAATTATTTCATACATATTGGTTAGGAGAGTCAAATAGTTCCCTGAATTCTCCAAGGATCTTCTCAGACAAACTTTGAGGTCAAAATCACCCTGGCAAATGTGTGACCTCCTCATGCCTTTTCCATTTGTCTCTGATATTCTTCGACGAAGATTTCTACTGAAAGCATGGACATCATTGGATTTGTGCATGAATATTGACCAAGTTTGTAGATTTCTCTAGGACTACTTACGCTGAGTTCTGCAAAGAGTTGCCAATTCTACCAAGATGGTTGGAGACTATGCCAGCAGCACAGTGATGGCGTGTTTGCTCTGTGTTCCTTTTTAGTTCTGTCCCCTTTGTTCTTGTGTGGTCAACATCACAGGAAAGTGAAGCTTTTTTACAAAGCAGTACTGAGGGTGAAAAGATATATTTGGCAATGGCATAAGAAAAAAACAGAAAGTAATTAAGGAATAATTAAAATGTTAGTTTAGCAAAATAAAAATGACTGGACAAAAAGTTTTACTTGTTGAAAGATAGTGTTTTTAGATGACACTGTTCCAAGAAAGCAAAGCATAAATGTGGGATGCCTTGGGTACGAGGAAAACAGGAAGATAGAGGAGGGAGTCTGAGTACAGCACACAGTGTCTGCTTGTGTAATAACGTAAGTTCAGTCATTATGAACAGCAGAGAACTAGCACCACAGCTTTCATCAATGTCTTTTTAAAACCATTCCTGCTAGTACTGACAAGGACCAGAGGAGAATATGTGCTTGGAAACAAAGGAATTGTGAAGTATCTGACCCATCTCATTGTCTGTGTTATATCAAAATAACCCAATAGATAGGCAGGGTTGTGGCTGCAATTCTGAGCAATAACATTGTGGGACTACTTCATAAAACTGCTGCAGGGCAACCTAACTCCTGGAGCAGAGATGTCACAACAGATGAGAGACCCACGTCTTAATGCTTTTTAATGTAAATCAACAACTCCATTCTTAAAAGGAAAATGACTGCTGATCCCCAAACAATAACTAATGAACTCATGCGCAATTACGGAGAGACTGCATTAACATGCTGATGTTATTTGTGACTGCACTTCGCTGCTGAAATGGGCTACACCTGTGGCTCACAGATTGCAAGAATTATCACAAACAAGATGCATTACCCAACCCTGACTCTCCTTCCTTTTCCGGTAACCTAGTTCTACCTTTCACAGCTCTTCATTGACTCATCCTTTAAAGATTGGAGGTCACCCTGGCTGGTGAGGCTCAGTTGGTTGGAGCATTGTCCTGTACACTGAAAGGTTGCCCCCCCCCCTCTCTCTCTCTCTTCTCTCTCTCTCTCTCTCTCTCTCTCTCTCGTCTCTCTCTCTCTCTCTGTCCCTCCCTCCCTCCCTCCCTCTAAAATCAATAAGCATGTCCTTGGATAGGGAATATATACTATATTCACTCTTTAAATATTAGAGGTCGCCCTAACAGGTTTGGCTCAGTGGATAGAGCATCAGCCTGCGGACTGAAAGGTCCCAAGTTCGATTCCAGTCAAGGGCATGTACCTTGGTTGCGGGCACATCCCCAGTAGGAGGTGCGCAGGAGGCAGCTGATCGATGTTTCTCTCCTATCGATGTTTCTGACTCTCTATCCCTCTCCCTTCCTCTCTGTAAAAAATCAATAAAATATATTAAAAAAAATAAATATCAGAGGTCACCTCTTGTTGTATAGGCTTTCTCTGGGTAGTCATATCCCATTCTCATAGGTTCAATGACCACATGCCCAAACCTGTTATCTCTTATCTGACCTCTCTTCTGAGCACGAGATTCAGCTATTCAATTGCCTGCTGAGTACATTGAATCGAAAGTCCCATGGGCAATTCAAATGCAACTTGTCTGAGGTCAAACTCAGGACTGATCTCTTTCCCAACTTGTCTTCAGACCTGCTGCTGTTCACTTATGCCTATTTCTGTTCGCAACATCATACCTCCAAATTATATCTTGAATCTTTTTTCTCCAGCCTTTTTCTTCTTACTCTTCCAGCTACATTAGTTCTCTGTTGACCATTGCAGAATCCTTCTAACAGGTCACCCTTTCTTCAAATCCCTTCTCTCCACAGCCCATCCTGAACCTGCTGGTGTGCACACGTCCTGCAAAACACCCTTTATGCTTTTCCATCCCTACGCAAGAAAGTCTAAAGCATGAGCTTGACTGGCCAGGCCCTTTATGCCTGGGTCCAGCTCTGCATCTGACTGTCCTTTGCTGTCCTTTTCCAAGCTCCCGAACACACCTATGGGCTTCTGTGCTTGTACTCAGGGTTTTCTCTCTGCCTGCAGTATTTTTGTCCTTCTTCTATACTTGATGAGCTCCTTCAATTACGGTTTAAACCTTAAATTGCCACCTCTCGGAAGCCATGCTTCTATGCATGCTCAGTTATCCATTCGTTCCATACCATAATGCGTATGATCTTGTATCTTGTGTTGTGTATCACTTGTGTTGTGGTATAATCATGTCTAGGAATCTCTTTCTTAACCCATAATTAGGATAGAGATTATGTCATATCCATATTTGTCTCTGCGCAACAACACTGAAAAGGCTGTTTTCCCAATGTTTGAAATAGAAACTGTACCTTGAATATCAGAACCTTGCTCTGAAAACTCATGGTTGATCCAGACTTTTCCTATGTTCTATTATCAGCCAGGGTCATTTATCTTCTCTCTCCATGCTGTTCCCAGCATCCATGCTTCCTCAACTGCTGTCTGGCATCATATTTAGTTCCCATCCTATGACATGCCACATTCACATTCCTTCCTAATACACATTATTTGTGGTGGTTAAAATGCCAGATGAACAAAACTAACTTCTTCACAATTACATTCATACATAAACAGATTCTTTGGTAAATATGTAATTTGTGCTAAATGTGTTTATTGAAACTTTTTTAACAATCTGAAAAAATATCATGAGAATATTGACTTATGTGCTTATGTTAGAAAATGGTGATAGAATGCAACATTTGTGTTTTCTCTGTAAAGTGAATACTGTTTTTTATTTTATGATTAATTTATTTATAATACATATATTTAGGTCTAGAATTCCACTATCATACTGCACGATTTAAAAGAGGGACTTTCCATGTTACTGAAAATTGTTGACATAGTGTTTCCTCTCTTGATTATAAGCTTATTCTAAAGAGTTATATTCATGGATATCAATAACATCATTTTCAAGGTTGATCTATACATTTATGCTCAATGTCTTTGTTTTTACATTCTCAAAGGAACAACTTTGCTTTCTGTGCATCATATTTTCCTGTAATGAAATTGGTTTATTTCATAGTTCTGTTTAAAGTTTAGAATTAGCCACTTTCATGTGACTTCTATGTCACAATTAAGGAAATCAAATTTTCTATCTCTACCAAAAATAATGTATATTCAAAATGGTATTTCAAAATATAAGTCAGTACTATTTTATTTTCTTAAAATACAAATATTTTAAAGTATTCACAATGTTCAGTTTTCTGTTTATTGATGAGTGTGAAAGTGCATTGCCATGTATTGAAGTATCCTACCTAATAAAAGAGTAACATGCAAATTGACCCTAACTCACACCCACAAGCCACGCCCACCAGCCAATCAGGAGCAAATATGCAAATAAACCCAACCAAGATGGCTACAGCCACAGAGAGCAGGAGGGAGGCTTGGGTTTCCCTGGTAACAAAGGAAGCCAAGCTTTCCGCATGCCAGTGCAGGCCTAAGCCTCCACTCAAGGCTACAAAGTTTCAATTATAGAAGGTAAACAAATCCAAACAGAAATGGCAGCAGCCACTGAGCTGGAAAGAGCGGGAGGCTTGGGTTTCCCCCGGCAATGGAGGAAGCAAAGCTTCTGCAGCCCTGGCTGGCCTAGGCCTCTGCTCCAGGCTACAAAGTTTCAATTGTAGAAGAACACAAATCCCAAAAGAAATGGCTGCCGGCCACAGAGCAAGCAGGAGGCTTGGCTCCGCTCCAGGCTACAAAGTTTCTATTGTAGAAGGTAAATAAATTCCAGATACCAGGGCCTCTGCTTGGGTCGCCAGGGGGCGTGGCTGGCCTGCAAACCACCACAGGCCCCTCGCCCAGGCCACCCCACACACCAAGGGAACCCCACCCTGATCCGGGACACCCTTCAGGGCAAACCAGCTGGCCCCCACCCGTGCAACCAGGCCTCTATCCTATCTAATAAAAGAGTAATATGCAGATTGACCATCACTCCAACACACAATATGGCTGCCCCCATGTGGTCAAAGATCCTGCCCCCATGTGGACACAAGATGGCCAGCAGGGGAGGGCAGTTGTGGGCGATCAGACCAGCAGGTGAGAGCAGTTGGGAGGGACCAGGCCTGCAAGGGAGGGAAGTTGGGGGCAATCAAGCCTGCAGGGGAGGGCAGTTAGGGGTGACCAGGCCAGCAGAGGAGGGAAGTTGGGGGTGACTGGGCCTGCAGAGAAAGGCCGTTGGGTGGGACCCAGGCCTGCAGGGGAGAGCAGTTGGGGGGAACCAGGTCTGTAGGGGAGGGCAGTTAGGGGCAAACAGGTTGGTAGGGGAGCAGTTAGGTATCAATCAGGCTGGCAGGGAAGTGGTTAGGGGGTGATCAGGCTGGCAGGCAGAAGTGGTTAGGGGCAATCAGGAAGGCAGGCAGGCGAGCAGTTGGGAGCCAGCAGTCCTGGATTGTGAGAGGGATGTCCGACTGCCCGTTTAGGCCCGATCCCACTAGGATCGGGCCTAAACGGGCAGTCGGATATCCCTTGAGGGGTTCCAGATTGGAGAGGGTGCAGGCTGGCCTGAGGGATACCCCCCACTTCTCCCCCCTGTGCACGAATTTCGTGCACTGGGCCTCTAGTTTTATATACACCTCTTAACTATAAAAATTTCTAAACATATTTGAAATAACACCAAAGTTGAATATAAACTTTATATGTTTATAAAAATAATATTTCAAATAATGCATATTAAAATAGTACATATGCAACTCAGAATCATAGACATTCTTATACAAGTAAGATTATGATAAATTAATAACATTTAGATTCCCAAGCCAAAAAGTCTCATCTTACAGTATGATGATTCAAATGTAAATAAATATAAAACACTAATTCTTATAAAATATGCAAGCATTACTAATTAGGGCCGGTGAATGCCTCAAAGTAATTGCTTCATTTTAAATCATTATGCAATCATGTATGAATACATGCATAATTTGAGTTTCATAATTACCTTTTAATGGAAACAGTATCTTCATATTTAATTTCTTTTTCAATCTGCATATGCCTAAAGATAGCAGAATGCATTTGAAGAAACTCTACCTAGGGGAGTAGAACTACAACTTTATAACAACATAAGAAAAGGTTAATGTGATACTCTGTGGTTAATTAAAGCTGAGTCCCCAATAGTCTACTTCTTAATTAAAGGAATGTTCTAAATAGGACATTCACTTCATCTTCTCTTTAGCTGTACCCACTGGCCCTGGCTTGCCAGCCTGTAGGGTTAGAGAACAGTTTCTCTTCATCCTGTACTACGTGGCCCTTCATGGTCAAGGAGAACTTATTCTTCATCTAAGATCAATGCTCTTTTACTGAAATCAAATGCTCACTTGTCCCCAGTAACTCATATGGACCTAGACCACGTTTAGAGTCAGAGTGGACATTCATAAACATATCTATGGAAAATTATCTGGAAGCTTCTGGAAGGCATAGCTGTGTTCCTACTCATCTTTTTAACACCCCACACCCCATACTCTGGCCCACAGAAGTCAAATATTCATTTTAACTCACTTCATTAGATAATATTCTGATAATACAGCTCAATTCACTTCTTTTTTAACTTCAGTTACAAATACCCCCCTACACACGCGCGCGCGCGTGCACACACACACGTACACATATACACACACACCTTATTTTGGATCCTTCTTTTAATTCTTAGTGTGATAAACTTGCTGCCCTATGTCCTAGTTTATTCCTGTTATGGCATAATTATCAACAGTGCTCTCTCTCATTCTCAAAGGCAACCTGTTTGGACACTGTAATAGGCACAATAATGTCTTCAAAGATATCCATGCTCTAATTCTCAGAACTTGTGAATACGTTAGTTTACATGACAAAGTGATTTTAATGGTGTGATTACAAGTATGGACTTTGAAACAGTGGAGATTATCCTGGATCAGCTGGGTGAGCCCAACTAATGAACCCTTAAAAGCAGAGACTCTTGAATGCAACAGGGAGGTGTGGCAGAAAAGGCAGGAGGAAAGATTTCAAGCATGAGAGGGACTCAACCTATTTTTGTGGAAAATGGGAACAAGGAATGTGGGAGGCCTTCAGAAGCTGGGAACAGGCCTCTGCTCACAGCCAGCCGAGAAAGGGTGCCCTCAGTCCTACAACCATAAGGAACTGAATTCTGCCAATCACCCAAATGAGCAAGGAAATGAACCTTCCCCTAGAACCTCCAAATGGGAACACAGCCTAATGACACATTTGATTTTAGCTTGATAAAACCTATACTGTATTTCTGATCTATGGAACGGTAAGGTAATAATTTGTGTAAGCTGCTAAGAGTATAGTAGTGTTTTAGGGCAGTGTATTAGTCAGCTCTGGTTGGCATAAAAAATACCATAGGTTATCTGCCCTAAACAGCAGGCATTTATTTCTCACCGTTCTGGAGGCAGGGAAGTCCAAGATCAAGGCGCAGGCAGATTCAGTTCCTGGGGAGGATTCTCTTCTGGCTTGCGGGTGGCCACCCTCTCACTGTGTGCTCACAGGAGGAGAGAAAGGATATGCAAATGCATTTCATTCAATGTTAGAAATTGTTCATCTATAAACACTGTCCTCTGCTGCTCAACCAGGGGAGGAAAATGAGCTGCACTCTTTAATTCTTTAAGATGCTGGATAGTCATTCAGAGAGAAACTGGAATGTAGTAACACAGGGTCATTAATTCATTGTATGAGCCAAGGTCAAATAAATGTAATCCCCGTGAGCTACTGTCCCCCCTCTGAAAAATAAGAGGTTTGCACTATGTTAAAGGGCCCTTCCATCACAGATAAGGTGTGCCCACGTGGTGGCCCCTGACATTGTCTGAGCTGTTCCTACTCCAGGTCACACAGCCTCTCCCAGAGTGTGTGTGCAAATGGTGTCTACCCACTTGTCCCCGTGTCTCTTGAATGACCTACAGTCATAAGTTGATATACTGCTGACTCTCAGCTGTAACATCAAAACAACTTTTTCATTTTCATCTTCAAAAGCTTCCTTTGAGAGTATTTTCAGAAGAATTTCAACATTGCTTCCTTGGGGGCTGGGGTTGCAGATGTATGTATGACATATGAGGAAATTTTCAAAATATAAAAGTTGCAAGAGACACCTTGTGCAGAAGCTTAATGGAGGAGGGATTTTTGCGGGAACAGTTTTGATGCATCTCAGCCTTAGGTCTGTGTGCATTTTATGTGAGACTTTTCATTTGCTGCTTAGGGAACCAAATAAGTGGCTCCAAAACAGAAAAAAAAAATCAAGATACATTTCCCTTGTAAAATATGCATGCTGACAGAACCTGAAAATATTTGCTTCTCTCTTTTATGCTCTCTGAGTTATAAGGGAAGAAACTTGGAGTAAACCTGTGCCAACCCTTCATTAAGGACAGAGTCCCTTAGCATGTCTTATGAATATTTTAGATCTGCTATACAATAATAGCTCTGTTAAGCCCCTGAAGTATCAGGAGATCTGGTCTTTGCCAAGGGCTTTAGAAAGGCTACATTTCTGTTCTGCGCTTTGCCTCTGGTTTTCACCAGAAAATGCTCAATAAGTGTTTTTCCTAGAGGAGATGCAGCCTACGACACATTCTTAAGGCTCCATCAATATGCTTCTGGTTGCTACACATAGAAAGAAAATGAGGTCAGAAATATATGTGCTGTAACCTTTATTTTTCATAAAAGCTCCTAACCTCAACCAAAAAAAAAAAAAAAATCACCTTTATGCAGGGAAATAGACACAAAACAGGGACATAGGTTTGCCATCAGAGGTGGATTCAAATTCCAATTCTACCACTAAAGCTGTGACCTTTGGCAAAACGTTTAACCCCTCTAATCCTACCTGTGCTCAGTTATAAAAGTGATATTATAATGCTTACCTTTCTGCATTGGTGTGGAGCTTAAGTAGGCATGTATGCTGTCCCTCGGGGAAATGTCTGGAGTTGAAGACATTTACCATTCCTCCAACACTATGCAGTGCATGGCTTTAGTGGGATTACAAGGGAGATGAAGTCACACAGAATGACAAGATATTAACAAATAATAAAAACAATAAGACAAACAAAAAATAAATGTTGATTACGCCCAAACTCAATTCTACTAGTGGAGAAGACAAGGAGCATAGTCCTGGCACGCAAACAAGGTAACAAGTGGAAGTCTAGCTGTATAAAAGCGGACTCTGAGGTATACGTGGCATATGCAGACTAACACTAGAGCATGAAATAAGACAGTGGAGGCATATGGTTCTTTTTTGGTGATATTCGCACTAGCCATTTGTATTCTCTCCATCTCCTCCTTCTCTCCCCTGGACCCCGGCCCCTTTGCAGATCATCTCTCCTTGTTATAAGTGCTTTCCTTGCTCTGCTAATGATGTCCTGCCAGTGGATGCCGTAAAGGTGAACCCTCATTTTTTTAAAAAAAAGTTAGTCCTTTTGAGAGCTAACTCATCTATTTATCTTTCTGCATTGATTTTTGCCAAAAATAGCCTTGTCACACCACAGACAAGCTTCCTCTAAGCAGAAGTCAAAACAATTTCTACTTCAATCTTGCTGTCACCTTGGGCTTATTAAATGCTGACAGTTCTAGCATATTTTTCAAATCTTTAAAAACTATTTTTATTTCATGTAATCTGTGTCCCAATGTTAAGCCTCACTTTGACAAGATAAGCATGCCCATCTATTCATTTATCTCAGCAGTCGGTTTCCAGGCTCTCGTTCCTCTGTGTGTTAAAGGATCAGGAGGAAGGGCTTCGGGTTGTTTCTAATGCCCTGAGGAGACGCTCCTTAACTCGGTGTTATCAGGCATTAGCAGTTCCACTGTGGAAATCATTAGCATTTATTTTTACTGACAGCGGGTAATTGACCCACCCCTCTCAAGGATGGAGTGACTGGAAGAGCCAAACAAGATCTCAGGCAAAAACAAATTGTAAACTGGAGAGCATTATGCTAAGTGAAATAAGCCAGTCAGAGAAAGATAAATATCACATGATCTCACTCATTTGTGGATTATAATGAACAACATAAACTGATGCACAAAAACAGATCCAGAGACAGAGAAGCCTCGATCAGATGCTCAAACCACAGAGGGAAAGTAGGAGAGAGTGGGAGTCAGGGGGAGAGATCAACCAAAGGACTTGTATGCATGCATATAAGCCTCATCAATGAACACAGACAACAGGGGGTGAGTGTATGAACGGGAGTGGGGTGTGGGGGGCAATGAGGGGATAAGAACACATATGTAATACCTTAATCAATAAAGAAAAAAAAATAAATTGTTAAATAATTAACCCTCAGAACAAGTTCTACCGCCTCACTTCCCCTGCTGACCAAGAGAACCCAGCGTTCTGAAGCATCTTCCAATGCGGGTGATCTACACCCTCCCACCTTATCATCACCTTGACATGTCACTATTTCGTAAATTATGTGTTCCTCAGAACCTGAATTAAGTAAGATATTAATGGGTAAGCAAAAAGTTTCCATACTCAAATTCTTTTGGGAAACACCTAAACAAAATTAAAGAGATAACTTTCTCATAAGATTTCTCTGAGCATTTAGCACACTAAAGTATATATTACTATTTTGACTTTATGAATATTAAAATTTTTTGTTCTTTGAGATATACAATTAATACAATAAAAAGGCAAGTTATGGATGGAAAAATATTTGAAATATATGTATCTGACATGTATTTCATATTTGTATCTATTATATATAAAGAACTCTTACAACTGAATAAGAAAGCCAAAATCTATTTACAAAATGGGCAAAAGTGAACAGACATTGAACCAAGGAAAACATGTAAATGGTTAATAACCATATATAGGGATGCTCATTTTTGTTTTTCATCAGGGAAATAGTAAACTATTACGCCATTAGAATGGCTAAAATTAAAAAGCCTAGCAATACCAAGTGTTGACAAGGATGTGGAGGAACTAGAATTCTCATACCTTGCTGGCGGGAATGTAAAGTGATACAACCACTTTGAGAAACAATTTGACATCTTCCTATACAGTTAATCAAATTCTGATCACTCAACCCTGCACATTCATGCCTAGGTAATTAACATAGAGACATCAAACTTATATCCAAACAATACTTGTACATGAATGCTTTAGTAGTAATCCTCCTAAACCAAAAACAATACATTTGTTCATTATCAAATGAATGGATAAGCAAACTGTGATATATTCATACAATAGAACACTACTAGCCATAAGAAGGAATGAAATACTGTTACCCTAACCAATCTGTGGGAATTTCCTTGTGACAATGAAAGAAGTAAAAGATTCTGTTTATAAGAAATTCTGGAATAGGTGCAATGCATCTATAGTAATGAAAGCAGACCTGTGGTGGCCTGGTTTAGGGATCAGAGAAGCTGCGATTGCCCAGGGCATGAGGGTGGGTGATGGAAATGTCCTGTAGCTTGAATGTGGGGACAGTTACCTGAGGATGGCCATTTGTCCAAACTCATTGGACTGATTCCTTACAGTGCATTTTCTTGTACACAAATATATCACAATAACGTTGATGAAAGGAAGGTGGAGGAGGAGGAAATGAAGAAAGGAGAAGAAGTGCATGCAGAGGGAAGCTATGTTTCTGTCTACTCAGAAGAGTAAGCTGTGCCTGCCTCCTTGGTAGAGCCCTAGAAAGGCAAGACTCCCAAGGAAAGGTGTGTGGAGTATATTTAGTCAGATGAACCGGAGATAGTCTCAGAAGTTCATGTGGTCCAGCCTGGCTTGGGAGCTGCAGAACTGCCTCCCTGCACGGAGGGTGATGAGGGAATAGAAGAAGCTACTAAGGATGCTACTTAGACAATTATGTGACTCAGCGTGGTGCAGAAATAGCAGATTAGTCCCTTGCTGAGAAGAGCACAATCAGGAGCTCTCTGACAGGAAGGAGAGGTGACACAGTGACAGTTGGGGACCAATTGTGATGCCTGTGGTACAAGTGGCTGCCCACATGTCCAGAGGATGGGTAACTGATCAAGTCTTCTCAGTGCCAAAGACTTGGAAACAGGACCTCAGTCAGACTTCTAGGCAAAGGAAGTGGGGACCCCAAATTGCCACCTTACACAGTGGGCAGAGGCACATAATAGAAATTGAGAAGTTAGAGAAATATAAAGAGATTGCATCTCTCTCACCTTGGAGGTTTAACGTGAGATCCATGCTTTGTGTAGGTCTATGGTCTTCAGGGGAATGTTTATTTGTAGAGAGGGTTTTCTTTTTTCTTTTACTACAGAGCATAATCGCAGTCACTGATATTTAAAAAGTGATCCCCTTAGTTTAACGCTCTTTGTTTTAGAAACAATCCATACAATAAATAAACTAGGCTAGGGATGTTAAAATGTATTGTTATAGCAATAAGGAATTGCTTGGTCCCCATTCATTCCTCAGCCCCAATGTGGGTGCATACCTCTCACGAATTGCACAGCACAGTCGGCCTTCTGCCAGCAAACTGGGCGAACTCGGGCTTCCCTGGAAGCCTTCATGCCCCTCACGCACAGCCAGGGCAAAGTGCCTCCAGCCTGTGGTCACTGAGGCCCCTTGACCAACAAAAGGGACAGCTTGTTGAGAAGGGATGGGTGGAGCGTGCAGGGAAACACAAGAATAGGCTTTACAGGAATTCTGAAAAGAATCAATCTTTTCATATCTTGACCATCAGCCTCCAAAAGGAAAGCCGAAATATGTTAACATATGTCCGATTTCACACACACAAAAGCCCAATCTTACAGGAAAAAAGCACAGAGGAAGTTATGTAACTCCCTCAGGATACTTCCAATGAAAGGTGCCGCAAATACAAGAACTGTGTGTAAGCATAGATCCCCAGACCGTAGAAGCATCAGATAGAAGGCAGGATTAAGCCTGGACATTTGAATTTGATTGATTGTCCATGAGTAGTCATTTGCTTCCTTCCACCTCATTTCCAAAGTATTTCCATATATCAACCTAGAGGCTCGATGCACAAAATTTGTGCAAGGGGCTCGGCCCTCACAGCCCTGGCTTTATCTGGAAGGTTGTCCAGATGGTGGTTCTGCTGTTCGGTCTAATTAGCATATTACCTCTTTATTAGATAGGATTGTAGTAGCCCCTTACCAGGTACATGTAAAGCCTATTTCTTTGCTTACACCAATTTCTAGTTTCTTATTTTTATATAACTTATTTTTCTAGTTAGTAATAGATAAACCATCTTTTCTTCCCACTTTCTCTATTTCTGGGTGAGTGATTTTACTCCTGAGCTGTAACTACAATGTTTTTTAGGAAAGTATTCCTTGAACTGACTGCAAGTATTTGTAGGAAGCGGTTATAGGGTTAAGCTTCGGACTGACCTGCTGGCAAAGTCACAAACAAGTCCCAAGGTTGGAAAGGCACAGTCCTCTAAGCATAATTAAGCTTGATCTTGTGACTGCTCCCTAGATCTTTCCTGGGTAGCTAGTGGGCTGTGGGAGGGGCAGCAAGTGCTGCCAAAACAAGTGAAACTTACAAGAACATTGTAAATTGCCTTGTTTGTCCCTGATGATAAATAAAGACTCAGCTTTGCAGTCTGGATCTGTCTGTGGCCTCAGCAAGGCACAGAAGATCCACCCAGACCCAGCTTTTTCTCTTTGTCTATCATTTCTCCATCCTTCACCACCTCCCTCAGGCTCGCTGAACCCTTGGCTGTGCTGGTGTGGCACAGTATTTTATTTTATTTTGCTAATAATCACAACAATGTTAGACATAAACGTAATTTGTTTGAAACAACAAGATTTTTTTCGCATTCGTGGCATAAAATAGGAGTCCTGCTAAATAGAGGCCAATGAATGTAATTTTGGGGATTTTAAGATTTAGTTTTAAATTTGATATGCTGAAGAAACTCACAGAATGCTAGATTTCCTAAGGTAGACCAGAATAGCAGCATCTTTTGCAAATTCTATCATTTAAGATCCTGAGATGCCTTTGTTAGAGCATGGTTCTCCACAAGCCGATGGCGGGGGGGGGGGGGGGGGGGGGGCGGGGGAGGGGGGGGGCGGGACCCAGGGGACCATGAGCAGGGGCAATCACCAGCAAGATGACATGTTAGAATTAGTTGGGGAGTTTTTGCTAGAGTTCATGTGGCTTCCCACCTCTCAGAATTCTGATTCATCTACATAAATACTGAAAGATCCCCCACTAAGTATAATATGTCAGCCTTCACCCCCATCCCCAGACTGAGACACACTCAACTAGATAATTCTGCTTATCCATGAGGGGCTTCAGGAAGCCATGGCGGGGCAGGGAGGGAAGCAGCCTTCACTGAGCACGTGGGATGGAAGTGCCCGTTGCTGTCCTATGGCCACTTCTCATCCAATGGGGCTCAGGAGGTTTCTGCAGCTGCGGCTTCTCCGGAATCTCTTCAGTGTAATTCCCTCAAGTAGGAGTTCGGGAATCAGACCCAATGCAGTGATTCTAACACATTCATGATAAGCTGGCCCCAGGGAGACTGGGGGAGGGCATGAGCAGTCCCCAAATGGTCTCCTTTGGCAATGTGTTGCCTAATGGCATTGAGCACTGTGAAAACTCTGCATTCGCTGCCTGGCAGACCTGGGAGGATGCTTTGCTGAGAAAAACCCTTCACAGCGGACGTGATCCATAAGCTGTTTACAAACTGAAATGTGTTATTACTCGGAAGCATTAGATGAACTGTTATGAGACTAAAAATCTGGGGAAACATTCAAACACTCCAGCAATTAGAGATGCATTTATGGAGTTTAACATTAAAACAGTACGTGAGAGGGTGGCAATGTTGTGTTATTCTTTAAAGTTTAAATTTATATATATTATATTCTCCAAGTGAAAATTGTGGTCTATATATCTTTATATCTCTTAAGTGAGATTAATATATTCTAGGTTTTGATGATGAAAAACAAGAGGAATTGTAAATTACTTGTATCTGTTTTTACAGATCAGAAATATTTACCGTCAGCACACATCCACGGGTGACTCAAAGACACAGGACGTTTGCCCAGTGTTTTGTTCTTTAAAATATGAATGCTTTTCTGAAGTTCCATCCATAAATATTTTTATTTGTATCACTAAAGATAAGGCCGCTTTTCTAACATAACCACATTAACCTTATCATATTTTTAAAATATATTTTTATTTAAAAAATATTTTACTTTTTAAAATATATTTTATTGATTTCAGAGAAATAGAAACATTAATGATGAGAGAGAATCATTAATCGGCTGCCTCCTGCACCCCTCCTAATAGGGATCGAGCCTGCAACCTGGGCATGTGCCCTGACTGGGAATTGAACCATCGTACTGTGATCTCCTTGTTCAGAGGTCAACACTCAACCCATGAGCCACACTGGCCAGATAACCTTATCATATATTTAAAAAATCAACAATATTTCCTTGATATCAAGTATCCAAAAAAAAAAAGTTATAATAAAAAATATCAGGATCTGTGTAGGTTCACACATTGTAATTGGTTAATGTAGCTTTTAAATGGCTTGGTCTATAAATTCCCTCTCCACCTCTTTTGTTCCCTTGCAATTATTTGTGTGAAGAAACTGTGTTGTTGGTCCTATAGTTCCCTACAGGCTGGACTGTGCTGATTGCATCCCCGTGGTGTAGTTTAACGAGTTCCTGTGTTCTCTGTTTCCTTGTAAATTGGGAGTTGGAGCTGGAAGTTACATTGTGTTCACATTCAATGTATGTATTTTTTTAAAAATCTACAGCACTGGTTAGCAGGCAGTGATACACTCTTCCATCACCTCTCTCTGTGTGGCGTTAACAGTCCACTGATGGACAGTGCCCGGGTAGGGCAACATTTTTAAAATTAAAGGTATCACAGAAATATCTGGATGTATAACCTTCTTGGAAAAACATCCATGAAAAATGAGCAGGAGCTAAGTAGCAGCTACCCACTTTTGATGGGGTGTGTGTTCTTTGGTCCAACCGTCCCCACAAATTCACGCCCCAGTGGTCTACACTGGGCCCACTCCTTCATTTATATCGCCTCCAACTCTCCTCTAGAAACTTAAGTTTGCACATCTCATGTGGAACTTTCCACTTTCATGCAAACACAATAGAAACTTTAAGCTTTTTTTTTTTAAGTAAAGCCAATAAACAGAGAACAATTAGAGTAGAACAAGCAAGAAATGAGATATTTGTATGGAAGGATGGAAATAACTTTTGATGGTAGAAAATAAAAAGTAATAAATATGAATAACTAGTAAACCAAACATATCCTGCAAAAAGGATTTATAGTTTGGACATCTATAAAAACCCAAGGAATGACAACTCAAGGAGAATTTAGCCATCTCTGAAATATTTTCCTAGCAAGGACTGAAATAGTTTATGTCCAATCTAAAATCATGATAGGTTTAATTTACTCTAGTCAGGTAGTATGGAGGTATCATTTTCCAAATACAGTTTTACCTGCCAAGGTTTAAATTATTTTAGTCTAACTAAATTGCTTCTCCATCTGTTTTACCTTCATCCTTTAATTATGAATCCCATATAGTAAGATGTCTTTGGGTTTTAACTGTAAGTTTTCTGTTTTAAATACAGAGATGTTTTTAAACCGTAAACAATATCCCAGAAAAGAAAGTAAAATCAACAAATGTTAAAGTAAATCTAGTTAAAAAGCTCATAGAAAACCATAAAAAAGAATAGAAAAAAATATTCTGCAGCTTGGTAAATCTCCATAGCAAAATAGTAAAATCATTTTGAAGGGGTAAAATTTGCTCCAAGACAATCTTCTTTAACATCATCTTTATTTTAATTCTCCAAGTCTGCTCTGAATAAGGGAAATCGTTCTTCTAGACTCACAGATGTTAAAATAGTATTTCTTCTCTAGTAGGAAACTTGATATTTACGCTATCAGCATTTTGAGGACAGAATAGAATTAAAATAAGTGTTATTAACAATAACATTCTGTGCAATATTCTAGGAACAGAAAGCTCATTAAGAACATACTCAACCATTCTTCCAATCATCCCTGGGGAGGTTTCTGGAGGAATTATTTGAACTGCACAATAGCTGCAGGAGCTCTGTGTTCGTTTGTCAGTAAGAGCCACTGAATGAAACATACTCAGCAAAAGAAGAAAGGGGGAAAATTTCATTATACTGTTTCTATTAGGATTTTGAAGCCAGGCCCATCAGGCACAGATTGATTCATTAAACAAGCAATTATTAAGCAATTATTGGTGTTAGAATGTACAGGGTTCCCCTCTTTTCCACGGGGGATATGTTCCAAGGTGACCCCCAGTAGGTGCCTGGAACTGTGGATAGTACTGAACCCTACTTATACTCTTTTTCTTATACATACAAATGTATGATAAAGTTTAATTTATAAATTCGGTAGAGTAAGAGATTAATACCGATAACATAATAAAGTGGAATAAGTATAACAATGTACTGCAATAAAAAATTTGGGAATGTGGTTCTTTCTCTCTCAAAGTATTTTATTGTACTGTACTCACCTTTATGCTTAAAGAAAGCAATTTATATATTTTCTTTGGCATGTGCAAATTGCCAGGATTGCTACTCCAGTGATTTTGGGTCATTATTAAGTACAATGAGGGTGACCTAAACATAAGCACGATGATACTGCAGTGGTCCACCCGATAACGACGATGGCTACTAGGGATCTAACTGGTGGGGAGAGCCTACAGTGTGGAGACACCGGACAAAGGGATGAGTCACGTCCATGGCGTGACCACACGAGATTTCATCATCTACTCAGAATGGGGTGCAGATTGAACTTACGATTTGTTTGTTTCTGGAATTTTCCATCTAATACTTTCAGACTGCAGTTGACCACAGGTAACTGAAACCACAGAGAGTGAAACTGTGGCCAACAGGGGAGTCCTGTCTGTAAAGAAACGAGGACACCTGTTCTTGAAGAGCAGTCTGCTGAGAGTGACAGACTCAAAGAAATGTTATAATATAATGTGATAAATGCTAATAAAACATGAATAAATCGTCGCTAGAACACAGATGAAAATGAGTTGTTTTGCCTGAAAGAGAGAGGCAATATTCACAAAAGAAAGTTGAACTGGGACTTAAAGAATGACCAACATGGAGCATGCTAGGCAGAGAAGAGCAGAAAGAGAAGAGTGAGTCCAAAGGCGCAAAGAAATGAACATACATGTTGTGTCATATACAGCATTGTTTAAAATACAAGGTTTTTAAATATAAAATCAGATTAGCAGTTGCTGGCACTAATTATATGGCTGAACAATGTCAGAGTTGGCATCTCTGAAATTCTGTTGCTTCCTCATGCTTGTAATTTCAAAGTCCCAAGATGGCTGCTGTAGCTGCAGAAGTCACATACACATCTAAGGTGAGAAGACATGTAGGATTTGGGTAGCAATGTCTGTCTTCTTTTGTCATGAAAATAAAACCTTTTGCAGAAATGACCAGTAGAGTTTCACTTACATCTATTTAGCAAGAATTGTGTTAATGACCACCCCATGTAGCAATGAAGTCTGGGAATGGAGATATTTAGATAACCAATTTTGCTTTATTCTCTCACCAAGAGAATGCAAAAGTGGATAGTAGGTAGGCACACAGTCCAGGGTCTACCATGTATTCCAGAGGTGGAGAAAAGATAATGACAGTCAAGGTCTACAGCCAGTGGAAAGCTCTTTCAAGAGTGAGGGAGAAACAGGCAAAGGTGATCTCTCCTATGGAATGTAGGATAGTGGTTACCTGGAGGAAAGAGGGGGATAGTAATGTTGGAAAGGAACACAAGACGTCTGAAGGGCAATAAAGTGCAAATAGTATCATTAAATAAAGCAACTGGGAAACGTGAGTAAAACTTCAGTAAGCTAATAGTAATACTGATCAAAACAATTGGGAAACATGTGAGTGAACCTTGACTGTGTAAAATGGTAATGATAATGACCATCACCAATTTGGTAAGATTAGAAATATAGATAAGCTAAAGCTCTAGACAATAAAAACATGTATGATTAGGTAATAATAATAATATGTATGATTTATCCTATATAATAAAGCCCTAATATGCAAATTGACCGAACGGAGGAATGACCAGTGGAATGACCAGTTGCTATGATGTGCACTGACCACCAGCGGGCAGATGCTCAATGCAGGAGCTGCCCCCTGGTGGTCAGTACACTCCCACAGGGGGATCACCGCTTAGCCAGAAGCTGGGCTCAAGGCTGGCGAGCGCAGCGGCAGTGGTGGGAGCCTCTCCTGCCTCTGAGGCAGGTGGGTGGTAAGTAGCGAGGGGTCCCAGACTGTGAGAGCCCCGGACTGCAAGAGGTCACAGGCCAGGCTGAGGGACCCTTCCCCTGCCCAATTTCATGCACCGGCCTCTAGCTACTGTATAATAAAACTAAAATATTCTAAAGTTTTTATATTCTTCGTGTAGAAGAGAACTATACTGATAAATATTTTGTTGGCAAAATGTATGTATAAAATTTTAAGCTTGACTGTCAAACAAGAAATGTCCTGCTCTCCCTTTCATCTTCCCTTCTCTTGCTTTGACACTAGGTGGGTCAGAAACTTGTTAAGAAGAGGCAGGGATGGACACAAGGCTCCTGAAGAGAAAGTAATACCAGACTCCTCCAGCAGAGGGCAGCCCATCTCAGAGGTAAAGGGGGAGGAGCCTTCTCCTTAAAGGTTGACTAATATGGAAACTAGCATATTGGACTGGACATTCTAATTTCTAAATCAAGATTATATTTTATGTGGTTCTCCTATTCTGGGTGGATTAGAAATACTTGAGGAATTTGGTAATAGTACACATGCCAAGCTTTTTCTTATTTTTTGAAAAATGTGTTTCCTTTTAGCATAAAGTTATTATAAGACATTGTGTTCCCTACGAATTATCAGATAAGCCATGCATTGCCTGCATTTTTATCTAGGGACAGGAGTGAACTTTCCTCATTAAATCAAATTTTAATGAGTAGTAGGAAACAAGTAGAAGTTGCTTTCTGATTACAACTTATGAGTCCTGCTTATTCGATGACACATTACAGTCATACATTAAAACATTAAGGGCAAGCACTAGGGGAAAAAAAAATAGAAGTAGAGTATATAACTTTTAAGTCAATAGAAGAGGAAAATTGAAACAATTAAAATTAATCATTTTGAAAAATAGGGGAAATCTGCCCAGCACACTGTTGGGTCAGGAATACGCCAAGTAAATAACAAAACACCTTAGAGAAAGTAGATGGTCTTATTAAGGCAAGTAATTTTAGCTGCTCTCTTTATTTACCCAAAAATATCAGTGACTTAGCAAATAAATTCTCAGTCATGCAGATATTTCTGGTTAGGCAGCTTTTTTCTAAACAATGTCTCAGAGATCAGGTTTCCTCTGTCTTTTGCTTGCTATCCATCATCCAAGGTCAGAAGTTCAGGTAGGGAATATTTTCATGATCTATTACTGTATAATAAATCACCCCTCGATTTGGAAGCTTAAAGCAGCAACGTTGACTACCTCAGAGCATCTGTGGGTCAGGAATCCACACACTGCCTCGTGGGGTCCTCCAGCTCAGGGCCTCTCAGGGCGCTGAAGTCAAGGTTTCTCCCAGGTTTGCTTTTGTCTTAAGGCTCAACTGGGACAGGAACCGCTTCAAGCTCATCATGGAGTGTTGATAGGACACGATCCCATGCAGGTTCTCAGACTATGGGACCTAGATTTCTGTTGAGTGTTGACTGCTGGTCACTGTCAGTTTCTCGCGATGTGGGCCTCTCTCTAGACC
The DNA here is from genome assembly GCF_951640355.1 of Cnephaeus nilssonii. Lineage (NCBI taxonomy): Eukaryota > Metazoa > Chordata > Mammalia > Chiroptera > Vespertilionidae > Cnephaeus > Cnephaeus nilssonii. The sequence continues at coordinate 13,677,850 of NC_137079.1, forward strand.
AGTTCACAAACACAACAGCTTTACTATATTGGTCAGTATGCATTCTACTTTTTGCGCCGGAGGGGCCAACCATCACTGCTTCCCCAGGCTGTTCACTGAGCTAACATCTTTCAAAAGATAGTAAAGAACAGAGGCAGCAAGATGAATAGAAATGTGAGAGACCTTAGAAAAATGTCTTCTTCCAAGTTCATAATTTCAAACACATTCCATTACTCTGACTAGTTTATTATTTTTTAAATATATTTTTCTTGTTTTCAGAGAGAAAGGGAGAGAGAGAAACATCAATGATGAGAAAGAATCATTGATTGGCTGTCTCCTGCACCCCTCCCCCCCACACACACACACACTGAGGATCGAGCCCACAACCTGGGCCTGTGCCCTCAACCGGAATCAAAGCTGGGACCCTTTAATCCGCAGGTCAGCGCTCCATCTACTGAGCCAAACCAGCTAGTGCAATTCTGACTAGTTTAATAGAATTACTTAAAAAGTGTAAATATGCCGCAGAATTATCACAAAGGCTGAAGGAAGGCACTGTGCACTGAGCTTCCAACAGTGATTTCCCACAGAACTGGACCACTGAGATAGATGCTACCTCTTCCGCCGATCAGGAAGCCACAGGTCAGAAACCTCTGTCGCAGGTGCTGGGTCCGGCACGACACCACTGTGCCTCGACCAGGAAGCAGCCAAAGCAGGCAGTAGTCAGCCACGGCATCAAGTTGCCACGACTATTGGCTCCAGCATCATTCCTCTCTCGCTTAGTTGATGCCTCACGTCTCTTCTCCTACTCCACATAACCTAGTTCACGAAATTGACAGGGGTTACGTTACTTCCAGGACCTTAGCAATGAGGGTCTCCTGAAAATATAAGAAAGCATGTCAGAAGGCACCGGAAATGAGTGTTTGGAGAGACAGTCTTTATACCTACCATGCTTCCTACCCACTCAGCTGCCTCTTTTGAAGATTTTGGTCAGCTGCTTTCTCCTCTTCTTTTTTTTTTTCTTAAGAAAATTCTCCCTCATGTACATGGGTCTCCTTTCTTAAGAAAGGAGTCATGTCAATGAGGAAATCAGCACTAGGCAAGCTATTTATAAGCGTTGTCTGGGACCCCCAGGGGCCCCGCTCCTGGGAGCCTGATTTCTGTGGCTGTCAGTCCGCTCTGCTGGGGACAAGGGTGCAGACGGAGGGAGCTCCCGTTCTTGCAGGAAACCAAGTGGCTTGCCTTTAGCTCTGGGAAAAAGGACAGGCCAGGCCCTCGCCAGCTTGCTGTCCAGGTAACACTGTATGAACTCCCACAGTCCCCGTCAGATAACTCTGCTTCTGTGCCACACTCTCCTTGCTCTCCCTCTACCACAGGGCCAGAGAAACAAAGTCCAAATTCAGATAGACCCTTCGTGATCATCTAAAGAGATCCAGCTTGACCTAGGACCCAGTGAGAGACATCAAAGGTGTTTGTTGTTATTTGTTTTTTTGTTAAATAGTTAGTGTTGAAAGTATTACATATGTCCTCCTTTTCCCCCATTAGCCCCTTCTAGCCCACCCCTGTCCCCCGCCCGACCCAGGCCTTCTCCAGCCTATTGTCTGTGTCCAGGGGTTATGCATATATGCATACAAGTTCTTTAGTTATCTCTTCCCACCCATCCACCCTCCCCTGCCTTCCCTTGGAGACTCCACAGTCCGTTCCATGCTTCTGTCTCTGGATCTATTTTGTTCATTAGATTCCACATATGAATGAGTTCGTGTGATACTTGTCTTTCTCTGACTGGCTTATTTCGCTTAGCATAGTAGTCTCCAGGTCCCTCCAGGCTGTCTCAAAGGGCAGTTCTTTTCTTTTTTTTTTTTTTTTGGAGAGAGAAGAGGGCACAAAAATAGCATCGTGATAGCGTCTTAAACAAATCATCATTGATGTTCTGAGTGACCATTTAGCGAGCCCCATTCCCACAGAGAGACACTTCCGTTTAAGGCTGTGCCTGTCCACACCGCAGTGGCAAAATGGCATGAAGATGGCCCCCAACTTCCAGCAGGCACGTTAGAATCACCAGTGAGGCTTTTTCAAACCCTGCAGGCTTCCCTCTTTCTTCTGATCCCCAGTAAAAAGGGCTCAGCTGTGGGTTCGAACCCCCTGCAGTAATGAACAACTTTTATTGCTGGGCCTCCACAGCGTGCCTCCTCCACAGAGATGGGGCAGTGCCTCACTTCTGAAAGCCTGTTCCTGGATGTGAACGAAGCAGGAATGATCCCTTTTAAAAGCACAGGAAGGAGCAAATACTCAAGGTTTATATTTTGGCATAGCCGAGAGGGATAAGATAAAACCAAAAGCTTTATTCTATTATTTTCCCACATAAGTAGAATTTTATTCCATGTTTACCTCTTTCCTATAGCCTTGGGTACGGAGGAGGAATTAAACTTTCCATCTATCTGACTTCACACAAACAAACAGGTTTCTAATGGGAGGGTTGGGAGAAGCCAATCTAATCCTGAAGCGCAAATACCATTAAGAAGGCACGGGGAACTCTGGTTTTTCCTCCAGGCTCAAACATACTGAATCAAAACAATGGGCTCTTTTCTCCAATAATTCCAAAATCTTATTTAATCCTGTAAGATAAGATTCTCGTATGCTGCGTTTTACGGAGCCATATCACTATTTACCCTCAAAATCCAAAGGAAAAACGTCTGCACTAACTGGTGGATTGTGCGTCTGTACAGCTTGATCATTTGTCCTCTGTGAATCATTCAAAGTTTTATAGATTTCAGAAAAGCCAGAAATAACCATCTGGATTACTCCAGTGTGTAAATTACCTCCTGGAAGTGGAGTAAGTACCTTGAGCAAAGCACTAACTCCTCTGGCCATGAGGGTGTCATTGAGGAAATGACTGTTCCAGCGAAGTAAACAGCACCACGGGGAACAAACGGCAATATTTCCCCAACTTAGGAGACTAAGTCCGGAATAGTGATTTATGCAGAATGCTGCTCATTTGCATTTTAAAATATTCCATTAGGCAGTACGTGCTTACTGGATGCTTTTTATTTATTTATTTATTTAATTTAAATGAAAGGTTAAGTTTTTAGTGTCTAGTCCAAACTTATTTAAACTGGATGTAGAAAAACATTAATTCCTTTAGGCATTAATATATGTTACCGTATTTTCCAGCGTATATGACGACTTTTTAACCCAGGAAAATCTTCTATACGCCCAGTCAGTCGTCTTATACGCCGGAAAATACGGTATTAAAAAAATTGAAAGGCCTTTGTTGGTCAAAGGCATTTGGTAAACACAATGCTGCAACAAGTTAAGAGGGTCTTTTTTTTTTTTTTTTAAATGAACAAGTTCGTGTTGTTTAATAGAGTGCATTGAATTGCGCTCTTCCAGAAACGAAATGGGTTATGTAGGTTCCTCAAACATAGAAGGCCAAGTTGTCTTTATTTTATTTTTAAAAATTCACATTAACATCTTGCAGAATATCAGGTTATAGGAAACAGCTAGCCTTGTCTATTACACAATGTTGGCATTTTCAAGTCACTTTCCATGTACAAAGCACAGCCCCAGAGCCTCACAGCAGCCTCAGAGCAAAGGGATTGCTCACGCTTCCATCCCATTCCCACCTGGAGAAACCAGCCTCATGAGTTTAACCCTCTGGCAAAACCTACACAAGCAAGTACGGACAATAGAGTGGTGGCCTCCTGATTAGTGCTCTTAACATGGTAACGTTTGTAACGCTCGCCTTACATAGTTTTTATTATTACTTTGTAATTCTGCAAGATAGAGTATGAGAAAGCTCATCTGTCTATCTCGAGATTCTATTAATTTCTCTTTAATAAATTTTAATATGTTCAAAATCATGTGTTTTAAGATTAAAAGACTAAAAAGATGTAAGACTAAAAGGTTTGAACGTGTTGGAACTTTTTGATACAGAAATTAAAATAGAATCCCAAGATAGACAAATGAGCTTTTTAAATATTTTGTTGTACATAATTATAAAATAATGAAATTATATCAGGCAAGTGTTTAAACCATACATAGAGAGAAATTGAGAAATACACATGTATCTGAGGGAATATAAGTAATTAGACTGGAAAGAATACAAATTTGAAAGTACAGTTGTAAAAACTAGAAAAATAAGTTATCTTTTATCAGCAAATGTCCATTAAATGATAATTATCCTATATAATAAAAGCCTAATATGCTAAGTGTCTAACTGTTCAATCAGTCGCTATGACACGCACTGACCATTAGGAGGCAGATGCTCTGACCGGTAGGTTAGTTTGCTGCTGGGTCCGGCCGATTGGGACTGGGCTAGATGGGCCAGACATACCCTGGAGCCATCCCATGGTCCCTCCCTGGCCCTGATCATGCACTGGTAGGGTTCCTCAGCCTGGCCTGCACCCTCTCGCAATCTGGGACCTCTTGGGGGATGTTGGAGAGCCGGTTTTGGCCCGATCCCCACAGGCCAGGCTGAGGGATCCCACCAGTGCATGAATCCGTGCACCAGACCTCTAGTTTACTGAATAAAAGTTTAGGTAATGCTTTCATAACCCAATACACTGTGTGGAAGGGTTATAAAGACAGACTGGTCCGGGGCTCTCCTGGCTTCTTGGACCTTTTGGGTTTATAGGAAAGATGATACGTGTATGTGAATGATAAAAAGCATGAAAAACTAAGATGTTACAATGAATCGTAAGGGGAAGAATTGTGCTCTGTGGTTCTGGAAATGGTGACACTGCAGTTCAGTCATAGGAATGGAAGGGAAGTTGAATTTAGGCAAGACATCATCATTGGCCAGACTCCGAAAATGAAGAAAAATAGACTGTGGCTTGATTTTCAAGGTGCTTTTCTTCTATCTGGAAGAGACATCTAAATCATGGGAAGTGAAGATACCTACAGAGGTTGGGTAAGAATCTCTGTTTGAAAGTGGCCCCTATAATGCATTTGTAGTTGAAGGAAATGTGAGGTTACTTCTAGGTGGAGGGGAGAGAGGAAGCCTTACAGGTCAGTGTAGTAGTAGTATTTGAACTGAGCTTCCAGGCGCTCACCTCATTGTGTAGCCGAAGAGCAGATAGGAAGTCCTTACAGATTGGTGGGGCAGCGTTTACTCATCTATTAAATTTGTTGAGTACCTACTACTTCCCTGATCTGTTTAGCCATTAAAATACTGAACTATATAAGACCCAGTCTCTGCCTTCAAAGAATTTGTAGGTCAGAAGAGACAGAACCACAAATAGAGATGGAGAAATGCACATGTATTTAAGGGCATGTAAATAATTACACTGGAAAGAATTCAAATAAGAGTACAGCTATAAAAGGCTGAAATAGTAAGTTGTGCCAGACTTCATGTCATGCTAGAAAGTTTAGAATATAGGCTCTGAAAAGCCACTAAACATTTCTGAGTAGAAAATACTGGTAAGCCTAGCAGAAAGCTCCCTTTTCGTCCATTAATGTACTGGGTTCGATATATATAGCTCAAGCAGTTATTCTGTCCTAAACACTTTAGAGATAAGTAAAACATATTCTCCATTATCAGAGTTTATCCTTCAGTGGGGAATTCACTACACTGAAAAATATCCAGTAAGTTGTAAGAGTCCTGGCCAAGTGGGTCAGTTGGAGAGTCCTCTCAATACGCCAAGGTTTCAGGTTCTATCCCCTCTCAGGGCACATAAAAGAGTCAACCAGTGAATACATAAATAAGTGGAAATCTCTCTCTCTCCCTCTCTCTCTACCCCTTCTTTGCCCTCTCTAAAATCAATAAATTAAAAAAAAATTAAATGGCCCTAACCGGTTTGGCTCAGTGGATAAAGCGTCGGCCTGCGGACTCAAGGGTCCCAGGTTCGATTCCGGTCAAGGGCATGTACCTTGGTTGCGGGCACATCCCCAGTGGGGGGTGTGCAGGAGGCAGCTGATCGATGCTTCTTTCTCATCGATGTTTTTAACTCTCTATCCTTCTCCCTTTCTCTCTGTAAAAAATCAATAAAAATTCCAAAAAAATTAAATGCCCTAGCTTTAAGAAAACAAAGGTGTTAAGGGGTTGATTATAGGTGAGATTATTTATGAGATCAGGAAAGATTATATGGAGGAAATGGAGTGTGAGAAAATTACCAGGTTTCAAGTCTGAAATGGGTGGAGTAAAGGAAGTACACCCAGCAGGATTTGTTATTGAAGTAAGGGCATAAAAGAAAGCCCAGGGTAAGTTCATGGAGGGACCACGAAGTGAACCTGGATCATTCTAAAGGACTTTGAATTTCAGAGTAACTTTGTATTTCCTTGTGGCACAATGAGGGGCAACCCCAGCCACTGAAGTTTTGTGTCTGGAAAGAGATATTGTGTGTTCATAACTTCCTGAAGGGGTTGCTGTGAGCAATAAATGACTTAACACATATAAAAAGCTTAGAACATTGCTTGGCATGTCAGATGTGCTATAGAGTATTTAAATTTGTTTATTTTTGAAAATAGGTTTCCAAGTTTGTTTTTTTGTTTTGTTATTTTCTTCTCCAAACTTTAATTTTATTTATATGTAGGAACACTCCATTGGTTAATAGGAATATTGTATCTGTTTCTATACAAGCTTTGCATTTAAATCTTTAAGTGTGACAGAGAATTAGGTTTGTTTTCTTCCATATGGAACCAGAATTATGTCAGTATCATCATTACAGAGCCTGTTTGATTCTCTCTGAATCAATGTAACGCTATTTTCATATGTTACGTTCATGTATGGGGGATAGGTTGAATTGTCTATTCTAGTCTGTTGATCTAGTGTCTGTTCCTAGGTTAGTAATATATCGATTTCACTAAAGCAGATTCATAGTTCTTTCAAATATCAAGTAATGAAAGTCCTTTTTACTGCTGTTTCTTTACATAATTCTCTTCACTATGGTTGAGCATTTGTCCTTTTGTATAAAATTTAAAATAGTTTTGTCCAATTCTTAGAATCATTTTGGGGAAACTCTAATTGAATTTGCATTAAACTCATAGATTAATTTTGGGAGAAATAGCATACTATAAGGTTAATCTTATGCTCTGAAAACATATGTATCTTTCTAGTTCTTTCAGAATTTGCTTGTTTCCTACAATATTTTACATACATATATATACACATATACATATACATTTGTTTCTTAGTCAGGGGAGGTGTTATTAGAGAGTTGGAGAGCACCCCAAAATAAAAAAAAAAACAGACTTGTAGTGCCCCACCTGGTCTCAGCCCCTGAGGGGGGCTTAAGATAGCTTGAGGAAGGAATTACAAAGTGCAAGGTCCCCTGAGTCACTCTAGGGCCCCATTTGCCAATCTCTAATGACAGCGTTCTCCTCAGCTAGGTGTTGTTGTTTAAAACCGCACCCAAACTTAGAAGCTGAAAACAATAACCATGTGTTTTCTTTATGATTCTGTGAGTTGGCAATGTAGGCTGAGTGAGCTCAGTGGACTGGTCTTTCTGTTGGGTTCAGCTGGGCTCACACGTGTGACTCTAGTCTCCTAGGCCCCTCTGCTTCTGGGATGTGCCTGGGTACCAGCCGTGGTGAGAGGAGTGACTGGGCTACCTACTTCTCACCACCCAGCACACTTCCCAATGCTCCATTCACCAAAGCAAATCGTTAACGTCAGCTCAGACAGTATGGGTGAGCACAAGCGAGGGCCACACCCGCAAGGGACATGGATGCAACTGACTACATGGTGAGCCTTTTAAAGGACAGAGGGCAGGTGGAGGGCCTGCAGATTTTTATCTTGGGCCATAAATCTTCAAACAAATAGCCAGAATTGTGGAGGGTCTAGATGTCACCCACAATTTGAAAGGAGGGGAAGGTGGGAATGGCTGCCTCTTGACACACCAGAGAAGAAACAAGAGGGGAAGAAACAACTTCTGTCATTATTCTCACATGCAGTGACTACCTGTCTGGATTTCTCAAACCTCTAGGAAAATGAGAAGAATGGGAACTACCTACTCTTTTAATTAACTTGGTTCTTGCCTGAGTTGTTTAAAAGGGCAGGAGAATTGGGAGAGAGAATAGCCGCCCCTCCCTCCCCCCACCCTTTGTAAATTAACTCAGCGTTAGTCTACGCTAGCTGAAAGGGCAGGTGCCTTTTTTGGTATCTCAGCTAATTTGGCTGATGGGGCTGCAAACTGTGGCTCTGTGGAAACTTTAGGTGCAAGGTCGGAATATGGCACCATAATTAGGATGCTATAATCAGGAACACCAGTCAGTGATCCATCTGTCTTTGGGTTATTGTGATTGATTCTTGGGGAACCAGGAAGATTTCATAGGCCTCTTGTCATTGCCTCATAGAAGTTTCTGGATACAAATTACCCATTTGTAAATTTGGTGGCTTTTATATATTAACTAGAGGTCCAGTGCAAGTGGGGGGAGGGTCCCTCAGCCCGGCCTGCACTCTCTCGTAATCTGGGACCCCTTGGGGAATGTCCCACTGCTGACTTAGGCCCGATCCTGAAGGGATCCCTGCAGGATCAGACCTCAACTGGCAGTTGGACATCCCTCTCACAATCCGGGACTGCTGGCTCCTAACCGCTCTGCCTGTTTGTCTGATCTCCCCTAACCACTCTGCCTGCCTGATGCCCCTAACTGCTTGTCTGCCTGTCTGATCGCCCCTAACCACTCTGCCTGCCTGCCTGATGGCCCCTAACCACCTCTGCCTTGGCCCCCGCCACTGCAGCTTCATCAGGAAGGATGTCCGGAAGGTCGTTTGGCTGTCCAATCTAATTAGCATATTATACTTTTTTTATTATAGGTTTGATTCTGTCTCATTACATTCTTGACTGCCTTTGGGGAAGTAGAGAAAATATTAAATTGAGATCATAGGCATCTCTACATACCCAAAGTCCTCTGAAAAATTATAATTAGGTTAAAATGTGAAACAGGAAATACTCAGGTACTAAAACAGTCCATTAGTCGCTGGTTTGATCTATTATTTCCAAAAGTAAGCCTTTTACCCGAATAGTCCTTTTGCATACCCAAAGAGCAATCATTTTATTTTGGACCTCTTTTCTCAGGAGGGAAAAGACTTTTAAACCATCTCTTACACAGATTCCCAGAATAAATTGGCCCAGATTTGGAGGCAGCATAAAATGATGGTGCCTGCATCACTGGGACTGCGCAGTTGGTTAGGGTTAGTAGAGATTTCTGTTTATTAAGTGGAGGAGAAAAAAATTAGCATTGGCACTGCCTATAACAGTGATTTGAGCAATGGAACAATGAGAAAAGGTAATCGGTTTTAAAAAGAGGGCTCAGACAGAGGTACCTAAAAACCCAGCAGGCCTACAGGGGAAAGAAGGTAGGAGAAAATTTTGTAGACAAAAACTCTAAGACCAGCGTTTGTCTTGATTTTCTCTAAGTCAGTGGTACTCAACCTTTCTAATGCCACGACCCTTTAATACAGTTCCTCATGTTGTGGTGACCCCCCCAACCATAAAATTATTTTCGTTGCTATTTCATAACTGTAATTTTGCTACTGTTAATGAATCGTAATGTAAATATCTGATTTTACATATTTCTTATTAACTATGTTTCTAGAATTTTAACTTTTTTCTCTTATAGGTGGAGTTTTTATTATACTTTCTGTTTAGAGTTTATGTATCAGAAGACAAATGATTTGTATGCATTGATTTAAGATCCTGCTACCTTACTGAATTATTTGAATGTTCACAGTTTATTCTTAAGGATTCTCTTGCTATTTCTAGGTATACCTTTATATTATTTGCAGATAGAGCTAGGTTTACTTCTTTATTTCCATTCTTATCTTCCAATTTTTTATTTGAGTACATTGTTTGATACCTCCAAATGAGTTAAATAGTGGGGTGATGATACTGAAAATGTCTCTGGGTTTGCCCATTAAATATGATTTTGGCTTCAGAATAATATAAATATATAGAAGAAAGATAGATGGACTTACAGATAGTCATTTACTTTCAGGTATTATCCATCTGTTGCTGTTAAGTTCTCTTTTTAGTATTAATGGAGAAGATCAATTCACTTATTGTTCTTAGATCCATTAATATGATGAATTCTATAATAGATTTTCTACATAGCAAACATGCTTAGATTCCTGGAATGTATTCTATATATCCATGTTATGTTTTTATGTGCCATTTAATTCTGTTTGCTAACAATCTATTTAGGATTTTTGCATCAACATTCACAAGTGAAATGAATTTTTGTTCCTTTTGTGTGCAATCTTTATCAGTTTTATTAATGAGTTTTACATAATAGAAAGGGACTAATTCTGAGCAGTGAACATAAAATATTACAAAGCGTGAATTTATTTATTCCCTTTTCTTTGATGATATGATATCCTCCTGAGCATAACGGAAGCCTCTTTCCCATGGTGACTAGCAAGGCATTATGCCAATAATAACATCACCTACTGTGATTGTTTGCAAACCAGAACAAGCTTTCTTAAGTCCTCCCAGGTCCCAGATGGGGCACCCAGAGTTATGCTAGTAAGAGAGGTATGTCTCTCACAAAATAACATAATAGAATGCATTTTATTATAAGGCAAAAATACACCCAACATCTTGTGCTCCTTTACAGTACCAAGGGTTTGGTGTTGGCCTTACCTTCAGATGTGCTATGATCACTGGATTTTGTCCCATTCTTGGGACATGGGAATGGGAAAGGAATACTCCTGGGTGTTAACATGACAGAGAGTACAATCAAGATATTGGGGTTTGAGAAATTAGAGCCTTTGGCAAATGCACTTAAAGTAGCTCCTTTTCCATAAATTATCATGTCAGCTAAATTGCAACTGCCTTTTCATAGACATATTATTTTACATCTAGGGATTTCTTTAGGATAATCACTGATGAACTCTACAGCATGTTAAAACCTCAGTATATTCTACTCATGGTGTTTTCATCCCATTTAAATAACTTTAAAATATAAGCTCCATATAGTTTATAAATGGTGCTTCTTTTCCCGTGCTGAGCTGTGTTCACAAGAATTCCTAGTTTGAGAGCTAAGTTTACGGTAATTGACTCATTGTATTTTGTACCACAGAGACAAAATGCAACTTTATTGCTTATACACAGCTATTTCTCAGCTGTGCCTGCAGTTAATGTCATAATCACTGTCTGTAGGACCATTTATAATAATCAACAATATTCAGTATTTGATTTCAAATTGTTTATGTGGTAATAAAAATCAATGAGGTGATTTAAAGAAGCAAAGAGTTGCTAAGACGACTGTTTCCAAAGTTAAGTGATATTAACCACAAATTGATACCTTTATTTCATCCTCTCAATGTAGGCCATATGGTCAGAGAAAACACAATGACTGGACAGATATAAGAACATAGATAGATATAGATGAAGATACATTTAGACAGATGCCTTTTGCCCTCCAGGACTGACTTGTGTTACACTCAAAATGTATGTAGCCGTGGGTCATGAAGTGATCCTCCAAACATTTTCATGGGAGAAGTCAGAGAGCTGAGATGAAATAAGATATCACAGAAGCTCAACCCAGGGAACGAATATGGAACCAGGGCACATGTCACTGACTAAGACTGTTGGTTAACGTTAATTTTTATATGGAAGACGAAGGCGTATAAAAGGACCTGGTTAATTTAATGAGAAATAAAATCCAGTTACTTTAAAACAAGTTTTAAATAGGTTTCTAGGCAGTGTTTATTTCTAATGTTAATGAAAAGTTTAAACAGAGCAGTGTTTGTATAAAAGCGCATCAAAATATATAGAGAAATAGTGTACCATTCTCTAAGATACAAGTGTTTGTTTCTTTAAAGTAATGAAAATCATGTTTCTATAGCTTAATAGTTCCTGGCCTCCCTTAATTCTAAGAGTACTAGACTCCATCCAAGACACCCTAAGTCACCCAGAATGGACTTGCAGCCTCTATGTTTCCAGCTCTGTCACTCAGCGTTTTCCCCCCTCAAACTATCTGTCTTATTTGGCACACTTGATCATTCCTACATTCTTCATGCTGTATCCTCCTTTGGAATCTGTAACATCACAATACCCTGATTTTCTTCCTGCATCTCTGCTCAGTTCTTCACAATCTCATTTTTCAGGCTTCTCTTCTGATCGACCTTTATGCCTCAGTGTCCCCAAATGTCCCGCTCTTGGCCCTCTCCTCATTCCATTCTCTGCCCCAGTGCGATCTCACCCTATCACTCCCTGCTCATGATTTCTGTAGCCATCACTTCTTTCTTGAATTCCAGAACATGCACTCATTTTTTATCTAGAAGTCATAAACTCTTTGATGAACCACATCTTTAATTAAGCTTCTCTAAAGCTTAGTTCACTATCTCTTGTAACCCCACAACTATTTCCCCTAAATTCTCTACCTATCTCGGTGAGTTTTCCATGCTCAGACCCTAAAAAAAAGAAAAATAAGTAACTCCTGACATGAATTTCGGCTTTATCTCTCTTTCATGATTCCTTTAACTTTCCTCCCAAATCTCACCTGCTTTTCCAACTTTCTTAATATTCCTCCAATGTCCTTCTGCATTCTCACTTTCTGCATGCCCTCGTCATTTTTGAGAAATATCGCTTCCAGTGTCACTACTTCCAATCAAGTCTTCACTCCTGTGTCGCTGCGGCTTTTCTAGACCAGCCATCGGACAAGGTCATGTTCTTTCAGACGCACTACAGAGTGTCAGAGTTAGGAGCTGGCATGCGAGGCTCCGGACCTGGTCTGACTACACGTCAGCCCTCTCGTTCCTCCACACTTCCCCATTCCTCACTCTTTAACTGGACCTCCCACCCGCCAAAAAATACACGGCAAAGCACACCAAAACTTTGTACCCGCCCCCTAAGACATCAGACTGCCCTTTGTTTACATACCTTGTTTATGCAATTTGCTCTGGTCGGTCTGTCCTTCCACCTTTTCCATCTATCAGAGTAGAAATGTGATTCAACACTGACCCTTTCTGAGTAACTTTACTGCCTCCTGCAGCTGTATTCAGTGACATCCCATGTTCTCTTATGGTCGTCTGTGCACATTTCTAATATCTATATATGTAAAAGGCTGAGCGATCATCCAACCGGTAGCTATGATTCACAGTTACCACCAGGGGGCAGATGCTCAACGCAGGAGCTGCAGAGCTGCGGTGACTTGGCAGTGGCGGTTCTTGGGTGACACACCCCGGAACCAGAGAGGAGGGAGCCCGATTCTGGGGTGTGTCACCTGAGAACCATCCTTTCACAATCTGGGACCCCTCGGGGGATGTTGGAGAGCTGGTTTCAGCCCCATCCCTGCAGGCCATGGAACTCCACCTGCCAGAGGGACCCTGCTCACTCCGCAGATGCCCTTCAAGCCATAGCGCCACCCCAGGTGCAGCCGGCCAGGGAGGGAGTGCGGGAGGTTGGCTCCAGGGCCTGTCTGGCCCATCTTGCCCAGTCCCGCCCTGCTGGCCACCTTCTAATTAATTTCCTTTCAATGTGCATGACTCCATGCACGGGGGCACTAGTTTATGATAAACTTTATTGTAATTTTGTATCTCTCAATAGAGTAAGAGTTTCTTGAAATCAGAGGATTTGCTTTCCAATTCATGAAGTCAAATTTAATGATGGGCATGCAATAGATACTCTATAAATGCTTAGTAAAAGAAGGCAACAAATCTCAAACCAGCAAGTCTAACTATTCACACTGTGTAGAATATGGGGAAGGAGAAAGAGCCCAATGTTTTACTTGAGCCTTTGTTCACTTTTCCATGGAGAAATTCAAGGCTAGTATAAGAAAATGCCTCTGGTACATTTGTGATCATTTATGTTTCTGTATTGAAATGTGACCTACATACCTGTGATCATTAGGAGATGTAGAGGGAACAGGCCTGGAAAACAATAGTGAGCCTATAAGATGTAGAATTTTCTCAACCCAAATTCTTTCTCATTCCTAATGGACACATTGATTCACTCGTTATTTATTTAGTATTGCGCACCCACTGTATGCCAGGTATTGTGGCAAATTCCAGGGTTACTACAATGAGCAAGGCTTGTCCACTGCCATAAAGAAATTCATAGTAGAGGATACTATACGTGAAACTAAGTATTAAAAAAATACCTATGAATTAATAGAATCATATCCTCATTCTTCACCATCTTGTGAAAGTACAGAGAAGAGAGTCCTCAGAGCTGAGGGAGACCAAGTAGGAATTAATTGTTAAGTTGCCATGAGGGAAATTATATTAGCACACAGGAATGAGGTTGCCTGAAACATCACCCCATTTCTTCTGCTTGTTGTTACAGACCCTTATGGTCAGCATCCCTTATCCATACCTTATCTTCAACTCATATTTATGTCCTTTTAATTTTGTTCATTTTGTGTTTTCTTAGTGAGATTTCAAAACACCTTAAATACAGGATTATATTTTCATAATCCTAATACTAAATGATGTCCTTGTGGATGCTTAATAAATGCTTGTTAATGTACTAGCTTAATATTCCTAACATCATTAAATTATAAAATCAGTTCTATGTTTAGTAATTTTCAATTTTTTATTAATTTATGAAATGATGGAGTACATTGTTTCAAGAGCTCCTCTGTTTTCTTTTTTGATAGATAATTACTCACCATAAATTATTTATCTCTTCCTTCATAATTTCAAGCAGTTAAGGATTTGGTATACAAACAGTATCACCAAACACAGCTTCTTATTTTGTTTCTCATGTCAAGGTAGTAGTAAGATGGAAAAATATTTCTTAAATATCAACAGAATGTCAACATAGGATAGATGGTTACATTGTAAAGCTTTACCTAGCATCCCTCACAGCTTAGTAGGAATGATGAATAAGCCAAAAGAGGCTTTAGCATAGTAATATCTAGGAATTGAATAATTAGATAAGCAAGAGCCAATCCAGGCTACCATTGCTTCTACATGAGTTTGAGAAAGTTGTAGAAATTCTCCAAGTCTCAGTTTTCTCATCTGTAAAGTAGGATGGATATAAGGATCAGTAAACTAATAAGCATAAAGCACTTAGCAAAGTACCTGGGCATACACAGTTAATGGCTCATACATTAACACATCCTTCATAATAAAAAGGCAATATGCAAATAACCATCACTCCGCTACGCCCACGATTGGGCGGTGGGAGGCTGGGGGGCGGGACTCGGGGTGGCATATCCGGCCATTGAGAGGCGCGGGACTCCCGCCCCCCACCCCCCCCCTCAACGGCTGGATTGGCGGCCGCTGAGGGGGGCTGCCTCAGACACCCTGGACACCCAGCTCCGCTGCCATCGGAGGCCGGGAGCCGGTTGTCCGCACCCGGATCCCCTGCCCAGCTCTGCTGCCATCGGAGGCGGGGAGCCGGTTGTCCGCACCCGGATCCCCTGCCCAGCTCCGCTGCCATCGGAGGCGGGGAGCCCGTTGTCCGCACCCGGATCCCCTGCCGTGCTCCCCTTCGTCAGCGCCTCAAGCCCCAGCAGCAGCGGCAGCGGCTGGGGATGAGCTGGTGATCCCAACAGCCTGGCAGCTCAGTGGCGGCGGAGGCAGCATTGGGCCTGGGGACTGGCGAACAGGCAGAAGATGGCCCTGATCGCAGGAGGCTAGGCCTAGGGACCCTACCCGCACGATTGAATCGTGCGCTGGGCCTCTAGTATATTAATAGTAGTACTAACTACTATTAGTGATGCTGCTTATAAGCTAAGATCTCAATATGGTAAAGCAATTGTTGTTAAAGAAAATACGGAATTACAGAAGTTGTAAACAATTATTTTCTTCCACCAAAGAAAAGGAAAACTTTTGTTGCAAAATTGATCACACAACTTTATAGAAGAAACCACTTTTACCTGGGGAAAGTGAACTGTGGGGAATGTTTTGTTCACTTTACAAATTTCTCTTCTAATGAAAGTGGAATCTGATGTATATCTTGTCATTCAACAACCTGTGAATGAATCTTCTATGCTGATTTGATAACACAGCATTTGGTACAATCAGATCGAAAAAATAGACACCATCAAAACAGCTCTATCATTTTAATATGTTTATAGTAATAACACCTTTATGGATTATAACATTTTATTAGTAAGGGGAAATACAGAAAATCAATTTTAATTTCTTTTTTAAAATCACTTTGTGTATAGGAATAAATCTCAGCTTTGTGGTTCTTTAGAGAGCTCATTAGAAATAAGGTATGGATTTATAGCCTTGGACAGAGATTCTGGTTCCGATTAATCTTTCTGGGGTTAAAATAAGAATATCTAACCTCTCCCTTATATGTTTTCTCTGGGGAAATAACCTTTTAAGTTCTTAAAGATTATAGTTTCTTTTTATACTTTTAAACTTTAAAAAATATTTTTATAACTTTACTTAAAGGTTTGGCCTACTAGTATAAGATATCTTTAGAGATCTCTTATAACTAGATCATTTCATACCTAGACTGAAGTATAACTTCTTACAGGTCATTCAGACTTTTATATAACAAAGTCGTATTTGTCCGTTAGGATCAAAGTCTATTCAGAAGCTGACAAAATTTTCATCTATTGCAGAGAAAAAATATATAGTTATGTCAATATCTTCTATTTCTTATAAGCAATTTTAACTGTATTACCTAATCTTTGAGTTAGTTAATGTGGGATAAAAAATAAGCATTTAACTTTAATAAAAATAATTTTAATTCAATTAAATATTTACTTTTCAGAGAGAGTACATTTAGGTCCATGAGTATTTGAATTATTATTATTAAATGGAAAATGACATTCTCTATTCTTAAGTCTTTTACAAAAGAATTTCCAAATATTTCATTTCCAAATTACCAAACTATATTTATTAACAGTGATTAGTTATGAGCAGGGTTATAACCTTCATTTGATGAGTATAAAAATACAGTTCTTCTTCAGAACCTGTTCCTCTTCAAAGAAACATTCATTAAGTATTTCATCAGCATTTCTGTGAAGGAGAAACTGAGTCTTCATGGAGGACTGGTGGTGATGGTGGTGGGGGTGTGGGAGGGGTTGGTGGGTGGTTAATGATAACCAGACTCACCCTCTCTAGAATCCTGACCACTCTGAGTTTGTCCCCAAACTTGAATACACAACTTAGCGAAACAAGGAGAATTAACCAGACCCACTCCTTATGAAGTTGAGCAAGCATCTACTTTTATTTGAGCATTACCCCAGACTCTAGATCTGCTTCTGTACTCAGATTGTCAGAGTATTCCTTGTCACTATATAGATGCTCTAACCAAAGCCCCAGCAAACACATCATTTCCTATCTCAAGTTTCCAACGGGGTTGTACTATGTCCACAATGCTCTAACAATGCTGACAGAATGGTACCGTGGAAAACTACTCAGCCAGCCCACCTATATCCACTCTAGCTCCATACTTACTCATTTCCTTGAACTTCACTTTGGCCACCATGACTTCTTGTCTGACAATCTCTTTTAGGCTCTCTCACTAATTTATATTCCCAATTCCTAAATGTATTATATCTACCTACATCTACTTCGAAATAAAATTTTAGGCAAGTCCTTAAAGATCTGGGTTCTACTCTCTTTACTTTATCTTCCCTTCAGTACACCTCATCTACTTTTATTTCCTTGGCTGCTAGCAACCATTCCATTGGGTTCTTAAGCTACAAGCTTAATATCCATTTCTCTCCTGGACTTAGGTTCTCAGGAATGCCTCAAGTTGAATATGTCAAAAAAGAAATAAAGTCACATTATCTTCTAAAACCTGCTTCTTGTCTTACTCTGTTTCCATAAGTGACATCAACATCCTCAACAGTCTCAGACCAGGGTGGTCTCATACCCTCCCACTCTCCTACATCCTACCCATGCCTGAATTTTAACTCCTCTCATTTCCTCTATCAGTCCTCTAGCTCAGGACTTCATTGTATCCTACTTAAAGTCATTGTTGTCTAAATGACTTCCTCATTTTAATATCTTCCCTCCTTTAATTCTTTCTACCCAGTCTCCCTAAATTACATTTCTTTCAATGACTGATTCCCTGTAGCCTATAGATTAAAGTCTGCTCCCACTTCCCATATTAATTATATCTAACACTTCCTTAGTGTGTTTTACTGGTACTTATCACTACTGTTCCTTACACAACCTGGGCTTGAGCTCTGGAGATATTCCTAGGATATACTCTACACTTTCCCTCCCACAGATATTCTTTGTGTAATGCTAAACTGAGTGGCAGGACCACCTTCTTCACCTTTGATGCCAGGGTAAGGCTTTTTTAAAAATTATCCTTCCTAACTAGTCCCACCACAACCACTCAGTTATTCTGTAGAACCTGACTCCAACATTTGTTTCATTCACGGTTCTTTACATTTTAAAATTTTTATGAGGGTTTATATGTTTATCTTCTAAGACTTTAAAGGTACTAAGAGGGTTTTTTTTTCTTTTCATATGTTGGCTTTTTGTTTTATTTTTTAATCACCATTATATTCTCAGTATGAAGAAAACTGGGAAAAGATAAAGATGTGTATTGCAATTCTACTCTGTCCTAGGTATTGTGTTTATTGCAATGAGATATTTTGGTTCCACCATTTGGATTCTCAAACCATTTTTAATACACATATTTTAAAGATAATTATATTGATGTTGAGAAATTTTATTCAGAAGTCAGTTTCTGGAAATATGCATTTAGCTAATTTGATTTTTTATTAATTGATACAAATTTCTCAGATTATTTTTATTATCTTACTAAAATCATTTCTATCAGTTTAAATTTTTTCTCCACTTAAGGCTTTCAACTAATATTTTATTTTTATTCAATTTTTTGTTCATATAAAAATTTTAATATAAGCATTCCTGCTATTATACATATTTCGCAGTCATTTTCTCCCACCCAGTCTTAAATCCTCTAGTTCATATTATTCAATAAATGTTGCTAGATTATTTGCTTCCCCTACCTATTTTTTATCAACAACAAAAAAATTAAAACTTGCAGTTTTAGCCATTTTCAGTATAAATTTTTTATTATTGCTACTAATGATATCTGTTATGGGTTGAAAATAACTGATAATTTTACATATTCATTATATATGTAGTATATGAGAAAATTGTGATCCATTTGGTAGAAGAGGAGGAAGGAGAGAAGAAACTGGGGACACTGATTCTAACATCTACTCTTCCTTGAATGCCCAGCCTCCAGCTTGACTCCTCATAGAGGGTGCCCTAATTTACCCATTCATTCCCCTTCTCCCCTGCCACTAACCTTCACTCTTTAGTCCACTTTTTCACGATACTTAATATATTCTAAAGTTATGCCACTTGATTATCCACTGTGTTTTCTGTCTTCCCAACTGAAAAGGAAGCTTTGCAAAGGCAGGAAATATGCCTATTTTATTGTCCATTTATTCTCAATGCCTAGAAAATACTTGGTGTATAGTGATGGCTCAATACATATTCCTTTAGCTCGGCTGGCATGGCTCAGTGGTTGAGCATTGACCTATGAACCAGAAGGTCACGGTTCAGTTTCTGGTTGGGGCACATGCCTGGGTTGCAGGCTCGATCCCCAGTGGTGGCCATGCAGGAAGCAGCCAATCAATGATTCTCATCATTGATGGTTTTGTCTGTCTTTCCTCTCCCTTCTTCTCTTTAATAATCAATAAAAACATATTATTAAAAAATAAATATTCATTTAGTGGAGTTGAATTGTATAGCATGCTGCTTTAATAATATAATTATAGAATTACTTCATGAGCATTCAGCTAAATATAACAAATTAAAGACAGTCTTCATTTGAAGCATATGTACATTACACAGAATGCAAATAGTTTTACATCAAACTGCATAAGAAAATTGCAAAATGAAACACAACGATTATTCAGTCTTTTCTCATATTCTGAAGACCTGTAAGCTTCAGTGGTTTGACAAGTTCTTCGATAAAACATTCTCACCGGCACTGTGCAAACCCATCAGAGCGTTTCCCTCATTACATTTTCATCTCTCAGAAAGGGGTGGATTCCCATGTTTAAGTGACATCCAGCCCAAGCTTCCTTAAGGCTTGAGTCTAGTTTCTTACTGGACTAAATAATCAGACCAGTCTTGCCCAGACTGGCTGTCTACAGTACCCACATTGTCAATCAGTCAAGTGATTCCTAACACAGAATTTTTAGTGGTTAGTGAATTGGCCTAGGAATCACAATACTGACTCTGGCCCACACATTACTTTGGTAGGCCATGCAAACTAGGCCTCACAGAGAAAAGCAGGAAAATTGTAATTATTTGAACCATTACAGATTATGAATGTGTGTGTGTGTGTGTGTGTGTGTGTGTGTGTGTGTGTGTTTAAAAGAGGGAAAAGGAAAATCGCATAAGATACAGCACATGAAAGTGTTTTGACACAATTATTTGACAAAGTAAATTATTGTCACTGAATAGTATAAGCTGATGAATATTCATTGGGCCCTCCATATGTTCTAGGCCCTTCTCTAGGTGTTCACACTCATTTACTCCTGTTAACCCCATAGAAGCCACATGTGATAGGTGTGACTGTCATCCTCTTCACACGTGTGAGCAAACTGAGGTGACCAGGGCATGAGTAACTCACCCAGGGAACCTTCATAGAAAAGGGAGCTCAGCCTTCAGACTGAGGAGGTCTGTCTCTGAAACGTGGGTTCTGGGCACCGTGTAATTTTGCTGCACAGACTTCACCTTAGAAACACTTGGGTATTTTTTTTTCCTTTTCTATTTCCTGTTAAGGGAGAAAAGAACATGAGATGCAGCCCAGTGGCTGACTCACGGTAGGGCCCTTAAATATTAATGCCTTCCCTCGTTCCAGAATACAACCTGCCTCTCCTGAGCTTGTTTCCCAACCAACATGCCCTTTCTTCTCACAGGCGCTAAGGTCCCAGCAGGTCATTCTGCTAAGTTTACTTTTGTAATAAGACAGAGTCAGTATATATATATTTCATCTGGAATGGTGGGTGATACTGAAAATAAATGCTACTATTTTTGTTATCGTCTCCAATAGTCAGGAACTGTGCCAAGCAATTGCTGCATATTAACTCATGGCAAAAGGCTCAAAGTCACTCTGTCCAACACTTTTTTTCTCACACTTTTTAGCATTATTTTGATAAATGTTTTCACACTTTTGTCCACCTCACAGGCTTGCTGGTTGCAGTGGGAGGAGGATGTGCGGAACAGAAGAGGAAGTCGCTGCCCTCATTCTGCCAGGCTCACTCTGCTCACCAAACAGCCTTCCCAATATGCAAAAGGTAGGTGACTCAATTCTTATTAAAATACACCTGAAACGAATCCTATATAATAAAGAGGTGATATGCAAATTGACCCTCATGCCCTCACAAGATGGCTGCCTAGGACCAGGCCAGTAGGGGGGTTAGTGAGAGATGACCAAATGACTGAACAAGCAGGCTGTGTGAGGTGACCAGGCTGGCAGAGGGTTAGTGAGGGATGACCAAACGACTGAACAGCAGGCTGCATGGGCTGGCCAGGCCATCAGGGGAGGGGCAGTTGGGGGTGGCCAGGCCAGTGGGGGGAGTAGTTAGGGGTAACCAGGCTGGCAGAGGGGTTCAGTTGGGGGCAACCAGGCTGGCAGGGGGGCAGTAAGGGTTGACTAGGCTGGCAGGGGTGGGGGCAGTAAGAGGCAACCAGGCTGGCAGGGGGGGCAGCTGGGGGCGACCAGGCTAGCAGGGGGGAAGTCAGGGGTGACCAGTCTGGCAGGGAGGTGGCAGTTGGGGGTGACCTGGCCAGCAGCAGGGGGCAGTTAGGGGCAACCAGGCTGGCAGGGGGGCAGTTAGGGGCAATCAGGCTGGCACACACAGGCAAGGGAGGGGTGATCAGGCTGGCAGGGGGGGCAGTTATGGGTGACCAGGCAGGCAGGCAGGTGAGCGATTAGGAGCCAGTGGTCCAGGATTGTGAGAGGGATGTCCAACTGCAGTCGGACATCCCCCAAGGGGTCCCAGATTGGAGAGGGTGCAGGCTGGGCTGAGGGGACCTCCCCCTCACCTGCGTGCACGAATTTCGTGCACCGGGCCTCTACTACAAACTAATAGTGAATTTATACTGTAATTAACAAAAATTTAAACTTACCAAAATAAAAATAAAAGAGTACTTTTTACCTCCTTCTCATGAACAAAAATAATTAGTATTTATTTCTCTGTACCTACACCTGAGGAACTGACTCACTGGGCTTAGATCATATTTATCCAAAAAATTCATTTGATCCCTTAGCTATTCCCAGAGGCAGAAAAAGAGAGTGAGGGAGAGGGTGTGGGGAAGCAGGGTTTGATCTTCTTGAATGTAAGTAAACTTCTTCAGATTAGCTCTTTTCTCAAAAAAAAAAAAAAAGACTTTGTGTTTCCCATTTTGTCCTTTTTGTATGAAATTTATCATTTTCTTACTAAAATATTCTTGAAGGAAATATTTTCTTCTCTCTCTCTTTTTTTTTAAACCACATGAAGATCCTATACAGCTGCTCAGAGTAGGACAGCATCATGTCGTTACGTTCTGAATAAATAAAAGCAACGAAGCCCAGGTTACATCCAAATATTTAGCCAATAATGTTCACCAACCTCTGCGCAGTAAAGCGCATGGAAACAGCAAATGCAGCAGGAGGGACGTCAAAGCATGCGCAGGGCAACCAGTGTGGTCGGGCTGCCCCCAGGAATCCGCACCAGCCAGCCCCGGGAATCAGGCCATGTTCTGTGCTCAAAGAAGAAAAAGAACTGACAGAGGATAAAGCATTATGTTGCAGAAAGCACACGGGGGTCTACCATACTGTATGCTCAGTCATTTTGTTCCTAAATACATGTGGAAGAAATAGAATTAGACATCGAGCTGTTTGAGCCAAGAATCTGGTGCCCTCCTAAGTTGGGACTGCTGGTCGGGCCCAGCAGGTGTCTTTATGCTGGGGTGACCATCGGCAGTCACTGAGTGACAGCTCGCCACAGAGTCATAAGCAGCATGTTCTTTAAATCATGGATTCAAAAGTACGTCCTGAATCCTAGCAGCTGGTTCACCATTTAGGAGAAGTCTAGAAAAAATGGATGTCATGAACCAAATTCCAACCTACAGAAGCCCTTATGGTGTGTATGAACCCTCCCAAAACACTGAATTCTCCATTCTTTCACAGACACAGAATTAGTCTTCTTTTTTGACACAGCGACCACATAGAAGTCATCTAAAGTAACTTTCTGACCTGAAATGACACTGATGGGCTTGTTTTTTTTCTTTTCTTTTTTTTTCTCTCTGTGTGTGTGTGTGTGTGTGTGTGTGTGTGTGTGTTTAATTGTTTAAGGTATTACATATGTCTCCTTTTTCCCCCACCAACCCCTCCCCGGCCACTCCCACCCCTTAACTGCTGGGCTTGTTAATACCTTTATAATATACTAGAGGCTCGTGCACTGGGGGATGGGGGGAGTCCTCTTAGCCTGGCCTGCGCTCTCTTGCAGTCTGGGACCCCTCGCTCCTTACTGCCCGCCTGCTCCCTGCTCCTTAGTGCTGCCTGGAGGCAGGAGAGACTCCTGCCACCACCGCTGTGCTCACCAGCTGTGAGCCCGGCTTCTGGCTAAGTGGCACTCACCCTGTGGGATCGCACTGACCACCAGGGGGCAGTTCCTGCATTGAGTGTCTGCCCTCTGGTGCTCAGTGTGCATCATAGTGACTGGTTGTTCTGGTTGTTCCACTGTAATGGTCGCTTAGGCTTTTACTATATAGATTCAGTTGTATACAAACAGGAAGTATGAGGTTCTTATTGTCTTTCTCTAAGCTGAATGGTTTTTTCCCTTAAGAAAATAATAGACTGGCCCTGGCCAGTGTTGTGCAGTGGTTGGAGTATCATTCCACACACCAAAGGGTCTTGGGTTCCATTCCAGGTCAGGGTACATACATACCCAGGTTTTGAGTTCAATCTTTGGGAGGCAAACGATGTTTCAACTGATGTTTCTCACATAGATATTTCTCTCTCTCTTTCCCTTCCTCTCTCTCTAGAATCAATGAAAAACATCCTATGATGAGGATTAGAAAAGTAATAATAAAAATAATAGACTGCATTCCTCCTTTGAATTACCTAGTGTTTTAGTGATACGTAATGACTTGTTTCAAGCTGTCAGTACAGAAATGATATTTGCAGCTCCACCTCAAAGCCAGATCCTTTTTATTTTTGCTCTTAAGTGAGCAAATTAGGAGGCAGGTAAAATGAATAAATCTTCATTACTTTCCAGAAAAGAAAATTATTAACTGCTTGCTTAAACTCTACCAGGCAAATTAAATGGATAGGAAGTCCTTATTCCACCAGAAGCTGGGATGACTTTTTAACAATTGGGAAGAGTCCCTGAGAATGTAAATATTCTAACTTCACTCCTGGCCCAGATATGTCAGGAGTGATCTACCTTTTGCATTTGAAACATCATTCTGTCTAACTGTGGAATGGAGTGGGTTGTATTTGAAGTCAAGTTCTTAAACTTTTCAGACTGCTTAAAATTCTGCTTTCTCATGATACATATGGGCTTGCTCTCTTTTCTGCAAACTTTTCTCTTCACCCACGCTTCTCTGCTCAGTATATATTACGTAAAATAGGCTCATTTTCCTAAGGGTATTTTTATTCCAAGTTTTAAACTTACATAAACATTAAGCCTGACAATGTGTGGCCACACCTGGTGGTATGAAAGCTATTATAATGATACAGAAAACAACGTTGGGAAGGTAACAGGGCCTGTTGCGTCATCTCCCAAATGAATGAGTTCAACACACCTTCAGTCGTTCATGGCTATTGACTGTTAGCATCCAAGGATGCATGTCTATAGGCTGTCATTGCATAAGTTCTTTTAATACCTAGACCGGTTCAGGTGTATTCAGCAAAATTTAGGTGGCCACCCTTTCTTCAGAAAACTTAGATTATATACAATCAGTGTATGCCAATGGCATTCACCTTCATTCTTCCTATTGCATCTAACATAGGTAAGAAGAGAATTCATGTTCTAGCCAGTTTGGCTCAGTAGATAGAGCATCGGCATGTGAACTGAAAGGTCCTGAGTTTGATTTTGGTCAAGGGCACATTCCTAGGTTGCAGGCTCCATCCCTAGCCCTGGTCAGGGCGCATGCAGAAGGCAACCAATCAATGTGTCTCTCCCACATAGACGTTTCTCTCTCTCTGTCTCTCTACCTCCTTACCACTCCCTAAAATATCAATGGAAAAATATCCTCAGATAAGGAGTAACAGGGGCAGACCTGATTTTGTGATATGCTATTACAGGATACCATAATACCATGGCCGATGCATGCACACTTTTACCTCTCAACAGACAATCCAATTAACCAGAGTTAGTACAACACTTACTTTCCGGGAAAATTACTAAGAGAAAAGTTAATATGTTGTTTCCACTTGTGTATTTGAGAACTAGCTCCTTCCTTTGGTAAACACACATGTTTGGAGAACACAAGCAGAATTTGTTTTCATATTTGGTCTATCTGCCTATCACTGAAAGCTCCTTTTCTGTATATTTAATGATATAGAATTAGCACCTTCATCTCAAACCAACCAGATTCAACGATGGAAACTATCCCCTTCAAGAAGTTTCCTCTGAAATCTTTCGGTTCTTCTAGTTTTTCCCCCCAATTAAAAATTCATATATTTGCTTACAAATTCTATTAATTTTTAGTAAGTATATTCCATTGACAGGAAAATAAAATAAGTTGCTGGAAATGGTTAGGTCAAGTGAACCTATTTAGCAAATACATTTCTAGAAACCATGCTGTTTTGGATGAGTTATTGAATTCAGCTGTAAACAGTCTATGGGTAGCTCCCTTGTTTCAATTCTTAATGCTAACGGCCTCATTTGTTAGAACCAGCATGCCACTTTTTAAAAATACACTTGGAAGTGCCGTTTGAACACATATCTGTAAGTGTTTGGAGCATTAACTACAGAACTCACGAGCTTCTCTGAATAGATTTCCTCCTTCATAAAAGGAAGAGTCTTTGGTCAGACAACAAAACCAGGACAGCTACTGAAACACTGAAATCTGTAAAAATATAGGGATGAGATAAAAAGAAGCTTCCTACTCATCCAACCAGCCAAAGTTGGGTTACTTTAGCTTTGGTTTTCTTCAATCCTTTGTAATTCTTTTCACTCACTGGCGTGACATCTACTAAGGTGAATTTGGATTCCATTTACTGATTACTGTGATTTCGGAGCTACTGGGAGTCAGTAATATGATCCGGATTAGAGACAGATTTTTCTACCTTCTGAAGTTTTCACCACCTGGTTTGTGGAAGCATTCTGGTGACTTACTACGTCCCACTCTATGACTAAGTTGTGTTGCTTCTGGCTATGGAATAGAATTTAGACTGCTGTGAGTTCACAGCTTGTGTGAAAGCCAAAGACTGTTTCTTGAAGAATCTGTTCCCATTATACCATGTCGTGAAGGTTTTAGGTTTCTATCATTAGAATTTTTAATAGGGTGGTGAGGGAGGGCCTCAATGAAAAATAACATTTTAGTGTGTATATACTTAAAGGTGCCCTGTTTTTTGTGTATGGGCTTGGTTAATTCTTCTGAAATAGACTGTCTTTTAAAACTATAGGTATTCCTGACAATCAATGTTCGCTTTCTTTATAGTGTCTAAAGACGTTTACAGGGGTTTTCTGGTAACATTCCAGAAATATGAGTGGTGCTATTTCAGCAATTCAGTACATTTATGTAGGGTTTAGAGCATGTGTTAAAAATAAAATAAGTACACCCTACATTAAGCATCCTTGATGCCTAGAACATAGGAGCCAAGAAAAGTACCTCAACCCAGGCAGTATTTTTTTCTCTCTCTCTCCAAACATTTTTGCTGCTTCTGCTCTTTTTTAGAATGGAGTCTACAATTAGCTGAAGAAAAGTTATTTAAATTCACAATCCCACAATTGCTTCTCGGCTTTTTGGCTAAGATCAAGCGAAAATTCACCATCTCAGTGAGCAGTATTGTTCTAAAATTGAAATAGTCTCTGAGGAAGCAAACGAAATACTGTGTGAAGAATTTATCTCTAGGGCAAATATTTTCCATTTTCGGTTTCTTACAACTCAGCCCTCGCCGATGAAGTTTCCTAATACTTCCATTTATAATCCAGAGGACATTTCTGACAGCGTCCCTGCCTCCTCCCACTCACAGCTCCTTCCTGCCTCCCCATCCACGGGGTCAGAGACACCAGCGTGAGCAGAGACAACGCTTTCCTTGGATGCTGAACATATTATGGACTTTACTGCAATGTATGTAGAGCAAGCAGAAGAAAATTATTTCCCCCTTAGTTACTCATTGTTCTCATGAACTTTTGAGCCTTCCTCTGGGTGTGCAAAACCGCTCATCCTGAGTGTTAATGCTGCAGCTTTTGCAGGCGGTCATATTCCAGGGCAATGTATATTTCAAGAAATGACCCCTAATCAGGACTTGCAGTTGTCTAGTTGCTTTAGGTTATCGGAGCATTGTTCATGTGTTTTTGACATGCATCACAGCCCTGGGAAATAGGGGAGAAAGCTGTCATTACCCCATTTTAGAGTCGATGGAGGGAAATAGGGAAGAAAGCTGTCATTACCCCCTTTTACAGTTGATGGAGGTGAGTGGAAGAGAAACCTCCATCCTGGGGGCGGAGTTAGAATAGAAAACTCATCCTTTGCACTCCATACCTAGAATGCTTTCTGCTACTTAGAGCTCTCTGTTCCGGTAACACCTGGCTGATTTGATACAAACCCAAAAGCATAAATTATAAAATGCAAAGCAATTAATTTCCTGCACAAAAGGTCTCATTTTGTAAGCTCACTTCTTGTTAAGGTTACTTTCTTAAAATTCTTATTCTGGGAAAAGCCATGAGTATGCCTAAGGCAATGTATAATTATTTCCAATATCTTTTTAAAGATGTCTTACCCATCACTGTCTAATTACAGTCACTGAAAACCAAAACTAAGATTATTCACACCGGGCTAAATGATAAGAAATACCTTTATGCTTACATATTAAAAATCTGTATTCTGATACCTATAAATATTAAACCTGCGAATCAGAATACTGACCCATGTATTAAATGTGTCATTAATGTTCTCAGTAAACCTTATTGGGTAGCCTCCATATTCCCATGTGAAAGTTTCTGGAATCACATGGAATGTAAGTATATTCTCAGTTATCGCTGCGTAAGACACTTGCTGCATTCTGATGTCACAGAGACACGGTTTACCTTTGGTTGTACGTAACCAGGAACTCCGGCATGGCCGCCATGGAAACAATAAATGTATATTCAATGGCGATTACTTTCAAAAGTTATGTATAAACTTTCAAAGGGTACATATAGTTATGTAAGTTTAAGTTTATTTTAAATTTTACCTGAGCTTTTGGAGCTCATTCTTTCTCTGAATTTAGGCAAGATCTTGGCCTTTTCTGTGAATTGATGAAACCAAATGCAGTTAAACTTACTTCCAGGACTTCCAAAGAGCCACAGTTCTGTGCTGCCCCAGGGACTGATTTCGTAGGTGAAAGAAGAAAAACGCGAAAGTATGTCTTCTAATTTAGCTTGCCACAACTGAAGAAAAACATAGAATGTGTAGTAATATTGGTAGTAAGAGCAAAAAATAAATCAATCAACATTTTACCAGACCCTGCCTCAAAAATCCAAGAAAGTAACATTAATCTTTCAAACCAGAAGGAGGGTGTTGACTGAGAATTCTTGGGCAAGAAATAAGATGGGAGATGAGGCCACTAGCCCATTCTGAAGGAAAGAAAAAGATGATGAAAATGAGAAAAGAATTATGTTTTCTGAAATAACTATGAAATGTTGAGAGTTTTAAAAATATCTATATGGATTTATTCTGTTCCACCTTTCAATATTAAAATATCAAGAAACAAGATAGAAACTATGAAAATAAGTATCAATAAAAATAAAAACTAGCAAATATACAAAAAAGTGTTAGGTTTTTTGAGTCTTTATAAAATAGCAACAGAAGAACTTCTAAGTTTAAGAAATTTAACACTAAAGAACACTACTCTATGAAAGAGCAATGTCTATAAAAACATTGAACCTGATCAGGATGGATACTAATAAAGAGACAAGGGTTTTAATATACCCTGAAGATCCCGAATAGGAATCTTGACTGGAACATGTCAGACAGGATGTCACTTCCAAGGAAGAGTGTGTATTGGCTCAGGTACATGGATGTGGCTGATAGACTCTGAAGGTGACCCCCATGGGCCCACCTCTGGCTGTTCATACCTTTTCTAATCCCTGACCTTGAGTGTGGGTGGAACCTGTGACTTGCCTCTAACCAATGGAAGATGGCAAGGTCATGTGATGTCACTCCGGGACTATGCTGCACCCTCTTGCCAGCAGGCTATCCTAGTCTCTCTCTGCTCCTGTTTACTTTGAAACCGCAAGCTGCAATGAATCCTAGCGCTGCAAGGAACTGGATGTTACCAACAACCAGGCCAGCAGGGAAGCAGATGCCTCCCTGGATAAGCCTCCGATGACGACCCAGACCTGGATGGGAACCTTGACTGTAACCTTGTCAGATCCAAAGCAGAAGATCCAACTAAGCTGTGTGTGGACTTCCGACCCACATAGACTGTGAGATAATTCATATGTGTTGCATTAAGCCACTCAATTTATAGTTACGTGTTACACAGCAGTAGATAACTAATACAATGTCAGCTGTTAGTTATAGGCATTAGGACACCTATGAGAAAGTACTTAAAATCTGATATTCCACATAATATCCAAATGTCTCCAGAGTCTACAGTCTGTGGAAGAGAAGTGATATGAGTGTTAGTTGAATAGGTTTTTGTGGTTGTTGTTAGGAATTTAGAGAGGTTTGGACTATAAGACATTGTATCCCATTGCCTTTGGGACAGAAGATGTCATAGACTTGGTATGGGAAATATACACATCTTGTCCACATTGTTTTCCCTCCCTCTCCCCACCATCTTGCTCTGTTTTCTCTAGGTGATGCGGCACAAGCAGAAATGTTCTTTTCCTCTGGCCACCTGGGCACTTTAGCTCATGTCAGGCTCAGCTCCCTCAAACTTAGTTGCTCAACACAGACTCTGGACAGAACATGTAAGTGGCGGGTAAGTGTTCCAGAAGAACAACCAAAACATCCCAACCATATTGCTAACTTGCTGACTTCCAGAGGACTTAATTTTTTTTTTTCATCTAATAACCTCCCTGTCCTGAATCACATTACACAATGATAGCAGTAGCTGGCATAGCTATGGAATTGAGTGAAGGATGCAGGAAAGATTGATGGTAACATCTTTTCCCTTTTATTGCTTCATTGATTTTAAATCAAACTGAGTATGAACCGAGACTGTGATGTGTATATCTGAGTTTTGAGGAAGCAGAGGAGTGGACCAAGAACATAATGCTAGGGAGAATGAGAAGGATGAGACACCCGGGTGAAATGATGGACAAGTAAAGTTGATCAATGTACCAAAGAACTAATCTGACTTTATTTTTCATACCCACTCATTCTACCTTTTAGACCCACTCTTGCCTGTGTGACTCCCTCAGAGACCCTATAATCTTCAGTGGGGCTCATGACCCAAAGTTTGAAAACCTGTTTCATAACAACAGCCAACAGTTCTTTAGTGATTATCAGATGCCAACCACTACACTACACTCTAAATATGTTATCGCATTTAATCTTCACCACAGATTTTAGCCTAATCGGTCATGAGGGAATTGAGCCAGAAAGAAGACTAAGAGTAGCCCCACTTTGACAGCTCCTCAAATGAGGAGAGAGAAACAAACCTAGGCAGGGTGGATTCCCAGTGAGTACCTGACCTTCTTCCACATTCTGTGAAAATCTTTGGGTGTCTCTGAAATAAGGGTTTCATTACCTTCAAAGCTATACTTTCCTTGGCTATTCTGTTTCCCTAAAATTTCCTAAGACTATTAGGTTTATAATTTTCTTTAGTCATAAGCCTTGAAAGTATTTCTACCAGTGAAATTATTTCATGCATTTCATACTAAAAACATTATATATTCCCATCTGCTTTCATTATCAGACATAGGTTAGGATAAACTAAATGCAAGCATCTTTATGTTAAAATGAAACCACAGAAAAATAACACAACTACCGTTGTTTTCATTTAACTTTCAAGAAGCAAAAATTCTCATTATTCTTAATGGCATGGTTCTGGGATTGGGCACAAAATGTAAGGCATATATTACCTGAAGGCACATATTACCTTTAAATAGATAGAGCTGCAGGTATAATGCCTTTTATTCACAACATCATTATTTACCAAAGATTCTGTGACCAAGTAAAGTATGGTGAATGCTGTTGACATGCTTTGCTCACTTACACATGAACTCTCTACTAATGCCAGCAGGAAGATTGGACTCACCCTTAGAAAGGAAAGGAGGTTGATAAGATGGACAGGTAGAACCATTGGAGAAGATGTTGGATTGAGTGAGGTTTATTTTTAGCAGCTTCTACCTCTAAAACTCTAACTTCTCTCATTACTTCTGGACACAGATTTGCAAAATAAACACAACCAGAATTGGTCAAAATAATGAGTTTGGTGAACTCCATTTGGATTGAAGTGGAAAAGTGGTCTCAGAGATATAAATCTGGGAAAGCATTCCTGATTTTTAGATATAGCTAAGCTGTACCATGGATTCAATTCAGACAAAATTTCTCACCCAAAATTGTCTGACTAAAGGTAGATACATTATCTGACTGACTCAGTTGTCCCAAAGTCTGATATTGTAAGGCATTTCTTCAGTGGTGTTTATTCCAATTACTAGAGGCCTGGTGCACGAAATTCATGCATTAGAGGGGGGGGGGTCCCTTCAGCCCAGCCTTCACCCTCTCCAATCTGGGACCTCTTGGGGGATGTCTGGTCAGCAGTCAGACATCCCTCACATAATCTGGACTGCTGGCTCCTAACCGCTCGCCTGCCTGCCTGATTGCCCCTAATGGCCTCTGTCTGCTGGCCTGATTGCCCGTAATTCCCCCATGCTGGCCTGGTCGCCCCTAACTGTCCACCCCCCCCGCCAGCTTGATCACCCCTAACCTCCTCTGCCTGCCAGCCTGATTGCCCATAACTTCCCCCCCCCTGCCCATCCTGGTCACTTCTCACTGCCCCCCACCAGCCTGGTCGCCCCACACAGCCTGCTATTCGGTTGTTTGGTCTCCCCTCCCTGCCCCCCATGCCCACGCAGCCTGCTGTTTGGTTGTTGTGTGAGGGCATCCTGACCAATTTGCATATTCCTCTATTATTAGTATAGATTACTGGTTTATCATTGACAAACTTCTGTTAAATTCCCAGCATTTTAAAATATGCATATAGCATCACAATATCAAGTATTTCCAATTATAGTGTTGTGTAATATGTCTATATATATATTCTGACCAAAGTTGAAATATAACTATGAAAAGTAATATTTAATACTGAGCAGTTATAATAAAATTAGAGAGCTGTTTAAATTTTATAAGTCTTCTTTTAAATTTAATTTGCATTATTACTATAAAATTAAAATTATAGCATGTATTTTTCTTAGTTTATATCATAAAGCATGGTGCACATTTCTCTGTAAAAATCTATGTTCTATTTTCCTCATTTCAAAGATAAGTATATTTTAATACAAAACTAGACTTTAAATAATAATAGTTTTATGCTAGAGTGCTATCATATAA
Source organism: Cnephaeus nilssonii (assembly GCF_951640355.1). Lineage (NCBI taxonomy): Eukaryota > Metazoa > Chordata > Mammalia > Chiroptera > Vespertilionidae > Cnephaeus > Cnephaeus nilssonii. Next base: position 13,710,380 of record NC_137079.1, read on the forward strand.
ATATACTAGAAAAAATATTGATCAAAAACTAATGAATAAAATGTCAAGAAACTAGTACTGTTGATAAATGCTTATGAAAGGGGAGTACTCATTTTTTTTCTGAAGCCAATAAAAAGATGCAGTTTTTTCAGAGAGGAAAATAGTTTTCACCAAGTACTTAAAGATTGTATTATCTGTTTCTTATTTGTCAAGCAAGAATCGAAAACTTCAGGCTAGGCACCAAGGAAGAGTGTTTAAAACTGAGTTTTAAAATGGGGGTGATGGTCTATATGTACTAATGCATTAAAACAAATGTTTATGAAATTTAATTCTCTTACAATGGAGTAAAAGAAATCTGCTGCTGAAATTTTCAATAGGAATACTAAACAAAATATTATTTAGCATTTTAAACTGACAATTGCAAAGCTTATGTTTATATCAGTAGTTTCACAGAATCACACCTTTAAAGAAAGAATAAAACAATGAATTAAAAGTTTAGTGGAGGAGACATGGTAAGCTTACTTTAAGATATGATGGTTGTTTGAAATATTTAAAAACACATTATAATATACACTAGAGGCCCAGTGCATGAAAACTCGTGCACTCGGGTGTGTGTGTGTGTGTGGGGTCCCTCAGCCCAGCCTGCACCCTCTCACAATCCAGGACCCCTCGAGTAGGGTCCCTAGACCTGGCCTGAGATCAGGGCCTATCGGGGCTTTCCTTCCCCAGGCTGCAGGCAGCTGGCCCCGCCCCCGCCGCTGCCACTGCTTGCCATCTGTACAGCACTGCCCCCGCTCCCCTGCCACTGGTGGCCTCCCTCTGCAGGCAATAGGCTGGGGTGCAATGGCTTGGCTGGCCTGGGCCTCCCTCTTTCTTTGCTGGAAGGTGGGGCCAGCCCTGCAAGGGGCAGTCTGCCTACCTGATCGCTCCTAACCACTTGCCTGCCTACCTGATCACCCCTAACCTCTGGTCTGCCTACCTGGTCACCCCTAACCACTCTGCCTGCCTGCCTGATTGCCCTTAACCGCTTGCTTGAGGGCAGGGCCAGCCCAGCGAGGGGCCATCTGCCTACCTGATCTCCACTAACTACTCGCCTGCCTACCTGATCGCCCCTAACCACTTACCTGCCTACCTGGTCACCCCTAACCCCTCTGCCTGCCTGCCTGATTGCCCTTAACCGCTTGCTTGGGGGCAGGGCCAGCACCGACTTCCAGTTGGTCAGCCTCTGGTCATTACTGATTGTTAAGACCCAGGGTTTTTATATTTTAGGATTCAGTTTTCTTTAAAAATGGTTTGTTTTACTATGGCAATAGAGGCTTTGGACATTTTTTTTTAAAGATATATTTTATTGATTTTTTACAGAGAGGAAATGAGAGGGATAGAGAGTTAGAAACATCGATGAGAGAGAAACATCGATCAGCTGCCTCCTGCACACCCCCCACTGTGGATGTGCCTGCAATCAAGGTACATGCCCTTGATCGGAATCAAACCTGGGACCCTTCAGTCCACAGGCCGACGCTCTATCCACTGAGCCAAACTGGCTACGGCGAGGCTTTGGACATTTTATTTAAGTCTTTATAGTTTAAAAAAATAACATCATTGTCAAAGCTCGTATGCATACTTACATGTGCATGTGCAGAACTCCAAAGTGGTTACGGGGCTTGCCTTTCGATTTGGATCCCAACAGGCAAGACAAATGGATCAAGACATGGACCCCTGTATGGGAGGGAATTGTGAACATTTTAAGAACAATTCCAGTAAACAAAGAAAAATGTCAAGACTCCAGTAGCAGAAAAGCCATGTTTTCAGCCATGCAGCACTGAGGACTAAAAAACAGCACACTCTGCTTTTCTGAGGGCAATGACACTTCTGATACTCTGTCAAAGCAGTAATCAGGTGTCCCTTTATGAAAATTAAGTGCACGTAGGATGTACCGAAGGCAAAAATAAGGATTTCAGGATCATAGCCAAAGATGTGAACTTCAAGTTTTGAAGGTTTTGTGTCTGAGTCCTGTAGTTATGTCATGGTGAACATTTTTATGGCAGGACAATTTTTGTATTACCCAATCATTGACAGTTAAAGAAAGGAGAGGAGAAAGAAGCTGGTAATATTTGTTAAGTACCTACTGTATGGTAGGAACTTTATAAACGATTTATTCACAACAACTCTCTAATAGGAAATATTGTCCTCACTTTACAAATGGGGAAACTGAGGCCACATTAGACTCAAGGATTGAGTTTTCAGTTAAATCATAATGTATGAGATTCCAATTCATTACATTTTATCCATCACCATGGGATTCCAAACAGCTGGTGGCATGGTCTAGTCCACTTTAGATACCTGATTAATTCAAATCACATATAATTATGTGTAATTTTTGACTAGATAAACTGTGGACTTGGACAGCTATTAAACTCTTGTGTGTGAGTTTTCTTATCCTAAAATAGGAATGATAATAGGCCCATTTATATAAACTTCATTGATTTTTGCAACCTCATGAAGTATGTATAGGTATTATCATTTTTTTTTAGGAGAAGAATAACCTACACAAAAGAGTTAATAGCTGCCCGAGTTAGCATGGCTAATGTGGTGGGGCCAGGTTTTGATTTTGGAAATTTGACCTGAGAACCTGCTGAGAGCCACTCGGACTAGTATGCTGCCTCCCTGACCCTGAATGGTTGCACAGAGACAGAGACAAAAGAAGCTGCTCAGAAAACCAGGCAGTCTGTAGAAAGCACTTCTAAAGAGAAGATTACATTGTATTCATCTTATTATGTCACCTACGTGTATATTGCATACATATAGGCACATTATAGGACTTTTAGTGTTAAACTGATAATACAATTGTAATAAAAAATGCAACTTTCTTGCCCTGGCCGGGTGGCTCAGTTGGTTGGAGCATCACCCCATACACCAAAATGCTGTAGGTTCAATTCCTGGACTGGGCACATACCCAGGTTGCAGATTCAAACCCTGTCAGGGAGCAACCAATCAATGTTTCTCTCATCTCTCTCTCTCTCTCTCTCTCTCTCTCTCTCTCTCTCCCCCCCCTTTCTCCCTCCTTCCCTTTCTCTCTCTCAAATCAATAAAGCCATATCCTCAGGAGAAGCTTATTTTTAAAAAGCTCCTTTTTAAATGTTCTGCTACTTCATTCTCCCCAGTAGCCTTCCTTGTGGGCACCCTTTTTATTCTCATTCTCCAGCTCTGACATTTTTATTCCAAAAAGCTCCGAGGGAGCTGAGGCTTCCGAAGCGATTGTGAAAGGTCATGGGCCCACAGGACGGGGGGACGTGCACCTCAGCCATACCCGTGCTGGTGCCCTGGAGGCGGAAGCCCGCAGGATCAGCAAGTCTGAATTTATTCAAGATTTAAATATCACCGGCTCAAATAAATTACTCCGAGGCTTTATCGATAACCGCTATCACGGTGTGTAGGGAGCTGTTTCCTCTCCCTCCTTTCTCCTCTGCTAATCTTGCCAGACTAGCCATTTGCGCGCTCATCTACATGCCAGCCTGCTAGGGGAGGGTTGCCCTCTGTGCCTACAGGATGCGTAGTTTGTAGGGTTCCGATGCACAGGAGGATGAAACAGAGCGTCTTTATTGGCCCACATTTAGAAGCACAGGTTTACAGGAAGCATGTGTGTTTCTGCTGAATGCGGTGGGAATACTAATGAACAAATCAAAATGTTTACCGCCGAAATCATTTCCTGCCTTTCCTCTGAGACTAAAGAGGAGGAATGTACTGTACTGGTGCCCCTGCCAGCTCAGAACGTGCCCTGTCTGTGAGGGCTCCCAGGCCCTGTCTGTGAGGGCTCCCAGGCAGGGAGCAGGACCGCCCCCCGGTTCTGGCATGTTTGACAGTGAGGTCTGGGCCTGGCGCTGGCAGCGGGAGCAGTGGCTGCACAGACGGAGGCGGTACCCGAAGGGTGGCAGGTCCTGAGGCACTGGCCACCGAAAGTCATCGGATGTCTTTTTAGCACAGACTCCCGCCCTGACCAGGAATCGAACCTGCGACCCCTTGGTGCATGGGATGATGCTCAACCACTGAGCCACACCAGCCAGGGGACCATTCGCTCGTCAGGAAGGGTAGCGTGTGCGGGCGCCTGAGCATTTCTCTGTAGAAACGCAGTGGAAAATGTACAAGGGAGCAGAGCTGTAACCTCAAAAGGCAATCTGAACAGGAACCAACACAATGAAAAAGCCACACGTTTATTTATTCAAATCAGCCAAACTTACTAAGCCACTGAAAATAATATCCAAAAAAAGTCCAAATATTATTTGGCCTATTTTTAAAAAAATATATTTTATTGATTTTTTACAGAGAGGAAGGGAGAGAGAGATAGAGAATTAGAAACATCGATGAGAGAGAAACATCGATCAGCTGCCTCCTGCACACCTCCTACTGGGGATGTGCCCGCAACCAAGGTACATGCCCTTGACCGGAATCGAACCTGGGACCTTTCAGTCCTCAGGCTGACGCTCTATCCACTGAGCCAAACCGGTTTTGGCTGGCATAATTTTTTTTTTAAAAAAAGAGTTAAACACCCACAAACTGAAATTGACGTGAATAGGTAACTTTTTAAATTAGTTTTGCTAAGGACATATAAATGTGAGTTCGTAACAAAGAAGCACAAAATACTCTCCCAGAAAAAGAATTAAAAGGATCACAGTGGAAAGACACAGCACTGCCTATAAAGTCTTATCTTCAAAAGATTGAAATTGACTAAGTACCTCAATCTAACTGCCATTTTACAGGAACTGCACCGGACAGAGGAACATGTACATGTTAAATGATAGCGTAGAGATGAATGAGCAAAATCCAGCTTTTTCATCTCAGACTTTGCAAAGAGAAACTATTAAAGATCCTTAAAAGCCAAACCAAACAATGTCAATGTATAAAACTTAATTTGAATGACCTGTAAAAAAAAATCTGATAACACACTGGGGCTATGTGATTATTGACTGGCTATTTGATGCAACTAAGGAATTATGAATATTTTAGCATGATAATGGTTTTCTTGGTTATGTTTTACTTTTTACTCTCTGATATGCCTTGTTCATTTGGAGCACTTCCATTTGGCTTTCTAAAACTTGCATAGTTTTGATCTTTGCTGAAACTGATCATCTGTGCACACATTGTCCACTCTCTCCTTTTACCATATTTATCACTTTTTAAAACTGTGTTTTTATGGAGTTCAGAGAGGAAGGGAGATGGAGAGAAAGATGGAAACATCAGTGAGATTGAGGCATCCATCTGCTATCTCCTGCTCAACCCCTACTGGAGATCGAGCCCGCCCTGACCAGGAATCGAACCTGCGACCTCTTGGTGCATGGGACAATGCTCAACCACTGAGCCACACCAGCCATATTCATCATTTTTTTAAAATATATATTTCATTGATTTTTACAGAGAGAAAGAGAGAGGGATAGAGAGCTAGAAACATCCATGAGAGAGAAACATTGATCAGCTGCCTCCTGCTCGCCCCCCACTGGGGATGTGCCTGCAACCAAGGTACATGCCCTTGAACAGGATTGAACCCGGGACCCTTCAGTCCCCAGGCCGATGCTCTATCCACTGAGCCAAACCGGTTAGGGCGTTATTCATCATTTTTTAAAGACACTCTGATAGTTCCAACATCTGGGCCATTTTAGATCTGCTCTATACCCTCTCTTGATGATGGTCTCCTTTTATTGCTTTTTCATGGTGCCTCATAATGTTTTAGTGTATGTCAGACATTATGTATAAAGTATCAATAAACCTGAAGTCAAGGCACTGGCCTTCTGTTTAGCTCCAGGGTTAGTGAAGAGGGTTAGTGGTAGCTGAGTGGATCTCGTCTGGGTCTGGGGTTTGTTGTTACTCTGCTAAGAGTTCAGGTCCTGGTGGGCAGGATCAGAACCTTCCTTTTAGCAGGACTTGAAATCTAATGGTCTAGGGAGTTTTTCTCAATTCTTTCGTCTTGCCCTCAGCCTTCAGCAGAGCCAGGGTGGTTCAGAGGGAACCCTCTCAGCACTCCCGCTCATCCCAATGCTGTGGTGACCTGTCACTCATGCCTCAGATGCTTTCTCAGCTCTCCTGCCACCTCAGTCCTCCACATGAGCACCTGATGAAGAACCATGGGCAGAATTGACAGGTGAGCCTAGCTCTTGTGGGCTAGGGCTTTCAGGGATTCTACATCACCACACCAGATCATAGTCAGCCTTCAACAACCTAGTAAGTCATACGCTGATTTATTTTCACCAAGTATATAGTGTGCTTTCTCCTCCTCCTCCTCCTCCTTCTCCTCCTCTTCCTCCTTCTTCTTCTTCTCCTCCCCACTGCTCTGCCAAAAATGAAAGCAAACTTCGATGTCTATGCCCCTAAAGGGACCATTTTAGATTTTAATGTCATTTACCATTCTCGAGATTTCATTTTATTTAGGCTACTTTGCATGCTGAGATATAATTTTTAAATTATTGTTTAAATTATTATTTTATGCTTGAAAGTATGAAAGATGTCCCATTCCCCCACTGACCCCCTCCTACCCACTCCTATCCACTCCCCAGGCCTTCACAGCACTATTGGCTGTGGTTTTACAGAGAATGTAGTTTGTTCTTCCTATTAGAATGAGAGCCACGTTGTATTACAACTTGCTACATCGCCAGTACAAGTGGAAGTTCCCTGGTTGAATTCTTTAGAGAGAGATTCTGAAATGAATGTAGATAAAGTGACATGATGTCTGGGAATTACTTCCAAATAGTCCAGTGACGTGGGAGGTGAGTGGAATGTAGATGAAACGTGTGTGGCTGTTACTGGTGTCCTTGTTGACTTGACTCTTGGGTAAATGGAGGTTCAAGATACTATCCTCTCTCCTTTTTATATGTTTGAATATAGTTTCCATAATAAATAGCTTTTTAAAAGGGATTCTGTAAAATATTAATACCTTGCTACCGGTGGGTCACAAAATTATCTCTAAGTTTTCCAGTGGCAAATACCAAAAAAAAAAAAAAAATCTAGTCAATTACAGAATTCAAAATGTCAATATAGAAATGGGTTGGGGGGAGAGACATTTTTCAGAAGTTATTCTTTGTTTTTTAAGTCCAGACAGGAATCTTTCCTGAGGGTGCTCATAAAGGGAACGACGGGTAATTTAATAACAAAACATGTCCATAACAACCCTCTCTCAACAGGAACAATGATGAATTTCTCAGAAACAATGATGAATTTCTCAGAACTTTTATTATAACAGTTTTCAATAAAGATCGATGACATCCCACAGAAGTATAACTCAGCAAAGAGAATTTTAACAGATGCCTTGTAAATTGGTTCCACTCATCCAAATTATCTGGGGAGACACACGCAGCTTCTTTCCTTCAACGTGTCCTCCCTGAAGGGTGCTTTTCTCTAGACTGAGCTTCTAGCTGAGTGCTTCAGTATTCCTCCAGTCCTCTCCTCCGCCTCACACTGCAGCACCCGTGCTCAAAGTGGAAATCCACGTAAGATCACGAGGAGAGAGAACAGGACAGGCGGGCCTCCTGCTTCCCTGGGGCTGCCGTGGGGATGTCGTATTTCTTCTTGTCTTCCACTCGTAGCGTAGTTCATCAGCTTCTCTCAGGCAGCCGTGATGACCACTTTCAAGCGGCTCAGCCGCTTTATCTCTTGCTGGTCCTTTAACCCCAAGCCTAGCACTGTCCTATGTTTGGCTCCGGCACTTGGTGGTCTGATCCTTGGACTGTTTTAGATCTCTAGCTCCATGCTGCTGTCATACTCTGGGAAAAACATTGACTCACGTCTCAGCCACTATTCTCACCCCTTTCAAAGAGCCCAGCAGCTTTAGCACATCTTTTCACACTCTAAACCTAGGGATCCCCACTTGCAAAGAGATCTGCCCCTGGCCTCCCTCTGTGGGAGCTCCCCGGACACCCTTCCTGCTCACGTGAGGGGATGGCATAGATTTAGGGGAGCGTGGGAATTCCCGGAGAAGCCAGGCAGAATTCCTTCTATCCTCTGGCCTGCAGACAGAGCACTTCATCACCTTGGGCATCTCCACCCTGTAATCCCACTCTGGCAGGAGGCAGGAACAAGATCCTTTCAGTCACTCTCTGACATTTCTCTCTCTCTCTTTTTTAAAAATATTTTTTATTGGTTTCAGAGAGGAGGGGAGAGGAAGAGAAAGAAACATCAATGATGAGAGAGAATCATTGATTAGCTGCCTCCTGTATGCCCCCCACTGGGGATGGAGCCCACACCATTGGGCTCAATTTCTCTCTCTCTTTCAATTTAATTTTATTGTTTAAAGTATTACATATAGTAGTACATATATCTCTTTTATTTTCCCCATAGACCTTCCCCCAGCCTCCCCTAACCCCTGTCACATGCCCTCATCCCCCCGCACCCCGCCCCAGTGTCTTGTGTCCATTGGTTGTGCTTATATGCATGCATACAAGTCCTTTGGTTGATCTCTTTCCCCCCCTCCCCAACTCGATTTCTCTCTTAAAGCCCTCCCCTCACCAGGCAGTGTTTTCATTGCATTCATGCCCTTAATTCCTATTCTGAATCCATTCTAGTTCTCCAGGCCACAGCCCAGTCATTCAGCACTGAGTTTAAATTTCCTTAGTCTGATAACGTTGACAAAGATATATAGATTTAATGGTGAAATTCTAAAACATTGCCTTTGGGATTGGGAGTGAAACACAAGGCGGTCAGTTTGTCTGGCATTCTATACTGGTGGTCTGACTTAGTGAGGCAAAGAAAGAAAATGTAATAAAAGCATAAAGGTTAGAGAGAAAGGAATGAAAACTCTATTGTAGATGATATTACTGGGTAGAGAATCTATTTTGTAAAATAACTATTAGAAGAGTTTAATAGGTTGCTGGATATGAAGTTGATATACAAAAATTAATTGCATTTTTAAGTACTAGAAACTAATAGAAAATAAATTTGGGAAAAAGTAAGCATTTGAAATATTATCAAGTATATCAAATAACTATCCTTCAATTTAAAGAAATGTATCAGATCTCTTTATAAAAACACACAGCCTATAAGACTTTGAAAGAAATTGAAACCTCAAATAAATCGAGGGATAGTCCATATTTATGCCATTGCAAGTCATAATATTTAAAGATATCAGTTCCCCTCCAAATATATTTATTGTAATCCCAAATTTCCAACAAGATATTTGTGAAAATTGACAAGCTAATTCTAAGAATTATATGAAAAAGCAGGTGGCAAGATAAAGTAACACTCTTTCAAGTGAATAACATGGTGTGAAGGTTTGTTCTACTGGATATCAAAATACAATAAAGTTACAAAAATTAATATTGCATTGTATTGATGGAATAATAGACAGCTCGACAGAAACAAAACCACACAGGTGTTGACAACTCATACACCATACACTAAAACCAGTTCCAGGTGGATTTTTTATCTAAATAAGAAACACAAACATAAAGAGAAGATCTTCATGAAATCAGCATGTCCCTTCTTAAAAGAAACAAAGAAATCAATAAGAAGAAGGGAAATATGTTAACTTTGACATTAAAATTAAGAGCTTTTCTTCATCAAAAGAGAGGGCAAGATTTAAAAGGCAAGCTATATTTAACTGACAAGTGACCTACGTCCAGGGAAAGACAGAAAACCAAATCAAAGAGGCAAAAACATAGTCATTTAGCAGTGGATAGCCAAACAGTCAATACATGCATGAGTAGATTCTCAATTTTATTAGTCACCTGGAAAATGCATAGGAAAAGTTCAACTAGATACCATCACATACACACACATCCCGGCATCCAGAATTAGTAAAAATGAAAAGAATGGCAACAACAAATGTTGACAAGGATCTGGAACAAGTGTTACCTTCCTACACTGTCGGTGGGACTATTTACATTGGTATGCACATCTTGCAAAATTGTTTGGCAGTGTCTACCAAAGCTGGACATAAGTATAGTTTATAAGCCAGCAATTCTATCCCCAAGTATATATTCAGCAAACTGCACGTCTGAAAGAGAATGATAAAAATTTTCATGATGGTATTATTTGTAAGCTAAAAAACAGAAAATAGCCAAAATGTCCCAAGATATTTAGGCTTTAGAATTGGATGAATATATTGTGTTCTGTTTATCAATAGAATATTATAGAATAAAATTGCATATGAATGAGCAACCGTTATACTCAAAAAAATGAATGAGCAACCGTTATACTCAAAAAAATGAATGGCTCTCACAATTATAATGTTGGGAGGGAAAAAAGCCTGCTACAAAAGTTCAGGATCTCATATTGTATAATTCCATTTAAACTATAGTATTTAGTGAACATGTTTGAGAGCTAAAGCTACCAAGGAAAACAAGAAAAGCAAATATTGTGATTACCTTTGTTGGAAAGCAATGAGTAGTGACTAGAAAGGACATGAAGGGAGTTTCCTTGATGCTGAAATATTTTCCTTTTGGACCAGTTGTAACACAGTGTTGGCTTTGGGGTAACCTGTTGAGCTCTGCATTTTGTTTTGGGGACTTTTCTGTATGTGAGCTATATTAAACACACACACACACACACACACACACACACGCACACACACGCACACAAATGATTAACAGAAAACTACATAGTTGAAAGAGTCCTTTTATTTTGATGGAGAATATAGCAGTGGTAAATTGAGTGGAAATAACGAAGTGAAAATAGCACCACCATTTGTAGAAAAGTGTATAATCAATTAGCTGAAAGTTCAATGAAAACAAGCAAATCTTTGCCGTATAGACCGTAATTGAGACTTGTTCAAGTATGAACAGAGCACACGTTGTAGTTTAAGCTGATGCTACATGTATTGGTTTTATATGTGTAAGGAATTAATGTTACAATGAAAACAGGCATTAAGGGAAAGGAACAGTTAGCATTTTAACTCGGAGAATAGATTCCGTGCAGGCTTCCTTCAATGAAGGCAAATCCTTTAAGTAAGTGCCAACTGAGGCAGGAAGGATGGCTCCTGAATGCAAATGAAAATGTGAAGCATAAGCCACTGTCATCTAGGGGGAAAGAAAGGAGAGGGAATACGTCATGAAAGACGTTCACAGGAAATGAAAACGTTAAAGGTGATGGAGCATGCCTGAAGATGTCGGTCACATCCAGGTTGAAATTACAACCTGCAGGCGACAGTGAAGGCAAGGAGGGAGAACATGGCGATAAGATATTATTTTTAAAAGAAATTTTTAAGGCAAATCCAGGAAAACTGGTCAAGAAAACATGTCAGTCAAGAAATTAAATATTTATTAAGTACCTACTTTCTGCAAAGCACTTTGCTAAATACTAATGGATGGAGGGAGATGCTGTGTGTGTGTGTGTGTGTGTGTGTGTGTGTGTGTGTGTGTGTGTGTATGTGTGAGAGAGAGAGAGAGCGAGAGAGAGAGAGAGAGAGAGAGAGAGAGAGAGAGAGAGAGAGAGAGAGAGAGACCATGTAAACCATAGAAGCCAGAATGTAATTATTCTATTGTACATGTAAAAGAAATTTGCTTTCTTAGGGCTTATCTGAGGTAAGCACAGAGAATTAGTGAGGGAAGTGAGATTTTGACAGGATCTTTAAGGGAACTAGAAGAAGAGATACAAAATGTGAAGGCAGGAAAGCACAAAATGTACTTGGCAATCACTAAAGGCTTGGTTTTGCCAGAGCATATATTTAATCTAGGAGATTGACGAGAGATAAGATTGGAATAGTAAACTAGGAAAATGCATGAAAGGAATGTAATGTCAGTTGAGCAGTTGTAACTTCTTTCCAGAGAAAGCCATTGAAGTTTTTGAATAGAACCAACATAATAAAACATTCTATTTTTTTAGTACTATGATACACTTTTTTTCTCTTTCTTTTATGATTCTTAAAAACCATATCTTTAATTCTAGTTACTTGGGTGTAGATAGCTGTCTTCTTGATCTCAGTTGTAAACTCGGTGAACAAAAATCTTTCCATTAATCTTGCATGCCATAGAATTAGCACAAAGTCTGTCTGGTTTATTGCAGAACGATAAGACTGGTGGTTTCATAATAATTGGCAAAGAATCTGAATACAAGGAAACCGGTGGAAGAAGTTTATAATTGTTTCTAAACTTGAACTAGAGTTGTAGCCATTGGAATAAAAAATAAGTGATAGGGCCTGGCTGGCATGGCTCAATGGTTAAGCATCAACCTATGAACCAGGAGGTCATGGTTCGATTCCCAGTCAGGGCACATGCCAGGTTGCCGACACAAACCCCAGTGTGGGTTATGCAGGAGGCGACAGATCAATGATTCTTTCTCATCTTTGATGTTTCCATCTCTCCCTCCCTCTCCCTTCCTCTCTGAAATGAATAAAATTACATATTTTTAAAAAAGTGATAGGTGTTATGAACATATAGTCACTCAGTCCTTGGACATATGCAGCAAGAGAGGATTCCAAAATGGAGAGCTTGGGGGAAATTGCGGAATTAATACACTATGATGTTTTTCTTCTATGGAAGGCCATTTGCACTAATAATGATATACACCAGGTATATAAGTAATTGGAAAAATGTTGACATATCCCCAGTTCTTGGCACCAGATGGTATTCAGTAACTACTCATGTAATGAGTGAATGCACAAGCGAATACCAATTTCATTTTTTATATTTTCTTCCTTTTATAGCTGATAAAATTCGCCAACTAGACATATGTCATGATTTATTTACATTATTGTAAACCAACGTTCACATAACTGATATCAACACTTCTTTCTTTTAACATAAATAATATATACCTGTTTCTTTTTTCCTCCTGGAATTAAACTCCTGTGGAGGAGGATGGTAGTATTTTCCTTTTTTTACCTGAAAAACTAGGTCCAAGCTGGGCTGACCAGGATATATTATTTATTGATATTTTATTCATTCTGGCTTTAGGCAGTTTGTCTCGAACAAACAAAAACTCACTTGTTTTGTAAGATATGTTTACTTTGCCAGTAAACTAGTATGCCTGCGTTGCTACTCACACAAAAGAAACTTTGGGGACAAAGTCTACTTTTCTGGAATGGTCTGAGGTTTACCCACCAAAAGGGTATAGTTATTGACAAAGAGGCTTGAAGAAGACTTTGTTAATGGGCAAGTTTTCATGTTGACTGAGGAAGGAGAGAGGGATGCAAGAGACATCAGAGAAGGGCCAGGTGATGGAGACGGTGACACTACTTGATCAGTTAGCATAGCCTACCGATTGAACAAGAAAGTGAGAGCCAGCAATACCTGACGATCCACCCATTCATTCTGCTTTGGAACCTTTCCAGATGCCAGGTCTCGGGAATTCAGAAGTGAATGAGACCCTGACATCAAGTGCCTGTCAGTCTATTGGCAGGTATCCTACCTAATGAAAGGGTAATATGCAAATTGACCGCACTTTCGCTACGCCCAAACCACACCCACCAGCCACACCCATCAGCCAAGCCACGCCCAGCAACCAATCAGAGCGAGTATGCAAATAAACCCGACCAAGATGGCTGTTAATTTGCATACATAGGTGCCCTGAGCAGAACCCCTGCAATGGATCGCAGGGAGGTGGGTGTCCGCTCCGGCCCCAGGCCGAAAGCCTCCAGATCAATTTTCCTCCTGATCTATATAGAAGTGCCTCATAAATTTGTATTGGAATGTGTAAAACAAACTAGGGACGTGCACAAGCTATTCACATATGGAGGTGTAGTCTATCAGATTGGTAGTAAAGTGATGCTTTCAACAATCCTTTCACTGTTATAACCATGTGATTGCTTTAAATGAAGATCATAGACAGTAACTAATAAAAAAAATGATTGCATATACTATTCTTTTGTTCTTTTTGTTCAGTGGGAAAGTTTGTCCTAAATTTGAGCATGTACATTTCTCTTTATAAAGGTAACATTAATATGATCTACTAAGCTATTAAAGAGGCACATTTTATTCAGGAGTAGAACTATATTATATATCTTTTGTTTGCTTATGCATACTCTAACAAAAGTAATTTGGTGTTTTCTAATTGTACTGTTATATTTATGAAAAAGTAATAATTTTATTCAACTATAAATATGTATGAATAAAATTATCCCTCTCTGAGAAATAGGAGTAGCTACACTATTTTTTATTGTAAGGTCCTTTGTCACATTTTTATTTTCATACTAAAATATCTGTTGTTTGATGACAAGTCAATTGCTTGTTAGCTACTTGAGAAAACAATCATGAAAATATTTTAAATAAATGTATACTTTTATATCCTAAAACAAAGAAGTAAACAATTATAATTGTGCTGAGAAGACGGTGTTTTACTTGTTTCTCTTTTTCTTCTCCTGCTAACTCGGGCGGGCTTGGACATGGTAGCACTGAAGGAAAGTTGGTGGGATGCATTGACATGATTGAAGCTGCAGCAATAAAGGGTGTTTTCACCCCGCTGGTGCGCCTCAGTGGTTGAGCGTGGACCTATGAACCAGGAGGTCACAGTATGATTCCCGGTCAGGGCACATGCCCAGGTTGCGAGCTTGATCCGATCGATGATTCTCTCTCATCATTGATATTTCCATGTCTCCCTCCCTCTCCCTCCCTCTCTGAAATCAATAAAAATATATTTAAAAAACAAAGGATTATATTTTTAGATAATTGTGAGCTGTCATTATAGTATTAACCTTCCCCCAAGCACCAACCATTATTCCTGTTAACCAGAAACAGGCAGTGGATGTAAAATCATCACTCAAGTAAAGACCTAAAATGCAGGGAAGCATATGCTTACCCGCTCTCAGGACTCAGAAAGAAAAGGGCTTTCTGGAGGTCTGGGACGACTGTTCGATAACAATAGGAACACAGACAACAGGAATTCCCAGAGGGTTTCAATTCACAGAAACTAGAAATGAAACTGACCTGTTTCTGAAGATTACCTGGTCCTTTCTGTTGTTCACAAAATACGAAGAACTCTTCCTTCCTTTCTTTCTTTTTTTCTCTAAATATCCCCTCAAGACTTCTTTTTAAAATGCAAAGTGTTGTTTTAAAATTAGTTGGCTATCATTCGCTCTCCCATTTCTTTCTAAATTGTTTAATTTTATTTTTAATTAATATTGGTTGACAATTTAGGACAGACAAATAGAATTTTTACTGAGCCAATAATAATTTATTGCTATTGAATTAAAATATTGGAAAAGACTTGATAAGCAAGAAATTTTTCATGCAGTAGGAAGTAAGGCTGAAAATAATAAAGGAGAAATGAGCACATCAAAATAATATTAGAACAATGAGTGCTAGTAGAAAATATCACTAGTGAGTTCAATAAGAGAGAAATAATGATATAAATGTCAGCAAGTAAAATTTATTATATAACAAGTAACTAAATTGGAATAGCCAATTTTATACAAACAACTATGGGAGAACAAACCCAAAATGGAATGATTTACTAAGGACAAATATTCACTTTGAGATGAAAAACACTGCCTCAACATTTCTGAATGAAATGACTGGTTTTGTATGAGTTCTACCATTGCATAATAATAACTCACTTAATATATTTACTTTCAGAATTTCAGAGTACCACAAACCTTATTGAGAGGTCAAGGTAGATTGGACATTTCGGAGATGTAAGCTTTGAAAAACAAGCTATGGCAAAAAAAAAAAAAAAAAAAAAAAAAAAAGTCTACCATCTTGATAAATCACTGTCAGGACTACAATAGGACAAAGATCACAGATGTAGAAATAAAGGGCCCCAGGAGGCAGAGGGAGGTCAAGATGGATGGCATCAAAAGTTACCTTTAATGGAGAACGACTTGGGTGGAATGCTGGGAGCACTCCGGCGACTTCAGTGCGGCTCCCTAGGAACCCTTCTCTCAGTGTTGAAACGGACGCACTGGCCTGTCACCTCTCAGGAGCTCAGCACTGGGGTGAGACACACAGTTTGTCTTCCGAGCTGCCGGCTATGCCTTTTGTAGTCCTTAACCCAGGAGAAGGCCATGGACCCAGCACAGGAGCTCGTGATGGGGCAGAGAGCAGTCGCCCAGCTGGCAGGCACTGCGCTCGGCTCCATCACAGACAGCTTGGTCTCCTGTGGCCTCCCCGGCGGGGTGGGCAAGGCTGAGAGGGAGGCTGAAAGATGCGGGGGGCTGTGGGCAGGGGTGCCCGGCTGAAGTCACTGCTGTAGGGGAGATAGTACTTCTTGGTGGATTTCTTTGATTTAGGTCTTATACATTTTATTTATTGTACTTGATGTTATCTGCTATGGATTTAACACAACACCTTTCCCAGAGCCAAGTATGCTTAATTTTTAGACTTACCATGTGGAAATGTTCTTGTTTACAAACGGATGGAACTTTATAAGAAAGGCACATGTCTTTCATAAAATGAATTCCAGGATGATAAAGCTGATGCTTATGCAAGAACCCTCTGTGAAGTAAAGGTTATTCTTAATGTATGATTTTAAGTGTAAAATAATATAGTAAATATATTCACCCCCAAATATTCCCATAGATGTGGAATAAGTTATCAGTTTCAAAATGCCCCAAACTGAATGAACCTTGACCAAATGGAATATCTTTGATGTTTAAGCCCAGAGGCTGCTATATAAATCTAAAATATTCTTTATTACTCTTGCTAATCCTACCTAATAATAGACAAATATGCAAATTGACTGCACCTTCGCTATGCCCAAACCACGCCCACCAGCCAAGCCACGCCCATCAACCAATCAGGACGAGTATGCAAGTTACCCCAAAAAGATGGTGGCTAATTTGCATATCAAGACAGCGTAGAAAGAAGCCAAGAGCTGCAGAAGGGAGCAAAGCTGCGGAGAAGCAAGCAAGCTGGGGGGAGGAGAAGGGAGGAGTGGAGGCGGGGCCGGGGGAAAAGGGAAAAGCAGGTGGGCTGGCGGAGAAGGCGGGCTGGGGGACAAGGGAGGAGAGCAGGCAGGGCGGGGTAGAGTGCAGCAGGAAACCCTATTGCAGGATTTTTCCTGCAACAGGAACGCTAGTCAAAGTATAAGTAGTTGATCTCTTACTTCATTAAAGAGCATGCAAAGGATATAAAAATACCTGTCATAAAAATTGTTTTTTATTGAGGCAAAGACGTAAAACTTGAAATAAAAGAAAATATTATAAGCAACTCTGTGAGGTTAAGTGTTAGGTAGGTTCTAGGTTTTAAAACAGGAAATACCTTAGAGATCAAATAATTCAACCTTCTTGTTTATGGGATACTAGAAGCCCGGTGCATGAAATTCATGCATGGAGGTGGGGGTGTCCCTCAGCCTAGCTGTACCCTCTCCAATCTGGGACCCCTCGAGGGATGTTCGACTGCCCGTTTAGGCCCAATCCCACGGAATCGGGCCTAAACGGGCAGTCGGACATCCCTCTCACAATCCAGGACTGCTGGCTCCCAACTGCTCGCCTGCCTGCCTTCCTGATTGCCCCTAACCGCTTCTGCCTGCCAGCCTGATCACCCCCTAACCACTCCGCTGCCAGCCTGATTGATGCCTAACTGCTCCCCTGCCAGCCTGTTTGCCCCCAACTTCCCTCCTCTGCCAGCCTGGTCACCCATAACTGCCCTCCCCTGCAGGGTTGATCGCCTCCAACTGCCCTCCCTTGCAGGCCTGGTGCCTCCCAACTGCCCTCCCTTGCTGGCCATCTTGTGATGGCCATCTTGTGTCCACATGGGGGCAGGATCTTTGACCACATGGGGGCAGCCATATTGTGTGTTCGAGTGATGGTCAATCTGCATATTACTCTTTTATTAGATAGGATAGAAGCCTGGTGCAGGGGTGGGGGCCAGCTGGTTTGCCCTGAAGGGTGTCCCAGATCAGGGTGGGGGTTCCCTTGGGGCATAGGGTAGCCTGAGCAAGGGGCCTGTGGTGGTTTGCAAGCCAGCCATGCCCCCTGGTGACCCAAGCGGAGGCCCTGGCTTGTGGGTGTGGCTTGTGGGTGTAGTAGAGTTAGGGTCAATTTGCATATTACTCTTTTATTAGGTAGGATAAATTAGTCTGTAGCAGTTATCTCTGTATGAACATAAAGCCCTACTCAAACCAATGCACTATCCTAACTCCAAGTTGTAGGACCTCTATGCAACCTCACTGTTGCACTGCTGAGGGTTAAAACATGTCCTTGATCCATGACAGCGAGGTGTCAGATAAGCTGGTTCCCTGTGGTTGACCACAAACAGAGAACATGGACTTACTTTGCTTGTGGAGAAGCACAAGGCCAGGATGGGCACTGGGAAGGAAGAGGAAGCTCAGAGCACTTGCCTACAGTGGGTCGTGGAAAGGGGTAAGGAAGGGAAAAGCACGTTAACACTGTGTCCCACCATACTGATTGGTAATTTGTATGTAGCAATGAATATTTACTGAATGAAAAAAAGCAATGCTCTCCTTTATTTCTTGCAACAATCCTGCAAGGCATGGTTATTCCTAGCTTCCAGGGCATTGAGGCTATTCAGTCAGTCAGCAAATGTTCATTGTTGAGGACCAGGTCTGTGTTAGACACAGAAGTTCAGAGAGGCCTCCCGCTCCCCCATTCCATACTTGATTAGAAAGTAGGCATATTGGAGAATGAAGTGTGTACATTCTGTCTCTGAGCTTTATTCCTATGCATTCAGAAATGTCATGTAGCATTTTTAAGATCACAGGGCTTAAAATATAAAAGTTTAAAAAAAAGAAAAAGAAAAAAAATATATAAAAGTTAGCTTCCCAAGTCAGAACTCTTAAAGAAAAAAAACTTTGAAGAAAAAAACAGTCTGCCATGTGGGAGGGCAGCAGAGAAGATGGTGTCATCGCAGCGAAATCAATCTTGGTTAGAAAATGCCACTGGAAAGAAGTCAATGGGGATAGGAGCAGAGAGCACAGAGGAAGAAGGTACTCTGAGCGCACCCCGTGTTCAGGACAATGGCATGGATTCAGACACAAGAACCTTGGAGGAGGAATCTGCAGCCAGAGAGACAAGGTTGGAAAATTAGAAGCAGCTGAGAGAGGAATGGGTGGTCTTTCTAGCAGATCAAAAGGAGTTAAAAAGAAATGAACCAAGTGTACTGAAAACAATTTTTCTTTTACTGCAGAATTCGTATAAAAATGTGCCCCCGTCTCCCCTGTCTCATATATACCCCCACATGCAAGCCAGAACCCAGTGGCTCACAATTCTTCCTCTGCTGTCCCTCCTACCCCCACCCCCAGCATCCATGCAAACCTGTCCAGAGATCTCTTTGAAATCTGTGGGACAGGATGGAGGTGTGAGGACACATCTAATTTCAGAAATCATGGGCCTTATTCTGTGCTTGGTGTAGACTCGGGCTTAGACTGAGGTACCTCAGAGATTCCTCTTATGGGCCAGGACCTCCCCTTGTGAGTCTGAAAGTTGGGCATGCGTGTGCAGTGTGGCGAGCAAGACACACACATTACGGAATATTTTTTTCTCAGGTTTAACTCGGAGCGGGTTTCAGCCTGCCTGCTGGAGTTTACCAGGCTTAAGTGAAGCACTCTTTAAAAACGGAGGCATGTGAATCTGTGTTAGGTATGTAAGTGCAAGAATCTCAATCTTTATGTCCAAAAGGCCTACCATGATGCCCAGCCGGTGTGGCTCAGTGGTTGTGTGTCCACCCATGGACCAGGAGGTCGTGTTTTGATTCCTGGTAGGGGACACGCCCGGGTTGTGGGCTCAATTCTCGGTAGGGGGCATCAGGAGGCAGCCTATCAAAGGTTCTCTCTCATCATTGATGTTTCTGTCTCCCTCTCTCTGAAATCAATAAACACATATTTTTTAAAAAAAAGTATTAAGAGACCTACCATGAAAAAGTAGAATTGTCCTGAAATCAGGTGCCTCTTACACGGGACTGCAAGACTGGCCTATAATGTTTGAATCTACATGTATCTGCAGTGAAATAACTGAAATGGAAAAAAGTAAAGGGCTTCTGGCTATTGTGTTCACCCTTCTAGACGCCTAGCGCAGAAGAAAATAATGCTCCCCCTGAAAATATGACAACTCAGGACTTCAGATGGATCAGTTGTTTCAAGAGATCCAATTTACTCCAAACACACGCTGTGCCCTGAGAAAATGTGACTAAAATACAAATTGGAAAAAACCACAGAACCTTAAAATATTTTCAACTGAAAGGCAATGTTAGAGACCATCTGGTTCAGTGGTTATTAACCTTTTAGGAGGAGAAGAGAGTCTGATATAATTTGGGGACTTGTTCTCTGGGGGGCGGGGGTGGTGAGGAAGTACATATGCATAACAATGCAATTTGCATAAGATTTTAGGGAGTTCAGGGATTTCTTTAGCCCTGGTTACCAGAGTAAGAACTCCTGAGCTAGTTGGGACCCTCAATTCCTCAATTAAGTCAGAACTCCTCATTTTTCAGAACACAATGACTTTCCTAGAGTCACATGGCTAACTGGTGTTGGAGCAGGATTAGGACCAGATAGCCCAATAATTAGCTTATGCTTGATGAGAGTTTTCATCCAAATTGCAGGCAGCCATGATTGGAAGGACTTAAAATTACCCAACAAAGTTAAACATCAGGTTTGTTTCTTGTTGTTGTAGTTCAAGATCATGCCCTACTGGCACCACTAATAACTTTCTAGATAAGTTCAACTTAGAATAAATTTTTAATTAGTTTGTACTGTTTTCATGTTATAAGTTGCATTTCCTGACCTGCTGTTTCCCTTGTAGTTTCAATTTCTTTCTTGTTCCTTTGAAATGTCAAGATAATATATCTCTTTCAAGGGTGGTAGAAAAAAATGTTGAGACCAGTCATGATCATCATCCCAGGGATACTACTGAGTATCAGGTATTCATACTGCTCCATTGTTGCCTTAAAGTAAAATCAGATTCTAGAATAAACAGGCTTTCAATGATCTGAGTTGGTATCATTTCTACTGAAGTTCATGGGATGGTAATTGAAAGTAGGTGTCAGGTTTTCTGACCAGGTAGGCATGTTTATCTTAACACACAGGTTTAAAGAATGACTTTCCTAGGACTAACAGACAAGTAGAAGGTATGAAGTTATATATCATTGTAATAATGGGGATGATAAACATAATAATATGGGACCATTACTCTTGATGTTGGCAACATTCATGGGCAGGAACAAAAGGTACATAGTTCTTGAGTCCCGGGCATGTGGTCTTTGCCTGACTTCAACTTCTCTCTTCTCAGACAGCAGTTGGGTTCATGACACCTTTCCCTGTTTGTCCCTGTCAGCAGGGATTCTGCTACATTAGAAAAAAAAAAAGAGAGGGGGTGTCATTGCTTTGTTAGTGATAGACTACATCAGGAAGGTGATAAACTTACAGATATGCTCAAATTGATTAGGACATTTGAGAAAGTATATCTAATGGATTTGCCAGAAATTAGATGTCCCTTCTATCTTCCCAATAAACCTAAGAGATTGATTAGCTAAAAATAAATGCTATAAGTAGGGCTTAAGATAGTTATCCTGAGACTTTATGCAGTATTGATAGGAGATTTGATAAACGGTTCAGAACAGATCTTATGGATACATCAGATATTCAAGGGCAGAGCCATGTTAAGACATTTTTGTACCTCAATATTAGGTATAAAGTTTGACAAATAGTAGGTGATATGTTTATATACTATATATATATGTATATATATAAACATTGTTATATATCTTTTGCTATATATCTTTATGTGTATAGATACAGACATAGATTTGTGTGGCACTGGTGTTTTCCAGTGTCGAGTGATTTTTGAGGGTTGCTAAGAAGGCCTTGCAGTCAAATTTATCTCTTCGATGCAGCTGCCTTAGAATCTGAGACTCCACTGCTATAGATTCATTCCTTTATGTTTTGCTTCTTACGCTTGGAGTTTTTAAAATTAATTAAACAACATTTCAGTAACACTTTATCATGTGACTGCTCAAGAGGGGAGATATAGGCCACAGCCTCTCCCAAATTTATTTTACTCATAATCTGTTTTCAAGAAACTAATTTTTTCATCTGTGTTGCACAGAATATCCACTGGTCATAGACACTGTGAACTACTTTGTGCTATTGTATTATGGTTTTATTGCCACAGATAACGTCTGAGAGGGCCCTACTGTGTGTAGAAAACCCATGATGAGATGCTTCCCGTAGTGAAAGGGACTGGCAGCCATGTTCCAGCTGCTACTAATAGTATGAACAACAAGCCTCATTAGTGGTTATGAACATTGTCAGAAAACAGTATGAACAGTTTCATGTTTCTGCATGGCCAGGGCTCTCCGATCAAAAATCACTGGCAACCTGGCTGACAGAATAGGTTTATGGAAAGAGCCCTGAAAATTCGACAGGTCAGTACTCAGAGAGATGTACAGGTTCATCTCTCTTGGAGCCACTCACTTACATTCTGACGGGTTGTAAACACTTAAGGCCTTTTTCATTTCTTCCTAGAGAGGATTTGTTCACATTCCAGAGCTGTTTTTCTCCCTTGTTAGAGGGGCCGCTCTCTAGCTCCTAGATAAACTCTGAGACTCATAATTTCAGGACTGCTCTCCTGTGTGCAAAGCCTGCATTTGCACACGCAACATCCTCGTGGGGGATACGGACGTGGAAACCAAGGCTGAGATCACCATTAAGTACATACAGTAATCAGTCTGCTTCTGATCCAGAAAACCCGTGGTGAGCATCAGGGTGAAATAAATAAATATAGATATTAACAATTTATCAAGCTTTTACTATGTCCCAGCGCTAAGTGATCCTATATAATCCTATGTAATAAAAGGGTAATATGCAAATTGACCCTAATGGGGGAATGACCAGTTGCTATGATGCACAGTGACCACCAGGGGGCAGACGCTCAACACAGGAGCTGCCCCCTGGTGGTCAGCGCACTTTCACAGGGAAGCACCACTCAGCCAGAAACTGGCCCATGGCTGGCCAGCGCAGCAGCGCTAAGGATGTCTGGCTAATGGCTTAGACCGGCTCCCCCCAGGGAGCGGGCCTAAGTGGGCAGGTGGACATCCCCCGAGGGCTCCCAGGCTGCCAGAAGGATGTCTGACTGACAGCTTAGGCCCAATTCCCCAGGGAGCGGGCCTGAGCCATCAGTCAGACATCCCCCAAGGGGTCCCAGACTGCGAGAGGGCACAGGCCAGGCTGAGGGACACCCCACCCCTGGCTTAGTGCACAAATTTTCATGCACCAGGCCTCTAGTATATGTATAAATACATTTATTCTTCACAATAACCATATATAAAAATTGATATACAGATTAAAAGACTGCGGGTTATAACTATCAACCTAACGTCACTCTGCCCCTAACTGTTGGGAGGCACTTCTGACCTAAGTCAGACTCACTGGCAATCCCTCTGTTGCCATGCAGTTTCTTGAGAGCAGGGATTGTATCTGTTCTGTTGATCAGTGGATCCTTAATGCCTCGGAGAGTGTTGGGCACTCAATAAACATTCGCAGAATCGCTCTACTGCCGTTAGCAGTTAGGAATCTGGGTAACATTTTTGAAAGTGAAATTTTGGGTGGCGAGTCACTAACAGAGCTGTCTATGGAATAATTACTTAATTTGACTATGCAAATATTTTACAGTTTCAATGAGCAGATCAGGGAAATATTCAGGACCTTAAAATGAGCCACAGGCAGAAGACACTTAGATTTGGTATATATGACTTGAGGATAAACTGAATTCATTCCAAATGGAATAAATGAAAAGCATTTACCGTTACACACTGAACAAAGAACAATGTTGTCTCATCACAGTATAGATTAATTTCTTTGCATCATAATCAGCATAACAGTTTCCTAAGAAATTAATAAAATTTAGTTCAGTTTGGCTGATTTTATTAGAATACAATTTACATGCAAATAGAAAGAAGGATTTTGACCTTAGGTGGTAAGTTTATTTACTGTATATTTTGATGTAATCCATTAATTACTACAATGAATTGTGTTAAATATGTAATCTGATCCCTATTGTAGTCAAGCTTTAGAATACTGAGTTTGGAACCATATGTCTGGACATACGGAAACTGAAGCAAACTGATTTAAAATTTAAAAAAATAAGATATAGCTCTCTGCAATTTTAAGATTTATAATAGCTGAAGAGCAGATGAACAATGAATTTGGATACTTGCTACATGACTGTGATAATCAATGCCAAACTAGGGAACAACTGCAGCTAATGGAGAATATAAACAGAGGTTTTAATTGGACTAAAGGGACTCCCAGTGCTGTTAATAATGGATTTTGAAACACACAAAATACATGTCCTCTAGCAACCACTCTTAATAAAACAGTGGGCCCAAAATAATTTTTTGCTGCAAGCTAATCCATATATGCACACTGCATTTACCATTAAATTAACGACTTTTTACTTCATGTTTATTATATCATTAAGCTCAGGGACCTACATATATTTCTAATTATCACTTTAGTATTGTAATTCAATTGGATATATGATTCATTTTAAAAGACAAAGCCATTATTTCTTTCAACTAGTGAAATCATGAGCATGATGGGGTTTTCTCTGGGTAAATGTGCTAAAATTATTATCACATTTATTCTGATTCTTTTTGAGCTAGGGCTGTATTTTATTTCATATTGTAGAAAAGCTATTGAAATTTATAACTCAAGGTTTATCCTTAGAGACTTCAAAATTAGAAACCACCTTTTCCTTTACTCTCTTCCAGGCCCTATTACCATCTCTTGCTTTCACTATATTTACATTTTTAAATAATTTCACCTATGGAATTTCTAGGCTCTTTCTGACCTTAGAGTTTATCAAATCTCTAGGACTTTGCATCTTTTGCTTCTGCTCTACTGAATTTTGTTTTGAAGCAAAGGTACCTATTGAATAACATGTCAACCTCCTGAAGCTGAAAATGGGTCAAAATTGGGGTCTGAATATGGAAGGAGACTTTATCATTCACAAACATGGAGAGAGGTGATGGAAAAAGTTGTTCTTAGTCATGATACATAGCTGAGTCTGGAAATTGAACTATTATGGCATGATAATTGTGGCTTTGATTAAAATGTAAATAATCTAAAACTTTGAACCACAAAATATCTGGAGTGGCTTCCAAGCACTGATAATCTAACCGGGGTGCGAAATGAATCAGAGAGGACATGGTTCTGTGCCCCTATAATATAATAAAGTATAAATGTCAAAGGTAAGTAATGGCGCCTGACATTCTAACCCCAAATCCTCTGTTTATAGTAATAGAAAATGATTGCAAAGGCTGGTAAGATGTTTTTAAAGCACAAACAATGGCTCTTGGGCAAATCACATTTGCAGGGGGTGATCTGTAGATGAGGCAAGGGGCAGAGACAAGGACTTCAGTCACATTATGAACAACTATAAAGTTGACTACCTCTTTCCACTGGGTAAGAAGTAACACATATATTCAACCAAAACAACACAATTAATAAAGTAGGATATATTGACATCCTTCCCATCAACACAATGAATATAAATAATGTCTTCTCTAGTTCCATGGCGCATTCCGAAACTACTTTACCATATACTAGGTACACAGAAAACTTTCATAAATTACAACTACTAAAAGAATGTTATCTGGTTACATTAGGATAAAACTTGAAATTAATGACAAAGTATCAGGGACACGACTAAACAGTGCTCAGAGAAACATTCATAATCCTAAATGTTAGTGAAGAAATAAAAATAATTAGGAAAATAACCCAAAAATGAGTATAAAAAGAGAACAAAAATAAATAAGTATAAAGGCAGGAATTCGTGAAATAGGAAAAATAAATTGTGACTTTTAATTTTTGAAAAAATTAGTAAGATAGTTGAACCATTATTGAAATTAATAAAAGCAGGGAAAGAGATCATAAATTCTAAAATAACAAATGCTGCAGAAAAAAATAATGAAAGTATGGAAAAAATTCTAAGAATCATAGAAAATGATTTTGTCACCTCTGTATAAATAAGTTAAAAAAACCTGAATAAAAAGCACAATTTTCTAGGGAAATAAGACTTATAAAAGTGATTTCAAAAAGGACAAGTCTAAACAGATGAATTATCATAAAAGAAAAATTTAAAGATACTAAAGAGCAGCATAGCAAAGGAATAGTATTCAAAAATCTATAATAATAAAAGGGTAATATGCTAATTAGACTGGACGTCCTTCTGGACATCATTCTGGATGAAGCTGGGGCCAGAGGGAAGCGTGGGTCCTTGGTAACTGCCGGTGGCTGAAGGGAAGTCAGCCCTGGTTCCAGGTGCCTGCCGGTGGCCGGAGGGAAGCCCAGGTCCCAGGTGCCAGAGGGAAGCCGGTGCCGGCAGCTGGGGGAAGGTAGGCCTACTCTTGCATGAATTTTGTGCATCGGGCCTCTAGTTATTTATAAAAGGAAAATTACAATGCCATAAATAATACATACTGTGTTTACTATAAAATGATAGCATACACAAAACAAAAACTACTGTGAATCATTTAAGCGAGTTTTATAGATAAATTTTTAGAAAAAGAAGCCAGTAATGTGCTAAAAGAATAATATGCCAGAAATGGAAAGTTGATTCAATGTTTGCAAATATAAGAATTCATAGAGAAAAAGAGAAAAATTTAAGTGGTGGTTTACTAGACACTAAAAAGGTAAGTAATAAAATTTACCATTATTTCTGATAAAAATTATTTAAGAGAATGAATAAGCACTTGCCTAGCATAATACTATATATATATTTAGGGGTAATTTATAAAAACGCCATGAGTTAGAAAGACAGAAACATTTCCCCTGGAAGCAATAACACAGCAAAGGTATGTATTATGGCCATTGTTATGTTTGTTCTGTAGAAACTATGCAACAGAAGATAAGAAAAAGAAATTGAAGATATATGAACTCCAAGGAAAGAGTTAAACTTATCCTTATTTTTGTGTACCTAAAAAGCCTAGGAATAAATTCAATGCAAAAAGTACAAGGTCAATATGAAGAAAACAAAAATTCTATTATTAAAAAGGAAGACTTTTTTTAGTTTTAATTATTTTTTATTGTAGTGAAAAATACATAACATAAAATTTAACATTTTAACTTTTTTTTAAGTATATAGTTCAGTGTATTAAGTACATTCACATTGTTGTGCAACCGTCACCAACATTCATCTCCAGAATTCTTTTATCTTGCAAAACAGAAACTCTATATTTATTAATTAATAACATCCTATTAACCACTCCCCTGTGCTCCTACAACCATCATTTTACTTTACTGGTATGTCTCTGTGAATATAACTACTCTAAGTACTCATATAAGTGGAACTATATTGTTTGGATTATATTCCTCAGCATATGTCCTCAAGGGTCATCTATGTTGTAGCATGGGCTAGAATTTCTTTCCTTTTTAAAAAATTTATTTATTTATTTATTTATTTTTGTCTAAAGTTTAGACAGAAATCTATATTATATCCTGAGATAATAAATCTTAATATCATAGAAAAGTTAATGGTATTAGACAACCTAATAAAGAAAGTATCAAGAAGGTTGAGAAGAGCACTATAAGAAAATAAATTATAAAACCATAAAAGTCAACTCAGTGTAGTACTGCCTTGTATATAGTGTGATAGACAAATTAAAATAAAAAGAAAAGTGCAGAAATAGGTCCAGTACAAGTAGGTATTTATTTGATAAATACTACTTTGACTAGAAGGTTAAAATTGTTCCAAAACAATAAATATTGTTAAGATTTATGGTAGAAATCTAGAAATATATACTTGATTTATGCCTCACATTTTAAAATTACTTCCAAATAAATTACAAACTTAAACAGTTTTTTTAAAAACAAAACAAAACAAAAAACAGAGAACTATTTATATATAATTAGAAAATATTTTCATAATCTCAAAGTTAAGGGCATTTTAAGTATGAAACAAAACCCAGGAGTATGAATGAAAGCATTGATAAATTAACAAAAGATTAAAATTTTGCATAGCAAAGTTCTCTATAATCAAAGATAAGGTGAATGAAAAACTCAGAAATATATTTGCAACCCATATGACAAAAGTCTAATATGTAAAGATCCTTAACATTACTCACAATGAGAGAAATGGAATAAAACTGAGATAGCACCCTCTTATCAGATTGGCAAAGATTGATAATACATGTTCATGTGAGGGTGAGAACCAGTCCCTCTCAGCCTCTGTGGAGGGCCTCTAACAGTTTGTTTTTAAACTCCAAGTACACATGACCTTAATCCAGCAATTCC
Organism: Cnephaeus nilssonii; assembly: GCF_951640355.1. NCBI lineage: Eukaryota > Metazoa > Chordata > Mammalia > Chiroptera > Vespertilionidae > Cnephaeus > Cnephaeus nilssonii. The sequence continues at coordinate 13,738,454 of NC_137079.1, forward strand.
ACTTTAAGGATCTATCACACATATGTGCTCAAACACACATAAAGTGACACGAATAAAGTTGATTCCTTTTGTTTGTTTGTTGGTTTTAAAGAATAGTGTACTGATTGTTAGAGAGAGAGGAATGGAGAAGAAGAGGGAGTGAGAAACATCCATGTGAGAGCGCAATATCAATAGGCTGCCTTCTAAATGCCCCTGACCTGGGATCGAGCCTGCAATCAGGGCATGTGTCCTGACTGGGAATCAAACCAGCAACCTCCTGGTGCACAGGATGATACCCCACCAACTGAGCCACACCATGCAGGGCAAAGCTGATTCTTTGCACCATTGTTCCTAACAGAAAATGATTAGAAACAAATGTTCTTTGACAGGGAACTGACTAAACAAATTGTAGTACATACACAGTGGAATTGTAGTACACACAACAGAACACTATCTACACTAATAAAAGAGAAATATGCAAATTGGCTGTACCTTTGTGACACCCACCAGCCAATCAAGAGTGACTATGCAAATTAACCCAACAAAAAATGGGTTAATTTGCATACACAGGTGGGGAGTGAAGACTGAAGGCTCCGGCCTGAGAGAAGACTGAAGACTGAAGACTGTGAAGAGACTTGGCTTTTACGCTGCAGCCGGAGCAAAGGCCTGGGTCTCGGGTACCAGAGGAAAACCATGCCGGCAGCCAGGGGAAGGAAGGCCTATTGCACGAATCTTCGTGCAATGGGCCTCTAGTAGAATAATAAAATCTAGAAGCAGAAAATGTTAGGGAAAATGGTAGGTATGGGAATAATACATAAATGAAAATTTAAGGATAATTTATAAAAAGGGCATGAGTTAGGAGGTGAACATGAATTCTAGAATTGGATGTATCTTGTTTTTTATCAACATGGGAAACACCATTTACATATTTAGGGAATTCACATGTATGTGTGCTGTTTTACTGCAAACTTTTGTTTGCCTGGCTTCCCAATTGTGATAAAACAAATGGACTGAAAAGAGTTAACATACAAAGAAAGAAAAACAAAATAAATTGTTTTCAGCCTTAATGGGTTTTGTAGGCAGTCAGCCTCTAGCATGGTTGCTATGAAGATATAATAAGTGGCAAGCAATTATTCCAGCTTCTGTCTGTTGGATCATAGGTTAACTGAAAAGTCAAATATTAAATAATACCTTACACCATGTCTTCTTATATTTTTATAAAGAAATAATATTTCTTGTGTTCTAACATCTCATTATTTTTTGACCCAAAAGCAATAGTAAATGCATGCCTTTGGAATTCAGTTTCTCTAGTAAGGATGTAAAAAAAATCCAGTTCTCATTTGTTTGCTAGTTAATAAAATGAAAACTTGGTAACACGTTTCAGGCATTAGAAAAGTTGCAAGAGCAACTTAGTGGCGGGGACGGGGCGGGAATTCAGTCAGTATCTCAGGGTCAAACAGCATTCCGTTGTAAAGGGAACCGGGACATTATGGGAACCTACAGCTATTCATATGAAACCCAATGGCACAAATTGCAGATTCAAAAATGCTATGGAAGTCTGTATGTTTCCTTGGGCTGTCATAACAAAGTACTACAAACCAGGTGGCTCAGAACAAAGACCTTGTCGCATAGTTCTGAGGCCAGGAGTCAAATGGACAGTGGGGTGGGGGGGGGGGACTGTGCTCCCTCTGAATGCCTGAAGGCCCAGTCTGTGCCCCGCCTCCTGCCTGGTTTCTAGCAGCCTCGGGTGCTCCTCCACTTAAAGGTAGTCTATGTCTCCCTGTGTCTCTCCACCTCATCGTCCCTCTGGGCTTGTCTGCCTCTGTATTCAAATGTCCCCCTTGGGATAAAGATAATGGTCACATTGGATAAAGCCCATCCTAATGACCTCATTTTAACCTGATGACATCTAAATACCCAGTTTCCTAATAAAGTCACATTCTGAGGTACTGGTGCTGGGATTTCAACATCATTTGGGAGGATACAATTCAACCCATAATGGTCTACCCTTTTCCCCCACCCCCAATTATGTCCTTCCCTCACGCAAAATATACTCACCCCATCTCAACATCCTGAAAAGTCCTCATTACTATTGACTCTTCTAAATTATCAACATCATGAACTCAAAGTCCCAAATCTCATCATTTAAATGATCCAAGTGAGGTATGGGTGAGAACAGGGTATGATTTATTTTGAGGCAGATAGCTATATGTACTGACAGAACTCGTAAAGGGCACTCTGGCTTATAAAAGCACTAAATCCAAAGACCAAATATACAAATTAGCCAATCTGGTTGTAAATATTAAGTGCTGCAATGTGAAACCAGAGCAATGATTTCAAGCCTAAACTCTAGAGATGAATACCTATCCTTTCCTAGTTTTCTGAAGGCATTTTTAGTTAAAGGAACCTAGAAACAAGGAATTACCTGTGTAATAATCAATGGGAAAATTTTAATCTATCTCAATATCACACAACAAAGCCCAATTTAAACTCTTAACACTACTACTGAACCCCTCTTACAACTTATCCAAGCTGTTCCAAACTTATACCCAGTTGTCTTCAGCTTACTTGTAAAGGAAATTCCCCCCTCCTTTTTTAAACAAAATATCTGAATATCATGTATCACACTAGAGTTTGGTGGAATTGTGTTAAGTATTTTTCTAATGTATCTTAAGTAAGATGTTATCCTTCCATGAGTGATTTTTTTTCAGTCTTACATGAGTTAGAATCAAAGAAAATTAGTATCACACACAAGACCCCGTGCACATTTTACAAATGCTCACACTGAAGCACGCTGTTGCTTCATCAGTTATGAGGGATGATACAGAGGGGTGTACTCAGGGTTCCTAATTTACCTTCCTATCGGGGAGAGACAAGAGGCAGTGGCATGGAATGTGGGGAGAAATTCAGAGGGAGAAACGTTATACAAATGGACAATGGGCAGGCCATCTATAACAACAGAACTGACCACAAGGTCAGGCCAGAATGGTCAGGACCTGATCAACGACTTGGACTTTCTTATTTTTTAACCCTTACTTCCAACTCAGGACAAGCCAGAGAAAGCCCACTGTGCTCCTAACACCAACTGTATAAGACAGTGGTCGGCAAACTGCGGCTCGCAAGCCACATGCGGCTCTTTGGCCCCCTGAGTGTGGCTCTTCCACAAAATACCACGTGCGGGTGCGCACGTACAGTGCGATTGAAACTTCGTGGCCCATGCGCAGAAGTCGGTTTTCGGCTCTCAAAAGAAATTTCAATCGTTGTACTGTTGATATTTGGCTCTGTTGACTAATGAGTTTGCTGACCACTGGTCTAAGAGGTGCCCTTCCGAGTAAGCCTGTCTCCACCTTCCCCAGGCCAACAGTTCAGGCAGGGCCTATCCAAAGCCTTCCTTCTGTTCACTATCGCGCTTTCTTCATCTTCCGCCTACCTTTGAATCTCTGGCAAATGCAGGTGATGGGGCAGACTTCTGTGCAATAGCAATCTCTGAATAAATGGCCTCTGCTTGTTCTCATGGGGGTGGTCTTCATTTATTTTCACAGAACACTTAACCTTAAAAGCTGAGGGAAATGGCTCAGATGAAAATCCAGACCTGGGATCATTTACTCCAGAGTCCAGCAGCTCAGAGCTGCCCACCCCACAGAGGGAGCGGTGCTCTCTAAACAGCTCCATTCTATTTCTAGACTTATAATTATTATATAAGATTTATTATATAAGATCTTATTATATAAGATTTCTCCTGTATTTTCAGGAAAGAACATAATGAAAAAGCCGTTAGAAGTATTTTAAAGGTATGGAGAGTGCTAACTGGTATGCACTTGTCAATTTGCTCTTTGGAAGATGAAGAACGATTATGATTGAGGTGTGGCAGGTCATATCCTGTTAATGCTCAAAATACCAATATTCCAGTGTAATTCCATACATTTCAAAATGCCCACTGCAGCCACAATGCTATCTTCCCAAATTACATCCTTAAGTGATCCCTAAAATTTATTTTTTTAAAAGTGTATGAGCTCTATTTAAACTAATCAGAGTCATGTAGCACGTTTATGCATTGTAGACTCTGAGTTCAATTCCCAGCAAACATCCAATGTCTAGAAATACACCGTGGGGTGGAAAATCTCATGCTGATGGCATTTTATTAAGAACTAAAAACTGGGTCACCTCAGCAAATTCTCATTGTATTGTGTTCAACTTTGTACATGAATTTTCCCAGACAAAGAAATTCATTATTGTAAGTGTGTTGAAACTTTTTTCAACAGTTAAAGAAATATATTAGTGACTTAGTAATTGATCACCATGACTCATTTCATTACAATCAGTATACACTAAAGAGAATGAACTTAAGGTAAAATAATGAAGGGTATACCAACAAAATATTTGGATAAAAAATATATAAATATATATATAAAAATATATATTGGATAAAATATATATATAGTAAGAGATATGCCCCTTGAGGTTACTCTCTGCCCTGTAACCTCAAGGGGCATATCTCTTACACCATATGTAATATTTCAAGATACATTTTATGTACATATCTGCCTTCTTTTAATAGGCCTTAATTTCCTTAAGAATAAAGACAATGCTTTATCAGTGCTTAAGAATCCCAGCACCTTGTTACCAGAATAAAACATAGTGATAGGTCCTCCCTCCCCCCAACTGGTGGGCGGAGTTATGACGTTACCAGTGTCTGCCACCCAGACATCCGAGACATTGAACTACCAATCAGCGCATGCCAAGTGCCCTGGGGCCCACCCCTTCCTGTTCCTTCCCTTAAAAGGAGTCTCCACCCATGCATGTGTTACTGTCTCTTCCAGTCTGCAGGAGGGAGTCTGGTTGGGTCCCTCCTTCTTCTCCTCTCCCTCCTCTAAATCCTGGTTTCTCTACATCCTTCGTGATGAATCCCACTCGTTACTGCGGAATAAACCTCCCCTTTAATATGTCTTGTTTTCCGACTCCCGTTTCCTGCGCCTTGAACCTTACACATAGTATGCCTAATAAGTGTGGAATAATGAATAATGAATGAATGAATGAAATTGTCGTTGTCTTTGCTTCCTTCTCTTGGCACTGACAGTATTTATGGCAGTAGGTATCAGGAGTGCCTGAAAGGACATAATAGCATGGTATGGGATTTGGTAAAATCTGAGGTCCCAGTCCAGTGAATATCAGCTTTGAAACTTTAGGTGAATAAATTATAAAAAATGTTGACTTTGCTGTCAAGTTTCTAGTTTCTATCATGAGAGTCAACTTAGAGTTGAGCGAGGCAGAGATGTCATTCTAAGTGTTCGCCAACAGGCACTAAAACCTTTCATTCCAATTCGAGAGAGGCAGGAAATGCTACACCTTGGTAGAATTAAGAGATTGGTTTAAATTTGTAATGGAAATTCTGTGATAATTACGATGGAAAAATGAAACATTGAACATCTCCAAAGATTTTAAAGGTCCCCAGTACAAAGAGTGCACATATTAAACTTAGTGGTTGATACTCATCCCTTGCTAATGGACTTAAGTTCTTTAGGAAAACATTGTTGGGGGTTTAAGTACATTTGCTTGTACTCTGTGTATTAACAGATGTTTAAAAGCACCTTAGTGAGAAGGCTGTGGGGTGATTCATGCATCAAATAATAGTTGTACACTCAGTAAAAACAAGTTACCTTCTCCTCCTGTGATTGTTTAGTTCTATGAGACAACAGAGCGTTTCTCAATTAGGCTCTGTCAGGAGTTAGGGCCACCCTGCAGCTATTGAACCTCATCTTCCTTCTCTTCTAAAATACAGGATAAAACTAGTTTATTTCTAAGACATTTCCTTGCTCTAAAATTTTAAATGCTTTGAGAATTATAACTTTATAAAATATTAGAAAACATCGTGTCTTGCATCTACTTTATTTTAATGCTGTGTCAATAGAGGAAGGGCATCATCTTTAGTTCTAGGTTATATTTTCCCTTAATGGAAGCCACAATAATAAATAACATGTACAAAAAGGATTTGTAATAAAAGGATTCTTGTAATTTACTGTTCAGATGCCAATAACTTGGGTGGTTCTTTTTTAACAAGCTGAACTTTCCGGCCTCAGCTTGATTTGACTGTAAGATTAGAAACCTGATTTCTGCACTGTTATTTCAGATCCAATTGTTAAGTCTCTTTAAATAATAGAAAGTGTTTACATAGAAGGTATTATTCTCTCTAAATCATAGAACTGTTGCAAACATCTTACATGGAAAAAGCCTACTTTAATTAAGACTTCTTTTGTACTCTAGATATTTGCCTTACAATTCTGTAAAATCAGATTTTTATTAATCAAATATTTAAATACATAATGGTAGCTTTTATTTGGGAGAATCTACAATAATAAATAAGTAAGAATCACCCCAAATTCTGATTACAATATAAAATACAGAAATTTAGGGGAAAAAATGTCACCTGACTGCTTTATGAATATTATCTTAAAGTAAAGGCATAGGATCATAGAATTTTAAAAAGATGAAAGTCACTTTTGAAATTATATGGACCAAAATTCTTACTTCACATAAGATAAAACTGAGATTGCAGCTGGGACTTGACTGGAGCCTCACCTATTCAGTCTGGCCTCCAGAAACCCCATTGTGTGGACAGAGCTAAGTTAATCAGGATCACAGGAACTGGTGCAAGCTAAACTAACTTTTAAGATACTGATACCAAAAGCAAAAGGCTTAAATATTTTTAAAATATATTTTTATTGATTTCAGAGAGGAAGAAAGAGAGAGAGAGACAGAAACATCAATGATGAGAGAGAATCACCAATCAGCTAGGATCGAGTCTGCAACACAGGGAGGTGACCTCCTGGTTCATAGGTCAATGTTCAACCAATGAGCCAAGCTAGCTGGGCGAACTTGACCTAAATTTTTTTACTTATAAAAGAAATATAAAAATAATACTGGTTGATCTGCATATCATTAAAAAAATCTCAATAAACAATATTCATTGAAAATGACAGCACAGCAAATGATTTTAGTGGCTGGTGCCATTGAGACAGGAATAATAAATCTGAATAATAAAGATATATAACTAAAATCCACCACAGGCTCTGCTCTAACTCTCCAACAAAATGGATGCTGTAGAGGTCACCAATAATCTCCCCATTGGTAAAAGTAATAGTCAATTCTCAGGTCTTATTTTACTTGGTATCTCTGTGGCAAATGACAGCTGATTACGACTTCTTCTTAAATTATTATTTTCCAACAACATTTTCCAAACCCGGTTGCTCCTCCTCTGCCTCCTTTTACTGTTTCCTCATCTTGTCTCTGATCTCAACACTCTGATCTCCAGACTTTGGTCCTTGAATCTCTTCTCCTCAGTATCCACATTCATACCCTTGGGCAGTGGTTCCCTAAGTGTGGTCCTCAGACAGGCAGCATAAGCATGGCCTAATTCTTCATAAAAGAAGATACACAAATGGCCAATTGCACATAATAAGGCTCCGTGTCATTAATTATATGAAAAGTATAGTTTAAAACCACGACGAGGAACCATTACACACCCATTAGAAAAGTGAAAATTGCAAGGTAACACACCTACTGCATGTAAGGCCATGAGACAACTAGGATTTCTCCTACACTGCTAGGTGGAATGTAACATGGTACAGCCATTTGAGAAAAGAGTCTGGCAGTTTCTTGAGAAGTTTAACATACAACTTCCATGTGTTCTTAGCCTTTCCACGCCTCGTAAACAGAAAGCATATGCCCACACAAGACTTAAACTTTTAACTGATCTCAGTAAAACCTACCCTAACTACCTTTTATAAAATCCCCTCTTTTGTGTACTCTCTGTCTACTGTGTCCATCCCACTTTATTTTTCCCAGAAATAATCTTCTTATAACGTTTTTTAATGTATGTTATCTGTGTAACTTTACCAGAATATAAAATTTATGAGTACAGGAATTCTTTTCTGTTTTATTTATTACTATGTCTCCAGAACCTAGAATAGTATCTGGCATAAATGCTGATACTTGTTGAATGAATAAGTGTTCTGCCAAGAAGTATCGAAGCCATAGCCAGTTTAGCTCAGTAGATAGAATGTTGGCCCATGGACTGAAGGGTCTTGAGTTCGATTCTGGTCAAGGGCATGTACCTCAGTTGCAGGCCCAATGCCTGGCCACAGTCAGGGCGTGTGTGGGAGGCAACCAACCTATGTGTGTCTCTCATCTTAATGTTTCTTTCTCTCTGTCTCTCCCCCTCCTTTCCACTTTCTCTAAAAATCAATGAAAAATTTCCTTTGGTGAAGATTAAAAAAAAGAAGTATCCAAGAAACCATGTGCCCTGAACCAGGTAGCAGCAAACATAATTTATTGCTCCTTAGGCTCCCCATTTCTGGACTCTGTTTTTTTTTATTAAACTGTTATGTGCAACATAATTGATCAGATTCTAGTTTTCTTTATACTAGTAATAATTCTATTCCAGTTATAATTTCTTTTTTTCTTTTTCTTTCTAGTTATGATTCTTTTAGATAACCTGTTAGTCATATTGTGTTTGAGATGATAAGGTGGTAGTATCATTCATGATAATAGGTAACACTTATTAAAGGCTTACTCTATATGAAAAAATAATATTAATGCTTTATATACATTTTCTCTTTTAATCCTTCTAACTACTCTAAGATAAGAGTTAGTCTTCTCAACACATCACAGGTGAGAAAATCAAGGGATGGGAGGCTAAAAAACTTGTGCAATGTCAAACAGATATTGGCTATACCTAAACTATGAACTCAGGCCCATATTCTTCAACTAATTACTGACCCTATTACTACTTACAAATAATCATATCAATTAGATATTATTTTTATCTACTTAACTTTCAAAAAGTAATCTAATTTCTAAGTTCATGGAGGGGAGGTATATTGAAGGCCATTACTGTATTCTTCTGTAGGACTAAATGCCCCAAGAGGTATATACTTGGTCACACAGCTAGCTGATGACGAAGTCAGGAGTGGGTCTATGATCCTAGGGACATCTTTCTCCTTTCCCATGATATCACAGTTGACGTAAGCCATAATTTATCTAGCAAATTATAGGTTTGTGACTATTTTTCATGTGACTACTTAACTACGTTTGGCAAAAGACTTCTGAATAATTCTCAATTATTCCCAGGAATCAAGTGTAGTAAAAGCAGAAAAAGAAAAGCACATTCAAATTCCTAACAAGTACCTTGAGAAAAAGTGGAATAATGTAACAAGTCAGATTAAAATCTGAAATGTTATGCAGTGATTTTCTTCTTTCCTCAAGCATCTAATCCTACTAGAAGGTTAATTGAATATAAGTATATCTTAATATTTTCATTTTAGAGAACTAGAATGGGCTTGCAGTAAATAAAAGGAGTTCTGACCTCTGCCTTCAATCAGGGGCTATGCTTGAGGTCAGGCCAGTTGACTAATAAGGATGTCCAGAAAAGGGAATAAATGAAGATAATAGGGCAGGAAGGTTATTTCCCATTCTCTTTTATTATAAACTAGAGGCCCGGTGCACGAAATTCGTGCATGGGGGCGGGGGGGGGGGTGTCCCTCAGCCCAGCTTGCACCCTCTCCAATCTGGGACCCCTCGAGGGATGTCCGACTGCCCATTTAGGCCCGATTCCACCGACAATCCAGGACTGCTGGCTCCCAACTGCTCGCCTGCCTGCCTTCCTGATTTCCCCTAACCGCTTCTGCCTGCCAGCCTGATCACCCCCTAACCACTCCTATGCCAGCCTGATTGATGTCTAACTGCTCCCCTGCCAGCCTGTTTGCCCCCAACTTCCCTCCTCTGCCGGCCTGGTCACCCCTAACTGCCCTCCTCTGCAGGGTTGATCGCCTCCAACTGCCTTCCCTTGCAGGCATTGTCCCTCCCAACTGCCCTCCCCTGCTGGCCATCTTGTGGTGGCCATCTTGTGTCCACATGGGGGCAGCATCTTTGACCACATAGGGGCAGCTATCTTGATCTTGTGTGTTGGAGTGATGGTCAATCTGCATATTACTCTTTTATTAGATAGGATAGAGGCCTGGTGTACGGGTGGGGGCCAGCTGGTTTGCCCTAAAGGGTGTCCTGGATCAGGGTGGGGTTCCCTTGGGGTGTGGAGAGGCCTGGGCGAGGGGCCTGTGGTGGTTTGCAGGCCAGCCACGCCCCTGGCGACCCAAGCAGAGGCCCTGGTATCTGGAATTTATTTACCTTCTACAATTGAAACTTTGTAGCCTGGAGTGGAGCTAAGCCTCCTGCTCGCTCCGTGGCCGGCAGCTGTTTCTGTTTGGATTTGTTTACCTTCTATAATTGAAACTTTGTATCCTTGAGTGGAGGCCTGGGCCTGCCAGTGTGTGTGGAAAGCTTGGCTTCCTCTGTTGCCAGGGAAACCCAAGCCTCCCTTCTGGTAGCCATCTTGGTTGGGGTTAATTTGCATACTCGCCCTGATTGGTTGGTGAGCGTGGCTTGGCTGGTGGGCGTGGCTTATGTAGCAGAGTGATGGTTAATTTGCATATTACTCTTTTATTAGAGAGGATAAGTCCAGAATCTAGAAAAATTCAACCTCTCTAAAATGTTCACATTGTGCCTTTTGAATGGAAAGAACATGCCAATAGCTACTCTAGTCACTTGGCATTAACTTCATATGGTAGATATTCCTTTAGTGTTTTGCCAGAGGCAAAAATACTAAATTCAGTTGAATTTAGTGAGCCAAACTTTTATTAGCTTTCAATTCTATATACCAACTGTGCAAAGTTTTGAAAGACATACAAATTTGAGAAAAATCTGATTACCATCCTCAAAGAGAGTATTAGCTGGTATGGAAATAAAGGAGTTAGTGGAGCTAGTGGAGCCATCATTATTATGAGAAGTTGATGAGACAGTCAAGTAGATATGCCTGCCAAGTTAAATGAGGACTGACATTCAGGAAAATTTCCAGATGTAAATATAAACTAGGAATGATCTGCCCAGAGGTAATACTGGAGAAGGATGAGATTGTGGAGATAAATTAGTTATAGAGAACTCAATAGAGCCAGAAAGATTGGAAGAGGAAGCAAAATGAAATAATGAGTAGTTTGTTTAATTTTATGAAATTAAAACATAAGAAGAAAAAGAATGTTAAATGGTGCAGAATAAAGGTGGGGTAAGCAATGAATTAAAGATAATGGTTTATGTTCAGTCTACTGACATTACATCTTGGAGAATGCTAAATTACATTTAAGCATACTTTCAGGAAACCATCAATGAATTTTGGTAATCGAGGATGAAATAGAGTCAAGAATGCTCTGAATTTTAACCAGATAAAATAAATAATTTTGCCCATATTGAATTGTTTTATTAAGAAAGACAAGGTGAAGGGTATTACATATTTAAAGAAAGCCCTTACCATGACATTAGCAATGATGCAAGAACCACATGGTAAGTACATGATTGTAATGAGTTGGGGTATCAACAATTTAATTCATCTTAAAACAGAAGCAAGTACAATGATATTTAGTGATTAAAAGGATAAGTAGTTTAAAACATATCTCCCAGTTATAGGTCATAATTATAGTTGCCCTTTACATCTATCAACTTAAAATGTGAGATAGTCTTATTTGTACCATTAAGCTTAAATTTCCTCTTCTGATCCTCGGTGTCAATCACAGAGGATTTGGGAAATGAAAGATTTCTATACTCTTTAGACACTCATTTTTAATCACCTATCAAATGCAAAGCCTGAATGGTAAGAATGAGAAAGATGACTAGATTAAATTCAAGCTGCATAATTAAGGAATCTAAGAACATTCAATTTTGTCAATTTTGTGAAAATTAAAAATAGAGTATATTTGAAGGTATTTTAAAGAGGGGACTGAAAGTAAAATGATAATTTAAACAGGAAGAGAGTTCTAAAGAAAAGCCTATAAAGCTGTTTGAAAGGGTTTCTATTGAAGTAGTACAATGCTATGTGAAATCTTTACATGCTGTTTGTTCTGAATACATGTTCTCTCAATCGCTGAAAAGAACAATGAACAGCAAGTGTCGATTTTTTACTTAGTATATTAACTGGGGAAAGAAAACTTTTAAAAAGTTTGTCTTGACAGCATCCTGTGACAGGATCTCCTAATGATTCCAGTTCTGCTACTGAATCAACCTTATCTCGTTTCTGAGCTTCTCCAAGGTTCTAGAATTTAGAACTGACATTGCATAGTCACTGTGATCCCGCCCTGTCACTCTTTTGCCACCCTCATAAGTTTCTTCAGCGGCCTCCTCCTTTCTGTTCCTAGAGTCACCAGTGTGTCACAGCTTTTGACTTGAGCCTAACACTACTCTAAGTCTACTGAGTTTCTAGGCCTCTTATCTTTACCAGGTTTACTTGAGCACCGAAGGTCAAATTCTCTGGAAGAAGGGTCAGGAACATAAGTCCAAAACACTTCCCCATTTGCCCCAGGTAATATTACTGTACAGCTGATGACTGCTAGCATGGCGAGAAAGGTGTTCTCAGGCGTTCTTGGGGTTCTGGTTACCTGGGGAAATAATGAGCAACATAAACTGATGAACAAAAACAGACCTGGAGACAGGGAAGCATCGATCAGACTGTCACACCTCAGAGGGAAGGTAGGGGAGGGTGGGGGTAAGAGGGAGAGATCAACCAAAGGACTTGTGTGCATGCATATAAGCCTAACCAGTAGTCACGGACAACAGGGGGGTGGGGGCATGCGTGGGGAGGGGTTTGGGATGGGAATGGGGGATGAGGACAAATATGTGATACCATAATCAATAAAGAAATTAAAAAAAAATTCTCTGGAAGAGTTCATGGACAAGATCTTCAGGAGGAATCAACACCTGTGAAAGGAACCGGGGAGGGAAACAGGTTTGAAAAGGAAAGAAAACTCTGATACAGTCTGACAGAGCCTCACCCAACCACTCATCACTTTCCACAGCGTTGGCTCTAAGAGTGCCTGCATTGGGTTTTTATTCCACAATCCACACCTCCCACTCCAGCTAGATCAGTGGAAAAGCTGATAAGGTCAGGAGTCACAGAGGCAGCTGTTTTTGCTGACTAGAACTTGAAAAAACCAAAGGACTTGTATGCATGCATATAAGCACAACCAATGGACACACGACATGGAGGGCGGGAGGGGGGGGATGAGGGCATGCGATAGGGGGTAGGGGAGACTGGGGGAAAGTCAATAGGGGAAAAAAAAAGGAGATATATGTACTACTATATGTAATACTTTAAACAATAGAAAAAAGAAAAAAAAAGAAAAAGCTGACAGCTTAAAACTGTGAGGACTACAGTCTCTACACGGAGGCAACATCCGTGCCTGACACGTTAGCCATATTAGTTTCCTAAAAAATATATTTTAAAAATTTGGCGGTTTCAAGAACATGGATTTTGTAGGCAGAAAGACAAGTATTTGAGTTCCTAAATCTTCCAATTGCTAGATGATTTATTTTGGAGGAATTATTTAATTGATCCAAGTCTCCTTCTAGTTATCTATCAAAAAATGATTGCACACACTTATTTGGTGCTTATGAGTATTTAATGAGGCCAGGAATTCAGATTTCTTAGAATAGTGCTTAAATCAATGCTTCCCAGGCTGTCTTAACTCATTAAATATTGTTGTCTAGCCTCTATTTCTCAAAATATTATAATCTTATCCCTTTCATGAAATTGACTTTTCTTGGTTCTCCTACAACTCCAGTAAATTCTGATCAATTACCTTTGTGCCCCCAAGCTTTATTGAGCTATCATTGACATAAACATTGTGCAAATTTAAGGCCTACAATCTGATGATTCAATACATTTATGTATTATAAAATGATTACCTACTTTTCACTTATTAATTGTTCGCATTTGTGTTTAAGTATATATTTCAATTTACCTGCTGTTGTAAAGTCTCAATCCTCAAGCCCAACATCTTAAACTTTTACTAGTTCAGAGATAGTAATTAAATCTTGAAAAAAACTTGACTCCTATGATAAAACCATTTGAAAATTAATAACAGAGGAACTTCTGAAATACCAGCAAAGCAGAAACTTTCAAAAAATGTATTTGAGATATGAACTAATCAAGGAAACAAAGAAAGGAACACAGAACATGAAACAAGTGTTGCTTCAGAAAATTACAATATGCTCATATCTAGAGTCAAGCTCAAGTAGGTCTTCTTTATGAGTTAATTTTCTACTCCTCCTGTCTTTTGATCTGCAAGATAAGCTGCATTATGATAGCTAAATCAGATAATCAATTGCCATATATGACTATTTAAAATATTAGGTATTTTTCCAGGCTGCAAATGATGCTTATAAATACGTTTCTTGGTTAATGACTCTGTACAGTTCATCTCTAGTGAACATCTTATGTATGAATATTGTGATCTTTATGTATTTTATCTAGACTTGTCTTTTCAAAATTTTCTATCTATTGGATAGCAACCAATTGCCTACATTCTTAGGCTGTGTCAATCAACTACTCTACAAGAATGGATTTGCCATCCTGGATTCCAGATTCCACTTCCCTCTCAGTTCCACATAATCACACCCTGATTGTCATATTCCATAGATGATTTAGATTGGTTTCTCAGATTCATTATGACTGAACTCACATTCTTTTTTACCCACATCCAGATCAACAACTTTTTGTATCTAAGTTTAACACGAAGGATCTCTCTGGGTTTTTGGTTCTGTACTTCACAATCCATCCTGTCTAGAATCATCCAAATCAGGAAAATCACAGACGTAACTCTAGTTTAAGGATCCTAGCAGTTGCCTTTTCCTTGATGTTTTATGTGCCCTTTTCCCCCAACTTGAATGTCTCTTACACATTGCTGTTGGTTTGAACTTCAAGAACAGAATATTTATCATATTAGTGCTACTCAAGAGTTCACAGTAGTTCCTATTAGTCTATTGCATCTAGTAACAATACTTCTACTATTTTAAGGGTCTCTAAAATCTGGCTCTGTTCTAACCATTTAATATTGCTTTTTATTATTTCCCCCCTCATAAAATCCTCTTCTTCAGGCTGCTCATTTCTTATAGTCTCTCCCAGCTCACCCCTTGAATCCTCCATGATCATGTCCAAGGATTTACTCTCTGTCTACCCTATTAAAATTCCCTTTCACCTTCTGTCCATTTATCAATTTCCTTTCAAGCCCAAGAACCCACTTTCAGTTTTCCACCCCGTGTAATATTTTACTCATAGCTCAGCCTGCATCATCTGTTCTCTTTGTATTAAGCATTTACTACAACTTGTCATACAATTAATATATTTTTATATGTCATTATTATCAAGTGGTATACATCAGTAGTCTTATGTAGAATATATTATTTGTTTCATATATCCATTTTATCATCAACTAGCTTCTAAGATCTTTTGAATAACCAATATTTCTCTAATGCTAAGAAGTACTTAGTACAGATATAACTTTATCATTAGCATTGAATACACAGCAGGCAATTAAATACTTGAGCCTTAGTCTGTGGGGTTTTAGTACATCCTAAGATATTCATGAGCATTTTCTGTATAATCAGTTATATGATACCACTTACACTGGGCCTCTAATCATGATATGAGGGGACACACTTTATTTTATTCATTCTCTGACAATAAATGTATATGAATGAGCATCATCTAAACAGTTTGTGCTGTTGAAAATTAGTGTAAAATTTCCTACTTCATAGGATCCTTATATTCTTGCCTTAGCTGTTTATATGAGACAGTGGTTCTCAAACATTAGCATGTATTTAGAATCACTTGAAAGGCTGGATAAAACATAGAATACTGGACCCACCTGAGAGTTTCTGATTTAGCAAGTCTGGGATGGGGCTTGAGAATTCACAAGTCTGACAAGTTCACAAATGACGCTGCAGCTGCTACTGCTAGGACCACACTTTAAGAACCAGTGATCTAAGAAATGAGAAATCCAGATAGAGGACCAATTTTTTTTTTTTATCATTGAAGGGTGTCAAAAAGGAATTTTGGAAAAATGCCACAAGCAGAATATATTTTCAAAAAAAAGAACCTTGCTCTCCTGTATCGAAAGTCTACAACTATGAATTTTAGAACCTTTTTGCAGCCTATCCTCCTAAAATCAGTTAAAAGTTTGCTGTTCTCCTTGCATATTGTGCTCTGTGAGAGAAGGGACTAAGTGTATATATTTTTATAGACCACATTCTAAAATAAATGAATGAATGGCTTTTTATTATAATATTTTCAAATAATTATGCTTTGGGTTAAATATTTTTTTCAACTTTACACATTTGATATATAGAATGCTAAAAGAAAACAAGTATTATTTACTAGGCCTCTGTTCATATGTTAAACAGCAATATTTTACTTTGGGGGAATGTGTTCTACACGCATTTAACTTATTTCAGAACATATATGTATATATGTTTATATATACATATATACACAAACACATTTGAAACAGACACACAGACACACACACATAAGTGCAAATGATAGAAGGAAGCATAGTGTTTGGGTTAGGACTAGCCAGGGCTTTGGTATCTGAGAGATCTGAACCTTAAGCACAAGTTATTTCACCTCTCAGCTTCCGTTTTCATCTTCTTTTCACCAATAAATTGCAGATAATGACACCTTCTTCATAGATAATCTTATAAGAAATAGATGAGGTAATGTATATAAACTACATAGCTAGTGTCTTGAATATAGAAGGTATTTTAAAAATGATCACTAATTATTATTTATATCAATCACTCATTATATTAGGTTAATAGTATTATGTTAATGATTACATTATTATTAATAATAAATGGTACCTAAAATGCTTAGTAAATGCTTGATAAATAAGTGAATAGAATAATTCATCTTACTGGAACCTTAAAAAACATACCACATGTAAGTAAAATAGATGATATTTATACCTCGAAAATATTCACATACATCAATATGCTAAATAATAAAGCTTATTTCTTGATGACAAGCACAGACACAATTTGATGCTTGTCTTTCATATTTCAGTTCATATTTATGTTTTGTAGGTATCTATATTTAGTCATGCTTTCCATGTTACAGGGCTCAGTGAATGTTGACTAATTACCTGCAAACCATTTGGAACAAAAAATGAGTATATTTTCTGCTTGTATTATCTTTCAGCTCAATTTACACATTATTTTGTTATCCTTAAATATGTACATTTCAAGACTGGATTCCTTTGTTCTGTGGTTGGGCAGAAACCAAACTGCTAACCTGGTGGAGAGAGTGAGCAGGACAGGCACCCAATACCATGAACAACCCAAATCCTGATTAATGTTTTCACAATTGTGCTTATTCCACTACCTCTTGTTTCCAAATAATGGAAGAAAAAAAAGCCTGACTGGATTATTTAAAGAGAGAAACTGCATAGGAGCCTTCATTAATAGCAGTGGTCTGAAGTGACTGAGGGTCCCTTTAAGAAAATGACAAGATTACATGGAAATTACAGCTGGATCTAATGATTCTTAATAATGGCAGGTTCCAAATCCTATATAATAAAAGGCTAATATGCAAATCTACTAAATGGCTGAAGAACCGGTTGCTATGATGTGCACTGACCACCAGGGGGCAGATGCTCAATGCAGGAGCTGCCTCCTGGTGGTCAGTGCGCTCCCATAGGGGGAGCGCTGGTCAGCCAGAAGCCAGGCTCATGGTTGGCGAGCACAGTGGCAGTGGCAGGAGCCTCTCCTGCCTCCGCAGCAGCACTAAGGATGTCCAACTGCCTACTTAGGTCCACTCCCCATGGACATCCCCTGAGGGCTCCTGGACTGCAAGAAGGCGCAGGCCAGGCTGAGGGAACCCCCGGCATTCCCGAGTGCACGAATTTCGTGCACCAGGCCTCTAGTTACTAATAAGTAATTTCAGTTCCTGGCTTTCACATCTTTGATTTTATTCTCCAGCAAAATAAAAGAGAAGAACATTTTGAAGTAGCAAAAATAAAATTTAATTTTTGCCTTTCATGTGTAACATCAGAGGGGTGGTACTGCTCGGCACTGTAACTCTTCAGTTCTACTGTAAGCATAAAGCCCAGTCTAAACTATGACTGTAACTTACTGAGATTTTATTTGAATGGCTCTGAATTACATGCCGAGTGTCACAACAGGCAGCTACTCTGTGAGGGCTTTTAGTTATTGGGAAAGCTGGAAATTGCAAGTGCGGGAATAATTATGTTATGTTACCGGCACTAGAGGTTAAATGTGGATAAAAGCCTTGATCTAAAGTGATGTCCTAAATGAACTGGGGGAAATCACCATAAGAATTAAGTCTCTAAATAGGTAGCACCAGCAAACTCCACAACCACTTGGGATGTAAGAATCAACCCTGGGGATACAAGGGTCAGACCTTGGAGTACTCATTGCTGGTAACTACAATGCTAGGGTGCTTCGGGATCTATCTTGCCCTAAAATATCTCCCTTCTTCATTTGTTACCTGAATTTTCACTGGGGTGATTATTAATGTATCAGAGACATCCATTGGACATGTGTTCTCAGGAGAATAGCTAGGACACATGCACTGCTATCTTTTCCATTCCATCCTCATTTTTCAAGTATTCCCAGCCTGCACTTGTGTCATGGGCAGCCTCAATCAGAGCATGAGACTTTCCATTGTGCCTCTTTAAATGCATCTTCATTATCTAAATCTTCATTATCTAAATCTGTTGAGGTAATTCATAAATCTAACTCCTGCTCTAGGACACAAAGGTTGGGTCTGGAGACCTCCCCACAGGTTATATTTGTCCAAGACACAGCTAATGGGAAATGCAGTCACTCATCCCAACTGCCCTGCATGTTGAAAGCTCCTCAGATATACTGGGTAAACCTTCACTCAAACGTGGAGTCAGTGTATCTAGTACCTCTTCCTCCTTCTTCTTACAAGTTTGCCAGAAGATGAAACGAGGTTTGTCCCATGATTTGCTACTTATGGGCCCGTGTTGGTACCCAAAGAGTACTTTTTTCATATTAAGTGTTCTATAAGACAATTTATTCTGGAATGTTCCCTGGAAACAATGCCAAGCTTGATTTTTCTACTGTGGGGAGTGATTTGAACACCCACTGCTTTTCTGTGCCCAATAAACTGCCCTTCTTGGGGTCAATGGCTGCTGTTGCTGTGCAGATGGCCATTAATACATGTATTTTCTCAATAAGAAGATTGAGGCCGATGAAGCCTCTGACTCAACGGGTTGCAACCATGTGCCACGGTAGTCATATTTTTACAGCAGTCACAGATCCACCTGTTGTTATCTCTGAGACTTTTTTTAAACAAGAAAGCTAATATATTAGAATAAAAACAAATTTTCAAAATTGTGCCACTAGTAGTTATATCAATGTGTAGACTACCATTTCCTTCAGATTTTGGTTACCATAGAGATAGTTAAAACATACAAAATAGTCTCCTAAGTATTGCTACTTTCCACAACACTCTCTAAATGTTTGCTGTTTGTGACTCTTTTGAAAGTTTTAGTCTACAGTCCTCCAGCTGAAGAAACTCAGATGCTTTCACATTGAATACTTATTTGTTTATAAGCTTGACATTCATGGCAGCTAATACATTTCAACTTACGATGCCCTTTAATGCCTGCTGACAATACATTTAAAACTTCTCATCTAAGTTGGATGTCCCCAAAACCTTGACAACAAAACCAATAAAAGTAGCCTTGCATCCTGTGTACTAGTTCTTTGGAGAATAAAAGGAATGCAAAGTGAGTCAATGAGAAACCATGGGCAAAATATTTTAATGGGTCATCATCAAAGAGAATATAAATTCCTCTGTTCTTCAAATACATATTACTGGGTGTTTTTTTTTTTCCCTCTCATTTCTTTATATCTGTAATCTTGCTGCAATCAGTAACTGGAGAACTGGTATGGCCATTTTTTGCAGGCTTTTACTATTCAGACAAATGTGACAGTCCTCAAAGAAATTTGAGAACAGAATTTACCCCAGATAGTTTTTTTAACCTTCAATACATCATCAAAGAGCTACATGTTAAAAAAAAATTCCATTGACCATCCACTTGTTCATTTCCTCCACTCCTCCTCCTCCTCTCTTGTCTTCTTTTCAAACTTGAATGGGTACAGACACTAGGGGGTTGAGGGTATGTGCTGGGGGGTGGGGTTGGCCCCGGGGGGAGGTCAATGGGAGGAAAAGTAGACCTATGTAATACTATATGTAATACTTTAAACAATAAAATAAAACTTAAAAAAAGGAAAGTCAGTTATCTATGTTAACCCAAATTTAAAAAGCTGAAATGAGAGGCAACAGTATTTATTTGGGATCAAAAATTGTAATTTGGGGAGAACGAATTCAGGCAGAAGCCCGAATAGTGTTTCTCCCCCTTTCTACATAATTGGGACTAAGAGTTTTTATGGAGAAAAAGGGAGGAAGATGAGCTGTATTAAAGGAAATCTTATTGGTGCTGGATGAAGTAAGGTTAAATTGTACTTTGTGGATTCACTTGAGATTTGGTCATCAGGCAAAAGGCTAGATTTGCACTTCATTGATTGGTTAGCAATGTGGTGACTGGCAAAGTTCAACATTCTTACACACAGCATATTCTTGTTCCTACTAAGGTTTTGAAATATTGGCCGTCTGGTCCAGTTCAAAAGACAAAAATAAAAACAAGGTGTTCAGGGCCGCTTCTCTGAAGTGGCTACCCCATCTCTATTATCACATGGTTCCACTCCTGTCATCTCTCACAGTTTACATCCAAATCGCCTGGAGGACCTATTAAAATGGGTTCCTGGGTCTGACCCAGTGCGTCTGGGATGTGAGCTGATAATTTACATTTCTAACAAGTTCTCAGGTGATGCTGCTACTGGTCCAAGGACCACACCTTGAGAACAGGGTTCTACTCCTTACTAAAACTTTGACCCATGGACCAGAAGCATCCTCGGTGTTACCCGGGGCATGCTAGAAATTCAGAATCTCAGCAGCCTTCATCCCAGGACTATTTCATTAGAATGTGCATTTTAACTAGATGATTTAACAGGTGCATTCTCCCAATGATTCATATGCTTATTGGAGTTTTTAAAAATCAAGGTTCTAAAAAGTAGGACGGAGCAGGGTTGAATGATTTCCCTAAGGCTGGATAAAGTAGCACATTGCCAGGTGTAGAGAAATCCAAACGGTGAGAAGCCTTACATTATGTATAAATGTTTGTGGTCTATGAAAATATCCTTTAAAAAAAGATAGTTGGTTGCAGACTGAGGAGCTTCAGACTCAGTGACTGCACAACTAGCAACCCAGGTGACAAACAAAACAGAAGCAAGGCAGAGTTTCCAGGGTAGTAGCGGTCAAAGCAACACCCGCATACCGGAGCCTAGAAGTTGTCAAAAAGGAGGAGCCTTCAGGCAAATGTCCACCTACTGTCTCTGGCATTTTCACCCTTGGGGGATAGAATGACTTTTGCATGGACTGTGTCCATGTTCCATGTTCTTAACTTAAAGAATAATGGCAGGCCTGAAGGTGATGTTAGTAAGTAATTCTGAAAAATCGGAATTTGGGCTAGGGTGCAGAAATGGCCAATAAAAGGTAAATACAGGCAGAAAATTCCCATCCCCTTAATTTTTCTTTGTCCAGTATCAAAACCTCATTTATAGAAGGAATTAAGAAAGGCTTACTTATCTATAAAGTAAATATATCTATGTTATCCCCTACTGATCATGATACTAAATGTTTTCAAAATTATGTTGTTTCATGTTTAATATTCAAAAATAAAATTCAGTATTAAAATGATAATGGCATGCAATCTGTGACAAGTCTTTGCAATGTTCCTTAGGGAACATGTTTTATCAGAACAAAGAAGTATGTACTAAAGATGGTGGGTAATTACTATGCAGTCAAATATTTTCTAATACAGGTCAGAAAATAGAGCATCTATAAAATGATATGGGCTAGTACTTTAACAATATATTTGTAATCTAGTTTATGTAGGAGGCTTTAAAAGGATAGTAATGTAAACATTTCTTAAACATACCTATTTAAACTTTTATGCTACTGAAATGTCCTGCCCATTTTTATTTCAATCTTGCATAAGGAAATATATTTTGTTGTTATATTAAATTCTCCAGTTCACATTGCTAAATGTGACCTTTCTTATCTTTTATTAGAAGTGTTTTATTTGATTTAGAAATTGTAATGCAGATTGAAAGAAGCTACAGCTTTTTATAGTTATATAGAGACATCTAAAGTTATTTTATAACCTAATAACTGTAACAGATTTTATAGTGTTTTAAACTGCCTTTTATGGGTCTACTTCAGATAATAATTTGCTAAATTTACTAATCATGTAAGCATTTCAATGCAGTATTTCTCATTAGGCTTTACTTATTTTTTTCTGGAAAAGAATAAAAAATAGCACAAAAATGCATTGCCTAAAAGAGAAATCCAATTTTCAGAAATGAAGCACATTTTGAACAATTTGAAAATGACTCACCCCTCTTTGTTCACTTGCTGCCATGAATATGATGGTCTAAGGAGGGCAAACCTACAGAAGAAAGAAGTGAACATCAACATTGACCTGATTCTTTTATTTAACTTTTTCTGTCCTCTCCCAGCCAATATTTCTATGATTTCTTCAAAAGGATCACGCATTTGCCTAAAGATAAAATGAATACTGTTTTTATCCAGCAATCATTGGCAGCTGAAATAATACACATAAAAGAATTGCATATGATTATTCTTTTTTTTTTTTTAAGTTAATGCTGGAATGACCACTGAGCCTGACTGCAATTAGCAATTTTCTGCTACATTTAGCCAAACCCTGGGTATATGGTTACACAAATAGCTTTTCTTCTGAGAAGCTATGCTTCATTTGAACTACCTAAGAGTTCTGTCTGCTGATGAATGCTTCTCCGGCAGACCCCAGTGTGGATTTTATGACTAGGAGGGATGTATTTCTGGTTTCTAATAAAGTGATTAACCTCTGTCTAGTCAATAGATACAATTATAGCCATACTTCACGCGTGGGAAAATTGGATTTTCCATGTAGATCTGCAAATAAAGAAAACACCATTTCCAAGGACGTCCTAACATTCTTCTCACCAAGGAAATCACACACATGTCAGCCCACACAGCTGCATAGAAACCAGCATTTTTCCTGCCTAGCTTCATGGTCTTCCTTCCTCCGCCTCATCCTCTCTGGATGCCCCCCTCTTTGGCTTTCGGCTTCTGCTCTGTCAAACTTCAACGTTCCTTTGAACAGTCCAAGCACCCACCAAGGAAAGGGCATGTGAGCACACAGCAAGAAGGCGGCCGCCTACAAGTGAGAAAGTGAGTCTCACAGAACACAGCCAGCCGGGCACCTGGTCTCCGACTTCAGCCTCCAGAACTGAAGGAAAATAACCCCTGTTTATACCTCCCAGTTTGTGGTATTTTGTTATGGCAGCCTGAGTTGACTAAGTCACTGTCTAGTCAAAACTCTCATCAAATTTGAAGTTCAGCGAAGATGTCCAAACCCAAACATTTTCTTTTGAAGTTCAATGAAAATGTCTAATCCCAAACAATTTTTTTAACTTCATCTGAAGCTTGAAGGATCAGTTCCTCTCTATAACCTAACAGAGATATTAAATGTCAAATAAACAATCCATTTCTAGGCAAAGAAAAATCTTTTATAGGAATTTTGCAATTTATATTTCTTCCCATATTACAATATGTCTAATCTTTGAAAGGAGGCACCTGGATTTTAATGAAATTTATTTGAGGACCACAGACAACCAACACAATTTATTAATCCCCGTGTATTTTGACAAGAAAGAAGGAAAGTGTTAAATACCTGGCAATTTCTGGGGCTTTCCATGACTGCAATGTGGGATTTCAGATAGTGTCTCCCATAATAGCCTGCTCCTCTCTATTGTAGGTTAAAATATGCTTAATGAACATTGTACTTTAACTGAGGTCTCAGGCATTCTTTGTTCTATTCCTGGGTGATGAATCTTCAAAAAACAGTATGGCCCAGCTGACCTGGCTCAGTGGTTGAGCATCAACCCAGGAACCAAGAGGGCACCTGTTCAATTCCAGGTCACGGCACATGCCTGGGTTTCAGGCTCAATCCCAGTTGGGGCCGTGCAGGAGGCAGCCAATTGATGATGTTCCTCTCCGATGTTTCTATCTCTCTATCCCTCTCTCTCTAAAAATCAAATAAAACATATTTTAAAAAATGGTATGGACAGGCAAGTGTCTGTGTTTAACAGCACTGCTGTTTTGAGGCTCTAATACCATAGCATTTTTTGAGATTCTTCTCTAAGGAGAATAGCTGATCTGAGCTGAATGCTTAGGGGACAGATGAGAATTGCTAAGAGACTAAAAGCAAATCTAATTTCAGTTGGCAATGTCTTTTCCCACATCCCCTGTGTCCTCTCTCCCATTCTCAACCCAGCCATCACCTTCCTCAGAGGTGTTGTTTATTCAGTTCCTCTATAGAGCAGCATTATTTATCAGAGGATTGCTATAAGTGCCTCCCACAGAGAGGAAACTGTTCCCCCAGTGTCTGGAGGTTCCTTGTGGCAAATATTATCCCACTTTTTATCAGGGGGTTCTCTTGTAGCTCTCAAACCGTCTCAGTCACAGAGAGGGTTTCCCCTCAACAGACCAGCCCACCTCGCCTTCCACAACTCTTATAACCTCGTTGTTGTTTTAATTCCTGTCTCTCTCGGTATGTATCAAGTTCCCTGCCACCAATTTGCCAATTTTCTTGCTATTTGCAGACCCTGCGCCATCATATTTACTAAAAACTACAGGACGACAAAATGGATAGGTCATTTTGCTTGATCGCCTCATGAATTGTAGGTTTAATAAGGAATAATAGCTGAGTTTGAGTATCCTATCTAATAAAAGGGCAATATGCAAATTAACCGTCACTCCATCACAAAAGATGGCAGCGCCCATAGCCACAAGATGGCGGTGCCCAGTCCTCTCAGCCCCGCCGGAATCCCCCAGTCCCAGGGGGGTGGCCACTGAGAGCGGGCAGTGTGAGTGGCCTGGTGGAATGCTTGCTTCGTCGCCACGGCAAGGTCAAGTCCGGGTGGCCAGAGGGTGGAGGGGGTGGAGGATAGTGTGACAGGAGGAGCTGGTGGTGGAGGCACAGGGGTGAAAGCCGGCCGAGAAAAAGGAAGGAAGCACTTTATCAGAGTTCCTGAGAACAGGGAGGGAGGTTGTTTGCATTTTCCAGCTGCTGATGGGCCTCTGGGCTGCAGAGAGTCTCTGGGCGGTGGGCGCCGAGCAGTCAGGCCCCACAGAGAGCTACTGGCACACGGATTCATGCACAGGGCTACTAGTTCCTACAATAAAATCTGTGATGTTCCTTTAACACACAAGTATGATTTCTTCAGTAAACATGCTATTGACAACCATAAGCATGATTGAATTCTTCTTTAAACTGTCCCTCTCATTCCCCACAACTATGCTGTTTAGTGCCAGGCTTTAGAGCACTAAAGAGCATAGTAAAACTTTATCCCTGAGAAGTTTAGAAACACAAGCATCAGACTCGTGGAAGGGTTTAATGGACAGAGAGATTGATTTTCTATCCTCACTAAATGCCTCTCTTTGCAGCAATCTGGGAGTCTATGACTGTTTTGTGGCCCATCAGGAATAATTGTAGTTATAATTTTATTAGTAGCTGGAGGATATAGTTATATTTCCTCCCATTTTCATTTTCAGGCAACTTTGCTGTGGACTTGTCTGCATCTGAATTAGGACATGAGCTCAGAGCGCACCCTTGCCATTCTGCACCTAGGAGGGCATACCTGTCTGCTAGGCGTTATTTACAAAGCACGCTTCATATGGCCTCCATGCTTCTAGCCTCTTCCCTAACAGGCCTTTGTGTGCCATACCCTTCAATGCAAATATTTACATTTCTTTACTTTGTTATTGCCCTCACCCAGGGAACATAATCTGGAAAGACAGAAATGTTCTTACTTAAAATGAACCCTTGCATAACTGTGCATTTCAAATTTGTGATTTGGGCAAATATGCCTTTATTGCTGTTAACTTCTGCCTGTTCTTTTTTGCTCACCTGTGAGTTTTCCTCCTTCATTCTGGGCCTCTCCTGGTGAGATTCCGAACATGTGAATGACGTATCTTAGACATCTCTTAAGCACTGGAATTTTTAAAAGACACCCAAGCCTCATGTGGGAATGCGAGTAAATTTTAGGGGAGGGGAAGTTATTTCCCTATAGAGCAGAAGCAAACTATGTCTTTTCTGCAACATGATAGTATAACCCTGTGTTTACTATCAGGACAACTGGACTGTGAAGCTGTATTGAAACCAACCTAGCTGCATATTAGAAGAATGAGAAATGCTAGAGTTAGATGCCCCTAAAAGTAAGCCATGGCCTAAGTCTAACTTGTTACTAACATTAGTATTTTGGAAAAACATACTTGTTAAAAACAAGACAACAGGCCCAACATAGAGCTGTTTATGCTAAGCCCCACATCACCAAACTGAGACTCAGCTACAGTTTTGGCTCTCCCAGAAAAGGAACTCAGGAAACAGTCACAAAAAAGCCGACACTCTTGCTCCTGCCAGCGCTTTAAGTGATACACTGTCTTTCATCTCTGACCTGGATGCCCATGGCATCTTCCACCATCTACGAAACTATTGCAAGGGAACTTACTAGCTTGCAGGTAAGGTGAAATTTCAGACCCTTCACAATGTTTGACAGTTCTGGCAGTGAGGGTGGGATGCTGACCAAGACATGCCTTCCTAGAAGAATGAGGACCTCATGGGCTGATTATCCAGACTGGATGGGAGTCCGTGGGGATTGGTAATGAACATGTAGACCAAATGGTCCTTACCATTGTCCACTCATGAAGGAACGTGGTCACAAGCTGATAGTACCAGGAAGCAGGTTGACAAACAGCTGCCTCAGTGGTATGCCCTTGTTGTTAACTCTCCTGGAGGCAGAGGAACTGCATTGTAGCAACACGGGCTGAGATGCATCCATGGTAGGCAAACGTCTCCTGGCCCTTTCAGACAACAGCTACCGGGGGGGTGGGGTCGGGGGGTGTACACAGTGAGTGTGAAGGGAGGGAAATCTGGGACTACCCTTTGGAGAAACTAAGCTAATTGTCAAGGTGTGGCTGGTTCCTTGGGATGGTGGGGGTGGGGCTTGTGAAGGAAGACTGTCCTCAGCTGGCCCTCTTGCAGCTTAATCCCCTGCAGCCCACGAAGACAGCTGTAGATACATTTGAAGACAATTGTATAAGGACTCAAGGTCTACTTTTTGGTTGTTTTTATTTTTAGTTTTCAGTGGAGCCTGGCTGTGGTAAGAAAGTGTTAGTCCTCTCAGCCAGACTCTCTGAGACAGTAAGATTCTTGGGAAAACCATAGATGAGACATTGACTAGCATTTTCAATCTTCCTGCCCTGGATTGGATGTACAATGTGGATGAAGGAGACCCCACTGGAGGATGAGAAACTGACCTGAAGCAATTGAGATACAATCTTGTGGTCAGCCCCACCACCAGGGGGCAGTTCCATAGCCCTTACGCTGAAATGAGGCAAGGGGTTAAGGGAAGTTAGCGGAGCAACAGGGCCACAGGTGTTCCCTGTTAAAGTGGATTCCTTTAAAGGGTTCCTGCTGCTGGAGCCAAACTGGAGTCAGTCGGAGTGTGAGGCAGTGGGAGGGTGCAAACCTAGTGGTCCCTGCAGGAAGCAGTGTGACTGTGCCGTTGAGTCAAGGGGCCCCCCAGACAAGGAAGAGGCTCTTATCACCCGATACAGGGTGCTGGGTGGGTGAAGACATTTGAAATTCATTTTCCTGAAGCAGAACTGCTGCCACACTGCTCCAACGTGAAGGTGAGCGAAGACTTGTTTAATGGCATGGAGTTCCTCCCTGTCTCTTTCTGTGTCTCTTTCTGTCTCTCTTCCTATGTGTCTCTGTCTTTGTGTTTCTCTTCGTGTCTCTGTCTCTCTGTGTCTCTTTCTATGTATCTCTCTTTCTGTGTCTCTGTCTTTGTGTCTCTGTCCCTCTTCTGTCTCTCAGTGTGTCTCTCTCTTCCTGTGTCTCTCTCCGTGTCTCTATGTCTCTCTGTCTGTTTGTCTCTGTGTCTCACTCTGTGTCTGTCTCTTACTTTCTCTTTCTGTGTCTCTGTCTCTGTGTCTGTCTGTCTCTGTGTCTCGCTCTGTGTCTCTGTGTATGTCTCTCATTTTCTTTTTCTGTATCTCTGTGTGTCTGTCTGTCTGTCTGTCTCTCTGGCTCTCCCTTTCTCTCCTTCCACCCCTTATCCTCCACTCTTCCCCCTCAGCTACTTTAAGTCGAAAAAATGGGTAGAGCTAGAATTAAGGTCTCCCTGTCCCCAAAAGGCAACCAAAGACTATGAGTATGCTTGGGAACTTTGAAAGGGGAGGAATTAAAACTCTTATGGCTTTTTGGGTATAGGGCACCACGGGCGATAACTTACACAAAACCCTGAAAGAAAAGGTGCCGAGATTCAGCTCATTGGGTTTGGAAAGAGTTCGCAGTGGGGAAGGGGAGCTAATGTGACCTTGTGTGCCTAGTCTATGTCCTGTTGATGACTCTACATCTAAGTGCTTATTGTAAAGTGATGTATGGCCATTGTCCTTCTTTGTCACATGGTGCCAGGGGCAATTCTCTTGCCTGGGAAGGGCCACATATTGAGAACGGCTAGCGGGGCATGAAGATTGCTCCCCACCCCCACCACGCATCCCTGGCTGGTCTAACAGAAATAGTACAGCATCTCAGAAAGAGAAAGGAAAGTTGCAGGCTTGATTAAGGGTGGTGAGAGATGCAATAGCTCAACACAACAGCCTTGCAGAGTCAGCAGAGAAAGCTAACAGGAGCTGGAGGTTTGCAGCAGATTATTGCCAATTGAATTCAGTTGTTCCTGCCACAGTCTCAGCTGAGCTGTGGCCAGCATCGCCAGAGGAGCTGAATCCGTTCCCCAGATTGATTGCCCTTGTGTGTCTTGTCCCCTCGGTGTCTCGGCCTGGTTCACCGATGCTTTGGCTGAGCTGAGACCCACTAGCATCACTGGGCTGCTGGGGCTGTCTTATCTCAGCAGCAGTTTTCAGAAAATAGTGTGGTTCACTCCAGTCAGTGGTCATAACTCAAGGCCATTCTTACAGTTCTGGCCACAACAACTGGGGGAGAACTTTGTTATATTTTTACCGACTCTTCGGCTGTTCCCAATAGCACAGCTGTTTTTGGTATGCCACTTGGAAAACTATGTAGTGGGGAAATAATTCACGGCTGCTAACAAAATTGTCTGGGTCACTCATGCAGATACACAGTAGAGCCTGCTCCCTGAGACCAAACTGCAATTAAGCACCAGATTGTTACTGCTGTTCTGGATCCCTCAGGGAGCCGGGCATGGTAACACATCTACCAATATAGACCGGGAACGGGGCAAAGGACTGCAGAGGCAATGGATACGACATGATTATGACTCCTCTAAAAGGAGAATAGTTTGTGTCAAGGTGAGGGAAGTCTCATTGTTTGGAGTGTTGGTCCAATCTACTCCTGGCAGACTGATGGCATTGAACTTTTGATCCCCTCTCAGGACTATTGGTGGTGCTTCAGTACTGTTGACCCATTTTAGGGTTGCATTGTTGCTGTTCTGGTCTGTTCTTATTCCGGGGCATTCTGTGGGGTAGACAAATGGCCATTGGTCTGGTGGTATGAACCTAAAGAACAGGCTGGGCCCATTGACTTCAAGCAATCCCTCCAAAATAGGGATGGATCCCATTCTTCAAACTGAACTGAATACAGCTTTCACCAGCCAGCTGGGAAGCCATGTTGGGGAACCCGGCACCCTTTGCATAAAAACTTGGGGCACTCTAAGCCACACTTTCTTTCCAGAGGCACCAGGTCCTCCCTACTCTGTATTTCTGTGTGAAGCAAACATTTCTCACCTCCCTCCTGAAGACATGGTGACAGGTGTCCTAGAGGTAGACATGCCAGCTCTCACAGGACCTCAATGAGGCTGTTGTGGGTTAATCAAGGAGCTTTCTGGAGGAATAACAAACACATTGTTTACTTGCAAACTACAGGCAGTTGTGTATACATTGAGAATCCTCCAGTGAGAAAAGGTAGAATTTGTCCCAGACTTTAGCTAAAGTGATGGGTGATGCCAACTTGTCCCTGGAAGACCATCAGCTCAGTTTCAGCTCACCGGCCAAGGGTTTTGTAAACGAGACTTGCCCTCTACTTGAGCTTGCAGGCCAAAGCAGTCTGCAAATGCTACTCCATCCTGTTGTACTTGGATTAATGCTTTGGGCCAGGTTTAAAAAAAAAAAAAAGGTCAATACAAAAAATTTAAGGAGAAAGCCATATGGTAAAGGTAATTCTTAATACAATATTTCATTGAGAAAAGGTGGATTTTTTTTTCCTCTACAATAAAATCTCTATTCTTTCCATCCTCGGTTCCATTTCCCATCACCATTTGTGTGCCTTGAGTATTGCAACTTCCTCTCCGCCTGCCCCAATTCCACCTGGTCAGAGTGCTGTTTCTGTAAATGTACAGGCGCGCGAACCACTCCCCTGCTGCAATCCTTCCAGCGGCTTCTGATGGCCTCCGGGCCAAGGCCTCAGAAGGCTCTCAGGCTTTCATGAGGTGAACCCCAGAGTGTCCTGTCACAGCTCTGGCCCCGCCTCTTCTCACACATGACATCTTAGCCCTGTGGAACTAACCTCATGTCTTCAATATACCTTGATTGTCCTCAGGTTTGGGTTTCTGCCAGAAGTTCTCTCCTTGTGCATTTGCCTGGGAGATGCCTACCCTCTTTCAGGCATCACAGGTGGTTCCCCAACTGGTGGCCCTGTCCCTCTGGAGGTTGGTGTCCTTCCCATGTGCTCACATTGGCCCACAGTTTGCCATCTGCTTTTTCCTCTCTCGTCCTATGTAAGCTCATTAAGACCAGGGACTGGTTTTGTCTTGCTCTCTTTTGTAGCCCGCGTGGATGTCATATTGCTAGACTCGTGGCAAAAGTTCCAGGCATCTTTGCTGAATAAATACGTTTTTCCTCATTATAGTAGATGTGGAATTGATTGTGTTTTAATTGTGTATCTGCATATACAAGATAGAATTGACACCTACACAGGTGATCTTCATTTTGGGTTTTGTTAGGATGATTTAAACTTGCAGAATGCTTTTAATTCCTAAAACTGCATGGCCTCATTATGTTAATGGCCTTCATTAGGCATCTGTATGGGATCCTCTGTCAATAATACACTTGTGAGCTGTCTGGAGACTGCACGATAAATCAACAGGGCCTGCGATTAAAAGGCAAACACGATGTTGACAGGGCGGCCTGGGTTGACGCAACAGGATGCCCTGCTTTTGGAAATGGTGGTTTTCTGTGAGCTCTCTGTGCGGGTACTTGAGGCTTGGCTGTCCTTGTCATGTGGTGACCGAGGGTATCAGACCCATCTGACAGTGAGCTGAACACCGCAGACTCCGCTGAGAGGCTCGCCCTGGCTGCCCCCGAGCCGGCCACAGGGGGTGCCTCAGCGGCCCCCATCCTGGCAGGGGTGCGTGACGCAGGGAATGCAGGGAGGCGTCCGCCTTCCACCCCGGGAAAACGTGGGTGCTGCTCTCTGTTCCTCGTTCTGGGTGTGCTTGAGCGGCGGCGCCGGCTGTTTCCGTGCAATGGCAGGAGCTTCATTAGACAAGCATATGGGGAGCCAGGCCCGAGGGCAGGAGTGCCCGGCAGCTCGGGGACGGAGGCGGAGTGGTTTGCCAGCTCCATCTGCTGCATTTTCCTAATAATCGGACACCTGCCAAGGAGACGCATCTTGCATCTCAGAATGGCTGGGAGTTAACAGAGGCACCGTAAGTTCTTTGAAGCGCCTGGCTCGGGCGAGGGGGAGCCTGGCCTCCAGCTCCCCTCCTGGCTCCCAGGCGGTGAGGATGCTGGTGTCTCAGCGACATCCCCGCTGCCAGGAGGCCTGCGTCCTGCGTGCCTCCCGCATCGCCGCCCGCTCCGAGATAAGAGGCTGGTTAACTCGTGGGCATCGGAGACAGACAAAGCCTTCACCCAACTGTGCTATTGACCAATGTTTCCACCAGGCAGGGCGCCTGGATAAAGACCTCATTTTCTTTACATTTTAATTGTTAGATAAGCACCTGCCTCCCCCTAAGAAGAAACAAACACCCGTTTTCTAATGTAAAGTTATCCTGATTCCGTTTAGTTGGTGTCCAGTCTAGTTTATTTAGATTTAGTTTTGTTAGTTTAGACCGAGTTCTTCCAAACGAGAATTTTCTCCCAAATGCTAGTATCCATGGCTGGTTTTCCAAGGTCCGTACAGCCGTGAAGGTGAGACAGGTAGAGGGAGAGGGGGTCAGGCTGACAGTACAGGGGAGGTTGAAAGTATTCTCCTGAGAATTACATATCTGCCCCCGAATCCTTTTTTTAATAAAAGGAGCATCTGAGAAATAATAATTTACCTGTTGTGACTAAATAACTCCATTCATCTCTCCAAATAACAAATGGTGACTTTCCTTAAATGCTGGCTAGGCCTTATGCGTCAAGTTCAACCGACCGAGCATTCATTCTTGCGAGCGCTCATTCTTTGAAGAATGAGAAGGATTTGTATGATCTGTGCTGTTACTATTAACCTTGGGAAGTAGATTCCATTTTCAACGATACCCTCACTGTAGGCTAAAGGAGAATGAGCAGTCTAGCAACAGACATCAGCTGGTCAGATTGACTTCTGCTGTGTGTTAAGATCCGAACAGAAAACAGCTCTTAGGAGATGCAAGCATCAAATTCTAATCTTCTAGAAAGACCTCTTACAAGAGAAAGAAGTGAGTGGTTTTAGTGAGAATACACAGCAGTGACTAATATCGGTCTTATTATGCTAAGAAAGGTTTTTATTGGCAATATAAAATCCTTTCAAATAATGCATTTTTCTTGACAGCTCTTACAAGAATTTGACCCAAATGCTTCACTAATAATTATACGATCTTTTGGCAGGATTTCACACAGACCCAATCTTCATCCACCTTGTTCATTGCCTTCCAAAATTCTTGAATAATGTTGTTGATTGGTTTTAATCCGTTATTAGCCAGTGCATTGTTATTTTTATTATCCTATGACTAATGTATATGATGCTGATAGCTTGCTTACTTTACTTTCTTTTGAAACCAGGTTGAAAAACAATCTCAGCATTTAATACTCTCTGTACTAAAACACTATTTAATTTTAGGGTAATACATGTTTCTGAAAAATTGATAGCCTAATTATGGCCACAAAAATTTATAAAGTGATAGAAAAATGAAATAAATGTATAATTATATATCAGAAATATCTGGAGAATGCCAAAGTTCTCAATTCTTGAAGTGTAGTATGGTGGGGTGAATGAATAAAAAGAAGACAAAAAAATAAGAATATAGCAAATAACAATATTGACTAAAAGCCATTAAGTTTCATGATTTCCCCTACCACCTTCTTCTCATCTTATATCATGTTGTTCTTCCCTACTCTCACCTCTAACTAGTTTTTAGTATGTTTTGTGTGTATTTGCGTGTGTGTCTTAGAAATGCATCATGCATTTTATTCCCTCTATTCAACCTCCCTGATTAATTCTGGGTTAACAAAGGGAAAAACCATTGCTTTTATAAATACTTGTGATGAAACATGAATCACCAATTTTCTTCCTTTTCTTTTGAGTACTTTCTCTATATTCTTTTTTAAAGTTTCACATTCTTTTATTTTTCATCTTAAAACTACAGGGTTATATTATGCTTTTAAGATACCTATTTTTCAACTTATAAACATTTTTTGGGGTGACATTAGGTAACTTACTACTTCATTATGGTAGTGTCATAAGTTCTGAGTAAGTTTTATTTCCAAAGGTAGTTCATATTTATAGAGTCTACTGGGATCTTGCTAAAACCTGGCTCAAAAATATACGCATGAAGGAACATTTCAGACATGGTATGAAGAAGATACAAATATTTTCTAATTCAGGATTTAAATGCGATGCAATGTGACTCTTTCCAAGATCACCTATGTCTAGTTATGGCAGACATATGATTAAAGTTCTTAAATTTCTAGTCTAGAACTAAAGTAATGGTGGTGGTGGTATTTCTTTTTTGTTTTTACTACTTTAAAGATATTGTCCAGCAAAATACACTGAGAATTTTGGAATATTTTCTTATCAACTTTCTTTGCATAGAGGTTCTGTTTTCTGTGTACTTGGCTATAATAATAACACATATAATAATTTTTATTTAATTTTTTACCTAACAGTTACATGAGCACATTCCATATCTTTGTCATCATGAGGTTTTCTCTTTTTCAATGAAATATATATTTGATAGGCATTATAAAAGTAATACGAATTTGCATTGAAGAAAACCTGGTAGGATACCCACCTAACGATCAACAAAGGCTACTGAGGGAAGTGGAGCAATAAGCAGAGGAAAGTTGACTCCCCGCTCTCAGTTCCTCTGCTTTGACTGGACTTTATGTGAAAAGGTAATACTTCTGCAAAGAGAAAGATAGCTAGCTAGGTAAATAACTAAAAATTATTTTCCTGGAAAACATCTCAGCCAATAGAGAAGTAGATTCCGCTAAACATTAACAACTAGTGGGCGTACACCTTCCCAGACCTTTGAAAAATACATTCATGTATAATATTTCAGTTGTTACTCTAGATTTCTAGAATTTGGCAAAAACACATTGAAACAATATATAATGGTCTAAAAAATGTTGTGTCTCCTACTCTCCTTCCCCAGTAAACCTCCACCCTGTGTCCCAAGTGCTATTTCCGTAGGCAAATACGTCACTCGTTGTTGTTGGCTTAGTTTTTGATTGTCATCTTGTTTCTAAATGAGTTTCTAAAATTTTCTATTTCTTGATGGTCAACTTGAACTAATCAGCAGAGTAACCTCTCCCTCCTTCCAGCTCTCTGCTCTTGTTAGTCTGCTAATAAGATCCCAATGACTTTCTGTTGAAATTAATTTTTAAAAATTCTCTGCTGTTGATGACATAATCTGTGGTTATAAAGCCTGTATCAGACTTATTTATTTTTGTGTGTAATGAAGTTTCAGTAGTTTCTTGAGAGGTGTGGAAAACACACATGTTTAGTCCACCGTCTTGGTACTCACAGCTTTCTACCTCAACTGCCATTTATTTATTTTTTTCTCTGAATTGTCTCACCAGTGCCATCTCTTTTTAATCCTATGCCCCCTTTCATCTTCTTTTACACAGCTCTGGGCCTGATGATTTTTGTTGTTGTTTTGGTCTAAATTTATTGAAAACACAAAGTAGCTTTAATTTTCCTATTTTAACTCTTAACTAGTAAGCCTATTAGACAGTAGAGCAGCACTTTAAATTATGTCTTTTCATTGTGTTAGAACACGGATGAGAGAAAAGCAAAATGGATTCCTGGCCATGGCCACTGTCTGTGGGGAGTTTGCATGCTCTCCCCATGTCCGTGTGGGTTTTCTCTGGGTCCTCCAGTTTCCACACCCCAAAGATGTGCCCGTGAAGTGAACTGGTGTCTCTTCATTGTCCCAGTCTGAGTGGGTGTGGATGTGAGTGCGCCCTGGGTCGGGGTCCTGTCCAGGGCAAGGGCCGGTATTGCACCCTGAGCTGCCATAGCTCAGGACTGAAATAGAGGATTAAAAAAGAATTCTTATTTGTTTTTACTAATCTTTCCTAAATGTATTTATAGCTCACATTTATTTCAATGTTTAGTATTTGAAGCATTTGGGGTCTTGACTAGAAGTTTGCTGAAGTTTCTGTGACCAGAAGTATGCCATAGGAACTTAACTCTTGCTTATATCTATTAGCTGATGGTAAAATCAGTGATCTTTTTGCTTAACGTAGCAGTTTCCAAGAAGCTATGGATGACATTAAGTGAGGACTTAACTACACAGAATCACAATACTATTAATAAATCAATGACTTTTTGATTGACATGGGGGATATCTGTGCAGACCTTTGGACACATTCCTTGAGTTTGTCAAGAGTCTTGCTAGTGTCATAGAACAACCTCAAGAGCACCCTAAGGACTTGATTTCCACTCTAACTTCCAGAAGACCCACCAGCATGTCACCAAAATAATGGATTCCCTGTCCAAGAATGAGCATCACAACTTCCATTCTTTAAACCCCTGACCTCTCTGTTTCACAATCTTTCTAGGGGAGGCTGAGATTCCAGGTTCAGAGGCGCTGATACTCATTGGTGTAGGAGAAGTCCGGGCCTGATGGAAACATATGGAAGCTACAGGTACTTCTTGTATTTCATTCAACTTTTCCAGAAAGTTCCCCATGCAACACCTGAGACAAACTCTTGGACCTATAGAGGTAATGAATTTCAAAGCAAAGGTGGTGTTCCCTAAATGCTTGGATTCAGGTGTGTATAGGGATAGGCGATAAAAGAAGCCAGAGCATCCAACAAATTATTTTTTAAAAGCTGGAAAGCAAACTTTACTAAGGAAAATTAAGATTATATATATTATGTGGATAAGGAAAGACTGTAGGGAATTTAATAATTAGAAATAATGTTTTCTTTCTTGCTATTGAAACCAAGGATAAAAGAAATTGGCTTAGAGAATGAAATATTTTGTTTAAATGTTATAACATCTTTTTTGATGTATGGCTTTTGTTATAGCTCTTAAGCATATAGTGACTCTCCTCTGAATATCTTTAAAAATAGATGATAGTTATTTTTGGCCTTGTGTTTGGCATCTAAAGGTCAATTAAGAACACCTTATGTAAACTACTATTCCCAATGTTCCAATGTCTTTTTACTTTTTTATGTGATAAATATACTATATAAAGGATGGTTTTTCTTTGCAAATTTGGTGTAATTTTGTGTGTGTGTGTGTGTATAACAGAAGTTATTCATAGGCTCTGTGATATTTCTTCTCTTTATTAAATTACTATTTACTAAATAATATAAATCAGGGTTCTTTATGGACAGTGCATGGTCTAATGTCGGGGTTTACTGGGATTGCTACCCAATTTTTCTCCATCCTTAGCCTCTATTCAAGGACCTGGTTTCTCATGTTGGGTTTCTCGTGATCCCATGCATCACACAACTTCTGGATAACCTAAAACTGTGTACCATTTCTCTTTTGTGAGAAGTATTGTAAAAAAAGATAATGCTAAGGGTAAACTACTACTAGTACTTTTCCAGGGTGTATTTGAAAATAAGTGAAACAATATTTCAGCTCCAGCCCTAACACTGAAGTATTTTATTAAAGCACTTTTGATGTTTCTCTTGAAATTATCATGTTTTCTTTGATTATAAAATCTGCCATTATTAACTGGTACACCTAGTAGAGATGATATAATAGTCAATTAAAGAGTGTTTGAGGTTTAATAACTTTCAAATAGAAGTTTGTTCAAATAGAATTAATGTAAACCCAGAAAGACAGAAAAAATTTAAATGACCTTGTTCTATACTCCTTATTCTATGTCTTGTTCTATACTCCTTATTCTATGTCTAACAACTCAAGGCAGGATGATTTGCATAAAGTTTCTTCCTGTGACTTTCATTCCCAGATAATCGAGCTAGACTATCTGGCAGTTTATAGTCCCCGTTCTATAAGGAAGGGTACATTTTGGGAAAAGTATATTTGGAAGTTTACACTTCCCTTATTTGGTATAAAATCTAGGTAAATGATGATTTTAGATGAATGGCATAAGGAACCTTTTATACTGTGCTCTGCCTGGTGACAAAAGTGTGCAACAGGAAGAAAGAGGAAAGATGCTTGCATTTATGAAATCTTTGTCAGTAATTTTCTTCTTTGAGTCGGGCTTGAATTTAGTCCCTTGGCATAATGGATCCTGGTTAGTCAATAACATCTGATAATGGATCCCAAAGATCTCTGCCTTGTCTTCTTGTCTCCATTATTCCCAGGACCCTAAAAAGACATCATTGTTGGGGAAATGGTTTCTGCTACTCATAACACTTGATCACTTTAGGTTGTTGCCTTAATGCTAATTATAGTTTCCAGAGTAAAAGTAATACATCCGGTCCTTGGGGAGATCAGGTGGGAGAAGCAACTCCTAATTCCATAGCTGGGAGCCAGGGTGGTGTTAGTTGGTTTCTCCAGCTGGCAGTCTGGGCTCTGAGTCTCTGATGGGAGAGCACGTTGGCATTGGTAGGGGCCATGGGAGGGAAAGGAAGATGTTCTCTAATGCTCTTTGTTTCAAAGATCTAGACAAAGATCATTGGATCTTTTCTAATCTGGTCCATCTGTACTGAAGTTATGCTAATTCCTTCAAGAGACTGACAAAACTGGTTATCGATAGCCTTAATTTTTAAAAAAATATATTTTTATTGATTTCAGAGAGGAAGGGAGAGGAAGAGATAAAAACTCCAGTGATGAGAGAAAATCATTGTTCTGCTGCCTCCTGCAAACCCCTCAATGGGGACTGAGCCTGCAACCTGAGCATGTGCCCCAACCAGGAATCAAACCTGGGACCCTTCAATCTGCAGGCCAATGCTCTAACAACTGAGAAAAACCAGTAGGGCATAGCCTTAATTTTTAAGAACTATGCATTTATACCTTTTGTGTGTGTTTCTGTGTATGTGATATTTTAAAAGGGTATTTCAAAGAGAAGAAGAGAGGATGAATCGGTAACAGCTAACGGGCACCACAGTGCATTAATCTTTGAGCTTTTCTCTTTTCCTCTCTGTGCCTTAGACATCTACTAAATATATAGTTGCACTTGCCTTATCAACTATACAAAACTGTAAGGATGGAATGAGATAACTTATGTATTAACACTTAAAGTAGAGATGCCATGCAAAAAGGAAATGAACTCTGGGACTGTTTTTCCTCTTTGTTCCCATTAACGACTAGCAGAATGCAAAACTGAATTATATTTTCAATTTATATTTAAGTAACTTATGTTAAGATGTGTATCTTCTACCACTTAACCTTTGTGCCCTGACAGCAGCATATGATAAAATGAAATCTCCCTTTGTGGGTAATGAGGGCTGAGGTCCAGGACTTGTGGACTACAGGAGAGTCAAAGGCATCTTATGCCTTGTTTCTTCATCTTTGGAACAACTGGGTAACAACTCTTATCCCACAAAAAGCAGGTGAAAGTAATCATGCTAGTTTGCATTTTCTGGGGTGTTGGTACACTTTCTCCTAGTTGTTACACTGTTAGGGATGGAGGTTGGAGATTTTAAGCAAGACAGGGCCAGAAAAAGTCTCTGCTTTGGTGCCTTCTTTCTTCTAAGACTTGAGCTAGAAAAACTTTGTGAGACTTAAGCAAACGTGGAAAATATTAGTATATTTTATGGACTTCATGACCGGCTGGTGGTACACACAGTGATACCACATTATTGTAAAGGCAGATATAGTGACACCCAGAAGTTAAATTGTATAATGAACATAAAAGAATAACTAAAACTAATAACTAAAATTTCAGCCTCATTTTTTCCCAAGGTACTCTGCCCTTTTCATGTAGTAGTAGGTTTAATCATATAGAGATTTATGTGGTTTTATTAGAAACTAGAGGCCCTGTGCACAAATTCGTGCACCAGTGGGGTTCCTTGGCCTGGCCTGTGGGATTGGGCCGAAACCGGCTCTCCAACATCCCCCAAGGGGTTTTATATTGTGAGAGGGCACAGGCCGGGCCAAGGGACCCCACTGGTGCACAATTGGGGCCAGGGAGAGACAAGAGAGGTTGGCCAGCTGGGGAGGGACTGTAGGAGGGCTCCAGGATGTGTCTGACCTGTCTCGCTCAGTCCTGATTGGCCGGACCCCAGCAGCAAGCTAACCTACTAGTCAGAGTGTCTGCCGCCTGGTGTTCGGTGCACGTCAAAGTGAGTGTTTGAGTGGCCTTAGCATATCATTAGCATATTGCACTTTGATTGGTTGAACAGATGACTGGACCCTTAGCATATTAGGCTTTTATTATATAGATACCACTATGATTATAATATTCAAAGAAGGCTGTAACATTTATTTTGCAATGGTAGAATGAAAAATGAATTATGAAGAAATATTTAAATGATAATATAGCTCACTGACAAATTATAGACAATAGAGATGAGACAAAAATAGTACTACAAATCTCTCAATGGTAAAAATTGATTTGATTGCCTAGTGCAGTGATACTACATTCTAATACTTCTTAAACACTAAATAATGATAACGCAGAGAAAGTTAAAAAAGAAGTTAACTAGGTTGAAATAAATATAAATAACTATGCATGGGCAAATAGGAAATCTAAATCATACATTTTGAGATACAATTGGATTGAACTTTGAAAAGAGCATATTGATGAATCAAGTATTGCAAAGATATTTCAAAAAATAGTATTTCCTAATTTTCAAGCAGCATTAAGTACATTCACAATGTTGTGCAACAATCAATACTACCTAGTTCCAGAATATTTTTGTCTCTCCCAAAGGAATGGGAGGCCATGTGCTCACATTTTTAGGATATCTGTTTTTTCATAATGGACACTAAAAATATGCTAAAGATCGAAATGCCTTCTTCCCTGAGGGGTCATAGAAAGAAAGTGAAGCTACATCATCAGAGGTAAAAATTTGGCACCATAAATTTTTTTTAAAGGAGGGGAAAAAAGCTTTAAAATGAGAGTAAATCTTGCTTCACTATCAGCAAAAAAGCTGCTGACATCAAAGCCATCACAAGTTAAGATGTTCTACTGCCCTTTGCATGGTGATAAGCTGAAAGCACTTTACCGTTCAGAAATCTCTGTGCTTTGGAAAGGGAATTGGATGAGCACATCTTTTCTATATCTAAAAACTATACTCTAAAATTTAATAATTTGAAGACCATTAATTAACCTCATCTCTTAATCATTTTAATTTGTCTCCCTTTCTCTGCATTGGCTTATTTTGCTTTCTGTCCATTTTCTCTTGCTTTCCACACAAATTATTTCCTTTACTCCTACACAAAGGCATAATCTATAATAATCTATAATAATAAGAGGGTAATATGCTAATTAGACCGGACATCATTCCAGATGTCCTTGGGGACAAAAACCGGGGCGGGCGGGAAGCCGGTGCCAGCAGCGGGGGAAGGAAGGCCTACTCTTGCATGAATTTCGTGCATCGGGCCTCTAGTGCAACCATAAAAAGGCACATTCAGGAGTCATGCCCCCCTTCTTCAAAAGAATTAAATGTTGCCTTTTCACCGTTAAAGATGTTTATGTGTACATTTGTATGTACATATCTGTAAATCTACATATTCATCATTATGTACCTAATTTAGACTCTAGTGGTTCAGATGAGAGGACCATGTCTTATTGAATAACATTGGTTATAGGGAGCCAAATATTTTTAAATAGCTATGTACATAATTTCTTGGTGGTGGTAATAAATATAAAATGTATCATTTAAACCACTTTATTCAAAAATAATTCAGCAGCATTGAGAACATTCACAGTGTTGTGCAACAATTAATACTATCTAGTTTCAGAATATTTTCATCATCCCAAAGAAAACCCTGAACCTATTAAGTAGTCATTTCTCCTTCTCCTGCCCTCAGCCTCTGGCAACCACTAATCTGCTTTAAGATCAGTATGGATTGCCCTATTCTAGGCGTTTTATATAAATGAAATCATACAATATTAGGCTTTTTTGTCTACCTCCGTTCACTTAGCACAATGTTTTCCAGGTTCAGACATGTTGTAGCATCTACCAGCAATTTATTCCTTGTTGATTCCATTCATCAGCTGGTGGTCATTTGGGTTGTTCCACATGTTGGCGATTATACATAGCGCTGCTATGTACATTCAAGCATATGTCCTTTGTTTGACCACCTGCCTTCAGTTCTTTGGGGCATACACCTAGGAGTGGAATTGCTGGGTCATATGGTAGTTTATATGTTTAATTCATTGAGAAACAAACTGTTTCCAAAGCAGTAAATTTATTTGATATTCTCACCAGCAATAAGGGCTCCCTTTTCCCTCGTATTCTGGTCAATACTTACCTTCCTTTTTAAATTATGTCCATTCTGGGGGTATGAAGTGGTATCTGGTGATTTTTGATGAGCATTTTCCCAATAACTAGTGATATTGAGCATCTTTGATGGCCACTTGTGTATCTTTGGCCTAATATCAACTCAAGTCCTGTGCCCACTGTATTAGTTTCCTAGTGATGCTATAACAAAGTACTTCAAACTGGATGACATAAAACGGAAATTCATGGTCACATTTTGGAGGTTAGAAGTCCAAAATCAAGGTGTTGGCAGGGCCATGCTCCCTCTGAAATCTTCATGGGAACCCTTCCTGGTCTTTTCCTAGATTCTGGTGTTCTGCTGGCAACCTTTGGTGTTCCTTAGCTTGTAGACATATCATGCCAGTCCTCTTTTCATATGGGCTCTTCCTGAGTCTGCTTCACACAGCTGCATTTATATAAGGACTCTGCTCATATTAGGTTCGGGCCTACCCTACTCCAGTATGACCTCATCTCGCTAATTACATCTGCAACAACTCTATTTCAAATAAGCCATTCTGAGGTACTGGTATTAGAACTTCAACATACCTCCTTTGGGGGAAGGAATACAATTCAAGCCATTAACATCCAATTTTTTTAAATTGGGACTTTGCCTTTTTTGTTGTTGATTTGTATAACGTATTTTATATTCTGGATATTAGATCCTCATCAGATTTGATTTGCAAATATTTTCTAAGAATTGTCTTCTCATTTTCTCAATAATGTCCTCTGATTTTAGTTTTTAATTTTGATAAAGCCCAATTTACTTTATTTCATTGCTTGTGGTTTTGGTGTCATATATAAGAAACCATTACCAAATCAAGATTATGAAGAATTATGCATGTTTCCTCCCATTAAATTACACATTTATCCTTATGCTAGTCTATTTGGTGCCTTGTAGTTGTCACTACCGATATTTCTATTACTGTTGCATTGTAGTAAGTTTTAAAATTGGGATGTTTGAGTCTTCCAAGTTCCTTTTTTTCAATGTTTTTATGTCAATGCTATATGGCTTAGTTTACTATAGTTTTGTAATATAGATTAAAATCAGAGTGTATGCTTCCAGCTTTATTTTTCTTGTTCAAAATTGTATTGAGTATTTGGGACATTATGTACTTCACACAAGTTTTAAGATTGTTTTTCCCATGTCTGTGATAAATGCCATTGGGATTTTAATAGGGTATGCATTATATTTGTAGATTGCTTTGGGTAATATGGTCTTTTTAATAACATAAATTCTTACAATTCATGAATAGTTTCTTTCAATTTTAGGTTCAACAGTGTTTTGAACCCTTTTTTTCTATTGGAGAATGATGGTAAAAACTCCTATTCCACCATTTTGTTAGCATCATTTCCTTTATTTCTTCACGTGGCTTTGAGTTCTTGTCTATTCTCCTTTCATTTCATCATGAATAACTTTTTTAGCATCTACTGTAGGTAAGTTTAGTAGCAACTGAGCCACACCGGCCAGGTTGGACTGTACCATTTCAATTAACCTAGCTTCAAGTTCACTGGTTCTTTCTTTTGCCTGTTCTACTCTTGAATTCCTTTAGTGAAGTTTTCATTTCTATGGTGTTGTCCAACATCAGAATTTGTATGACTCCGTTATTTATTAATATTCTTTATTTGGAGAGACATTGTCCATGTGATTCCTTTCATTCTTTGTCTATGGTTTCCTTTAGCTCTTTGAGTACATTAAGTACAGTTACAGTACTGATTTAGCAAGTCCACTGTCTGTGCTTCCTCAAGAACAGTTTCTGTTCATTTCTCTTTCCTGTGACTGGACAATGCTTTCTTGTTTGAATTCCTCTTTGTATGTTGCCCCCTTTTCTTGGCAAACTGGCCATTCTGAATATTGTGGCAGCTCTGGAAATTGGATTCTGCTTCCTCTCCAGAGTTAGCTTTTGTTGCTTGTTGTGGGTTAGGTTGCTGAGTGACTTTCCTAAACTGCTTGTAAAAACTATAGTCATGTGTGATCT
Organism: Cnephaeus nilssonii; assembly: GCF_951640355.1. Taxonomy (NCBI): domain Eukaryota; kingdom Metazoa; phylum Chordata; class Mammalia; order Chiroptera; family Vespertilionidae; genus Cnephaeus; species Cnephaeus nilssonii. Next base: position 13,782,260 of record NC_137079.1, read on the forward strand.
ATAGTTTCCACATCGTTAGTTTAGTGGTCACCTCGTGGTTTGACAGAGCTGTCCTGACAAGCCTGGAAACAAAAAGAAAAAAGGAAAACAAAAGAAAATCTTCTCCTGGTCTTGGCAGACTGGCTCTGTGTGGGGCACCCCTTCAACACTTACCCATGGTGTTTACAACTCAGCTTTAGCCTTCACTTCTGCTTGGACTGGGGGTATAGATCAGCAAGGGGTAAAAGCTTAGGGCCTTCTCTGAGCATGCATCCTCTCCTGGATATAGGCATGTCCTTCTAGATTCCTCTTAGACTATGTGGGCGCTTTCTAAAGCCCTTATTGCCTGAAGCATTTCCCTCCCCAGCTTTCCCTCCCCGACCAACCTTCGACCTTCGACCTTTGCTGCCTATTTGTCCCAACTGTTACCTTTTGCCCCAGGCAGCAGCATGTTCAATTACCTTAATGTTTTAGGCAAATACTCTCTCTGCACAGCTACTTTTCCATCCTCCTGAGTTAAGTGAAATAAAGGCAAGCCCCTTGCATCAGAACTACTGAGAATCGCTGAAGAGGTCACAACAAATACCATTCCATGGGAAGAAGGTCCATTCTGTTCCCTGTAGAACTAGACACCCATGCTAGTAATACAGGCTGCCATTTTTCAAGACCACCGCTGACCAGGGAGGAAGGGGTGAAAAGAAAAAAGATAAAATGCCATTAAGCTATACTACTGGGTTTCAGTCATCTTTTTATTTCTGAAGCATTCACTACATTGCTGTATACACCTTGCACTATTTTCTGGACTTTCCACATTGATTCTGACATTTTTTTGCTAATTCTGCCCCCCCCCCCAGTGTTTTATATGGAGGGGGATGGGTCCCCAGAGTTCCTCACTCTACCATTTTCATTGACACATATGCATAATTTTTTATTTTTATATTTTTGTTGATTTCAGAGAGGAAGGGAGAGGGAGAGATAGAAATATCAATGATGAGAATCAGAGTGGCTGCCACCTGCACACACCCCACTGGGGATGGAGCCCGCAACCCAGCCATGTGCCCTTGACCAGAATCGAACCTGGGACCCTTCAGTCCGCAGGCTGACGCCCTATCCACTGAGTAAAACCGGCTAGGGCCATATGCATAATTTTTAATGTAAGTAAATACATACACCAATATTTAGGTGAAAATGACATTTTCCTATTATAGTCTAAAGTTGTGATATTTTATTAGCTGTAAATAAGGACTCTATAGTTACATGATATAAACATTTGTATATATTTCAGGCATTTAAGATTAACAAAAGGAATATGCAAAATTCACATGTTAGGTGCTCATGAATTAAATAAGAGAATTTAGGGACTAATATGCATATACTAGTATCATTTAAGTGTAACTAGCCACTAAGCTGACCCTTTCCTACTATTAGAAAAATATATTATTAGCTATATTATTGGCCTGACCCAATATAGCTTCTTGCTGGAAGATGAAAAACATCTTGTTTTCATATTTAAACTTAATGAGCTCTGTGGACTCTAAGGAACATTAAACCTCAAAGAGTTCATTGAAATGTTTTGTCCCTAGATGCTCTAGCTAATGTGTTTGCCCCTGTCACGATGTTAAAACACAATGTTTAATGTCACTGACCTCAAGACAGTATGTCATGCCTTATTTAGAATAACCATTCCCTTCATGTACCCTTAGGATGGTTCTCATAATAGCAAGAAAGGAAATACTTGTCAATCTCTGTAGTTACAAAATTTAATCTCCCCAAATCACCATGCTTGCTGACAAGGAATATTACTTTATTTGCAAAAGAAAATTACAGTAAACACACAACAGTATTGGGCTTACTCATGTGAATACCTAATGCAAGGAACAGTGTGCTGAGAAAAATGCAACATGTTGTTGATTATGTTATAAAATGAAACTCTTTTTGATGGAATTTTATATTAGGATTTTTCTCTAAAACGTAGTAGAAGAGAAATATTTTCAACCCTATCTGGCGATTGTTAAACATATATTTTTAAGGGAATCTTTAATACAGTGCATCTGGTTGAAAAGTGACTTTAGAGAATATAACATACCACACACAAATTAATTTTTCAGTTTAAATTGTTTGGCAAAGGTAATGATGTCATACATCATAGATGTATCTTTGCACATTACATTCTGAAAGCAAACTACATTTGAGCCAATATTTGTTTTTTGGAATTTTGCCCATAGAACTTAATAATAATGACTAGTCTCAAGACAAGTTTATTTCCCTCTAGAATCACTCCCCTCAAGTAACTATTGCCTATAGAGAATCAATAGCTTTTTAAATGATAGAATTCTGAAAACCAACCAACCAACCAACCAACCACAACCCACTGTTTGTGGTGGCAGGTATTCAATGTTCAGAGATTATATAATTTAGGCTAGAAAACGTTTGCTAATATGGGACAGGGAGGTTCTTTTCACCTGGATCACAGTATCTGAGAACTGACTTTGCTCATGATTAAACACTATTAAGCTTTATGGAGAGAACAAATATGTGTTAATATCTTTAGTCGATTGCACACTAACTGGAAAAATTTAGAGCTTTAAAAGGACAAATACACGTAATTATACTTAGTAAATAAGTGTTTATAACATTTAGCAAACTCCAACTATAACGTCTGTTCTACATGAACTTTAGGATGTGAAAATGCTCAATGGACTGAGATTCACAAGTCAAGTGCTACCTAGTAATAGGCATTAAACCAGTGATTGTGTTCCCTTATTGCTCTTCCATAAATGCTGTTCCAATACTAAATGTATCAATCTTTGAACAGGAACTAGGGGAATTAATATGGTTTTTAATAATAGATTTGGAGATAAGTTTAGCATAGTTCTGAATTACATAACTTTTCACTATTGAATATCATCATGTTTTGAAAAAAAGAGGTTTCATACTGCTAGCACAGATATTGCCCCAGGATTGAACTTAATATGCTCCTGTATGCTTTTATATTTTCCATTCTTTATTGAATTTCATACGTACAAAATAAGTAAATTCTGTGGATGTACACCGGTTCCTATTTGAGAATATAGCTAACAAAGTTGTTCGTGGTCTATTATTTGGATCTTAATAAAAATTAGATAACAAAGCCTAATGAGGAAAAATAAAAAGTATATTGGGCTGTTTCTAATTCCTTCTTTGGGTAGCACCACAGAAGTAAAAATTCAGGTTTGAGGTTTAAAAGTCTAGTTATAAGCTCTGTTTTTTATTCTTTTTGGCTTTCAGCTTGTAATATTTCTATAAGTCAGACAAAATTTACATTTCCTGTCTAATTTACAGAATTGCTGTGAAGGAAAAAACACCGTAACATATGAGAAGGTGCTGTATAAACAATCAGAAACAGGATATGCAAACATGATGTTGGACTCCTATATCTGGTTTTCAAAACAGCGTCACCGAGTCACTCACTCATATCAGGATAATTCAGGGAATGAGGTTTTGATGGCAACACGGGGGAAATGGAGAGAGAGTTCTGTGATTCTAAGTGTGGATTCCTAGATGACACCTCTGAAGTTGGAGAGGAACGAATTCTTAGTTCAGGTGCTGCTTCCATTGCCGATGCCTTTGAGGCATGTTGATTTGGCCACGTTTGCTTTCGATTTATAAATGGAAAGAACCTACCTTTCCCAGGTTAGGCATCCAAGTTGTGGGTACTAGTCACCCAGCTCCCAGTCCTGCACACCTTCCTCTAGTTAGGACTATTTAGAACAAAACACTATGTAACCATCCATATCCTTTAACTTGAAATTGCAATAAATATAATTTTTCAGAGCATGACATATTCTCATGCATATATCTTATCTCTGTACAGCCCTAGGAATTTATTGACACACACTTATTTTCCCCTTAGTAACGCTGTGGTTTTTCTTACTAATAAGAACATTTAAGCATGAATTGACACATTGTCATTTATTTCAGTCCTGGAGCACACATTGAATATGATGATATGCTTGAAAAACACAACAGTATTTCCTTTGTTCTTTCCAGTGCTAATATTAAATTTAACCACACATTTCTATAAATTAAATTCACTGGGAAATCTCACATTTATAAAATTACACAAGAATAAGCTACATTATCACAATCAACATGGAAATGTACTGAAGAATTCAAAGTAGAGTGTCAGGATCACTTTATCTTCATGGTAAACTTTCACTTTATGGAAATCCCACTTGGCTTCATTTAATTAAAAAGCTGAAAAAGAAAAATTATGGTGAGTGGAAGTAAGGAAAACAATAACTGTTTATCCCATTCTAAATTAGTACATATAAATATAACAAAAAATGTCATAATTACATCAATTCACCTCATTTTAATAGTTATATGAGGATAATTGTGCTGAATTAGTTCCTGGAATGGGGTCAGGCTGGGACTAAATGTAGGTCAGTGGTGGGCGAAGATGCTGATAAGAACTTGTGTGGTGAAGTTTGGGTAAAACACGCTATTTCTGTGGGCCACTCTCATTGTTGGCTAGACCAGTGGTTGGCAAACCGCGGCTCGCGAGCCACATGCGGCTCTTTGGCCCCTTAGAGTGGCTCTTCCACAAAATACCACAGCCTGGGCGAGTCTATTTTGAAGAAGTGGAGTTAGAAGAAGTTTAAGTTTAAAAAATTTGGCTCTCAAATGAAATTTCAATCGTTGTACTGTTGATATTTGGCTCTGTTGACTAATGAGTTTGCCGACCACTGGGCTAGACCAATGGTTAATCACTCAGACTGGCAATACAGGGGAAATAAAGGAATGGACTGAAATAAATATTTAAAGTGGGTAATTTCAATGCCCTAAATATTTTTATCATTCAATTTACAATTCACTTACATAATATAAACAATTGATGATTTTTTATGAAATTTATAATTTCATTATATTGAACCAGAAAGAAAGTATAATAAAAGCATCATCAGATTCTGATGAAATGGTGCAAATAATTCCAAGTCCCAATGTTAGTAAAGAGAGGTTCTTAGATTCAAGCTCAGATTTGTGTGACTTCAGAATCAGAGCTCTTAACTAATATACAAAATTATATATTGAACTTGAACTGATCTTCTGATTCTAAATACTATTTTCCATGAATCTTAAAAACAGGAAGCAAAGTGATAGAATTAAGAGGATGCTTCTTGTTACTTTCCTACTTGAGACTTGATGTGTCATAAATATTTTTACAGAAACGTTTTGAAGAAAACTTCACCGTGAGTGAAAATGTCAGTGGAAAATATTGGGAAAGTAATTACCCATAAGTGAACACTATCATGTATTGCTATTAGCATTTTGCTCTTCTTAGTAAATAGCACAAACCCTTAAGTTAATCTTTATTTAATACCCAAAATAAATTCAGTGCTACCACTGCAATAATTTTTTTTTAACTATGGCTCAGATGGTAATTAGATCAAATTCTTAATATTGATGTTTCCCTGGTAGTTTCAAGAGACTCAGGAGTCCAATTAAATTCATCAAAAGGTTCAGGGAAAATCTGTTCTTCACTCAACTCAATCATGCAAACAAGTTACTTAATCTTCAGTGTAAAGAAAAATCCTGGTTAGAAAAAGGTAGATTAAATATAAATGAGTTTACAATATTTACATCAGAATTAATTATGATAATAGTTAGTTTCAAACATTTATTGAGTAATTAATACTATGTGCCACTGAGTAATTAATACTATGTAATGACAACGTGCCATTGATTTTACCTGCGTTCTCTCATGCAATCCTTACACTAAGCAAAATAAATATGTAAAATTTTTCTGTTTACAAATGAGAAAACCAAGGTTTAAGTTAAGTAACTTGTCAAAGGACACAGCTAGTAACAAACAGATCAGGGATTTAAGTCAGGAAGTTTAAAAACTTAAAAGACAATCTGGGAGAACTGAGTGATGGTATGAAACATTGATACTGTAGGAAAAAAACCTTGAAGACTAAAAATGCGGGGAAGATTTATGGGCATAGGATAACATTTACAGTAGACTTTTATCCTCTTCAGCATATAGACTGGCAAAAAAAAATAGCAGTATGAAGTACTGAGAAAATGTGAAAGGTATAAATGTTTAAGGTTTTGTGAGGTTTAAGAGAAAATAAAAATGAAATAAAAAGATCACTCTATATAGAGAAGAAACTAAAGACTGTAGATTAAACAGAATCCAAAATTGTGAGGAAAGTGAAAAATTAGTTTACAAATAATGATGGTCGTGGTTCTATGAATCGGGTATTTCTTGGCACAGGAAATGCCAGGATCTGCCTCCACTTCCCCAGCTTCTCTGCTAGGCTGTCCGATTCTGTTTCGTGGCAGCTCCTCCTCAGGGTTTTCATCTGAATCAGGTCAAATTGCATATCCACAACCACTCCTGGGCATGGCTGCCATCTCTGGCTTCTCACAGGAGATGTCATTTGCATGTCCAGCCCCAGGTGGCCCGCTGAGGGCAGGCCTGTCCCTTACTTAACTGGTGAGGACTTGACAAGGGAGTGGGACTGGTCACATAGTAAGGAAGTTCAATGCCACACTTATGTAGACATAACATTAGCAAGCGTGGGCTGCGGGTCAGAAATGCTCACTCTGTATACCTAGGGGGAGGCCTGGAATATGTATTTGAAAACTTCCTGAGGATTTATGTCCTCTCCTGGTGAAGAAATAGAGGACGGGAGAGAATTCTATTAAATGACAACTACTCCTTGGGACAAAGTACTGACTTGAGGAGAAGTCTTCACAGCCTAACAAAATCAGTGCCGTCAAATGTAATACTGTGCAATGAAACTAGGAAAAACTTAATTTTCTCTATTTTCCCTACTCATTACTCTGCTACGTCAGAGAACAATGTAGATGGGGCATAAGTAGGTAGTTGGTACACAAGGAAAGCTAGAATTTGCTCCTCACTTTCCCCATTTCCTGACTGTCAACTAAATAGGGTTTAAAGAATCTCCTAACACCACCCCTTTCTGTCCTTTACCTTTAATAAAAAGAGATGCCTTTTCTTTGGCATATTGTAAGTGCTGTAGATTGAAATGAGTTAATTTTTTTCAGTGTTTTTGGCATCCTAGATAAAAAACATAATTAAAGGGAATACAAATACTCATTTACAAACTAAGACTCAAATTATATAGAACCATGATTCTCAATCCTAGGGTAGGGGAAAGAGAAAAATGTAGCTTTATCTTTCTTGGGCATACTTAACCTTAGATTTGATTAGCCTGATCATTTCACATTTTCAAAACCAAAATTGGCTGGCTATCTAATGTCAGGAACAAAATGAAGAAACTGGAGACTTTACTTGCTCTTTTTATTACTCTAGTTGTCCTGGGAGCTAATGTGCTTGACAACATTTACACTGCAGACAGGATTTAAGGCAGATGATCCCACAGCTCAGACATGTTACATTTCTCCACTCCTTGAGTACATTTATCTTTACGTGCGTGGGAAGAAGAGAGCTAGAATCGAGCCTCTGCCATGTGAGAAGGAAGGTGGGGTTGAAGAGGCTTACTCCTCCACTAAAGCACCACAGGCAGATCTCCCCGTTACGGGATTAGTTTTGTCCCCCAGATAAAGCCGTGAACTGTTGCTGTCATACACATAAAACCATCTTAAGATAACTGAATAGTTCACATGAGGAAGAGATATAAGGTCTGATGAGATTTTACTTTCTATCGATGTATCACTAGTTGCACTAACTCAGCAGTTTTAACACTGAAAAAGGAAATATAGGCCCTTTACTCCCTAATTAAGAGAAGGATGGATTAAGCTATTAGAAGGACCCCGTAGAGAAAGGAAAACATTTATTCTCCTAAGAGAAGCTGAAGAAGGAATATGCTCAAGAAATAAATTTATGCCTAGTTCATGAAATGACCAAGTATTATCTTGCTCACCAATTGTATTAGGTTTTAGTAAAAGTCTAAAGTTTGGTTATAATGAGGTGATTTGAGAATGAATTTTCAACAACTGCCTACCTCCAATCATGACAGTATGTTGCTGGAAATTGTATTAGATATTCATGATGATAACTCTAGTGACCAGAGATTATTTTAGCATTTAATTTTCCTTTCAAGTTGGCTTTTCTTATTTGAAAAAGCTAAAACTTTGCAGAATTCAAAAGATGATGCAAAGTTTAGTACAAAACTTAACAGTAGATTATATGAGAAAAAAACTGAAAATGCAGTCAAAGCCATGATAGATAGATAATCTAAAATAAAAAGAAATTTTGATGAATTCAACAAAGCTTAAAACCCATTTTGTTATGTGGATATGCACATATACGTATATATGAACATCTCTCTAAAATAAGTTATACTCTGCTTGGGAGCAGGGACCATGTCTTCTATCTCCTTTGTATAATCTATGCTGAACACATAGCAGGTGCTCACACTTGCTTAACTGAGTTTAAAATCTCTGGGAAAATGTGTTAGTTATTTACATCAATCCTTGAATATAAATTAACCACTGAAATTCTGTTTATTAAGAATGAATACAGTCACGTTAGTATAACATTACCTATAAGGATAGCCGTGGTACTTGGAACGAAATATCGAAAGCAGAAAGCTGAAGAAGAAGACCACCAGGCCCAATCCCACCAGGCAAATGACTAGAGAGACAGAAAATACCATCAGTGTCTAGACACATGCAACCCAAACGTCTACATTTTAAAATGCATTCAATAATCACAGTGTACTTACATCAATAGTTCATGGCACACACAGGTCCAACAAATCAGATAATCCAAAATACAATGGATTCACTATTTGCCACATTCTCCCCAATGAGCAGGTATGTTTTGGGTATGAAAACAACCAAAGTAACTGATCTAAGTCTTCTGATAGTTTTCCTCTCTTAACAGAATTCCTACAAGTACTAAAATGCCCCAGGCGATAAAAACAAACAAAATATGTGATAAACCACAAATGAAATTATTCCCTGTATTATGAAGCATTAGCTCTATTAGAGACATCTGCATTATTGGAATGCTAAATATAATTTTATTCTCAGGGCCAGCAGTATTTATGAAAAATAACTTTAGATTATTGCATCAGTAAAAACCTGTTACTTACAAATAATTCATTATAATGTATAGAAAGCTAAGAATAAAAGTTTGAAGAGTAAAAGGGAGTATATATGGTATGGTATTCTCAAAATAATGGCCTAGAAATCTGTTAGTCAGTTTTCATTCAACTCTGTAGGGATATTATTCTCTCTGATTTGAGTACAAATTAAGTCATAAGCGCTTAATAGCATTCAATTGTAGTCTCTGTGACATTTCATTTCAGACAAGGCCATATAGGTGAACTTCCAAGGACAAAAAAAGGTGCTCAATATCACAAAATGAAAAAATACTTTTAAAAATATTGTAGAATATCCAATATGCTAGACACCAGGCACTAGATGGAGCATGTAACAACATAGCTAACAACATAGCTTTCAGCAGTCTTACTAAACCCAGACTTAATTGCATGGTGCTTTACTTTATACCTTCCTACATTTAGTACTTTTATCAAACACTTCTTTCCTTTTTCTTTATTTTAAAAAGCTTTTCAGAAGCTGAATAAAACTTTTCCTTTGCCATTCTTAGTAGCCTCATTTGGATATGCGCAGTGGGGAATGAGGCTCAAAGTATGTGAACACATAAAAATATTTACTTGATTTTCTGTAGTGGAACAAAATAATGCAACCAAATACTTGTATATGGATAAGGGAGAGGAATTAAATGGTTGGTGAGGAGTTAGTAATTACTAAATGAATCACTGCAGCCCATCCCAGATAACACACTTGTAAGAAGCAAATGCTATGACACAGAAGCATTCTGACCTGGTCAATAATAATGACAGTGGTTGTATTATATCAATCCTACCAGAATAAACAAATAATTTAAAAATATAATCTCTCTCTCTCTCTTACACACACACACACACACACACACACACACACAATTTGGCAGTGGGGGTTGGAGAATCCTATATAATAAAAGCCTAATATGCAAATTCTTCCCTAGACAGGGAGTCCGAGAGGGAGTTCGACCAGGAGGTGGGGCTGGCCAGCCAACCGCCCCGTGGCCCCTCACCCCAGCCTCTCCACCCCAGCCGGCAGCAGTGGCAGGCAGCCATGGAGGGAGGCCCCGGCTGGCGGCGACGGTAGCTGCTAGGGACCCTACCTGTGCACGAATTTCATGCACTGGGCCTCTAGTTATATATAGAAATATCGACCAAGAGAGAAGAAGTTGGAAGTAATTGTTTCATAGACATTGTGTGATTAAAATATTAATACACATTTATTACTATTACTTAAGCCCGATATGATAGGACATATGGTAATATATCATCACATAAGAATTTGCCTCATAAATGTTATTTATCAATCCTAAGAGCATCACATTGTTTATTCAAAAGATATATCATGAAGTGATATATCTGAACAATGCTTAGCTAAACAAAGTAACATGTTTATTTCTTCAAAATGGTGTATAGAGGACATAATGGAAAATGGTAAACTAAACTGTATATTTCACCCAATACATTTCAACACTTATGATACCTAAGTGTTCAGAAATCACTATGATGTACTAACAATCATTACCCTACCTACAATCCCATAAAGTAAGTCTTTTATTTTAAACTAGAGGCTCGATGCACAAAATTCATGCATGGGTAATAGGGTCCCTAGGCCTGGCCAGCAATCAGGGCTGATCTGTGGGGTAACTGGCAGGGTGATCAGGGGGCCCCCACTGGCACCCACCTTGGCTGGCCTGGGGCCTGCGGGCTGGGGGCAGGTCCTGTGTTGAGCGTCTGCCCCCTGGTGGTCAGTGTGCGTCAGGGTGAATAGTTGTTCCACTGGTCATTCCATTGTTCAGTCGATTTGCATATTAGGCTTTCATTATATAGGATAAATTATTCATCTTTAAACTTCTTAATGAATTGTTAGCCTTTCTCAGGTACCTGTGCTCCTCATACATAAAATCTGGGTTTTAAAAAGGGCTCAGAAATGCACACCTGATTCCCGTGGCATAGAAGACCTACCATTTGACAGTACATCTCTCAGGCTCCCCCACAGCATCCCCACCTCTCCCTGCAGGGTGCATGGTAATCCAGAGACTAGAGCCTCCATGGAGCTGGGCAGAGCACCCCTGACGAGGGTAGAGATAATTTCTCCTTTCTCTGCAGTTCCACAGAAAGTCATCCAATCCCATTCGGAAGGAATATATTTTTAATTATTTGCACACATCTAAGAATAGAAGAGTAAAAAACACTGCAACCTTCCTCAACCAGAACATTTCTTTAGGAGTTTGTTTACAAAGGACTTTTATATTTCCCATTTGATTTAAATGAATCTTAAGTCTAAAACAAAATTATAAAACAACAGCAGAGAATTACTTCGTCTTTTTCCAACATCTCCTTTGGATGTTGCGGCTTCATTTAGAAGAACCATCCCCATGGTGATAGCAGCGTCTACAGTAATTGTCAAGGAAAAAGAGGCAACGGATGCAAATAAAACAAATTAATTTTTTTTTATCTGAACACAATGTTTTCTGTAGTGGAATACTTAAATTACAAATGCACACAGGTAGATACAACTTATTCTATTCAGATAAAATAAGTAAAATTATCATTCTTTGTGTATTTAAATCTACCTTGATTTTTAAAAAAGTATACATTTTTATTAATTTTAGAGAAGAAGGGAGAGTTAGAAACATCAACGGTTAAAGAGAATCATTGTTTGGCTGCCTCCTGCACGCCCCCTACTAGGGATCGAGCCTGCAACCCGGGCATTTGCCCTTGACTGGAATCAAATCCGGGACCCTTCAGTCCGCAGGCTGACACTCTATCCACTGAGCCAAACCAGCTAGGGCTAACTTGATTTTTAAAATATATAACCTAAAACCTTGTTAGATTTTGCAAATAATTGAAATGCTCTTAAATTCCAGGACCCTCACAGCATGTATGCTTTATGTGGACTCTCAAAACCAATAATGACATTTCACATTATACATAAAGATAGTATAGAATCACAATGACACATTACATTAGCAGTCACAGAAAATTAAAATGTATTCAGCATAAAACCAAGTTTGGTCAGAAGTCTAAAGTAACAAGAGAAAAAGCCGTTATCAGCCCTGTTGCAATAGCATCACCCCCTAACCCTCCCCCGGCCTCCCCACCCAATACATGTATATACATCACATACTACCACTAAACTTTTGGGGGTCCATTATACCCAGTTTGAAAACCAATGAAATTCAGATAATTACTAAATTCCTTGAATTTCAATCATGCAGTGATGGCCTGAAAGAATCATGTAAGAGAAGGAATGTTTCATGCTACCAGTATGATAAATCTGTGGAATTTAAGGGCTCATTATTCTTAAGGTGTTTTGGACAGTCTACTGATATAAATTCCCTTGAGCCCATAGTCATAGGGCATTGCTAGTAATGAGAGGAAATATTAAAAGCTTGTATCATTCAACTTGTTCCTATGTGGGTAATTTCTACTGCTTAGTGCTTTGGAGCAGACGGCTATGACTATGTAAGTCCTTATTAAGGAGTCAAGTTAGGATTCTCCTTTTATCTTTCTCTGGAAACACCCTTTTTATTCATGTATACATTTTAATCTATACATATGATTATAGTTACTATGACACATATTGGCAAATATATGAAATATAAATGTTTTAAAATGACCTTATATAGGTATTATAAATAAAGTATTCATTTCATGATTTCATCTGCTAAGAAGTTGCTGAAATCTATACTAATAAAAGGGTAATATGCTAATTAGACTGGACATCTTCCAGGCGACCTTCTGGACATCCTTCCAGACAAAGCCATGATGGCAGGGCTGAGGCAGAGGCGGAGAACAGTTAGGGGGATCAGTTAGGGGGATCAGGCAGGCAGGGGAGAGCAATTAGGGGGATCAGGCAGTCAGGGGAGAGCAGTTAGGGGAATCAGACAGGTAGGCAGGCAGAGGCTATTAGGGGAGATCAGGCAGGCAGAGGAGCAGTTAGGGGCATCAGGCAGGCAGGGTGGTGAGCAGTTAGGAGCCAGCAGTCCTGAATTGCAAGAGGGATGTCCGACTGTAGATTTAGGCCTGATCCTGCAGGCATTGGGCCTAAACCGGCAGACGGACATCCCCTGAAGGGTCCCAGATTGGAGAGGTTGCAGGCCGGGCTGAGGGACACACTCCCCGCCCCGTGCACAAATTTTGTACACTGGGCCTCTAGTTTCATTAATACAATCATGGGGGAAGTGGCATAATTTCTATTCCTGGGGAAAATATGATTTACAAAATGAAATGGATCAAAGACTTAACCATAGATCTGATTTAATAAAACTGCTAGAAGAAAACATAGGGAAGAAGCAACTGTATGCAGGCAATTGGGATGAACACCACACAGGGATTCCTCTCATTAAGCCCCATAACAATGCTGTGAGGTGGGTACTGTTTTATTCTTGTTTGTAAATTGTGATAACGCAACTTACAGAAAAGTTAAATAACTAGAACAAGGTGTTAATAGCGCTGGAGCCAGAATTCAAGGCAGGCCATCTGAGCACAAAGCCCATTTGCTCTTTTCTTCTTTTTTTAATGGTTTGAATGTTTTTATGTTAACACAAATTTAGTTTAAAAAAAAAAACAAAAACCACACACACAAAAAAACAAATATTTCTCACAGATTCAGGAAGCTTATCAAACCCAAAGTAAAATAAATTCAAAGAAGACCCATCTAGGCACACCACAGTCAAATTATGGGAAACCAAAGATAAAGATTCAATATTGAAAGCAGTAGAGAAATAAAAGGCATTACATATAGAGAAAGTGATATGCTTTGGCCAACTTCTCACCCAAATCAATGGAAACAACACAAAAGAAATTACATATTTAAAGTGCTAAAAAAATTGTGAACCCAGAATTCAATTATCTAATGAAAATATTCTTCAAAATGAGGGTGAAATAAAACCATTTTACTATAAACAAAAACTGATAGAATATCTCAGCTACAATGGTTAAGAAGGTTTTTATGTCTGAGGAAATTATACCAGATAGGAACACAGATCTATAGAAAAAAATGAATAGCATTAGGGTAAATTTAAAATATATAATTTTTCTCTCATCACATCATAGTGACCAGTTGTTCAGTCAACTGGATGTACCAGTCGCTTAGGCTTTTATATCTATAACTAGAGGCCCGGTGCACGAAATTCGTGCACGGAAGGGGGTTGTCCCTCAGCCTAGCTTGTACCCTCTCCAATATGGGACCCCTCGAGGGATGTCTGACTGCCTGTTTAGGCCCGATCCCGGTGGGCAGTTGGATCCCTAAACGGGCAGTCAGACATCCTTCTCATAATCCAGGACGGCTGGCTCCCAACTGCTTGCCTGCCTGCCTTCCTGATTGCCCCTAACCGCTTCTGCCTGCCAGCCTGATCACCCCCTAACCAATCTGCTGCCAGCCTGTTTGCCCCCAACTTCCCTCCTCTGCCGGCCTGGTTACCCCTAACTGCCCTCTCCTGCAGGGTTGATCACTTCCAACTGCCCTCCCTTGCAGGCCGGATGCCTCCCAACTGCCCTCTCCTGCTGGCCATCTTGTGGTGGCCATCTTGTGTCCACATGGGGGCAGGATCTTTGACCACATGGGGGCAGCTATATTGTGTGTTGCAGTGATGGTCAATCTGCATATCACTCTTTTATTAGATAGGATAGAGGCCTGGTGCACGGGTGGGGGCCAGCTGGTTTGCCCTGAAGGGCATCCTGGATCAGGTGGGGGTTCCCTTGGGGTGTGGGGTGGCCTGAGCGAGGGGCCTGTGGTGGTTTGCAGGCCGGCCACGCCCCCTGGCAACCCAAGCGGAGGCCCTGGTATCTGGAATTTATTTTCCTTCTATAATTGAAACTTTGTAGCCTGGAGCAGAGCCAAGCCTGGGGCTCCCTCTGAGGCTGGCAGCCATTTGTGTTGGGGTTATAATTGAAACTTTGTTGCCTTAAGCGGGTGGGCCCGGCCAGGGTGTGCGGAAAGCTTTGCTTCCCGTTGCCACCGGCAACCCTGGCCTGCTCTCTCAAGCTCCATTCTGCCGCCATTTGTTTGAATTTATTTACCTTCTATAATTGAAACTTTGTAGCTTGAGTGGAGGCTTAGGCCTAACAAGGGCAGGTGGAAAGCTTGGCTTCCTCTGTTACCTAGGAAACCTTGCTCTCTGTGGCTGTAGCCATGTTGGTTTGGGTTAATTTGCATACTCGCTCTGATTGGATGGTGGGCGTGGCTTGTGGGCGTGACGGAGGTATGGTCAATTTGCATACTTGTCTATTATTAGATAGGATAATAAAAGCATAATATGCTAATTAGACCGGACATCCTTCTGGACGACCTTCAGGATAAAGCTGGGGGTGCGAGGGAAACCCGGGTCCTGGGTGCAGAGGAAGGAAAGCCTACCCTTGCACAAATGTCATGCATCGGGCCTCTAGTATAGCTATAAAAGCCTAAGCGACCATTATGATGGGACAACCAGCCAGTTGCTACGATGTGCACTGACCACCAGGGGCAGATGCTCAATCCAGGAGCTGCCCCCCTGGTGGTCAGTGCGCTCCCACAGGCAACCTCCCACGGTCCCTCCCCCTGGCCAGCCCCAATTGCTGGCCAGGTCGAGGGACCCCACCCATGCATGAATTCGTGCACCAGGCCTCTAGTATAGATATAAAACACATTAACAATAGTTCAAAGGGTGGTGAGTATATGAAACTAACTTTCAAGGTGTTTATTTTTTATATGACTGAGTATAATATTTACTGTAAACATGTGATAAGATTAGGGGAAATATTTTAATTAGAAGTTATTGCTTACTCTATTTCAGGGGTCCTCAAACTTTTTAAACGGGGCCAGTTCACTGTCCCTCAGACTGGTGGAGGGCCAGACTATAGTTTAAAAAAATAACTATGAACAAATTCATGCACACTGCTAAGTTGGCTGCTAAGCAGGACAGGCAGCGGCGGCAAAAACACCCGGCGGGCCAGATAAATGTCCTCGGCGGGCCGCATGTGGCCCACGGGCCGTAGTTTGAGGACCCCTGCTCTATTTACATTCCAAGTAATATTGATGCACTAAGTTTCAACTGACAATCTTTCTAATTGTTATATTTTTTTGTTTGTGTTCCTCCTTAACTGTTTCCATTTGTTTTGTTTTTTTTTAGCTATAAAACAATTTATTATTTATAATCCCAATAAATATCAATGGCAAGTGCAGCAAAATCTAGACATTAAGAAAAATATTGATTAGTTCAAAATTGACATACCTCTTGAAAATTATTTGTATTTATGTGAAGTGAACTGCTCAATACTCACTTGAGAATGTGATGATGATCCCTGGTGTTTTTGTTTTCTGTTTTGTTTATTTTACTTTATGTATTTATTTTAAAAATGATTTTAAATAATGTTACATGCAATAAACATTAACATTTCAAGAAAAACAATCTTAAATATGTTATATGCAAAAAACAGTATCTCAAGCAAAATGATTTTAAATGTTACATGAAATAAACGCCAATTATTCAAGAAAAACTATCTTAAATATAATATTACATGCAATAAACATTAATATTTAAAGAAAAAATAATATTACCAAAACCTTACTAACATAGAATGGTATCACAAAAGTTGTAGGAAATATTAAAAATCTTGGCAAATAACAGGATTACTTCTATTCTAAAATATTTTTCTTCTGGCTCTATTTTTGTTCATCAGTTTATGCTATTCATTATATTCCACAAATGAGATCATGTGATATTTATCTTTCTCCAACTGGTTTATTTCACTCAGCATAATGCTCTCCAGGTCCATCCTTGCTGTTGCGAATGTTAAGAGTTCTTTCTTTTTTATAGTGGCGGAGTATTGCATTGTGTAGATGTACCACCATGTGTTTTGTTTTTTTTTGTGTGTGTGTGTTTTTTTTTAAATATTTTTATTGATTTCAGAGAAGGGAGAGGGATATAGAGTTAGAAACATCAATGATGGAGAGAATCATTGATCGGCTGCCTCCTGCACACCCCTGACTGGGGGGTCAAGCCTGCAACCCAAGCATGTGCCCTTGACTGGAATCAAACCGGGATCCTCCAGTCTGCAGGTCAATGCTCTATCCACTGAGCCAAACTAGCTAGGGCTGTACCACCATTTTTTAATCCACTTATTTGCTGATGGGCACTTAGGCTGTTTCCAAATCTTAGCTATGTGTAAATTGTGTTGCTATGAACATAGGGGTGCATATATCCTTTCTGATTGGTATTTCTGATTTTTGGGAATATATTCCCAGAAGTGGGATTACTGAGTCAAATGGGAGTTCCATTTTTAACTTTTTTGAGGAAATTCCATACTGTTTACCTCAGAGATTAAGAATTATAAGTTTGTCAAATTTTAACTGAGCACAGTAGTTTGGGTCCATTTCTGGGTTCTCTGTTCTGTTCCATTGGTCTATATGTCTGTTCTTGTGCCAGCACCAGGCAGTTTTGAGAACAATGTGTTTGTAATATAGCTTGATTTCTGGTATTGTGATCCCTCCAACTTTGTTCTTTCTCAGGATTGCTGCAGCTATTCAGGGTCTATGAATTTTTGGAGAGTTTGTTCTAGGTCTGTGCAATATTCTGTTGGTATCTTAATGGGGATTGCATTGAATCTATACATTGCTTTGGGTAGTACGGACATTTTAATGATGTTGATTCTACCAATCCATGAACACATTATATTCTTCCATTTGTTTATGTCTTCCTCTATATCTTTATTCAATGTCCTGTAGTTTTCTGAGTATAGGTCTTTTACCTCCTTAGCTACGTTTATTCCTAGGTATCTTAATTTTTTTGTTGTAATGGTAAATGGGATTATGCTTTTAGTTTCTCTTTCTGTGATTTTGTTGTTGGTATATAAAAAGGCCATAGATTTCTGGGTGTTAATTTTGTATTCTGCTACATTGCCAAATTCATTTATTAAGTCTAGTAGTTTTTTGATGGAGTCTTTGGGGTTTTCTATGTTCAATATCATGTCATCTGCGAATAATGAGTTTTACTTCTTTTCCAATTTTATTTCTTCTTCTTAACCATTATGCAATAGAAGCCCCCTCTCTCTCTTTCTCATCTTTTCTTTTAAAATACTAAATATATTTGACATATAATGTATAAATTTTAAGACATACATGTTAATTTGATACATTTGTAAATTGTAATATAATTGCCATTTAGTGACAATTAGTACCTCTATCATGTTATATAATTATCTTTAAGGTTAGAATAATTAAGTTTGATACTCTTAGCAAGTATAATATTGTCTATATTCGATGTACTGTGCATTAGATCTCTAATTAGAGTACCTGTTTGTAAGTTTGTGTCTTTAAACAATAGTTGTCTTAACCTCCATTGCTTCCATCCCTTGGTGACCAGCATTTTATTGTTTTAACACATTTAGTTTTCTTAGATTTCACATGTAAGTGATATCATGAAGTACTTGTCTTTCTGTGTGTCTGACTTATCCCATTGCACATACAGGTTACCTGCGGGTTTCTCATATATGGCCTTTATTTTGCTCAAGTTTGTTCTGAGTAAAGTTAGTCAGCTGAGGTTTTTTATCATGAAAGGATGTTGTTTTACTATTTTCTGCACCTACCGATATGAGCATGAAATTTTTTCTTTCATTTTAGTAATATTATATATTACACTTATTTTCATATGTTGATCCATGCTTGCATCCCAGGGACAAATCTTACTTGGTGGGTGGTGTACAATCCTTTGTATGTGTTCTTGAATTTGGTTTGCTAGTATTTTGTTGAGAACTTTTGCATCTATATACATCCGGGATATTGGTCTATTAGTATAATTTTCTTGTGGTGCCCTATATGGTTTTGGTTAGCAGGGTAATGCTGGCCTCCTAGAATGAGTTTGGAAGTGTTCCTTACTCCTCAGTTTTGGAAGAATTTGAGAAAGACTGGTGTCAATTCTTCTTTAAAGGTTTGGTAGAATTCTCCAGTGAAGCTATCTGGTCCTGGAAATCTGTGTTGGGAGATTTTTAATTATAGATTCGGTATCTTGACTCATTATCGGTCTGTTCAGATTTTTCTATTTCTTCCGGATTTGGTCTTGGTAGGGTGTGTGTTTCTAGCAATGTATCCACTTCTAGGTTATGTGGCATAAACTGTTCATAGATTGTCTTAGGACCCTCCTTATATCTGCAGTATCAGTTGATCTTCTGTGTTAGTCTAGCTAAAGGTTTGGCAATTTTGTTTATTTTCTTAAAGAACTTTAGTTTCTTTGATCTTTTCAATTGTTTTCCTGGTTTATATTTCATTTATTCCTGCTCTGATCTCTATGAACCCCTTCAGAAAGGAAAGTTCATATCCATAAATATGTATATAAAGAAATGCAAAACTTGGTAAACCTTTTACATATAACCCTAAAATAGGAATTTTAAAGCGAAGAGATGCCTAGGTACAGGCTGTGCACAACCCCCAAGTAAAATATCTTATTAGAAAGCAGTAGGGTCAGAAAATAAGTATGATCTCATCCTCGGAATGTTTCCTGCAAAAGTACTGAGAAATGAGCTGTGAACCTACTTTAAACTTGATGGTTAAAATTAAGATATAAGAATTAAACTAAAATGGCTTTAAACTCACCAACCCTCCCTCTTTTATTTGAAAATACTTTTTAAACTTAAGATCTTTGATTATTGAGAATCATTGGGCTTAAGTTCCATAGTATCAAAGGAAATAAAAGTTTTATATTAAAAAAAAGAGTCTATGTAATACTTATCATTTGAGAAAAATAATTCACATTTGTGACAAACATTGGTAGATGAAGGATTAATATTTAAACAGAGGAAAAAGCTAGATGCTCATCTGTCAGAGTTGATGTGTAGAACTCCCTTCATTGGGTGGAAGGTTGAATAATTAAGGAATGCCCCTAGAAATCTGGGAGATTCTATGTCTAACTCTTGGATAACAGATGCTTTTCTGCCATTAAAATTATGGCTGGAGCCAAATTGGCACATTAAAAGAGTATATGAGATGTCAGTATATAGTGGATAAACCGTAATGTTTCTGAGACTTGTTCTATTGTTCTGAGATTAATGCCTACACACACACACAGTCTAGTCCATGTATTATTCTGCACATTTGTATTAATATTGTAGCAATATATAAGGTACTTCAACCACTTGTAGACTGCACAGTTTCTCTGCTGAGCCTGCCAATCATTATCTTATTGCTTAAAAAGTCAAAACACTGACATCCCACATAAACTAGAAGGTGCTATTTGTGTAAATTATATATAATAACCAAAGGCACTGGGCATCCTGCTGAACTAATAACAAATGCATTTGTACTGCATTATAATTCATTCTCAATTGCACATGATGTTAGGTTCACTGTTGCTCCTAGGAAGAGAATCACCATTGCCAATTTAAAGATGAATGAGAACAGATGTTGAAAAATATATTAGCACATTACAGAAGACTTAAAGGGATCTAAATCTAAAATTATCTTCAACTTGCATCCATCATTAATTTTCTCCTATGTTTTTGTCTTCAATATAACACATTAAAATAAAAGAAACATTTTTATCTATCACAGATTGAAAATAAATGCAGAATCAAAGACTCTTTCATGATAAATGGAAAACAAATGTTTTCTCAAATGAAAAGCAAATGTGATCTTTATAATTATATATATATATATATATGTATATATGTGTGTGTATATATATATATATATACATACATTGCTAGTATAGCCTTTGCCATTCATATTAGCACTTTTACTTCCAACTGATATTATCTATGCCATCTTCTTCAGATCTCAGACTTAAAGGACATGGGGAATCATGGGACAGGTCAGAGTTTGTCTAGTTGGTAGTAAAGCCAATACAATACCTCATGTGTCCTGTACCCAATGGCACACAGACTGTAGCTTGGTGAATTCAGGTAAGGTTCAAGTTTCTTAGCAAGGCATGCGTACATTTTCATTACCCAGCCAAATCTCCTCTTCACAATTTGTGAATATTCTCTCTCATGTTATGTTTCTTTACCTGTTGTGCCTCCTACTAGAATATTCTCCCTCACTTATTCTCCAACAGGAAAACTTCTTTGGCTACTGCAGCAAAATGGACCCAACAGTCAGTTGAACTACCTGGACATCCAGGTGGCTCTCTGCTTTCTTGCTACATCTGAGCACTGAGTTTAGCACTGGCCACTGCAGGATAATTCTTTTTCTATCTGTATACTTTCTTGTAAATAGCAAATATCTTATTTGCATCAGGTACTGAAACATAACTAAACGAAAAATAAAGAAAAATAAATTTTTACTGGGAAAACATAAAGGATTATATAAATTCTTCTTGGTTCACATATCTGTATTAAAATGCCATAATATTTCTTATACTTTTATATAGTTTTCTTTCATAGACTACTTAGGATTATTCTTTTTTCTTCCCTAAATAAGAAACAGAGAAAATAAAACACTACTAATAGGGAGAAAAACATTATTTGTAGTAAATATAAGTGTATAACCTATGACATCAAACAACTCCATCTGTTCTTCCTTAGGTTTTTTCCAACAAACTTTTGTATATAGCCATTGCATCTAATCACCTGGCTTACTAACTTAGGAGGAGAAAAACAAAAGGCAGAAATGGTCTCTACAGATTTTTTTTTCCCATAAGGGAAAAATACACACATAAATTGCAAGAGAAAAATATATAGTGTTAAAAAATTAGCAGACTACCAAATAAAAGTAAAATCACAAATTATTACATAATGGCTTCTTTAACTTTTACTGATAATTTTAGTGAGTCTACCATTTTAAAAGAAATGTTCTTTTTCATAAATATCTATGAAATAAAGCAATAAATAATTACTGGTAACATAAAGAGAACAGGGACTTCTAAGTCTTTTAGGTATTCCTGTTAAACTCTGTATGGAAGACTTCACACTGCTTATGGAATTTCTTTGCATCCTAAACTCAGCCTCATGTCAATGAGCCATGAAATGAAACCTTGGAGAATTCCTGCATATAATGGAGCTTTCATTTCTTTTGGGAAGTACTCCTGGTGTGTTTAATAGACTAGCTGCTTTGAATAAAGCATGCTGCTAAAATGCTACATCAAGGATTGAAACAGGGCAGAAAAAAATTATATATATAAATAAATCAGAGCTAAAAAGTGACCTGCAACAAATATTTTTTCTTACCATTGTACTTGAACACAAAGGTATTCTGCTTCATAAACATACAATTAAGAGACGAAGTAAGAGTAAATATGGCCTTGCCCACGTTTTTAGATATGGAGATGTTCCTATAAACATGTTTGCACATATTTCATTTTCTCACTAAAAGCCCTTCTGATATGCAGAAAGGATTAATATCTTACCATATTAACATTGGAACACAGAAAACTGTAGTTACTGATGAAAATCACAAAATTTGAGAATGTTTACTAAAATGTAGGTATTTTCAAGTCCAGTCTAAGAGGCACAGTACAACACGCATAAAAATACTCATCTTAGTCATTTCTTAAATTTGAAGCCATAAAAGATAGGGGTAATTAAATAAATGCAAACAAGAAATGGACGACAGATATGCACAATTCCTTGTATGCGCTAAGGATGTGTGGTCACGTGTGGGAGGAATAAAAAGGTTGAGAACTGGTACGAGGAAGAAGAGGGTCAGGGCTGCTCAGTGAGCTTTAGGAAGACACTGGAACACAAAATGAAGTCATAGTCTCTCTCCTCCAGCTTCATTTCCAAAGTCAAAACACCACACGACTCACACAAACCTCAGTGTTACCCCAAAATACAGCTGTTTGCCTAAAAGGTAACTCCCCACTCAGAGAATTTTCAGTTTGTCTTAAATACTTGAACTTCCTTCCTCCGTATGCTGCTATCTTCTTCTTGACCCTTCTCCCTCCAAATCCCAAGCTGGGCAGAATTACCTGATTCAAAACAACGCATCTGGTATGTTCCAAAAAGAGATTCTAACTGTCCTACATCTCCCTCTTCTGACTGATCATAATATTTAAGGGGACCAGTACTAAAATAATGTTTTTCATCTTGCTTTTTACAATATTGTATGCTCCTCCCCCCACCATTAAGATCCTATGGGAAAAACCATACAAGTTTCACAAATAACTTCTAGCCAGAGATAACCAAGGCAGAGCAAAAGCTCTACTTTAACATCCATTACTCAGTAAAGAAGAGAAAATTAGAGTCTGTTAATGATTCAGAATAAAAGCCAAAATTATAATAGGAAACAATTAGCATAGAAATCAGAAAATTACACATAGCAAATTTAAAATATAATGTCTTTTACAAGTCTTGGTATTTATTATCGGGAGATAGAGAATTAATTTGACAGCACATGGTTTTGTCTTTTTCAATCATCAGTACTTTAAAGGATACTCAGTACCAGAATGATGTGGGACTCGGCCACGAACTGGGCCTGGCTGCTTCCATGAATGTAGCTCTAGAAAAACAAGACAAAGAAGCAAATGTTACAATCTGTGGAATTAGGGATTTTTTTGTATGTTGTAGTTTTATACCATGATGATAATGGAAAAATCTATTAACTAAGCTCCATTTGGAGTTTTTTTTTTTACTGAAATGATTATTTGTTAACTAGAAATAATAGATGGAAGTGTTGGTGACTGATATTACTGTAAACTATAGGCAGCAACTTAATATCAATGTGAACTTATATCTTGTTCAAAGGTTTACCACAAACATACACACAATGTAATAGCAAAAGTTATAAATTAGAGCAAGTTAAGTTTACTAAGTTTACTGAGTCCATTAAAATAAGTCAATAATAATCTATCAAATATTAAGTCACTCTTTTCCACATTATCAAAATAAGAAGGTAGCTTTATAAGTGCATTCATTTTATTAGAACATTTTAATTGATTTTAAAAATATTAAAACTGTTTTAGCTCATTGAGAAATGTATAGTTTTCCATACTTAGTAAGAACTGTATTAGTTGATATCGGTAGATTACAGAAAATCTGACAAAAATCATTTAGAATATTTTGCTTCTAAAAAATCTGACTTCTGCATTATTTCAGCTGTTAATTTCTCATGAAAACTGGTTGCTTGGCAGTTATTTTAAATAAAAATAGTTGTCTAGGTTTTCTGTTCATAAAAAATATTCGAGAGAAAAAAACCTCACGATATAAAATTAATATCCTCAATCTTACATCACATATGAAGAGTAATTGTATCATTCGAGAAGAACCACTTTAGTCCTCTCAAAATTTTCCTTTGTTTTTATTTTGACAATACTTGTGGATGGAAGCATTATGCTTTACTGGAGAGAGTATTTCTGGAAGTATGGAACAGAGTGCAGACTTTCAGAGGGAGGGCGGGGAAACGTGAGTGGGTGGGAGGTAATCAACCAATGACCATGTATGCATGCTAGTATATGCGTAACCCATGGACAGGCTGAAGGCCTGGGGCTAGGGAGGGGATCAATGGGGGAAAAAGGGAGACATATGTAATACTTTCAACAATAAAGCATTATTTTAAAAAAAGAGAGAGAAAAAGAAAACAGTGAATAAAGCAGACTATTTTAGGCTTAAAAAAAAAAGAGAGAGAGAGAGAGAAATTATTCCTTCTTGGCCTTAACCCTAAACACATCACCAAATGTCTCAGATATTCAATAGCCCCTCATTTATAGAATTAGGAACAAAATTAGATGATTCCTACTATCTCTTTGAAGTATATAAAGTCTTTTTTTTTTTTAAATTCTGTCTTGGTATTTTCATGTAAAGGCTGTTCTTTATACTCTGATCTAAACTATCTTTGCTTCCATCTCAAATTTCTCAATAATTTCATAGTGCAACTGCCTCATCCAAAGAGATATTTAGATGTATAAGCACAGCTTCAAGCAAACTGGCTAAAAGATAGTCATTCCTTGGCCATTCACATTATAATTTCAGAGGAATCCTATCATATGTTTTCTTCTGACTCTATAAGGATGCCACTCTATATGGAGATAAGCACAGTTTTGAAAGTCATAAACTAGCTAATCATTTAAGACTTTTAACATTAGTAATGAATGACACTAATGTATCAAAACAAATACTGTAAGCTATGTTGGACAGCAATTTATTTCTGGTTGGAAGCTAAGACCCTCAAAACTAAGAAACAAATGTTTTATTCTAATAATTGTAACAGCAAGAATAATAGTAAGTAGTATTGTACCAAGTATACTAATAGTAATATCTACCAGTTATCCAGCACTCATTTTATGTAAGACACTTAAAAGTTTTCATGCTATATCTCATTTAATTCTACTAATCCTACAAGGTAGGCATTTTTATTACAGCCATGTTATATTTAGATAAGGTAAGTGAGGTTTAAGAGAAACTTACCCAAGTTTTCACATCTAGTGTGTGTAAATGCTGGAATTAGAACATAGGTCTCTGATTTCAGATTCTGAGATTTTATTAATTATGCTACCTTGTTATTTACTGGATGCTTCATATATGTTATCCCATTTTATCTTCATAACCAGAGAGGCCCAGTGCATGAATTTGTGCACCAGTGGGGTCCCTCGGCCCAGCCTGCAGGATCGGGCTGAAACTGGCTTGCTGACATCCCCCAAGGGGTCCCAGATTGCAAGAGGACACAGGCCAGGCCGAGGAACCCCACTGGTGCACAATTGGGGCTGGGGAGGATCGTGGGAGGTTGGCCATCTGAGGAGGGACCGCAGGAGGGCTCCAGGGCATGTCCGGTCTGTCTCGCTCAGTCCCAATATGCCGGACTCCAGCAGCAAGCTAACCTATCGGCTGGAGCGCCTGCCCCCTGGTGATCACATCATAGCGACTGGTCCACCAGTCGACTGTCTGCCCCCTGGTGGTCAGTGCACTTCATAGCGAGCAGCTGAGCAGCCTTAGCATATCATTAGCATATTATACTTTGATTGGTTGAACGGTCAACCAGACACTTAGCATACTAGGCTTTTATTATATAGGATAACCATATAAAATAAATATCAACATGTCATCTTCCAAATAAGGAAACTGGGATTTAGAAAAATTAACTTGCTTAAGATTGCATGACTAGTAATTGGTGGAATTTGGACTGAAACCTGTGTTTAATTCCAAAGTTCATACCTTTTCCACCATAAATTAATGACATCAAAAGACAAGAAGGCAATCAAGTGAAACATTTTATAAAAGCTTTATCTGGCAATCACATAATTAAACAACGATCATTAAAGTAAATAAAGTCAACATTTGTATGACTGAAATATTTAAACATATAATACTGGATATTATACCTAGATTTATATAATGACTAGAAGGTAGTTTGCCTATATTAGAATCACCAATTTATAGAAGAAAGAACTTGAGATATTTTCTAGGTGAGGGATTTCAAAACTTTTTTAAGTAATAGAATCTTCTCTGGTCAAAGTCATCAACAGACGTCCACTTCCAAATTCTATGGTCGTACCTCACTCTGACTGGACTTGATCTGGTAAATCTGCTGCATGGGGTCCCTCTCCTTTTTTGTAATACTTCCTTCCCTTGACTCCTAGGATGCCGCTCTAGATTCTCCTACTTTACTGGCTCCTCCCCACCAGGCACTTCGGCTGTTCCCTTTCATCATCCTCACTCTAAATTCTGGAGTAACTAAGAGCTGCAGAGACTTAAGCCATTTCTCTAGATCCAGCCTTCCCAGGTGTTCTCCTCCAGCTCCATGACTTTACTGATTGTTTCTACAGTGATGATTCCTCCATTTCTATCCCCAGCCCGGTCCTTCAGATTTGCATATGGTCTGATATATATTCAGCTCTGTTTGGTAATCTAACAGACATTAATAGATTCTACTTTGAAGTGTAAAGCTAAAATGGTCAAAACAAACTTTTGATATGTCCACCCACCTTTCAATCCCAGAAACATCAACTTGCTTTTTCCAGTTATTTAGGCCAAAACTTTGAAAATGTTCTTGTCTGTTCTCTCCTCTCTCCCTTTACATATTGCCAATCATTGAGGAAAAAATGTTAATTCTATGTTCAAATTCCATTCCAAATCCAGCCACCCGTTACCACTTCCCGGAAGCACTGGCAGAGGAGCCTGAGGGTTAGACCAGCCTCACCATCTGGCCCGAGCAGTCATCTCTTCCTTACATCATTGCAGGAACCTCCTTTGTTCTTTCTGCCTCTACCCTACAGGCTAATTGTTAGATGAATCCTGTTAGCACTAATCAGGTTCTATTATTACTATCATTACCCTACCAGAACCCTTCAATTCTTTCCCAAATGTGTGAGAAAAATATATCATTAAATATATATTTTTTTGCTTTGAGACACAATGCTAGAGAACCAAAAATACAGCTAGATTAAAAAATTCACACTTGGTCCTTAAAGACCTATTTCATGCTAACAAATCTACAACAATTGTGGCTTATTTCTTGTATACATGTGGCAGTACAGAGTAAAGGCTTGCACAGAATCCTGAGTCTACTACCTGCTAGCTGTGTAATCATGAACAAGTTTCTTAGTATCAATGATCTCATCCTTAATAGGAAGATATTCCTCAAAATATTATCCTAAAAATCACGTAAGACAAAGTCATGTTAAGTAATCAGCACAGTACCTGTTGTGTTTTTTTTTCTATAGTGAGTAATGAAAAATAACCAAGGATAAATCATTTTAAAGTCTATTCCAAACAAGCTATTTCTATTTTCTAAACATTAGACGAGGATGCTTAAATGCCATTCAGAAATTAATTTTATTTTAACTGGTGAATATAGTGTGTTAAACTGGTATTTTGTAAAGATGATACTCAGGAACCTTTACTAACATTTAACTGTTGTTCATCATCTTCAGTTATCAAAATCACATGAAGACCAGATACTCAAAAGACTTCAGGCTTAAATAAAGTAGAATTCATTTAATATATTTCTATTGGACAATTATTACATCTCAGCACTGATTTAGCAATGGAGATCCAGCATAACAAAAAACAGAAAAAAACCCAAAAAACTCCAAAATACTATATTCTCACAAGTTTATACATCCAAACTGTGAGAACACATTTTATCTATCAAAGTGAAACAAAGAGATTATTGGGACATACTAAAAGCCGTGAGCAAATACAAGAATAAAAGGGCAATAAACATTCCAGAGGCCTTAAGTATTGACCTTAGGAAGTTACCTTTCCTTCAGGGCCGCCTACTGCAATGGCTTAATCTAATTAAGATTTAACTGAGGTCTACAATTTTAAGCTGCTCTTAAAAATTTGTATTTAACTGATGCATGCAGTTTGAAGTAATATGTAAAGCAATGAAATCCCTTTACAGCTTGAGCATGATGTTTACTTATATTCTTTCTCCCTCTGATTTTTACTAATTCAGATAAGGGGGATATTGGTAAAATGGTAATTTAATCCTAAATATATACATACTAGAGGCCCAGTGCATGAAATTCATGCACAGTTAGGGTCCCTAGTGGCTACCAGCTGAAGGCCAGGGCCCTCTCTTCCCCTGGCTGGATGCTGCCACCACAGACCAGAGCCTCCCTTTGCACCCCCCTTGGCCTGGTACTGCCTGCTCACCTGCCCCACCATCCCTCCTCGGTCCCGCTCTTGTCATCGGGGCCCATTGGGGCCGGCAGCACCTCCACTGCCACCCACTGCCAGCGCTGCATTGCTATGCTTGCCATGTTCCGCACCACCCCCTGGTGCTCAGTGCATGTCCAACACCCTGTTAGTCGAAGTCTCGCCCATAGGGACATTTTGCATATTAGCCTTTTATTATATAGGATTTAACTTGATCTTATAACCACAGTGCATTTGCAGATCAGATGGCTTGTCAAGAAGAAAATTTGCATGTCCTTTGATATTGGATGCATATCTATTTTTCCATGGAGATAAATGGCTTGACAAACCATTAATATAAATGTTCTTTACTTGTTCTGTCCATTGAACACTTCATAGAGCATACGGATCAAAATCAAATAAAAGAATGACTAATAAATACTACTTTATCAGAAAGTTCATTACCACAACTTACTTAAAAGCCAGTTTTATACAGAATATTAGATGACTTGAAGTTTGCAGAGCTAACATAAATAATATATATGAAAAATACTCTTAATTTCAAGTGACCTCCTTGAAAATAAATTAGTATATTTTGTTTACTACAATGGTCCTAACAGCTGTTACATAACGGTATCAGAAAAGGAAATGGAAAATAACCAAAATGTAGTACATGTCAGAAGATAAAAAGAAACCTCATTCCTTTTATTCCTCAATTCTTGGAAGGTAAAATCATTATATTCTGCTTTTTCAATATTAAGTGTGTGGGCAGTGAGTCATCAGTAAGGAGTCCTTTTATGCAATGGATGTTCTAAAATATGAATGGCCAGCGTCGCCCACTGGGCTGCTGTCTGGGAAGGCGGTCGCTGTGATGAAGAGCACACTGAGCTT
Organism: Cnephaeus nilssonii; assembly: GCF_951640355.1. Classification (NCBI taxonomy): domain Eukaryota; kingdom Metazoa; phylum Chordata; class Mammalia; order Chiroptera; family Vespertilionidae; genus Cnephaeus; species Cnephaeus nilssonii. Next base: position 13,811,680 of record NC_137079.1, read on the forward strand.
GAAAGGCAGGAGTCCTGGTTTCTAGCGCGGATGCTGTGCATTCAATTTGAGAAACTAGTTGTTAATCTTGGTCCGTTCAATCACTGGAGCCTGAGTCTCCTAATGTGTGAAATAAAAACTTGAGATCGATTTTACCAAGAAAACAGGGTCATATAGCAGTTTATAAAATGGATTTTAATCAAAATGTCTGCCTATCCTGGATCTGCTACAAGTATGACCTGGAACAAGATTACTCTAAGCCTCAAACTGTTCAACCAAATAGCGGAATAAACAAAATGTGAAAGTGACTTAGATAATACAGGTAAAAAACTTTGTATCAGGCTAAAAACCCAAAAACAGTCAGTCAGTCTGTTATCTATTATTAGTCACTTGACTCACAGATAAGCATAATGTCCTCTGGTTTATGACTATCGTTAATCAAGAATAGTAGATATGCCTGAGTTAAATTCTCCTGCCAGTGAATAATTGTTTTTAAACTTCTTATTCAAGTCTCTTATATACTAAGCTAATATTAACATTATCATCTATGGAGCAAAAGCAAGATATAAACAACCAATCCGTTTGATAAACCCTAATAAAGACTTTTAGTTAAATGGGCTTTCAAGTAAAATCAAATAGTACCAGAAGCAGAGTACAAAATGCTGTTCAGTGATACATATATTAGTATATAAGCCAGGAAATAACACTTTTGAAGACAATGATATATAGGACTCAAATTAATTATTTCTTCCTTTTTCACTGACAAAATATATATTAGCATCTATTTGCTTTGGTATAAGTTTCTTAAAAAGTGTGCTTAGCCAATCCTAGAGAGATATAAGTGATCTTGATCATTTTAAAAGCTGTAAAGTATTTTAAAATTATTTCTGACACCAAGAAAATGGCAAACGGATAAAACAAGGATTAGATATTGTGGGTGTTACGTAAATGACAATTTGTCTAAGTCCAAAATCAAATCCACAAAAGTGGATTTTTAGGTCCTTTTTTCATTTTAAAATACATGATTATAAAATGAACCAAGAACTGGTCAATATACATTTTCTTTCTATTTTCTTTCTCTGTTCTTACATACATCATGAAAAATTACCTGTGTAAACTCTTTTAGCCTTTTCATCCTTTTTTTTTACTGCCTCCCAGTACAAGGACAACAGACACTTGACATTTAAGAAAATCTTTTAAGTATAATCTCTCAACTATCTAGCATATGATGCTTGTTGCAATAGTGGGAAAAAGAAAACATAATTTACTATAAACATAAAAACAATACAGAATGCAAGTCTTGTATTTTCTTTGGCAGCACTTCCTAAGGAGACAAAAGGGTTGCCCCACTGCTTTTAAATAAATTTATGTCTTTAAAGTTAATCTTGGCTGTTTAAGATTTGCCAGCAGAAAAGCCACAGGTTTCTTCAAAGCCTATGTAAAATGAGGGATCCACTTTTTAAAATTATTATTACTTTATTATCATTAAGTAGCCCTCATAGTATATTTCTCTTAGAAACTTACTTTCATCACTAGCCAGTTGTCACATTTAAGGAAAAATTAATTCCCCCAATTCCTCAGGACCTTAGCCTCCAGATTTCTAAACAAAGAGCACTAGATTTAGAATACAGCTTTACAGCATTATATGAAAAGTAACCTGTCTATATACAGGTAGGCTTGTATATTCACCATTGTGGTGAATCTAAATGTTAATGAACATGGACACCTCAGTAGATAAAAAAGAAAAGCAGGAATGCAAAGTTGAATGTGCACAGTCAATATCTTCCCATCACTTACACCCAGGGTATTACAAATTTTTGTGTGTGACAGAATCTACCATGTGATTCTAACTGAATAAGATGGTATTTCAAAATATGAAAGCGAGTAGGAAAGGAATAATGACACCCTAGTTCCGAGTCTGCTTTGTGCACTAAGGTATCCAGAACACTAAAATAAAATAATCTCTATTCTCTCCTTTTCAGTTTCTTTCTGGGAATATTACTGTCCAGGAAAGGATTTGTTTGAATTGTGTTTTTAATAAAGACCCAATTGATTGGTTCCATCTTAAGCAGGATTAAAGCATCATATAATGGGAAGATCCTAGGATGCCTTTAAGTATTTCTATTAATTTTAACACTAAGTAAGATAGCATATCTCAACAGTTCAAACGAATCCTTTCCTGAGCATTATATCCCACATATGAGTGAGATCATGTGATATTTATCTTTCTCTGACTGGCTTATTTTGCTTAGCATAATACTCTCCAGGTCCCGCCATATTGTCTCAAAGGGTAGTTCTTTTTTTGAGAGAGAAGAGGACACAAAAATAGCATTGTGATAGCTCCTTAAAAAGGCGAAAGATTTTTGCGATCTGAAGAGAAACCAGAGTATGTGTGATAGCTTTTTAAACAACATAAACTGATGAACAAAAATAGATCCAGAGACAAAGAAACACGGAACAGACCATCCAACCTCAGAGGGAAGGCAGGTAGGGTGGTGGTAAGAGATCAACCAAAGGACTTGTTTGCATGCATATTAGCATAACCAATGGACACGGATACTGGGGCGGTGGGGGCTTGTCCTGGGGGGCGGGAGTGGTGGCAGGGGGCAGGGGTCAATTGAGGAAAAAGGTAATACTTTAAACAATAACAACAACAACAAAAAAAACTAGAATAAAAACATATCAGAGCCAACTGAAAGAGCTCCAAAGAATCAAAGCTGGATTAGATTTAAGCCAAAAACTAAAGTAGTATGGATTATAACTTCAAGTATGAAATAAATAAATATATATATATATATATATATATATATATATATATATATATTGATTAAAAAAACAAAACAACAACAACAACAAAACAGTGTGGAGAAGGCAGGCAGGTAGGCTTCTGTTGAGCTGATGGCAAAGGGAGATATCCTGGGTCACAATGCTCCTGAACAAAACAAGTGGAAATACCAAGGTATCTGTCACTCTGACATTCTAATAAAAGATTCCTCTCTTTCTGGTTAGTCATACATTTCCAGCCCTTTCCTTAAGGGTCTTTCCATTCATCAGCCTGCATCGACTCCTCAGAGTCAGCACTAGTCCTTGCTAGGCTTCTACACCAGTGGCAGATGTGACAGAGATCAGACACTAGCTGGGCCAAGCCTTCTGGGTTTGCCTGAAAGAAGAGATATAAATAGGTAATACCTACATCCACGTGACAAAGATTGCCACTGTGTTTGATTTCCCCAGAGGCTATATGTACCTCATGCTTGAAATTCCTAAGTACTTCATTAAATATTTGGCTTGAACTAGAAGATGATTACAGCACACATGAAACAGGTCTTCGTGAAAACACTGATAAATCGGATCGCTTGCCACTCAGGATATTTTGTCTGTCAGATGTCAGCAATAAGACACTGAATGTGGAGTGAGGTACCCTTACCTTCCCCCGCCAGACTCTTCCATTTTACTTATCCCACTGGAGCGTTAAAAGGTTGACCACTCAACAATGGGGTGTTTGTTTTAAAAAACACCCAACCGATTCTTAGACTCCATCTATGCAGATTCTCATACAGTAGGTCTGTGGCAGGACCAGAAATTTACCCTGTTCAGAGCCAAAAGCCATTTCTACCTACCTACATTTTACAAGAGGCTGTATGGGGAGAGGGGACGTGTATTTCTGTAAAAGCTGTCAGAAAGGCTGCATATTCAGAGAAAAATACCTTACTAGTAAGAAGTGTTTTTAACAATAAGAGAATTGTTCCATTTTCAGAGAAAGCATCTTACTAGTAAAACTTATTTTTGACAATGACTTCCTATTTCAGTTGTAGTAGCTTAGAGCTCCATGGCCACACGCCTATGAAGAGTGCTGCCTCCAAATTGGGCTCAAACCACAGAAGAAAGTACAAGATGCTTATCAGCAGGTACAACAGACAGCATCACAGCGTATGTTTACAATTCCAATTTCAACCACCCTGTCTAGTCCGGAGCGGTGAAGTTACAGAGGCAGATGCTGAGCTATTGGAAATGGGAGAACCACACGGCTGGGAGCGCCTGCCCAGGGACATGGAGCAGTGGGCCGAGTTTGGACAGCTTGGCTCCAGCCTAGGTAGGGTATGCTTGGTCTATTCAAGCCCTTCTTCGCAAAATGTTGTCAGTCCTGATAATAAAGGAGAGAAATCTCTCTCCTATGAGATTTACCTGAATTACAGTGTTGGTAATCCATGTATTTTAAGAAGGGGGGTAGTAACAACAAAATAGACAACATCAAAAACCACCACAAAAACCTCCAATCAGTGCTCGGGAAATCTTAAGCAGAATATGCTGAAATAGTTCAATACAGTTGTCCCTACCTACAAGGCCAGTGAGAACAGAGTGCAGGCTGGAACACTTGTAGGGTACCATAGAACAACCCCAAGGCCCAGACACTGGTCATACAGTTAGCATTTGAAGAAGCACAAAAGTGGTAATATGGCCAATGAGAGAGAGCTTCTCATACCAACCGTATACCTTCAAAATTCTAAGAATAAAAATATGACAACATCATAAGACTAAGTTTCTTCCAAGTCTACAGCAAACATTTAAAAAGTCCCATGCTTCACCTTCTAGGTAATTTAGTAATTAATATTTTGTTGACAACAGATTTCTAGACTTATTATCAATTTGTTTTATTCAGTAACAAAAGAAAACTTGAAACATTTTGTATAATTGCTCTCAACAGAATTTTCTTTTGTAACTAAAGTAATAGTATCAAAATGAAAAGCTGTTTGTTATATTCTACAACATTTAACATCCAACTGAATAGGTTTTAATGTGAGAGATACTGAATATGTAAATCTATAATGCTTTAAAAGCTTTGCTAGCTGTCATATAAAAAGGATAATATAATCACACTGAGGGTTTTTTTCCCTCTTTTAATCTCCAGAAAGAAAAAAAACATCAAGGAAGATTAATATTCTCATGTCATTATTATAAATGTAAATCCAAAATGCAAGAACAATGACAACAACAAAAAATTAATGCAGCTTAAAAGTTACATCATTCTGTTACAAATAAAATCACTCATTTCATATCACCCAATTTTTGCATCTTATCATTTGTCTAGAAATGTATTAAGAACATAATTTCTCTGCCCTAATCCAGCTTTGCCAATATTTGAATTATTTCCCCTGGAAAGCCATTTACCTCTGTAATTCATGTGCCTGGTACAGATAGCTTTTGTTATTTATAGGACTATTAGGTGATAAAAAGATGTTATCAGGCAAACTCTATGAAATGCATTGACACAAAAAATAAACAAGAATCACTCTGTTTCTTTCGAAGCTCAGTCTTGAACATCTTTTTCCTGTTTTTGCTGTATCTATAAAAATGGAAGTCCACATTGCCAATTCTCAGTAAACGCTTTGGTAATTCTGTATATGTAAGCATATTCACATAGATGACAAATACCCTGTGTGGCCAGGCCATTATTTCTTCATAATAAACCTTTTAGCATATGCTAGATCATCTTCTGATCATTATTTGTACTTTGTACTTATTCAAATCACTGACTCATTGATTGCAAGTTGAGCACAATATTGCTGAGTCTGAGTCCCATTGCACCACACTGGACTGTCTGCTATGACAGTGTTTCCAGTCCACTTCTTCAGACAGCTTTAGTTTACATCCTTAACACTCCTCTCACATTGTGCTAAAAATGACACTTTCTCTAAAATTCGCCCTATGCCACTGCTTTGCAAGCCCAGAATCATGCACTTCCCCCACATGCCCAGGACCAATGCATCTTGAAGAGCAGTGTGGAAAATCACTGCCTCTAAGTCTCTGACATCTGATCAGAGACTTCATCCTGACATCGGATGTGAAATGTAGTGCAATGGTACGATAAATGAAACCTGTCCCAGAAATAAAAATGACACTGATCAGGATTCAGATATTAGACCCATATAGCATAGCTGACAGTACCATGGCTTTGCAGGCCTTGAGAATGGGTTTAACTAATGATGGATGTTACTGGCTGAACCTGCTAATCTTCCAAACATGACATTAAGTTCTTGGGGTAATTTTCTATTTCTTTCAGCTTACTATTCAAGGCTACAAATGAACAACATTCATCATTATATTTCATCAGTATACCACCCATGTGAATCCAGGTATATGAGAACTATTTTATATGTAATAGGCTGATACACAACTTCTGGTTCTACTATAACAGCTTTATAACCCAAACACAGCAGTCATCTTCAACAGAAGCACCGCACTCTAATGGTCGAGGACTCTGGCTCCAAGTCAGGCCTCTAGGGTTGAATTCTAGCTGTGTGGAAGTGGGCACATCACTTAACCAACCGATGGTTCAGTTTCCTCATCTGTGAAATCAGGATGCCATAATAATACAAAGCTTTTAGAAAGGCATGCCATGAAGTAAGCCTTCAGTAAGTGTTAGCTTTATAGGTGTTCTTATATTTATTTATTCCACAAATATTTATTCAACATCTAATGTGAGAGGTTACCTTTCTAGTCCCTTGAAATAAAATAGTGAACAGAGCAAGTATCTCTGGTTTACGTGTGTGTGTGTGTGTATGTGTGTGTGTGTGTGTGTGTGTGTTGAGGTGAGGGCAGGGAGCAGGGGGTAGAGAGACAAAAACAAAATAAATAATATATGAATATATAATATATGTACATATAAATAATGTAAAATAAATTGTACCATAAGGACATTAGATATACACACTGATTTTGTGGGAGTACAGACAAGGCAGCGGGAATAAGGACCAACACAAAGTCCTTAAGGTAGAAATGTGTTCAACGAACAGTAAGGCCAATGTGTTGGTGAGGACTTCCATTTCACTGAGTCACATGAGAAACCATAATAGGAAGGTTTTGAACAGAAGAGTAGCATGATCTATGTTGAGAATAGATTATGGTGGAGCAAGGATAGAAGCAAAAAGAGGTTACTACAATAATCCAGACAGACGGTGTTGGTGAAGTATGTTAATGGCAGGTGGCAAGAAGTTATTGAATCCTGGATATATTGTGAAGGAAGAACAGTATTTTTTTGTTTCCTGTGTGTTTTATGCAAAAGGAGAGAAACTTTATAGATAACAGAATATGTAATAAAAATTTAGTTAAGGCCCAAATTCGCAGTAAATATATATTGCAGTATTTATACTACTACAAATCTAGAACATTTACTAGTACATGCAATTGGGGATACATGAGTTTAAATAAAATCTGCATAATCAGTTACATGTAGGTTTATTAAAGAAAAGAGGTCACCATAATGGTAGCATATACTTTAATTATAAAGAAAATATCTTACATCATTTGTTTGTGAAAGTTCTATTCTCTCTTTACATTTTCTCCTTTGGGAGATTCGTACTCTTATAGTCAACAGCTCTTCTGTAGCAAAGACCTATTCCCAACCAGGGGTATGTTTTCACATCTTATGGGGTAACTACTACTTGCATATTTCTACTGAAATATCCCACATGAGTGGCACTAACACTATAAAATTAAATTCTTTTAAATGTCAATGTTCTCCGTAACAACTACCTTATCTTTGCCAGCTTCCATGCTTCTGTCAATAACACAACCATTCTTCTAATGACCTAAGTTTCCACTTGGATATCCCTGCCTATTCTAGCTAAATCTTCTAAAAGCTCTCATCAGTCTGCTGCTCACAAACCTTTGAAAATTTAAAATTGCCTCTAGGCCAGTCAAATCCCTTGGCAATATAAGTCAAATGCCTTTAAATCAATCAGTCCAACAACCAATAAATAAATCCAACAAATATCTATTTGGTACTTAATAGGAGATACCGCACTCCATACAATGAGAAAAACGAATAATTATAAAACATGGTGTTTCTGCTCAATAGGAAACAGCATATGTGCATGGAAAGCTATCTGATCACAAAGGCCAAGTACAAGGAGGCCACTATGGTGAATGCTCCAGATGTAGTAGACCAAGATTTGAGTCTGTGCTGGAGTTGCCTCCTTTGTAAATGGGAATACTACTACTATCCTTTTTATTGTGAAGTGCTATAGAATTAAACATTATAATTAATAGGTACTAACTTGCATGATACTTAGTAAAGACTATAATGTTGGCTATGAATTTAGCTATGTGTTCTAGGGAAATATAAAAGATGAAATTACTGTAGGCTGAAATAGAAGGAAGAGACTCCAAAGATGGTTAACTGTAAAACAGGATACTTCAATGTGGATTTTGTAGTGCCCTGCTGTTGTACTTGAGCCTTCATTGTTTTGGGCATGTCAGTGGGTGGAACAGACCATCAGGCTGACTGGCTGTGAGGGCTGGGTGTGTCTATAGTGGAAAAGCTGTTATGTGGGGCTAACCCCACTGGAGTTACTTTAGCAGGGCTCTGGTGGCAGGTGAGTTCACCCTTTGGGTGTATTATTTGTGGAGTTGGTTGAGTGGTGCTCTGGTGTGGTCTGAGGCCAGCCACCAAGTGTGTTGGTTCTGGAGACTTTTGGGAGGGGTTCCAGTGCAGGCTGTCAATTGTGCCCAGCTAGGGGCCACCTACCGGGAACTACAAAGTGATGTGCTGTTGGTTGCCACTTGTGCTGGCCTTGGAGGTGCTTGGGAGAGACTATGCTCCCACTTGATACCCTTAGTGCAAACATGTCAAACTCGCGGCCACAAGGCCTTATGTCTAAATAAGGTATGTGGCCCGCCAGCTGGGCTGAGAGTTTGACATGCTTGCTTTAGTGGGACCCACATTGTTAATAGAGGCCAACTGCTTCTTGAGCCATGTTTGTGATTGTTTATTTGAAGTTATGTCTCAGCTAACACTGGACACAGCTTAGGTCAGATGGCCACCTGATGGGAATTACAATGCAAACTGAGACTGGTTGCCTCTTGTGCTGGGCTTAGGGCCACTTAGCAAGATGCACAGGGCCCACTGAAGCCAACCCCTGACAGTCTGAGGTTTGTGGACCTATAAGGTATTATAGAAAAGCCCACAGCGTGAGCTGAGGCAGGGGGGTCCTGGGAAACGCTCAGGCCAGGCCCGCTGGTTGGGTGGGGTGGATTCTCGGAATCACCAGGGTTGGGTGAACACTGTTAGCTAGGTTAATGGAGAGCTCAGATTTGATGCCAATCTGCACCTGAGGGCTGGGTGAGATAAGGGCTCAACAAAAAAGCAATGGTGCTTATCCCCGGAGAGAGCCATTCCCGACCCCTGCTCCTTCCAGCTTTCACCCCGAAGCCAGTAAATTTAGTTCCTTCCTGTACGTCCCTGGTGATCTTCAAGCTGCTGCTCCCTCCCTGGAGCCCAGAGTGAGTGAGTGAGTATGTGAACGAGTCTGGCTTGGCCCCTGAAGAGAAATGCTTGGGAATCCAGTAGTTCTTGTCTCACTCGGATGCAATCTCCGCTGGCTTTCACAGCCTGCTGTTATGGGGACTCTTCTTCCCCACTAGTGCCTGGGGATGGGGAGCTGAGGATGGGGTTAGGGCTCCTGGCTCCATAGGTGGGACCCTCACTGCCCAGATATCTCTCCAGATTCTTAATTGCCACACATGGGTGTGGGGCCAGCCTGTTCCCATCTCTGCCCCTCCTATCAGTCTTGTGACTTTTTTTTTATATCCCTGGTTTATAAGACTTCTCTTTAGCTAGACTCCATGATGGTTGTTCTATAATTTGGTTGAAATTTTGATGTGGTCGTGGGAGGAGGCAAGCACAGCATTTACTTACTCCACTATCTTGACTGGAAGTCTGCATAATTATTATTTGATTATCAAGTAATGAAATATTTATCTTTGTATTAGTATCTATCTTGTATTACAGACCACATTTTATTATAAGTTGGCTATACAATAAAAACACTGATAATAGTGTTATCTTTTCTCCACTCTTGCAAACATAATTTTAGGATAAAGGTTTCTTCTATTGACATTTCAAATGCTTTTTAAGTATTCACATTATGACTTTAACATCTGTTTGATAAGTGCAAAATCACAAGGAAAGTTTGAACTGAAGGGCACTTTCTTAATTAGCTTAAGAATTACTATTTTAATATCTAATTGAATGACTTTGTTAGATTATACATTATAGAAAATCTTTGTTCTATTTCCTGGGAAAGCACTTCAAATAGAATGTTGTTAAGAGAGATAGTATTTTCTTCTTTTTCGTTGCTTCCTATTAATAAAAATAAACACAAAGAGCCCTGGCCAGTGTGGCTCAGTTGGGTGAACATTGTCCCATGCACCAGGAGTTGCCGATTCCCAGTCAAGGGCACATGCCCTGGTTGTGGGCTTGATCCTGGGTAGGTGGTGGGCAGGAGGCGGCCAATCAATGCTGTGCAATTACATCAATGTTTCTCTCTCTAAAAAATCAATAAACTATTTTTAAATAAATACAAAGAACAGTTCTACTAGGCTCTAAAATGAAAATAAGCACCAGATATCTTACCTAATAATAGAGAAACATGTAAGTTGACCGTACCTCCGCTACACCCACAGCCAATCAGAGTGAGTATGCAAATTAACCCAACAAATATGGCGGTTAATTTGCATACATACCTGGGTCCCGGGAACCTCGGCACCCAGGTCACTCCCAGCCGGCCATTGGGAGGGGCAGGGGGGCCCCTTCCATAGCCTAAAGCCTGGGGCGCAGGCTTTAGGCTTGGGAAGGGGCCCAGCCTGTGATTGGAGGTGCCGGGGGTCCCCCTTCCCAAGCCTAAAGCCTGAGGTGGAGGCTTTAGGTAGGCAGGGGCCAAGCCTGGGATTGGAGGGAAGGGGAAAAAAAATCAATGGAAACATATCCTCAGGTGAGGATAAAAAGAAAAATAAAGAAATGTCATATCCTATGAAAGACACATCTTGAAAATGCCTAAAGAAAGTTGTCATTTTTTCATGGTGAAGGGACTGGAGTTCATGTTGATGAAAATACCTTGGCGGCTACGGTGACTGGCAGTGGCTGCAGCAGCGGGGTGATGGGGCTTCCACCTTCCCCTGATCAGCCCAGTCGCATCCCGCAAAGGGAGGCCAGACTGGAGCTTAGGTCCGCTCTCACCAGGGTGTGAGCCTAAGCCATTAGTAGGACATCCCCTGAGGGCTTCCAGTATGTGAGAGGGGGCAGGCTGGGCTGAGGGACCCCTCTCCAGTGCACAAATTTCATGCACCAGGCCCCTAGTATATATCCTATCTAATAAAGAGGGAATATGCTAATTGACCCTCACACCATCACAAAGATGGCAGCGCCCACATCCAATAAGGAGGGAATATGCTAACTGACTGCCATGTCCTCAAAGATGGTGGCGCCCACAGCCAATAAGGAGGGAATATGCTAATTGACTCCCACGCTCTCAAAGATGGCAGCGCCCACAGCCACAAGATGGCGGCGCCCAGTCCCCTCAGCCCCACCAGGGTGGCAGGCGCTCGGCAAGGCTGGACCCGCCCCCAGGCAGGCCCGGCCTTGCTGCGCGCCTGCCTCTAGAGTCCCCCGGTCCCCTCATCCCCCCAGGGCCGGCCCGAGGCACAGGCAAGCCTCATATAGAGGCTGCCCAGTCAACGCCCGAGGTGTAGGCAAGCCTCGGATGGTGGCTTCCCAACTGCCCAGGGCCGGTCCAAGGTGCAGTCAAGCCTCAGATGGCAGCTGCCCAGCCAGCCAGTGCCGCCTGAGGCTCAGGTAACCAGGGCCGGCCGAGGCTTGCGCTGCTGGCATTGGCATCAGCAGAGGTGTGATGGGGCATTGCCTTCCCCTGATCGCTGGGTTGCCTCCTGCCCCTAAGGGCTCCCAGACTGTGAGAGGGGGCAGGCCGGGCTGAGGGACCCCTCCTCCAGTGCATGAATTTTCATGCACCGGGCCTCTAGTATATATATATATATAAAAAGATAGCATAAATATATACCTTAATAGCCATTCGTTATTCAAAGGAGCACTATGCTAGATTGGAGTATTGGGACAATAAAACGTTCAGTGCCTGTTTCTAGATTACAATCTAGCTCAATTAGGTACAAAACAAAACTGTTTCTCTTAGACTCTGTTGAAATCTGAGATTCAACCAGGCACAATATGAGCATCTTAAAAACTGTATTTAACTAGCATCTAAAAATCTGAATTTACAACATATAAGAAAACAAGTAGTAGAAAATGGATGCCTTGAATTTGATCTCTGTTGAGTCATAGCACAGAGATTCAAGCTTTATAAGCAGGAAAGGGAATATGGAGTTTTACCTGATTATAAATAAGGCTTGGAGCATGAGGCAGTGGATGACGGCATAAAACTAATTCTGTGTCTAAGAAATGTGCTAACTGAACAGCCCCACCTGCCACCCCGCTGGAGGGAGCAGTCCTGAGGAGATGCAGGAGGCCCCTCTTCTTCTCATCCATAACATAGGGTCACGCTCAGGGACAGAACGCAGTCTGCTGAGAAAGTTCTATCAGAACAAGCTGTCAATGCTTGAGCAAGAGTCATTTTAAAAGTAGTTTGGTAGCTCTATCCTATTATAAAAATTGGTTACATAAAGATTTTATTCAATGTGTATGTTAATTAACATATATGGCATTATTGTTAGGTAATCAAATCCTATTTAACAAACATGTTCATCCAGATTTCTAAAATTGGGGAATCAACAGGCAAGAATCTCAGCAGGTCTTCCCTGGCCCAGGGTCTAAATTAAACAGTAACAAGATGGCCTCTTTGTGGCCTCCTTTGCGTAGCTGTTTCAGCTTCTAGAAAGGACTTGTAGAGCCAAGTGTCCTGAGCCTCTCCCTGCCTAAGCGCTAACTACCCAAGGACACGGGCTTATTTAAGAAAATAGGAAATCCTAAAGCTCTCTGTTATCTGAGTTTCTGCCGGCAATAGTTTTCTAATCTTTTTTTGGAAACCACTAACCTTTAGAGGAGGGATTACTTCAGAAATACCACTAGCTTTTCTGTGTTAACTTGAAGTATGGTTTTACTTGCACAGACTCATGACAAATACTTTCTTCCCCCATTCACTTCCAGACAGTACAGCTATGAAGCAAAGAGCAGGTGTTCATTTCTAAGTTACAACACAATGACAATCCCTGGACAATACAGTTCCAAGAATTTTGCACATAATTCTGGTGGTTTTAACTCCCCTCTCTGGACCACAGTTGCCTGTCATTTTCAAGTGTGTCTAGTAATGCTGAAACCTAATGAACCTCAGGTTTAACAGTCTGATGTAGCTACTGGAAAAGCTAAGAGAAAGTTAGCTTTGTTTGTATTACTGATGTTTATTTGTTTATTTGAGCAATATAAATTACCTAGAAATAAAGGTCATACTTCTACCCCTCCCTGTTCAGAACACATCTGGAGTGAGCATGCAAACTTGAGCACCTGCAGTTACGCAGGGGGAAGCTGACTCAACTGCAGAGCAGGATCGAGAACAGTGACCAGGCTGGGGAGTTACAGATCTGCCTGTGACAGCAGGTGAAGGAAGTGGAAATAGGTTGCCTAGACAAGAGTCCAGAATGATAACCCCCCTCCAATGTTTGTGCAGCTGACCTGTGGATCTTAGAAGGCATCACTCTAGGAGACTGGGGGGTGGGGGTGGGGGTGGGGAGGCGGTATTACTAGCATTATGCATTTCAAAGGAACAGTTTTCAACTCAATACAAGAAACATCTTCCCAACAAATAAAGCTAAAACTAGCTGGCTCATGAGGAAAAAGTTATCATCTAAATTGTTTAATAAGAGGCTCAACAACTATTATTTACTGTAGATGTTGTAAAAGGGTTTCTAACTCAACTAGAGGATTCTGGCTTTGATAACTTCTAGAGTATCCTCCAACTGGAAGATCTATGAAAAGTCCCTAAAAAATAAATGCCAAAGTTCAAAAATGAGTCCCATCCAGGCCTGAAAACAGAATCTCTTTATTTTCACTCCACACACAGTATTGGTTCCTTATATAATGGTTCTTTCATTCTCATCCCATTGCTATTACCTCGGTTGCAGCCTTAATAACTTGAAATTCATCAACAACCTTTTAACTTATCTCTGAGAACTGAGACCATCTGTGTCAACATGACTTAATAGTTTCTTCAAAGAAATCTTCGCTTGGTAAAGATAAGATTGTAAAGCCAAAAAATAAAATAAAATAACTTCACTGCTTGCTTCCGGAAATTCTTACAGATCAATTTATCAGAGACAGTCCACACACCTGCAACAAACAGCTTACTTTAAGATTCTTGCCTCACCATCTCCAGAAAACCTAAGCTATTCTGATATATATATATATATATATATATATATATATATATATATATGCGCCTGTATTGAAAAGCCCACCTTTAAACCATTTGAGTCCAGATCCCAAGATCCTATAAATACCCACCTCCTTCTTTTTCCTACTTCTGAGAAACTGCAAAGCCTTTCCTCCTGCAGTAAATTCTAGGGCATTTAGCTTTGTTTGACTAACAGGTTGTCTGGTGACACTGGGGAGTTCAGAGTCTCCACGCACCAACATCTACACTGAACCACTCTCTATCCCCTCCACCCCCCAAACACCTACTCACCTACTGCAACATTAACTTCCTTCCTTTACAAATCATCTTCAATCTCAAAAACACTGTTAAGTAAAGGTATCCAGACACATACTATCATTCCTTTTCAAACAGGAAAATTAATCTATGGTGACAGAAATCAGAACAGTGGCTGCCTTGAGGGAGAGGAATGTAAATGGAAAATGGCCTGAAGAAACCCCTGGGGGGATACAAATATTACACTGTTTGTACACTTTACTTCCATATTTTTTTATTTAATTTTTTTATTGTTGACACTATTGCAGATGTCCACCCAGCCCCCCCACCCCTTAGTTAGAAGTCAATTTAAGACTTCTGACTCTGAACAGATGTTAAGCACTGCCCAAACCCTGGATGTTACACACAAAACAAACATAAGAAGGTTCTGTAAGGTAGAGAGAAAGCACACAGGTTGGGCATCTTAGGAACCAAGGAACAATGAGTTCTCTGAATTTTTTTTTGCACTTCTTATGTCCTGGACTGGATGATATTGGAGAAACCAGTATGTCACAAACATCAATGGGCACAGAGTTTTAAAAAAACCTCAAACAAAAGCCTGCTCTTTCTGGCCAAAGGACCATTACAAGGAAAAACAAACAAACAAAAACAAACAAACACTTTTAGGCAAACATTCTCTCAGGTCACTCTTTTTCATATATGACCTCACAATTTCCTACTGCTCATATGATTGAGAAAAAATTCCGAAAGGGCTTCAAGGCCCTTCATAATCCAGCACCAAGTTTTCTTCAGAGCCTCAATTCAACACCCATAGGCACATTAACTGACTTTCTGTCCAATCTGTCCTCTCTATCTTGAATGTACTTTCCACTTGTCCTTTAAGTGGTGGACTATTAGTTTTCCTACAAACTCACCCTGAGAAAAACAGTATTTCATTCCTCCTTACTCTGTACTCACATACTTGGTTTTTATAATGATTACAGCTCTTGTTATGCTGATAAGAAGTGAACTGTATATTTACATCTCTAACTAAAGTATGAAATTTATGAATGTAAGAATTAAGCCCAGAATATTGGTATAATGCCAGAGCAACATAGAGTGAAAGCTGCACAACAGTTATTCACTGAATTGGACAGAATTGATTTGAAATGTAAATACTGTTGGTGGTGTAGCATGAACTTCATTTTTTCTCAGTCAGTGCCTCTGGTTTCGTGTGTCAGATTATTTGGATTTGGGTGGATTTGGATACCTGTAATATCATCGGTGAGGCTGACTGCTGTTTAGGACAAGGTATATGCAATCTCTACAACTAATAATAGCTTATATTCAAATATATGCAGTAAGTAGATTGCAATGTTAGAATATCCTTAATGTTGACCCAAATCCTGCTTATGAAGAATGAGCGAGCAAGATGTTTTATATGGGTTTTTGTTGTTTGTGTAACTTTTTTTTTTTTAAACACAGAATGTCTTTCCATTTATTTACATCTTTCACAATTTTTTTAAAATCAGTGTTTACAATTTTTAGTGTACAGGTCTTCCACCTTCTTGGTGAAAGTAAAAATTTAGAGATCTGTGAATGGGAAAGTTAAAAAAAATATAGCTATCCTAATATCATGTTTTACAAAGAACTGTGGGTGGGATTGCTAGCACAATGTGCTGACTGGAATCAAGTAAGTACAACATCCTCAAAGTTTTCAGAGAATTTTATTGTCATTAAGAATTAACACTCTGGACTGAAACAAAAACAAAAAACTGCCATTGATCTAGGCTTACATCAATCCTTGAACTGTCAATCATCTGCAGACAGAAAGCGGACTTAGGAAGCTGCTCAGGCCTGAAAGACAGCATATACTTCTACACCAATTTTTCAGATGCGCTCACAAACAATCATGAGAAAATGAAGAATCTCCCAATGGGCCACAAAGAACTATGGACAAGGGGGCTACTGTCAGGTATCAGAAACAGGCCTTTGTGAGTAATGCTCTCTAACACTAAGGGAAACTACCTTCACAATTAGGGTTCTATGGGGTAACAGAATTGCTCTGGACCAGACCAGCATCGGCTGTATGTCTTTACTATCCCCTTGCTTCTATGACATTTGTTGTAAGGACAACCATTTGGTCAAAAATATTTTTAAAGTTCTATTACAACTCTAAGTGCTTTGTACTTAACATTAGATTTTTCCAGTGCCTTCATTATGACTTAATAGAAAGGCTGTTCTCTTTGTGACCTGCACTAACTCTAATAAACCACAAAGCATTTCAGTGGCTTGTCCCTCTTGTCCAAACTTATGGGAGGAAAAACGTCATGCAATATCAAGATCTAAAATTCATTAGGAAATCCAACCATAATTAACAAAGCAATAAGCTTCATTCTGCATTTAAGCTGTTTTCTGGAGTAAGTACCACTTTTTAATAAAGTGTTTCTCTGTGTATTTTTCTAGCTTTACTGAGATACTAGTGGCCCGGTGCACAATTCATGCACATTGGAAGGAGGCCGTACTCCCTCCTCTCTGGTTTCGGGGTGCGTCACCTGAGAACCACCACTGCCAAGTCACCGCAGCTTGGCAGTAAACTAGTTCAGGGCTGACAGTGCCCCAGCAACAACGTAACCCATGTAACCCATGGCCCGACTGAAGGTGGAATCGCGTGGCCCCTGGAGGAGTCAGGCTCCCTCCTCTCTGGTTCCGGGGTATGTCAATCGAGAACTGCCGCTACCACCGCGACTCGGCAGCTCCTGTGTTCAGCGTCTGCCCCCTGGTGTTCAGTGCATGCCATATGTACCAGCCGGTCGAACTGTCGGATGGTCACTTAGCCTTTTATATATAGAGATGACTGACGTATAATATTGTATAAGTGTAATACGTACAACCTGTTGATTTGATAAACATATATTGCAAATTGAGTAACACTATAGTCCAGTGTTAATTACCACCATCCAGTCACATAATTACCAGTTCTTTTTTTGCAGTAAATACATTTAAGATCTACTCTTTTAAACTTTCAAGCATATAATAACTTATAGATCTTTTATCTGGAAGTCATTACCCTTTGACCAACATCTTCCCATTTTCCCTACCCACAACTTCTGATAACCATCACTCTACTCTCCGTTTCTGTAAGTTTGTTCCTTTTTAATTCGACATATATGTTATAGCATGCTATCATACTGTATTTGTCTTTATCTGTCTGGCTTACTTAACTAACCATAATGCACTCAAGTTTCATTTAAGTTTCCAAAATGGCAGGATCTCCTTCTTTCCATGGATTAGCAATACTGATATATATATATCCATATATAAAACCACTTATTCATTTAGAGGCAGGTAGTTTGTTTCTATTTCTAGGCAATTGTGAATAATACTGCAATGAACATGGGTGGTGGGGAGATCCTGTTTTCATTTCCTTTGGACATAGACCCAGAATTAGGATATTTGCATCATATAGTTCTATCTTGAATCTTTTCAGGAACCTCCATATTGTTTTCCATAGTGGCTGTACTTCTCTACAGACTCAGCTTTTTATTAAGGAGTCTTCCTCTCACTCCCATTTCAAAGGACAACTCTGGTGGTAAAGTAGCTTTGTTGGGCATTTCTTTTTTTTTCTTCACTTGAATATATCCTCCCTCTTTCTTGGCCTGCAAGGTCTTTGCTGACAAATTTGCTGATAGCCTTCCAGGGATTACCTTGTATGAGACTTTTTTTTTGTTGTTGTTGCTTTTAAATTCCTCTGTCTTTCATTTTAGACATTTTATTATTACATATCTTAAAAATGATCTTTCTTACTGAAATTCTGTGGTTACCTACTAGCTTCAGAACCTGTATATCCAAATCTCTCCCATATTTAGGAATTTTTCAGTATTTTCTTATATAAACTTTCTACCCCCTCTACTCCTCTTCTCCTTCTGGGACTCCAATGATCCATACATTATTTCTTTTGATGGTGTTCCATAGGTTTTGAAAGATTTCTTCCTTCCTTTTTATTCTATTTTTATGTTGTTCCTCTAATTGGGTAATTTCATTTAATCTGTTCATAGCTCACTGATTTTTCTGTTTAGTCAATTCTGCTGTGAAAGTTCTCTATTCGATTCTTTAGTTCAGCGTATCTTATTCTGCAGCTCTGAATTCTTTTCAACACAATAAATAGTTTTGTTGTGGGGCAATACCTGGTTCTCCACTCCCTTGGGGCCAGTTGCTGCAGGTTTCCCGAATTCCTTTGGTGGTGTCTGTTTCTGATTCTTTGTGATTGCTTAGAGATGTGTAGGTGTGTAAGCATTTTAAGAAGCAGTCATCTCTTCCAGCTTTCATGGGCTGACTTTGATAAGGAAAGCCTTTCACCTGTGGGCGGGTGCACATGGAGTCTGCTGTCACTGGAGTCTAGTGGTCCAGGGCACCAGGTGTGGGATGTGTGGTACCACTAGGTGGGAGGGAGGGGAATGATGTGTCTTCAGCTCAGGCCACAGGGTGTCCAGGCTTGCACCGTGCACTGCAGAGCCCCAAACTGGCTGCCAGAATTGCTCCTGGGCCCCCCCTGAGGGTGGGACAGACTTAGTTGGTGTCTGACCTGTGTGCAGCAGCAGAGGCCAGGGATGGCTGCAGGTGCAGTCCCAGGCTTGGGAGGAGGGGGAGAAACTCGGGCAGCTGGCATCAGCTAATGCAAATACCTGTGGGGTGAAAGCTGGCAAAACATGCAAGGGGTCCATGGATCCCTGTGCTGGCTGTTGGCTTCCACAGTGATGACACCGGCTGTGTTTTCCCCAGAGCTGGTCTCTGTAAAAAGCAATCACTCCCACTGTGTGTCTAATAACAGCCCCTACTTTTCTTTCTTGATCGTGGCTGGCTCCGGACAGCTTAGCTCTGTTGGTCTCGGTGGAGTGAAATTGAAGCACCCGTCACAAGGTTCCTCAAAATGCTGGACAGGAGAATTCTTTCTAGCTGGGAGCTCTCCCAGGGCTGGGCAATACCCACATGCGATTGGATAACACAGGCAAAATGAAGCCATTTTCCTTCTATTTTTGTGCAATTACTCTCAGGTTTGGTTTTTGTTCCACTGTGTTGCTAAAACTTTCTAAGTGGACTCGGGAGGTCTCCCAGAGCTGTTTATATCTGTGGATAGCTATCTATCCAATCGCTGATCTTTGTGGGGGCCAGGGAGGCTGCGTTCCCTCATGTCACCATTTTTTTTGCAAGTATAGCAATTTTAAAAGTCACATTAGTTATCTCAGACCATTCTACTCTTATTAATACCAGATTTTAATTACTGATAGCTGAACACTTTGTTGACTAGAGTTTACTAGCATTAATAAAATCGGAGAAAGAGAGAGAAAGAGAGGCATAAAGATTTGAAAGTTTCTAGAATGAAGAAATACTAGGAGAAAAATGCAAAGTATAAAACTTTCTGTAAAATGAGAATACCTTCAGTGATATCTTAATCAGTAATGAAGTCTAAATCACAACCTAATATTACAGGTAAATGACTGCTACTTATATTTACAGTATATTTTAATAAACTGAGTAGTTTAAAATATGTTGAAGATGATCCATGTTTTCAGGACTTAATATATTAACCAATAATCAAACTGGAGAAAAATAATGCTTTCTAGTGATCAAAACCTAAAATATAAACAATACAAGAACACTGTGAAGACATTTCAATGAAAGGTATGGAAAACACTTCACTTTTACAGAAAAATGAGGAATGGTACGGGAGAAATATCTTTATTATCAAAATATACAGTCAGATACTATAATCACCTAACAGCACATACTATTTTGAAACATGATATTTCTTCCTTACATCTAAGGCTTAAGAGAGTTTGTATGACCGTAACAGCCGTAGGGCTCCTGAAAGACAATTGAGTGGTGTAGCTCTGTCTATCCCACTCTTTCACATTCCAGACACTGTTAAGCTCTTTAAAGCATGTACCATCTTTGGTCCCATGTAACTGAGCATATGAGAATAAGTTGTAGGTATTAGTGTGCATATTCAATTAAACTGACCCAGACAGATAGGTACAGTGGTGTGATTTGACCTCATAGAATGGGCAAAGCGTTCCTGAAGATTTATAGTTTACATTTGGAACCTGAACCTGTAACTTAATAAGTACATACATTGCAAATCAAGTTTCAAACACAATATTATTCCCTTATTATTAAAATATTATTTTCATCCTTTCAGTGAACGAAAACTATAATGTTACCTAACTTTCAGGGCTTTTGACTGATTCCTGCAAAATCTGATGTAGGACACAATAATTTTATTTCTTGGCAGAAATAAATGGTTGCTTTTCATAAGTAATTGCTTCTTTGGGAGATAATTACAGCTTTTTTGCATTATTAATAGCAGCTCTGCTAGTACATCTATTATAAAATTAATTTTAAGAATGAGGCTTATTTTAGAATATTATAAATTTCAACAGTTTTTTAAAAACTTTTTACACTCGGATAAAAGAGTGTAAGTTATAGTAGATGCATATAGTATTTAAAAATTGTTTCAGAACAGTCCATGGTATATATTAACTCTGTATTTCAACACATAGTTTGGGGTAAATCCAAATGAAGTATCTTCTGAATAAGTGCAAATCCTTTTAAATATATTAAACTTTAGGCCTGGCCAGTGATGCTCAGTGGTTAAGCGTCAACCCATAAACCAAAAGGTCACAGGTTTGTTTGATTCCCAGTCAGGGAACATGCCCAAGTTGTGGGCTCGATACCCAGTAGGGGGTCTGCAAGAGGCAGCCAATTGATGATGTTCCCCTTTCATCAGTGTTTCTATCTCCCTATCCCTTTCCAAAAATCAATAAAAATATATGAAAAAACTTTAGTACATGTACTTGGAAGTCTATATAGTCTTTTTTATTTCATCTAAATTTTTTATCCTAAATTTTCTTTTTTCTTTTTCTTTATTGTTTAAGGTATTACATTTGTGTCCTTATCCACGTCTACATAGTCTTATAAAGAAGCTATAATAATGAAGCTATAAAGCTGAGGAATATTCTGATTCTGTGGTCAAGATAATTTCATTTTATTAGTGGACATGATTATGCAAAAAGATGATGTAAAATTGAAAGGAATAAGCAAATAATTACCACGGCCATTCAAAGAACTTCATGTTCACCCAAGGTCATAAAGAAACTACTTCACCAAAATAGTGACATTTTAACTAGGAAGAGAGGTTTTAAGTGTAGAGAAAGGAGGAATGTCATTTCAAGATTACTTATTATAAAAGAAAATGTATATGTGTTCACTGAGAAGCCAAATTAACAGAGAATAAAATAATCTGACTCATTATTTTACCTGGATACCATTCTAATATATGCTTCAGGCCATTAGCTAAAACGACCTCAAAAGTTGAAAATATTTGGGGAAAGGGAGGAAATAGGGGAGAGAGAAATAAAGAAAAGGCGGATGTCAATAGACAGATATAGATCTGTTATTTTAAAATAGCCTGATTTATGCAAAATAATGAGAAATTTCTCCAAGGCACATATATCATTTCTTTCCTTTAGGGTTATTAATTATTCTGAAATTTTAGAAGTCATTTATAACTAAAGCATAATTTGGTCTACAACATGACAAAACTATACTGTGGGATTTTTTTTAATAGAAGAAACAGTACATTTTCCTTCTGTTTTGATAAATATATGTGACATGAAGATATGATTTGTTTAAGACTTTATGGGGTAAAAAACTTCCTTAAACTTATAGAAACACTAAAACAGAAACATGTTTTATTAAATGACATTTAATTTAATCTTTTTTAAACTAAATTTATTGGGGTGACAGACATCCTATATAATCCTATATAATAAAAGGATAAAAGGGTAATATGCAAATTGACCCTAAAGGCGGAACGCCCGATCCCTATGACATGCACTGACCACCAGGGGCAGATGCTCAATGCAGAGGCTGCCCCCTGGTGGTCAGTGCGCGTCCACAGGGGGAGCGCCGCTCAGCCAGAAGCTGGCTCATAGCTGGCCAGCGCAGCGGTGGTGGTAGGAGCCTCTCCCACTGCTGCATCAGTGCTAAGGATGTCCGACTAACGGCCATTAGTCGGACATCCCCTGAGGGCTCTGGGCTGCCAAAGGAATGGCTGGCAGGTGGATATCCCCCGAGGGGTCCCCAACTGGACAGGGTGCAGGCTGGGCCAAGGGAATTGCCCGCTGTACGAATTTAGTACACCGGGCCTCTAGTTTTAATATAACGTAATCTTTAAGTTTTATACAAATTTTCTCAAAGCTCCTAATCTTTTAATATAAAGGTGATGCAAATAATATGAATACTGATGTCATAGTCTTAATGCTAATTCCATCCAAGTTTATGAATATTATATTTAAACTAGAGGCCCGGTGCACGAAATTCGTGCACGGAGGGGGGTTGTCCCTCAGCCCAGCCTGTACCCTCTCCAATCTGGGACCCCTCAAGGGATGTCCGACTGCCCGTTTAGGCCCGATCCCTGGGATAGGGCCTAAATGGGCAGTCGGACATCCCTCTCACAATCCAGGGCTGCTGGCTCCCAACTGCTTGCCTGCCTGCCTTCCTGATTGCCCCTAACCGCTTCTGCCTGCCAGCCTGATCACCCCCCTAACCACTCTGCTGACAGCCTTTTTGCCCCCAACTTCCCTCTGCTGGCCTGGTTACCCCTAACTGCCCTCTCCTGCAGGGTTGATCACCTCCAGCTGCCCTCCCTTGCAGGCCTGGTCCTTCTCAACTGCCCTCCCTTGCAGGCCTGGTGCCTCCCAACTGCCCTCTCCTGCTGGCCATCTTGTGGTGGCCATCTTGTGTCCACATGGGGGCAGGATCTTTGACCACATGGGGGCAGCTATATTGTGTGTTGCAGTGATGATTAATCTGCATAGTACTCTTTTATTAGATAGGATAGAGGCCTGGTACAGGGGTGGGGGCCAGCTGGTTTGCCCTGAAGGGTGTCCCTGATCAGGGTGGGATTCCCTTGGGGCGTGGGGTGGCCTGAGCGAGGGGCCTGTGGTGGTTTGCAGGCGAGCCATGCCCCCTGGCAATGCAAGCGGAGGCCCTGGTATCTGGGATTTATTTTCCTTCTACAATTGAAACTTTGTAGCCTGGAGCAGAGCCAAGCCTGGGGCTCCCTCCGAGGCCCGCAGACATTTGTGTTGGGGTTATAATTGAAACTTTGTTGCCTTAAGGGGGTGAGCCCGGCCAGGGTGTGCGGAAAGCTTTGCTTCCCCTGTTGCCACCGGCAACCCTGGCCTGCTCTCTCAAGCTCCATTCTGCCGCCATTTGTTTGAATTTACTTTCTATAATTGAAACTTTGTAGCTTGAGTGGAGGCTTAGGCCTGCAACGGCTGGCAGAAAGCTTGGCTTCCTCTGTTACCTAGGAAACCTTGCTCTCTGCGGCTGTAGCCATCTTGGTTTGGGTTAATTTGCATACTCGCTGTGATTGGATGGTGGGCGTGGCTTGTGGGTGTGTCGGAGGTATGGTCAATTTGCATATTTGTCTATTATTAGATAGGATCATAGATTATCATTACAGACTTGAAATATGATGCTTGAACAAAGTGCATTGAACAAGAAATATTGAGTCAGTAAACTTTTCATGGTCTTATTTTAAAGTTGCAGAAAATATAACTTTAAAATGCTTTTTTAAAAACTAGACTGAATATGCTTATTATGTTCATATAATTAAATTAATTTTGATAGGATGAGAATAATTTCCTTGGTTTTTAAGGACCACTGGGGTCTATGTAGTACATTACTCTTTCCAATGTACTAAATAATTTTCCAAAATTGGAAAAAGTCTGAACAACATAAACAAGTTAACAAGTAATTTATCCCTTTCTCTGCAGGAGAGTCAATTCTTCTTCTCTTTGTTTTCCTTTTTTCCCCCCTCTGTATTCTCAGAGTAAGTGTGACATATTAAACACATTCTCATTTTGTAGTTGTATAATCCCTCTGTGTATGTGCTTTCAAAATTTTAATTACAAAGTACAAACGAACCTTAGGAGGGAAAAACAGTATTTCCCCTGATATACTTAACATTTTTGAAATGCTGAAAATATAACTTGAATTCCTATTTGCAAAGAATATTTATTCATCTATTCAGCTATTATTTATTTAATGTATGTCCTGTGTGAAATGCTTTGCTATGAAGTAGAATACAAATCCTGTGGTCTATCCTAGGTAACAACAGTTGAAAGGAAGTATAGCAGCAGTTTGGGTTGGCTACAAAAATTGGTAATCAAGATCAGTCAGAGGTCAGAATCAAGAGTGCATAGAGCTAACTGTGAAGATGGAAGTCAAACTAAGTGGACAGAAAGGCAAGGAGTTTTACCAAAGGCCAACTAGGCAGACAAAAACTATGAAAATCAAAAGACTAAAAAGGCAAAAGAAGTAAAATGCAGAGTCATAACAACAAAGTGATCATGGTACTGAACAAAATTCTAAAACAATTCCAGCTTCTAGTACCAGCAATGCAGTAAGAAGCAAGGAAGGCTTTAATGACTGGGATGTGGGCAAATCCATATACAATATTTGTGAGCTCCATGATGTATCTGCAATACTAGGGAAAACATAGTGCCTGGAATTCTTTTTAACAATATTTTTATTGATTTCAGAGAGGAAGGGAGAGAGAGAAAAAAACATCAATGATGAGAGGGAATCATTGATCAGCTGCCTCCTGCACGTCCCCAACTGGGGATCGAACTGTGACCTCTTGGTTGATAGGTCAGATGCTGAACCATTAAGCAACACTGGCTGGGCTAGTGCCTGGAATTTAATGGGCTATCAACAAATATTGATTGGATAGAAAAATAATGAACAAATCAAAGGGCAAAATATCAATTATGAAATCTATTATAAAGTTTCTGCATATCTTTAGTATATTAATATTGTGTTTCTAATATTTTGTATAAAAATTTTCTTCATATATTGACCTTCTCTTTTCTGGTGGTATGAAGAGTACAACAAAAGTAGTAAACTTCCCTGTAAATATATTTATACAAAAATAATTATAGTTAGCTTGAATAAGCATATATACCATAATTTTCAACTTGTTACTAAAATATGTCCCTCAAAGAGCAAGCTTATGCAAATCCCTGAGGCATGAAAGTATAAGGCTGTTAGGCTGCCTGAAACAGAAAGTGTGCTTCCTTAATGATAAAGTCTAGCGTATGCTACATGCCATTTTGCAATAAAATACTTTTGCAGTGCACGTAGAACACAGCTCTTAGTTCTATTAACAACTGAACTGCAATGCAGCGGAAACTTTTGGATTGTATTTGGTAAACCCACAGCAATCTTTAGGCAGCAGATAAAGGCCAAATCTTAAAAAATGCATTTATTTATGTTGGGAGTTATAACCTAAGTATAAGCTTTATCTCAATGAATGCATTTCATTTAAAATGATTGTTTTTTTAACAACAAAAAATGTCTTTATGCCCCAGGTAACTATCCACTTGTATAGGTTCCCTTTAGCTACCCAGTAATGGCTGCTTCTGTGATGACTTTTATGCTGTTAAGTGGACCATTAGTACTTGTGTCACTTCGTAGCATCTTAATAGGAACAAACAAATAACTTGCAATCAGCACAGCACCATACTGCCTGCACTATTCCTTTTCTTTCTCTGTATTAATTTAGATTTTAAGTTCAATACAGTGAAACTTATTCTGGTAGCATTTTTAGATTCATCTAGACATGTTTTATTCCACAATTAGCATATGAATATGTTTAATATTTTTAAAACAAATAGCTAAATGAAGACCCAACAACATCCCCCCCAGTCTTATCCACCCTGCCTAATGTAGTTAGTTCAGTCTAGTTAGAAAACATAACTAGTCAAGCTAGAATCACTAGTCCAGAGAAGACAGACATAGGTTCGTTATGCATCGATTCAGTTCATGACCAAAAACTCTTACCCATTCTGGCCAAAGTGTCCCTGAGAGTATACTGCTGGTTCTGAGGCGAGTGGGCAGGAGGGGTGACTAGCTCAGAGGACTGTCATATATACCACTTCTCGAAAATGCAATGCAAAACACAGGCCCTGTTGCCGGAGCATCAATAACAAACCTACTATAAGGAAACACGTAATCTCTTCATCTGCATAAGAATTGTTACAATGTGTAATAAGAATAATATCATTTCTGATGGATACTCTTTAACTATATGTACACTTTTTTACATTTGCAGGATTGTTTACAAGACATATGACATTGGCTTAAAAAATTACCCATGATTGGTGAGACATTTTGAGTACTATTTGTTGCTATTTCTTGCAGAGCATGGTATCTTAACACCACCAATTCAGAAGTATAGTTCTTCCCAATGTCTTTCCTTTGCTTTGGAATCAACTAGAAAAGAATAAAGCTAGCACATCACTGGGCGTTGCAGTGTACACTGCCTGTGTGTGCCCTGTGTGTTCTCTGGCCCCTACACCTTCAGCCTGGCTCCCACCACCAGCATGGCATTGCCTGCTGGATTTCTTTCATGGCTGACGGCCACCAGTGTGGGGCAGTAATGCCTTCCCAGGGAAAGGGCGCTCAGCAAGTGGCTGAGGAGAGGTGGCATATAAATACCCAGCTGCCCTCGCCACTTGTTCTACACTGGCTCCCGGAGATCCCCAGCACTAACTGACACTTTTTGACTGCTTTCCCTTTCTGTACTCAGTTTTCCCCTTCTGCCCCATGTTTCCTTCTCCTCTGATATAAACTATCGTCCCCTGAATCACTGTCTTTGAGAAGAACCCTCACTAAGATTTTTAGAAGTGCTAATACACGTAATATCATATTTTATCTCATAGACAACTGCAAGGTAAGACAAGCTGTATTAGACTTGTTTTATAGAAGAACAGACAGACTAAGTAACTTCCCCCAAATAGTATAACTGGAAGAGGCAGAGCTTGGGACGAACTCAACCTTGTTTTCTTTCCCTGTTTATTCTGAAGTATTCAGGCAAAGAGTTTGCTCTTAACATAAACCTTTTATAAGTGTGTAAAATGGCACAGATTAAATCATGTTTATTAAGGTATGTTAAAGAACACTATTATACCCAAACTACTTACATCAGTCATATTTACTGATGACATTCAATGTCTACAATCATTCTAAACATTAAACCATATATATATATATATATATATATATATGGAAGTAACCAGTGCTTAGGATCACAGTGATATATATATATATATATATATATATATATATATATATATATATATATATACCCATATTTTCCGGCGTATAAGACGACTTTTTAACCCAGGAAAATATTCTATACGCCCAGTCGTCTTATATGCCAGAAAATACGGTGTATATATATATCACTGTGATCCTAAGCACTGGTTACTTCCATATAAAACACTTTTATAAAGTCATCCTTGGGGTATATCTGCTAGATGAGATGATATCCTTGGCTGCAAAATAGTATGACAAAATTTTTCTAAGGTTCTCTAGCCCTAAACCAAGGTCTCTCCTTTTTAACACTTACGTTTTGTGCCTGATGACCCTTTGTTGGGGGCTGCCCTTTGCACGGCAGGGCGTTTGGCAGCACCCCTGGCCCTACCACTAGCTCCCTTAGTGGGTACTTGTCCCACAGCTGTGACACCCTGGGAAGGAGGGAGGGTGCATCCTTGGTTGCAAAACACGAGTTTTACAGCCCAAACATACCTTCACTTCTTCCTGACAGACAGCCAATCTACGAAGGCAATGATGTTTAATGTGGTCTTGGAACATAAACTATATCTACTTTATAAACTATATCTACTTTGATATTTTACTAATGAAGAAATGTTGCACCTAAATGCTACCGGGTTCCATAGTTAAACATGTGGAAGAAATAGCAGTGGCTGTGAATCTTACGTTTCTACAACATGACTTAATGGTGTTACACAGAAAAAGCTCTGGTTTTGCATGCTTTAGCCCAACAGTGGGCTCTCTGATCAGTCCGTGTTCCCCACTAGTAGCTCGATCGAGCCATCAAGGCATGAGGCAGAACACAAAAGGCTCTGGTAAGAAAGGGGACAAGGAGAGATGCCATGCCTTGTTAAATGCAGACAGGGATTCATCAAAATGCAAAACAGACAACAACATTACCAAGTGCAGCTATTAAGCCTAAATGCCAAAGCACAGAACGCCCATTACCATCCGGATCAATGGAAATGGACACTGGCACACAATTTCTGTGCTTAGGAACTTTGAAGTTCATTTTAGGTTTTCACCAATTTGCCTACATCTATTCCTATTTCCTCTTGTGACGGTCAATACTACTGTGGCAATAATATATAAGTAGAAAAAACAGTTTATGCATATAAATTTGATGTAGGTACATTGGCTGATTTTTAATTCGAAATTAAAGCAGTCCTGACACTAAAAAAAGGAAAACCCAATATATATTGTATATTATGTGCACGTTCATGGCAGAGGTAGCAAACGAGGAGAGAAAGAACTCAGATTCACATATACAACCCTTACTTCCTAAACACTAAACCTAATTCCTGGTTCCTAAATGAACAGAATGGCAGTTCAGAGTATGGATGCTTAGGAAGTGCACCTACCACTTGTCCATTGTGCGGGTTCTTGTGAGCATAGGGCGGTCCACGGATATGATTCCACATCTGACCAGAAGTCATAGCAAAGACTATACACTGAAAGACAGGGTGCGATGTGTTTCCATTATAGTCACAATCTGGCTCATTCTGTTAACATTATACAACTTACGCTGTTTTACAAAATATAGGGGGGAAAGTACAATGTGATAACATACCAGAGATACCATGGCCCAACCAGTCTTGTTATAGATGAACTCCAAGTTGTTCCTTCTTAAATAGAGCAAACCACCAACAAGTGACACTAACAGGGCCAAAGCAATGGTGCCAGAGTAGTTGGGTGGTCTGAAGACTCGAATCTGCAAAAATGCAATGAAAACTTTAAGTGAAAGAAAAATATCAACTTTTTCTCCTGACCACATTCTAAGTCCTTCTAATCTTCAATACAAATAATTTAGAAAGGGGACACCTTACTTTCAGACCTTGCACTAACATTCTTTTTACTCCTTATAAATCAAAAATATATACCTTGAAACATCATGGCAATGTAAAAGGTCTTGCTCTTCATTTTAGGTGATTACAGTAAAACATATGGGAAACTACTTTTGCATATTCAACCCAGAGCTGTTCTGATTAATCCAGGGAACATGGGATCATATGGCAAAGAGTAAAGGTGAGATGGGAGCATAATATTTGTATTATTTCAAATTGGGACCTTTGTAAAAAGGCTTCTTAAAAACAGTTTTATTGATAAATAATCCACATAGCATACAATTTACTACTCAAACTGTACAATTCAGTTTCGCATATTTATTGATATATGCAACCAGAAGTCAGAATCAAAAAATTACAATCATTTCAATAGGAAGTCCCATACCCTTTAGCATTTATTCCTTTTACCCTCCCTCTAGCCCTAAGCAACCACTAGTATACTTTCTGTTGCTATAGATTTACCTATTCTGGACTTTCATATAATATGTAGTCTTTTGTTATTGGTTTCTTTCCCTTAGCATAATGTTTTAAAGGTTTACCCTTGTTGTAGCATAGGTCCATACTTCAATTATTTTTAAGGGTGAATACTCCATTGTATGCGTATATCACATTTTATTTATATATATGCATATATGATGACAGAAGGATACGAGATTTTGGGTGGTGTGCACACAATGCGATATACAAGTGATGTATTATAAAACTGTATGCCTGTGACTTATACAGTGATTTCCTCTTTTAAAAAAAAGTTTTATGGCTAACTAGTTGATCAGTGATCGTCAACCCATGGTCCAAGGACCACTGGTGGTCCACGAGGTCTGAAAGGTTGGCGACTGCTGGTTTAAATCATCCTTGATTATTTCCTTAAGTTAAATGACATGCAATAAAGATATGACACAGAATAGTTATACCACTTTGCAGTGCCAAGAACAGTTTAAGTGTGGCATTTTCTTACATGGCTCATGAAAAGAAGGTGTTATCACATTTGTATCTGCCCAAATAATAGATAAAAATTATACATTTAGCTTTTTAATTAGAAATTGATTATTAATACCACTAGCTTTTAAATTAGAAATTGATTATTAATACCACTGAGTAACATTCAGTATATTTTTTAGCCTCTGAAATTACTTTGTGCCTCACATACAGTTTAATAGTTCTTAAACGATTTTTAGAATAATGATATTTTAAATTCACCTAATTTATAGCTTACTAGTGGCCTGGTGCACGAAATTCATGCACATTAAATGGGACTTAATTAGAGGAAATATTTTAATATTGCTATTTGCCCTTTCTCTATAATAGAAGTGTCAGAGATAAAAGAAAATTAGTAAAATGGATATGAAAATCTTCCTCCTGTCAGAGTCTGGGGCACACCGTGGGACCCAGAGTCAAGTCTCCACCCACCCACATGCACCTCAAAATCCCGTGAGACCCAGACCTGGCCGGTACCACCTCCGTCTCCACTGTGAGCGCAGCCATCTTGTGATGGTGTGAGGGTCAATTTGCATATTACCTCTTTATTATATAGGATAGCTATGAGACAGTTTTCTCTAAGTAAGGAAAAATGCTGCATAGAGAAATTTTAAAAATCCTGTCGCCTTATTACAATGCTCTAACAAACCAAGCTAATTAGCCTATTATTTAAAACTGGGGGGGAGAAATACATACATGAACATCCGTTCTGTCAGCAATCCACTTTGCAAGCTGTTCAGCTGCAAATCCAATTCTTTGAAGGTCAAAAGTATCAGCTCTCTTGGGTCTGCCTTTTGGAGGGAAATGCATGAATGTAGGAGCAGAGTTCATGTTGAGCTATAAAACAGAAAAACATAACGTTAAATATAATATCTTCATATAGTGTCCATCTAACAGCTCATGTATTTTTCTCCATGAATTTTGGAAAGATAGCATTTATTCGAGAAAACCCAGTGGCTTTCCAGAACTTAATTACTGTTTTATTCACCTTAAGGCACTCCTGAGTAAAAAGAACTTATAAATTAGGCTGTGTGCTGAACCTCCACATTCAACTGACATCATTCATATTCTATCAGCTATTTCATTCTTTTTCTACCTTAAATTCCATAATTAGAGTAAAATATGAAGTAATTCAAAGTGCAAAACAGAAATATTGCAGTGCATGGACTATTCTACTTCTTGAGAAAAAGTACTGGCATTTGATGAACAATATAAATATACTCTAGGCCTGGTGCATGGACTATTCTACTTCTTGAGAAAAAGTACTGGCATTTGATGAACAATATAAATATACTCTAGGCCTGGT
This sequence comes from Cnephaeus nilssonii, assembly GCF_951640355.1. NCBI lineage: Eukaryota > Metazoa > Chordata > Mammalia > Chiroptera > Vespertilionidae > Cnephaeus > Cnephaeus nilssonii. The sequence goes on from NC_137079.1 coordinate 13,843,398, forward strand.
GCACAGAATGTCCTGTGTGGATCGGGCCAAAACCAACTCTCTGACATCTCCCAAGGGATCCCGGATTGCGAGAGGGCAGTTCTCAGGTTCCAGGTGCTTCACCGGAGAACCACAGCTGTCAAGTCACCACAGCTCAGCAGCTCCTGCCCCCTCGTGGTCATTGCCCATTATAGATACTGGTCGGATGGACACTTAAGCTTTTATATATATAGATTATGGAATTAATTTCAAACAAATTATAAGTAGATTGACCTCTCTTTAAACTTTAAAAATGCTGATGACTGTTACAGAAGCCAACATTTTTGCTCTAAACAATCTGAATTTATCAGACTGAAGCAGAAATCCACAATGATAGTCTTTTTCTGTTTAACTTCTCTATTAATTCAACTGTCTTAAAAATGGTTATATCTCATCTCATTATTATTTTCTAAATGCAATTTCTATTTGAAAAGTGTACTGAGTAAAATAATAGTATAGTATAAATGGTGCTTATTAATAATAAAATATCTGAAAACAAATATTAGATGAATTTGCATTGAGGAGAGAACTGCAAAAATATATACAGATTAAATTCTTGCTGCCCAGGAATTACAAAAAATGTCACAAATTAAAAGCCAAGGGATTTTCGGCCATGACTTGAACTATAGATCAGCATTTCCCATAAGAGCACGGTTCACATCGAGGTAAAGATCCAGCAGTGGGATGCATGTTGTGGACATTTAATTAATGTTTGTTAAGTGGAACAAAACACAGTTACAGGTTCCTTTCTTCCCCGTTTTCTCCCACTCCTGACTGTGTTCATGTGTGTTTCCCCGACAGACAGATGCACATGGGATAGCTACAGCCAACATGGAAATAGAAGATTTCAAGGAAGAAAGTCTCTGCAGTGGAACAATCACAAAACCCAAACTAAGGCTTAACATCCTAGAATTTTAAAGCTAAAAAAATCATATAATTCAAAGTTTTCATCTTAATTAAAATGTACAAATTCCCCAAGGCTACAATAAAGCAGGGTACAATGCAGGCCTGATCTCTAGTCCAGAGCTCCTCCTAACACACCATGTTCATTAACTCCTTGGCCTGTTGTCAGGCACTTAGCCTCAGCCATTGCACAGGAATCACATGTAATTGAAGTTACTTGCCCAGCAAGTCCCCGGCGAGCAAAGAATCGCCAAATTTCTGCACTTGTTATTAATATTGTATTCCAACACCACAATACTGCTGACAGTGCTTTAAAGCATCAGTTTAGAGAGAGTACTTTAACAAAATGTGATTCAATAATTGAGAAAAAAGCGTTAAGCATTAAAAATCTCTAAGTGGTTCTCATGTCAAACAAAATATATAATTCTGTTTTTGTGTGGATTATAATTACCCATAAAAATCATTAACTGCTATAACTTTTATACATTTCTGCATTTAAACATGAAAACTCATTGCTAAGCCAGGGGCTAGGTTTTGGAAAAGACAAAGCGGTTCTATATTCGTAATTCTGCTGAATCAAAATTAGCCTGAGGAAATTTTTCAATTTAAAACAGTCTTGACTTCAGCTCTCATATCTATGCCAAACTTAAAGTTTAAAGCATATAATATAGAAGATTTCAATGATTATCTCTAACCATACAGCCATCTGGTTATATACTGGCAGCCGATAGTCACTGCCGGCACAAAACAGGCTTACTTGGTCTCACAGTTTTGTTTAACCTGAATTAGCTGCCAATATTTTAAAGACAGAGAAATTGTATTGGGATCTCTTCTTGAAAACCACATCTAGATGGGGCTTGCATTTCTTCAGTCCTGGAGCTGGGCTGTGGCTCCTCAATTTGCTGCAGTCCCCACCCACACCATACTGTTTCCTCAACAGTGAGCCAAGGATCAGCTGCATGGTATGTAGCTGATTTTATTTCTTACAGTAGTTAGGAGAATAGCGAAATATATGGCTCCATTGAAGATCTATTTTTTTTAAAAGACAAAGAAAGACTTCGTTGTAATAAGTAGAGAGAGCATATTTTCTCATGCAAGTGAAGAACTAATGTGTTAAATAGGCTAAGGATGTACATAAACAAAGATACCATAACAAAATGACACCAACCCAACCTACTCTCTTTGCTTAGTTTAATGTCTGTCCAGGGCAGACATTTGGGCTTGAAGCTTTTGCTCTAGCAGTCAGATTGGGCCTGGATGACTGTTGCCTATATATGGTAGAGAGGAGTCACACATATAATGAAGAGCACTTCCATCTGATGACCTCTAAGAACAATTATGAGATCCTATAGAGACCTATAAATTATAGGAAGGAATATGTGGCTCTTATAGTACTGTAATTTTCCTTTATAAGGAAGTTCATTGCTCAATATTTGATTGAATATATGAACAAAAATAAATATTGCCAAAATGCAAAATAAACTTATGGAGAAAGAAACAAGCATACTAAAAGAAAGACCAAGGGTAAAGGGTACTGAAGGCAAAAGAGGGAATTTATCTTATTCAACTAGAAACTGGCAAAGATGAATAAATAATCAATCTGGGAGCAAATAAGCAAAAAACTCACTAAGGACACTTTCCAGTTAGTGAGCTAAACTCCTGACAAAACTAAATGGTTCTCCATAACCTGGCAAAGCATTATGCCAGAGTGCCATATGTGAGAAAAATAAAATAGACCAAGATACTCAAACTAATCAATGCCTGGCACTGCAATAAGTTTTACATTTGAAAGGCACCTATCAAGCAGATAAACATTAATAACTGCAGGGTAAGAGCTAGAACTCTGGGAACCAGAGTACTGAACTTATAACCTCCCACAAGAACTTCACCTTGCCATACCTTAATTTCCTGATCTGTGAAATACCCATAACAATACCTTTCTCAGTGGGTCATTGGGAAGCTAAATGAAAGAATATACATGAAGCACTAAAAAGAGTCCTTGGGACCTAACTCCTTGCTGTTAGCAATGACAATGACACAAATTGATGACAACTAGCATACTTATACCACAATTCTGTACCTTGCTCTATGGAGAAGACTAGATGACAACCTATTAGTCTGTTCAGCTGCTGTAACACAATACCAGAGATGGGGTGGCTTAAATGACAGAAGCGTATTTCCTCACAGTTCTGGAGGCTGAAAGTCTAAGACCGAGGCTCCAGGAAGAGTTGTGGCTAGTCAGACCTGTCTTCCTGGTTGGAGATGGTTACCTTCTTTGTGTCCTCACATGGCTTTATGTCTGTGCACATATACTCCTCGTGTCTCTTCCTCACAACCAGATCTAGGAAGTGGTGTCCTCTGCAGACACCAGTTTAAGGAGGTAATTAGGGTTAAATGAGGACCTACTGGATTAGAGTCCCATCCTTATGATCTCATTTTATGTTTATTACCTCCTTCAGGTCCCTGTCTCCAAAAAATGGTCACATTGGGGTTAGGGCTTCAACATATGAATTTGGGAGGGACACTATTCGGTCTACAACAGAAAATAGACTTTTCAAAAAATATTATTTTGTATATAAAGTTATATATCTGCCATATGGAAAGAAGTAAAGTTTAAACACTGAATTTTAAATAAAATTTCATACATTTATGCACAATACTACCTTAAACCACATTCAATTAAATATCAAAATAAGGTTAATGCATGTAAACCGCCATTGCATGATGACAAAACACATTTCCTCCACAATCCAAAAGTTAAAATGTGTTTACTGTACTTGCTAATGGCAAACACTATTCAATGATAAAAATAACATTAGCTGTATTTTAATCCCAACAAGAAATTTATTATAACTGCTACTGTATTAACTTACTTAATAAATGGTATTTGTATCAGGCAAACAAAACATATCAGCCATAACCAACTCTATTAACATATTAGCAAAAGAAAATATAACTTTTACCTGTTGAAAAACATCTGTCCCCTCATCATAGTCCACCATACTGAAGAAGAGTTTGTTACAGAAAGCAGATGAATAGCGCCAGGAGTTAGCCAGGATTTGATATTCTTCATTAGCTTGCCTGATCAGAACAATGGAGCAGAGTAGAAACATCAGTATTTAAGCACTAACAAAGCTGTTAATAAAACAGGCAATTCTAGGGAAAGAAGTGGCCAGTTTTCATATGAAAAGCAAGCTAAGAATATATTTTATATTTTTAATTGGTCGTAGAAAATAAAAATGTGAAATATTCCATGATGTGAAAATTACATAAAATTCAAATTTTATTGTTCATTAATAAAGGTTTACTGCTACAGAGCCACATGAGTCATGAACATATTTTTTCTGGCTGCTATTGTGCTATATATAGAAAGGCAGAGTGTAATTATTGTAACCAAAACCATGTGGCCAAAAGCCCATCTTGGCACTTTCAAAAACAAGTTTAACAACTCTTACTCTAGAGGATAAAATTATTTTGTGGCATCTCCTATATATATATTTAAATTCTCTGATAACTTTTAGTAAAAGGCATAAAGCTATTTTTAAGAATATTTGCAATTCACTTTAACAGAAAAATAATAAACATGAGAACATTTTAAAATTGTAAACACAGTTATACTACACCTTTTTATAGCCCATTTATCTAAAAATGCATTTACATTCAAACCTAAAGGTAATAAATAAATTAAAAAGGCACAAAGAAGCCAATGACACAAACAAGCCTCCTCTAAGAGCATATTTACTTCTATTTTCATTTAATTTCTATTGGACATTTTGTTGATTTTCCAGATAATAAAGCACTATATTTAGGTGTAGGAATGGAAACTGAAATGGTGGTATTGGAGGATGTAAGCATAGTAATTGAATAAAAAAACAGTGATTGCTAAAATGTTAATAAAAAGAGAGAGATCTTCAATATAGTAGTAGCTGATTTTTCACAGGAGTTTTGAAACTAAAAATGTAAGTAAAGAAATAAAAGAGTATACTTCCACAATAACAAAAAGCCTTCAAATAAAAGTCAGCAGCAGATAAGAAATTTCAAGAATATCTGGAAACAAGTTTGTGTCAAAGTTCTGATGGAGAAAGCCACACTCTCAAGGGACACTCAGGTGCATGACCAAGCTAGGAAAAACACTGGATCAGAAGCAGCAGAGACAGGGTCTGAGATTTTATCTCAATAATTAACAAGCTAGCCTGTAGACTATTTCATGGATGCTGGCAGAACACATGAGACTCCTGGGTGAGAGACAAAGGACATTATTACTTCACTAGAGGCCTGGTGCACGAAATTCGTGCATGGGGCGGGTTGAAGGGAGGTCCCTCAGCCCGGCCTGCACACTCTCCAATCCAGGACCCCTCGGGGAATGTCCGACTGCCGGTTTATGCCCACACTTTTAACAGATGACAGCTCCCCTGTTGTTTCTTTCTTTTCATGCTTAAATTCATTGGGATTAGTAGGTATTCAAAGTGTGTATACATTTTGGGGGGACATCCTGTATATTTCTAGTCAACGGTAGGTTTGGAACCCCCAGACAGGGAACCCTGCTCACTCCCTGCATGTCTCCCTACTCCACTTTCCACCTTCATGGGCAGCGGGAGAATCAATATTTTCTCTCATTAACTCGGAAAAGCACACCCTGTCACCCGCTGCCCGGCAGGAGCGTGCTAGGCCCCAAGCGAGCGAGGCTCAGTCAGAGCGGCCTTCACTCATGGGCACTGGCACCCTGAGTGTACATTTCTCCTCTGCAGTCACCCCGACTCTCCCTCCATTTCACTGAGAGGATGGACCTCTAGGTTCCCATTCTCGAATGCCGACTGAAGGCACCTCAGCGAGGGCTGCCCACACCCACGAGACGTGTCTGTCCGCATCTGCTCCCTCCTCAGCACCTGCATTAGCCCAAGGAGGCGATCTTGTTGCCGCACTGGCCTCCAAGGGAAGAGGGCGTCACCACTCCACCCACTCACTGTCATCTCACAGGCACTCATCCCGAGCACCCAGAGCACCCAGACACACTACAAATGACGTGAGCATGCCAGAGGGGACATGCACACATCAGGTGGGGGATGTAGGCACACCGGGGTTGACGGAAGTGCAGCAGAGGGGCAGGGGGGAATGTGTGCGCGCTGTGGTCCAGGACTGTTGCAGGCGTGCATGGGTGACAGCACACTGGGGGGGGGGGGGGGGGGGGGGGAGGGGGAACGTCCTCACGTGAAGGGGGAAGGAGGGCAGAGGATGCATGCACTGGAGGCCTGCGCCTGCACAGATCCACAAACCGGCGTGGCCAGGAGGACGTCAATCTGGCCCGCCACGGTGGCTGTCCCTGTGATTGCGCACCTTCTGGGCCAGGAGGGACTGGCCCAGCCGCTCCTCGGCACTGATGGCCCGCAGGCGGTATTTCAGCTTGGCTTGCAGGCTTCGCTTGGCGCAGCTCACAGCTGCCTCCCCCATGTGGGGAGTACAGGCTACCCTCTGCTGGGCCCAACTCCCCCACCCCTGTCCCCGCTGCCGCTTGCCCAGGGCTAACCATGGGCAAGCGGCAGCGGCCATTGGGAATGCTCACAGCCGCTACCATGTAGGGAGTACAGGCCACCCTCCCCCTGCCCCAGCCCCACTACTGCAAGTCCCCACCCACCCGCGCCTCTTGTGCGCGCTGCCTGCTGTTCTGGTCGTTACGCATGAGGGCATCCTGGACAATTTGCATATTCCTCTATTATTAGTATAGATGTTATTTGCATCAATTTCCTGTGCCTCACAGAGTGACACAAAAGGTATTTGTGGATGCCTGCACACACAACAGACAGTGATACCAGAGAGGAATACTGAGTTTGAGGGACTTACCGTATTTTCCGGCATATAAGACGACTGGGCGTATACAAGATTTTCCTGGGTTAAAAAGTCGTCTTAGCCAAAACCGGTTTGGCTCAGTGGATGGAGCGTCGGCCTGCGGACTGAAAGGTCCCAGGTTCGATTCCGGTCAAGGGCATGTACCTTGGTTGCGGGCACATCCCCAGCAGGGGGTGTGCAGGAGGCAGCTGATCCATGGTTCTCTCTCTTTGATGTTTCTAACTCTCTATCCCTCTCTCTTCCTCTCTGTAAAAATCAATAAAATATATTTAAAAAAAAAAAAAAAAAAAAAAAGTCGTCTTATATGCCGGAAAATACGGTACTGTTTTTATAGTGAGTGATAACAGGGGAGACATGAGCTCACTCCCTCATGCTTGTCCTTGCACACACAATGCTTTGAATTATTGGTATATGCAGTGAGAACTTGCAGGATGCTGGGGCCCATGGCAGACTGCTTCTCCCAAATGTAGTCACATGCACACACAAAGAACAATATAATATAAAAAGGGAACAAAGAAAATAAGCACTTACAAATTTTAAATATGACTGTTCAACCTAAATACCAATATAAGAAGATAGAGTTCAATAAAATTCACAGGACAAAAAGTGACACAGGTGGATTCTATTAAGGGTAAGGAGAGGAAGGGACCTAGAGATTTAATCCAGTAAAGACAATTTTCAAGCAGAAAGAGACCCAGAGTGAAAAGAGAGAAAAAGTAAAGGGAATATTTCTGGAGACATAACACAATTCAAGAAGACTAAGTCTTCAAATTAAAATTATTCCCCAGGTTCTGAGTAAGAGGAATAAGAAAAGACACACACACACTAATAAAGAAAAAAGATGCAAATTGACCATACCTTCGTGTTGCCCACCAGCCAATCAGGAGTATGCAAATTAACCCAACAAAGATGGTGGGTTAATTTGCATATGCAGGCACCACGCCAGCTGCTCAGGGCCTCTGGGCAGCTGGGAAGGTGGGGCCGGAGCTGAGAGGCAGTGCCGGCAGCCAGGGAAAGGAAGGCCCATTCTTTCTTGCACGAATCTTCGTGCATCGGGCTTCTAGTATATATAATGACATTTCAGAACATTATGGATAAAAAAAGATTCTAAAAGTTTTCAAAGTAAAAACATATGTAACAAAGGCTACCAAGGAGAATGGGATTGGACTGGTTATTAGCAACACTAGATAACAGGACAATTCCTTCAAAGTTTTGAGGGCATGTTATTTTCAATCTTAAATTCTATATCAAAATAATTAAGTTTGAAATAAATATGTTCTAAGGAACCTAAGGCATGTGAGATCACCTTAGGATATAATTGATAAAAAGGTAACATGAACAAAAAGAAAATAAGAAAACCTGAGACTATGACAGAAGCTCTAAAAGGTAGGGAACAGGGCAGCTAGAAGTATGGTAAGGTAGGAAGAGTGGAAGTTATATAAGAAAGCTCTGAAGTACAAATTAGAATAGGACTTTACTTGGACTTCAAGATGAAGAGAATAGATTCTAAGCAATCATTAGAATCAGAAAGAGTTGGAAGGTACTAAAACTATAGTAAGTAAGACATTTGGTCCCACAAGAAAAACGACAATGGAATGAAAGTAAAAGGTAAGACCTAAATGTGAAGCAAATTAAAATTTATCATAATTTTGATTAACTGATGATGAAAAAAGGTTAATTATTTTGAACATTTTCTTTTCTGTGGAACAGGGGACATAAACAATGCTTTAGAAAAGGAACCCTAATCATAAGCTACTACTTTGCAGTCAATGCTATTTTCGTACAAGTAACATAAATGCTGCCTATTACCTTTCAACTTTCTAAATAAACCTATACACAGAGCACAGATGTAATTACAGTTATAGTATAGAATGGAAATGCTATCAACTATGACAACATGTAAGTACAGTGACCACAACTTGGTAGGTAAAAGGGAAGAAGGGGAGGTGATGGGAAAGGGTGCACCTGCTAATCTTCATGTTATTAATTAGGGAATCAAAAGATATCACTTATAGATAATGGACAAGAAAAAATATGATAGTAAAAAAATAAAAAGCTACGAAAATGGTAAGGGATGAGATGAATTAAATTCTCACCTTTCACAGTAAGAAATGTAAAGATCAAGTCTTTGTAGGAAATGAATATGAGTATTATGAAGTACTGTTATAAGAATAACTTTCAGAGATATGAAAAAAATCACCAGAAGACAATACAAAGGGATACTAGTGACTACAGTTGAGCACCAGGGATAGGGAGTGCAGTTGTTCATTATAGGCCCTTTTTCAATTAACAAGGAGCACATAGTAATTCTGTGATTAAAATATATATTTAAAATGGCTACATATGAACAGGGCTATAATCTGAGATCATTTACGTTAAGAGCATCATTTTATTAAAGCATAGTCCAAAAATTGACCATTGTAATGATTAGCTTAGGACTGCATTGCAATCAGTAGGCAGAAAATTATATAGTATATTTTTAGAATATGAACAATGAAAATAGTCACAAACTTTTAAAGTTTCGGTGGTTAAATAAGATTTAATTGTAATTCACTGAAAAAGCATTTACTGAGCACCTAAAGATAAGAAGTGAGCTAATCTTCAAGGTCTGCTCTCGAAGAGTTGTTTTGTGTGGTTTTTTTAGTGGGAAGACATAATAAACAACCAAATAAAATACACACAAATAATTGAAAGGTGAAATATCCACTGAGGAGAAAATGCAGTGGATGATATTACAGGAAATGAGGAGGACCTACTTACATGGTATGGTCATAAAAGGTCGCTCACATGAAGTGACAGTAAAGCTCAGATCCCAAGGTCTGAAAGCTAGAGAATGGGCAGTTCAGGGAGCAGGAACCAAGCCCAGATGTCTGCAGAGGGAAAGCACTTCAGATGCTGGCAACTATGCTGGGTATGAATGAGAACGCTCTGTCTACTGGAGGAATGCAGAGCCTACAGCCTCCCTCACTCCCCATAAAACAGGGCCTCCCTGCTCCTCTTCCAACACTAAAAAAATGAGCTAAACGCAACAGGAGCCCTAAAATCTGATCTGATTTTTTTTGTCACATGGAATACTTACAATATTACTGGTAAGTACTCATCACTGATTTTCAAAGAAAAAATGTATAATAACCGTACAGTGACTTGACCCTGACAATGGAGTAGGTCTGAGCCTCTTTGCACACTAATAAACCTTTAAGAGACCAGTGCTACCTTAAAAAATCATTAGAAGAATGGAATTATAGTAAAACACTATATAATTTTGCACCAAAATAATTTTGCTTTTAAAATGTAACTTAGGGAAATAGCAAATCAGCAAAAACTGACATTTTTTTATGATATTCTAAGAAATGGAAATGCTTTGTTCTGAAAAAATATGCAGGGAGAATCAAATTTTAGTATTCAACATCTGTGTATAGTATCTAATGGAATTAGATAAAACAGAGATAATGTTCAATTTCTTTTCCTCATAATGTTCGAACCTAATACAGACCTACTAGACTCTACTAAGCATACATTCATGCACTCGTTAATTCACTCCACAAATACACAGGAGTGCCAACAACATGTCAGCTGATGCAGGAGTAAATAGTGTGTGCAAGGTCCCTGATCTCAGCGAAGAAAAAAAATGCCAGTGAGAAAGAGAGGCCTCACACAAGGAAATACAAAATTTCAGATAATCCCAAGTACTCTGAGGAAAATAATAAAATGTGATAAGGAATATTGATGAATTAAAGAGAATGAATTCATTATGCCTTCAAACTCTGTATCATCCACTTTTTCAGCTTGACTTCTCAATGATCAATCTATCATCTGTTCCAAAATCCTGAAAAGTGTCCCAGTGCCTGCATCATAAAGACAATAGGCAGAGTAGAAGACAAGATCCTCCATACCCTGGGCACAACTCATGTCTACTATCTATGTCTCTATGAACATACCATACTCAAAGGGCCTCTCTGTTTTATGACATTCCATGCTCATTCTTTAAGCATTAAATCCTTTGTTTGGAATGCCCTCACTTCTTTCAAAAGCTGCCTCTCCTTCAGAAGTCATTCCCATCTCTACCCCTACCATACTTGTTCAGGTAACTGTCTGAAATGAAAATTCTGTTACTGTGTAGTGCTACTTATTTTAAGTATGTATCTGTATCATATTATGCATATTATGTTTACACATTGATTGTTCAATGGCTGGGACCCAGTAGAGAACAGGCATTAAATAAAGTTGATGATGGTGATGGTGAATAATATACTTTCCTAAATAGACAATATATCATTTATACCCTAAAGCTAATGAATCACTAGAGACTCTGAACTCTGGAGAGCCTGACTAAAGTCCACTTAGTCAGATTTAAGTCCCAAGATAATGTCTCTTGTAAGACTAATTTGCTTTATTGGTGGTCTTAGGGAGAAAAAAATAAACACTTTAAATCTATGTACCATCATAAATAAATGCTCTTTGTCAAGAACAGTGGTCATGACTTAAAAGGTTGTAATGACTAAATTATCCATCAATCATGTTCTTAATGTTAATTTCATATGCAAATACAGAATCTAGATCTTAATTATCAATGCTATTTATTCAGCATTTTAATATATGCTGCAATAATAAAGAAGTATATCTCAGGTCCCCACCTGTAAGAAGCTTGTTATAGAAAGGAATAGACACATACTAATACATAAATAAGATATATATGTATTTTAAAAGGTTGCAAATCATAGGTGCTATGTGAAATATAGAGGAGGGCAAGATCACAGTGGACTTGGGCAGTTGGACAAGGTGAATATAAAATGTAAAACTACTCAGAAAAGAATGGAGGAACTAAAATTATAAGAAAGAACAGAAAGAATATTAAGGTAACAGAATTAGTGTAAACAAAGACTACCACGTCTGAAATATGTATTATGTGTTCACTGTTAGAAAATAAGACTGGAAGCTCTCTTCTGGTGGAGAGATAAATAGGACCTTGACTTTATTCTGTAAACAGTGAACAATGAGGAGTGTTTTGAAGGAAGGGAATTATGCAAAATGCTAATTAAGAAAGCTGTATCTGGCAACAGTGTGTATAATATATTAGAGGAAGAGAAAATAAATGTTTGGAAACTACTCAGAATCCTATATAATAAAAGGCTAATATGCAAATTGTCCTCTCGACCTGGAGTTCAACCAGGAGTTTGACCAGGGGGCGGGGCCGGCCCACCAACCCCCCACGGCCCCTCACCCTGGCCAGCCAGGCGGGCCAGACACCACCTGTGCACAAATTTGTGCACCGGGCCTCTAGTGTTATTATAATGGTCTAATTGGGAAAACATATGAAGCTATTTAAATAGACTACAAATGAAGATATGACCTATTTCTTACATATTCTCCTTCAGAAACTAGAGCACCAAACTAACCAGCAAAATTTTCTACACAAGTTTCTCTACTTAGGAATATATCTACCTCGAATAGAGAATTTAGGGGAGCCAAGCAAATTACATTTTTCAACACAAATAAAATACTTAGAGAAAACTAAATACTGACAAGGAAAATGGGGGCTTTCTTCTGTTGGGTGTAATTCACTAGCAGTAGGGTCACTGAACAGATTTGTTTGTTATTAAAAATAATTCAATGAGCCTGAGAAATATGAATTTCATGTGATGAAATCTATTCAGAGTATAAAAGACTGATTAGAAAGAATGTGCCCCAATAACATAAACTCTGTTTTCTAAACTTAACTTTATTACACTTATCCCCTCAGTCCAATGTCTTACTGATTAGTAGGGGACAGAAGAATCCTAACTAATGAAAAATAAGAAATTCACTGGATTCTTGCACATGTTGGTGTCAGCTTGGACATTATAACAAGCAAAGTAAGGCATCACTAGTGCTTATTAGCACACTTCAAACTTCATTGCCATCTAAATTGAAATCTGAAAATCACAAATGCTCCCAATGTTTCAGTCAAGTAAGTATTTTTCCAACATTGTTAATTAAAACAAATATTTTCTGTTTTGGGAGTTCACAGGATTATTAGGCCAAATTTTATTACTTCAGTAAATTGTTCTAACCTGAAGAGGGCAGTCAAGTTGCACTGAAACATTAGGGAAGGTTTAAGCAATGTCTGCAGGGCACAGTTGTGATCAATCTGTTCTAGAAAATCTTCTCCATTTTTATTATGGAAAGAAGGAAAAAAAATCATTTAATCCAAATGCTATAACTTTTTATATTATAATCATTTTTAAAGGTTATGTAAAACTAAAAAGAATTAACTCATCTCTAGCTGTATATATTTAATATATTCTCCATGACATTAATTTTTAGCTTTAATTCCCTATAAAATAACAGATTAATATCAAAATCCCAAGTATCCTTTTTATACTCATATTTCATAGTGAAATATATATGTATATAAATACATATTGCATGGTGATTCAAAAGTATGTCATTATGAAACCCCACATTAATCAATTTCTATAGACAGTGATAGATATAAAGAGAGATCTATTGTGAGCAGAAGAACCTATTAATTATGGTCCTGAAGAAAAAAACAAACAAACTGGCTGGCAAAGAGCACCCTACAGAAAGATTTTAACAAAGTGGTTTCTCTGGTTGTGCTACACATACCCAGGACCCTACTGAATACAATGGAATATATTACTAGTAAATAGACCCAATGCCTCTGAAGAGCTGAGAAATCAACAGTTCCCTACCATACTGTAGGGAATTCAGCTTAATTCACTACTTGGTAAGATAAATTCAACAGTTCTCATGTATAGTTCATTATGCTCTGTATTTCCTATACATCTATATTTTCCTTTATCCAACCTAAGTAGTTATCTTTCCATAGGAAACAACTCTAACATGTTCAAAGTGATGAATAGAAAGGACCTACAACCAAGATTACTCTACCCTGCAAATTTAGAATCGAAAGACAGATTAAAGACCTTCCCAGACAAGAAAAAGCTAAAAGAGTTCATCTCAACCAAACCAGTATCATATGAAATGTTAAATGGTCTTATTTAACAAGAAAAGATCAAAACTATTAACTATAGTATAAACATGGCAATCTATACTAATAATAGAGGAATATGCAAATTGTCCAGGACACCATCACATAATGACCAATCAGGATGGGGGCGGGGCTGTGGCAGAGAGCTCTCAGCACACCTGTGCCAGGGGTCCAAAGGGCACAGAGAGGGAGAGCAGATAGGCAGTTAGGGGGATCAGCCCAGGAGGGAAGGGCACATAGGCAGTTAGAGCGATCAGACCAGGAGGGGAGGGCAGTTAGGGGGATCAGGCCAAGAGTGGAGGGCAGTTAGGAGGATCAGGCCATGAGGAGAAATCAGATAAGCAGTTAGGGGAGAAATCAGATAAGCAGTTAGGCCAGGAGGGGAGAGCAGATAGGCAGTTAGGGGGATCAGGCTGGCAGGGAGGAGCAGTTATGCAGTTAGGGCGATCAGGCCAGGAGGGCAGAGCACTTAGGGGGATCAGGCCAGCAGGGGAGAACAGTTAGGCAGTTAGGGCGATCAGGCCAAGAGGGGAGAGCACTTAGGGGGATCAGGCCGGCGGGGGAGCAGTTAGGGACATCAGGCAGGCAGGCAGGTGAGCGGTTAGGAGCCAGTGGTTTCAGATTGCAAGAGGGATCCCGGATTGGAGAGGGTGCAGGCCGGGCTGAGGGACTCCCCCGACTCCCCCCGTGCATGAATTTCGTGCATCGGGCCTCTAGTGTATACATATCTATCAATACATATCTACAAACAATGAACAAGCAGAATAGAAAAGAGTTATAGGCACAGATCACCACCATTGCTACCTGACTCCACTACTGTAATTAAAATTAACACTGCAAGGTACCCACCTGGAACTGAGTACAATTTCAAGCAGAAGATGCAATACAAATTGGACTTGGGACTCTTACCAGAACTTGGCCTGTTTACTTTGTGGAGGAGACCATATTAGTCAGGGATTGTCCCCATCCATTTCTAGCAAACTGACTATATTACCCTACGACCTCCTCTCAGGGCTACTACTGGCATCTACTACTGTCAACACCATTCCCAACTAAGATGTCACTGTTGCAGATAAACAATAAAGTAGGCTTAGAATATCTGGTTAAGCCAGAAAGCAAAGACTAATAGAGAAACATCATGCAGGTCAAATTTAGGGTAACTTGAATAACGAAGAAAAATATCTATAGTAATGAATTAGTGAATAAAAGAATAACCTTTGAGATACTAGTCCTATAAAGGAGAGCTTTACCTACACCTCTCTTTCCTCTTTTGAGCAGCTCAGGGAATTATTATAGAAGGATCGACAGAATTTTAAAAAAAAATCACAATCACTAGTAGCAAATTTAGGCAAAGATTATCAATGGATGCTACAATCACTGGGTGAAATGTTACTGAGAAACAGGATAATTACAAGATCTCAAAGTATCCCCCTCCTCATTCACCCTCCCCCCAGTACTTATTACACAGGAAAAAGGACATGTTTAAACAATACAAAATGTGGAGATCATCACCCTAATGAGGCGATAGATTTCATCACTGGCGTTTGAAGAACTTAACATTATGTGCCTCCTGAGATGATGCAATAAGTACACAAATAACTGCAATAGGACTCCTGCAAAAAGTAATAACTGCATTTAATCACAAGGAAACAAACAACAGACAGATCCAGAGCATGGGACACCACACAAGGCAACTGGCCTGGATTCTTTTTTAAAACAAGAATTTTAAAAGTGAAAAGAAACTAAAGAAGTCTAACATTCAAGTGCAATTAATGAACTTTGACAACATCCCAAATAGGAGGAAAAGGCTATAAAAAACATTTGGAGACAAATATAAAATTTAAATATGGACAGTATAGCAATACTTCATTGAAATCAGTCAATTCACTTAAAAATAATAATGGTAAGGTAAGAATTCCCTTTTCTTAAAAGATGCATACTTCAGTATGTAGCAGTTATATTTCATGACGGCCAACAATTATATGTACATTTGCTGATATGTGAGTCATGTTTGATGTATACTTAGAAGAGCAAAATCAAATGTGTCAAAATGTTAATAATTCGTAAATCTTGGTAAAAGGTAGACTGTGTCCTTGCACTAATGTTACAATTTTCTATAGTTTGAAATTAAGATAGGGGACTAATGTTGGACTTAATATACAAATAATATACAAAACAGAAAGAGCTCGAGACTGTTAAAAAGGAACACGGACAATTGAAAGGTTGCTGAAAAGAGTTGGGGTTATCCACTCTCAGCAAGAAACACCAAGGAAGAAATTTAATATGCTTAAGTTATATCATATGACTTAACTTAAAAAATAATAAACTAGATTGAGCTCAGCAATAACCCTAGAAAATCCTTTATATTAAACTGGTCCTGGATTCAATCAAGCTTGAAACAGTTCTCAGGTATTAGACAAACCAGGCAAAGAATGTGTGAATACCATGAGGGTTTGTCAGTCTTTCACAAAGAAGTGAAACCTTTTGTTCTTGTAGCCAGGCATATTAGGGTGACAATAATTAAGGCCATAGAGAAATATTATCTAAGGAACAGAGGAAATGATAAGGGCTATAGTCCCAAAACCATTTACCAAGCACTTACAAGAGCATTAAGTGATGTACAAGGGTAATTTTATCTATACACAATTTTCACCTTCTGTGCTCACTTTAAAAATCTAATCTCATAAGAGACATGACCTCGCTTTAATGAAACAAAAGGCTGATAGCTCTTTCTGCGTAGTTTTGGCCAGCTATCTCCAACGTGCCAGTTCCTGTTATGAGATGTTACCCTCAATAAAAGCTTTTCATGATCTAATGAGTTTAATAAATGCTGGCGATGGATTCCTGCCCTTAAAAATTAATAATCTTAATTGGAAACACAAAAGCAAAATGCAAATTACAGTTCACAGGATAAAGGCAATGATGAATGTGTACACTTTAAAAAAGCGTTAAACTCTATTAGCTCCAGAGCCACAAATCCCAACCCTGACAGGTATTAGCTGTGTGACTGGGTAAATCATATCTCTCAGCTTTGAGGTTCTCATCTATAAAATGAATTTTTTCAGACCTAACCTTTATAGTAGTAAATATATATATATATATATATATATATATATATATATATATATATATATATAATGTCCTATATCAGTGGTCAGTAAACTCATTAGTCAACAGAGCCAAATATCAACAGTACGACTTAAATTTCTTTTGAGAGCCAAATTTTTTAAACTTAAACTTCTTCTAACGCCACTTCTTCAAAATAGACTCGCCCAGGCCATGGTATTTTGTGGAAGAGCCACACTCAAGGGGCCAAAGAGCCGCATGTGGCTCGCGGACCGCAGTTTGCTGACCACAGTCCTATATAATAAAAGGCTAATATGCAAATCAACCGAATGGCGGACAGACTGGTCACAATGACTTGCTCTGACTATCAGGGGGCAGACACTCAATGCTGGAGCTGCCCCCTGGTGATCAGTGTGCTACCACATGCGGAGCACCGCTCAGCCAGAAGCCAGGCTCACGCCTCCACGGCAGCACTAATGATGTCCACAGGGAGCAGGCCTAAGCTGGCAGTCGGACATCCCCTGAGGGCTCCCAGACTGTGAGAGGGTGCAGGCTGGGCTGAGGAACCCTCCCTGAGTGCATGAATTTCATGCACTGGGCCTCTAGTCTGTCTGTCTGTCTGTCTCTCTCTCTCTCTCTCTTTTTATATATATATATAAAAGGCTAAGTGATGGACTGTATGTACGTCCAACCGACCTGCAGGTACATATGACACGCACTGGCAATTTAAAAATAAACATTGACTGACTCGCACATGCACGATACATATAAAGCTCTCGCTGGCACCAAACACATGTGTGTGTTTCAATATGTCATTGTCAATCGTGAATTTGGTTGACACTTCTATTATAGAGAAAGGGCGAATAGCGATATGAAAATATTTCTTCTAATTAATGTCCTTTCAATGTGCATGGATCCATGCACCAGGCCATTAGTATCCTATCTAATAAAAGAGTAATGTGCAAATCAACCATCACTTGGCTACACTCACAAGCCGCGCCCACCAGCCAATCAGGAGCGAGTATGCAAATTAATCCAACCAAGATGGTTGTGGCCACGGGGCGAACAGGAGGCTTGGGTTGCCCCCAGCGATGGAGGAAGCCAAGTTTCCGCATACCCTGGCCGGCCAAAGCCTCCACTCAAGGCTACAAAGTTTCAATTATAGAAGATAAATAAATCCCAACAAAAATGGCTGCGGCCACAGAGCAAGCAGGAGTCTTGGCTCCACTCAAGGCTACAAAGTTTTCATTATAGAAGATAAATAAATACCAGGGCCTCCACTTGGGTCGCCAGGGGGTCATGGCCAGCCTGCAAACCACCACAGGCCCCTCGCCCAGGCGGCCCCATGCCCTAAGGGAACCCCCACCCTGATCTGGGCAAACCAGCCGGCCCCCACCCGTGCACCAGGCCTCTATCCTATCTAATAAAATGTTAAGAGTAATATGCAAATACTTTAATATGTTAAGAGTAATATGCAAATTGACCATCACTCCAACACACAAGATGGCTGCCCCCCCTGTGGACACAAGATGGCCACCAAAAAATGGCCAGCAGGGGAGGGCAGTTGGGAGGGACCAGGCCTGCAAGGGAAGGCAGTTGGGGGTGATCAAGCCTGCAGGGGAGGGCAGTTACGGGTGACCAGGTCAGCAGAGGAGGGAAGTTGGGGGCGACTGGGCCTGCAGGGAAGGACAGTTGAGGGGGACCCAGGCCTGCAGAGGAGAGCAGTTGGGGGGGACCAGGCCTGCAGGGGAGGGCAGTTAGGAGTGACCAGGCCTGTAGGGGAGGGCAGTTAGGGGCAAACAGGCTGGCAGGGGAGCAGTTAGGCATCAATCAGGCTGGCAGGGGAGTGGTTATGGGGTGATCAGGCTGGCAGGCAGAAGCGGTTAGGGGCAATCAGGAAGGCAGGCAGGTGAGCAGTTGGGAGCCAGCAGTCCTGGATTGTGAGAGGGATGTCCAACTAAACGGGCAGTCGGACATCCCTTGAGGGGCCCCAGATTGGAGAGGGTGCAGGCTGGGCTGAGGGACACACACCCCCGTGCACGAATTTCGTGCACCGGGCCTCTAGTATACATACATATATATATATATATATATATATATAGTCATATATATCACATATTAATATATATGACAACATAGAACTCTAATAGTTTACACATAGTAAACAATAATTTTATCAGATGAGATGGATGTTAGCTACTTAACATTTAATATGTTAATGTAACAATTTATTCAACTCACTTATAAAATACCTTTTTAATCACTAAAATTTTCATTTATTTTGAGTCTAATAATATATCAATCTCCAAGACATCACAAATATTTGGTTATATATGCATCCTGCATGACTCTACGTATACTTTTTTATTTTCCTTCACCTGGACGTTTTCTTCTTATACTTATTGATCCACAGTAATAACCTTAGAAGAGGATATTTTGTTCTCAGAATTTTTTGTGACTTCTGGAAGAGATGAGTAACTTTGTGGTAGAGTACATCTAAAAGATTTAGCAATTATGGGTAATATTCCCTTTAATACAATTTGATAAAGGAAGTTGGAGTTAACACTTATGGGAGGGAGGTGAGAATTGTATTGAGTTGTCTTAATTAACAACTTTATTTGGCCCAGGAGTTCGATGTTAGCACTGAAGAAGGTGAGAATTGAATTCTGAAATTTGTGAACAAACTGAGTGTGTGAAGGAAGAGCAGCATGATTTGCTCAGAGAGCTCACAAAGAAGCCAACAGCTCATTCACCAGCCTAAAGCAACTGGAGAATCTAAGTGTGCATTAACTGTAGAAGAAAATGTCTTAAAGAAAAAGCTGGAAGTCTCACAAATGAAAGCACAAAGATTTTAAAATTATAACTATAAATTTTTACAAATATTGTACAGAATTATAAAAATTATAGCAGTTTTATAAAAAAAATGGCCCCAAATTTCATTGACACTGAAGAACCTAGAATTTAATTCATGTTAAAAAAAAAATGATGGTTGCTTATGATAGGGTATCTCTGTCAATGAATCTACAACTCCGTTTGAGGCTAAATTTAGAATATATAAGAGTATAATTGAATAATTTTTCTCAACACTTTACCTTTTCTTAGTTGAGATCTCTTTGATCTACTCTGCCAACTATCCTATGGGTAACAGTACTCTCTTGGCTCCATAATAGTAAATCTCAGAACAATGCTCATTCACAATTATTTAACAAATCTTCCTTTGACATTTCTATTACTCTATAATATAAATGTATCATCCTCATCTAACAAACTCCAAGGCATCCCTCTATCAGCTCACTTAATTTTTTTCCTCTCCAACTCCATTATCACCCTGAACAATTTCAGTACACATGATTTAATCTAGACATAACCACAGCCCTATAAGTTTCTCTACAACATCAACAATCACCTATATTATACTTCAGTAAATTACTTATAAATTATTTATTAAGTAAACCCTGTATGACATCTTCTTAATTTTCAACCCCATCCTATTTTTACACAAAATCTGTTCTTCACTCTCATTAAAATAGAACTTAATTGCTTCACATCTAATTTATCAGCTGTTCCCTGGCTTCCTTTGATCCCCCATCCAACTTTGAACCCATAACCACACATTTCAAATAGGAATACTGTATCACTAGCACTCTCACAGCACTTCCCTAACCCCTGTACACCATCAGCCAAACATGCTAACCCCTAAGGAAGGTTTTCTTGCTCCTAAATTGCTGAGTATTGGGACAGAAAATGGTCTAACTCCAGATTCCTCACTAAGAAGTTGGGTATTCTGGTTTCAAAAGGGATCCTCAATACTATATGGTCATCCAACTAGTCTTCCCAATCCCATTGCTCCTCAAGAAAAACAAAGAAAAACTATGAATCATGAACTTGCTTCTTATCTTCCCTTTCTCTCTACTGGTTACATACTGGAATTACAGAGATCATGTCTGTGTAAATGTCATTGCCTTGGGGCCATCCCAAAGCAATTAAATCAGAATGTCTGGGTATGGGAATCATATATTGACTCTATATTTTTTATTCCTTTTCAAGGCTTCCCCTGTTCTTTCTCCCTTCTCTAACAACCTACCACCACACTGATTTGCAAATTATTTTAACTTTTTATAATTACTTCAAATGTTTTCTCTCATAAATCTAGAATTACTCTAAAATATGAAATTGCGTTAGAAAACCAGAGGCCCGGTGCACAAAATTCGTAGGGGTGGACATCCCTCTCGCAGTCCGGGACCCTCGCTCCTTACTGCCAGCCTGCTTGCTGCTCCTTAGCGCTGCCCCGGAGGCGGGAGAGGCTCCCACCACCGCTGCTGCGCTCGCCAGCCGTGAGCCTGGCTTCTGGCGAGCTGTGCTCCCCTGTGGGAGTGCACTGACCACCACGGGGCAGCTCCTGCATTGAGCGTCTGCTCCCTGG
Organism: Cnephaeus nilssonii; assembly: GCF_951640355.1. Lineage (NCBI taxonomy): Eukaryota > Metazoa > Chordata > Mammalia > Chiroptera > Vespertilionidae > Cnephaeus > Cnephaeus nilssonii. Next base: position 13,864,643 of record NC_137079.1, read on the forward strand.
TGGTCAGTGTGCATCATAGTGACCGGTTTTTCTGGTTGTTCCGCTGTAATGGTCGCTTAGGCTTTTATTATATAGATAGTTTATAATAAGCAAACAAATAAATAAAGGTTATTTTGAGCTCTGTTATTTAAAAAAATTAAGGGTCCAACCCGGGCCAGTGTGGCTCGGTTGGTTGGGTGTCATCCCATACATACACCAAAAACATACCCAGGTTTCAGGTTCAATCCTCAGTCAGGGTGCATGTGGGAGGCAACCAAATGATGTTTCTTTCTCTCTCCCTACCTCCCTTCCTCACTTTAGGATCAATAAACAAACAAACAAAATTAAGGGTCCATATTTGAAAATTCATTTAACAACATAATATGTTAAGCAAAATCATTTAACAGTATATTACGGTTAATGTTATCTAAATATTTATAAGTATATGTAACTGTGAAATAAATACTTTGATAATAAGGTATTTTTAGATTATACCTGCCAGAAATACAATCATCAAATAAATGTATTTCTTCACACAGTAGTGAATATAGAAATTCAATTAATTCAATATTTAGGTGCAAGGAAATGATTTTCCTAAAACATATTTGGTATTATAGCATGGCAAAAGACATTTTGTAGTTTTAGGGGAAACAACTCTTACACAAAAATGTCAATTAAGGTGGTATTTTTCCTGCCTAGGGCTTCACAGCATCTCTTAAGATATATATATATATATATATATATATATACCTTCCCTATCCATACGTGCTAGCCCAATTCTGACAGCAGTATTAATGCTCACTTGAGTCCTGGTCCTCAAATTTGCTAGGAGAGGAACTCGGAATCATCTGAAGTGCTGTTTTTCAAAATACTTTTGTTCACTATCCTCTCTACCCACTGTGAGCCATGCCCTATTATGTATACTTACTATTAGGTTGTGATGAGATCCTTCTTGAAAATTTCAGAACACTGAAATTCTCTTTCTGTAAACTCCTATGAACAGAACTGTTTTGCCTTTCTCATTGACTATGTCACTAATAACTTCCATTTCCACTAGAGCTAACAATGATTCAGACATTTTTAAAAAGTCTACAGATGAATATACAATGTGCAGAGTTTGGGTGTGGAGTTACCACACAAAAAGCAATTGTTTTTCGGAAAACAGTGGTCAAGTGGTCAGCTAAGAAGAAACAGACAATGGTTAAGGAAAAAAAAAATCTCTAGGCCTGAATGGTTTTGCTGAAGAATTCTATCAAACATTTAAAGAAGTAGTAACATAATCTTCTAAAATTGTGTAAGTTTTCACAATCTCTTCCAGAATAATAAATGGGGAGATAACATTTCCCGATTCACTTTATGAGGCCAATATTACCCTGGTACCAAAACTAGACAAAACAACATTAAAATGATATAAAAAGTAACCCAGATCAATATCTATCATAAAGTTAGATGTGAAAATTTTCAACAAAATATTAGCAATCAGAATCCGGCAATGCATAAAAAGAATAATATTCCACAATTAAGTGGGATTTATTCCAAATTATAAGACTGGTCCAACATTGGAAAATCAGTCAAAGTAATTCACCATATCAACAAAATCATATCAATTCACATCAATAAAAACTTAACAAAATCCAACACCCATTCAGGATAAAAACGCTCAGTAAACTACAAATAAAGAACTTCCTCAACTTGATAAAGGACATCTATGAAAATCCTATTGCTATATCATACTTAATGATGAAAGACTGAATGCTTTCTAAGATCATACCAAAATTTAAAACTAAATTCTTAGAAAAAAACATAGGGAAAAATTTGGGGATCTAGGGCTAAGCAAAGAGTTCTTCAATTTTATAAGGAAAGTAAGAAATGTAAAAGGAGAAAGTTATAAATTGGACCTCGCCAAAATTAAAATCTGCAAAGGATTCCATTATAAGCATGAAAAGAAAGCCATGGACTAGAAGAAAATATTTGAAAATCACATATCTGATAAAGAACTAGCATTTATAATACATAAAAAACTGACAACTCCAATTAGAAATGGGCAAAAAAACATACATATTTCACTGAAGATATATGGATGATAAATAAGCATGCAAAACAATATTCAACAAGAGAAATAAGCATATAAAAAGATGTTCAATACCATTAGCCATTAGAGAAATGCAAAGTAAAACCACAAGGAGACAGCACTCCATCTCTATCTGAGTGACAACAGCAATGCTGGTGAGGAGATGGAAAACCACCTCACTTGCACACCGCTGGTGGATGTGTAGACTGACACAGCCACTCCGGAAACATTCAGAAAGTTAAAGTTTCTTGTAAAGCAGAACAGGCAGCCACCATACAACCCGAGCACTATACTGTCTGGTGTTTATCCCAGAGAAACAAAAACTTAAGTTCACACAAAAACCTGTATAAGAAGTTTCACAGCAGTTGTACATGTCATGGCCAAAAACTAGAAACAACACTGATGTCCTTTAACATATGGATGGTTAAAGTGTGGTATTTCCATATCATAAAATATTACTCAGTAAAAAAAGATTAAACTATTGATAAACACAACAACTTGGATGGATTTTAAGGGAATTACAGTAAGTGAGTGAAAAGCAAACCAAAAAGGTCATACACTGTATGATTCCATTTACATAACAGTCTTGACAAAATACAGAAATAGGGAACAAAGTTTGGAGGTCGGGAGTGGAATGGATGTGGGGGTGGCAATAAAGGACAACAAGAGGAATTCTTATGGGGATGGACCTGTTCTGTATCTTGACTGTATCCATACCAACACCCTGCCGGTGAGAGTGTGTATAGTTCTGCAAGATGTTACCACTGTGGGCCAACAGGTAAAAAGTATATGATTTGTTTGCATTTTCTTTTTTTACAATTGCACATGAACCTACAATTATCTCAAACTAAAAAGTTTCATTAAAAAACAGCATTTGCTACATATGTACTTGTACTTGTCCAAAATTTTCTTTAGGATATTTCTACTGAAAAATATTTCATGCATTTCAAATTGTTTACTTCTATTTCACAGGAAGCAAGTTCTAGTCATTAGAGAGATTGAAAACTAAATGGACTTCCCTAGTAAGTGTGTCCTCTCTATAAAACTGTTATAATAGATTAGTGTAAAGGGACTACTTCGCTGTCTACAAGATATAATTAGGTGAACCACAAGGCAATATTCAAACCAAATTCTATCACATTCTTACCTTCAGATAGGACATACTGATAACTATTTTTCATGATTATATATGAAAATGGTCAATAAAAATGTTATATAATACAAGAACATTGGCCTATCAATGTCATTTCCTAGAATACAATGATTTTAGCTTACTTTTAAATGCTCATAGTTATATATGACTAAAACATTGAACTGTTTTATTCTGTTATGTACATTTATCTTACATATAGTAAAGTAAATATATAAGCACGCAATAGTAGTTTTTTTAAATTTTAAATGCTTGATTACCTGCACACAGAACACTGCCGCTGAGGCTGAAGAGCCGTGAACATAACAATCATAGAATAGTTTCGAGGTGGTGCCTTTATAAATTTTCGGAATTTGTCGCCATTCATTCGGAAGATTGAGCGCCTGGAACTCCATTCCATCAACTGTTCTACTTTTTCGGCTAACAGATTCTGCAATTAAATATAGGAATTTAAATTTACACAAGGTTAAAGTCCTTCAGTTTGTATTTCATATAAGCAGAATTACATGAGATTATATTTTAGCGAATGTTATTTTCTGTTAAAAGTCCTTGTTTTGGTGAACAATACCAGATGTAGTATGACACATCAATATCACGTATTCCCTGAGATCCACAGATAAGAGCACATCACCTCCATGGTATTCTTAGCACAAAGGTAAACCTCAATCTAATCATGAGAAAACATTAAACTGACACAAGTTTAGTAAGAAGTCTATAAAATAACTAACCAGTGCTCTTCAAAGGTGTCAAGTTCATGAAAGACCAGGAAAGGCTGAGGAACAGTAACACGGAGAAGAGGGAGAAATGACAACTAAGTGCAATATGGAACTTCTCGCAATCTGGGACCCCTCGGGGGATGTCGGACTGCCGGTTTCTGCCCGATCCCCGCAGGCCAGGCAGAGCGACCCCACCAGTGCACAAATCCATGCACGGGGGCTCTGGTATGCATATAAAATCTTTGGTTAATCTCTTCACACACACCCCCTTCCCTCTGAGATTCTTCAGTCTGTTCCATGTTTCCATGCCTGTGTGTCGAGCATCTGCCCCCTGGTGGTCAGTGCGCATCAAACAGTTGCTTAGGTTTTTATATAGAGAGATACATGTTATTACTTATTAACTTCTAAAATAAAAATTAAGAAAGTACAAGATCTCTATTTTTTTTTGAGTACTCACACAAGGTTAACTTTTGTTCCAATTTCCACCCACAAGGAGCAGTGTGTTCAGTTTTTATATCTCTTGCCTCAAGCAACTTTCCCATTTTAAAGTCAATAATCCAAGAGCAAGAAGCACCTGAAACTGCTATAAGATGTATGGCTTTGATCATCATTTCAGAGCACTCTCTGATCATTTGTCACTGATAAAGAGCCAATGACACTTAGCTACACTCATTTCAGAAATCATAAAAAATTGAGTTTATTTTTTAAATGTAGCATTATCATTCATACTTTAATATAAGGCTTACAACAAACAAAAAGACATGTTTAATGAGTACTTCCAATGTGTCAGTTACCATACTAGGCATACAACATGTCAGGTGCCAACCAACATCCCTATTCCATAGAGAAAAAATTCAGGTTCAGAGAACCTAAATTACTTACTTAAGATCAAATTACTAAGTGGTTAAGCCTGAATTCAAAGTTGGTTTTTCTACTGTTAATTCCTAGGCTGTTTATCCATGTAATAGTGGTGTGTGTGTGTGTGTGTGTGTGTGTGTGTGTGTGTGTTAAATGTTCATGTGTGATATCTCTATACACACATATAGTCTTTAAAAAAAATCTGGGGAACCATTTAAACAAAAGTAGACTTTTCTACACAGTGAGATAGTTTATTATGAAAGTTCCTCTAATTTAATTCCCTGATTAGGCTTAGAAAATAATTCTTTGTAAGCATGCATTCTTTATGGTAAAAAGTAGGCCAGGTAAATAAGTTAACATGTAGTTTCCAGATGCTTAAATGTTTTAAGATAATACAGAAAGATGTGTTTTTAAAGTACCAATACACTTGAAGAAAATAATAGCAAAAATATTGAGCATTAAATATGGATTTAGAACACATAATTAAAGAGAGCTGAGTTCCATATTCTCTATTTAGGAAGTAGTGTGCAGAAGTGAGCCATGTGATTAGCTGTCTCCTTTGTACTGAAAAAAAGGTCTGGGAAGGGAAGGGCATCATGGTTACTCACACTTTCAAGAGCATCCTATATAATAAAAAGCTAATATGCAAATTGACTGAATAGCGGAATGACCGGTTGCTATGATGTGCACTGACCAACAGGGGGGCAGACGCTCAGTGCACTCCCACAGGGGGAGCTCTGCTCAGCTTGAAGCCAGGCTCACGGCTGGCGAGCACAGCAGTGGTGGCAGGAGCCTCTCCCGCCTCCACAGCAGCGCTAAGGATGTCCGCCAGCCAGCGTAGGCCTGCTCCCCGCGGAGAGCGGGCCTAAGCCATCAGTCGGACATTCCCTGAGGGTTCCCGGACTGCGAGAGGGCACAGGCTGGGCTGAGGGACTCTGAGTGCATGAATTTCGTGCACTGGGCCTCTAGTCTATTATAAAGAAGGTTGAGATAATTCTCCAAAGAAAGTATTGTAAGCTGATATAGTAGAAACATTCAGTAAGGAACAGAAAATTGTTCAATGTGAATTCAATGACCTAAGAAAGAATCACAGGTTGAGCTACAGTCTCCAAACGGTTTACTCCACTGCTGCATTTCTCTGGGACGGGACTGTAGCCCTATTTAAGGGCCAGGTTAGGTGCATTTGTCCCTTCGACGTATGTATTTCCATTTCAGGGCCATTTGTGCTCCTCTCTGTTGGCATTTTTTCCTTCTGCTACCATTTCATTTCTGCAGAACTGCTTTCAGACTTCACCACCTTCTCTGCTTGGCTGTCCCTTTTGGTCTCTTAAAGAGAGTAATACTCAGGAACCTTGATTCCCTATTCCCAAGGGGAACAAGGAAAAAAAATATAATTTCTGGGGGAACTTTGTGTGGTACATGTTGAAGGTATCTCTTGATGACACATCCATAAGATGGAATATAATGTAACCTTTTAAAACTGAGAAAGCACCATATGTCTATTTTTAAATTAGAAAAGAATTCAATGGCTCAAGTCAAATGATGCTTCCGTATTTATATGCAATGTGACCTTACAAAATTATTTCTCTGGATCTCAGTTTCTCTATCTCTAAAACAAATAATACCAGACAACAATGTTGGTAAAATTAAATGATTTAATGTATGGAAAACTCATATCAAGCATCCTGCAAAGGACAGGCACTCCAATTTTGTTCCCTTCTCCTCAGGTTAATTCCTATCAGCAACACTGAGAGGAACAGTGGCTCCTGAAGGGACATCTAAGTGGAAAATTTTTTTTAAAAAATAATCTCATTAATATCTTAAATCTCAGAGCTATCTAAAGTTTTCCCAGTACTTAGTATATGACAAGCACTGTGCTAAATTTATAAATGAACATTGTGGATTACTGCTTACAGGACAAGCATTGTGTTAAATTTATGGAAAATGAAAGAGGAAGGAGTATAGCAGGTCCTCCACTCAAGGCCTTATGGCAAAGAAGCTCTAGCAGTAAAAATAATGCCTATATTGGCATTACGGTTATAGCTTTGGTGTTAAATGCCTTAGTGCCATCAGGATAAGATGGCATATAAGATCTCATGTCTGTGAACACTAACTGGATGGTAATGGCTAATTTAAATTTAGCACAGAGGAAAATTCTGAAACCTTGACAGGGGCTATGTAAAGAGTGTGTGATCAATTGGATTTTGTTGGCCAAGGCCAGGATATAGGAACAGGGGTGTCATAAATCTACCAGATCAGAAAAGACAAAAGAAATCTAATATTTAGAATCTTAAAAGAAGAAACCCTGTCCTTGTTTGTTACATTGAAAAAAGCAAGAGCTAGCAGGTCCCACATATTAATGAAGTTAAGGTAATCAGTCATATTAACTCTAGGTGTCCAGCCTATATTTTTATTTTAATATTTTTTATTAAAACTGAATTTTAAGGCAAGTAACTATAATAAACAAACTGGCATAATCTATAATCTATATGCCAATCCTCAACATGATATTACTCAAATTGTTCTCAATTCATGTTTCTACAAACCAATTCCTAACAAAAATACAAATAAATAAATGATACATTTCACTAAGCATCATGAAATAAAATTGTTCATTCTATAGTAAAACTTACATATGGAAAAAAAAATCTCACTAATCTAATACTTTTATATTCATACTAGAGGCCCGGTGCACAAAATTTGTGCACAGAGGGGTGGGGGTGGGGAGGCGCAGCCCGGCCTGTACCCTCTCGCAATCCAGGAACCCTCGGGGGATGTCTGACTGCTGGTTTAGGCCCAGTCCTGCAGTGATCCCTGTGGGATCGGGCCTAAACTGGCAGTCAGACATCCCTCTCGCAATCCAGGACTGCTGGCTCCTAACTGCTCGCCTGCCTGCCTGCCTGATTGCTCCTAACCACTCTGCTTGCCTGCCTGATCGCCCCTAACCACCTCTGCCTGCCTGCCTGATCACCCCTAACTGCCTCTGCCTGACTACCTGATCACCCCTAACCACCTCTACCTGCCTGCCTGATGGCCCCTAACCACTCGCCTACCTGCGTGACTGCCCCTAAACTACTCTGCCTGCCTGATTGCCCCTAACCACTCTGCTTGCCTGCCTGATCGCCCCTAACTGCTCGCCTGCCTGCCTGATCACTCCTAACCGCCTCTGCCTTGGCCCCAACCACTGTGGATTCATTCAGAAGGACGTCCGGAAGGTCATTCGGTTGTCCGGTCTAATTAGCATATTATGCTTTTATTATTATAGATGTTGTTTCCAGCATTTTATCCCTAGGTACATTTTAATGATGACCAGATGCACCAAAACAAAGATATACAGGTGGTCTCATGTCTTAAGAGACATCTACCAGAGGAATAGCCATTCATGTGCCTGTGTACCAGTCACCTACACAGTATTTACTCAGGTACTTGCTATCATCAAAATAGCCACAATATAATTTGCTTACAGTAATTCACAGGATATAGATTTGGAGTGAGAATAAGAAGTACATGTTGAAGGTATCTCTTGATGACACATAGAAACCATGACCCCTTCTGTCTCCCTGTATTTTGGGGGAGTCTTACTTTTCAAGACTTTATATCTAAGAGGTTCACTCAAAGCCCACTGACAAATCAAACAGAAGTAGCCAGATGCGTGTTGTTTTGCATTTGGGAAAAAAACTTATCTTCAATTCCTGAAAGTATCTGTCCCTACAAATCCTTATTCATTTTCCTTAATATTATACAATTCCTCTCAGGTTTGAATACAATATAAAGGGCAATTAATACTTCCAGAAACCAAAATACCAGAGACCAGGCACTCCATCACCCCATGTACATTACAAACTGACCACTAAAGACCACCAGGAGCCTTAAGGACACTCAGAAGACCACACAATAAATAAGAAAATAGACTATTTTGATTTAAAAATATATTAAATGCAAATAATACATATGCCCGGAGAGGGCAAGGATTCAAACAGGCAGTTTAATCAATTAAGAACTCAGCAAATTATGGTATTTCTGCAGGAAATTAACACTCTGTTGGAAAACTCAACTATCATTACTTCAAAGCTGCAAAAGTAAGAGATTCAAAAGACCTTAAATAAATCATCCTGAAAGTTTTTTGATGTATTTAATATCAAGCTCTTTAAAATTACAGAGGAATAGTGGAAATCCTCAGACAATTCCTCCTCAGAGAAGACACTAAAGATGACCTGGTCCGTGAGAAGTACATCAAAGGGAATCGGCATTTGTGACAGGGACAGGGGTATCTGCAAGTGGGAATAGGCTTACACACGTTTCCTAAGACCAACATGTCAAAATAGTAGTACCTAATTCAACTCCCATCTGAATAAAAAACGTAGAAATAAAGTTATTTGATAAAACATTTATTCAAATAGTCATGCCTCTTTTAGAAAAGAGAAACCTTGCAACACTGCAATATTTCGTTAAGTGAAGTATTTCTAGAGAGGCAGTAAAAATATTTTTAGTTACACTCATGTAATTAGTGGCTTTACCAGAATTGGGAGTTATTCTGTTTTGTTTTTTTTTTTACTACAAAGTTAAGACAGTTATTTTGTTTGGGGTTTTTATTTAATTCATGTGGTATTTTGTTGTTTTGGGTTTTTATTTAATTCATGTGGGCTGTCTACGTGACAATTTTTCACTGTAAATTGCTTTAATACAATACTCTCCTGTCAACAGATAGCATCATTAGAATTTTGACCCCTGAAGGATCAAAATATGAAGACATTTTAATAAGGGACAGTCATGAAGGGGGCTAAGTGAGCATCTGTTTTTATTCCATTGCATTAGTTTCAGTCACCATCTTTATTGAACTCCGTATCTTTCTGTTAAATAAATATCCCATTTTAAAAACAGGCACCAGTGACAAAGACTCACAGCAGCTGCAAGAGGAGAGAAGAAACCCTTCCTACAGCTGTACACAGCCATCTGGCCTTACTCTCCTGGGGGCCCGGATCCAGGCAAGGTGGCCATTACCAGTGTTAACGTATATAGCAGAAATCCTATTATAATCATACAATACATCACAAAATAACATATTTTAGAAGCCAGGTTTGTATATAACTCTTCACTAGTAATAGCAACATATAATGTGTTATAGCTAAAGAAAATGTTTTCTACAAGAATATGTGAAAACAAAAACATCAACTATTAATTGCAAAACTGAGAGATGATTTTTCTTAGCAAGTTTATTCTTAAGTCACACAAACTGATCAGTGAAGTCTGTGATGGTTAAATCATTAAAACCAAGAAAACCTAAATAGAATCCAACAGCAAACAAGCCAAGAGCAAAGCTTTAAATGTACTTTAAATGTTTTCCAATGCCTTTCATCAACCAAAATAAGATTTGGTCTACTGAATTACTTCCAAATGACAGCAGTAAAATATTTGGGGTAGAGCAAAAGATTTCCTTTAGTTATTTTGTATAAAAGGTATTAAAATTATCACAGCTACCTACTAACTCAAATCTGTATTACCGGCAGAGGCCCAAAGATTTGTGGCCCCAAGCCTCCAAAGAAACTTCTCATGTGGGGTTTTATGTAGAAATCATCCTGTATACTAAAAGGGTAATATGCAAATTAACCCTAATGGCAGAACAACGCACTGACCACCAGAGGGCAGACGCTCAATGCAGGAGCTACCCCCTGGTGGTCTGCGCACTTCCATAGGGGGAACTCTGCTCAGCCACAAGCCGGGCTGACGGCTGCGAGCGCAGTGGCGGTGGCGGGAGCCTCTCCCACCTAGCCGCCTCGGCAGCACTAAGGATGTCCGACTGCAGCTTAGGGCTGCTCTCTGCTGGCAGGTGGACATCACCCGAGGGCTCCCGGGCTGCCAGAGGGATGTATGACTGCCAGCTTAGGCCCTATCCCCCAGGGAGCGGGCCTAAGCTGGCAGGTGGACATCCCCCAAAGGTTCCTGGGCTGCCAGAGGATGTCTGACTGCCAGCTTAGGGATCGGGCCTATGCCAGCAGGTGGACATCCCCCGAGGGGTCCCAGACTGTGAGAGGGTGCAGGCCGGGCTGAGGGACCCCCTCCCCCCTGAGTGTACGAATTTTTGTGCACCAGGTCTCTAGTTGCATAATATTAGAGAAAATATCCTAAGTTCACACCCGGCCCGAGAACAGAATGAGATGTCCCTGCCACTGTTCCATTTATCCCTACAATATCAAGAATGGATCATAAGTGAAATGTATTATTTATTAAAAGCACAACAGTAATGTAAGGTAGCAAAGCAAGCAAAAAAAATGAATTCAGTACCGAGTAGACCCTCTTAGCAGGGTCCAGGACTACTTGAGGATGAACTCAAGAGATAAATAAAAATAAAGAAATCAGACGAAGCCGGTTTGGCTCAGTGGATAGAGCGTCGGCCTGCGGACTCAAGGGTCCCAGGTTCGATTCCGGTCAAGGGCATGTACCTTGGTTGTGGGCACATCCCCAGTAGGGGGTGTGCAAGAGGCAGCTGATCGATGTTTCTCTCTCATCGATGTTTCTAACTCTCTATCCCTCTCTCTTCCTCTCTGTAAAAAATCAATAAAAAATATATTTAAAAAAAAAATGAAATCAGGAAGAGAGAATCTATGGGTAAAATTCCATTTCATTGCAAATTCATAAACAGATTTACCAAAACACTCTCATTGCTGACATAGGTCTTGGTCCAGACCCCGTTCCCCACCCACTGTGGCAGAATTACTCTTCTTAAAGCATTTGCTATTATGATCAGAGAGAGCAGTCCAGGGCAAAGTGTATCATTAAAACTTGAGAGTAGTCTGTACATCTGGCCCCATGTTTAGTGTGAATATTCATTTGCTAAAAATATTATATAAATATTTTGCTTAATTTAACACATAAATGTAATATGCTATATTAAAAATACCAATGTAAAATGTTAAGAAATAATATGTTATACAATGGTAAATCTTTCAAAGTCACCCTAAAAAGACATATAAAATTTTAATGCATGTACCCTTTAGTGCAGCAATAACATTTCTAACAATGTATCCTCAAGAAATCATCAGTTAAGGCACATGTGCTTATATATAAGCATATTCACTGCAGTATTGTTTATAATTGCAAATGTTTGTTAATCTTATGTGTGCCTATAAAAAGAAGATCGCTTAGATCATAATATGGCACGGAATAGAACAGGATCATCCTACCTAGTAAAAAGGTAATATGCAAATTGACCGTACCATCAACACGCCCACAAGCCACGCCCACAAGACAATCAGAGCAAGTATGCAAATTAACCCAATAAAGATAGCTACAGCCACAGAAAGCAAGGTTTCCCAGGTAACAGAGCAAGCCAACCTTTCCGCAAGCTGTTGCAGGCCTAAGCCTCCACTCAAGCTACAAAGTTTCAATTATAGAAGGTAAACAAATTCAAACGGAAATGGCAGCAGAATGGATCTTGAGAGAGCAAGCCAGGGTTGCCGGCGGCAACAGGGGAAGCAAAGCTTTCCGCACACCCTGGCCAGGCCCAGCCTCCACTTAAGGCTACAAAGTTTCAATTATAGAAGGTGAATTAAGTGCCACAGAAATGGCTGCCAGCGGCGGAGGGAGCAGCAGGCGTGGCTCCGCTTCAGGCTACAAAGTTTCAATTGTAGAAGGAAAATAAATTCCAGATACCAGGGCCTCCGCTTGGGTTGCCAGGGGGCGTGGCTGGCCTGCAAACCACCACAGGCCCCTCACTCAGGCCGCCCCATGCCCTAAGAGAACCCCACCCTGATCAGGGACACCCTTCAGGGCAAACCAGCTGGCCCCCACCCGTGCACCAGGCCTCTATCCTATCTAATAAAAGAGTAATATGCAGATTGATCATCACTCCAACACACAATATAGCTGCCCCCATGTGGTCAAAGATCCTGCCCCCATGTGGACACAAGATGGCCACCACAAGATGGCCAGCAGGAGAGGGCAGTTGGGAGGCACCCGACCTGCAAGGGAGGGCAGTTGAGAAGGACCAGGCTTGCAAGGGAGGGCAGTTGGAGGTGATCAACCCTGCAGGAGAGGGCAGTTAGGGGTGACCAGGCCAGCAGAGGAGGGAAGTTGGGTGCAAACAGGCTGGCAGGGGAGCAGTTAAGCATCAATCAGGCTGGCAGGGGAGTGGTTAGGTGTTATCAGGCTGGCAGGCAGAAGCGGTTAGGGGCAATCAGGAAGGCAGGCAGGCAAGCAGTTGGGAGCCAGCAGTCCTGGATTGTGGGAGAGATGTCCGACTGCCCGTTTAGGCCCGATATCACCGGGATCGGGTCTAAACGGGCAGTCGGACATCCCTCCAGGGGTCCCAGATTGGAGAGGGTACAGGCTGGGCTGAGTGACAACCCCCCTGCCGTGCATGAATTTCATGCACCAGGCTTCTAGTAGTCAATAACAAGATGAGACAGACTTACCTAAAAGAATAGTCACATTTACCTTTAAGTAATTCAAAAGGATTACTTTTCAGTAAAGTACTTATTCATATTTCAAAATAGATGTGATTATTTGTTGAACTTATTTTATGTACACGCTAAATATCTGAAAGGACATACAGCAAACTGATAATGGTTTATCTCTAGAGAAGGTTACTTTATAAATTTCCATGTTGTTTTAAATTTTTACCTACATTACTCTGTAAACAACAGAACAACAGTTATTGCCCCCTGGACAAAGACAGTGGAAGATATTGAAAAAACAGTAGCTAAAAGATAAGATATTGTGATTTCTCCAGGAAGAAATGTTTAACGCAGCCAGGGGTGGATCAGTTACCCTATGCCTCCTTGCTCTTCCCATCTATTGATTGCTCCTACACTCATCTTCCCATCTATTGATTGCTCCTACACTCATCTTCTCATCTATTGATTGATTCTACGGGTATTCTGAAATCTACACTCACTTCACTTCAATATAATCCTTACTTTTGGTCAGGTTGGTATTTGAGAAAATGAGACTGTTTCATTATACTCTAACGTGCAGTTACTACCACATTAATCTTTAGTAATGAACATCTTAGATCATTTCAGAAAAAGGACCTGGAGTATGTATAAAAAAATCTTTCAGTAACCAGGGTTTTATGTATCTCTTTACTAAGAAACTGAAGAAAGCAATCCCAGAAATTTCAAGTCTAATTTAGTGATCCAATAATGTAAAGGGATAGAAGAAATCAATATAAGCCCAAAAAATAAAACTATTTTCCTGGCTCTAGCAAAATAGTTTTGAGTTTTTCTGGTGATAAACATGCCAGAAATGGACAGATTGAATTATAGCAGAGTAACAGAGTTCTAACCACATTAATGGAGTTTCCATTCTGCCACCATAAACATCAACCACTATTCAAAGGCTTACTTTTACAATCTAAATAGAAAAGCAAAAAGAAACAAATCCTAGTCTAATGTCCTCCTCCAATATCATATTAAAACTTTTATATAATTTTGTTTTAAAAACCTATGCATTTATTTTCATTGCTGTAGAGGACTCCTTCATATTATTTTTTATTTCTCTTAACAACGGTCATACAGGTTTTTCCCATTTATTTTTTTTAATTTTTATTTCATTGTTTAAAGTATTAGAAATAGTAGTACATATGTCTCCTTTTTTCCCCATTGACCTTCCCCTGGCCTTCCCGAACTGCCAGCACATGCCCTCACTCCCACCCCCCAGTGTCTTGTGTCCACTGATTATGCTTATATGCATACAAGTCCTTAGGTTAATCTCTTACCTCCCCCCTCCGCTACCTCCCCAGCCTTCCCGCTGTAGTTTGACAGTCTGTTCGATGCTTCTCTGCCTCTGTATCTATCATTTTGTTCATCAGGTTATAATGTTCTTTATTATCCATAAATGAGTGAGATCATGTGGTATTTTTCTTTCACTCACTGGCTTATTTCACTTAGCATAATGCTCTCCAGTTCCATCCATGCTGTTGCAAATGCTAAGAATTCCTTCTTTTTATAGCAGCGTAGTATTCCATTGTGTAGATGTACCACAGTTTTCTAATCCACTCATCTGCTGATGGGCATTTAGGCTGTTCCCAAATCTTAGCTATGGTAAATTGTGCTGCTATGAACATATTTTAAAAATTTATCTTTATTGTTGAAAGTAGTACATATGTCCCCCTCTTTTTAAAAATTCTGTTATCTAAGTGCAGATATGCAGTGATTCACATATCTGTATATTATACTTGAATGTCTGCACATCTCCTACAATATAAATTTCAAATGCTTTGAATAGCATTTCAGACTCTTCAAGCCTTGGCTTCCATTTATACCTGTCCAGCCTCGCCTCATGTTAATCCCAACAGAATCCTGCAAATGCAAAAGGACCCACTACTTGACAGTCCCTGAACGCATTATATTTTCAGATGGTTGTACCACCTGGGGTTCTCCATTTGTCTTCCTTCCCCACCACCACCATCACCACCACCCCACAACACACACACACACACACACACACACACACACACACTCCATATTCCAGAACACAGCCTTCATCAACATGTCTAACTCCTCCTCATTAGTCAAGACTCAATTCAGTCAATTACCTAACTCTGAAACCTTTCCAGTTCTTACCATACAGAGGCATGGACATATCCTTATAGATCACAAAGTGAACCTACCTATACTTATCTTATTTTTGTTAGTTTTTATATATGTCTCCATCACTAAACAGAGTCTCTGAATAGGATATGCTTCAAATTTCCCCTAAAACTGTAAACACCTGCAAGAGTGCTAGTACACATTTGATAAAATTATCAATAAATAATCAAAACAGATAAAATACTATTAAAATTTCTTATATGCAAGTTGAATTTTTCCCCACTTTAAAATACAAAGAGAAAGAAAACAAGACATCCCTGTCCTCCTTGATCCGTCTGCCTTTAAGTCAATGCTTTGCTGAGGTGAACAATCTTACACCTACTCACTGACACATCAATACATTGGCCTCTACCTAATTACTCAAATTAACTATGTCTATGAGGTTCAAAATGTAGAATGTTCAAGAAATATTAAATAAGTTTAACATCGACTAAGATCTAAATATTTTTAACTTCCATAAAAACATTGAACAGTTATACTACTGTGTTTGATCACACTTCCCATAAATAGATTTTAAAAAATATATATTTTATTGATTTTTACAGAGAGGAAGGGAGAGGGATAGTTAGAAACATCGATGAGAGAGAAACATCGATCAGCTGCCTCCTGCACACTCCCTACTGGAGATGTGCCCACAACCAAGGTACATGCCCTTGACTGGAATCGAACCTGGGACCCTTCAGTCTGCAGGCCGACGCTCTATCCACTGAGCCAAACCAGTTAGAGCAAGTAGCTGTTTTTAACATTTTCTTGCAAAATATGGCCCCGTTAGTAGAGGGCAATCTACTTATACCACCTGTCTTCAGCTCTGATTCAGCACATCTGCTTACTCAGGTGATGTTCCCCTTCCTTCTTCTTCCCTTTCCTGGTTTTTCATCCTAAAACTAGATCCTCATTGAAGAGAGTCTCTTCTTAAATAAGAGGGATTTTTTGTTGTTGAGAATAGATAATGGTTCATGCTTCTTATAAATGTACTCTTTTAGGAGTTGTCCAAGAAAGAAAAGAAATCCTTTTTAAAAAAAATCCATTACCATTCCCTTCCCTAAAGAATATAATTGGAGTTGGAGGGGATGTAATTTAATTAAATCTCCCACACAATATGGCGTGTACAATATCCTGACAGTTGGTAACCAAAGGTGAACACTTCTAGTAAAAATTAGTTTGCTATCTCACCAGGTGGCCAATTTCATTTCAAAACTGCGATAATATTTTACATTCTTCCTTTTAGTGGGTACATGTTTACACATGTAACACCCATCTACTGGAACTACTTTTGCCCTCTGGAGCAAAAGTATTAACCATAAAAGATACGTTTAAAAATTCAGAGGGAACAACGACTAGCCTTTATCTTTCTAAGCTAAACCTGTCAAATTAGTACTTCCAACATCCCCCATGTGACACTGCTTTCACACTCTACGGTCCCTGTCAATCTCTGTCCATCTCTGCATTGGCTCTTGCTTTCAAATCTAAAGTGAATGGTATTCACTCTTTATTTTATTACAAAGTGACCATGAATTTATAACACACTTTAGAAAGTAATCCAAAATAGTACTGAATCCTATAATTATTGTGATTAAATACTAAATGTTTAATGCCCTACAATGAGCTTCAAGGGTCTGAAATGCTATTCACAACACTAAGTTTATATCTGTAAAGTGCTGAAAACAGCATCTTTCACATAGTAGTGGTAAACAAGTGTTTGACAAATAACATTAACTGATCCATTGTTTGTTATATTTATATTGATACATTTGTTTGTATGGAAAATAATACAATAATTAATAAATAAAATAATGCAAGAATAAAGTTTTGCATACTCACAACTGTAAACCTACTTTTGTCCCACCCTATGTAGGAAATGCGTATGATCACATGTAAGAATAGTTAACCTAGTCAATACTCGAGTTTTTAAAAACATTTTTACTTTCTTCAATATCAAATTGCCAAAAATTGAAATCTAAAAACCTGCCAAAAATTATACAGCACTATTACCAATCTGTAGTTAGAACCCAAATTAGGATCACTAAACCATTAGAAACAAGAGAAGAAATTCTAAAGCATCTTCAGAAAAAAAAAAAAAATTATCCTATTTTCCCAGCATGGGATGGAATGTAGTGCATGTGGCAGGGAAAGAGAAACCTCATCAGCAGTGACTACTCCTCCTACCAGAAATGTTCAAAGCCATTGACTTATTCAATTGATATTTCTAAATGCTCCCTGGCTAGAAGTCAGAAAATTTTGGGAATGTGAGGGAGTACATGTATCTTAGGATGTATCTTAATGCAGTATCATTGCCACCTTTTGTTTCATTCATAATTGTTTGCAACTAGTGTTTAAAATGACCTTGGGGGGATAATTCTTTAAAATTTTAGTTTAGTTTAGTAAGAATTTAACATAAGATCTACCCTCTTAATGAAATTTTAAGTCACCTGAATTATTGTTGACTATAGCTGCAATGTGGAATAGCACATTTCTAGAACTCATTCAACTTGCTTAACTGAAACTTCACAGCCGTTGATTAGCAGTAACTCCCCAATTCCCCACCTCAGTGCCCAGCAACTACCATTTCACTCTTTGATGCAATGAACTTAACTATTTTCCATACCTCATATAAGTGGAATCATGCCGTATTTTCTTTTCGTGACTGGCATTTTACTTAGCATAGTATTCTCAAGGTTTATTCATGTTGTCACATTTTCTTTCCTTTCTATGGCTGACTGTGCATACCCCATTTTCTTTGTCCAGTTATCAATTGATGGACACACACTGTTTCTGCATATTGGCTATTGGGAATAGTGCTGCAATGAACATGGGGTGCAGTTATCTTCTCAAAATGTTTATTTTAATTTTTTTTTGATAAATACCCAGAAGTGGAATCACTGGGTTATAAGGTAGTTCCATTTTTAATTTTTTTGAGGAACCTCCACACTGTTTCCCATAGTGGCTGCACCATATTGCATTCACATCAGCAGTATGCATTTCAACACATTAACAAGAAACCTTGTGGAAAAAAAATTTAAAAACAATCCCATTTACAACAGCACCAAAAATAACAAAATACTTACAAAACAAACAAACAAACAAACAAAAAAACAGCAACTAAGGAGGTGAAAGATTTGCATAATGAAAACTACAAAACATTGAATAACTTAAAGTAGACACAAACAAATGGAAAAAATCTTGTGTTCATGGACTGGAAGACTTAGTATTGTTAAATTGTCCATACTACCTAAAGTGATCTACAGAATCAGTGAAATCCCTATCAAAACCCCAATGGCATTCTTTTATAGAAATAGAAAAAAAAAACTCCCACAAAACTCTACAATTAATACAGAAGCACAGAAACCACGGTCAAATCAATCCTGAGAAGGTAAAGTAATATTGCTTGTCTTTCAAACATTATTACATTTAATTTCAAGAACCAGTAAAAACCTTAACTACAGCCTGTCAACTGTGTATGCCTTAAACCTATGAAGTAATATGTAAAAAAAGAGCAACTGTGAGAGGGTGGGTACACATTAGTTGTTACTTCTCATTTTAAACAGCATAAATATTTATGTCATTTATTAAACAAATAACTTTAATTAATAGGCGCTACCAATTTTAGTGGGGCAGCACAACCACCATATGTACATATTCTTCACAAAGAACTGACCTCCCTACCTGGGAGGAAATTCACCTAGGAGCTACAGACACAATGGGACAATCAGGGAGGAGGGCTCACCAATCCAGGCTCTCACACAGATCAACCCTGGTTTCAGTGGAGAGCAAGATTTCACAACCCTGTCAACCACATCCCAGCTAGTTTGGTCTCAAAACATGTCATACTATCTCAAAATTAAATTGTTATACTAAGTTATTAACAGTTTAGAAGCCACTGGAATTGTGGAATGTGTAGAATCTAAAATTAGGAAGAAAGATAAAAAAGGGTCAGGTTCTTCACCAAATAGTTCATAGTATTATTAAGTCTCCCATGTATTAATTTCATCATCTGTCCGGTGCATAAAGTTTCGCTAAGATGCTTTCTGGAGTCAGATTTCCAAAACGGCCTTGAGGGGAGCTGGGCAGCCCCTCTTCCTCAGCAAAACAGAAGGCGACTGGTGAAAATTATCAAGAACAATCCTTCTGACTCTCTGGAAGGTAAGGGCATGCAAAACTTGAGAAGCCTTTATTCAAGAGAATCCAAGGAATCTTGGTAAGAATAGCAGGAATCCATGGCATTTAAGCCAGAAATGCTTTGTTTTGCAGACTTTCTATTCTGGGCAAAGCATCTAAGAAGGAAGAGGAGACTCCTTCCCCTCACCCAGCCCCTGTTCATAGGCAGAAGGTGGGGGTTCCACTCTTGGAGGGGCAAGCTGAGAAGACTAGGGGCTACCATTTCCTCTAACTCCCACTCCTAGAGGGGAGATGTTGCTCAGGGAGAGACAGGCCGCCATCTATCTCCACCACCCCCAGCTCTAAGACAGTTCAGCAAAGGCTGTCAGGAAGAGAAGCAAGACAGGAGGAGAACCAGCAGCTCCACAGCACTGCCTGAGGTACTATGCAAAACAAGAGAGAGCATAATGGCAAACAACTGGAGAAAAAAATAGACACTAGAAACAGCAAGGAAAACAATGTACTCAGCATAAATCTAACTGAGGGATTCAGGGTAAGAAAAGGGCAAAAAGAGCCCTGCACAGATGACACGCACCCCTCACAGTCTGGAACACTGCACCTGCTCAGGAACAACTAGGAAAAGTGCCTGCCAGCTGCTAATCCCTGGCTAAATGCAGGGCAGATAGGAAAACTCCCAGATTCGAAGACATCCCTCAAACCTCACACAGATCACTGGAAAGCATGGAAGACTGAGTGGGTCTGGGCTCTTAATCACAACCTCTAACCAAAACCTGGCGATTCCTAGGGAGCCAGGCTTGAAAATAAAAACAAGGAGGAAAAAAACCTAAGCCTTAAAATCAGAGGTTGATCCCTGCAGGAAAAACAGATCACTGCAGAATTAATCCAGGCAAGCCACTACGCAAATAAAAAATTTAAAAGAAAAATTAAAAAGACAACTTTTGTGCTCAGTAACAGCAAATAAATAAAGATCCAAAGTATAATTACTTTTAAGTTTCAACAAGAAAAGAATACTAAGATCAGTCTCAAAATCTGAAACTGGTAATCATTTTCAGTTGCTATTATATTCATTTACAATTAATAATTATTTTTATACTAGAGGCCTGGTGCACGAAATTTGTGCACTGCGGGGGGGGGGAGGAGCCTCAGACCGGCCCTCTCGCAGTACAGGAGCCTCGGGGGATGTACGAATGATGGCTTAGGCCCACTCCCCTCGGAGAGCAGATCAGGGCTTCTGGCTGAGCAGCACTCCCTCTGTGGGAGTGCACTAACCACCAGGGGGCAGCGCTGTGTTGAGCATATGCCCCCTGGTGGTCAGTGCACATCATAGCGACCTGTCATTTTGCGTTCGGTCGATTTGCATATTAGCCTTTTATTATATAGGATTATATAGGATATAAATCATAAATTTCTGATTCACTTTTATAACCCTTTCCTAGATTTAAAATTCACATTAATCTAAGGTTTAAAGGTATCTTTTAAAAGTCTAAAATATGTATAATTTCTACCAAAAATATCTTCTATATATAAAACCCTAATATGCAAATAGACCGAACTGTGGAACAACCGAACCACCAGTCACTATGATGTGCGCTAATCACCAAGGGGCGCACAGAACATGGCAGGCGTTGGCAGCAGGTGGCAGAGCATGGAACATGACAGGTGTCGGCCACGGTGGGATGGTGGAGCAGGTGAGCGGGGGCACCAAACCAAGGCAGGGTGCCGGTCACTGTCACTGGGCTGAGCCTCTGGTGATTACCGAAAATCCTTCGCTCCTGTGCACCGTGGTCCTGCCCGGTGCTCATACCTGCTGCTGGCTCCGTTCGCACCCACTGCTGGGACTGGAGCTGTCACTTGCACTCACTGCCGGCACTCGGTGCTGGCCCTGATCGCTTGGCACCATCAGCAGGTGCAAGCAGCAGCTGCTGGGCCCCATTGCCCCTCAGGGGCTGCCGGCCCCACTTGCATCCACTGCTGGCGCCAGCCCCAACCGCTCCACGCCGTCAGCAGGTGCAAGCAGGGACAGCACCATCAGCACGTGTGAGCGGTGGCGGTGGGAGTAGGGCTGCAGGCAGACAGAGGACCGGGGGCGCAGAGGATGGGCAGAGACCTGCCCCTGTACCCACCACAGCCTCGCGGGCCACAGTTCCTTTCAAGGTGCACGAATTCGTGCACTGGGCCCCTTGTAAATTATATATTTGTAAAAGAAGTATGCCTCCAAGAAATTTAAATATATATATATTATTCTCATAATTAATGAAACAATATATGTATATGCATATATAATATATTTAACTTCTTAATATTTAAATTAGTTTCCATGAAGAGATTCCATTTCACTGAAAAAAAATGACAATTTTAAATAATCACTGCAAAATGAAATCAAATTATTATAGCTCAGTAAACTTTTAATAACATACTGGCCACTTTACAAGGGAGCCTCTGTCATCTTTAAAACTAAGTGTTAAAAATCAAACACATTGCTTCTCGGCCTTTTGGCTAAGATCAGGTGAAGTATCAAACACACAAAAAATGAACTTTACCAAACTCCTATTGTTTCCCAATACACAATATATTTATATACAAAAATATGTATACATATGCAGAAATTATTCAGTTGATTGAATATGTCCCATAAAATGTATACTTTAGATGACAGCACAGTATGTTTTTAAAAATGCTCATTGCTTTTGATTACTAAGCCTATAGTAAGTATAAAATTTTTCAAAACAACAAATCAAGGAAAATTTAAATAAGAACTAAATGCTCAGCAGGAAAAAAATCCCCAAAGTTAAACTACCTTTTCTCCTTCAAAAAAATCTTAACACATAATAACACCAGGATAGTTAGTTCCACAGCTGGAGACATCCCTTACAACTGTAAGTATGAGGTTAGACATGCTTATTAGCTTCTAATTGGCTGATCCCTCTAAATGTTTCCAAGTGATTTACACCTACATGAAAACCCATTTGAACACAAAGTGTAACATCTAGCTTAAAATAAAGTTTTACTGACCTACTTCTCTAAGGTGGTTACAGTAGACTGAATATTTGTGTCACCCCCAAATTCACATGTTGAAATCCTAACTCCCAATGTGATGGTACTGAGAGGTAGGGCCTTTGGGAGGTGATTAGGTCATGAGGGTGAACTGGATTAATGCCTTACGAAATGAACCCCAGAGTTCGCTTGCCCTTTATGCGCCCTGTAGGTTTAAATGAGAAATCAGTCATCTGCAACCTGGTAGAGGGTCCTCCAGAACCCGACTCTGCTGGCACCCGGATTGGACCTCCAGCCTCCAGAAATGAGAAAAATCAGTCACCCAGGCCATGGTGCTTTGTTGCAGCAGCCCAAACTGACTGAGACAAAGATGTAAACCCTCCCAAATTCTCAAGAGGATTGAGACAATGTTAGTTACAACATGAGCTCTAGCTCTTAGAGAAACAACTGTGAGTCAAAATCCTGAAGCAAGTTTTGAGAGGCAGTTTCCAGAAAAAATAATGAACACAGAAATTATTCTCCTGGAGTTAAGAGGCAGCTGAATGGTTTATAAGCCACATCTATTTTCCAGGCACACCTTACCCTACCTGCTCAACGAGGAAAAGAAGCTCCGGTTTTAAGAAAGGGCCTGAGCAGCCCTAGCCGGTTTGGCTCAGCAGACAGAGCCTTGGCCTGCGGACTGAAGGGTCCCGGGTTCCTTCCCGGTCAAGGGCACATGCCAGGGTTGCGGGCTCCATCCCCAGTGTGGGGCATGCAGGAGGCAGCTGATGAATGATTCTCTCTCATCATTGATGTTTCTATCGCTCTCTCCCTCTCCCTTCCTCTCTGAAATCAATAAAAAAAAAAAAAAAAAAAAAAGGGAAAAAGAAAAAGAAAGGACCTGAGCAAAAGAGACTACCTGATGACCTCTAACTGCCCGAGGGAAGAGGTGAGAGCAGGGCAGGGACAACTAAGCATAGAATAAAAGAAGTTGACCATGAGGGAAAGAATGATGCCTCCTATGCAATTTCCCCATTCTCATGAAGTATATTTATACTTATAATCATAGTTGTACCATTTTAGTAACAATAATGAGAAATGCAGCAGGTTAATCTCAAAAGATCTTGAGGGTGGTGGTGGAGGATGGAAGGATGGATGGAGGAAGCTATCAAGTGGCAAAAACTAACAAAAATTAAGAAGTGGATTAAGGATTTGAATGCCAGTTAGGCTCCCTTAACAAGAAAATGCTTAATTCCCCTTACTGTGTCCACCTAAGCCTGATAAAGGATTAAAAAAAAAAAAAAAAGACAGGAAAACTTCCAGGAACAAAATATCACCCCAAAGTGGCAATGGAAAAAGCTAAAATTACCTAAGGAAAGGATTAGCTTAGCCAGCTTCTTCGTTCTGTACCTGTACTATGAAGATAAGTGTGTATTTCACCAATTTGAATTTATTTATATATATTAAATTCTGTATTACCTTCTTAATCAAAGCTGAAAAAGTGATAAATGGATTTCATATTTATCAAAACTCCTTTAATTAAAAATGACATAAGCCTGGTTCAATCTAGCATGGTTGAAAAGGAACTGTATATGAACATACAACAGGGAAGGAAGGAGGGAGACCTGGTTTCAGGGATGACTGGATCCAAGAGCTTGATTTATTTTCTGAATCAGTGGCACCTAGAACAAAGACTGACATAGAGTCAGTACTCAAATATTTACTGAAAATCTCTTTGTTTATCTGCTTAGCTTCTGTACATCAGAGTTTTTCATGCCAGAAGTGATAGGCAACCTAAAATCACATCCTTCCAATTTCATGCGCCAATTAGCAGTAAGATAACCTTGCTGCTGGTTCCACTTAGAAAAATCCCAATGAATGACTCAGTCACTTGCCTCACCGTGTACCAAATGTGACAAGTGGGATACGCAGTTCGAGTAGCCTGGCCTGGTAACAGACTTACCTGTGTGGTCATAAAGGAGGAGCTGTTAAGAAAAAAACGAAGAGGGAAAGGAGGGGAGGCCTACAGAGAACACAGATGGTAAGTACTCCTGCACCTCTATTTAATGTGACCTTCCTTACCAGCAACCGAACACAAACAAGCCACTCAACTCGGCAATTTAATCAAAGGTTTCAGCCACAGTAGATCCTCCTTATCTAAGTATTCAATATGTGCCCAGCAAAAATACAAAGATGCATAGAGAGGCAAAAGCTATTTATGTTATATTCACTAATGTCCAACCACTTATGAAAGTAATACCTATGCAGACATCCATTCTTATTTCACCCAAGCATCTATCCCTACACACCATGTCACACTATTTTTTGGTCATTCTTACCTTTAACTGCAACCTCATAAATAGCAAAGGTTTTAAACAATTTTATTTTTTTAAACTGATACAGGAGAACTACTCAAATTATATGCCAAACCAAAGACAAATGAGGACCTGTGAGAATTATTACAATTAACATATGAAAAGAGAAAGACAAAATGGCATTAGGTACTTCAAAAAAGAATGATATAAATCTGCAAGAACTAAAAGATGCCCACTGAAAAAACTGGTAAGCCTAAGGATATTTTTGTGAAAATGACCTCCAGAATTATGCTCCAAAGGTCAAGTACTGAAGATGTCCATCATGCTATAATATGGTTTTATTGACAAAAATCACAACAAAAACATCACTTATTCATTCATTATTCTTTCTAACAGATTATGACTACTTGCAACTAAAAGTTAAATTTTAGCATATGAGCAACTGACTGAAATTTTATCATTTTGACTTAATTTTATATAAATGACCTCAAAGCTTTTTTTTCATTTCTGTGAAATACTGTTCATCATTTTAACTAGATTCATACACTGGCCTCTTTCCAAGTACTATTTATTTGAGTTAAAGGGGGGGGGGGGAGGGTGAGCTTGTACATTTCAGAAATGTTTGCTACTACTCTAAGTATTAAAAAAAAATACTTAAGTATCTAATCTGAGCAATACACTGGACTAAGTTCTAAGGGAGATTTGAAGATGAATAATATAAAGGACATTATGCTAATATTTGAGAGGATAAAAAATGTGCTATGAAGACATCCAGAGAGTGATTGATGGTGAATAATTAAAAGAAAACAACAATAAGAGAATATTTTTAATTAAAAATTTTAACTTCTGTGCTCCTTTGAAAATAAAGCTCTTCCTACTGCCATAGTGTTTTCCACTCTTTCCTTAAAATGAAAGATAAGGTGTGAAAATTGAAAGCCATCTTTGATCTAGCTCAACTCTGATTTTTTTTAGCTAACAAAGTATTGTCACAGAAAGATGGATGGCTTGGCTTAACCAAGAGGACAGAGTCAAAAGATAAAGCAGCTATGACTAGAACCTTTGTTGTGGATCCCCAATTGGCTGAGCCAAGAGCAGATTCATTAAAGCCCCTGCTGGTAGCCATTACTAACTGAAGACCAAAAGAGGACACGATCCGAATTAAAAGAAACTATGATGCATGCTACAACTTTCAGGAAAATGTATCTCTTGTGAGGCAAGGTAAACAAGTACATATGCCTACACTGAGGCATACCTGATGGGAAAAGAGGCCAATATTTGAGTCACAGCTCTGTCCCTTACCAACTGTGCCACCTTGAACTTTGTGCGGTTCTCTCATCTTGAAGAGATAATAATACCACTTATTCAAAAATAATTCTATAAAAAATAAATTAGATAATGCTGTGGTTTTAAAGCTATGTTCCTCGAGACACCAGCCACTGAGACTTGCTTCTGAGCTCTAGAAAC
Source organism: Cnephaeus nilssonii (assembly GCF_951640355.1). Taxonomy (NCBI): domain Eukaryota; kingdom Metazoa; phylum Chordata; class Mammalia; order Chiroptera; family Vespertilionidae; genus Cnephaeus; species Cnephaeus nilssonii. The sequence goes on from NC_137079.1 coordinate 13,890,874, forward strand.
ATTTTAAATCTGTTGGAAATATGCCAGTAATCAAACTGCTGCATCCCATAAGAGAGAGGGTATACTATTAAAGAATAGCTACTGAATTCCACACAAGTCTAGACCTTGCAAGAAGTAGATTACATGAGCATACTGTTCTAAATATGCAAACAGCAGCTATATTTGATAATGTAGAGGGAAGCAAATGAGGATGCATACCAATGAGTTAGTTCAGAGGCTGAGATAGTGATTTCTTAATAGGTGATGGACAAAATGTTAGGAGTCGGTTTTCTTTGTAAACTATATTCATAAACATAAATACAAGGAACACATACTGCTCTAAATCAAGTGTGTAAATACACAGAAAGAGATGAGACTTGTTTTAGTATTTAGTTTTATCAACTCTAATTATGAAGAGTAAACCAGACTATAGTACTGTAGCAAAAAAATAGGGGCAGCTTAGAACATCACTGGGGAGACAGGAAAACCAAAGGTAAGGAAAGCAGCTACCCACAATCTCAGCATGCATCACCAAAGCAGGTGATTCTCAAGAGCTTGCCTGGACCTCTTACAGTTCTTAAAGACTTCCACCAAGTATCTTGGTCTACAGCTGCTGGGTAGTTGTGATAGGCTAAACAATGTCCCACCCCACCCCACCCCACGTATTTTTTAATATATATTTTATTGATTTTTTACAGAGAGGAAGGGAGAGGGATAGAGAGTTAGAAATATCTATGAGAGAGAAACATCGATCAGCTGCCTCCTGCACAGCACCTACTGGGGATGTGCCTGCAACCAAGGCACATGCCCTTGACCGGAATCAAACCTGGGACCCTTGAGTCCGCAGGCCAACACACTATCCACTGAGCCAAATCAGTCAGGGCCCACCCCACATATTCACATCCTAATCCCCAGAAATTTGGAGCATATTACAGTACATGCTAAAAGAAACTGTGTACATGTGACTAAAGATCTTGAAATAAGATTAGCCTACATTAGCCAAGTGGGGTTTCAGAGAGGGAGGATCAGTCAATAGTAGATGTGAGGATGCAGCAAGAGGCTGGAGTGATGCAGGTAAGGAATCAGGAAGAACGGAGGCAGCCTCTCGAAGTTGAAAAAGACAAGGAACTTCCACAAGGAACCAGCCTTGCAGACCCCTTGACTTTAGCCCAGTGAGGCTGATTTTAGACTTTTGATCTCTAAAGGGAGGATAAATGTGCAGTTTTAAGCCAGTACATCTGTTGTAACTTGTTACAGCAACCACAGAAAACTAATACCGTGACCTCCTGAATCTACCTCTCCTATTTCTGAAGAGCCGTGGCTTTCTCCTCCTTTCCTGCCTCAGGGGCACCTGGCCCAGACCCTCACAGGGAAGCTGGTGATGAGTCGATGCAGAAGAGTCCTCTGAGCAGGTGGCAGTAGACCAGGCAAATCTTTATGGGCCAGGCTGGAGATGCCTGGAATCCCTTCCAGTCACATGCCATTGCCCAGAACTCGGTCCCAGGGCCCTACATGAATGTGGAGGAAGCTGGGAGTGCAGTCTAGCTTGTGTCTATGAAGAAGAAAAAACTGATGTAGTAAACAACTGTGGCACACCATCAAAGAATGTAGAAAAAAATATAATAAAGTCTGATAAAAAATATTAAAGCCACAGCCGGAAAGCAACAGAAGTAGCTCTCTAGAAGCTGCTGACAAATATGTCCAATCACTGTGAATGCACTAACAGAAGTGGCTATTAAAAAGATGTATGCATCTTTAAAACCACTATAGAATAATGCCATATAAAGTGTCAATTTTATTATGGCATTATCTTTAAATCTTACACTATTCAGACTTAGTAATGAGAATGTAGACAATGGATTTCATAATTTACTTTTTATACTATCAGTCTGTTGGCAGGAGAATGAAGAAGGTAAGGTACTACAAAGAATATTTTAAATGAGACAAGAAATCAATTTTTATTTTAGCTGATAGAGAAATGTCAACTCAAAAACAATATAGTTGTCTCAACTTAGGTATGCTCCTAATGTTCTCTATAATATTAGTAAGGACAATTTGGAAATGTAGGGTTCACTGCTGTGAGGCTTACAAAGATCCATAAAAATGAAAAAACATCTGAACTTACTATTCAGAATAAATAATTTTGCTATTTTGAAACTGCAAGTAAATATCTGATAAAAGAATGGTAGTGGTTTATATTATAATGGGTGGGAGGAGAGAGCATTTCTATAAAATTCTTAATTCCTTTTTAATGTATAATTGCTAGTTTCCCCTGTGAAAAAGAAAATATATATTACTATTCCAAACTTCTTTATCAGTTTAATTAGTATCCTGAGAAAAGCTGGTTCGTGGGTTGATGCTCAATCACTGAGCCACACTGGCCAGGCACATGCCTGGGTTGTGGGCTCAATCCCCAGTAGGAGGCATGCAGGAGGCCACCAATGGATGATTCTCTCTCATCATTGATGTTTCTCTCTCTCTCTCTCCTGCTCCTTTCCTCTGTCTGAAATCAATAAAAACATATTTTAAAATAATAAAATAATTCTTATCATTTCTAACTACTTATTTTTGTGAATAATTATTTCTCAGTACTATGCAATTTCAGAGTGATTAGCTTTATACACTATCATACCTGTTTATGTTGAACTTTGTAAACCACCATTTAAATATATATATATATATATAAATCTAAAAAATGTGAGCTTAACCAATTTAGGAGTTAGAATTCTAAAATAATCCCCAATGACCCTTAAATAATTCCCTCTCGGTGAGCATGGACAAGATTGTAAATGTGTCAGAATAACACTCCCATAATTATGTTACCTTATATGCCAAAGATCTGCAGATGTCAAGTCCCTAATCAGTTGAGCTATTCAAAAGGGGAATTATATTGGGTGGACCCAACATAATCAGGTGGGCCTAACCTAATGGGCATTTTCAAAGCAATTAAAAATGTCAGAGAGGCGATCCTGCTGGCCGGGAAGGAAGCAAATAGCCATGTTTTAAACTGCCTATGGAGCGTGGCTCAAAGGGCCTAGAGAGCATAGACAGCAATAAAATACGAAACCTGGTCCTATGGCTGCCAGAAACTAAATTATGCCACAACCCGAATGAGCTGTAATGTGGACCTAGAGGTCCAAATGAGAATCAGCCTAGCCACACCTTACTTTCAGCCTGTGAGGCCCTGAATGGATAACCTAGCTAGGCCATGCTTCTGACCTATAGAAATTAGGAGATTTTTAAAAAAGTAGGGGAGGGTGGTGGTGTTATTGGAGTTATTTTAAGTCACTACATTTGCAATAATTTGTTATGCATTGATAGAAAACTAACATACAGACCATCTTTGCATTTATATCCCATTTCTTAAATGCTCATATAGATTATTCATCTTAAAAGGAGCATATAAGAGTGATGGAAAGATCAATTGCTAAGCAGTTCTATTACTAGCTATATATACCACACTCTCTAAGAGATGAGATTATTTTAGACCAGGACATTTTATGTACAATCTACAAACAATATCTCAGAAGAAATCCATGAGACTACAGTGGTTGGTAAAATCACCGCAGTTCTTAACTTCAGGCAGTAATTCTGTAATGACACCTTGATTATAAGAAAATGCTTGGAAGAGCTTTTCTCTTCAAAAATCTCTGAAGCCAGAGACTCCTGCCTCATGGTTAACTCTGTTGTTTTTCCAGTTGCTTCTTAGGCATAAAAGCTTACTGAAAAGTTTATTATTACCTCTATTTGTTAACGGTTTTGATCATTTATATGCCAGAATCATACAGTATTAATATATTTTTAATCAGAGAACTATGAATTATTTAAATTCATACTGGCTTATATCTTATAAAATGATCCACAGCTGAAACAGTCTATAAGAATAGCTAATGCTGATACTGCTAAACAAAAGGCTGCAATTTGTAAAATATCATGTTACCAAATTTCTACCAGATCCTTTAAACAGAAGCAATATTCCATACATCTATGAAATACTGCAAAGGCAAAAAGTTTATCTGATTCATAAAAATGTCATAACATCAGAAAATTGGTTTGAGACCTTGAAAGTAAGGTATAAAAAAAATGAAGGTTACCATTAACTGCCTACCAATTTCTCATTTTAAGACTGCAATACTGTCATCATATCAAAGGGGAAAACTTACGTAAAACTTTCAGAATCACAACTAACTCCTTATGTATTACATATCTGTGATGAGTGTTCACTCCCTTAATCTCTTCCTCAGACCCCAGAGCTCCTAAAATGGAAACCATTCTCCTTAATTTTCAGTTGGGGATGAGGGTAGAGTTAGCACCCTCTTACTTCTGTGTCCTCCCATAAAAACTCCTGCTCCTTTAGCAGTCATACCTTAAAAACACAACATTGTCTAAACTAGTTTAGACACTGCTGTCTAATGAACTCTTGGTCACGACCCTTCACCCTCCCATTATTCTGAGTATTGAATAAAGTCCATATAAACCATCTTACTTACACCTACCCTTTCAGCTCCATGTCCCCATCAGTTCCAACAGTAACGTCAACACCACCTCAGCCACCCACTCCCAGGGTCTCATCTGTACTAACAATGGCCGCAAATTCACATTGTGCTCTAGAGAAAGAAGCACAGAGATCCAGCCATGTGAGCACTGAGGAGGAATCCCCATCCGAAACAGGAGGAAGGGGTAACCTGTCTGAGCTGATGTTGGAGGGAAGCATGTATGAGTGGTGAGATATGAAACAGGAGAGTTACACAAAGGCTCACTCAGGAAAAGCACTTAGAAAGCAAGCAAAGAACTTGGATTGCACCCGATAGGCAGTTCAACCATATTTAAACAGTACTCCTCAAAGACAGCACTGGTCAGAGAAGTCGCAGGGGGTATCCTTAACTGAGGTGGGGGAACAGGTGGTGCAAAAAAAGTCACGAGGAGTAAAGGCTTAAGACTAAGTGAAATGTGCCCACATTGTTGGCTTTGGCAAACAGATGCGTAAAAATGCTTTAGCTAGTGTTAGTAACTGTAGGAGGCACAATTTGGAAGGGGGGTAAAGATGAAACAGAAACTTACTTTAATACTTTCTTAATCCATGTAACTGATCATTTTCTTAAAGAAAGGATAAATTATTATAATAGCTGCTTTTGATGATGGCAAAGTCAGTAAGTCCACTGGAAATAATTACAGAATTTGAGCTCTTTTTATATTATCAGAAGTGGCCATTACAGATTAAAACAATTCTAAATGAAGTTGATTAGGTGATAAGTGTTAATGACATAAGAAATAGAAACACCATCAAAATAAAGAAACTCCATGACATACCAGAAGAGCAAATGACATACCACTAAGAGGCTAGTCTCCCACAGTCATATGACAACATGAATAAGGACTCAAAAATTAGTTTCTAATGACTGCATTCAACATAATTAAGGAAAGTGACTATAAAAATCTCTAGTCAATTATCTTTGCCTGTTCACTTATTTCTCTTGACTATATTCTTAGAGAATATAACAAAACTAATTATTTTTTAATGAATGTAAGTATCTCCATCAAGAAACACACACACACACACACACACACACACACACACACACACACATCCATACATGCCACCAATTCTTTCATGATGCAAAGTGTCCTACTGGGAAGTTCTCAAACAATGCAAGAGCTTGGAATTCTCACTGTTTTATAATAAAACTAGAGGCCCGGTGCACAAAATTCATGCACTGCAGGTGGTCCCTCAGCCCGTCCTGCGCCCTCTCGCAGTCTGGGACCCCTCGCTCCTTACTGCCCACCTACAGCAGAGGTGGGAGAGGCTCCTGCCACCGCTGCTGCACTCGCCAGCCATGAGCCCAGCTTCTGGCTGAGTTGCAGTCCCCCTGTGGGAGTGTACTGTCCACCACAGGGCAGCCATTGGGGGATGTCTGACTGATGGTTTAGGCCCGCTCCTTGCAGAGTGGGACATCCTTAGCGCTGCTGTGGAGACAGGAGAGGCTCCGCCACCGCCTTTGCGCTCGCCAGCAGTGAGCCCGGCTTCTGGCTGAGCGGCGCTCCCCTGTGGGAGCGCACTGACCACCAGGGGGTAGCTCCCGCGTTGAGAGTCTGTCCCCTGGTGGTCAGTACACGTCATAGCGACCAGTCGTTCCACCGTTCAGTCGATTTGCATATTAGGGTTTTATTATATAGGATACTAGACAATTTATTCCAGTAACTACATAATTTATAATTATTATATAGTCAGTGTATTTAGCAAAATAATTAATTTTTAAGAGTATTATCACATTTTAGGACCTCATCATGTATAATGCTTTCATTTAAATGCGGAACATATAATAATAGCTACCAATTATTAATCATCATGTTCTACACATTGCACTAAGCACTTTAGATAGTCTTATATCTGTATTTTAAAGCAGAGAATCTAAAAATCAGGAAAGTAAGGTGGTTTGTCTCATGTCATACAATTAGACAGGAGCTGATCTGTAACTGAACCATCTGTTTGACTCAACAACCTATGGTGATAACTGTTACTGTCATAACTATTTCTTCCTTAAAAGTGACTAAGGTCCGCCTGGCCAATGTTGCTCAGTGGTTGAGTGTTGACCTATGAACCAGGAGGTCATGGTTCGATTGCCAATCAGGGCACATGGCTGGGTTGTGGGCTCAATCCCCCTCCCCGCCATGTGGGGCATGCAGGAGGCAGCCGATGGATGATTCTCTCTCATTATTGATGTTTCTATCTCTCTGAAATCAATAAAAATATATTAAATAAATAAATGTGACTAAGGTCCATTCTTGATTCCAGGTTCAACGTCAGACTTCAATTTGGCTTCCCCAGAAAAAAGGAATACATCATTCATAAGTCAGTAATACATAATGTAGTAAATTAAATTCTAACTGCCTTACTTTCTGGTTCAATGGTGTCAAACCTCACACTGGCATGCGGTTCTAAACTCAGCAGAGACATATGCTCAAAAAAGTACCTCATCGGTAACCAACCATTTCCCAACATTTCCAATAAAGAATGTTTTTCTTCCTCTATTGGAAGAGATCAGTTTTTTAACCGAGTACCAGATAGAGAACTGAACAAGATTTCAGAGATATGGGTGCTCATTGAGTATTACAACATCAACTATTTAAGTTATTTTGCTCTTCTTTACCCTTAAATAAAACAGGCGCATTCTGCAATACCTGCATATAATACAGGCATACCTCAGAGATATTGTTTGGTTCCGGATTACTGCAACAAAGCACATCCTAAACTTTTTGCTGGTGGAGGGGCTTGCCCTCAATTTGTAAAAAATGCAACATCTGTGAAGTGCAATAAAATGAGGTATGCCTGTATTAGACTCTCCTGCCTAAAAGAAATAAAAGCAGTTTTGGAAGACAACTTTTTTTAATCCTCAACAATTTTCTCCCTAATTTTTCATTTAAAAATATTTTAATTGAGATGTTATTGTAATGTATAACTATGATAGATTAACAAAGTTTTTCACATAAGTACGCATAATTGCAGATGCTAAGATGTTTTGCGGATGTGCACTTTTTTAGGCCTCTTTTAAAGGTTTTCTTTCAACTGAAAATTACTGTGATCACAGTGTTCTTTCTAGGAGATAAAACAGAATTTCCTCATCGTTTAATTGTTGTCTGCTGTGGTAATCGCCCCCCAAAAATACTACTTTCTTAAGACAGACTATGAAATCTAAAACTCTTGGACCATGGTATATAAATACCAAATGCTAGGAGCCATATCTTTAATTTATATGTAAGTACAGTTTTAATTTAACAATGGTTCTTTTCTAAACCTCTCACCAGAACTCCACCAAGAATTTTATATGGCCCACTTTCATGTTAAAATAAAAAAGTTAAAGGGAATAAAGAGGAACAACTGTAATAATCTGAATAAATAGCAACTTGAATCAATTATTTTCTGTGTGTGGCTTTTTGTTTGTCTGTCTTTCACTCTCTCTACCCCGCTATCAAGGAAGTTGTGTAATATTTGAAACCCGAATTATCTTTTGAGCCACGTGTGTCAAACTTCACCAGGAAAAACCATCTTGAATTATACAAAGAAGATACTCTTACTACAATGATGTACAATTGAGAGGCCTTACTGGCATTTCCAAAATAAACATTTGTCTGATCCTGCTAGATCCCAGGGAAAGACGGATTACTGAAATTTGCAAATAACTCCACTATAAATAAAATCAGCAACTTCGACCCTCACCCTTATCCAAGTTAGTAGAGGCCTAAGACTGGAATCAGGTGACCCGACCTTTACAAATATATCTGCATAAATGTGAGGTCACTCTCACAATTACACATGGAGTTCAACATACAAAAATAAAAAATAAATAAACAAACATACAGCTATAAAAATGTATAAGGAAGACTGCAGAAGAGCATGCACTCTCCATAGGCTCTGTGGCCTCCAGAAAGGGGAAAGGAAGGGAGCAGGGACAGAGGCACAGACACTCCCAAAGGGTATTTCACACCCAAACCCTCAGGTGCATGACTCCAGGGCCTCAAGGTCCTGCTCCAATTTAGGGTCAAACGCGCCCGGGTCTGAAAGGTGTGAGATGCTCAGGGTCCACGGAGGCTTCCTCTTCCGAGAACGCCCAGGGCGAACCCCACCTGGGAGACCAGGGGACCCCAAGGCCTCGCCCCAGGGCTTCCCGCCCCCTCGGCCCGCCCCAAGGCCAACAGCACCCAGGCCTGGCGGCTGGGTTGCCTAGCAACGCGCCCGCCCAGGGAGTCCGTTCTACCTCTTTCTTCTTCTGTCCGCCCCCGAGCTGGATGCACAGGAGCAGCAGGAGGAGGAGGAAGGGGAAGCTCCCGGCGGGCAGGTGCCACAGCCGCCGCCCCGCCGGCCTGCGGCGTGAAGGAGCGCCCCTGGCACCCATCGCCGCGGGGTGTCTCCTCCACGCTCGGTAGCCGTGCGCGCCCAGCTCCGACCGGCGCCCGACACCGGCCACGCTAGCCGCCGCCGCCGCGAGCCTCCCGCCCGTGCCCTCCTGGGTGCCTGCGGCGTCGCCGGGGACCCGTGCGGCGGCCGCGGACGCGGAGGAGGAGGGAACTGACGGAGCATCCGGGTCGCGGGGAGAGGGGCCTGGGACGCCGGGGATGGGGCAGGAAGTGGGCGTGGCCAGGGAGCGGGAGCCCGCGCCCCGCGGTTGCCGTGGAGACCCGCGCGGCGGGGCGGCGTGCATCTCCCGCTCCTGCCGCTGAGGCCAACACTAGTCCGAGGAAGACGCCGGGGCCCGTGCGGCCAACACTACCTGGATCCACATCAGACCCGTCTCCTCGGATGGAGTGGAAGAGCTCTGAGGAATTAGGACCTGGCCACTCTAGTCAAAGGCGCAGTGCAGGCTCCTTGGGTGCATTTTTAGGGACGCGGCTGTGGCTCACCCACGGAGCCCTCTGAACCCCTCTGACATAATCCCCAGCACCTGGAGGCATAGAAGCCGCCCACAACCGCACAGCCCTTCCTTGCACCTGCAAATGAGGAGCAAATCTGCACACCTTTCTTTAGTTCTTTCATGAAGCATTCATGGAGCACCCAACTGCAGGTACTAGACACTTGGAATGCAAAAATGAAGAGGACGCAATTCAGGTCCTGCTCTCTGACACTCCAGGAACAGCAGCAGCAGGCTGTTGAGTGAATATGTGAGATGAGCCAGGTGCTGTTGTCATGCTTCCTCGGTAGCCTTCATTCCTCCTCTCGTCTAGCTCAAGAGTTTTTTCATTTGGATCAGGACCACATTTTGGTAGTCTGAGGAAGCCGACTGACCCGGTCTTAAAATAGTACTTGTCAATGCATGAATTAAATACAGAGGATTCCAAGGGAATCAATTACAATTAAATGCCATTATCAAAATTGAAACAATTCTTCCAACGGGTAGTCAACCAACATTTGTATTTTGGAAATCCTGGAAAGCAATGTGGATGTGAGAACCAATGTGTAAACATTCCAAGTTCACATTGTCATTGAGATATGCAATCTAGCAGCATACCTAACAGCAATTTTAATATAAACTAATTTTGAAGTAGTGATGATAATATTTCGAAATATCTGCTACCATTGTACTGTAACATGAAAATATCTGTCATTTCTACAAGAAACAAAGCCATATGCACGTCTAATACTACCATGTTTTACTAGTATTGCCTGACTTCATGATTGGAGAAAAGATTTTCATCAAAGATTAATAGAAAAAAGATTTTTTTTTGTTTAAATTCAAGGTTCACAGATGCTCTGAAATTCCATGAACTCCAGATTAGCAACTCCTGCTCCACAACTACCCCATCAGATAAATCTTACCAGAGCAATTTTCAGATAAAGAAATCAAGGTCAGAAGATGTAACTCGAAGTCATGTAACTAGGAAAGAGTAGAGAAGGAATTTGTATGTTGACAGCCTCGCCCCATAGCCTTCTTACATACTGTGCTATGCCACCTTCGTAAAAGGAGTTGACAAATACAGTCCAACTTCGTTTCTCCAACGTCTCCCATCTCAAACAGTTCCGTTCTCCACCAAGTTGCTCACAGAAAAAATATCTCCGCTGTGGAACCAAACTTGGTTTTCGAACTGACAACCTTTTCCAGCTGATACCTCAGCATGACAAAAAGCATCTCTGAGGCAAAAAAGGAGAGAATGCTTTTGTAGCATAATTTTAAAACATAAAGAGGCCATCGATGGTGCTAATGTTGCTAAGGGTGTGAAAGAAACAATGATCACAGACAACTGAAGAGGTAGAAAAACTTGATTTGGATCAAGGAAAAGCAGTCAGTGACAGCCATTTCGGAAGCAGTGATATATAAACAAGCAAAGATGTTGCATGCTGACCTGAAAGACATTGTGGACTGAATGCTTAAAATAGACTGAAGGATAGTAGGGGGTGGTTCAATAAATTTAAGAAAAGAAGTGTTTATTTATAGATTAAACAGTACATTGGACATGCACTGTATATAAGAACTTTTAAAATGGCATCTTTGGGCATCTGGAACAGATTAATTCCATTTACATTATTTCAATGGATAAAAATGACTTGGTTTTCAAACAAATCACTTCTCCAACAGCCTTCCAGAATGAATTAAGTTCGAGAACTGAGGTTCCACTGTAAATCTCTCTTCTCTATCTCCCAGGCTTTTAATTTCCCACTCTTCAGTGAGCATTTTTGTCCATAGTCCCCCCCCCCCCCCCAAAGAATAGCTTCTTGCTTTTTTCCTTGGGACTTGTGAAAGTGGCCTCAAATTTTCTCTATTTGAAGACAACAGTAAATGTATGATCTATATCAGCTAAACATCCTCATTGATACATACCATAATCAAAATTTATCATTAGCCCCTTTCTCTCCCAAACTGGTCTTAATCTCTTTATTGTAATTAAGGGTACCCCCATCCCCTTAACCACCAATTTTCAGAGCTTCCATTTTCCCCACTCTCCAATCACGCTGCCACCTATATTTGGTTTTGAAGTTACTCCGACTCCAGTGTCTTAGGAATATGACTTCCTCTACTCACTTTGTAACTCTACCATCCATTAGAAAGACATCAGACATCATCAGTAGTCTGTCTTCCTTCCCTTGTTTATAATCTTACCCTTCTCTACCAGCCTAGTCCAAGACTTCTTAATCCTGCTTCTTTACATTCTATTCTTGGTAGAGCAGCTAGAAAGATAATTTTAATATATAAATCAGTGCAAAGTATTTTCTCTGTCCTTAAGCATAAAAAGCAAAGTCTTTTCCATGCCCTCAGGACCCGACATTACTTTGCCCCTGGCTCCCTTTCTAACTTCATTTCCTACTTTTCTTGCACATTCTAACTGCTCCAGCCAGGCTGGCTTTCTTGTTTTCCTCAAATATGTCAAGTATATTCTGCCTCTGGCCTGTTCTAATTGGTGAAACTCTTTACTTAGATTTCCCATGGCATACTTGATCATTTGATTCAAGTACAGGCCCAGATATCCTAAAATGTTATCTCCTCATTCCTCTTTCTAAAAAACTCTTTACCCTTTCTAAAAAATAAAATAAAATAAAAAATACACATACCCCTTTAACTTTTTAATATAACTTATCACTACCTGAAATTATGCTGTTGCTTTCATTATTTCTAGTCTCCCTCATTAGGATTTACACTCCATGAGACAGGGGCTGTGAATGCACACTGTCCAGAATCATCCCTGTTTTTCGTTTTTTATCGTTTCCATCACTCATTGACATTATGCTTTTGTATTCATTTTCCTGTCCTTTCCCATTAGGATGTAAACTACAGGAAGGCAGGGGCTTTATTTTCTTCATTTTTGAATCCACACTACACAGAATGGTGCATTTGTTGAATGATTGGGCGAGTTTATTCCCTAAAGTACAGCACTGATTGAGTCACTATTTTTAGTCCACAGACTTTCAGTCGGTCTTCACTAGGTTCAAAAGGAGCTCCAAACTATCGATCCTGGCTCATAGCCAAATCCAGCCCTTTATTCCTGTTCTAACACAGCAGGCTTCAACTGGAGTGTGCACCAGGAACTATATAGACAATTGTTTTTAGGAGAATTAATTTCCAAAAATCTCAACTATCATGTGTACTTTCCTGAAATTGATGGACTTAGGAAAGTGCCTGAGGCAAAGGCTATGAATTGTTCTCTTTCTTAGGACAATTGCCTTTTCTCTCTTTTCTCCATCCAGCCTGAGTGGTGAGCTGAGGTGTGCTGCCCCCACTAGTGATAAAAATAATAATACCAATCGAGGGCAGCAGACAAAAGGACAGTCTATGTGTTTGCATAGATATTGAAAAAGTGAGTGATTCTAGTGACTTAGCAAAAACCTTTTTGCTAATCAGAGGTTTCCAATTTTTTGCCTCCAACTGGAGGACATAATCCAGTGGCCCTATAGACAATTTAAAAATCATTTGGGGAATAAAATGCTTTGTAATTTTTGGCACATTACTCAAAAGGAATTCAAAGGATTGAGTGATATTTTGATAATAGACTTCTATTCCTCTCTACTCATTGTGAATAGTTTCTTAGCATATAAGAAAAATAAAAAATGATAATAAAGTGATGCTGAATATTATCTCTCTTGAGCAATAAATAATATTGATTCATAGGTATATAAACTGATTTTTAAAAAACTAAATCATGGTAAAGGTAATGTCATAATAAAATTTAGCTCATTAATATTTTCTCAAATTCATAATGTTATTTTTATCAGTTGGGTAGTACTAATAAATAACCAATGATAAATCAGTGCAAAAGACATTTTAATATAACCTTATGATCACAGTAGTTTGTTTAAATCAATTTACACACCTTTTTGCCAGGGAAAAATTGTTTTCAAGCATTAAAAAAATCAATACATGACTTTCAAGCATAGAAATATATAAATATTACATTAAGATAAAATTGCATCAAACTATACTGCTGGTGGGAGGGTAACTGAGTTCAACCACCTTGAAAAACTGTTTGGCAGTATTTACTAAAGCCGAATATATCTACCTATGACCTAGCAGTTCCATATGGACATATGCTGTATTCACCAAATGACATGTACACATTTGTATAGCAACTTACTTTCTAAAAATCCAAAGCCGGAATGAGATCAAACAGCCATTACTAGTAAAACAAATAATTTGTGATACAGTAATATTATATATTAATGAAAATAAACCAGTGACATCTATACATAATATGGATGAATTTTACCACATAAGGACTCAGCCACAAAACTAGTGTATTTTGGCTGATGGAAATAAATGAAGACCAAACAAGAACAGGCAAAGGCTAATTATTCAGAGCTTGCTTATAGCAAGGGAGTCCGCCACCATCACCTGAGTTTTGGCAGAGACAAAAGCAGGCAGAGGAGTAGAAAGGATTAATAGTAGAAAAAGGAAGGGCTTCAGGTTGTGCCCTGATTGGAGGCCATTGGCATGGGGAAACGGGGAGTAGGCTAACAAGAAAGATGTCTTCTGTGATTGGTCAGTGGTGCATATTTGGCTTTCTCTAATTGGTCCTAAGTTGGAAACAAGGACAAACATTTGGAAAGCTGTCAGTGATTAATCAAGTCCTGGTCATTTGGGGCTAATTGTAACACGACCCCCGCCTGAGGTTTCCGGCTGGTTTTCAGAACCAACCATGCTATTAGGCCTTTGGAACTTTCCACCCCACTCCCTGACCTCCAGGGAGGTAAGAGGGACGGCAGGTCGAATCAATTGCCAAGGGTCAATAATTTAACAGTCATGGCTATGTAATGAAGCCGCCATAAAAGCTTTAAAAGAATGGGTTCAGAGCGTTTAGGGGTAGGTGAACACGTGGAGAAAGTATAGAAGCTCTGTACCCCTTTCCCTTGACCTGTGCATTATTTCCACCTGGCAGCTCCTGAGTTATATCCTTTTATAATAAATTGGCAATCTATTAAGTAAAATACTTCTCCCAATTCTGTGAGCCACTCTAGCAAATCAATTGAACCCAAGGAGAGGGTCTTTAGAACTTCCAATCTATAAGCCAGTTGGTTGGAAACACAGGTGCGAGGATTTATATAGAATTTCAATATCATAACCTGGGGCCCAACATTTGGATTTTTGCAACCTGAGTCCTGAAGCTGTTTTGGAAAGCTTAACTTTGCCCTTCGGGGCTCTGAAACCACCTCAGAGCAAACAGCCTTCCTGTGCTGATTGTACTGGTTGATAAACTGTACCCACTGTGTGGTTGATAAGCAGCACCCCCTGTCCTGGAGCTGCTCAACCAGAAACTAGGACTTGGATAAACGCCTGACGGTGTTACCCATTGTTCTTACCATTGAAAGTCCATTTGCCTCCACCAATCAGAAAATGAGTAATGTGAGTTTATAACCTCGTTTCCCTAGCAGCCTTTCTCTTTCATGATCATCATCTGCAATTTATTTCTTTTAAAATTCCTCCCTCCCCTCCCATGACCCCACGTGGAAGCCTGTCCTTGGATCATAGGGAGGGCTACGTCCTCTGATCCGCAAATCATTCACTTTACAAAGTATGCACCCAAATATTTCCAGTATGCACCTGGCACCATACATAGTTATTACAATATAATTGACTATATTCCCTATGCTGCATTTTACATCCCGGTGACTAATTTTTAACTACCGATTTGTAATTCTTACGCCCTTCACCTTTTTCACCCAGCTCTCTATCTCCCTCCTCCCTTCCATCTGGCAACTATCAGTTTCTTCTCTGTAGCTATGATTTTATTTTCTGTTTTGAATGTTAATTTATTGTTTTTTAGTTTTTACATATAAGTGAATTCATATGATATTTGCCTTCCTCTGTCTGACTTATTTCACGAAGCATAATATCCTCTATGTCAGTGGTCTGCAAACTCATTAGTCAACAGAGCCAAATATCAACAGTACAACAATTGAAATTTCTTTTGAGAGCCAAATTTTTTAAACTTAAACTTCTTCTAACACCACTTCTTCAAAATAGACTCACCCAGGCCATGGCATTTTGTGAAAGAGCCACATTCAAGGGGCCAAAGAGCCGCTTGTGTCTTGCAAGCCGCAGTTTGCCGACCACGGCTCTAGGTCTATCCTTGTTGTTAAGGATGTAAAATTTCATTCTCTTTTATGGCTGAGTAATATTCCACTGCATGTATGTATCATAACTTATTTATCCATATAGGTCACTTCCACATTGTGGCTATTGTAAATAATGCTTCAGTCAATATAATGTTTGTCTACACTAGGTATTTCAAGAGTGCACACATACCAACAAAATATTTTTTTCTACTCTGCAAAATTCAAGCACTAGGAAAAGAGAAGGAGAGTAACAGGAATAGAAAAAAATATGAAGTGAGAAGCCAACTTCAGACAAAAATTGAATTATTGTTGTAAAGGGCTTATTAGCTCATATCTGCAAGAAGAGGAGACAAAGTTTAGATGTAGGAAAACGCATTTTGACATATATACACACACAAAATTAGAGAGTGTCCTTGACAATTTTATCTAGCCATAAAATTTAAAACCCAGTGTTTTTGAACCCTGAAGTATAGAAATGAAATTGAAGAGGGGTCTTCTAATGAAATAAAATAATCTCTCTGTTGTAGACAAGACAATCTCTTCATGAGAGTTTCTTCCCATTTTGTTCCAAAGGAGCCATCAAGTAAACATCTTGCTAATGTCAAAAGTTCCCCCAGTAGTCACTGCAATTTCAAATTGTCTCTGGGAAATGTCACCAGTCAGATGGTATGTAAGCATTATATTTACTTTTTTCTCTTTATTGAATTTATTGGGGTGACACTGGTTAAAAAAATTATACAGGTTACAGGTCCACAATTCTATAACATATCATTTGTACACCGTATTGTGTGTTCACCACCTTAAGTCATGTCTCTGTTCATCACCATTTATTCTCCCAATACCCTCCTCTACCTCCCCCACCTCTACCCTCCCCCCAGCAATCATTACATTGCTGTCCATGTCCATGAGGTTTTTTTTCTCTCTCTCTCTCTCTTTTTTTTTTGCTCAATCCCTCTACCACCCTCCTCAACACACCTCCCTGAGCTGTCAGCCTGCCCTCTATCTATGAGTCTGTCTCTATTTTGCTTATTAGTTCAGTTTGTTCATTAAATTTCACATATGAGTGAAATCATATGGTACTTGTCCTTCTCTGACTGGCTTATAAACCATTAAGGGAACAGGGTTTGGACCTGAAAGAGGTGCAGTTTTAGACAGAAGTTCCAGAACTGCAGCAGTCTGTGAGGCTGGTACTTGTGCAAACTTGTGTCTCTGGAATTTGCCTTGATCAGACGCCACACAAACCCCCTGACTCCAGGCAGATGAAATTAAATAAATCATTTCCTTACAAGACTGAAGGAAAACTCATTTGGAAATGGTGACCTAAAGCATTTTTATCCACAGAACACCGTGTGAGGACACCTGAATTCCTCCTTCCTCAGCACTGGCTCAAGGGGGGACTTTCCATGTCTATTTCTGTCCTCTCCTTACAGACTGTTCCTCACATAGACTAGAAAAGATTATGGCCTGGCCTGCATAGCTCAGTGGTTGAGCATCGACCTGTGAACCAGGAGATCATGGTTCATTCCTGGTCAGGGCACATGCCTGGGTTGCAGGCTCCATCCCCATTGGGGGGCATGCAGTAGACAGCCAATCAATGATTCTCTCTCCTCATTGATGTTTCTATCTCTCTCTCCCTCTCCCTTCCACTCTGAAATCAATAAAAACATATTAAGAAAAGTAAGAAAATCAGATCTTGGAAGTAAATACTGCAAGGCAAGAAAACAGTTCACCAAGAAGCAAAACATATCTGATCATGGGACTAAAAATGTCAAGATAATTTATTTCTAAGTGAAGAAACAAAACAAAATAACCCAAATGCTGAACAATCACAATGAAATATCAATCAGAGCTCAGTTCAACATAAAATTAACCTCCCATCCATGGCCAGCATGACACCTTGAACACGTAAACAGATAGAGATTTGAAGGGTCTTCAATGTGCATGTGATTCCTAAGCCTTGTGTCCTGCTCCTACAGTAAGAGTGTCTGCTGAACTTGGTGGAAACTCCATTTCTGTTAATAGCCTCCAGCCAACAAACACACTTGAAGGGAAACGAGGTTGGGTTTGTTGGCTCATTATTATAGGATTTAGGCTTGTGTTTAATCTTTCAAGGAAGTGTGGTTTTGCTCTGGATTGAGAGCCATCACAAGCAGAGAACATTCCATGACAGGGTATCTTTTTTGTTTGTTTGTTTTTAAATATATTTTTATTTATTTCAGAGAGGAAGGGAGAGGGGGAGATAGAAACATCAATGATGAGAGAGAATCATTGATTGGCTGTCTCCTGCATGCCCCCCACTGGGGATTGCGCCCTCAACCCAGGCATGTGCCCTGACTGGAATCGAACTGTGATCTCCTGGTTCATAGGTCAATGCTCAACCACTGAGCCACGCTGGTCAGGCTTCCATGGTAGGGTATCTTAATAATTTTTGTCTAGAAGGTTAAACTTTAACCTTCGTGACCCATAGGTTGAGAACCGCTGCTATAGAGCCTTAGACCATCAGAAAACACAGATATTTACATTATGATTCATAACAGTAGCAAAATTACAGTTATGAAGTAGCAATGAAAATAATTTTTTGGTTGGGGGTCACCACAACATGAGGAACTGTATTAAAGAGTCGCGGCATTAGAAAGGTTGAGAACCACTGGGTTAAAGGAACAATATAGAGCTAAAGATAAAATTGATTTTTAAAAATGGAGCAGTCACTTTATTAGCTGGGAGAGGCAGATGCTTGGTCATATTCATGGTTTGTATGGTGCTATTGTTCTTGTCTTTGCTCTGACAGATGATGGAAGGGAATTATTTTTGTCTTGCTCAGTCACCGTCACGGAGTGGACTTGTTTGATGTTCACATTCTGTGAAATCTTTTAGCTTCAGCAGAGGAATACTAAGGCCTCTTGTCAGAACCAGATCAGCTCCAAGCTGACTGAAGCCAGGAGCTGATTTGCTCTTTCTCATCTTGAGCAAAATTATCTTAATTTTCTATTTAAAAAAAAATCATAGGATTCTTATGAGGATAAAAATAAATAAAACATGTAAGGGGATTATTACAAAGTTCAAAATATATACTCTTCATAAATATTTGGTAGTGTTCTGATGATCATTTACTATTGCATTGAAAATATGTTTGTTCCCCTCATGCCGAGGACACTCTGAGGGCAGGAACTGGGCTTTACTTTACTTTGTATGCCCTGCACCGCTACACAAAGTAAACTGTTTGTGAACGTGGGCTCTGGAGTTGGATTCTTTGCTCTACTTCTTAACTATCAGTGTGAGCTTAGGTAGATTACATCACCTCTCTGTGCCTCCGCTTCTTTATTTGTAAAGTAAGGGTCATAATAGTACTATGAAGATGAAAGAGTGAATACATACAGAATATTTAGAACAGTGCCTAAGACATTTTAATGCTATATACTAACTTCCATTGTGGTCAGAGGTACTACATAAATATTTAACTGAATCTATATACTAGGGTAAATACAGGAGTAGGAGCAAGAGACAAAATATATGCATAGTTCTGCCCTAGCCTGTTTGGCTCAGTGAACAGAGTGTCGATCTGCGGGCTAAAGGGCCCCAGTTTCGATTCCGGTCAAGGGCACATGCCCAGGTTGCGGGCTCAATCCCCTGTGGGGAGCATGCAGGAGGCAGCCAATCAATGATTCTCTCTCATCATTGATGTTTCTCTCTCTCCCTCTTCCTTCCTCTCTGAAATTAATAAAAATATATTTAAAAATATATATATTATGCACAGTTCTTATCTAACAAGCACAGATATTGGAATGACATGTCAAAGTATCTCTCTAGTTGCTTTGTGGAGAATAGACCACCAGGAAAAGGATGTGAACAGAGACTTCAGCCCATATCCTACTACTGTGTCTGATACAAAACAGGAGCATACAAGTTTTCCCCCCAGAACTATCATACAGAGGCTCATGTTGATGATACAGAACTTGGAAACCAAGGGTTGGAAATATTAGGCATTAGTATTTAATCCTAGCTGCCTTTTCTCATTTCCCTAAACATACTCATTTGTTAGATGATATATCTAAGTTATTTTAGTATTTTCAAATTGGATATTTAAACCAAGTTTTCTGTAAAGAGTGTTTCCTAGAAATATTCCAGAATATAGTCTATTATTTTTAACTGTATCTTAATAAATAACTGAAATATATTTTTTAAAAATATATTTTTATTGATTTCAGAGAGGAACAGAGAGGGAAAGAGAGAGAAACATCAATGATGAGAATCATTGATCGGCTGCCTCCTGCATGCTCCACACTGAGAATCGAGCCCACAACCCAGGCATGTGCCTGGACCCAGAATTGAACCGTGACCTCCTGGTTCATAGGTAGATGCTCAATCACTGAGCCATGCCGGCTGGACAATAACTGAAATATTTAAGTACGATGTCTATGTAATCAATAGGAAGTAAACTATTTTTATAAATATTATTAGACCTCAACCTAAAATCATGTCTCATAACATTAAATTAAAACATGCCTTTTTATTCATATACTTTAGTAGCATTTGTAAAAACCCATTGTATATGTATTTTTCATTACTGTTTGATTTCTGACCTGGAACTTTTATAAAAGCCAACTTAAATTAATATTTAGAACACAGGATAAAGAACTAGTGGAGAAAAAGATTTATGAAAAAGAATCATAGTACTAAACAGCATACACCTGTGCAATTACATTTTCAAACTTATGTTTGGGTTGTTTTCAGAGCAACCTTAATGTCTGATTTGATTATTGACCATTTGGTTATCTCAAACAGCATTTCACTTACTTGTTCAACATATTCCACGTAACTGGAGATGCCAGAGGAACATATATTAGGGTAAAAAAAATCATTTCAAAGAACTGTTCATTGGTTGACTGAGGGGAACATGGGGGAGGACATTATTTTCTCACATTCTTGTATGTTAGATGCTCTACTCTCGATTCCAATAATTACAGGCTGTTGTTGTTCCTTGCAATTAAGCCCAGGTCAAAGCTCAGAGTCTGGCCACTCTTTGGGAGAATGCAGACAGAGTTTTCTAGATGCATTAAGAACATTCAATTTATCTTAATGAAATTATACAGCAGGAAGGTAGGGATATGGACAAATGATTGAAGCTATTTAATTCAAGCAATCTGTAGCAATTTCTTTAAAAAGGAAAAGACTCCACGAGGGTCACAGGCGTGTGTAGAGAGTGTCTCTGAGCTTCTGCAAGTAATTGAAGAAGTGTTCTCCAGAGCCAGGGAAACACTGGAAAGGAAACTATGCGGCCAGGTGAGCAGGAGAGATAACTTCACTATCCTTATTATTCCAAACAAATTGTCTGAGCTTGGGCAGATGTGAGTTTGCTGCAGAATGCCTAACAGTGTTATTTTGATTTGTGGTTCTCATGGCTTAAAAATACTGTGATTTGTTAGGATACAAGTGAATAATTTAACTTATTTTTTACTTCCTTTCAATTATCTTTTTTTTTTGGAATTACACACACACACACACACACAAGATTACATTAAACTTTTAAAATTAATGAGTAAACTATACACTGAATCTCCAAATACACAACTGCCTTCCTAATTTATTTCCTAAACTCACCAGATAAGGTATCTTATTTGCTTATATTCATGTGTCAATATTTTATTTTACTGAATAAATGTTCAATGTAACCTTGTCATTTTCAAGAAAAGAAATGAAGGGTAGTTGTGTGTGCTTTTTTTAAACACCACAAATGCTAAGCTGAGAAGTATGAGTTTATTTTCATATTAAAAGTATTACCCTGAATTTATAATCAGTCGTTAAGTTTTATTGGTAGAATATTATAACATATTCAGTTGGTTTCCTGCAAGAGTTCATCATTTATTCCAGGAACTAAATGCGTCAGAGGATATTTCTCTGGGCTAAAAGCAGGGCTTACCAAGAAGCCCTAAAGTTAAGTACCACAATTTATTAGTCAATGGATTTAATCTACAATGATTTTAGTACTAAAAATTCATTTACTCATTAAAACTATATATAAATCAACATAGGATACAGAAAGGGAGATGTATAGTGAATATTTGTTCAAAATGAGTGAAAAGGCCCTTTAAGTCATGGATTTATTTTATCCAATGATATTGAAACTGTTTCTCATAATGGGGCTTAATTGCAGAGAGTCCCTGTGCCACTTTGAACAAAGCAAGCTTCCCAGCACTGCTGGGGGATACATGGGGGAGGTATCCCTGAGTAACTGGCAGCTAGATGTGAGAGGCAGACTCCTAACTGCGTGTTCTTTGATTGCTCTGGAATTTTAAACCATCTAAAGGTTTTACTGTCTGAAAATAGGTACTTATTTATAAGCAGAAAAAGAACGAATAAAGCAAACATCAGGAGCATGCAAGCTTCACGAAGAAAAGGGTTAATAATGTTTGAAGAACAATTTTAAATCGACAAGACCTGTATTTTCTTTATCATTAAGTGAACAGACCAATCGTGTGTATCAATCTGCAAAATATAGGAAATCTTTAGTGACCTGGCATGATTGACATGGAGAATTCATCAGTTATTCACATTAATTTAAATGTTTTCATACACTTTGCTGATGAGTTCACACAATTAAAAATTCTAATATAATAATTATACTGAATATTTAAATTATACCAAATATCATTTAGTAGTTATGATCCAAAGGCTTCTTTAACATCAAATGGTAAGCCCAGCCAGGGTAGGTCACTGGTTGAGAATAGATCTATGAACCAGGAGGTCACAGTTTAATTCCGGTCAAGGCACATGCCTGGCTTGCAGGCTAGATCCCCAGTGTGGGGTGTGCAGGAGGCAGCCAATCAATGATATCTCTCATCATTGATGTTTCTCTCTCCCTCTCCTTTTTCCTCTCCCTTCCTCTCTGAAATCAATACAAATATATTTTTTAAAAAAATCAAAATATGATTTATCATCATTATTGGTATTTCAGCTTTACTTTTAATCCCTGCTGTGTGCTCTAATCCCCTTAATGCTTCCCCATCACTCAGGTTTCACACCCTCACTCTCTAGCTCTGGTCCCCATCATTTTATACAGGGGCTCCTATGATAACCCTTCTGCTGTTTCCCTCTGTATAGAATCTAGTCCATTACCAAGGTGAATTTCCCCGGAGCAGCATTACATTTATGTCACCCTCCTGCTTGAAAGTCATCATGGCTTCCTAAAGCCAGTCTGACTACATTTCAACTTCCCCGGTCCTGGGTTCCAGCCTTTGTCTTTCTACCTGTCTCTTGTTCCTTTCACTACTTTGTTGCTACTTGCTTTCCCATTTCAGCAAACGGACCCCATTTCCCTACCCCACTCTCTGTGTTGTGCCAGTGTCTTTGCTCCATTGGGCTTCCTGACTAAGAGGCCCTTTCCAGTCCACAATGCTCAAACCCCCCTTTACCATGGATGACCCAATGCAAGTAACTGTGTCTCCAAGAAGTCTTCCCAGAATCCTCCAGTCCACCAAGAGTTGTCTTTCTGAATTCTTTGCCTAATCCTAGAATTAGACAATTAGCGATACGTTGCATCAGTTCTCAAACTTTCTGAACTCAGACCCCTTTATACACTTAAAAATTAGTGAGGACCTAAAGAGCTTTTGTTTATGTGGGCTGTATCTATCAATATCTGCCATATTATAAATTAAAACCGAGGAAAACTTTTACACAATTTATTTAAGAAGAATAGTAAGTTCATTGTTTGTTAACAGAAATAACATCTTTATTTTTTAAAGTTGGAGTGAAGATAGTAACTTTTTTTTTTTTTACATTTTTACCAATCTTATTAATATCTGGCTTAATAGAAGATAGCTGTATTCTCATACTGTTTCTACATTTAACCTGTTGTGATATCACACATCATATAATTTCTGGAAAACTCCATTGTATACTTGTGAAAGAATGATAGTAAAAAGAGTTTTCCATGGAATAAACCATGGGAAGTCACATATAGTCACAATTATTCAAACATAGTTACCCTCTTTGTGGCTTTAAATTTCCAATAAACTTTCTCTCAATACTAATAATGGATATCACTTCCACAATGCCTAGTCTTAATTAAAAAAAAATAGTTCAATATTAGCATAAGCAAAAGCCACTGAGTTTACATCAATGTAAGACATTATTTTTGTTTTAAGTCCATAATATAGTCTATATTCAAAGGAAAATGACCTTAGGAATTACTTAAATCACAACTAACTCTGTCTATTAATTGTCCTGACTATTCACTGTTATTATGGCTAGAAAGTTGTAGATTTATTAAAAGATATTATTCATAGTACATAGGCTTACTCTTTTTAAAAGTGAAAACTAACTTCTATTTAATATTACTACTTTCAAAAATACACAATTAAGTATTTGGTATGATCACAGCACTTAACATACACAAAGAAATAAGTGATTCTATTAAACTGTTAGGATTATGGACAGTTTACTCCTCTACTGAAAATATTTTTAATGTTTTTCTTAAGTCAATTATTTGGAAGTTTGGTAATGCACTTATTATTTAATCAACAATTATTTAGCATGCTACTATAGGGCACATGGCACACTGGTGGGTAATCTTAGGATTTAAAATAAGTAAAATAAGTAATCTAGCCCTCAAAAAGCATACATATTTTTATGGAAGACAAGGCAAGCACTCATGAAAGTTACATAAGGAATCTATACTAATAAAAGCGTAGATGGTTGTCACACTGTCACGCCATCACAATCCATCACCAGGGTGGGCAGGGCTTGATTCTGCTTGTGTTGGCGGAGGAGGGGGGGGGCGGGTCCCTGCAGCTGCTCCTTGCGGCTTCTGCTGGGTTCCCATGGCCCCATGCGTGCTGCGGAGGTGGGACCCCTGGCTCTGGCCTACCTCTTTGGGGCAATCCATCAAGGAGCCCAGGATGGGTGGGCGGGGCCTTCCTCTTTGAGGCGATTGATTGCGGGGCTCCCACACTGTGAGAGGGCACAGGCCAGGCTTGGGGGGACCCCCTCCGAGTGCATAAATTTTGTGCACCGGGCCACTAGTAAGTAATAATACAAGAGATATAGGCTCTGCTTTGGCAATCACTTTCATCATTTTATTGTAAACATTAGCTAAGTTTTTTTCTCTTCCAACAAGACTCTAAGGACAAGAATTTTGAATGTGTCCATTTCTACAATTCCTAGACCTATTACATAGTAAAAACATTGTATTTAAAAAAAAATAATGATAGCATTAGTGGGCAATTTCCTATGGGTAGAGGCAATAATAGGTTGCAGGCTGGAATCAAATAGTTAGAGAGAAATATGAATGCATGATAAAAATTATGGAGGGGTAAACCCATGAATCTCCTCTATCATTTATAAATCCTTATATTTCCAGGTACATGCAATAAAAATATTGTTATCATATGCAGAGGAAGGTATGTTTCATGGCAACTTATAGACTTCTTTTATTTCATAGACATATAGATAGCATTTAAATAACAAGTAGCTAAGAGTAGCCAAAATTTTTCTTAGAACTATATTAGGCACTGGACCAAGAGGTTTGCATGAACTATCTCATTTGCAAGTGAGGCAATGAAGGCTTTCAGAGGTTTAATGTCTTGTTCAAGGTCATAATGCTGTTAAGAGGTACAATTAGAAGTAAAATCCAATTTTACTGTAACATTAATCTTGGTCTTCATGATGTCAAAGATATTTAAACATGTCTATCTACTTACAAAACTAGAAATATTTATTTACAAAGGCCATATCTTATTCTCTTTTGTCTCTCTGTTGGTATTTCCTTAATGCCTTGCAGAAAAGGAGTGTTTGTTGAATTTGAATTCATCTAAAACATGATGAAAAAGGTATCATGTGACTAGATAAAAATTAGGAGATGAATGGATAGCAGAATAAAAGGCAAATTGGAAGGATAAAAATCTAAGAATCCATTGTCAAAGTCTAGGTGTACTGCTGTTGGGGAAGGAGGGTTCAAAAACAATGTCAGTGAAGTGGCCATTCTTACAATCTACTAGTGAGCATACAATCTCCTAATTCTATTATCCAAAGGTGCTCTACTTTCTTTTTCTAGGTATAGTGAGAGTTAATAGTAGCTATAACCACATGCCAAGGCTATTTTATTTCTTATTGACTAAGACAGTCAAAGAATGAGATCATTTTAATGCATAGGAATATTTAAAACTAGAATAAGCATCCAGCTGCCTTTAATGGTAGATATATACCTTTCTACAACTATATCACTATTGTTATAGTGCTATAATTTATAAATAATAAACTAATTGATATCCTGTATATCAACAACACAGAAAAATATGAAAAATGATAATTATATAAAATATACTTCTGGGATTAATATAAAAAAATATTTCAAGCCCCTGGCCTGGTACAATTGGATAGAGCATCATCTCAACACATCAATGTTGCAGGTTTGATCTTGGGTCAGGGCACGTACAGGAGGCAACCAATGAATGCATAAATAAGTGGAACAAATTGATCTCTCTCTCTCTCTCTCTCTCTCTCTCTCTCTCTCTCTCTCTCTCCCCTTCCTCTGTATCAAAAATCACTTAAAGAGATTTCATCTTTTCTTATGGCTGAGTAGTATTCCATAATATACATGTACCACAATCCTATACGACATAGTGCCATTTGTGACAACATGGATGGACTTGAGAATACTACACTAAGTGAAATAGGTTAGTCAGAAAAAGTTAAGAACCATATGATTTCACTCCTATGTGGAATATATAACTGACAATAGTATGAAGGTTGCCAGAGGGAAGGATGTGGGTGTAGTAAAGGGTAAAAGGGGCCAAATACATGGTGACAGATGATTTGACTTTGGGTGGTGAGCACACAATGCAATATACAGATCATGCATCATAGAAATGTACACTTGAAACATAGATCTTAATATCCAACTAGTGGCCTGGTGCACAAAATTCGTGCATGGGGGAGGTATCCCTCAGCCCACCCTGCACCCTCTCCAATCTGGGACCCCTCAGGGCATGTCTGACTGACAGGGAATGTCCCTGTGGGATCAGACCTAAACCGCAGTCAGACATCCCTCTCGCAATCTGGGACTGCTGGCTCCTACCCTTCCAGCCTGCCCGATCACCCCTAACTACTCTGCCTGCTGGCCTGCTCATCCCCAACTGCCCCCCCTGCTGGCCTGCTTGCCCCCAACTGACCCCTTCCGCTGGCCTGATCACCCCCAAATGCCCTCCCCTGCCAGCCTCATGGCCCCCAACAGCCCTCTCCTGCCGGCCTCATGGCCCCCAACTACCCTCCCCGGCCACGGGCCCATCCACGCCTGAGTGACGATGCAAGCAGTCTTCTCCCCCACCCTCGGCCACTCCGTGCCCTCTGCCCAGAGGCCCTCCACAGCCGGGGTGGAACACTTGCCTCGTCACCACGGTGACAAATCAAGCATTCTGCCAGGCTGGCTGCTCACACTGCCCACTCTCAGCAGCTGCCCCCTGGAACTGGGGAACTCCGGCGGGGCTGAGAGGACTGGGTGCCACCATCTTGTGGCTATGGGCGCCATCATCTTTGTGACGGAGTAACAGTCAATTTGCATATTCCCTCTTTATTAGATAGGATATCATCCCATTAAATTTAATTTAAAAATTATGAAACAATGACAACAAAAATACATTAATTTTATAATATTTGTTAAGTTTCAATTATGGTTTTATCTCCAAAAAGTTTTAAACCTATCCTAAAATTAGCCAAATAAGATAATAAAATGCAATCATTATTCTCACAATCATGACTCCACCATCATGCTCCAACAATTTAATTAAAAGATGGGTGATAAATCTTATGTCAGCAGATGTGAATATGAGAGTGAGCAAGTCAATGAGCCAAAATACAGGATGACACAACACTGTTGTAATAATGTCTTTGTTGTATAAGCAAATGCTCTTTTATGTCTTATTTGCATACAAAGATTTCATTTATTGATTCAATTTTAGGATAGTCTTGGGTTATAGGCATAATTCAATGAACAATTTCAAATAGAAAAGAGAGAACAATATAATTTAGATCGATTCTCTTTTTATTTTAAAAATGGAATTGATTCTTCATATTTAGATGCAAATGTAAGCATGAAACTTATGTTTAATTTTATGAAAGAGATGACATATTGCTAACATGCTCTGTTAGGTATGTACTAACAACACCCTTAAATAAACCTTTAATGATATAAAACTGCTTGTAGCCCTATTTTTTCTCTCAAAATTCAAGTGCACTGCCATGACTTGTAACCATTCCAATTAATATGTAGTTTATTTAATGTGTCTTTACAAGTCTACATAAAAAAAAGAAAAATACATAAATATTATGGAAACTGAGAGTATCTTTTGATAAGGAGAAGTGACTTGATGACATCCTAGTCCAATTCAATTAATTAAAAAGAAAATTCTCTATAATACATGTGTGTATATATACACATACAGTATCACATATATTCGCTATAATATTGTATCTATATACTAATATATTATAATAATATGTTATTATATTAGTAGATATATTTACTACATATATATATTTTTTTCCTCTATTCCAGAGAATAAATAAAGATTTTTAAGGGGGCTGATTACATTAATTTTTTTTCATTTCTTTTTTTTTTCTATTTTTAACTTTTCTACTTTTTTCCCTGTATATCATACTATAAGGATAAAATCATAACATGTATAACTTGAGATTATGATAAATATAAGAGCAAGCAAATTAAAAACATATATCATTATGTAAAATACTTCCTTTTAAATGATAAAAGGTAATGATTATAAAAATACTAGAGGCCCAGTGCATGATTAAATCATGCACGTGTAGGGTCCCCTAGGCCTAACCTGCCATCCAGGCCATATCCACTGCCCCGCAAAGCCTACCACGCTCCGCGGACACTGCTAGCAGCCTGCTCCCCGCTTTTGATGGCAGGGGGTCCGCTGGTGCTGGAGTGGACACACAGCTCCCTACTTTCGATCACAGGGAAGCTGTCTGTCTGTCCGCTGATGCACCAGGCCTTTCAAAAGCCTCTGGCGCGGCGGAGGCTTTCAAAAGGCCTGGTGCTGGAGTGGACAGACAGCCAGCTCCCCCGCTTTCGCTCCCTGCTTTTGATGGTCCGCAGCAGGACGTGGGCTCGCTGCCCCAGAGGCCCCTTCTGTGCCGCAGCACAGCCATGGCGCAGACACTGAGCTTGAGCCACCACTGGCGACGCGAGCTCAGCGTCCCACCAGCCCAATCGGCCACCCTGGCCACCCCGAGTCCCTCCCCCTGCGCCTCCTGCTGGCCCAATCATGGGCATAGTGGAGTGATGGTAATTTACATATTACCCTTTTATTATGTAGGACAGTGATGGGCAACCTTTTGAGCTTGGTGTGTCAAACTTCGCCAAAAATCTGAGCATAACTCGGGTAGTGTGTCACTTTGAGGAAAAAACATTATTTTGCAAATGTTTCATCCTCGGCATGCGGCCGTCTCAGCGGCTGCGTGTCATCAGAAATGGCTACGCGTGTCAGTGCTGACACGCGTATCATAGGTTCGCCATCACTGATGTAGGGTATTAAACAAATCATAAAATTAGAAAAAGGAGATTTCAAGATATAAGCACAAACATTATACTAAGTGAAAGAAGACAGACACATATTGTATGATTCCATGTATATGAAATCAACAGAATAGGTAAGTACTTGGAGACTGAAAGGAGATTAGTGGTTATCAAAGGAGGAGAAAAGCAAGAGTAGGAAAAGACTGCTAATGCACATAGAATATTTTTTGGAGTGATGGAAATGTTTTTGGAATTAGATAGTGGTGATGGTAACAAAACTACAAACTTAGTAAAAATTATTGAATTATATACTTTAAAGGGGTACATTTTATTGCACATGAATTATATACCAATTAAAAATCAAAATGAAATTTAAAACTGTATCATCCCTCATTTATTTCAAGATGACACACATACACTATTATGTACAACATTGATAGAAATCTGTTATTTATGTTTCAGGAGAAAAAAACAATCAAAAAAGCTCAAAACTTGGAAATATACAATTGAAGGTGAAATAGTGATATAGCTCCTGTTTAACAATGACTTTTAAACATCTTTTTATTGATTTCAGAGAGGAAGGGAGAGAGATAGACTTATCAATGAGAGAAAATCATTGATCCATTGATTGGCTGCCTCCTACACACCCCCCATTGGGGATCAAGCCAGCAAGCCAGGAATGTGCCCTGACCAGAATCAAACCATGACCTCTTGGTTCACAGGTCAGAGCTAACAGTGATTTAATGTGATGTTTATCAACTGTGTAATATGCAGTATTAATTGAAATACAAATAAAGTCTTCCTTTATGGTATATGTCATTGAATTTGATCATTTTGCCAGGAAGTACAATTATCTAATAGCTGTGTGCAAACCCTACATGTAATGTTGTGGTTTTGTTTGTTTTTTACCTCATATTAAATACTAGGGGCACAGTACAATTCGTGCACCTTGAAAGGAACGGTGGGCCATGAGGCTGTGGTGGGCACAGCGGTGGGTCTGGAACATCCTCCATGCCCCTGCCTGGCCCCTTCCCACCGCAGCTCCCAATCCCCTTTCTGCTGGCAGCCGCCACTCATACCTGCTGATGGCGCTGAGCGATTGGGGCCGACACCCACCATGTTCCACGTGCGCCCCTGGTGGTCAGCACACGTCACAGTGACCGGTTGTTTGATTGTTCAGTTGTTTGGTTGTTTGGTTGTACTGCCATTTGGTCTATTTGCATATTAGGGTTTTATATATATAGGTTAGGAAGCTCTCACAATCACTTAGGCAGTGATGGGCAACCTTTTGAGCTTGGTGTTTCAAACTTCGCCAAAAAACTGAGCATAACTCAGGTAGTGTGTCCCTTTGAGGAAAAAACATTATTTCGCGATATTTATAGTTTAAATAATATAAATGTTTCATCCTCGGCATGTGGCCGCCTCAGCGGCCGCGTGTCATCAGAAATGGCACTGACACGCGTGTCAGAGGTTCGCCATCACTGACTTAGAGTTTAAGTTGTTATCACCTTAGCTTTAACTTATGTGTGTGCATGCATGTGTGTATGTGTATATATGTATATATGTAAAACCATGCTTGACTGTGTGTACCTGTGTGATTGTCAATAGAATAGGGAGGAATGGTGTGGAAGCTGGCTTGATGATTTTGATGCATACAAAGAATACTGAACTAGTAAGTAGGAGTTTTGAGTTCTTATTTCAGTCTTGGGAATAACTTTTCATGACCTTACAGAAATCAATTTACTTCTTTGTTCCTCAGTTCTTTACCTATAAAATAATGGAATTGGAATAAGGTAAATTACGGCAAATAGGTATAATCTCAAGTGACAAATCTGAGCTTCTGGTGAGGCTCCCTAGAGTTCTTTGTTCAGAAAGTCCAGGTTCCCAATGAAAGTGCAGGTATAAATTAGTGACGTTAGTGATTGTTATAAGGGACAGAGGGAATCTAAGCATTGGTGCTATGAAGTAGAGGAATTTTAGAGACCTTTATATTTCTAAATTTTGTTAAGATTTTATTAAGGTTTTTGTCCAGTTGGTATACAATTCAACCAATTTTATTAAAAAGAACATAAAGTTAATCATCTCACCACTTAAAATTAAACTTAAATAATATGAACATTCCAACATTATATCCTACTGTTAAAACCATAGACTCATTTGGAAATATATTATTTGTAGTGGATGGTACCTGTTTTTATATTTTGTCTGATTGTGTATTACTCATCATTTTTATTATTCAGCAAACATTGAGTGAATAGTGAGTGGCCATATTTCATAGGATTAATTGTCTAAATATAACCTGTCTAAAGATGAAGCATTTTTTGCCTTCCGGTTAATGGTAGTGTGAATGTGAGAGAACACTTCAAGTAATGAATAGCAGAACAGAGTTTCATGGAGAAGCCAAATGCTTTCAGCTCCAATTTATAAACCTACACACTTTAATTAAGAAAAGTAATCTGCATGGTAATAGAAACCTAAACCATTTTGGGGGAAAATAATCACCTGCCATAGTACCAAGCGGCTATGTATGTATCAAAAGAAATACAAAGAGCCCAAAT
Organism: Cnephaeus nilssonii; assembly: GCF_951640355.1. Taxonomy (NCBI): domain Eukaryota; kingdom Metazoa; phylum Chordata; class Mammalia; order Chiroptera; family Vespertilionidae; genus Cnephaeus; species Cnephaeus nilssonii. The sequence goes on from NC_137079.1 coordinate 13,922,474, forward strand.
GTAATATATTGTAAATGAATGATGCCAGGAACAAACAGAGTGAGAAGCAACAAAGGAAGCTAGAAAACAAAGTGAAATTGTCGAATATTAAGGTCAGGTGAGAACAAGAAGTTGAAATGAATTCTGTATATTGGTTGGCAATGCGTTCCTTTGTAATTGTTTTAATGGCCATTATATGCTGAGTACATCAAGGGCAAAATATAGGAAACATATATCAATTCTAAGATCAGTGAAGCATTTCTGATATACTAGATGAGGATGAATCAAATTCCGTTAACTCAACCATGAAAGTCATTAACAATAGGTAACTATGAAAATCTATACTAACCTGACCTCTTTATATACTCCTCTGAAGTCCCCTAAAACTTTTTTGGATAATTTTACAAAACAGAAAATTCTGGGAAAGTACTAAGAATATAGTAAAATTTTTGAATAATAAATTTCTTGTGTCATATACTGCATAAATTTTTGGGTTTGAAAACACTTGATTAATAAAAACTCCATTGCCATCTTACTCTAGGCTGGTGTTTGGACAGCCTACAAATTTGGTTTCAAATTCTACAACTAATAATGAACCAAGGGAAATAGAACATTTGGACATTTTCTAGAGTCAGGAAGACAAAACATTCATACTAAATATAAGAGAGTAGAACTTGAGTAAAATGTACATCTAGTTTATCTACCAATCTTCCTTAAATTAGTCCATCATTCAGAGGTGTTACTCCTCAATGGAGCAAGTTGGGGGGTGGGGGAGGGGAGTATGTTTGCCTTTGGCAGTATTTATATCTCCTGGCAGCTGGTAGAGCTGGATTAAAACTTCTGAAACTTTGTTAAAATAATCTACTATTGATGTTTCATGTCCTATTCTTTGTGTTATTGTTGATTAATGACTTAAAATGTAATTAACATTATTTAGTGGGGCTTTTTTTTTGTTTATTATTAAAGAGGAATTTTAAAAGGACATGATCAATCTATCAGGCTTAACCAGATTATACTATATTTTGGGAAACTGAGCAAATAAAAAACATTTATTTCTTGTATGAACTTTCTCAGACCAACTAAAATGTTGATTTTTCTCTTCTTTGTGATAACAGTGGCTTGTTTATGATGATCTAAATTCCAAATTGGCAGTTAGATTGTTGATTGACTAAAGAATCCCAATGTTTTTGATTAAAAAAAAACAACTTTCAAAATGTGAAAACCATAAGAGAAAAGAGTCTGTGGGACCTTTGGTGATAAATGGAGAACAAATGACATACAATAGGGCCTCTTGAGAAAATTAAATGTGCATTAAGTATGGAATAAGGCAAAACCTGACTTCCCCTGATCTGCTCACTTCCTTCAAATTTACTCCAAACTTGTGAGTAAAATAAAATCAGCTGCTCAGGCCTCTTTGCACCTGAAAGACAGCTTCCTGCTATCCAATCTGCTGGTCTTCTGCCATCAGAGGCTCTTTATCAGGGTTGGCTTGGAATCCACAGGACTGATAAGGACAACACCCTATTATCTTTATTTATGTGGATTTAATGTGCACTGATCTCCCCTGTCACCTTCCACACTTACACTCTAATCTCTGATTAACTGGCTGCATTCACTAGTATTTTGCCCTAATCTACAATGGCTCTCCATCTACAGAAATACTTCTGCTATTGCCATAGGAATTCATGGTTTGTCATAATTTCCCTGAATGTCCTTTCCTCCTATATAAGTTGAGGTTCAATTAGGTAAACAGAAACACTATGGAACAAAGGGATTTATTATATGGATTTGAACTTACACATTTGTAGAAGGAGTCTATGGAAGGCTCTAGTCTCTGGGTCTGAGGGTGCCTAACCGTCACTCTAGGTCAACAGGGCCAACAGTTGGGAGGAAAAGCTTGAAGGGGAGAAAAAGAAGCAAAACCGAAATGCATGAGGACCAACCAGAACTTGTATATTTTTCATTGTCTCCAACTTTGACAATGCAGGCAATCCGCAAAAGGAGATGAGAAAACCTAAAACACCATTTATTTACAATTTTCCACTTAATCCATACCTGGACTTGTGCAACTAATCACGGTTGAAAAAAAAGACAAAACCATGTTGAGTGATTTAACTTCAACTTCATGGCTAGTAGACTGAATTGGATTCCTTGGCTACCATTCTACAGCTTTCTGGTCCCTGCCCTCTCCCACTCTCCTAGAATAATATTTTAAACCTACTCCTCTCTATTCTAACCTTAAATACTTTCTTATTTTCACTTCAAACTTTTGCTCTTGCTTCCTATTTGACTGAGAAAATAGAAGCAATGAAAAGAAAACTTTTGCAACTCACCACCCCATCTATTCATCTCTGCAATCTGTATTCTTATGATCTCTTCCATTTGGAAGCTATAATCTCAAGGCTGAAACCTAGACTTTCAAATAAATCTCATCCATTTCTCTACTCAAAGGCACCATTTTAGTAAGTTTTAATCCCCTTTCCCAAATTATCAATTTTTCTTTCTTTAATACAAACATACTTTTGCCTTTTCCATCTTAAACAACAACAAACAAACAAACAAAAATCTTGTCTTGAGCACACATTTCCCTTCCAGCAATCTGCCCTCTTTGGCAGCAAAACTCTTTAAAAGAATTGTCTATAATTAGTATCTCTAATTCTCCTCCCATTCTTTTAGAAATGAACTCCAATTAGGCTTTAAATCCTGTCACTCCAATGAATTGCTCTCGTCAGGGTCTCATTCACCAAGAGGTTATTCCTTCTAGGTATGTAGTGTTTCAATAAGTTTTGTGAAAAGAAATAGTTATTCCCTTTCTTCTAGGATATCTTTTAAAGATGTTTCTGTAGCTAACAACCTTTCGAGATAGGAATAGTGTCTCATTCTGGGACAAAAGTCAAGCATTATAAAAAATTAGATACTGCCCAGCCAGCGTGGCTCAGTGGTTGAGTGTCGACCTATGAACCAGGAGATCAAGGTTTGATTCTGATCAGGCACATGCCCAAGTTGTGGGCACATCCCCTGGTGTGCAGGAGGCAGCCAATCAATGATTTGCTCTCATCATTGATATTTCTATCTCTCTCTCCCTCTCCCTTCCTCTCTGAAATCAGTAAAAATATATTTAAAAAAATAGATACCTTAAATCCAGGGATTTCTAAAAGGTGCAGGCGTGGTGGTTCCTTATATCCCTATATTTAATTTACCAGTTTGGTGCCCATGCAACAACCAGGAGGACCCCAGAACATGATGACCATCGACTCAATCAAAACAAACCCTCAGTGGCATCTGCTATGCCAAATGTGCTCTGTTTTGGCTAGAAGAGATCAATGTGGCCTCAGGTACATTGTATGCAGCCATTGATTTGAATAATAGGTTAATTCCATTCCTATAAAACAAGAGTATCAGAAATAGTTTGCATTTACACAGAAAGAACAACAGCATATATTTTCAGTTTTGCTGCAGGACTATGTTCTCTCTCTCATTCTCTGTTGTAATACAACCCAAAAAGGTCTGTTTTGTCTGGACATTCTACATGGTGTTAAATGCAGAATGTGTAGACAGAACATTGGTCCATGGCATAATGCTGATCAGATAAACTCTATAAAGATTTAAAAGTCTGCCTCATCAGTAAAAATTTTAGGGGTCCAGTGGTCAGGGACATTCTGAACTATCTCATTAAAGGCAAAGAACAAATCATTGTTCTTTCATCTCTATTATGGCAAAGAAAGCATAACACCATGCAGAACTCTTTGGGCTCTTAAGGCAGCATATTTCATACCTGGGAAAAATAGTCCAAGCTATAATCTGGATAATACCAAATGCTGCCAGATATTATTACCTGTTAGATAAATCATTGCTCCATGTCACTCGGTTTATTTCAATAAGACTCCATTGACATACACATACGATGAAGGAATTCAGACCTAAAATTAATTGGCTGTATTTGGCACACTGAAAGACCACTGGAAATGACATAATCTCGTAGAAACTTGAGGACAGCAGCCATACAGAGAGTGCAGCAGCTGGTGGAGCAGCAGGCTGGTATGGCGGGGTTATTCTTGAACAAAGATTTCAAGCATGTTATGAGTCTAAAGAGAAGGAAGTACAAATAATACCATGTTGTGCAAATAGCAGCTGGACTTGTAAATCAAAGGGCAATTCTTATGTGCACAACTCACTGAAGAGGTTGTAGCACATTTACTGACTTTTTCAGTAAAATCCATTGGCATAGTCCTTCTGCCTGGAAGAATGGGGTAATGAGACATTCTTATATCTTACTTTCCAAACCCAGTGGAAAGTAAAGATTATAATGGGCTAATTGATTACTAAGAAGGAACATACATATTTTATATTCTAGCTGTAAAATTATTTTAAGTTTTATCTTTTGTGCTTACATTTTTGACTTGTTGGACTTTCAAAATATAGCATCATTTTTTTTTCTAACTGGAAAGTTCAGTTTCTGAAGGAAAAACAAACTATGTTTTATATTTATTTTAAAATTTTATTACATCTTCATAATGCTGTTCCAGTACCAAGAGTTCAATAAATATTTAGCAATTCATTTTTTAAGTTCATGTTTAAAAGTTGGACTCATACAATGCAGTAAAGTAGTACAGAACCTGGAGTCAAACCACAGTAGAATTTTATTTTTTTAAATTTCTTGATTAAGGTATTACATATGTGTCCTTATACCCCCATTCCCCATTACTCCCCCCCCACCCACCCACCCAACAGTAGAATTTTAGCTCTTTGATTCAATGTGTGACTTTGGATACGTTATTTAAGCACTCTAATTTTTTGTATTTTTTAAAAAATAATACCTACCCTGCAGAACTTTTACAGAATTAAAGATTATATTTGTGAAGCACCATGCACTGTGCATGGAACACAGTAGTGTTCAAGAAATGGCAGCCACCCCTTACCTGTTTTGCCTATTTTACAAAATGTATTTTAGCACTTGGTGAAGAGGGGAAAGCATTATCACTAGACAATCCACTCCCTTATTTTTGGAAACTTTGCATATTTTCCGTCTACACAAGGATAAAACGTAACATGGATATCACTAAGTGATATCTTAAAAACTACTTAATTTGTGTGTGAAGTAATCTGCAAAGTCACTACATCAAATCTCCTACTCATGCATGACCTGTAATATTCCTCGGGCCTTCCAGTTTCTGTTTGAACACTTCCAGATACAGGACTCCTACCCCCTCAAGTCTTCAGTTTTGAGAAAGCTCTTAACATTAGACCATTTCATCTTTAAGGTGAAAACAAATTAGGAAGCTCTTTCTCTTCCTCTCATTGGCTTTCATCCTACCTTCTGGAATTGTATAGAGAAGCCTCTATTGTATACAAGACCTTTGAATAATAACATGGAAATACTAGTAACATTGAAAAGCGATTGTTAACTGCCACATTAGTGTGATTGATATGAGGGGTGGACAGTCAGGAAAGACTTCAAAAACCAGCTTTTATTAAGTTAGTTCTAACTCCTATTGCCCTTCATATCATCAGTCTACCCAAATAGGCCTAGCCATTCACTATCATATTGAAAAAGGGTAAATAGCAAGGCAACCCATTTGGCTTTAAAGATAAAAAGCTTTGGAAAACAATAGTTTGATATTTGTATGTGAATATTTTCAGGTTAATTGCAAAAAATCAAGTAGTAGAAAGTAGGTCAGATCATTGAAGGAAGAAAGATATAAAACAAACTATGAGGGTTAAAATAGAAAACAACAAAGTAAGAAAAAATATTCCTCAAATATAATAGGCAATGACGAAAAGAGTATTTTATTGCTGAGCTAGAGAAGAAGGAAAAATGAACAATCTATGTCCTACTAAGGAATGAGAAATTTATACACTCCTGCCCCTTTAGAAAAGATTATGTGTTAGAGTAAAGGCCCGGTGCACAAACTTCATGCACTTGGAAGGGGGGGTCCCTCAGTCTGACCTGCACCCTTTCACAGTTCGAGAGCCCTCGGGGGATGTTGGACTGCCTGTAGTCAGACATCCCCCGAGGGGTCCTTAGTGCTGCCACAGAGGGGGAGAGGCTCCCGCCACCACGCTGCACACATCACCCTTGAGCCTGGCTTCTGGCTGAGTGGTGCCCCCGCTGTGGGAGTGCACTGACCACCAGGGGGCAGCTCCTCATTAAGTGTCTGCCCCTTGGTGGTCAGTGTGCTTCATAGCAATTGGTCGTTTGGCCATTCAGTCAATTTGCATATTAGCCTTTTATTATATAGGATGATTGGCTGAATCATCCTCCAAGTATATTCAAAAGATGCAAGATTGAGGCTATAAGGAAAAAAAATATAGGATATCTGAATAGCATACTTACGGGACTACAGATACATTTGCATTGCTACTAGCTTCCATTTTGAGAAAAGGAATTTAGAATAAATTCCTGAAAATCAGTAAAAGGACAATAATATGTTTATCTTAGAAAATGTAGGAGAGGAAGAGAAGATTATTCTTGGAAACTACAGAATGTTAAAACCAAGTACAGGGGGCCCTTGCTTTGTATAGTTCAGATATGCAACAGTTTCAGTTACCACATTTTAATTAAATAATACCCATCCCACAACACATGCTTCCTGGCTAAAGTACTGCTATATGTTAACCTGAACAAATGCATGGAGTACAAACTTAGCGGTTAGCTTTTTAGTCCACTAATTACTACATAAATAATAGATGTGCATCATGATCAATGACCAATCACATCTCTCCTTTCAAAGCCTGTTATTGATTACTATGCATCTCTCATTCAGTGCATGCACAGGCAGCAAAGTATGTACTTGTGTTGCTTCCTTGTCTCCCAGTGATAAGCCCACGTGACATTCTAGAAACATAGTAATTGAAAGAGGGAATTAGCCAATGAAGAGGGAAGTGCAGCAGAGAAACAAAAAGTGACAACACGGAAAGTGAAATTCTAATGGAGCATTCGTGGAGTTAGAGAAGAAAGGGCTGATAATGGGAATGTTGACGTCGCTGCTGCTCCAAAGACGAGACATGCAGCCGGAGGAACTTCATGAAGGTGAACTTATAGGCACAAAGGACGAACGTGGTTGCGACAAAAGTGTCCTAGAGGCAGTGATGCTGGAAAAATCTCCATTTTTAAAGGAATTCTGAAAAAAATAAATAAATAAAGGAATTCTGGGAGATATGTTCTGACACTGAAAGTGCAAAAGGTAAATAAAATAGCGAATCCAAACTTAGGACAGAGGGGTATGCCTCCCCAGGGAAGAGAAAAGGTGCTTGTCCAGACCATAAACAATCCTGGGAAAAGAAAGCAACGCTGTTCAAATTACTTTTGATAAGTTATTTTGCAAAACTGTGTACAAAAAACATTAATTTTACTGGGTTTCATTTCCCTATTTATTTATAAGCAACAGTACGAAGTTTTTTAAATTTTGAAAAAAATGTTGAAGATCAGTGAACAATCATAATTTTTCCCACTGATTATTAAGATTGCTTTGCATGGTTACAGTTTACATAGTCATTTTTATGAAGAACAAGGTGCTCATACTTAACTTTACAAAAATAAACCTCTTTTCTACTAAGGAATGAGAAAGGGATAGATATGTTAGATCTCAATTTAGTGAGCACTTAGATGTATCTCAGATAAACAACTCTTAAGGGGTTGTTGTGCATTTACTGTATTTTCTATTGTTCTAGGAAATGTGAAGAAAACAGCATTTGCTTTAGAAAATAATCATAAATCAAAATGAGCAAAATGAGGCAACTAGAGAACAATTAGGTATTGAATTCTATTAATTACTAATAAGGAGAGATGGATGTGATGACAGGTTTCTGGGGGAATTGGGCTTAGAGCAGATTGGGGATTTGAGTTAAGACGTGAATCATGTGAAGGCTTGGGAAAAGTGGAGAGGGTTATTTTAGAAATGAGACACTTTGCATAAGCACAAGATCATAAGCGGCTTTGTTTTTGTTCATGTACCTGATATTTCTAAGGCATGGAGTAGCAATGAAGTTTGCCAGAATGTACAGAGAAATATTTGGGGCATGACAAAGGGAAGCATAGATCCTCTGGAGCCAAATGCATTACCCTCTGGGGGTCAGTGCTAGGTCGGGACAAGGTAAGGGCAAGATAGGATGTCAGAAAATAGAGGGTGAACTTACCACTCTCCAAGGACCACACAGATACTGAAATCAAAGGCTAGAAAAACAGGAACTTAAAGAATAGCATGAACTCTAAGAACACCAGTTTTGCTCCTTCAAATTTACATTCCATAATATATATATATATATATATATATATATATATATATATATATATATATATATAATTTTTTTTAAGGAAGGAATCAATTTATAATTTCCAGTCTTATTTAGCCAGTGACCTGAAGATGGCAGCATTGCATTCATTCACTTAATTAAATGGGGGTAAAATAAGGGGATAAGACAGTTGTTGAAAGAACTCAGCAAAAGTACAAGAAAAATGACTGCTCTATGGAAAAATGGATGGAATAACACATCTTCAAATGATAGCTCATAGATGATACATAATTCTCTAATTAATGGGAAGAATGTCAAAGATAGTTCATCTAATATATCAGAACTAAAAGTAGGTCTGCACAAAGCTGCCTTATTTAATCATGAATAAGATGTATAAAATAACATGGTAAATATGTAAACATCCTAGAGTCACAATGATGAAAAAGAATAAAAAGGATAATGCTGTAAAAGATCAAGGAATAGAGACTTTTCCTACAATGCATTATGTAGTAGAAAATCTTTAAAGAATATGAATTAAATTAAATAAAAACTGATGACAAACAACAGATAAGACATGGCGAAAAATAAGGGAATATAAAGAAAACTTTTTTCTGATGTGTGGACTGAAAAAAATAGAACACAAAACGTAATTAGATATAATATGGTATAATTTTCCAGAAATGAACAAGAACTTATTCCAAAGGGCATCATTTATTCCAACAAAAATTATTGTCATTGATATGTATCCTAGTAAATAATTGAATACTTATAATAATAAAAGACTTCTTCCTAATTATAGAAAATAAAAACAAATCACTTCCCAGCAGGGAAAATCAGACTGACTTCAGACTTTTTCACAGTAACATTCACTGCAAGAAGGGAATGAAGCAAAGACCATGAAGGAAAGAAAAAAAGTCTGACTGTAGAATAAGTATAAATGCAAGAAGCAGATTTGCTTGAACATGAAAGATCTCAAGTAACAGATCCTGGACAGCCCCCTTAGAACAGAAAAAAATATATATATAACAACAATAAAATCTACTTGATGGTAAAAACTCTCAGTCAACCAAGAGAATTCAGAAATGGAAAGTTTGTTTTAAAGGGCTGGTGTAGATTATTAAATCCATTTAAATCAAAAGTAAAGTTAAACAATTTGAAAATGTTTGGTTGTACAACCAAATATAAACATTAAAAACATCACTAAAGTAAACATAATATAATATACATGACAGGATGGTCTAAGAGGAAACAAGGAAATGTATAGCAATGCCAAGTATCTATCTTTCATAGTAGAAAAATTAGCAACAGGCAGTTTCCTTTATTCTTAATCTCAGAGGTCTTTTTATAAAGAACTAGCGTTCCCGTTGCAGGAAAAATCCTGCAATAGGGTTTCCTGCTGCACTCTCCCCCACCCCGCCTGGGCTCCTCCCTTGTCCCCCGCCCCGCCTGCTCTCCTTCCTTCTCCCCCGGCCTCGCCTCCGCTCCTCCCTTCTCCTCCCCCCCCGGCTTGCTTGCTTCTCCGCAGCTTTGCTCTCTTCTGTAGCTCTTGGCTTCTTTCTATGCTGTCTTGATATGCAAATTAGCCACCATCTTGGTTGGGGTAATTTGCATACTCATCCTGATTGGTTGGTGGGCGTGGCTTGGCTGATGGGCGTGGCGAAGGTGCGGTCAATTTGCATATTGTCTATTATTAGGTAGGACTAGAGGCTCAGTGCACAAAATCATTCACAGGTGGGGTCCGGCCTGCCTGGCCCCAATTGGGACACATTGGGGCTCGGCCTGTTGGGAGGAGGAGATGGAGGGAGATTGGCCAGCCAGCCCACCCCAATTGGGACCAATCAGGGCAGGGCTGGCTGGGGGAAGGGGCCACTGGTGATTGGCCAGCAGGCCCCACCCCCGATTAGGGTTGGGGGGCCAATTGGGGGCAGGGCCAGCCATGGGGAGGGGCTGTGGGAGTTAGGCCGGCTTGCCCCACCCCCGAATGGGGTAAAGGGTGCCAATTGGGGGGTCAGTGGCCTGGCTGGCTGGCCCTGCTCCTGACAGGGAGAGGGGGGAATCTGGGGTGGGGCCAGGTGGTAGGAGGGGCTACCGGAGGTTGGCGTGCTGGCCCTGCCCCCTATTGGGGTGGGGGGTGATTAGAGGTGGGGCTGGCCAGGGAGAGGTGCTGCTGGCTGATCAGGGTGGTGGGAGCCCATCAGAGGTGTGGCCAACCAGGGGGAGGGGCTGCAGGCGGTTGGCCAGCCAGCCCTGCCCCCTATTGGGGTGGGGGTGTGTGATCAGGGGCTGGCAGGCTTGTGGGGAGGGGCTGCAGGCCTATCATGGTGGGGCAGGCTGAACGGGGATGGGGCTGGCCCAGAGGAAGGGAGAGGGCATTTGGCCATAGGCCCACTCTTAATTGGGGTGGGAGAGTCCCATCAGGGGCAGGCAGGCACGGGGGAGGGGCCTCGAGGTTGGCCAGCCGGCCCCACCCCCTGATGGAGCCGGTTTGCTGGCCACAGTGGGCGTTATAGTGACAGATCTTTATGGTTGTATGGCCGTTACAGTCACTGGCTTTTTATATATATAGATAATAACTCATGATGTTTAAGAACATTTATCTGAAATTTAAAAATATGTTCAGTTATACCCCATTTTCTTTTTGTGTGAAATACAATTAACAACAAAATTTAATAGGATTTAACCTTAAAAGAACATAATATTAACACAGTCTTCTCACATCATATTTCACGTTTCTTCTCTTATTCAATATATGTGATTGGAAAAATACTTTTAATGTTTTGCAAATGTTTAGGTGGTTTTTTATTCTGTAAATGTTTCTAGTTTTAAATAATTTTTCCCACCTAGAATTTTTATGTGGTTTGAATTTTTATGTTTTGTACAGGTAATATTTTCATTTATTAACAGTCATTACTTAAAGTAATGTATATTCATTGTGTAATTTTGGAACACAAGAAAATTGAAAACAAGAAAAAATATCACTTATTCTATCATACAAAGACACTGCAATTAAATTTGTGCTTCCTAGATTTTTCCAACTTTTTTCTATCTTTAAAAATTTCTTACATATAAATTTGTTATATTTTATGTAGATCATGCTTTACTCCAGCACAGAATTAATTTTCTAGGCTATTATAAACACTATATAAACATCCTTTAAATGACTGTATAATATTTCATATGTCATAATTTAGATTAAGTATACCTCATACAGTTTTTCAATTATACAGCCTTGAGTGTTTTGTGCATATGATTGTGGGAACAGAGATTGGCATGCTGATACTCAACTTCTTCTTTAACTATATTAACTTTTACCCATGAAATCACCATGTCTCGAAGAATGAGGACTTGGAGCATGAGGTTGAGTGAGCAAGATTTCTGGACTTAAAATGAACCAACCTAATTCATAAAGCTTTATATACCCATTTTATTAATCAAAAAATAATTTAATTTCCTATTTTCAAAGCCACCATAAACAATATGCGGAAGCAGGTACTCAAATTTTACTCCTATGGTGTAAAGAACTGAAGGATTTAATAATACATCAATGATATATACGTACATATATAGTAATCAGAGTAAGCTGTATGCTACAGAAACAAATGATCTCCAAAATATCAACAAAGGTATTTTTCTTGCTCACCATAGATTCCATTGAAGGTAAGATTCAGATATGCTCTGGGTCGTCTTTATGCTAGGATCCAAATAAACAAGCCTTTCTGTTGGCCCAGAAAGAAACTCACTACAGACTGATTCATTTGCCTGTCAGCATAACCATTATTGCTTGTCTCATTTTCGGTTCTTATAAGTGTATTTCTAATAGCACATGATCTCACTCATCTAGGGGAAATAATGAACAACATAGACTGATAAACAAGAACAGACCCAGAAACAAGGAGGCATGGATCAGACTGTCGAGCCTCAGAGGGAGGGTTGGGGAGGGTGGAGGTAAAGGGGAGAGATCAACCAAAGGACTTGTGTGCAAGCATATGAGCCTAACCAGCGGTTAAGGACAACAGGGGGGTGGGGGCATGCGTGGGGAGGAGTGTGGGCTGGGAATGGGGGGATGAGGACAAATATGTGATACCTTAATCAATAAAGAAATAAAAAAAATAAAATAAAGATGTTTTGCTTTGCCAAAAAAACAACAAAAAACAAAAAACAAATAAACAAGCCTTTACCCATAACAATGCTCAGGAAAAAGAGACCACGTGAGCCACGAGGTGGCTTTTAAAAGTTCTGCTTATATTTCATACTGAGGACCAAAAGGCAGGCACGTATACAGATAATCTCCCCATAGAGAAGGAAATGGGAGTGAGGCAAAGTAGATTATTTGGCTAGAAAACTAGATTAGTCCTGTGGACTGAATTGTGTCCCATTCATATATTAAAGAGCTAACCCCTGACTCTCGATCCCAATAATTACAGGCTGTTGTTGTTCCTTGTGATGAAGCCCCGAATGTTACTGAATTTGGAGTCAGGGCCTTTAAAGAAGTAATTAAGGTTAAATGAGGCCATGTGGTGTGTTCTAATTCAATCTGACAGGTGTCTTTATGAGAGAAGGAGATTAGAACATACCTAGAGATGCCAGGACCATGTGGGCACAGAGTAACAACCATGGAAAGAGGGAGTGAGAGGGTGGCTGTCTGTAAGCCATGGAGAGAGGCCTCAGAAGAAACCAACCCTGCCAACACCTTGACCTCGGACTCCTGGCCTCTGAGAAAACAAATTTCTGTTGTTTTAGCCACTCAGTCTTATATGACAGGCCTAGCTGACTAAGAGAAGTACAGCATTTCTTTTAAAAAAAATATGTTTTATTGATTCCAGAGAGAGGAAGGGAGGGAAAAGAGAAACAACAATGATGAGAATCATCAATTGGCTGTCTCCTGCATGCCCCCTATTGGGGATTAAGTCCGCAACCCAGGCATGTACCCTGACCTGGGATTGAACAGTGACTTCCTGGTTCATGGGCTGACACTCAACCACTGAAACACACCGGACAGGGAGTATAGCATTTCTTCATGAAAATTTCTGTGGATATTTTATTGATTTTTTCCCCCGCATCATGGAACCCAACTGGGAAATAGGCAAGAAAAAGAAAAAGAAAAAAGCAGGAAAACAAGGACATAATTTTGCCAACATTTTCTTATTTATGATCTAGAATTCTTTGACTGTTTATACAAAAACACCATGTGTTCATGCACAAGTATATTTCTCACTATATTTATTTATTATAAGTTGTTCACTGTGAAAAGTAGGGTCAATTTTCCAAGTTAGTTCATTGATTGCAAGTCATTATATGCAGAATGAAACTATCTCTACAATGAAACTTTGATGTCATGTTGTAGGCAGAGTTTATTGAGTATCCATTCTAGAAAACTTTTAAAAAGGGAGTCTTGGGGGTGGGGTACATACATAATAGAAAACTAGATGTAGGCACATTTACCCTCTGGTCAATGAAATTAGAAAATTCCAATATTTGAGCACATTGTAGAATAATTTTTTTTTTTTGGTAAATAACATTTGGAAAATATAAGTGAGCTCTCTCTTAAACCTTAATATCTGAGGATTTACTATCTTCGGTGATATAGCTATTGTTTTCCTTAGAGGGAAAAATCACTTTAATAAATGAAAGGACCATAGTGTGTTAAAATCAAAACACCCTCTAAACCTCTGAACTATACAAAAAGAATAAAGTATAATAGAATACAATATATTACAAAATATACACATCTTGGCTGATAAATGTATTTCCTAGGAATTATTATAGATTTTTAAAATATTATACTCTGCTCACTGTTTATATTGAATTAGATATTACTAACTTTTTTTTTCTTTAAATGGATTTTTTTCTTACACAAGAGCATAAAACCTATTTGAAAAATCATACAATTACTTAGTCATTCTTTGGGTAGAGGCTGCACTTGGGTGTGTTAAAAAAAATTCACTTTACTCAGAATGGAATTTTTAAGTAGGAGCAAACAAGTTTTATAGGAATAATTTTAAAGATATCTTTGAAAGCTTGATGTACAGAAAGCCAAAAAATACCTCATTATGTTGTTAAAGTTCCAGAAGTTCTACGCTACTGAGCTCAAAATGTTCATCAAACTGAGTTATCCTTGTTAGAACAATCTAATTAGAAAGAAATATATTCTGGAATCACTTAAATCTATCAGGGGAAGAGAATTAATGCAGCTATATCATCTAGACTTTCAGAGTGCATACATCCTATTAATGCTAATTACATTTATAAAATGCAAATTACTTACTTCCCTTTGCTCTGTGTATTTATGTTAATGTGCACAATTTTAACTAAGGCAAAAAAACACTTAAGCCGATAATCTTCATATAAAACTAAAATGATTAGTTTATTTAAAAAACAACAACAACCCCAGCTATTGTAATGGTGTGTATCCCAAAGTACTCTAAAGTTTTAATTTTCCAGTTTATTTATTTAAACTTTTTCTTTCAACTCCAAAGAAATAAAAGTACAGGGTTAAACAGTTTCTGATCTCCAAGTTTATCTTGGGGAATTTAAAAATCACTTTTGGGATTTAGATAAGAGGCTGAGAGATCAACAGAAAACTGACAGATGGGAAGAATAATATTGGCACTAATTAACTGAATCCAAAGATGATACTACCTCAAATGCTGCCTTAACTATCTAAGCCCGTCCAAAGGGCATAGGGAAGCTGTGAAGAGCACTAGCTCCATCCCTGGGGATGGACTGATTTGGATTCTGGTCTTAGCTCTGCCCTTTACAAGTTCTATACCTTTAGGCAAGTTTCTTACCATTTCTAGACTCATCTATAAAATGAACCCAGTAATCATATAAGCCACTTAGGGTTGTGAAGACCAAATTGGATCATTTAAGCCTGGGGCTTAGTGCAGTGCCTGTCAATGTAACAATTGCTCAGTAAAATTAGCCATTATAATCATGTTGCATCAAATCATGTATAAAGGGGATAGCTATAAAAAATAGTAGTTGGATTGTAGCAGTTGACAATTATAAAAAGTAGATAGTAGCAAAATAAAGTAAATGAATTTCTGTATCAGCCTCTATCAAAGAGAGTTGGCTTGAAGATAAATGAAGAATTGCTTCATGAGCAGAGTGACTGAAACACTGCTAGTGATGGTTGTAGTGAGGCCGGTTGGGATGCTCAGCGTTGGAGTGGCATGGGAATGGGATGTGAGTGTGCTTGAGAACAGAGGAAGAATATGAGAAGGGATATGATGAAACAAATCCCAAATTCTCCTAGTTACTTCACATATTTTAAAATCAGTCTCTCTCTCTCTCTCTCCCCCTCTCCCTCTCTCTCTCTTTTTTTTTAATGTTCAATTTTAAATTTTTGTACTGTGACAAAACAAATGCACATATTTACCTGTTAAGAAGTAGCACCCATGCTCTAGCCGGTTTGGCTCAGTGGATAGAGCATCAGCCAAGAACTGAAGAGTCCCAGGTTCTATTCCAGTCAAGGGCATGTACCTAGGTTTCAGACTCAATCCCTGGCCCTGGTTGGGGCATGTGTGGGAGGCAACCAATCGATGTGTCTCTCTCACATCAATGTTCCTCTCTCTCTCACTCTCTTCCACTCTCTTAAAAAATAAATGGAAAAATATCCTTGGGTGAGGATTAACAACAACAACAAAAAGAAGCACCCAGCCCCTTTGGCAGTAAAATTCTACAATACCTTCTCTGAATTTTCCCAAAAATGAAGTTAAATTCCAGGATGCATGCTTCTTATCCTGTACCTGTTCTTTTTGATACTCCTAGTGAAATTCAATTACTGTGCCATTAAAGTTAGATAACTTTGTTCAGCCAAACGCGTTTTTTTACTTGCTCTGTGAACCCATAGCTCCAAACCAATGCTTTGAGTGCAATACCAACAGGACTTCAACTCAAGGAGCAAATTCAGATGAAGCCAGCTTCGTTCTATAATGTTTTCAAATAAAAGCGATGAAGGGCTTTTCTGGCAAAAGGGCCAGAAAAAGGGCCAGTGCGAGTGAAGAGTGTGGATGTAATGCCCATTTATCTCTACCATTTCTTTCATGACCTGCATGAAGTAGCCCCTGTAACAGAACTGCAGAGCGGCAATATGACCCAGGAGTCCCTCTTCTGGGTATCTACCTGAAAAACTTGAAAACACTTATTGTGAAGATACATAGGTACCACTAAGTTCATTGCAGCACTATTTACAACTAGAGGCCCAGTGCACGAAATTTGTAAATTCGTGCATGGGGGTTTGCGTGTGTCCCTCAGCCCAGCCTGCTCCCTCTCCAATCTGGGACCCCTTGAGGGATGTCCGACTGTCCATTTAGGCTGGGCAGTCAGAATCCCTCTTACAATCCAGGACTGCTGGCTCCCAACTGCTCGCCTGCCTGCCTGCCTGATTACCCCTAACCGCTTCTGCTTGCCAGCCTGATTATCCCCTAACCCAGTGGTTCTCAACCTTTCTAATGCCGCAACCCTTTAATATAGTTCCTCATGTTGTGGTGACCCCCAACCATAAAATTATTTTTGTTGCTACTTCATAACTGTAATTTTGCTACTGTTAATGAATTGTAATGTAAATATCTGTGTTTTCCGATGGTCTAAGCCGATCCTGCTAGCAGTTCTCAACTTGTGGGTCACGACCCACAGGTTAAGAACCGCTGCTGTAGAGCCTAAGACCATCGGAAAACACAGATATTTACATTACAATTCATTAATAGTAGCAAAATTACAGTTATGAAGTAGCAACAAAAATAATTTTATGGTTGGGGGTCACCACAACATGAGGAACTGTATTAAAAGATTACGGCATTAGAAAGGTTGAGAACCACTGCCTAACCACTCCCCTGCCAGCCTGATTGACGCCTAACTGCTCCCCTGCTGTCCCGGTCACCCTAAACTGCCCTCCTCTGCAGGCCTGGTCACCCCTAACTGCCCTCCCCTGCTGGCCTGGTTGCCCCTGACTGTCCTCCCCTACAGGCCTGATCCCCCCACAACTGCCCTCCCCTGCAGGCCTGGTCCCCCCAAACTTTCCTCTCCTGCTGGCATGATCACCCATAACTACCCTCCCCTGCTGGCCATCTTGTGGTGGCCATCTTGTGTCCTCATGGGAGCGGCCATCTTTGAACACATGGGGGTGGCCATCTTGTGTGTTGGAGTGATGGTCAATTTGCACATTATCTCTTTATTATATAGGATAGCCAACACATGGAAACAACCACAGTTGTATGATGGATGACTGAAATATAAAAATTATCTCTGAAATTGTAGAGTCCTAAAAAGTTCTGTGTTTGCTTAACATCATTGTAATTATATTAATTATATGAACAAAGAATAGGTCAAAACTTTCCTCCAGTTGATGTGTATAGCTTATTTCACCAGATGTAAAAGCAAAATAGGATGGAAGCTGGAGACCGTTGGGTCCAGTCAGTAGATGCTTCGGTTCACTACATTTCTAAGCAGATTTTATTGTTTTCAAATGTACCTGGCATGTTTCTTAATTCTTTATGGCTAAGGTCATCATGAAAGAGAGTTATGATATTCATCTGTGGCTATTATAAGTACTTAGAGCTCAACTATTTGCTTTTGAAGGATGCAGCTGTGATAAAGATTTTTAACTTTTCCTTGCACTATTTTAGAATTTTGAAAGCATTAAGGAAGTGCAGTGCAGGTGAAATATATTAGGACGATCATCTTATAATATTAAGAGCTAAAGCTCTATCCAGATACTAAAAGGTATATGTATAGCTAAAAGCAAAACTAAGATAAGAGAAAGTGGCAAAGCTTGTCTCCACATCCTTCAAGCCATGTCCTCTGGGTAGTCCCAGAAACCAGTCACCTTATTTCTTCATGGAAACCAGTTTCCCTATCTCTAGTTTCATATTTTGTCCTGCAGTCAAAATCTCAAGAACTCAAAAAAGATTGCCTTTCCTGCATACTAATCTATTTAACTCACGTCTACTGAGCAGAAAATAAATGCACTCTATTCAGAGAGCAGGATAATTCCAACTTGGATAAGTAATGCCAAAACGGTAGTTTGAGAAATAGACAGAGTAATGGCTCTGTTATCAGCTAGATCTTTGTTTTAAATTTTCTACTCATTACTAGCAAGTGATTCAATTTTTCTGAATATCAGTTTTCTCATTTGTGAAATGGGGTTGCTGTGTGGACTGGAGACATTGCATGAGACAGGCCAGCAGTGTCTGGAACAGTCTCAGGGACTTAATAATTCCAGATATTATTTCTGCTGATGACCTCAGAAATTTGAGGTAGGCCAGTGGAAATGTTATTTTTGGTACTCCTACAAAACACTTAAAGGCCAGTCTTGTACAATTCATGAGACTACCTTGATTAAATGTGGTGCTTTATAACAGTAATGCACTCAGCAAATTAAATACTTTCTTCGTGCCAGGCATGATCTTCTTTATGATAACAGTCCTTGACTTTAGTATAGGGTTTCATCTTTCTCAAATGGCATTAAAAAAACATTATGGTATGTGATTTTCTCTTGACAATCCCAGGAGTTAGGCAGAGCATACATTATTATCCTCATTTCAAAGACGATAAAATTGAGTATGGTAGTCAGGGTACCATATGGCTCATTCAGTTTAAGTAACATGAAGAGAGTGTAGTCGACACACTATTGACAATTGTGTGGTCAGTTTGAGTACCCCAACAGCAGAGGCCTTTGGGTCCCTGTGGCCTGACGGGCCAAAGAGTGGTAGGAAAGGGTTACTTCAATCCAGGGAGAGAAGGCTGCCTGATCAGACCATGACTTGGTTTAAGAATGCAGTCAGTTCACAGGGATTCAACAGGAATGAAACCAGAGTAATAAATATATGACCATCCTCTTTCTCCCTTTGGTCTACTGTGGTTGCTCCCATAAGCCAAAATCAACGGGAAGCCAGGGGTTAAGGAAGCCCACTAACATAGTGCGTATCAGTCATCCCACTGGGTTACAGAGCAGAGTGGTGAAGGGCCAGTGGCTATGAAGGGCAGCAGGAAACTGTCCAGAACACTGTGTTTTAACAAGGTCAGATGCTTTTGGCTAAGATTATACAAATTTGGAAGGGAACTAGACCTCAGGTGCTTTAGATGATAACTCTTGCTTTTATTGGTAAAACATACCATGTCGTCTTTCTTTATTTTACTAAGTATCTTCCTCCAATGCTTGTTCCCTTTAGTCTTTATTTGTTTTCTTCTTTTTTAAATTTCTTTATTAAGGTGTTACATATGTGTTCTTATTCCCCCATTACTCCCCCCTGTCCCCCAACTCATGCCCTCACCCCCTGTTGTCTGTGTCCATTGGTTAGGCTTATATGCATGCATACAAGTCCTTTGGTTGATTTCTCCTCCTTACCCCCACCCTCCCCTTACCTTCCCTCTGAGGTTTGACATTCTGATCAATGCTTCTCTGTCTCTGGATCTGTTTTTGTTCATCAGTTTATGTTGTTCATTATTTTCCATAAATGAGTGAGATCATGTGATATTTATCTTTCTCTGACTGGCTTATTTCACTTAGCATAATGCTCTCCAGTCCCATTTTTTATAATCTGAAATCAGAGCCCCAGGAGAAATCTCTATTCAGTATTATTTCCCCAAGTAGCTACTGTTTTTCTGAGAACTTGGTTTGTTTTTGACCTGTGGGTACTTGAATTGATTAGATTTCCCTAGAAAAAGTTAGTACCAGAACTGACAACAAACTATTAAGGATGTTGAACTCTTTCATATATATATGTATATACACATATCCATATATGTGTATAATGTAGTCACATACATGTATACTAGTATACAGGAGTGGACAAAAGTAGACTTACAGTTGTAGCAAATAAATAATACAATAATTAATAAATGATATAATAATAAACTCTGTGCTTCTCATACAACTGTAAACCTAATTTTGCCCACACATATATATGATTCTTAATATTATCTCTCAACCTAAATTTATACTATTTATGCTATTAATGCCATCACGTTGTATTTTATTTACAGTTTTGAATTACATTATTATTTTCATAAGAAAGTAATTAAAAGTGACTTGAGGAAGTGTTTTAAATGGTAAAGTACTTATTTATTTATTTATTTGATAAATTATAGAGATAGTAAAGCACAGAAGAAAAGAATAAAGTAATTATTGGAAAGGATTTAACACATTGAGTATATATATATTTTTTGTTAATCCTCACCAAAGGATATTTTTCCATTGATTTTTAGAGAGAGTGAAAGGGAGAGGGAGAGATAGAGAAAGAGAAACATTGATGTGAGAGAAACACATCAATTGATTGGCTCCTGCATATGCCCCAACCAGGGCCAGAGATCAAGCCTGCAACCAAGGTATGTGCCCTTGACTGGAATCAAACCTGGGACCCTTCAGTCCACAGGCTGATACTCTATCCACTGAGTCAAACCAGCTAGGACCCTACTCATCTTTCTGTTTCAAATCCCAATGAAAGAAATATGGCACTGACTGCATACTTGTTGCCTTCTAATAAATCTAGTAAAGTTCTGTCAGAAGAATATATCTGATTATCTGTTCCCAATTGACAATTTGTTTACATTTTTACTAAAACATCCTTAAAAATATAGTACAGAATGAACCTGTACACTGCTGAAAAGTAAGACTGGTAAATACCCTGATGACACAATCTGAAAGGAATTGATGCCTGATTAACAAAGACACACTCCTTAACCAAACTTTGGTCAGGTTCCTCAGAGCCCTCTAGTCAATGAGGCCTCCATTTTCACCTTCTGTCTCCATGGCTTGCTGAGCCTGATCTCAAGGAGAATCCCCTGATCTTTGATAAATGATCCAGCTCCTCAGCAGCCTCCTTGATATCTAAGTCCCCAGTCAGCCTTTAGTAAGAAACCTGTTAAACCAGTTTAGCAAGAATCCTACTATTCTTGATGTCTCCTCTTAGTAATTTTTTAGTCACTAACCTCTTCACTCTGTTTCTGGGTTATAAATCACCAGCTGTCTTTGCTGTATTCCATGTTGAGCTCAGTTCTCTACTGAAGTCTCTCTCCTCTAATGCAGTAGTTTGAATAAAATCTGTCTTGCTATTTTTATAAATTTTCTGTTGCAAAATTTTTCTTACATTAGGAGAATTAATTGATGTAGTCACACACACACACACACACACACACACACACACACACACACCCTGTTCAGGTTACAGCATATGACACATTGCATCTTTGCTTCATGAAATACACAACCTGAAAAGAAAAAAAAAAAAGAAATCATAAAATGTGTTAAAGAACAGTGATGCAGACTCTATTCAGGAGGACTATTGCAACATTGGTCTCAACTACAAAAATAACAAGGAAAAATAGAAATTTATACCCAAGCAACATGATGTGTATGGGGTCAGTAGATGGAAAATTACTAAGAGGAAATACCAGAAGTAAGGGGGATTCTAGCTAAACTAACCTAACAGAATTTTTGCTGCAGGCAAGCCAGGGTGATCTGACATTACCTGGGGGTTGGTGGAGGATGAGGAACCAGATCAGATATTGAGGAACCAGATCAGATATATATTCAGGATGTGGAGATCTGGCAAAACTGACTTAGCAGGATTTTTGCTAAAATTGAACAATGCTGAGGTGAACACAAAAGCTCAAAAGCAGGGCCTAGATGAGAAGAGAGTTTAGAGGAGCCTCACTAGAGTTTGGTCAAAGAGAGAATCTGTCTGTATCTTCAAGTATCAGTTCTCTGACTCAGAAATTGAAAATTTATTATATGTAGAGAGAAAGATAAATGTTTTCCTACATTCTTAACATTATATCCAACAAGGCAGATAGATACCATTTCTCCTGTCTCTCATCCCTTGGTTAATTTTCTTCACCTGGAGAGGAATGCAAAAATCCCAGCAAATGACTAGAAAGAAAGTAGGAGTGCAGTGCTGGTAGAGAGCATACTGCAACGATCTGACCCAGGAGAAGAACGAGCTAGGGACTTGTTTTATCCTACACTATGTCAGCTGAGGTCTAGAGAACAGGGCAGTGGAGGAAAGAAGCAGATCAACAGGGGAAAGCTTATTAGAAATAAAAAATTTGACATGACGCTCTGAACATCAACAGTGCTCAAACTGCAGGTCTGAAGCTACAGAGCAGGAAGAAAGATGGAAGAAAATGAAATGATCTCATACCTATAGTAATGCCAGATGTTGGGCGTCATTTAATGCCAGTGGTCTTGATCCAGCATCTAGAAGGGTTCAGCAATCTGGAGAGGGGGCTGTGCGTAGATTAAATAAGAGTCCAGAGACGAAACATAATTTTGAAAGGCATATTGGGGGAGGCAGAGGAGCCTGGCTAAAGAAACCAAGTTCTCCTTGTCTCAGGACCCCCTGCTTTTTATTAACACAATTTGTCACAAGGCAAGGTGGAGATATACACCTCAAAGGGTAGGGTTTCATCTATAGAGTCCATTGCCAGAATGGGGAATAGCCTGCAGCTGTTCAGGTGTTTAGCCAGTAGGAGGCAATAACATGTAAATTAAGATTCCCTGAGCTGTCTGGCAGCAATTAATCATCTTTTCAGGTTTGGGGAAATGCCTTTAGCCATTCCCAACAGGCGATAATATATGTGACTCAGCCCTTGTTGAGTCCCCAAGTTCTATCAACCTTTTGATGAAACTCTTGCAATTATGACATGCTGGAACTGGCTTCTGGCACTATAGATCTCCTTGTCTCAGGGGTGAGTGAGAATAAAAGCAAAGTGCAGGGTGAGCCCTTGATGGAGGTAGTTTACTTGTACGTAGGGGTCACAGCGTGTGAAAAATATGTTCCCTAGACACTAGTATCACTTGCAAGATGGGGGAGACCCATCCGAACTGAGAACAACCGAGGAATAGAAGATTTGTGGCTTCCACATCACGCTCCCTTCTTAAGAAATTAGTGGACAGAATACCCTGTTATTTAAATTATTTTCTCCTGCTCTGTGAAGTATACACGGTTCAATCGATATACTTTAAAAGGGTATGTGGTGTGATTGTGCTGCATATTGACAAGTGCATATAAAAAATAAAGCATGTAAGGTTATGCCCCTCCCCCCAATAAAAGCAAAGTGTAGGCTATTAAAACTACCACACAATAAGAAGCAAAACAATCTCTCCTGGTGGGTAAAGGCAAAACTCAAAATGATCTATTTGACAATCTATTAAAAAATTCCAGCCATATGCTTGGAATAATCTACACAATAAAGGAAAAAAGGCAACGGTTCCCATGGAGAAAACACACTGGGATAAAAGGTGAACAAAATGAAAGTGTAGGTAACAAAGTAGGACAAAAGAGGAGGCAAATGGAGTAAAATAAAGATGAGACATAAATAAAAATCACAATATTAAAATGGAAATTCATACTGACAGTAAAAATCAAAAATGCTTCTGAAGAAAATCAAAATAGTGATGTGGAGAGCAGCATTTTTACTGTTTTGCAAATGCAGAGAAAGACGTACAATTAAAATAATGAGATAAGATGGAAGAGAATGTAGTGTTCATATGCATAGCAGATGTTCCTAGATTTAGTTCAAGACAAAGTATGAAGAGGAATCTCCAGGACATCTGTATTAGTCTGCTAGGACCGTCTGGGTTGATTTCTTGTGAGGCCTCTTCCTTGCTTGCAGCCACCCGCCTTTTCCCTGCTGTGTCCTCAGATGGCTTCTTCTCTCTGCACAGGGAGAGAGGATAGGCTCTCTGGACCATCTTCCTCTTATAAGGACACTGGTCCTACTGTTTTAAAGCCCCACCCCTTAGAACCTCATTTGACCTTACTTTTTTCCATTAAGGCCTCATCTCCTAATATAGTCACATTGGGGGTTAGGACCCCAACAATATGGATTTAGGAGGGATACAATTCATCCCATTCAGGAAATAAAATAGGTTTTAGAAAAATCCTGAACAACTAGTATCATAGTTCAAGGATGCAACCTTGACATGCAGAAAACAGTAGAGCGAGATCTAAGAGTTTTGGCAGGAGAATGTTATAACTAAAGTATGTACATGTTAGTACGTCAACTGTTAGAAAAACAGAGACCAAAAATAAAAGGACATGAATGAGA
The DNA here is from genome assembly GCF_951640355.1 of Cnephaeus nilssonii. Taxonomy (NCBI): domain Eukaryota; kingdom Metazoa; phylum Chordata; class Mammalia; order Chiroptera; family Vespertilionidae; genus Cnephaeus; species Cnephaeus nilssonii. The sequence goes on from NC_137079.1 coordinate 13,946,735, forward strand.
AAGCTATGACATTAATGAAGATTAAAGACACAAACTTAAATTACTGTTATATATTTCATTATAAAACTAAAAGAAATATTAAGAAGTATTTCAGAAAGAAAGTTAAAATTTAATATAATATTTTTAAATTGAAATGCTCAAAACCTAAAAAGTTGGTGGGTAAGCAGCTATGAAAAGAACTAATAAAAATGTACGAAAAGCCTTGTTTAAAATAGAATTGACTCAAAAATTCTTTGTCACTTTTGACACTCTTGACACTAACTTGCTTCAGAAATATAGGCTAATGATAACCTTTGAAAAACAAAGGCAATTATGTCACTTGTTCAGTTATTTTCATTTTTTTATAGAGGGGACGTTATATCCACCTCCCTGCAGGAAATCAAGTGCACATGATGTAAAATGTCAAAGAATTATTACCGATAAAAGAAATGGTAAGAGGTGGCATGCAAGAACTTACAAAACCAGAGAGAGTCTCATGTATATGTAAAATAAAGTATAGTCCAAAAAAAGTCCTAAACAATACAGAGCCATATTGTTCAACATGGTAGCCCCTAGATACTTGTGGGAATTTAAATTTAAAATAATTAAAATCAACTAAAATCAAAAGTGAAGCCCTTAGTCACACGAGCACCATTTCAAGTGATCGATTGCCACATGTGGCTAGTGGCTACTGCGTCGCCCAGCAGAGATGGAGAACGTCCCATCATGGAAGGAAATCCCTTTGCACATGCTTTTCTAAAGAGTAAACTCCCACTGATGAAAGGTAAGATGCACCTGTCAGAAGCACCTTTGGAGCCTTGTTCTGTTTCTCAGATGGACCCACATCATATTTCAAATGTTTACCTATTTGAAGAAAATAGTGGGGCAGATGTGAAAAAAAAATGTATGCTTATTGAAGTTTTATTTACTATATTTAAATATTTGAGACAATGTTTTGCCCAATAATATAACAGTGCTGGTGAAATAAATGATGTATCTAACACTATCAGGAAAGTATTAAAATTTGATTTATACTTTTTAATTGAAATGAAAAAGTATGATGCATTGTAAAAAAAAAAAGATTAAGAGTAGTGCTAATGTCTGGCAGGTATACCTCAGTGGTTGAGCATCGATTTATGAATCAGGAGTTCACAGTTTGATTCCAGGTCAGGGCACATACCAGGATTGCAGGCTCTATCCCCAGTAGGGGGCATGCAAGAGGCAGCTGATCAATGATTCTCTCTCACCATTGATGTTTCTATCTCTCTTTCCCTCTCCCTTTCTCCCTGAAAAAAATTTTTTTTATATAAGAATAGTGCTAAAATGGATATGTCACATATATTTATACTCATATAGAAAATTTTGGAAGGATTTACTCTTAACATTTCTTTTTGGATATTGCAATTTTAAATTCTCTCTCCGTGTATGTATCTGTTTACCATTATTCTTTCTCTGTTTTACAAGGATCATGTTTTACTTGTGTGACAAGTTGAAAGTGTGTTATTAAAAGATGCTTTAGAAAATTGCTGCTTTATGTTATTTGACACATACTTTATTTGGGAACTAAATATTTACAAGGCTGACTCTTTTAGTTCCACCGAAGAGAAGATCTTTTGAAAGCACACAATGAGTACATTCCTATGGAGAGAGCTTCAATACCACTGAAGTTCTATCAGCCACAGATCTTAATTCTGCAGAAATAGAAAGGGACTCTGAAAAGAAACATATTTAAAGGATATTGGGGAGCTCATAGAACCCACAGAGAGCTGGGGAAACAGGCTAAAGCCTCCAGAGCCAGAAGGAACGCCTGGAGCTGCCCATTGAGAGGACAGGGATGCCAATGAACCAGACACCAGGAGGGGCACCATTGCCACACCCCTCTGAGGACTGCAGCTGCCAGAGAGGACGCTGTACCAACCCCTTTCCTGGACATCACGGGCTCTTGATTAAAAATCCAGCTCATGATATTGGGTCATGTCCTAGCTGCAAAGGGAGGCTAGGGAAGCATGTGGCATTATCAGCTTTAATGAAGTGAGGTGTTTCTAGATCCTGGGCAGCCCCAATGGGCTGATGATGTCGCATCGGAATAAATAAACTATGAAAGCACTCAATACTGTCACCATCATCTGCCTCATCTCAACTCCTTCAGGTGCCTGTAGCAATTGTGATATGAATTTTACGGTAACAGTAGTTTGTATGAATGGAACCATGGAATTATTGAGGGTTAGCTATATGTGCTAAAAACACTTTTAAAAATATTTAACTGTAATAACACATTTAATTTCTATAAATAACCACTTTGAAATTACCATTACTATAAGTATACCCATACACATGCAGCCACAGAGAAGTTATAAAAATTGACCAGGGTCACAGAGCTAATGAGCCATAGGATAAAGATTTTAATCCAGGAAATTTGGTGTCAGAGCTCATGCTTCAAACTCTGTTGCTAGGCTGTCTTCTGTATCTTCAAATAAGTCTTTTGTGGTGGTGGTAAACTATTTACTGTTAACCACATTTATTAGAATACCCCTGCATGCCAGTAATAAAGAAATGGGAGACACTATCATTTTGCCATCAGTATAGCTGCTCTGTCTTGTCTTGCTTATAGTGAGCCTGTGGATATTTTTGTTTGTTTTAGTTTATTCTGTACATGAGACTGATATGCATGCAAAATGCCAAAAAAAATTTCCCCAGGAAGAAAAGCATTTGTTTGCAATGGAACATTTCCTTTGCTGATATTGTTTCTACTTTCCCTTCTTTCCAAAACTACTTTAAACTGTTTTGATTTTTGGTATAAATACTGCATTTCTCAAGGTCACAAAAGGAATTTGGGTGAACTTGTAAGTTGAATATCAGAAGATCTGTTAATGAAGGCAAAGACCAACTGATTACTACTTTCTTTAATTACATGCAAGTGGAAATTGCTCCATTTCCCCTGAGAGTAACAGTTTACCACTTGTAAATAATATTCAGTTAAATTCTACAACTTTGCCAAACTATAAGAGAAGGCAAAATGTATTGGTGCTATTCCTTTTCAAGTAAGGGTGCTTTAGTACATGGGTGAACTATATAACTAGTGTCAGTGGCTAGAAGAGAATGTCAGTAGAGACAGGCTGATACTTTTGGTGTGTAGACACAGGTGACCAGGCCCATCATTTTGCTTTACCTAAAGATCAGCACATGGCTTATATATGTGATTGCTCAAAAGTCTCAACTGGGACAATGTGTTATTTAAAAAAAAAAGTTTTTACTGATTTCAAAGAGAAGAAGGGAGAGGGAGGGGGAGAGAAACATCAATGATGAGAGAGACTCATCAATTGGCTGCCTTCTGACACTCCTTCGGGGGATCAAGCTGGCAACCCAGGCATGTTCCCTGACCAGGAATCAAACCTCGATCTACTGGTTCATGGGTCAATGTTCATGGGTCAATGTCACTTCACATTGGAGTAGTATGGTGATGATTATTACTTAACCAATTATTTCAAATGTTAATCATGTCCCCTATGAAGTCAATAGACTCTCCTTTCTCAATCATTAAAAAGTAAGTTGAATAAGTCTGTGTATTTATTAAATGTTCTCAATCTCAATGACATTGCCTGTTTACTTCTATGGCGTCACTAAAATAGCAAGCAGCTCCTTTCCTGCCAGCATCTTTCAAGGAAAAGTGATTTTCCATCAGACTTTGACTTGTCAACTTGTGCCAATTGACTTGGTGCAGCGGCTCTGAAGCATGTAACAAATCATTGTCTTTTCCTGTCCAGCTGCAGTTTCATTAGCTATGACTGCCCCCTCGTCAACACATGCATAAATGCAAGGATTTCCTGAACAGCCAAGAAGCAGACAGACAGGGCTTAACTATATTTATAGAACATTCTATTGGAGGTGATCGCTTGGGACTTTATAAAATTACACAGAGGACTTCTTCTCAGGAATAGGAAAAGTATTACCAATGTGTTGCCTATGGGTTATGTAGAGATTATATTCAGCTAAAGGAATCTACTTTGTCTTGCCAGATTTTCTGTCAGGTATTGATACTCCAAGTAGCTTCCAGCTAGCTATTTGTTTCTATCAGGAACATTACTTTGTATGGCTAGCAGTTAATTTTATTTTTTAGGGTTCCTTTTACTTTGTAAAATCGATCAAATATTGCTGTAACGCAGATGGAGCCCCTTATTGTGTATGTATTATGTAACCACAGATAATTTTGAAAAAGAGGTATTAAACTTGTTTTGACCTTCCCAGTTCTTACAGCAAAGTAGGCAGAGTTGGTTTAGTATAAATCCTAAACTTTGCCAGCATATGATTTAATCAGTGGTTTAACTAAGCTTGTCAATTGGCTTGTGTGTATTTATCATACTACATATAAACTGTTTCTGCCTCATTTCCATATTTATGCAAAGTATATCAGTTTAAAATTTTAGAGTATTTTGTTAGCAGCTCTTCCTGGCTCCTTCCTGTAAGATGAATCCTGGGAATGGAAGAGGAAAAAGATCAGGAAAACTGTGGGAAACCCTTGGGCAATGGGAAGGGGCAGGAGTATTTGGATAGGGTGATAGCTTTGACCTGGGCAGGAGACAGCTTCAAAAGGCTATGGTAGAAGTAGCAAAGGAGACATTGGTTGGAGTTCTGCTTTTCCTCATCCCCACAATTGCTTTGAGATAGACACGTGTGAATGAAGACCCTAGAAAAAGGTGTGCAAACGAACTGATCTCTAGCACTTGTTTCCCCATCCCTTCTCCTCCAAAGTCCCAGGGCCAGCAAATCCTAATCTATGGAGTGTCTATGTGGCTTCTCTTGGGGAATGAAGAGTAAAATCCTGGCCTGTAGATAAGTTTTATAGACAGAGAAGCTGGTGACCAGTTTCCTGATGCCTGGGTTCCTTCAACACAAGGCTTACAGATCAAAATGACATGATATTTTAGCAACATAACTATTTAGAAAGAGAAAGAAGAATACTGGACTACAGATTTCCATTAGGAGAAGACATATTGGAAAGATGGACCAAGAATATAAAACTAGTTTCATGAAATATTCTAATCGTTATTAGGAAGAGATTAGCAAAATGTCAATGGACAAGAAAACACGAGAAAAGATCAAGTATAAGTAGTATGAATATTTTTGAAAAAATATTTAGACTAAATATCTAAAAAAATAAAATTAAAAATAATTATTAGAAATCTAGATTAAAGAAATATTCTAGAATAAAAGTTGGGAATTCTTTTCTGTACATGGCCAAAGAGATTCTAGGTTTTGTAAATCACACACGGTCTTTGCCATATATGTAAATAAAAAAAATTTTAAGATGTAAAAGCCCATCTTAGACTGTAGCCATACAAAACATGCATTCAAGCCAATATGGCCACCAAGTTTGCTTACCTCTGGACTAAAAGGAAGAACAAATTGAGTAGAAAATATGAAAGACTGTTATAAAGTACATATGGAAATGTAAAGAATAACAACAGCCAGGAAATGACAGAAGAATTAGAACTGAGAGAAAGAGTTGCAAAATCAGCTATCAGAACCTATTACGAAGTTAAAGTAATTAAAAGTCTTTTGGTAGAGAAACAGTTTTCTATGGAATAGAGGAGAGAGCTTAGAAACAGAGTCATTTATTTATCGAACTTTGATATAGACAGAGGTAGGGAAAAGAGAACTCTTCAATAAATAAGCCTGGAAAAAAATAGTTGCCCATATAGACAAAGACAACATTGAATTCCTATCTTACAGATAAAATTAGGAAAAATAAGCCAAAGGAAGAAGGACAAGAAAAAGAAAAAGAAAGAAGTAGAGAAACTCAACATCTTTAAAACTCATAGATGAAAATTTGTTTTGTACCTTTTAGATACGTGGTAGAGAAATATTTCTTAAGTAGGATTTAAAAGGCATTATCTTATATAAGAAAAGATAGCTATATTTGTTTATATTAAAATGAAGAACATTTATTCACTTAAGGACATCTTTGTGAAAGTGAAAAGACATTTACAAGTCTTTTCTGTTTCATAAAGATCTGAGTAAAAAATGTGAAAGACAATTATAAAGTACATATTCATGATACAGAAACCAGCAAAGGATAAATATCAAGGATGTGTCAAGAACTCTATAAACTAGTAAGAAAAAGCACAAATAAAAAAGTGGATTTCCCTGATGACAATAAAAATTTGGCTAGTATTCTATGTGATCAGTAAAATGCAAATTAAAACAACAAATAAATACTATTTAATACCTCTTTCACAGTCAAAGTGTAAAAAGTTGAACAATACAGAGTTTTAGAGACACTGTGGGTTTATATTTTCATACTCTATGGCCCAGTAATTCATGCAGATAAAATACATTTTACACATATACAACAATAGAGATGTACAGAAATGTTCATAGTAGTATTGTTCATAATAGCAAAAACCTAGAAACAATTCCAAAGCCCATTAGAGGAAAGTAAATAAACAAGTAGCATTATATTCATAAACTGAAATAATTTAAAGCACTCTAGTTATGAGTGAATCTTAGCCATAGAATATTTAGTAAAAGAAAATATTTCAAATGATAACTCACAGCCTGTTACACTTTCTATAAAGTTTCTTAAAACCCAATGTTTAATGTACTTTTTAGGAATACATTCAGATGCATTAACACTAGATATATAAGCAATGGAATGGGTAGCTTAGAATTCAGGATAATGTCGAGAAGATGGGGGAGGATAGAATAGATTTAAAATCTTATGGCAAAATGGAAGCTGAAGGTCAAAGCCCTCACTTTTGTTTGGGATGATGTGCTCACAGGTGCTTATTTTATCATCTACACAAATAAAAGAGTAAGATGCAAATTGACCGTACCTTTGCAACGCCCACCAGCCAATCAGGAGTGAGTATGCAAATTAACCCAACAAAGATGGTGGGTTAATTTGCTTATGCAGGTGCTGAGCAACCAGTTGTGGGGTGGGATGCAGGCGTTCTGCACTGCCCCAGCCACTCTGGGCCTCTGAGCAGTGTGGGAAGGCAGAAAGGTGGCTCCGGCCAGAGTAAAGGGGGTGCCGGCAGCCAGAAGAAGGAAGGCCCATTCTTGCACCAATCTTTGTGCATTGGGCCTCTAGTTATACATAACCAGTTAAATAAAATCAGGCCACATATGGGCCAATGATGAGTTTATCAATGATGAAGATGAATCTATAACCCAATTATTGCACTTGAGGTTCAATTTTAAAAAAGCTAGTGTTTATCCCTTCTCTAAACTTATCAAATAAATAAAACTGGAAAAAAATAGTTGTCCATATAAAGATATTTTCTACATTATTTAGAAGATAAGTAACTTGGGACTAAAAACTAATCTTTAGTAGGGAAGTACCATCAGTTTATATTTGCTAGGACAAATGGCCAGTTTCTTTTAAGCAATATTTACAAAATGTCTTAGACTTTAGTTTTGCATATGACAAAGTATTAATACATAAACTCTATTTCTGAAAGGCTGTCCCGAGTCCACTAGTTGCATAAGCTTGAGGACGCTAAAAATGTCTAAACTAAATTAGGCTCATTCTTGCCTTTCCTGATAAAAATCCTGCTTGAATATTTTTACCAAATAGATCAGATTCATTTTTATTAATTATCTGTTGAAGTTCCTAAACCATTTTTATGATCTCCCCCAATGTTCTACATCTGATAATTTCCTGACTGTCTATATCCCCAGCCCTATCACTCATTTTACTCATTTGATAAAAGTCCTGGAAATATCCCTGACTTCACAAAAATTTCACCAATATAATATTTATTGTGCTTAGCTTAAAGCTATCAAACAATATCTGCTCAATGAATTTTAGTTTTCATCCAATAATGGTGTTGAATTTCTAGGCCTGAAATCTCTTCAGTTCTAAAGTGATAACAAAAATTGTCTTAGATATTTATTGTGTGGCTATTAATGACTGTCAGTATTCTTGCTCAGTTGGGAAGTAAAGAAACTCTTCTTAATAACCAATTAATGTAGAAATTTGTTTGTATGTGAAATTAAAAGATGAAAAAATAGAGATTTCTATATGTGTTCAAATTAAAACTTTAAAATTATGAGATTACAAATAAATAAATCTATCTAGCCCAACATAAAGAAAAATTTATGAAAGTATGAATGTTTGGAGATCATAGCTAAGTCATAAAAGTAAAAAGTGACTAGATGGCTAAAATGTGCCAAACATTACTTACAGTGATGGAATAGGCATCTGTTATTTGGTGATTAATCATTTTCTTTCTTTACTTTTTTTCTGAGCAAGTTGTATTATAAGGCTCTTGGATTCCATGAAATGGCAATGGTTCTTTAATAGATGAGAAGTGTTTAAGGATAAGGAGGGTAGTATTTATTGACTTACAGGTTACTAAGAGAACCTGGTCCAATCTTCATAATAATAACTTATTTATTGCATACCACATCTTAGTCCCAATTCTAGGTACTTTTCAGGTCTTAAATCATTTAATCCTCACTCTGACAAGCAACTTGTATCTAAAACAAGTAAGTAACTATTGCAACTCAATAATAAATAGACAATTCTGAAAATAGAGCAAATGATCTGAGTAGACGTTTCTCCAAAAAGTTTATACAAATGACCAACTGCTATGTTCACTTTGTAGATGAAAAAACAGGCAGACAGACTAAAGAGCTTGCCCATGGTGACAGTCAGGATTTGAACCTATGCAAACTGGATCATAACCTCTACAGGATGACTGCCTCTTGATGTTATCTTCCTTATGGTATTAAATCCATTTTCAGAATTCAGGGCAATATTTCTCCAGAAGAATATAAATTTCACTGCCTTAACAAATTTCATTATTTTGAATAGAAACCAATAATATATTTAAACCAAAAAATTTTTAACAGACATGGCAAAATGTTGGTTTAGAGTTATTCAATTCCTAAAATTCAGTTTATTTAACTGACGTGTGGTGGAACTAATATCTATTTCCCTGCCTGACAATTTTCCTTTGCACCTGTACAAAATTGTTAAAGCTCTGGCTTCAGAAATACTATCCAACAATGAGCAGAAGGGATGCTGGCATCTTAACAATAATTCTAAGTCACCAACTTCCTCTATCAGAGAAGGCAAAGGAAAGAGAATTTGCTTTTACCCAGTGAGTGTGGGACAAGTCAACACCAATTTCTCAAATGCAAAAGGATGTTAAAGAATGACAATAAAAAGAATATATTTAGGCAATGCCTTCTTTTTTCTTCCTTTTTCCCCTTCCCTTCCCTTCCCTTCCCTCCCCTCCCCTCCCCTCCCCTCCCCTCCCCTCCCCTCCCCTCCCCTCCCCTCCCCTCCCCTCCCCTCCCCTCCCCTCCCCTCCCCTCCCCTTCCCTTCCCTTCCCTTCCCTTCCCTTCCCTCCCCTCCCCTCCCCTCCCCTCCCCTTCCCTTCCCTTCCCTTCCCTTCCCTTCCCTTCCCTTCCCTTCCCTTCCCTTCCCTTCCCTTCCCTTCCCTTCCCTTCCCTTCCCTTCCCTTCCTTCCCCTCTCTCTGGTTTACAGACATTTAGGAGACTACTGTTTTGATCCATCAACACATAAGTATTATATCTGAATAATTATGGAATATTTGGAATATGAATTTTCATCAGGAGACTGGTTTACTACAAATAACTTAGCATGAATGTTAAATAACGTTATACATATTGGTAAGAATAAAGTATACATGTTGTTATTTTAGCTAGTCTAAACTTAGAGAGGTTATCCATCTCTATGATGCACATAATAAACTAAGCTCAGAAAAGTTCTTTCTTTCCTAGTCCCTTAGAATATTATCAATAAGAACATTAAGAGAAGGATTGTCTTGATCAAAATTATAATAAAAGAGAATAGTTATTATTGGCACCAGAGTTGGACTGAATAAACGTACTTGATTATGCAATTCATGTTAGTCTCCTTTTATATGCTCTTAATTAGAAAGCATCTGGCAAATGAACACCTGAGTGGCAGAAAGGTAGTAGGATGGAATAATAGCTCTTCATGCTGTTTAATGGGCTGTACTGAAGCAACTTTTTCAGATCATGAAGCCTTTTGATTATTCCCAAATAATTAGTGTTGCAAAGCACCATTAAGTTAAGTTATCTTTTTCATTCACCTGCATTAAAGAGAATCTAAAGGAGGTAACTCACATAGCTTGGTTTACTACCATCCGATGCCAGATATAGTTACCAATTTATAGTTTCTATAAAACCATGACGATTATGCCTATGAGTACCCCATAGTTTGCTATGACATCACATCTTTTCAAAATTGTGCATAAGTTTTGTTATTTGTTTCCCATCAAGCTCTACTTGCCTTTTTGATCATGAGAGCACTTGCACATGGCTTTAGTAGTGTTCCTTCACTGCAGTGTTGCAGATGAAGGAACTGTTGGATTTGTGAAAAAGATTTCTGAAGTTCCTATAAGATCTTACTTAGTAAGAATCTTTCAAACTATACTAAATGCTTTAGAGTTTAATCAATCCATACATATAGACGGTGAATTGGAGCATGGCAAATTGGTCAATATGGTTACTGGTGACAAAGATTACTGATTCTTCGAGGTAAGGACTGGAGTCTGTTTCACTAGAGTATATCTCAGCAGAACAGATATGGAGTGACTAATGGCAGCCAGGGTGATGGCTTGCTTACTGTTTTAAAGTCTCAGGAAATCGATCCAACAATGAAACAAGCATACATGCAAGCTTTGAGCACTTGATAATTTAGGAGGGACTATAAGATACATATACAAATAGCTATGCATCACTGGATGTTATTTGACCTATTAATTAATCAACAAATTTTTTTCTGGCATGCTTATGTGCCAAGCAATATTCTAAATCTAGGCATAACAACAGTAAACAGAACGAGGAGAACCTTTGTTTTCATGATACTTTCTCTGGTGATCTATTTGAAACATGAAACAAATATATGCGGTAAAACAAAGTTATTCAATATTTAAATATATTAGTGCATACTTATTAATATATTTTTTCAACCAATATAGTTAATTTACCTCAGTTAA